>NC_045801.1:60160724-62560724 GCF_009873245.2 Balaenoptera musculus
ATTACTGCTATCTTTGTTTCTTTCTGTAAAGAGAACTCTGCTGACTTGTTGGGTTCCTTACCCAGCCTACATTTTCCACCCTGCAGTTCCCATTCACTTCCAAGTGGGACTTGATTAAGCAGTTTACCAATTACTTCCATCAGTGTTAGGTACAAAGCATTTACACAATCTTAAATCTTAAAAAAAAAAAAAAAGCATTTCTCATTAGTGGTTTAGGGAACAGTATTAATAACAAATTCATCTAGCAGCTGGATTCTTGCATGGATTTTTGCATTTAAATATAAACATCCTCACATTTTTCACATCATTATCTATTCAAGCCACCTATTCATATTCTCACAGCCTGTGACTCTGCCTTTTAGGCAATGCTAATCAATTTTAAAATTATTTACTTTACCCTATAACACAGAACTCTAGCTGGAAATATCCAATTTTGCCTGCTATCTTTTCAATCAGGCCAATATTTTTATTGTTTCTAGATAAAATCGGCTGCCACTGTCACTGCTAATATTTTGTAGATGTAAAAGAGCAAAAGTTTTAGATAGTTTGTTAGTATGCTTCATATACCTCTAAAATAATTTTTTAGCTATTTGGACCAAGTATCTAGACCAGTACAAATCCTTTAAAATTGACTGCCTTGTAAAAAAATTTCTAAGTTCTAAAATATTACACAGACCTGAATATGTGTCATATATATCTAATTATGTACATAAAAGTCAGGAAAATCATATTTCTTTTTTAAAAATCATGCATTTAAATTCTGATATTTATGGGAAAGTATACTATTTTGAAATAATTTGAAGTTATCTCCCTTACAGTATATATTTTGCATGTGTCCCTTAGAAATATTATACATAATTTCTTATTCTTCCATTTCACAGAAAAAAATAGCAAAAGCAAAACAGTTTATTTAAGATTCAGAAGTGAGAATGAAGCTGAATAACTCATTCTCTCAAAAATCAGGAAACATAAAATAGAGTAAACGTGAATCAAGACAGATGTAATTCTGTCAGCCAATATGGCTAGAATTAGTCTTTGAACTTAATAACATCTATTTTTAAATCTGAATGAAATGGATGGAAAAAGATTTACAAACCTGGGCAAATTCAATTACCAGAATCACCCATTTCTTCCTGATGAACATATGATACCACTTCAAAATATTTTTTTCCAGTAATCTCATCGTCACCTGCCATGATTAACAATAACAAATGCGTTACCACCAAATATGTGCCATTTCAGACCCAGGGCCCTGAATGCCATAATAGCACTCATCACTATAATGATAATGACTCATTATTATCTGATGATTCTCAGATGAGAAACTTCTGAGCCCAGAATTTGGACTAGACTCTAGGGTAGGGAAAGCCAAAACAACCAGTGCTTTCATTCATTCGGGTCCAAAAATGGGTCGCTTTGGAAGGGATAGGAAAATTCCTGATTTGACTGAATAGCTGATGCTGTCATGTCTCCCAGATAAAACTGTAATTTTTTTTTTTTTTTGCCATTATACTCTTTTACTTATTAAGCCTGAAATGATGTGCCTGAAAAAAGTGGGGTATAATTTTCCTCTAGTTCTCAATAAAAGTTCTAAATGTCATTTCTAATCCATAGCAAAAGATATAAATTTAAAGTATAGATGAAATAAATTAGATAATCAAATTAGCTACTTAGTTCATTTAAAAAAATCCAAGTTTTCTAAAAAGTAGTGTAGTAATAGTCCTACATAGATTATTTCAAAGCCAAATATTAAAGTGCAACTCATCTTCCAGGGTTAAACAGTTACAGAATATGAAGGCTCCAATCTCCCACCCTTTGTTTACATATCTTTTGTATCACCCCAGAGGAGACCAAGAGTTAGAAGACTATGTTTTTCACCTCCAAACCACTTGTAAAAGTGCTAGAATTAAGTAAGCACTTAAGAATTGAGTCAATGTAAACAAAAATATGTATGATATATAAATCATTAAACTCAGAACTCAACCAACTTGCTAAATATGATTATAGAAAATGTAGATTATTTACAGATTTAGATAATAATTCTGTGACATTTAACATCATCTAATAACTCTATGAACCAATTCAGCCCACCTCTAGTTTATCTGAATATATCCGACTATAGTATGGATAGAGTATTTCTAAATATGGATCTTTCCTATATTAAACTTTTTCTGGATTGTCTGAGTAAATATGAAATGGTTATGTGGAGTTTGGAAAGTTAGTGAGATCCACTTTTTAACCGTTTTTAATTCCACAAATATTCGGTGCGCGCACCACGGCAAGCGTTGCACGAGGTACTGGAGATCCAAAGGAGGCCCAGTAGCCCCTCAGTGAACTCGTGGCCTCAGAGAAACAAAATGAACCCACACAACCTGGTGCGGTAAGGCGACTCCCTGGGGAGAAACAGGAGATTCCACAGGAGTAGATGAAAGGCCCCTCTGGCAGGTCCACCCACAGTTAGCCTTGTGGACAGCAGGTGGAAGGGCAGCCAAAACGGATAGAACAGCATGTATCATGCCTACAGGTAACAGAAAGTGTGGCATATCTGATGCACTAGGAAGTGTCCTGAGAGGCACATTTGGACTGAATGTGAAGTACCTTGCATGGCAGGCTGAGACTGGACTCAGAACTGAGTGACTTGGGGAGTCACTGAAAGATGTTAAGTGGGAATGAGACAGGTTTAGTCTTCATGTTTCATAAAGACCACTGTGGCCACAGCAGATTGGACGAGCAGTCTGGCCGTATGGCCCTTAAAACAAAGGCCAACAACAAATATTGGCATAGCTCATCGCTGCTCCTCCTCTTGGCTCCTGGCTTTCGCCCTAATTCTCTTGATACTTCTCAGTCTCCTTTACCCATTATGTGTTTGTGTCTTCCAGAGTCTAGTATCATATTCAGGTGACTCCCGATTTCTATCTCTGACCCAGATCTCTCCTCTGGGATCTCAATTCATTTCCTACAAATGTCATCTTGGCATTTCCCCTTGGATGTCTCAGGGCAACCAAAACTCAAAAACTACAACACTGAACTGATTCTCCCTTTTTACTTGTCCCCTACTCTTTCCCACACTAACTTCTATTGAGTCCTTTTTTATACACTAGGCACTATTCTACATGCCTTCTGAACATTCTTTGATTCAATCCCCACAATATGGCCTACAGAGTAGGTACTAATCTTAGCCTCCATTGTAGAGATGCGGAAATCGAGGCATGCAGAAATTAAGCAGTTTGCCCAAAGTCATAGTGTCGATGAGAGAGGCAGTAGTCTGAACCCCTGCAGTCTTTACCATGACACCATATTCCCTCCCCAAGGGTTTCCATTAGTGGCACCTCAAATTAATTCAAGGGTTCATTCCAGAAATCTGGAAGTCACCTTTGATGCTTCTTCTTCCTTACCACCTACCTCTAAATTATCACTCCTTCTTAAATATACCTCTTATTTCTCCATCTGTCAACTTTCCTACCTGTTACCACCTCTCAGGCCATCAACTCTTATTCCTTCTATTCAATTCAGAAAATAACCACAAGTGCCTTGAAAAAGCAATCTGATTCTGATTCATTCATTCAACAATTTATAAAACATTTGTTATACGCCGTGCACTATTCTAGGTACTGGAATTGCAGCAGTGAATAAAACAAAGTCCCTGCCCTCACAGAGCCTAAAGTCAAGAAGCAAAAAAGAAATTAAAAAAATAAATACATAAATTCAGGTATTGATAGGGGCTGTGAAAGAAAATGAAACAGGAAAAAGTAGGCAGAGAAGGTAGGGGTGGTGGAAGAAAACGCTATTTGAGAAGCTAGTCTGATAAATTCACACCCGGAGTTAATACCCATCAATAGTTTTCCTTTTCTCTTTGGATAAAACCTAAAATCATTAACATGACTCTAAGGTGACCATATGGCCAGGCCTTTCTAGATCACTTCCAGTTTAACACCAATTGCCCCTTCATTTTAAAAATATTTCAGCTTTGAAGATTAAGTACATGGTCCTCATACCTAAGGGCCCTGCATGATTTGGCTTCAATCCAACTGTAGCTTTGGTTCATTCATCTTCTGCACTTGCTCACTTTACTCCAACTATCCTGATTTCAGATCTTCCAAGTAAGTTTCATTCCAAGGGTAGAGCTTCCAAAATTCCCTCAGCCTTGAATGCTTCCCTTCTCCACTTTGTCTTACTCCCATTCATCCTCTAAGTCACGGTTTTTCAGCCTAAGAGTCTTTTCTTTTTCTTAAGAAACCTGCCCTTATTTCCTCACCTGTTGTACTCTGTATTTTTTCTTTGAAACATTTATCCCATTGACAATTAAATATTAATATCATTGGTTGATAGGCGTCTGTTTTCTCCACCAGACTATAAAGCTTCACGATGGCATGGAATGACTCTTTCATATTCATTGTTTGATATCCAGTACCTGAATAATGCCCAGCACGTAGCAATATGCTAAATAATATGGTCAGAAAGAGTAATAGGGAGGCAGAACTAGTGGCAGGGAAGAGAGGAGTACCCGACAGACTGAAGAGTTAATCAGGACAAAATATTTGATAGAACTTCTTGACTGGATGAATATAGTGAAGAGCAGTAGAAAGAAGATTAAATATAGCTCCCTGCTTTCTTTCTAGCTTGGGCAAGTGAATGGAGGATTCTGCCATGGACAGAGATGAGAGATGCGATATAATGACCAGGATGGAGAAAGGGATGTGCTATATTTTAGACATCCTACATTTGAGACACCTGTGGGATGTCTAGAGAGAGATGATTATCTACAGCAAAATGTATTTGTTTTATAACAGTGATATTTTTAATAGAACCTGTGTCAACTCAGGTCCAAGAAAGCTTTAACAAGACTTGTGAAAAAGCTAGAAGTTTCCATTTGCCTGGCAGAAGTGTGATTAAAACAAAAAACAAAAAACAAAAAACATAGTCTTTATTTTGCCTATCCAGCCTCAATTTTGAGGAAGCAAGCAACAGCTCACAGTGCTGAGATGGCAGCAGGAGGCTGAAATCCCCACCCACAGGTTTCTGACCACAGTTTTGATTCCAAAAATGTGGATACTGTTAAGAAGTAGTTAAGGGCTTCCCTGGTGGCGCAGTGGTTGAGAATCTGCCTGCCAATGCAGGGGACACGGGTTCGAGCCCTGGTCTGGGAAGATTCCACATGCCGCAGAGCAACTAGGCCCATGAGCCACAATTACTGAGCCTGCGCGTCTGGAGCCTGTGCTCCGCAGCAAGAGAGGCCGCGATAGTGAGAGGCCTGCGCACCGCGATGAAGAGTGGTCCCCGCTCGCCGCAACTAGAGAAAGCCCTCGCACAGAAAGCCCTCGCACAGAAACGAAGACCCAACACAGCCATAAATAAATAAAAAATAAATAAATAAATAAAAATTAAAAAAAAAAAAAGAAGTAGTTAAAAAAATAAATTAAAAAAAAAACAGTCATAGAATACCTAATAAGATGATAGGAGAAAATGTGATCAATGTAAAATATTAAACTTTTTTGGTTTATTTGGTGTTATTTAAATAATATTTTTTAAGATTTTTGGCTCCATGCACTGATGTATATGATAATTTGCAAAAAGAATAACATCAAGAGACCCTTTGACTCCAAAAGTAGAGTCAAGTCAAGGTGATTCAATGGAAAGCTTCTCATATAGAGAAAAGTACACAAGGCATACGAGATGATGTCACAAATATAAAAACAGGTTCATTCTCCATGTTCAAAAGTAAGGATTTTTAGAGAGATCATTCTCATTATCCACCACCCTGGGTTTCCTTGCAATACTTGACATTGCCGGCCACCTTTTCTATCTTGATATCCCTTCTTTTGACTTCAGTGGAAAGCTCTCTAAGCTCTTATCTTTCTGGTTGTTTCTGTTTTGTCTTTTTTGCTATCGCTTCTTCTTTGTCTTAATACAACATAGATTTTTTACTGTGCTCTCTCTGTCTTTCAACAGCAAATCTCTCCGATATTATTTCATTTTCTCTCATAAATTAATTTATCTCCTTGATGCAGATCACTCACAAATCAAGATACCTAACAGTGTCCTTTTCCTAAGCTCACATCACGCCTCTAACAATCCAAAATCTGTCTCCTCCTTTTCTTCAAACGCTACAATCCACACGTGAGTTCATTATTCTTCCTTTTAAACCTGTTTCTGCTCCTCCTTTGTGTCCTCTACGTTTCTGATTATAATACAAAAGAGAAACGTGGGTGTCACCTCAGACACCTTCCTTTCCCCTGCCTTGGGCATCTAGTAAGTTGTAAGTATTTACCTGTTCTAATACAGTCTTCATCCTTACCTTTCTCTCTGCTCCCACTGTCCCTACCAAAGCTATTTACTTCTCATGGGAACTACTGTCCTCATACCCTAAATAGCTTGCTTGACTATACTCACAAGGTGAGCACTTAGTATCATGGCCTGCATTATTACTCTTTATTACCATTAATATTATTCTTATATCATAGTATGCCAATCCTGTAATCAAAATCCATCAATGGCACCCCGCCCTAGTGTTTACTGAATTCCCAAATCCTTAACATATCATTCAAAATTTCACATTCCTTTCTTGATTATTCCATTCCTTGCCCTTACATGCAAGAAAAACTGAACTGCTCACTTTTTTATTAAATACCTCCAAGTTACTCCCTTATCTATTTGCCTTTGTTCATAGTCTCCCCACTTCCTATCCTTTCCACTTTCCTGTGCTTACATATCCAAATTCCACCCATTATTTAAAGCCCAATCCAAATGTCACCTCAATGATACAGCCACTATGGAGTACAGTATGGAGGTTCCTTAAAAAACTAAAAATAGAGCTACCATATGATCCAGCAATCTCACTCCTGGGCATATATCCAGAAAAAACCATAATTTGAAAAGATACATGCACCCCAATGTTCATAGCAGCACTATTTACAATAGCAAGACATGGAAGCAACCTAAGTGTCCATCGACAGATGAATAGATAAAGAAGATGTGGTATATATATATATATATATACACAATGGGCTATTACTCAGCCATTAAAAAAAAAGAAATGATGCCATCTGCAGCAACATGGATGGACCTAGACATTATCATACTAAGTGAAGTAAGTCAGACAAAGACAAATATCATATAATATCCCTTATATGCAGAATCTAAAAAGAGGATATAGACGAACTTATTTACAAACCAGAAATAGACTCACAGACATAGAAAACAAACTTATGGTTACCAAAGTGGAGGGGGGAAAGATAAATTAGGAGTTTGGGATTAAAATATACACACTACTATATATAAAATAGATAACCAACAAGGACCTACTTGTATAGCACAGAGAACTATACTCAATATCTTGTAATAACCTTTATAGGTTATTGGAAGAGAATGTAAAAAAAGAATATGTACATTTATATATATATATATGTATAACTGAATCACTTTACTGTACACCTGAAACTAACACAACATTGTAAATCAACTATATTTTGGTAAAAATTAAATAAACAAAAACAAATGTCACCTCAACAAAAAAGACTTTCTCAACCACTACAACCAGAAATATCCTTGTCTCCCTTTAAACCAAAAAGTATTTTATCTGAATCCCTCTTATGGCATTTAACATATTTTCTCTTTCATTGCACTTATTTACACACATGCCTTACTTACTCCAACTATGTGTTCACAACAGGCTGTCCAATCCATCTCTACAAAATGGATTCAATAATGAACAACATGCTTCCATTTAGAAAAGTAGTTCCCTTTTAATAGCAATATTGTATTTTGGAAGAACAAAGTTTTACAGAAAGCGCAAAGTTCAATTTTTGTTCTACCTCAATAGCTATTTGTCTTTTAGAAATTAATCCCTTGAAAGCTCAATTTATTTTGTAAAGTATGGCTAATACTATCTGTCTCACATATATTTATATATATATATATTTATTTATTTATTTATTTATTTATTTATTTATTTATTTATTTTTGGCTGCGTTGGGTCTTTGTTGCTGTGCGCTGGTTTCCTCTAGTTGCAGCGAGCAGGGACTACTCTTCGTTGCGGTGCGCGGGCTTCTCATTGCGGTGGCTTCTCTTGTTGCGGAGCATGGGCTCTAGGTGAGTGGGCTTCAGTAGTTGTGGCACGTGGGCTTAGCTGCTCCGTGGCATGTGGCGCCGTCCAGGACCAGAGCTCGAAGCCGTGTCCCTGCATTGGCAGGCGGATTCTTAACCACTGCGTCACCAGGGAAACCCTGTCTCACATATTTTTAATCAGATTGTCAGACAATAACACACAGACCGCTGTGTGCAGGTATCTGATAGATGCTGTCTCTCTTTCTCTCCCCATTCTATTTGCAGTAGGTCTCTAAGAAGGCTTATGTACCCACGAATGCTGATTTTACTGAGCAACATTCAAAGACGTGCTGGGAGAACAAGAGCACGTGAGATCTGGAAATGAAGAAGGCCAGCCGGCCAGGAGAACCCAAACCGTTTTTCCTAGTCATTAGGGCAAAACTGAAGAAAACACAAAGGTTTACCTAAAGAATTTGCCCCAACCCAGAAATATCAACATAATGTTAATATAAGAGTTAAGAAAATGGAAGGAATTGGAACTAAATTACACTGACTAAATATAAGGGGATGTAATAAGATGCTTTTACATCACCTCATTTAATCTCCATTTTACTGGTAAGGAAACTGAGCTCCTGTGAAATGAAGACACCTCTGTCACCTATCTGGTAATAAAACAGGGATGCAAGCTTAGGACACGCTGATTCCTATGCCCGTGTCATATTTATTGCATCATGTTGAGACAGATAGACAGACAGACACACACACACACACACACACAGAGACACCCCTTTATGAGAGAGACAGAGACAGAGAATGAAACAAGGAAACTCTGATTCTCTGAAGACTCTGTCTTTCTGCTGGGTTTTGACTGGGAGTAACTGAATATTAGAAAGGGAAAGAAAACTATACTAATAAAACAGCTAGCATGGGCCCCAAACTATGTTGGACCAACAGAACGCTGCAGACTCATTCTTGAGAAAGGAAAAGTTCCATTTTCTTGAGATAATAAATTCTTCCTTTCACTAGTAATTGAAAAGCAGTAAAAACACCTTTTTGTACATTCTAAAAGAACTTTTAAAGAATTCTTATAAAATGTTTCAATAAATCAATATTTAAATAAATTGCTCTCAAAATATTCTCCTGAGCATTATTTTACCGGCCTCCATTCTGTACCAAAAAGAGAAAAGGGGAAAATAACTAGAAAATTAGCTATTCTGATCTTAAATCCATAGATCCTTGTAAGGTCTACATATCCCATGAGATATTCATTTTTGATAATCAATAATACAGGATTCAATATTATCCACAGCCCCTGGCCACAGAAATAATAGTGTTTTTACTTTTCAAGCAATAACTAAAATTGGATATTTCCTCAAAGAAAGGTTATTCATATACTTAAGCTACATGTGCTTATATGTTATGCTATACATCACTTTAAATATCCAAGTTGCAGTAACTTTTGAATAATTTGTTAAGTCATACGACGGCCTCACAAAATGTTGATTTGATTAAGCTCTCAGCAACCTCCCACCACTAAATCACATTAAAATTGGGAGAAAAGAAACACAAAAATATTTGCTAGAACCAGAATTAAGACATTAAAGATGCTTCTTAATAAAATCCCAATTACTTGAATAAAACTTTTGACATCAACTGGCCTACATGATCAATTTTCAACCTGTCCTTTTTAACGCTTGTTCCACAAGATTTCTAGAAAATATGGCAGTACTATTATCACATAATTAATCATTTTTCAAAGTTCCACCCTATTTTTGTCTAATACTTTTAACACTGTTTATGTTCTAGCCATTTCTTCTATCACTGGGGGATATAAGACACATTAGAAAGCTTTCCCTGATTTCTCTTAGCTCTTTAACTGTGGTCATGCCATATATATGTTATGATATAGATGAAAGCATGGACTTTTGAAGTGGGCTAGATTAAAGTTTGGATGCTGCTTCTTTAATTAATAGCAATAGCAATATGATCTTAAGTAAATTATTTAACCACTAAGCCTCAGTTTTCTCTTCTTTTTATTAAGAGCTATAATAACTGCTTCATGGGCTGATTTTGAAGATTAAATAAAATAACAGGTGTGTGGTACCTAATAGTACTGTGCCTGGCAATGCAGCAGATAGGGAATAATCTGTTCTGTTGCCCGTTTTGTGGCAGTCTATATTCTGGCATTTTAATTCCTTTTATCCCCATGGATATCCAGTAATGATATAGGAACACTGATATCATGCCTCATATCAGACTGTCATCCAGTTTTGGTCCTATGTCACTTAGAGGTGATTTCTGCTGGGATTATGGTTGTTTATTAGAGAAGATAAGTTCATTTCATTCAAGATATATCAACCTATACTTATAAAATATTAATATTTGAGTAAAACTACCTTTAAATATTTATTACCCAAATTACCAAAAAAGGGGCATACAGCAAACTATGCTCTGAAATTAATTCTTTTTAAGAATTTTGGCACATCTACAATTTTATATACTCAAAAATTCTTCATACAGACAAATATGCCGTTTAGTTAACATTTATAATGATTTTTAAAATTGCAGTCTCTGGGAGAACTTTGTACAAGGATTTATTATTGTATTTAAGTAGTGTCTTAAGATATAATTTTTATGGTCTATTAGGCATAACTATCAAGCACCTTAAACACAACTAAATGAGGTGGAATTACTGTTAACTTGTATTTTAGGTTACCAAGTGCCCAGGCAATTCCAACCAACTGTATCCGGAACGATATTTTATGACAGCTCATGACTTTCTATGTTGAGCTTCCTTGACTTAAAATTTTTATGAGATTGAAAACTGGCCTCTGAGATGGTGACTAAAAGTTGGGTCATTAGTCTTCACCTTTTAAGAAATAATGTCTCAGCAGGCTGTATTTGAACCACTTGAGCTCCAGGAGGTGTTAACAGAGTTGTTAATTAACCTAGGTCTGGAACCTATTGTGAAGAATTCCATAAAGCTGGAACAATAGTGAGGTACTGCTTAACCCACAGCAGGGAAGAAATGACTTTTGCTCCAATAACATAGCCAAAAAATTTCATAATATGGATATTAGGTTAAAAAAAGAATGGCAACCTGAAACTAATGGTCAGAAATAGAGGCAAACTTACATTGCCTCCGAAAGGACCAGCTGGAGTGGGAATGCACAGAGCTGGACATTTAGAGTATCGGTCTTTTTGAAATAATCTCCATCTCTACACATGAATATGAATGGGCAGTAAAAGAAACAGCAAAATGGCATCTCTTCTATATTCAAGCCTTTGATCAGCTCAAGGCTTTGCTTAAATCATCCAAGATTTCAAAAATCCACAAGGATAGAGATTTCATGGCTTTCCTTGGTAAGCTTGTTCTAATGCTTAATTATCCACTTACAGCTGAGAAGATCTCAAGGTGAAAATAATCTCTACTTAATTTCACAGTAAACCCAGTTGGTCTATACAACTAGAGAACTGACTAGCATAAACAAATAAACGAACAAACAAAAAAATGTCTCCACTTCTTGGACTAAAGTTACTAAATACTCCTTAGTCATCCCCTTTCCAGATTAGTATCAGTGACATTGAAAATTTCCTTTGAGAAACTGTGTAAAGTGTTTTAACAAGCTTTGTCCCTTTTACATTTCTCTATATAGCTTTTTTAAAAAATATGTAATCCTAAACTCTATATATACGATCTGACCAATACAATGAGAGAACCCCTATTGCACTCTCAATGTCCCAATACTCCCTTCATTTTGTTAATGTTGTTGAGATCAACCGTATAATTAAAGAAATAAATGATGACGATTATAAACATATGAATATAAAGTTTAGGTGCTACAATAAAACATGTAAAAATTTATGTGACCCATATGCTAAGATGGATCTTTAAATGATAAATCATCCTTATTAACACTTTTAAACCAGAGAGTTTATAACATTCATGATTGTTACTCTTATCATTTGTACTTGGACATACATTTTAAGCAGTCTGTATAAGTGCTTATAGTCTGTATTTCTTAGATAGAACCAAAGTAAATTTTGATTTTTCTCTTTTTACTTCATTTCCTCAATAACAATCAACTATGATATTTATGAGTTTCTCCTAGAAACACGTTTATTTACAACCATTATTGTATGTACCAATAAATCACGTTCTTGATTTTATTCATCAAATGTTAATGGTTCTGCAGACACCCACCTCTCCCATCCAAGGTTCTCGCTGCTGAAGGGTCTCAGGCACCAGAAACTCTGAACCATAGGTTGGGAATTGCCTATTCATGGGGGGTGGGACTAGACAGAGTGGAGAGGCAGAAGGACCTCCACATTAAAGGTAGGAAAACCTAGGTCCTGATAAGAGAAGAAGGCACAGAAGAAGGAGGAAATAATGAGAATGGCTGCCCATCCTCAACACCTAGATATCTGCAGGGGACAAAAACCGTGAGAAAAATAAGGTTTAATAAAGATGAGAGATAGAAAGAAGAGCCATGAGAAACACTCTGATCCAGCACCTCTTAAGCAGAAAAGTTTCAAGGACAGATCTTGTGTGATATTATTTCCAGAGAAAGAATAATATCCCTTTGAGGAGGTTGGGATTAACATATACACACTACTATATATAAAATAAATAACCAACAGGGACCTACTATATAGCACTGGGAACTATACTCAATGTTCTGTAATAATCTATGAGGGAAAAATAATCTGAAAAAGAATATATATATATACACACACATATATATATATAACTGAATCACTTTGCTGTATACCTGAGACTAACACAACATTGTAAATAAACTATACTGCAATTAAAATATATTAAAAAAAACAAAGAATAATATCCCTTTGCCCTTCAAACATCTCTTCCCTCATGTTCATTATTACATAGACCTTATTTGGAAGTGGTAATTGCTTTAATTCTGTTGAAGAAGTAGAAGGCTTAAAACTGCCTCTATTTGAGAGAATCAATACTCTAATGAAAATGTGTTTTTAGACATAGTATAAAAGATGACTACAAACTGGCATCATCTTGGAGGAAGACTCTATAGACTTCTTGGAAAAGATAACAAAAAGATGAGACAAGGGTTGGTAAATGTAAATTGGTTCTGTCTATATTTATTTGAGCCTCCACAAATAAATAGTGTAAGAATTGATGAATCAAAATTTGTGATCATAGCATCCCTGAGAAAAATGAATACATCTGGTTTTATCATGTTTCAGACTTGCTGGCTTGCACACGATAAATTCCTGTTAACACATTCTAGAATTATGTATATTTGAAAGACTGTGAACAAAAACCACCTAATGCTTAGAACTTACAAAATATTGTTTACATATTATCTCATTTGATGTTCACGGAAAGTCAAGGAAGACATTAATTTCTTTTTCTAAATCTGATTTTCTGGACTTTTACTATTACATATATTCCTAATATTCCTAGTATCCTCAACTGTATTCTTCAATATTTGTTTTGTCAACCAGAAGTTCCTATGTCTAATGCAGACGTAATTACTGTCCTCTAGGTAAATCTGCTTCTTTTCTCCTGACTTCATACTTCCTATAATCTCCAGGAGGCTATCTCTATAAATACTAAGAACGTAATTGGGTGTTCTGGACCAGAAACTAGTCATACTTTCTTTGTAGCACTAGTGGGATGGTGTCTTACTCATTCACGATGGTATCTATTAAAACAAAGTACTCTTGTAAAGCATCTCAATGTGTTTTCATTGAACTACTGGCTGTCCTCCAGAGGGGTAGGCCCACTCCAAGAAAGCATTCTAAAAATCTTGATTTTATTTGTAAGTAATTTTTCTCCAAATGACCTTTCAATTTTAGAGTATTCTACCCAGTCATATTAGTACTAAATAGCCCAAACAAGACAACCCACTGCAAATATTCCCAAGTGATCTATTGTAACATGTTTCCTTCAGCATCATTCTGTGTGTGGAGTCAAAGAGATGGCTCTAAAAATCAGGCCAGAAAACAGTCAAAAAGGAGACATTTGCTTCTGAGTCTCATTTAAAACTCAACAGGCTTTATCTGTGAAACATTCCAAAATTAAAGAATCAAATGATTTTTCAGCCTGAATACTAAAGCGCTTTTGCTTATATTTTAAAACACATGTATTGTTGAAAAGAGTCGTTTTCATCTCTTCAGATTCAAGGTTCTCTTTTTATAATGTCCCCTTTACTATAGTGAAATAAAATCACATATAACATTATCTATCTACACACAGAAATTAAACAAATCAATATAATGACCTAAATGTATAAAGACAGAGAAAACAAAAGAATGTAAGATAAAACGATACATATTTCACTTTGGAGAAGCTGAGGCATGGCCACATGTATAATGAAAGAGGTATATGCTTGCAGCCAAATGTAGCAAAAGCATCACTGTGGATTCACAAGCACAAAGGCACCTGGTTAAAAGTGTCTTGCACGGCCAACTCACATTTCATGAGGAGGCTTCTTTTTAGTGATGCAGTTTCTCAAAATGGTAAAAAGTACAGTGGCAACACCAGTTCTAATAGGCAAGGTAAAAGACGCTTTGAAAAGCTGACTCTCAGCTCTCAGAAATACAGCAGAAGCTCTCGCACATTGCAGTGGTCCAGTGGACCTGACCCACACCTATGAAATGCCTTTAGAAATCTATCACTGTGATCACCAACATCGCCACAGATTTTCAGAACACCCCTAGGACAATACTACCCCTGCTTAAACCTAGGAAGTCAACCCAGGCTTCCTACTGAAAGTCAGGCTGAATTTGAACTGTCCGTGATCGTCCTGGTTCAGAAAAGCTTTCCCTAGCTCCCAGGACTAAGGGATTAAAGTCTTCCGTTTACATGTCTCTTTCACAGCACATACCTTAATTTATCAGATATGTGATTTTAAAGTGTTTATCTCCACTTTCAAGCTGTAAGCCCCACGAAGGCAAGTCAGCATCTGTCTAACCCTGTAGCCTTAGTTCCGAAACTGTTGTCAGCACATGATAGGTGCTCAACGATAAAGGAATGTTAATGAAAGAATGGATAAATGAATTTGTATCCACTCAAAAGTTTGAAGCCCTGACATACTGTTTCACCGGGTAAGGTGCTGAGATATTGATCTCTGAGTATGTATATCTACCTATTGTACTGAACGTTAGGTGCATCTTTAGAAATTTTTTAAAAAAAGAAAAAAGCTCTTAGGAGAAACAATAAAAACAAGTCAAAATGAGAAGGCAGTTCTTCCTTATGTAATGAACTCAATATGTATTGTAGAACACAGCCTAAAAACATATGATCTTTAGATTCTTATTAGTGGACTAGGTGATTGCTTGAATTGCCAAAAGAATATTTTCAAGGTACTAAATGAATATTTATGGTTTCTGTAACTAAAAATGGCTTAACAACATAACCTTCAGACAACGTATCTTCAGAACTAAAGAATCGATCACTTACATCATTTTCCCATCTTAATATGATAGTTTCAAGCTGTCTCTCATGGAGAGTATATTTTACTTTATTTATATCCTATATCATTCCACAAGAGGTTTGAGGTCTATATTATAAAGGAAGCATTTCTATCCTTGGTAAAGACTGAACAAGTTCTTTTACTTTTTATCTTGGAACTGAATAAAATCAACCAAATTAGAACCCAAGATAAAGGTTGAAATATCTAAATGTTATAATAATGAATTTAACTATCCAAACGCATCTCCAAACCAAAACTTAGCCAGATGTTCAATCATCATTTCTGCTTTTCCAAGTGTCTGCAGTTCCCTCTCTTACAATGCTGTAGCGTTCAAATCTTTGATAGTTAATTGTACAGGATTACTGTTGGGCAATCGACCAGCTCCCTGTCCTGGGGGCAGATCATTTTATTTAATGGTTCATCACCAAGACTTTACTAACACAAAGGACAACACAGATTGCTGCAGTATCACAAAAGGGACCAACCGAGAGTCGGCCCATCCCACCTGGGAGGAATTTCACTTAATAAACGACCTAGGTAAATGGTAACCAAAATGAGTAGCTATTAAGACCAAGAGCAGGTTAAGTAAATTAGCAACTGGGGGAATAGATTTTTTTCACCTTTACTTATAAAGTTATATGTTACCTAGTTCAACATTTCTCTCAAATACACTAATTTGCCTTAAAAATATAGAAATAACATCTGCAGTGGGTTGAAACACAAAATCAGATAAACAAAATAGATAACGACATTTAAGGTGTGAGAGTTTCACATTTTTTCACCAAAATTGGACTTTTTAATTTTCAAAATATAAATACCTAAGTAAAAACAATGTCATTTTTGAAATAATTTTATTTTGTGGAAAATATTTAATTCACAGATCAGCACTATACCAATGAAAAATTAATTTTTAAATTTATCTTCAGAAAAAGAAGATAAATACATGCCCAGATGTATTTCACATTGAAGCCTGGATGGCTCATGTTTGGGAAAAGCGGTTGTTTGCCAGCAAAACCAGAAAAGTTGCCACAGGCCTCATATCAGCTCTGTTGAGCTCAGAAGTCATAAAAATGATTAAACTCTTTACAATGATATTTACCTAAAAACCTAATTACAGATGAGAGGGACATACTTGTCCTTATGCTTGATATTAAGACACAGTAAAAATCCCATTTGTCTTTTTTATTGTTTTTTTTTAATTTATAAATCATTTATGCAATTTGCACCATGTTTTTCTATTTGGGAATATCTCCCCCTTCTACTTGGTAATTTCTCAGGCACCTTTAAAGACTGAGACCAAATGTGTCATCACTCGAGTCCCCCTGAAGACTCCATGACCATCTCTGTCCTCTGTGCTCCCAGAGAGCATTTTTCCTACCTGTTTCTCCACTCCCCATGTTGTGCTGTCATTTACTTGTTTACATGCCTCTTTCTTCCATCACAGCTCCGTGAATGAAGGGACTATGTTCCCTCCTTTGCATCCTCAGCATTCAAAATAGTTCCTGGAACTTAATAAGAGCTGAATATATTTGTTTGAAATGAATGAATGATGTTCCACAGGCAAACTATGTCCCTTGACTATGATAATAAAGCTCATGAATGAAAATATCTGGGTCAGAATCTAAAATGAACAGCAGTCAGAAGTCAGTGGTCCCCTGTCACCTGCTGGCTCGGGGCTGCCTCACTGGGGAACCCTTCGCTGTGCACCTCAGTGTTCCACCCCTGGCGCCTCATCTTTAATCTCCCTTCTCTCCTGGGCTCCTCACATCCTGTCTGTTCTGATTAGGAGACACAGGCATCGTGCCTTTCCTGTGAATCAGGAGATGGGTGTTCTAGCCCCAGCTCTTCTCAGTTAACTACACGAGCTTTAGCAAAACACTGCCCTCTCCGAGCCACCTTCCTCACCCACAAACAAGGCAGAGAGAGGTTAGGGCATGGGAGGTCATGGGTGCAGAGTGAGATGGACCTAGGTGCAAGCCTTTCATGCCCCTAAACATGTCAAAGAGCCCTAAAGTTCATGTCCAATTTGTAAAACCACCATGATTGATCTGCTAGTTTCATCAGATGGTGGTAAAGAGCAAACAAAAGCGTCAGAGATTTAGAAACAGGGAAGTGCTTAAAGACCTCTGATCTTCTTCTGTAGAGAGCTCATACATCAATGTAGTGATCCACTGTCCTGCAGTGATATTTTTCTGTATTCTCCCTGAATGCAAATCTCACTACATCACCACACCCCTCCATTGCACATCACGCATACCTCTTCTTAAAAGACTCCAGTGGTTGCACTCAGAATAAAGCCCCTCACTAAGCCCCTGGTGAATCCATTTCTAGAGATTTGCCCTCTCAAATGGTGTCTTACCAGCCTCACTGAACTAGTTCCAAGTCCCTGATTATCTCCACCCTCTCACCGCTGCACATTTACTAACTCTGTGCCCTGACACCCGCTCCCCACCCCCCAGTACTTTCTCATACCTCTCTCATAGCGCTTGCCATGCTGTATTGCAATTTTTTTGGTCTGGCTTCCACTTGTGACTGAGAGAACAGAGGTGGTTGTGTACACTGTCGTATGGTTGGTGCCCAGCCTGGTGCCTCTTGTGTGTAATGTCATTGAATAAGGTTTGCAGGAAGGATAAATTACTGCCTGGAAACCCCTGCTTGACAGCTATTCATGTTCCTGGGTTAAGAGTTGGCCATAATGTGTATTGATTAAATATGGCTATCTCATGGTAAATTCCTTCCTCATTATTGGAAAAATAAGCCAAGCTGTGGTCAATTAAGTAAATGCAGAGGAAAATATGATATTAATTTGGGGGTACATAATAGACATAATAACCATTTTTTAAAATTTGGCAATTTATACCCTGCTTCTTTTCACAAAGTATACAAGAAAGCACATTTGTGGAGTGAAAAAAAGAAAAGGAGATCCGAAATATGCATGCAAGTAAGGATCTATGAAGCTGCTATAGTTGAACAGTAAATCTGGGTCTGAGCTTCCTGGGAAGCAAAAATGACATTCACAGTAACATGTACTCCAATCTTGATGTGGCAAGAGGGTGGCGGTGGTGACAGAACAGAGGAAATGGTTTGAAATGTGAGCAATTTGACTGTTTGAAAAAATGTAATAGATGTTACATGCGATATGCATGCATGAAATTAAAATGAACCCAAATTAAGACAAAATATTTTATAAGGTATCTATCTTTAGAAATTTCATTAATAATCAACAAAAGCCACTTTGTTGCTTCTGCAACCTATGAGCCTCTACCCACCCATCCCAACCCCAGTCTAGCCCTTCTGTTTCTTGCTCCTGAAATCAGACATGTAACCTAGTAATGAAAAGGTTGAACAGAGGTGGAAATACTTAATGCTTTACATTTTGAAAAGTGAGATTATTTAATAATTGGGCAGGGGAGATACTATACAAATTACACTATAAAATAATAATTTTTGATTTAAATGAAGAACAAAAATAATTAATTTCTCTTGGATCTTCATACTGTTCACTAAGCCAAATAAAATAAGTGAAAGAAGAAAATGACATGACAAAGTCCTTCCACGTTGGCCTTGAAGAGAAAAAGCCACCACTGCATACTGAGAAAGCCGCACCTAAACGAACCTGTACCAAGAAAGAAAAATTCTTCTTTGAAAGGAGTTGACTTTGATGCATCTTCTAGTGGCCTAACTTAATCTAGATAATGACAGTGAACTCACAGGAAGTAAACTGATGGAAATAACATTAGGGTGTGGCCTCTGAAGGCTGTGATGGTACTGTGAGGTCAAGTGACAGAGAGAAGAGAATGAGCTGTGTCCACTACTAGCTCACAAAAGTGAGATCATTAATGTTGCTCAGCTTAACCATGCAGACTCTCTAGGGTCTACTCTATCTATGCAACAAATGACACTTGCTCTAAGACTAAAGGTTCAAAGGCTCTGTCCTGATGCTTAAAAGCAAACGCAACTAACAACAAAAAACAACAGACTATTTCTACATAATTTCCAACAAGCAATTTCTATAATGTTTTGTGTTACTCAATAGAATGTTCAGACTTTCAGACAGCATCCATAGAATGCCAAATAAATGCACAAGTACTAGGTTTAACTTTTAATAAACAAGTTTGCCGGTAGTCCATTTTGTAACATGTATTCAGTATAATAATGTTTAACCAAGGTTTTATATTATCTATGGCATCCTGCTCTTCTTCATAACTTATGCTAATGAAGACTTGACTGAAGAGCCAAAAAGGGGAAAGCAGGGGCTTCCCTGGTGGCGCAGTGGTTGAGAATCTGCCTGCCAATGCAGGGGACACGGGTTCGAGCCCTGGTCTGGGAAGATCCCACGTGCCGCAGAGCAACTAGGCCCGTTAGCCACAACTACTGAGCCTGCGCGTCTGGAGCCTGTGCTCCGCAACAAGAGAGGCCGCGATGGTGAGAGGCCCGCGCACCGCGATGAAGAGTGGCCCCCGCTTGCTGCAACTAGAGAAAGCCCTCACACAGAAACGAAGACCCAACACAGCCAAAAATAAATAAATAAATAAATAAAATTTAAAAAAATAAAGGGGGGAAAGCAATATGAGTTTCTCAGGAAAAGAAAAATATTTCCCTACACTTAGATCTAAAAAGGTAGAAATGATAAAAGACTGATGATTCGTATAGATAACAACTAAAACATCCCTGAGTAAAAACACTCCATAATTAAATTACAAGCAAGCAAAAAAACTGGGAAAATATTTATATCACATGTAACAAAGAGCTAGTATTCTTAATATATAAAGAGCTCTAATACATGAATAAGAGAAAAACTGAACACCTCAATGAAAAAGTGTGCAAAGTATATGAGCATACAATTCACTAAAGAATTTAAAGTCTGACCTCACTATTAATAAAAGTAAAGTAACAATAAATACCTTTATTTACTATTAGGAAACATTTAAAAGAATAATAGCCCACAACATTGGCCAGGATATGAACATTCTCAAAAGTTGCTCGTGCAATATTAATAGACCCAACCACCTGGTGGGCAATTTGGAAATATGTGTTTAAAAATGCATGCCATATAATGAATCAATTCTTTTCCTAGAAATTTATCATAAAATAATTAGGAAAGTATATAAAGAAACACAAACAAATATGTTCCTAAGAATAATTGTTCACTTTTCCTAAACGCCAAGTACTGTAAAGAGCACTTTATCTGTTTTAATCCTTACAGCAATCACATTCTACTGATGCAAAAGTAAAAGACTTATGTAGGTGAAAGAATTTTTCAAAGATACAACGAGCAGAGCCAAGAATCAATACCATGTCAGCATGATTTCAAAGCCTTAACCACCAACTTATAGAAGGATATTTTTTTACTTTTTTTTTTTTTTTCTGATCTGAAAATGTCCTAGGACACAGGACACAGAGACACAGAGTGACTAGGCCAAAGGATTGAAGATCCAGAGACATAAAGAGGAACAAGAAACAAATCAGACAGACAAAAATGAAGAAAGACAAAGAAACAGAAAGAGAGCTGGAAAGGTAAAAAGACACAGGTGGAGAGATACAGGACATGACAGAGAAAAGAAGAGGCACATTTTGAAATTATTAATACTGTATCTGATTTTTTTCTTTTGGCTGTCTGTTTCTTATTATTTTTTGAAACAAGTATTACTAATATAATATACATATTTTTAAAAATAAGTGAATTGACAGTGGAGGTAGGGAACATAGAGTTATCTAATTGGTTATATGCCCGAGAGCACTACTAAAGCAAATAGGCTAGGAGGTTTCATAAGTTTGGATCTTGCACTAAAGGCAGAGGGTATAATTCCAAAATGTAAACCAGTAAAGGTAGATTTCTGGGAGCACAGGATAAAAGATAAAAGAAACTTCTGGTCCAACTTAATTCTAAAGAAGGCCCGGAGTGTGGTTATTCTATGTTGTTGACCTGGGGATACACATGCAGTTTATAAATCCATACAGAAGGAAAGACCAGTATCATTTTTAATGGAAACTATAGTCCCTATTTGCAACCCCAAAGAATGTACATGTGTGCACATATGTACTCACACACACATGTGTGCATGCTTACACTACCTCATAAAACAACACAAAAACAAAAATAAACCCGGAAACCTTTTCAAGTGGCTATGACAATGCTAAATGGAGAAACACTAATGGTGGTAGATAAACCATGTCAACTTAGGACACGAAGAACTAATTATGTTATTGTAGAGGCTTCACCTTCTTCAACTACACTGCCTAGGGTTTGCAGCTAAAATTAGGTAAAAAACTGTTTCTGCCAAAATTGTCTAGAACCACATATTTTTAAATAGCAAAAGATGAAATATATATGAACTGCTACATGCAAGTGTTTTCCATTCTTTTAAGTCATTGCCAAATTTTTTAAAGCCATAATTTAGAGCCATACTAAATATGATTAAATATTTATGAATGAAATGACATTTTTCTTTTTCTTGTCTTCGTGAAGGTAATTGAAAATTATGAATAACGCTGTCAAAACTCTAAGCTTCACAGAACTTTCCCCAAATTGACTCCGAATGTCCAGAAAGGACTGCAGGGGAGGCTGGAATCAGTTTGAGCATCCTTTCCTTAAGAATTAGTTTCTTTCTAGCAATAATAATCTGTTCTCAGCACCAGGGTGGTCCATGCATGCTGTTTACGACCATCTTAGGATACCCATTTCTTGTAAAGACTACTCTTGATGAACTCAGTTCTCTAAATGCTCATCATCAGAGCTGGAGCAGTATGTTAGAAATACAAATAAATTGAGACTTTCTTTCCTAAGTCAATATTCTGACCAGAATGAAGCATACAGAGAATAATATCATGTATAAACCAACAAAAACACCAAAGACATGAATTTATGGCCAAAGTGTTTACCTAACAGCAGGTGGCAAACTATAGTTTTATCTTACCTTCTTTCCCACTCATTTCCCCCACAATTAGTTCCAGAACTTCTGATAAAGGTGAGGTGAGAAAGCAAATAGTTTTGCTATGGTTTAACTGAACCTATACCAGAGACGGAAATAAAGATGGCAAATAGGTTTCAATTTGCCTGCCCCTTCTTTTTTTTTTATAAACATCTTTATTGGAGTATAATTGCTTTACAATGGTGTGTTAGTTTCTGCTTTATAACAAAGTGAATCAGCTATACATATACATATATCCCCATACCTCCTCCCTCTTGCGTTGCCTGCCCCTTCTAATCAACTGGTAAGCATTGCCAAGAACACTGTGTCAAGAAGGATTCTGAGTGGCTTTATTAATTACTGATGTCTACCATATAAACCCAAGGGAGACAGTGGAGACTACCATTTGATTCTATTCTTTCTTGGCTTTTATGTCTAATATACTTCCATTCTTAGTTAGGCTTATTCTCAAATGCCCATCTTATTTTCATGGAAATATAAACAACTAGATATAAGTCGGGGTTATTTTTCGTGTGTGTAAATATTAACATAGACATTAGTTAGGCTGAGGTACCCACTCAGCAAGAGGTAATGGACTGAAAGATTTAACCAGGTAGTGAACAGAGATGAGTGAACACATGACCCCCAATGCATGTGAGTCAGAGGAACGGATTTGCTGTGAATTCCAAGGGCCTCCAAGAAGCATTGCAAAGAGGAAACGAGAAATTCCATATTTAAGCTTCCTGTAGAAGATTGGGTGATGTGGGGAGACAAGCGCATAGTCCTACTAATCAGTACAAACTGTTTACCCTACTCTTATTACAAGTTAGGGTCTTATCAGCTTCTGTATTATAAAAAAGTATGAGAAAAATGGCTTAAAAAGACAGTAAACATTTCACTCTCTGAATGATTATGCATTATTGTGTTATTTTTATCATTTATTTTCAAAATAGTTTAGAAAGGTTTAGATGAGTGCTTATAGTAAAGGAGGGAAAAGGCGACATTTAGATTCAGATCTGAGTCTGAACCTCAGCTCTGTCACTGAATTTTTTTCATTCATTACTTTCTACATTTGACAAAGACTTATTAAGTATTATATGTAATGGGAAAACAAGACAAATCAAAATATTTCACAGAATTTACAGTGTAATTAGGAAACAGAGCAGGAAATTAAAAAGTGGAAAATATTGTAAAGATGCATTTTGGAAGCAGAAAGGCAAGAGTGAACATGGCTAGCAACTGAATTTCTTTCATACGTACTATACATCCTGCTTCTTTGCGGAGTTATTTTGAGGATATGAGATAGCATACAACTTCTTTTACTGTAAACATACTAATTTACTTCTTACTCTATTAAGGTTGAAAAGAACACAGTCTGTGTTCTTAAGTCCAGGCCATGTCCCTTCGGTGTCAAATTTTTCACTCTAATCATACAACAGCATTGTTAAGCATTCGCAAAATAAATATCAGTCTTTATATAAAGGCAATATGGTTTTAGAGCATCCCTCCTAGATATAAATGCAGAAAAATTCTCCTTGAACTGTAGACATCCTCAGGGAAAGCTTTCTGATAACCACAAGCATCCAAGCCCCTAATCTTGGTTAATCACTAACAGGTTAGCATCTCTGAAAACAACACAGCCTAAGAGCAGAAGAATGTGTGGTCTGGTTCTCATAGAATTTTAAACCTGGGACAAAACATAGGGATTTAGAAGGTTATTTTTTTATAATCTGAATTAATAACACATTATCAGTTTGGTAAGAAAATATGAACAGCAATTATCAAGCTTCCAGATATGCAACATAGCTCAGAAATAGAATGTGTTTGCTACTGACTCTGTAGAGGAAGAATATATAATTTTTAGTACAATATAATTAAACAATCTATCAAAGCATCTTAAAACACTGCAAAATCTTACATTATTTGTACTGAATTAGTAATTAGCTCAATAAATCCTATTCTATCCTCACAACACCTATAATAAGATAAACAACATGTATTGGGTAAAAATGGAAAATAATTGCATATCATAATGTACTTTGTTTCATTTATCTATATTACAGGATTATAAAAATTCGAAATCAGCTTCTCTCTGCTCTTAGTTCTAAAACTTTTGGTTGAAGAAACGTCTAGCCCAGGAAGTTGTACCAAGTTCATAAAGAATCAGGACTTTCCATTTTCTTTCTTATAGATGAATAGGTAGCTAGTCAACTAACTCTTAAAATTCTGGACACAGAATGCCACCTAAAGCATCTTACCAAGAAAAATGGCCCTAAATTAATGAGGATTGATAGATGTTATTCTTTCAAGGAAACTTAAGAGCTTTTGACCTTGGACAAGTCACTTGGTCCTACACAGAATGATGCTACTCATCTGGAAATTGAGAGACAATCAACTAGGCAAGATCAGTTTATAGAAAAGATCAACTTTCTGCTAGACAATTGAGGTCAGAAGACTTCAAACTAGCACTTTATGAAATATTTACATTAAATTGAAGAAAATCATAAGTAACAGAAAATGGCATATCACGTAGAGATGGTAAAAAGTCTCAACTGAACGTCATGGAACACAATGGTCCAGTATTAAATTGAGTACACATGGCATCAATTTTAAAGAAAGCCTGGATCTCTTGAATTTAGCAGTTCATTCCAAAGTCTTCCTTAAATACTGTTCATTTTACTAAGTTTTTTCACCTGGATTATAACAGAAGAAGACAGCAATCCGTCAGCTTTAAATCATAATACAAATGTGAAGTATTATTATTTTATTAATCAATAATTAATAATAATTCCAGACAACGTAAATTAATTTAGCTTTACAGGAGTTGAAATAGGGGAAAACTGGGATTTCTAAGCAAAATGCTTACATGAATGAAGGAGTGGATTAAAACTTTAAATATGGTAGCAGCAATTGTATAAAGCAGGCAGGAGAAAAAAGGAATAGTTAAGTTGAAAGTCCGATTTGGAGGCTTTTAGCATGGTCTAGGTTTGAGGTAATAAGGTAAATTAAAAAAAAAAAAAAAAAACCAAGAAAACACACAACTAAGAAAAGATGCTAAACACAAAATTACAAAGTTTGGCAGTTGGTTGGGTGGAAATACATGATAGGAGTAAAAAGAAAATTTCAGAGTTCAGCGAGTGGGAGAATAGACATTCTGCTAACAAAACGTAAGTCAGTAGTAGTTGGTTGAGTAGGGAAAAAGCTAAAGAATACGTCAGTGTAGATATATAGGTTTGAGAACCTTACAGACATCCAGACGGAAATGGAATCTAGAATTCAAGAGAGCACTTAGGTAACAGAGAAGGATTTATAGATACTAATGTCATGTGAGTAGATAAGATTATAAAAATGTTTAAAAATTACAGTAAGACCAATGATGGAATCTTGAGTAAAAGTGATGTTTGAAAGTTATGGAAGGAATTTTATTCATTCTTTCTTTCAGTTCCTATTACTGTGTTAAGTATCATCTAAGTACTGAAAACGTAAAAAGTAAGACAGAGGGGCATGATGGATATTTGGAAACCAAAAAACCTGTGTTTCCCTTTGTGATGTTTACAAGTATAATATATAGTCTTCCTGCAAATATCTCTTGAGAATCAACTCCTTGAAAGGAATTTACCAAATGCTGAAAAAATTGTTACTCTTGGTTTCTGAAATTACCATAATATAGTAATCACTTTTCCTTGGAAAATACACTGAATTACAAAACTAATGGAAACTCTACAAGTACCGAATTCAGTGCATGTGTGAAGTTTCTACAAGACTTTGTTAAAAAGAAAAAGTAAAAATCAAGGGTTTTGTTGCATACCACGTCATAATTAAGTGAAAGCACCATGGTTGTGTAAACAGAGTCCAATCATAGTTAACTGAAAGTCCACTGGTCAAGTTCATGGCCATTTAGTGAGATGGCTCTCAAGCAGTGAGACCACCAGTGGGGGTGAAATGATTGAGCCAAAGAGGTGAAACAATTGCCTCCCTCTTTTACACCAGATTCTTCTAGTCTCCTGAATGGTTGTTTAGTCTTCGTTTCCCTCTTAAACTTTACATTATCACATGTAAAGATCCTTTCACTCTCTAGCATGTGACCAGAAAATGTTATTTCTAGACACATAAGAAAATAATTTTAAAAACTGGTATTTATTTTACATAGTTTGAACAGAAAAATACTGAGGAGGTCTTATTCAAAACAGAATGGTCCAGAGCTTACTTTTTCTTTTTTAAGTGAAAAGTGAATGAAAACCTTCATATCAAAAGAATGAAATTTTGAAAATGATGATTAGGGGTGGATCCTGCTTTAATTCTCTGCTTAGAATTTCTATCATAAAAGCAGGGAAAAAAGGTCTACTTTTTAAAGCAATTTATACATCAAATAACATTACTTGGATTGATTGCAGGCAGGTTAAAAAGTTCTACAAGAAGTGACACCTTCCAAAGACATGTTACCAGAAATCACCGTCGAGCCTAAAGAAATAAATGTAATGCTGAACACTAGCAATGCTATACTTGGCGTATTTTCAAAGACTCCTGCTCTCTTTAACTTTCAGGCCGGGCCACTACATGAAATGAACCTTTCTTTATTAAAAAAATATTTACCCTATATACTTCAATGTTCTTTGAATACTATGTTGTCCCAAAGCTGCAAAAGACTATTTTAATCATTAAGAAAATTTTCTCTTATCTATATACCACACCTTTCATCGAATTCAGAAGCTTGTCCATGCATATTACTGAAGTATTATTATCAAATGCTCTAATTATCTCTAATTGTCTTTAACATTGTCTCTGCTATAGACTCCAAAATGTACACTGAAGTTACTATCTTTAGGAAAAAAAAATTTAAGATTAAACTGTATATCTATCTCCTAGAAAATGTTATACAGCAAAATTCAGAAACTAATTGAATTTTCAACCATCCCTTTTGTTTTAGGGGCTTAAAATGAAAAAAAAAAAAAAAAAAAGAAGTACAGTCCTACCCTACAAAATGCCACTATTCAGTATGTCAGGACAAGTCTACCATTTGTAATCAATCACCCAAGAAAGGAAAATAAAAACTATACCTACACAACTAAAAATTTCATTTTATGGGTATCTGTACATACATTTGCAAATTGTGGACCTTACTATGAGCAAGGAGAGAAAACATAGCCTCTCAACTAATGTTCATTTTTTCCCAATCTCATCCAAAGTCAAGTGTTTCCAAGGAAGGAGGGTCACAGAGCATTCCAATCTATGGTCAAGTAGCACGGGAATGACGGTAGATTTAGTGCCCCAGCAGAGCTGACTCTAAAGCTGGGCCTTAAAGGATGAATATATGTTTCTCAGGGGAGGATGAAAGAGCATTTCAGACTGAAAGGACAGCCTGTGTAGGAACACCACAGCTGAAAGTTCATGTCGTGATGTGGGGACAGCTAGCACTCCAGAGTGGAGAGAGCAAGAATTCCTAGACGGACGTGGCATCAGAAAGAGCATTTTCCCAAAATCAGATTTCCAGGCTCTTATCTAGAAATAGAAACTCCAGAGTGGAGCCTGAGGATCCAGATTTTCAAAGCTCTTTAGGAAAGCAGAGGACATAGAGCGAGTCTTGTGCATCCCCAGAGTAAGCCTAGGGTAGCACATACATCATTAGGAATGACTACACACTTTTAGTTGATGCTTTGCCAACAGCAAAAAAATGCTTATAGAAAGTATAGCATAATTTGCTTTTGTTGTCATCACCATTGTTTTTTTAATGGCCAACATCTGGCCAGAAAAGCCACAGGGAGGGCATGGGTACTCACATGTATACTCCTTAAACGATGAAGGGGTTAAACTATATTCAGCCAACACCTTTTTTTAAAAAGGCCTGAGTCTTTCATCCAACAAATAGTAATGGAGTTTGGCTGGATGAACTACAGGGCTGACCTGCCTATCTAGCATTCCAGAATGACACTGATGCATCATAATAGGCGTGGCCTTTAGAAGACACTAAAATAGTAAGAGTCTCTAGATTTACCAGTTCACTACTGAAAGCATGTGCATACAGCTATGTAAACAGTGTGAGCATTAGTAGCCAATGACATATTTCTAATGCCTGCAGAGGCGTCTTCTTCTTTTTTTTTTAACATTTCTTACTCAACTCTACTTCGTAAATATGTTCCAGATAAACAGTTAAAATGAACTATGACTTAAGCTCCTTCATCAGGTCTCACCTGTCCTGGACAGATTCTTTCCCCAGGACCCAGAGTTGGGAATTTTAAAGAGGTTTAGAGTTTCCACATGAAACCATGAATTCATTCAGGAGGTCACCACTGAATTTTACGTGTTCCAAAACACACTTGACTTAAAATGGCTATCATGGGCCGCAGTCATGTTCATGAAAAGTAGAAACGTCTTAGCAGACACCAGTGATGTGATGGCCAGAGATGGGAATGATGGGAAATGTATCTAGCATGTGTCTGCCGTGCAGTGTGCAGCACGATGTTTGGACGTGCAACATAGATTTTTGCCAAGTTAACTTAGCAGGTTCTCCCTGCTAAGACGAGGACAGAACTCCGTCACGGGTGCAAATCACCACCCGGTCTCCAAGATTCAATCTGAAGGCCTAACATCTGTGACCGCCAGTGGCAAACTCCATATTTTACTTTCTTTCAACTTCCTTCCCGTCCTACGCGTCTCCTTTTTCCGGTCCTGCTGCATTGCGCATACAAGCAGGAAATGCAAAAGATGTAAACTGTTTAATGAGAATAAAGTAAAAGTTTGGAAAAGACGATTCTTACTCAAGTCCTTAAAGAAATAACCTTCTTTAAAAAAGGTGTGTGTGGGGTGTGTGTTTGTGTGTGCGTGTGTGTGTGTGTATGTGTGTGTGTTTTCTCACAAGCTAAGCTGCAAGAATTGTCAGACACACAGAATGGGAAAAGGAAATGGCCTGTAAGATGTCAGGCGATAATACACCTCGGGAGGTGAAGCTGAGTTGCTTGACGAGGGCCTTTTGGTCACTGCCAGTTCCGATTTATCAGGACGCTATTGATGGCCACACCAAAGAGGCCCGAAGGAAGAAGAGACTATTAAATCACTTGTTTACCTCAAGTGAGCACCAGTGGTACTCAGTCAGTGATTTTATTGATCCACAATACTGTTCAATTAAGTGTGTTTATTTTGATTCTGCGATTAGCATGCATTTGCTGAAGGAATACTCACAGTGGAACAAAGTCTAAAATTATCCCTTCCACTCCCCTCCCTTTTTCCTTGTGTACCGGTGTCATTTTGAGTTAATGGGTTATACATTAAATGAACAGATATTATCATGTTTAAGGGTAATACTGAGGGCAGCTCTCAGGCCTTCTGAGATTTCATTTCCTTGGTACAGTCAGTGAGGAGAAGAACAGAGCAGGAGTCAGAAATTAAGCTTAAGGGATGGGTCCCTCCTGGACAATAGGTAAAGATCTGGTTGCAGGTCTGTTGAGAAAAGAAACAAGATCGATTTTGCTGCCAAAATGTCTAGATTCAAATAGCTAAATCAATAGGCTAAAGAAGGAAAAAATGAAAGCACAGTATATTTAGTCAAACCTGGGCAGGACGCCATAACTCCAAGATGGTCATGGTTAGGATTTGGTGTGGCTCGTTCACCTCACCCAATGACCTTACCAATACCATCCCAATGCCCACCCCTTTTTCTACCAGCTTCTAAAACACACAATCTTCATTCTCTGCTTATTCCTCTTGTACGTTCTCATTTATCCCCCTTAAGACAAATATGTTGGGCCTACTTCTGTGGAAGAACCTTTAATTGTACATTGTGCCCAAATCAATCAAGCATCCGTTCCCACATAATAATATAACTGAAGAAAATAACATTTCTGAGAGTCTATCAATAACTTCACTGTCATTGGATGAAGGTTGGACAGCATGACCAAAAGAATGCTGGCTGGAGTTTTTCAGAAACTATTCTGCTCTTGTCTTCATTAGAGCTGAGGTTGAGAACATGGTCATTTCTGAAATAGGAGAAATAAAAGAAAGCCTTGCCTACTTTTGTCCCCAGAATATGTCTATCTGAAGTAACTGGCTTTTAGAATGGCTGATATAAGGAATGGGATACTCTCAAAATAAAAACTTTCTACTTATTTTTAAGTGTCTTCACTTCTATTTATGCTGCAAGGCCCTTCCAGATTGTTTACACTGTCCAGAATGCCACTGCCAGGGTACTTCTCATTGTTCTTACCCCTAAACACAAATTTGCCTTGTTTACTACCCAAAAGACACATTTATCTCTCCTGAATCTTGGCCCACATAAATACGGATTGAATAACTCATTCCAGCTGTCTGTTTAGTTCATGAGATTTTACACTTGGGAATAATGATGGAGAGTAAAAAGAAATATTATAGAATCTCTGGACCTGACCTGGCTCTTGGCCACTGAAATGTGGTCTTCACACCTTTTGCCTGAGTTGATATTGAGAAGTAGGGGTTTCAAGTTAGGATTTCTCTGTTTACTCTTATTTCTCCCCCAGTGGAGCCACAGTTTTAAAGTTGGTGAATTTCACAGACTTTAAACACATAGATCTCATTCATGGAAACACAGCCACCACTCTTTGGCATCTCTTCATGGTCCAACTTCCCTAGAGGGTGATTTATATTCCACTTCTGGAATTCCATGCACGTTTGGTTTTACTGTACACTCCTCTCTTGGAAATCTCATCCATTCTTATTATTCTACCTATGAATTCAATGGATATGATTTTCAAACCTACATTAGCAGTCCCTAATCTCTACTGTATTACTTCTTCCCCTTGATGTCCTGTAAGAACCTCGAACACAGGTGTGCTAAAAAATTGTACTCAGCGCTCCTTTCCTCTCAAGTAAATTCTTCATTTCTATTATCTACTTCTGACACATTCGCCCTCTACCACCATGTTTTAAAAACAACTTAGTCACTTGTAACTCTTCTCCTTTCTTTATCTTTACCACTCCCATAAGCAATTTTCAAGTTTTGTCAATTCTATTTAGGAAAAATCTTTTAAATATTTCCCCTCCTCCTATTTTATTCTTCAAGATTCTACATCTATTTCACTTGAATAAAAAGTAATGACTTACTTTGTTTCCCTAGAGTAATAAGGGTTTTGTGTCCTAGATACTAATCTCTTCCCCAGCCAATCCACTCTACCCACTTTTTTCCCTTCCTCTTTCCCTCTCTGCCTTCCTTCCCTCTTTCCTTTCCTTTCTTCCTCTCTCCTTTTTACTTACTTCCTCTTTTATTTCTCTAACATTAGTAAGCATGTTCTATGTGCCAGACACAGGAATACAAAGCCAAACCAAACAGGATCCTTTCCATCAGAGCCCTTCTAGATGAAGCTCTCCCACTCACATATTCATCTTCTAGATAACACTCTCTTGCCCAAAACTCAAAAAAAGAGACTCACCAAACAAATACAGAGTAAATTTCAAACTACTTACCTCACATTCAGCAATTCTCTTCCACCACCGTCACATTTCAAAATTAATGGAATCTCACCTTATTTTTGAGATCTAACTTTTTCATGGTTGTAATCCATGTAGCTTTAGCAATTTTAGATTGAAACTTATAAATCTATTTTATTTCAAGAGGAAGGAGAAGAAAATCACATTTAATAATTTTAGAACCTGAATCCCTTCTCAAACAAAGGTCAGGACCTATAAATATAAGAGACACTATATTCATATCACTTGAGAATGATAATAAACTCATAATATTAAATTTTAACTTGTACTTTGCTTCTCTAGTGAGCATTTCATTCAATCACGATGAGCAAGAATGCCTATAACAAAACGGAATTACTCATGTTCCCATGATAGCTGGCATTATTCTTCCCTGGTTACGCCCATCTCAGCATGTGTCAACACTACAAATCTTCTAAGGCCCAGTTCAAGAATAATCACCATGATGCCTTTCCAGATAACCTGAGTGGAAAGAATTCCCTGTCCCCTAGCCTGCCCCACCAAATTTCCCCATTTCAATAGGTTATTATTGGATTTTTTAAAGCATGGACTTTTAGGCACACTTAAGAAGTGGGTACATTGAAAAAGTTTTATTTTTTGACTCCTAGGTAATATTCCAAAGTAACTATAAGGCTGTTATATTATGATCTCCTAGAAGAAAGCTTATGACACTTTATAGTTCTTTTCTTGGTATTCTTAAGGATCAAAATGAATAGAAAGAGACACAAATTAATGCTTAAGGACAACAGTTTCTAAATTTTTGAAATTTAACACGGACCTAAAAAAGAAAAAAAAGGACTGTGATTAAATCTGATAGGACAGTTAGTTCCTGGAGAAGACTCCAAGTGTCATAATCCTATTGCCTATGACAGAGTGATATGGTCTTGAGAGCCATGTACCTTAGTCTCTGCTGATCTAAAGGTTCAGACAGAGGAAGAACTTCCTAAATCATGGTTTCTGCATGAATTGCCTTATGTGGTTCTATAAGAATTTGGTTATAAGAAAAGAAAAAAATAAAGACAAATCTGTTCTGCTAATCCCCTTGGATTTTTATGTAAGAAATATGGATAGACTGTGAGTATTAGAAATTAAGCCAATCAGTGGCTTTGGTTCAGTGACTAAATTTTGGAAGGCATACTTCTGAAGTTAAAAAGATCCTGGAGATGGCCACTGCAACTTAGACATCCCGAACTTGCTCAATGATCAGCAGACTTTCAGAAGTGGCTACCAAATCTTCATCCATTCTCTATCCAGTGTCTATAAGCAAGTGAATATATGTTACTGAACTGACCTAGTTAGATCAGCACAAGCATGTTGAGAGCCATTAGCAGACACACTCATAAACCTCAGGATCCTAACAGGCATCTAGGGACCAGGGGCAAGGCTGGCTGGATGTCTTAAGAGAACGTCTCTAGGAGGTGGTTCCTCTCTACCTATCCACAAGAAAAACCAAACTTCTGACAAATGTGACACAAAAAATAATCTTGAGTGCCATTTTTGCAAAACCTTCCTTTCATTTGCAATCTCTTAGTTCATTAATGTGTAACACGATCTTTACATGTAACCAAATTACTAAATTCTAGAAAACTACAATCATCTTTCATCTCTTAATCTAAGAAGCCATGTCACATTGTCCCCTTCCAGAAGCATCTCCGTTCTGATTTTTAAATGGGGGTCTCTAGATTTTTTTTTTTTTTTAAGTAACAAAGACTTCTGTGTTTTTTGTTTTGTTTTTAAATTTTATTTATTTATTTATTTATGGCTGTGTTGGGTCTTCGTTTCTGTGCAAGGGCTTTCTCTAGTTGCGGCAAGCGGGGGCCACTCTTCATCGCGGTGCGCCGGCCTCTCACTATCGCGGCCTCTCTTGTTGCGGAGCACAGGCTCCAGACGCGCAGGCTCAGTAATTGTGGCTCACGGGCCCAGTTGCTCCGCGGCATGTGGGATCTTCCCAGACCAGGGCTCGAACCCGTGTCCCCTGCATTGGCAGGCAGATTCTCAACCACTGCGCCACCAGGGAAGCCCAGGTCTCTAGATTTTTTATCTAACAACTTCACAAGTAAAAATATGAATTTATTTTCATAGATCATGGAAGAAATCAAATTAAAAAAAAATACCATTTCTGATTGGCTAATGCCACCGATAACAAGTTGCGGTGGATTCTTACAAATTCACGGTGACTATCACAGCTTTTCACAAACAGCCTCTGCCAAACGCAACTACAATTAGCTTGTTTCAATATAATAGCATAATAGGTAAATTTGTAAAAATAATTACTATTTTTTATCTCTCACTATGTTCCAGGAACTAGGCAAAGCAGATAGCATTCATTATTGTATTTAATCCTCACAAAACCTTATAATATAGGTACTATGAGAATCCCACATTATAAATGAAGAACCTGAAGGTTTAGAGAGGTTAAGTAACTTGCCCCATGTCACACAGCAAATCAGTGGCACAACGGAGACTTGGATCCATGTCTCTCTGACTCCAAATCTGTAATTACTATGCTACGCTGCCTAATAAGCAACTGGGCAAAGTACATAAAATCTTGAAAGATGTTAAATATCATGGTAGTATTAGTCCTTATATGTAATTGTTTATTTAGTCATTAGTAAAATAATCTGTTAGAATGAAATGTATTATGTCCCTTTTTTATGACAAGATAATGACGACGGAAATGTACAAGCTTTCTAAAGGCCTTATCGTTTATTCTTATAGTCAGAATTTAAAAAAAACAAGAAAACTGTATGACAGTTATAACCAAGAAAAGATAAAACTGCATTAAGTATCTGAGAAAGAATAAATTTACTTGTAGTAGTCAGGGGGATGTAGGTCCAGAGACACAGATTTACTACTTAGAGAGTAAAAGGTTGTGATTCTAGAAGGGGAAACCATCACCCATGTTGGTTCCATCAGTAAGTCCATTTTTAGGATTCAGTAAACAAGTGTTTAAACTCTAAGAGTGATTTTGATCATGAAAGCAACTGTGTATTTGCTGGCAGTGATAAACTTCTGAGGAAAAAAAAAGTCTAGGTTAGATATACATGTTTGCAGTGTGTCATCTGGCATTCCACGTTCCTTTTACCTGTGACGACATAATGCTGCTTCTGGATGCCTGAGAACAGGTTCAGGGCTACGCCTACAAGTAATCAAGGGGTTTTTACCTTCCTATTTTGAAAAACTTGAAGGACAACTTGCGATCTGAAACTATCTGCATTTTTGGCAACATATGCAGCCATTAATCCATCACGAGCTGCTCAAAAATCAATTGTATATGGTAGACGTTCATGTTACATATCCAGAGATCTGGAAGACCTCTGGATATAGACTGGAAACTACCTAGATGAGGAAGCCACTGAGCCAAGCTAAGCAGACTGTTCTAACCCCATTCTTCCAGTAAAGCCAGAGGCATAAAAAGAGTCTTTGTTTCTGTTTTTCACACTGTATTTCTCTTTTTGATCTGCTACTTCATATAGCTCTTACGTTTATTTGTCTAAAAAATTTATGGCACAGATTTTTATATCAATTTAATATTTCACCCTAATAAATGTTTTATTTAGAAGACACTCCTGGCCATACACTGAAATTCAAACCACAGAGGAAAAGTTTATTAAGAACAAGGTAAACTTGATCTGAACTCCACTAACTGATTTTATTAATAAAAATTCAATTTACTGACTTTTTTAAAATAAATTCAAAACAAAAGTATATCCTGTGTACTTTTTTCAGAGCTGGTCTTTGCAACTTAGCCATGTATTTAACACAAGTAAGTCTAACTACACTATTACATCAGACACACATGTCACTTCCCTTGATAGAAAAGTGTTGTTAGGTTAAAGTCATTTTTTAAAAAAATTATATTCTAAGCCCTAAAGGATAAACATTTATCCACTAAGACAGAAGGATAAAGATTTTAATGGCATCTTGCTTTAGGATTCAAAATAAATAAGGCAAAGATGAGTTTCCATCTTCTTAAGACTAAATTACAGAGATTAAAATATATAAACACAAAATGAATGTGTTCCATTTGCATATTATATTTCGCTCTTAAAGTTGATATTGAAGATTAAGGGTCAGCATTTAATCCTCACTATCCTAATCCCTAAAATTACAAAGATAGGCATAAGTGCATGTCTGCTGCACTAAATTACCTTGAAAGAAAGCAAATTCCGGATGAAAAGGGAAGCATATTTATATTATGGTGATTTAAAATCTGTCGCCTAAACACATCTTCTCCCCTCGATCCATTGACCTAAATTGCACACTAAAAGCTTGTTTGTCTGCAAATGGGCAGCTAACACTTTGAGACAATCCAGAGATTCTTCACTTATGCAGAATCATGCCAACAATTTTTCTGACTACAATAAACACTGTCTTGTTCATATTCCACAGAAACAGGAATTGTGTTATAAAACAGAAGACTTTCTTTACAGTGTGAAAACCATTTCCTGGATAGTTAATTACGAAAATTTAGAACTCTGGATATAAGAAGTTGTGAATGCAAAAATATCTACCAAAAATTTCATTAAAATGCTATTATATCTAACAAAATATCACTAGTTCTATTGAATTCTAATGCTTTTTCCTGAAGGGAGAAAAGATGGGCTTTTTTGGTCCATGGTTTAAAAACAATTGATAGAGAAGTGTTTATTTCTTGGATATTTCTGTAACACTTTCTAAAATCTGAAGTCCAGTGCAATGAATTTTCAAAGTGAAATAAATCCAATGCATAAATTCACCTGGTGGTTCAGAACCCACCACGAGTCTTATCTTCTTTTGGAAAAATTACATTAATATCAACGTGGATGTGTATAACAAAAATATCATAATGGCACAGCAGAAATAGTATACACTTGCAAAGGATCAAATTCCTTCCTAGGATATACCTACTGATTTTGTCAGACATACATTTCTTTTAGAAGATAATTTTCTGAAGTCACTTTATGTACATCAATCAGATTTTAACACTGGAACAAACTTGGTTCCTCTATAAATCTGTTCCATCATCAATCCAGTGTCAACATCATGTTCCTTCCTTTAAATTGTATTTCAAACAATTTCATGTGTCTCTAAAGAACAGAATCCCCACTGTTAAAATCTATGCTATTTGTGTGCATCTGTAACAATTGGTATAAATTCAGGAACTATCCCTGTAACATATTATATAACACTGAAGACGAAAATATGCCTCTATTCATGAATATGTTTAAAGGACTACACAGTATGATGTTAAATTAGTATGATACTAACTTTACTACTGTAAACGTATATTCAAGTATATTTCAAAGTGCACTGAAATTTTTTATGGAGAAGCCTCATCTGATGGAGATGTAGAAACTGCAATGAAAAGGTCCAATCATCTTAAAAGGGAGACTAAACTGCAAATGATCCAGTGATACTCAGCGTTTCAGGGCTAAACCCCTGCTGTTTAGCCAGGGTAGTTACAAAAGCAGACTAATGAAAGCTGCAAAAATTATAATTAATTTTCATTCTAAAGAAATCATTCTGCTCTAATCAACTGCCTATCAAACGTCGTTGCAAATTATGCTAAAGAAAAAATTATTAGGTCAGGTTTCCAGAGTAAAATTTTCCATATACTGTATCAGAATAAAGAATGCCTGTGTGGGAATTACTTTTAATGAACAACAAATTACAATTACTAAACTAAATGAACCATCTGCCTTTTTTGTTTGTTTGTTTTCATGGCCTCACTGGTGCAGAATGCATTGTCAGCTTAATTCCCATTCAAAATGGCAGACTGCCTCATCACCAGGGTCTCTCGTCCATAACTTTTTAACAGAAAATCTGTAACAGATGTTTTAAATTTTAAGAAGAGGACAAGTATGTTTTATAAATATGTTCTAAGCATTAAAGGCTGGCGTTTATAATAATAAGGTACATGCCTTTTTCAGACTGGAAAGCTTGGATGACTAAGTACTCCTAAACCCTAAATTAGCACATAAAGTATTCATAGACCAATACCAATAAAAACAAATCCTGATGTACCTTATTAAACATTTCATTCAAGTAAATGTGTTTTGTCTCTATCCTCTAATAGGTGATCATTTGTTTTAAAGGAGCATGCGTGAGGACATTCAATAATGACATCTATTATCAAACTTTTACTGAAAGGTTTAAAGTGGTTAGCTGGATACATCATCTGGCATCAGCATAAGACATTAAAAATGGAAAAATCAGTCTCTTATTAGCATGTGTCTCATATTAGCTGGGCCTTTCTCTGCTGAGGTTTGGGGACATGATACTGTAAAACACTTGGAAGATTGACTTTTATCAGGGCCATTTATGAAAAAAGAAAATCCGATCTGGGCATGCTCTTAAAACGAGAGTACAGCATATGAATATACCTTAATATAGTGCAAAAGGAATATTTACTAAAATTAATGACTATTTTTTCTTTCTACTGCTATTTATGGCACTGACAAGTAGCATTGACTCAAAACTGCCATGAGGACATGTTTTAAAACAGTTCTTTAACATTCGTTATTAAAAAATTTTTTCTCCTTTGAATGAAAGGTATTATCCTTACTGCCCATCCCCTGCCCGCCCTCGCCTCCGGGCTCTGGGCCTCCATTGATCACGGTGCACGCAGGGCACAGACTGGGGATGTGTGAGCTTCTCTGGACACTAGTGTATCTCAGCCCAGTCGAGCTATATGAGAGCTTACTCCCCACAAGAAAAACGGACTAGACCTCTATCCTTTTCTGCTGGTCTTAACACTGTTTCACTTTCATTGTAATGTAAAGCTTTGTACAACGCTATTTTTTTCCCCCTGACAATCACTGGACAGCCAGATTCCTTTCTGCAATTAAAAAACAAAAGGCAATTGTATTAGATTATTTCATGAGCTAGACATAGAGAAGGATATATGATTCCAGGCCTCTCCACAGTCTGGATGAAGCTCTGTGTAAATACTCTGCTTTGAGTGGATATTTAACTATCATGTGCTGCTTTAGAAAAGCGGCTTGCATGCCAGGGTCCACTCAATGTAATGATGTCTGCTTTGAAGATTATTTTAATCTTCCCCCACCCTTGTTCTGAAAGGCAAGAATGAAGAAAATGACAGCTCCATTATTAGAAATGCAGCCTCAGGAACAAACGAATGGAGAATTCTCCAAAGGGATACTGAGGCAAAAGCACATTTTGAAAAGCCCTTCCTTATTTCTGCAACTGTTTTATGAGAGCAAATCATGTTTGAAAAATATTGCTTTTCATATTTTCCTACACTTTATTTTGCATTTTGATCCTGAAAATAAACTAAGGCACTACCATTGTGCTTTACTTCTTTAGTTTTATGGTATAGTTATGGCCAATAGCGAGGCCTTGGCTTTGCAAGAACTCCAAAGGAATGTTTAATTTTAGGTAAAAATGGTTTTCACTCAAAATATACGTGACATTGATAGTAGCCATTTCATTAATTTTTAACAACCTTTTGAACTTATAAAATATTACAAATATGAATAATTTATCACCGAACACTCCTTTAACACAGATACACTTAAATATCCCATAAAACAGACTGCCCTTCTAAAAAGTAAAACAGTTTTGAAAAAAGTTACTTTACCAGAAAATGCCTGTATTAACCCATTTATACTGATGACATACATAATAATACTTTGATAAAGGAATTCAACTCATAACAAAATTTTTATGAAAAAAATAGCACCTGAGAACTTATTAGGAACCATTACCATATATTTTACTCCTTACAAAAAATCTGATCATAAGTGTGGTACCTACAGTTATCACATTAAGTAAAAATTGGTTCTCATAGTCACTTTGAAGGATGCTAGCTAAAATTAGTAATTCCTGTGTGACCAGCATTCACTCCTTTGATTCAGAAATATACATTCATATTATTTTTGTTATAGCTTGAGAGAGCATTGTTCTACTTTACTGATCCTGAAAATATGAAACAACAGATTGACTTACTTTGGAAACTCAGCATTCCTTCAGTTATGCTTGAAATGAAATGCCTGCTGACATCTACAGATCAGGGACTGAATGGGAGAGAAGTTAGAGCAGCTCCCATACACACTCAAACCCATGGATTCCCTGCGCAGGGACTTCCCTGGCGGTCCATAGATTAGGGCTCCAGTCTTCCACTACAGGGGCATGGGTTTGACCCCTGGATCGGGGAACCAAGATATCCCGCATGCCGTGCGGCACAGCCAAAAAAAAAAAAAAAAACCATGAGTTCCCTGGGCATGTACCACTGTTACTAACGTCTGGATCACAGTCTCCCATTGCTAAGAAGGTAAATGTCTACAATGATACTGACGCAGTTGTAACTTGGGGAGGAAACAATCACTTTCTGACTCAGATAATGGGCTTCTTCCCCTTCTCCCTACTTCCAGACTTGACAACCACCTATCCAGATCCTGTGAGATTCCAACCAAACACTATCCTTTTCCTGTTTTACCCAGTTAGGCATACTCTCCTGGACTCGTAAAAAGTCTCACCACTTTGTAGCTCTCTGTGCCCACTTTCTAGGATGCTTGCTCTTAAATTTATAGGGTTGGAGAATCTTACAAGAGGTATGGAAACATTCCTTGATGGGAAAATGCAGATTCTTTTATACGTCCAGAAGATTGACCCTCCACACCTTTCGGAAGCTCACCAATGGATGCCCCAGGGGTCCCTGGACCCAACTGATAATGTCAGCCTTCAGAGAAGCTAAGCAGTGAAGAACAACGATTAAGAGCACAGCCTTCAGGCAGACAAATCTGGATTCACACCCCAGCTCCTCAACTATCTGTATGACCCTGGGTAAGACACTTGACCTTGCTAGATCTCATCTTCTCATCCATACAACTGCAATGATAACTGCCTGTATCTTGCTGGGCTGTCGGGAGGACTGAATAATACAGTAGGCATAAAACATTCCTTGGTACATAGAATTTTTGCTATTCTGTGCTGATACAAAATGTAGGAGCTTTATACATGGTGTAGTAGTTGTTTCTGGGTATCTCTTACCATCCCCAAGTCAGGGACCATGTGTTAACTAAGTTTGCATACCCCAGGGTATCTTAAAAAGTGGCTTTAAAAGTATCCTATTGAGGCAAAACTCTTTTAGAAAACTTAAGAATTTTTGCAACAGCATATTATGTGAACAAAGTTTGCAGAATCAATTTTGCTTCAGAGTTTTAAACTCTTCAGTTATTATCTCTTTGTTCATGTGGTCACAAAGCATTCCATTGGCCGCAACTAAACCAGTTCCTTCTCTTTAAAAATAATACAGATGGACTTCGTTGGGAGATGGTTTTAATATTGCCTGTCTGCCAGGGAGAAGTCTCCTCAAGGTCTCCTTTATCCTTACGATTCCAAGATGAGTTAGTTTTTCCAGAATCTTCTAACTCAATTATTCCAGAGGTAAATTACTTTTTATTAACAAATAGAAAAACAAACACCAAGTTCTCCTTTGTCACTTTGAAACGTGTTTGCTCCCAGTGACACGGAAGGATTTCCAGTTTCTTTCTGACACACAGTACAAAGAGGCACATGGCCTAGCTTCACATCTCTTTATTATTTCATAGACTTCAGTAAATTCTGCTCCTATTCTTCTCCTTTTGAGATTTATTAATACCAGCTTTTAGTCATCTGTAAACCCATCCATGCTGCCTGCAAGCATTCTTGTTACCCTGGTCTGGAGCTTTTCAATCTGTTATATGTCTTTTGGGGTGAAAGGTTCACGTCTATAATATTTCTGTTTTGTTCATGCTGATGCAATAGAATTTTATAACATACAACAAAGAACTGGAATCTCAGCAACAGCATATGTAAAAGCATGTCAGGAGAAAAGGGCAAATCCAGGACCACAGTAAGAGACCAAGTCTAAAAGGCCCCATCCTCGAGTCATCCATCCCATGGGAGCACTTTTCCAATTAATTGGAATAATATGTCACCTAAATGGTACAACAGAAATCATCTTTTGTTCTTTAAAACCAGGAAAACTAGATATTTTGTATAAAAAAGTAACTAAAATGAAGGATTAATTAAAGATTTGCCAGAATCATTTCAAGTCACAACTCCCCACTTTACAGCACCTCTTCACTCTCTACCAAACAAAAACAAAATATTATTATTAGAGCAGGGTCATTGCTTCAGCCTTAATCTCATCCATTTACTCACTGGATTTATTTTTTAGTTCTTACAAAAAGCTAAGCTTCAAAGCACAAGGTATGCACCGTATTTCTCCTCTTGTAATCTTGATGTTGGCTATCATTACCACTGCAGTAAATCTGTAGGGCAGGGAATGTGGTAAAGAACAGCAAATGCAAATGCTTCCAAAAATTCTTCACAGTTGTCCTTTTATTGTGATTGTATTTGTTCTACTAAAATGTTTTAATAAAAACAGATGTTTGCTCTAATCAAACCCTTTAAGAACCACTAACAAAAGAAATTTCAGGAAAGGAGGGGGAAGGACCAATGCTTTAGCATTAAATTATCTCTGACCTTGAAATATTACCATAGGCAATGAGGTCATAGTCACCATCACAACATTATTAGGAGGTTAAGTCTCTCAAATAAAACTTACATTTCTCTAAAACCTATGAACATGGTAAGGAATGTTCTAATCATCCAAACCAGAATCACTTATTTCAATAATTAATAGAACTAGTTGTGAATATGAATTTTTAAAGAGTCAACACAAAAAGACCTGGATGATTCAGGGTAATCACTTTCATAACGATTGGCGGGACTCTCCCAGATTCATTGTCACTAATCACCCATTTCAAAGCTGTGACTTTGCCTGGGCCTTATTTTGGTGGCTTACTAGTGTCAGGAGCAGATTTCAATGTAAATTATTTAAAAACCATGATAAAGGCCAGTATTGCCCTTCCTTGTATCTCTTCGATTAACATGGGCTGACTTTCCAATCTATGGATTAACTATACTTTTTACTAAGTTCTTTTTCACCCACTGATTTCCTGCCTCTTGGCCATTTCTCAGCTCATTTCCATATCCCCCAGAGGGGAAAGAGAGAGCATTAAACTCAAACCTATGGAATTTGCTCTATGAAAGGAAAAGGAAGAGACTGGAAACCACTGGCTAAAATGAGGTTTGGGGATTTTCCTACTTGCCTTGGTTCCAGTTAACCTAGAACATCAAGGGCCTACTTTCTATGAAGTCATTTATCCTTCGCCTCCACAAGATGATTTTAGCATGACCGTGGTGGGAAAGCTATTCCACGAACCAGAACTTTTCATAAAGTTTCTGAAACAAATTTATATTTAAGAAGATAAAGTAATATAAATTTCGAGACATATTCAAGACAGAAAATTTTGGAAAATCAGTGTAGAGCACACATCTGTCCTAACTTTAAAATTATTATTATGCTTTGGTCAAGAAGTAAGATGTAACTGCTTAGAATTTATTAATAGGTTTCTGCTTATTTACTGCTTTTACTGATAGAGCAGCCCAGCCCAAATCCGCAAAGGGTTAATGCTGCTGGGTGAGCTGAATTCATGACCGTAATCCTAAACAAGTGAGGTGAAGTTCTATCAGGTCTATTTCAGCGTATCAGGGATTACCGCTAGCTGTCTAATCCTGCTGAGCCTCGGGGAGGAACATTCTATTGTATTTGAAATCCTGGCCTGGAAAGGACAGAAGGTTAAATGGGTGCCTTGCTCTGTAATCAAATATCACAGGCACTACTTATCTATTCAATGAACAACTGATGTAGAAAATCAATTAGGAATCAAATAGCTTCTTAGGAATTTTTACCCAGAAAGAGGCAAGATATTTTTTTTTTTTTTCAAAAGAGTTTATTTGATATGTCTCATAGTAGAATACTACAAATTCTGGAGCTTCCAGAGTTGTTTATCTGGTTTCTAAAATATGTCTTACCCCATACTCTAGAGCTTCTGTACTAATTTACTTGCAAAACCGAGGGGCGTTTCAGGAATAACCATACCACGCTCTAGCATGGCTGCATCGTTCACCTAAAAAAGGAAAAGCCATGCAAAATCAATCCACATGAAACACTGTCAAATCTGAATCAAAGTTCTGAACAAGAATGCAAATAGATATTATTGCTTTTATTGAGCTGATTTGACTCATTTACCTCTTCTGAAATGCATTCCTTCAACAGTGTATCACGTGGGAAAATATTATGAGCACGGGGGTGGGTGGGAGGAGGAGTATGCAACCACAGCCCCTGGGGCTCTTTGTTCCCAGCAGGAAGAGGCTCCTTTCGGTGGCCTGAAGGTTAACACCTGTCACTCTGAGTAGATGTCACAGTTCCTGCACACAGACAAACAGGTTCACCTGGCCCGTCCACCTGACCTTGGACAGGCCTCAGATCGAATCTGGTTATTAATACTGGGGAGAGTCAAAATGCAATCTTCCAGACACTGGAGAATTGAGCTAGAAATTATGCAGTAGGCACTCCCTGTCAATAAGAAGAATCCAGATGCTAAGGCTTAAAGTGGTCACCTGGGCCTGAGCAGGAGTTAAGAGAAACTTTTTTTTTTTTTTTTTTTCTCCTGTCCTGCGAATGCTATTGAGAGAAGTTTGCTCAGGGCCTTTATATGCCCCGCTTATCTGTCCTTCCACTTTCAATTATTTTGGGACTCTTTGCTTTATAAGGGTTCTTATAAGGTAATCCATTTGCAGGCTAAAGCAGATATAATTGGAAAAATACTGCCCTTTCATTGTCACGGAAGATATTTTACAAATGGGATGAAATACTTTTAATACCCTCATTGTAGTTCAGTGTGCATATAATTTTAACCACGGGTTCTCATTCTCTGTAATTGTTAGTCCCTATAACTTTCTCTCAGAATATATCCATAATCTAGGCTAAAAAGGGAGAAATATGAAAAATCATTTAAATGCCTAGGCAAATACAAAAAGTGCTACAGTAATAAATGCATTACTTTTTCAAACCACTACTAAAGTTAAAGAGGAAATTTAATCTAATATTCCTTCCATAATTTACGCAATTATTTCCATATTCCCAGGTGACAGGTCTCTTGATAAGAGAGTTATGTGCCCTTCATGACAGTATCAACATTAATGATTTGGTCAAAATCTCTGTCACAGGAGTATTAACATTTCCTGTAAAAATATATTTTGAAAACCATCATTAAGTTTTTGTTTAAGTGAGTAGAGACCCAAAACAATGCAAATGTAGAAAACGTACTTCTTCTGGGAGAGGTGGGTGGGGAGGGGTGGATTGGGGGTTTGGGATTAGCATATGCAAGCTATTACATACAGGATGGAGAAACAACAGGGTCCTACTGTATAGCACAGGGCACTATCTTCAATAACCTGTGATAAACCATAATGGAAAAGAACATAAAAAAGAACGTATACATATGTATAACAATCACTTTGCTATACAGCAGAAATTAACACAACATTGTAAATCAACTATACTTCAGTTTAAAAAAAGAAAATGCACTTCTTCAAATGCTGGGAAGAATTTTTTGTCTGTACCATGAACAGTTTTTTGGATTGTTTGGTTTTTTTTACATAGTAAAATCTTTCTTTTTCTGTGAATAAAAGGATATCTTCTTTTGGTTTTTGTTGTCTTCTAGTCACCAAAATTTTTTTCCTTGAGGATGTATCTGGACTAATGCATCTTTATGACATATCTTTTGCCCACTGAACTATTCATTTGGTCTCCCTGTGAAGGTATACTCCGAGGCTTCACGCCACCGGCATGGAGACCCCATGGTATGTAGAATTATGTTACAATCAACTACCCCACTCCTCCAACCTCCTGGCATTTTATATCAGTTGCTTCCTCAAGCAACACAAATCCACTAATGCTTTAATTTGTGACACTGCTAACTGGTATTAACAGATTATGACTATGAAATGTCCTTGCATTCATACTGGCACAGGCAGATGAGATGTCTGTCAGCGTAGAGCAAAACGCTCTAGGTCACACAAATATGTAACACTGTCCTATGTCTTTTACTTGAGCACAAACCTCCAAAGGTTTATATACACTTACGTGTGCTCAGGGAACATCATCCTTAGATAACCAAACGCCAGAGGCTCAGCCCAGGCAGGGCAGGAAACTTCTATTCTGCACTGATCTACATGCATCAGTTGGACTCAAGTAACTGATCTAGCCAATCAAATGAATAGGAAGATCTTGAAATGATTGGTTTGATTTTTTTTTAAGCAAATAACTCAGTTATTTCATTAGCTTGCTCTTTCACTTGGTGGGAAGAGGGATTGTTTTATCTGGGTCTTTTGTGGGACACAGGCTATATGGCCAGTGGGACTCAGATACAGTTTGGCTTTGGCATTTTACAGTAGATCATGGGTCAGCACAGAACTGATTGATTATTTCAAGTTGATCTACAAAAAAGAGGTATTTCTTTATGAAATAGACAAAGATCTAGTCTTTAACATGCAAGTGGTTAAATGCAATAACTTTTCCAGGGTTGTGTGTTCTGACAATATAGTTTCTGTTGCTTATGAAATTGATCATTGTATTTATTTGCTTCTTTTTAGCATTGGTTATCATTGTAGCTGCCAGTGTATCTGTATTAGATGCTATATTTGGGAGAAAAGAAGAGTACAGATATCATTAAAAGAAAATTGTCAAATTATAGATGATACAATACACGGTTCTCTCTCATAAACAAGATAAAGTGATATACACATGTACATACACACATCTATACCTACACACACACACACACACACACACACCTCACACACACCCCAGACACATACACTTATATCCACATCTATGGCGAGAAAGAAAGAGAATATGCAAAACTCCAAAAAACAAACCTCAGGATCTGCCTTCCTAGAATAGCAAGAAAATGAGAAATTGCAGAATCATTACAGAGAGCTACAAATGAGCGTACAACCCAGCAAGTCTGTGGAAGTTGACTCTCCTGAGACCTGTAAGATTCCTGTTCAGAAAACAGACTGTATATCTGCTGCCTGGGGATATCTTTGTGTACGAGGAGAGTGGATTTCTGCAACTATGATGAGGCAACGCATGATTCCAAAAATTTACCAGCAAAGATATTCCTCCAAAATTCAATCCAGGGGCCTTAGTTTTTTTTGTTTTTTTTTGTTTTTTAACCGACATCTGGACTGAGAGAGTAGTTTCTTGGCCCGACAGTTCACTAAAGTGCCAGACTTTCAACAAAAAAACAGCTGTTTTGTGCAGAAAGGTTTTCTTTATAAAGGTTTGCCATTTTTCCTACTGAAATGGGATTTTTTTTTTTTTTTGTATATCAAAACAGGTCAGACTTTTGTCCTCAGGGGCAAAACCAGGAGCAAGACAGAGGGCAATGCCTTCCATGACTTCCTCAGACAGAGTATGCAGGACTGACAGACTCTGGCAACATCTTAGTCCGTGAATGGAGAGAACACAGGGGACAGCGGAAGACACAGCTTCCTCTTCTGAACAACAAGGTACAGATGCTAACGCAGTCCCGCTCAGTACACCCGCCGCAGTCACTACCGTTTCAGGAGTCTTCAGATCGACGGTGACTTTCACAGCCCACCAGCCCAGTGATCCTCAAATCCGACTGATGGTCAGGATCATCCATTTAAATGAAGAGATTCCGGGCTGCACCCCGCCCCCAGAGGTGGTGGCCTTGGCGTCAGTATGTTTTGAAAGTTCCTACAGGGAATCTCATGTTCACCTTTAGTTCATTCAGCCTTCCGCACACATTCTGCACAAATCCGTCAGCTGGATATGCAGCCGTTTCCAGAACGTCTTTTCACAAAAATGTTTCCTGACCCACCCCCCCCCAAACAAGTTCAAAAGTGCTTGCACTCTGATCAAATCTCACTGGTAAATAAATGCCTTTTTCTACAGGACAGCCGATATCTAGCGAAGTCAATTCAGTTCAGCCCCGGCTACTTTTCTAAATACCTCAATACAGGCTCTCATTCAAATTCTTCACTTTCTTTCAAGAGTAGAGGATGAGTTTGATTTACACAAATACCTATGTACTAATGACACAAATAAATGTGCCCGATCAAAAACAACTACTTATATTATTTGTTCACAAAGGTAAATAATTGTTTCTTTGCTTCATATGTGATTCTGTGTTTAATGCTTGTCTCCTCCACTAAACTGTAAGTTCTACCAGAGCAAGGCCTGTGTCTGTCTTGTTTGATGCCATATCCTTATTCCCCAGCACAGGGACTGACAGAGTGGGCTCTCAAAATATTAAGTGACATGATTAGTCAAATAAGTAAATAAAGAACAGGGGATTCAGAGATGTGGTTTAGTTATTTCTCTATATACAATTATTACCCTGCTTCCTGTTTACAAGAAAAATACATAAACATATATCTGCAGATTAAACAAAACAATGGAAAATCTGAAACCTGATAAATACGTGCAACTACCTCAGCAATTTAAGATGAGATACTTGTTAAAGCTCAGAATAAATTCAGCTCTAAGAATGACAGACGTGATCACGTGTAGACCAGATCTCAACGACCGTTAAGTTAATGCTGACTTTCTAATCATAATGGTAACTCAGTACCCATTTTACAGATGAAAAAATTGTGGCAGCAGCCAAAAGGCAGAAGCAAATTAATGCCAGACACAGAAGCTTTAAACATTCATTTTTCAGCTGTGTGAGCTCCACTTACTACTACACATTTGCAAATTCACACTTGGCAGATTTGAAAAGTGGTATTTAAAAGTGTCATACACAGTTCCTTTTCTGTGGGCAAACTTCTAAGAAAGAATGGATATTGAATTTAAAGCACATAAAAGGATACACAAATAGTTATTTTCTCTGAGCTATATTTATGCATATTTAAGTTGATGAGTATAGTATAGCTACATTCCTCTTCGAAGCAAATTTCAATTGAAGGCCAGTTGGAGAGAGTAAGTTAAGAATGGCTTTTCAGGAATGACAAGTCCTAGATATAGTAGTGTAACCAAGTGCACTCACAGGAATTAAAAAGTGAAGTGTCTTACCAATAATAAGAAAAGCAGAAGTTATCTCCAAGTACAAAGAGCAATGCCAATGGAGTAGATGTGCTGACAGGACACGAGTAATATTTTCCACATATAAGAAAAGCTTTCATCTCAGATTGCGTTTTCAAAGCTATTTTTGTACCTTAATTAAGATCTCTAGAACTCACTGGAGTATTTTTTTCTCCATTTACTAATATATTAACTAAGGCACAGAAATGCTTGCCAAAAACCACATAAAGAGTAAGAAAGTCAGCTGGATGCTTCAAGACAGAAAATGCCTAACTCCTTTAAACTTTTCTTGAGCTACAGAGGGCTGCAGGGAGATAGATGGGCATATCTTCCACTGCCTTTCTCTGAGCTATCACCCCACACTCTCCCACCGCACCCCACCCCCAATATACTAATAATAGGAGGGCATCAAAAGTGATACCCACCTTGTCAAGGCTTATTTAAGCTCATCAGTGTTCCTGGACGTAAGTGCCGAAAGAGTCATCCAATCTTTCAGTCTCATTGTGTTTCAGACTCAAGAAAGCAGCTCTAGGGAATCTTTTAGCCTGAGACAATATGAGAGCTTATCATATTTTCTTGCATAATTTTTCCTTAAAAACTTTTTTCAGAGTAAAACAGAAAGGAGAAATGATGCAATGTTATGTTCTAACAGTAGGAACCCTGGCAGCCCAAGCCCTGACCTTACCCTACCCGTGTGAGCAGGAGGTCTCTGGAAATTGAAAACGTCAAGGTCATTTGTAAGTGTTTGAATAAAATAGGATGATGCCTGAAATAGCTACAGATAAAATATCAAGACCATTTACCACTGATTAATTAGATTAGCTTAGAAACAAGTCTATTTTTGTTTTTATATCTAGAAAAAGAAAAAGAATCCTTCTAGCTAGCAAAAAAAAAAAGCACCGAGTAATATTTCACTTTATCCACATCTTTACCACTCTGAAAACATAAAAATCATGCTCACAAAACATCACATAGGTGGGGAGTGGGAGGCAAGAGGGAGAGAAAATTTAAATTATACTGTTACTGTGCATTATTTTTCACATTATTTTTCAACAGTGGGACATCTTGTGTGGAAACAAACAGCCACTTTATCAAAGTTCTGCAAGGCAGGAATCTAATTTCTTCCGTAAATACCACAGGAAATCTAAATATTAACTTTCTGGATGACACAAAGGAGTAAACATTGCTAAAATGTGTTATATAGAGGAGTAAAAATGTCCCTACAAACTTCTGGAATTCAGAAAAGCTGTTAGGGACAATTCACAAGGGAAAATAAAGCGCAGATAAAAAGCATTGTATAGTTTCTTCGAAAACCTGCAGAGCTTCTTGAGGACAGGAACTGCTTCATATACCCTCTGTGTCTGTTTTATTCACTAGCACAGTGCAAGGAGGACAAACAAGCTTTTCTGTGTTACTAACACACCAATCTAACAAAATGTGTTTCAGTAATTATCATAAAATCTACCAATTTTTCATTCGTTAAGGAGAATTCAGTTCATAAACATTTTTCAAAGAACATTGTATAAACCAAATAATGGTTTACATTCTGACCTAAAAAAGAACTAAAAACTATGTAATGTTATCAGTGATTTTTCTAATTTGCCAGTCCTCACTACCCCCTCCCAAAGTCTCTAAATCTCTATCCATCTCCTCATTACTTCTTTTCTTTCCCTCTCAGAGGATGTCCTTCCCAAAGATCAGCTATTACAGTTATACTCTTACATGCCACAGATAAGGCCTTCCTTTCCAGACATCTTTCTCAATGTATCTTCACTGGGACAAAGTGTCCTCTTTAAGACGGTGGGTGCTGGAACCAGTCAATCCAAGTATAAAGCCTGACTCAGCTGGCACTGCTACCAGCTGTGTGACCTTGGATAAATTAAGCTTTCATCGCCTTAGTTTCTTCATCTTCAAAATGGGTATAATAATAATGCCTACTTAATAGGTTTGCTGTTAGAATGAAATGAGTTAATATATTTCAAGAACTTAGAAGATTACCTGCCACCTAGTAAGTGCTCAATAAATGTTCAAATTTTTCTCATTTCACTTGTTGACCATGGAGCAGAATATGCATAAAGAGCATCAGAAGAGTGATAAACATGTGTAATATTTTCTAAAGGAAAAGGATCAGGTATAAATAAGAAGTGACCAGCAGTACTGAGTCCAGTTAATATCAGTGATTGCTCTTTTGGGAATTCCACTTCTAGGTATAAACCTAAGAGAACGAAAACACATGTCCACACAAAAACCTATCCACAAATGTTCATAGCACCATTATTCATAAGAGCCAAAAAGTGGAAACAACTCAAATGCCCATCAACTGATGAGAGGATAAATCAATGTTGTTTATCCATGCCATGGAAATTCCATAATAAAAAGGTATGAAGTACTGATTCACGCTGCAATATGGATGAATCTTGAAAACATGCTCAGTGAAAGAAGCCAGTCACAAAGGATCATACATAGTATGATTCCATTTATATGAAATGTTGAGAATAAGCAAGTCTATATAGACAGAAGGCAATTAGTGGCTGCCTAGGGCCGGGACAGGGGAGGTTGGGATTATTGAGGTGGGGAGGGGTAAATGGCAGAGGATTTCTTTTTGGAGTGTTGAAAATGTTCTGAAATCAATTGTGGTGATGATTGCATAATTCTGTGACTATTCTAAAAAACGTTGAATTTGATGCTTTAAATGGGTGAATTTCGTGGTACATGAATTATATCTCAACAAAGCTGTTGCAGATTAAAAAAAAAAAAGCAGCAAGAAACCAGAATACAATGGCCTCAACATTCACTGCACTGCCCACATGGTAGGTTTTGTAGTTTAGTTCTTTTAGTTCCTCCCTTTTCTATTTTAGAACTGATTTCTTGAGACTTTTACTCACATTTTCCTCAATAATTTCATGCTTAATTATTGAGATTGCTGTCTTATTTCATCATTTTCCCCTATGGACATCGACAGTTGATCAATTTAAGAAGATATTTGTTCTGATTACCTAATTCCCTGAATTTCAAGGATACTTTTGAGTCTAAGTGTCTTGTATCTGTGTGACTTTAAGGCAAAGAAAAGAATAGAGTACTAATTAGATAGATATTAATTTGAGAAACTCTTTGCTTTAAAAGATAACTTTTCAAAAGACTTAGTGCTCAAGCCTTTGTAAAAAGATACCTGCTCCAATGGTGGGACTAGGACCTGCCTTCTATAAGGTGAAAAAAGGCTAAATGTGCTCCCCCAGTTGGTGAGGCCATTTACTTTCTGGAGCACCTATCACTTTTACCAAATCATAACCTGTTCCCTGAACCTTTGATTAGTCATGTGTACATACAGAACTGATTTCAGGGCTTGTGGACGAGTCTTGCACAACATCATCAAAGGTTTATCACCTCTAGGGACTGAGAACACTTACAATTTGCAGGAAGAGATTTCTGAGTTCTACTTTAAAACAAAATAAGTAGGCATTAATGATTAACTCATATTCTTCAACAATTTTTTTTAAAATAAGTCTTCGTATGCTGTATTCTCACTCATTTCTCTCTCTCGCATACACACAGACACACACACACACGCATCCACGAGCATGCAATTTGTTTCAGGGTTTGAGCAAAATAGGTATAGGTAGGTCTCTTTGGATACATACTGAAAACATCACTGGAGTACTGGCATTTTGCCTTTATAATCACCAAACACGTGAGAACTGAATATATCCACATTCTTCTATACCCACTGATAAAGAATTAAATGGTTCACTTTTTAGAAAAGTGTTCACAGACTTTAAAAGAAATCAATTTCGATGTACTTCTGTATCAATGCTTTTCCAATAAGTTATGAAGCCATTACTTTTAAAGGGGTAGCCACAGTTCTACAGCAAGAAATAAAATGACCTAGTATTTATAAGTAAATATTATACCTGAGAGTCTATTTTGAAACATACATCTAAGTAAATGTCGACACAATTAAGCAATAGGAAATGTTTGCATTTTTGACTTAAAGATGGTAATTCTATTGCCATGTTAAGAATGAATACTCTAAAAACTAAAGAATTCTTCATAAAACCCATCTTAGTTTTTCTAATATTTAAGGAATTAACAGAGCCAGAGACTCTATTTCTCTGGGAAAAAAAAGTTAGTTATGAATTCTCTTTGGATCTATTTTTAAGGAATTTGGTTTTGATCCTGGGGAGTATGTTCTCAGGAAATGCTCATGATGGAAAAACTTGGTACGATGGTTCCATCCAAATGGTTTTTTTTTTAATTACTTAATTTGCTACTAAAAATTATAGTAAACCAAAACAAATAAATTAAACCAGAACTTGCTTTTAGTCAAATTCTTTCTCAAAAGACATTGAGGCGCCTCTGTTTAAAAAGCGGTGATAGTATCTCATAGTAAGTAAGAGAGTGTTTTCTCCCTTCCAAAGTTTGTGTAATATCAATTCACCAAATGAAATAAATTCTGAAAGGTATATTCTGCTGTTTACATATTTCCCATTTTAGCATGTTAATCTTATTTTAAAAAACAACACTATTTATTTGGTGTAAACTGGGGAATCATTCTCCCCTTCCCTCATGTCTGGTGTCACCTGCCCTGTTACTTAGTGGTAAGTGCTGAGTATATGTTGAGTTTAAAGGAGATACTTTGTAAACTGACACTCTTCCAGAGGTGACGGCAATCAGACTTGCTACTGATTTCCCACAACTGAACAATGAATGACTTCAGGCCCTAAGGACATATGCTAGTATTATTTTCAGGCCTGCCAAATAAATAGTTAGAAATATTTAAAGTCTTTAAAAGATACTGCCCATCATAATTATCCAAATGTCGTTGCATCCTTTACACACACCAGCTTTGGTATTGGGAGCTTCTCTCCTGCTAACAGTTCGGTCACTTCAAAACTAAGACTATTCTTACTTTCCATTAAAAGAATATTTCATTAATGAGTACAGTCAACTGCAGCGGTGTCAATGACTGAGAATTTTTTGCAGGATCGGTAGCCAGATTCAGGAAGGCAAGCTTTCCTCAAGCATCTCTAAGGGAAGTCCATGTCAATAGTTCTAAAAAGATGTGGGCCGGTTCCTTGGAATCATTAGCAAAATTTCAAGGAGGAGAGAGGAAGGGAGTGCATTAGAAACCTATGGTGGAAAGAAAATTCCTGGAAGCTTGGAACAAAATGAATCAAAGTAAGAAGTAAAAAATACAAGTTAAAAAAATAATAATAATTCAAAACAAGATTATTTTTAAAAATGCTAGTTACGTAGCAAATGAATAGGACTTCCTCCAGTAGTTATAAGGATGTCAGGAAGAGGGAAGAGGAGACTCAGGTCCTGGGCAGAGAGTAGACTGTGCTTTCCTTGTTGCTGTGTAGGAAGTTAAATGCTTAGGGAGGCACATTCCATCTTTCAGGTCAGCAGGGTACCATTTAGTACATTACTGCTGAAGTACCCTGGTGACCTGAATGAATTAAGGCAGCTTCCAAAGGTGCTTAACTTGCAAGCACTGAGAGCTCAGGCACTCAAAGTGATAAATATTCTATGAGTCCTTTACTATTTAATATACCAAACACCCCAAAATGCCAGCAAAAGGAAAGTTTCTTTAAAGGGAAAGAATTCTGTTGTGATAGGAAAGAGTCAGGTAACAGTTTGAACCCGCAGTCTCTCCTTCGGGCTTGGAGATGCCCGCAAGAGGTGTAAGTTCATCACGCCAGTTGACTGCAATCGTGGGTGCAAACCCTACCAGCCAGCTCTTATGTTACATTGCATCTGCAGTGTCTTTAAGGGAATCTGTAACTTGAAGGAATGAAGGTGGGCTCCAAAATAACTAACCCTGGACAAAACGGTTGTTTGCCTCTGAGGCCCCCAGCCCTTCTCTTCCTTTCTCACTCTCTGTTCTTCCTGTTCTCAAGTATTATAACAAAATGTTTTCATTAGCAAAGCCTCATACTGTAGGCGAAGGCTTGGGTTGAAAAGAGACCAGAGTGAGAACCCCAGCATGTGCTCTTACTATCTGTGAGGACTTGAACAAGGAGTTTTGCTCTGAATCTCAGTTTCCTCATATGTCAAAATGGGAATAACAACATATAACTGTTGGGAAAAGTAAATGAGACAATGCACATAAAATGCTTTAACTTACGATTGTTGTTCAAAAGTTGTGCCATTTTAAGAGGTGATAAATGGATAAGTCAAGTATCAATACGGTTTCACTGACAACAGACTGGCATCAGAAGAAGGGATATTTTTGGTGAGATTCTTTCCAATGGCTTGTAAATCATACATAGACAGTCAATTACCAACTCTATCTGTAAATAAGGCTCTTCTCGATACAAGACACATAATCATGGACTGAAAATCAGTATGTAAAACTTTTAAAGCTTTCCTCCCAAACTCGAATTAAGCAATACAGTTGGACTTATCAATAGCTCATTTCTTTACATCCTCAGCACTGCATTCCACTAATTTTTATCAGCAGATATCCAGGGACAAAGAATTCTTCACCCCTAACCGTCCTCCACACTACTCCCTAAAAATTGAGTAATCGGAAAATATAACCCTAACATTTATCCCTTAAGCAACAAGGAGAGAGAAGTGTATATTCTATGCTTCCTAATATTTCCAATGAAAGAAAAGTATTTAGGAAAATCTGTATCAATAAAGTATTGAGAGTATGGTCTCAATACACATTTATATTTACATATACATATTTAATATATGTAAGTATTATATTCAAAGCTGCAAAAGTACTTTTCCTTTAGGAAACCTAGAGTGTTAATAAAATATTATAAAACCGAGTGAAATGAAATGTTGCCACATGTAAGTGTTATTTGTGATAATACAGAACTGTCATTACAATAAGTTACCTTTAAGCAGAATTCTCGACAGTACTGCAGACTGGAGTTAGAAAGATCCCCCAAGACTCAAACTAAAGTAGCATCCTGGTTCTAGAAGGGAATTGACTGAAGTTATAATCTGACACATTTTGCATTCTTTAGTAGGTGGTTCTCTTCTTCATTTTCTAGGCAATGCATCAGTGGCACCATCCTCATGTTTAAAGAACAACATAAACGTTCCAGGAAATAGAAAAGCTCTATCCTGCTCTGTAATTCCCACCATAACCTTTGTCTGAAACTGACTAACAAAGTCGTACACCGCAAGACAGCAATGAGTCAGCCAAGACATACAAGTGACATTGTTCTACATGTACTGATGACCCAAGAAAGCAGTCACACTCAGCCTTTTGACCAACCATTGTTGAAAAAAAGCATGGAAGCTTTCAAGGGCTAGTATATGGATTCACCCCTTAATTTGATTAATGTCCCTGCCACACTGGAAGAACAGAGTGAGTTAGGAAGCATCACCTTAGAGAAGATGGTTTGTATCCTTCCTCATTAATGGGACACACCCTCCTGTAAACAGAGACATTTAAAAACCTGGCCCAGAGGAAGTGCTTAATGAACGTTTCTGTATTTATTAGAAGTAGAACTTGGGATGTCATTTGGGCATTCTGCAAACAGAACACTAATCACCATACTCCTCCTAGGTTACAGAATCTGTGAAGACGTTTCCTAACGGGTTCTAGGGGGCTGTGCCTCCACCGTTGTTCTTCTTTTGAATAATCATATCATCATAAGCTCTCCCGCAATACACTGATAATTTGGGGGAAAAAAGTGCCTTTGAAGGCTTGAATTATCTGAATAATGAACAAATCTCCACGTCTAATTGAACTCAGCCTAAGCAGAGGCTCAGACTCCAAGCAAACTTGGTAAAGCATTTCCAGTAGAACTCAGGCCGGCCAGATGTTCTGGAAGCAGAACCGTGGTCATTATGCACATGCCAGCTCCACCACACTCCATCCCGGGCCAAGACCCTTTCGGCAGCGCGAGGCCTGCTTAACATATGACTCTGGCCACCTTACCACGTGGCATCCTAGGACCCATCTGAACATTTCAGCGATTTTAAATGAGCCCCACTGACAGGGATGATTACATGGAAGCCAAAGAAACAGACAGGGAGAGCACGTTCATTATGAGATATAACACCTTTGTCTGCATTCCCTAAATGACCTGAGGTTGGGGGACACATAGGGATTTACTAATTTGGGTTAAACCATACCTACACTTCACATGAGACAGAATGAGCACAAGTTATACAAAAACAGTAACATAAATCCCAAAGTCTGAGTTGACACGGTCCTGGAGTGAAGTGAATGGTAGTGCCAGAGTTTTCACTGCTTCTCTGAAGTGGAGGGTTGGGTGTGATGTGTGTGGGGTGTGTGTGTGTGTGTGTGTGTGTGTGTGTGTGTATCCGGAAGAAGGGAAATGCAGGAAGCTCTTAGGGTGGGGCACCGCCCTATCACAACTCCATCCCTGATGTAACCACCGTCTCCCCTCACACATTAGAAATTCATCCAGGTCAAGCGGTTCCTTTAAAAGCAAATGCACCTTGGGAAAGACCTGAAAGTCATTTACACCTTTGGATGCACTACTCTGCTTTTATGAAAAAAGGCTTCTTTCCCCCTTAATGAAAGGAATGCTCATTTTCTTTGGGGAATTAGATGGGTAATCTTGCAACACGGAGTATTTCCATGAAGAGAAGTTCTAGATGAGAAAACAGTAAGGATTTCAGCCAAAGAGAGAAGAGAATAACGGCGTGTGCCTGATGTGTGGGGAGATGGTAGCACTAGTTAAGGAAAGACTTGTCAGAAATAAAGTAGGAGGATTCCAATGACACGCTTTGCTTTCTTTAAATTTCGTCTGGGTTTGTTAACAATTTCACACATTAAAAATCATTTTATCTATCCACACATGGATGTAATAAGTCGTTAATGCCTGGTCTAAAGTAATCCTTCTAGGGATTGGTATGTATCAATATATATCTATATATATGTGTATCTATCTATCTATTATGTATCTGGATAGACAGACATTTTTGGTCATTTCTTCCTGGTGGAATACAAAGAGGGTTCTCAGCTCATAATGTGGTATATATTTCTCGCCATGTGAATGCAGTGAGAATGCCCATATTTGTGCTGGAGTAACCATGTTCCAACACATGGCTGTGCTTCAGTAAATGTCAAGCTTAAAAACAGAAGTAGACATAGTAGTAGGGCTGGCCAATTACATTGTGATCTGAAAACACTAGTGATTTATTAGTTGCTATTAGCTAACCAGCTGACCTCTATTTGATCTGTATATTTATTAGTTATAAGTATTAGGCAAGCATGTATTTTTCTACTATAGAAACTTGTTTTTTCAGCCTCTGCCTTGTCTTTTTATATGAGAATACAACAGAATAATTTGAGTTGTGCTTACTTTTTTAAAAAAGAAATCCTGCAACTGAAATTAAATTTCACACTGCATTTCAACCTTGAAAGGAACAGAAATCTGAAACTAACACAGAAAGTGCAAAATTTTCCATATTCACGTTAAGGTTTAGCAACAGAAAAGAAAAACTTTTGTTTATCTCTGAAAACAGCTTTCTTCATCTAAACAAATGACTAGAATAAGATTAAGAAAAACCTGTTTTGGTTTTTTAGATACACACACATATTCCAATTTCCTTTTGCACAATGACTTTTATGCATATGGGTACCACGCAATCGCCTAACCTCTTTTACCATCGCACTGGGACAATGACAGTTCAATAACTGAAATGGGTATATTTGATTTTAAATTGCAAAGTTGGGCTCAGGCCTATTGAAATGAAATTGCTTGTAATTCTTTGTTAATTCCAAACTGATTGGGTTATTATTTCCTACCAGTTAAAAAAAAGAAAAAGCAGAAAAGGCAGGTGAAGCTAATTATTCCATTTTTTTATTTCCTTGCCATGTACTTTGCCCAGCATGGTTTTTGCATTCTCTTCTGTGACCCTCCCCAGCACCTTGATTTCAGTTCTTAACCCGGATTCTTTCATCCATAACATGGATAATGAGAAAACTCCAAAAATGTTCCTTGGGGGAATGTTACACTAAAAGTTACCTAGGACTAAGTCCCACGTGTCATCCTTTGCTCACCATGGACACAAGAGATTCATTCACTGCCCTCAGCCAATTTGAAATCCAAATATGAAAACAGCATTATGGAATTCAGACAGATGATTCTCCTTCACAACTGGCAGATGCAGGAAGAAAAAAAAAAAAAACTAGTATAATTAAGCTTTTGACTTTGAACCAGCGAAGCCATGAACACCTCACTTAAAAATACAATATAATATTATCAAAGCAGCTAAAGCGCAGGTGTGGCAAGCGTATTTGCATGCCCTGCGCAGGATGGTGGTCGACCAATCAGCTGGCCAGAAAAGTCTCGGTCATTCTATGGCAAGAATAAGGTAAACTGTAAATCTGAAATATTACCAAAGTCTTATTTGTTCTTTCTCAGTTAGAACGTGTAGTGCTAAGTGGTTTTCATTACATTTTTTTACTGGACACTTTAGAAAAGGATTGGGATCATTTAAGGGGTAGACCAAATTGCAGTGCATTTTTTTTTAATGAGGGTTGGAAGTAAAGGAGTTTCTTTAATACGTCCATGCATTAGCCCATTATTCATCTTACAAATATTTACTGAGGACTCATTATGTGAATATCAATCGACAGACATTTGTAAAGGATGCAAAGGCTTGAAATTGGGAAAACATAATCAAATCGAATAAAGTGCTTAGCTGAGAACACTGTGTTGGCATTATATACAGACGCGCACACACACACACACACACACACACACACACACACACACTTTACCTTGCAACGCTGATTGTAGCCATCTATGCATTCAGTACTTATTAACCTCACTTTAAACATACTTTCAGACATTAAAAGAGAAGATTAAGGTCAATCTGCAGTTTCATTTTATCGTTTGAATTTCCTAGCCCAATTTTGCTTCGTTAAAATGTCCGGAGGAAAAAAATATCAAAATTTAACAGTGCTTACTGCCTCAGAGAAGTTTGCCTGAAGAAAGGACTAAGCTTTTCTTAACAATAACAAAATTCCTTTAAGAAAAAAAAAATCCTAAGGTAAAGAATACTGCCAAAAAATGAACGCAGCTTTGTTTGTTTTTGCAGTCATCGTTAGCAATAGACATAAAGGTATTCTTTTTTTGAGTCCATATGGAAAAATCATCAACACATTCTGCCTCTGGGTTCTTTGCCAAAATACCGTAACCCACAAGCCTTCTACCTTAAACATGAAAGGAAAAGGTGTTGTTCTGGTCAAATAAAGAAATAATTTTTACTAGCATACGTCTAATGTTAAAGCTGCCTAAATCCTGCCAAATACATTAAAACGACATCTGTAAAACAGATTTTCATTAAATTGATCAGGTTAAAGTTAAGCAGCTAGGCAGATGATGCTTTTAAGCTACCCCTTAACCTTTAACCTTTAACCTCCTTAAACTGGAATAAGGACACACACATCTTTGAGGTAATGCTGCTTCAGGCTGACCATGCAAGAGGTAAGTGGCCTATTCAAATTGCCCCGACACATCCCCACATTTGGAGTGTTATGAATCAATATGCTGTCAATGAGGAAAAGAGCTGTTTTCTCCCAGCTCTGTATTTGTCTTTTAACTGCTACTTGTCACTTTCCCTTGAAGTCTGAATAATTCACGATGCAAAATGATGTAAATTAAACTCCTAATGAAAATGAATTTTATATAGGCGGTTATTATCTAGTCATTAGCTCAGACACCATTTTAAGTCTAATTTTAATATTTTCACCATATTACAAACCATCATTTTTTTCCAGGCCTAGGCCAATTTGTTAGGGTCTCATTTAAAAGCAATTAATGTTACTTATGGAGCAATTTTATTTTGCCGACACAAACCGACCAAGCTTACTAATATCCTCATTGCTGCACTTGAAAATCCTCTGGATCTGACTCACACAGTTTCTGTAAATCAGTTTAGAAACAGCATCCTCAACACATTGCTACTCTGGAGGAACTTTTCTAGTGACTTCTAGAAAGAATGAATGCTCCTTGAAGGCTAATGCAAAATAATATAGTTCAATTGCCCAATACCAAGTTTCAATGGCTCCAACATTTCTCTCTTCCATCTTCCTTTAATTCAAGGTAAGTTTGTTCAAAGTGTGTTTTTATTTGTTTGTTGACCATTTTTAGACACCACACCACAAGGACACTTGGGTATTTAAGAGATAAGCAAATAAAAAAGATGGGGGAAAGTCAATTTATATATGAAATATATATTAAATATATATATATTATATGTCAAATATATATAAACATATATATATTTTTAAGGTAAGAGTACATATAGCCTTTGGTTCTGGGATCTAAAGCTCTCTCTGCTTTAAGGCCCTCTTTATAAGCAAGTTCTATCTCATCTGGTTGTTACACTTTCAAAGACAATATCCAACTCTCTCTGAAAAGGAACTTCAAGGGTAACCCTGACACCTAGCAAACTGCTCTACAGACAGTGAGGGTAGTCAATCCATACTCATGGAATGAATGGATAAACTTAATACACACATACACATGTGTAAATAATCGTCAAACAATTAGATTAAATAACCTTTCCCGAGAAGATAAACAGGAACGCTCTACCTTTCTTCAGCTTCCCACATGAGATTAATAAAACAGAAAAATTTGTACATTTATATCTTCTATTCACAACATGTTAATTTAAAGTGTTAGAGGAGCTGTGTGAATACAAACACAGTTCATGAATATTCTACATAGCTCCCAGGGTCAAGATCTATTATTTATACAAACTTAATGTTTATTTTTTTTCTCCTAGGTATTCTAAAAGTTTTAATAGTTCAGGTATCAGCAGAAGAAAAGTTGACAACTGAATTGTCTGTCAACTGTTGCTGTAAAAGCTATGAATTATAATACAATTAATCCATTATATTATATTTTCAATACCATCAACTTAGAAGCTTTCCATCTTACGTCAGGGCCTGTACTCCCCTCAAACTGTATAACCCAAATCTAATGCTTTCATTATTGATCCACAGAGAGCCAATATTACAGGAACAACGTTACAAATTCTCACACCACGACTTTAGGTTTTCACGCTCAGTACATCAATCCAGCATTTGAACTTCAAGAAACAGCCCAAACAAATAGTGGCAGGCCAACCCAAATAAATAACTCTTGCCCCTGCTCGAGATAGCCACAATCTGCTCTTTCTGTGGTCTGTTTATAGTTCGAAAGAGCATTAGAAGAGCCATAGGTATTATAATCACTGGTTGACTCCTGATAGTAATCACTGATTTCTAGTATAAATCAATAGATAACACTTGCAAAATGGATTTTGTAATCATATTTAGAGCTTGTTACGATGACTAATGGTTTGCAATATTTTCTGAATTTTAATATCCTCTGGACAAAAGAAGTTTTTATAAGTTACCAAGTTATTCATCATAGAAATGAATCTGTTACATTTGTACATGAACCAAGACAATCAAGCCAATCCAGTTAACAAACTGCAGAAAATAAATTAACCAGTAATTAGGTTCAGAAAAAGTCAAGACAAGGTATGTAACAAATGATGTTCATCGCTTGCGCGTGTTCATTACATCCGTATAGTTTTTTTTTCCCCTGTAACATTAAAAGTCTAGTTGCCATTCAATGAACATTTTTACCTGCGCCACACCCACTGAGGGGGATAAAAACTTTACTAGCTGGGAAAGGTCATGCAAAATAACAACAGAGTTAAGTAGGAGACTGACAACTGATGCTAAGGGAGGGTGTGTTTTTACTCAATACCACCAGGAGCTTGCAGGAAAAAAAAACCCAAAAAGCACACATAGTGTTTGGATCATCCTTGTTTGTCACCAAACAAAAGATGATGCACTCACAAGGCAGCGCTATTTTTGTCCTCTGCTCCCTGAAACCATTAATACTTAGCTAAGAGTGTTGCTATGTTGTTGTTTTTGATCAATCAATAAAAGAGGTTTAAGAGTATTATTTTATATATGGAAACACTCAGAAAAGTGATTTTATTTCAGGGCAGCCAGTAGAGTGATCAATCCCACGGAGATACGTGTAAAAGGGACATATGGCAAATCCTTTAAATATATTTTCTGATTCCATCTACTTCAACAGGCTCTGCATTTAGCAACGTGAAGCAGAAACCGTGGCTCTTGCCCTTCTACTTTTTTTTTTTTTTCCTCTCTTTTTTCCTTAACTTGCAGATTTGTGGTCCAAGCTCCAAAACAGTTAATTCCCTCCTCTACTCAGCTCCAAGAGAAACGGATGACACTGCTTACCTTGTAGAGCTTCAGGGCTGCCTCGTGCCTGTGATTGGTGGTGTGCAAGCGTAATTTATCCACGCTGTTGGTGTAGTAGTCACAGGCGTTACATTTTAGGTGAACGGGGTTGCCAATGGCAATGCACTTCAGCCTCCACTCATTGCTTTTGCCCCCTTCTTTAATGTGAGCCACCAGTTGATACTTCTGCATATGTTTATCAGTCTTGCAGTGGAGCTGGAAGTTGGCTTTGAGCTGAGAGTTGTAGTTACAGAGCTTGCACTGGTAGATATCTCCAATTACAGCCCTCCATTCCTCTTCTGGGAGGGAGCGCTCACTGCTCACATGCACGCTTAGGGCCTCCAGGCTGTCAGAGGTGAATTTGTTGCAAACAGCACACTGGAATAGCTTCAGCGCTGGGTCACTGATATAAGGTGACAGCTCTCCTGCAGTAAGGAGGGACAGGTCATCACCCATTAGCTGACCACTGGCAAGCCGGATTTCAGGCGGCAGCTCATTATTTACTACAGGAAAAAAAAATTAAAAGGAAAAATAGAGACTGGAAAACACAGCGCACACAAAGGAACCTGTAAAATAAAGTCTTGACAAGGAATGTGCTTTCTCTAGAGCTTAAACTATAAAAAGCTGTAATAGGATTGAATCAGGATCAATTACAATCATCCCTTTCAACTTCTAAATTCCCTCATCAGATAGCTTTAATTACTCCTACTGGGCATGATGTCATTCTGAAATTTGTATTTTCCAGGGCAGGAAAGTTGATCAATACCATAACAAAACAGTCACGTGCTTGCAATTTAAGCACCTAGATAAACTTACACGAGCACTAATTGTTATTTCACAATTTGTCTAAAAGCTTGATGAGATTTGGCTAATACTGTATGCGTGCCTGCAATCTACTGCCAAATAGCTGGGGTAAGGTAACGGTGTTACTGTTCGTTTAATTATCTTCAATCACAGACATTAAAATATTTTTCCAAAAAATTTCATGAAAAATAATGGCATACCCTTTGGAAGCTCAAGTTTGATATTTTAGTGCATAATTGCCGAAATTGAAGCTATAAACCTAGTAAGGTATAGCTAACGATGACAGGCAATTAATGCCAATTAGTATGTGTTAATCAACCTCTTACAGGAAAACAAAGTTTGCCAACTCCTCTTCTGCGGCCCTTGCTCCCTTAACTCCTTCCTCTCTGAAGTTAATTCAGGTTTGAAGTGAAGCACAAATGGTTGGATTATCGAGCTTAACGAGAAAGTCCCTTCTAGTAAACTGTCCCCAATGTGTCGGCACTCACCACTTTATCTGGGTGCATCACGCCAAATCAAAACGTGATGAGAAACTAACAGCAGTGCGGAAAAGCAGTAAATACTGACCAAGTCCCGGTGCCAGAGCGGCCGCTGTCGCCGGGTCCAGCTGGAATGGATTGATCATCAGCTGCGGGTCGCCGGGGTTGTCCAGCTTCATCCCGGTCAGGCCTATATTCTGGGCCAGGTAGTACTGATACAGCTCTGCCTCGGCCGGGGCGAGGCCCAGGTGCAGGTTATGCTGGATCTGCTTCATGTTCTGCTGCAGAAGCATCATGTTGTGCATGTGCTTTTCACTGGTCATGTGAATCCGCAGGTTCCGGGCCACGTTGGTTTCGTAATCGCACACCTCGCAGCGCCAGGTGGGTTTCTGCTTGGGTTTGGACGGAGAGGGGGTCCCGCAGCCACTGAGGCTGGGGTTGGAGGTCGGGGCCGAGTGGCCGAACACCTGCTCGCCGTTGCCATTTTGGAGATTCTGCACATTGTTCAGGTGCTTGTCCGACTGCATATGAATACTGAGGTTGCCTTTGGTAGTGGTGGAGTAGTTACAAACCTCACAGCGGAAGGGTTTATAGCCACATGTGTAACTCTCGCCCCGGGCGAGCCTGGGGTGAGGCTGTCCAGTCTTACAATAAACGCAGGAGCCGCCCGGCTCGGGGTGTTTCTCCTTCATGTGGGCCTCCAGGGTCTGCTGATATTTGTAGTGCCAGTTACATTTGGGACACTTGAGCGTTTTGCATGAGTTCCTTGAGTGCATCATAGTCATATGACCCCCAAGAGACCTCGAGGACCCCAAAACCGTGTCGCACTTGGGACACTCGATGCCACTGCCCGGTGAGCCGTCCCCGCCGGGCCCCGGGGTGCTGGGGGCGCTCGGGGTGAAGCCGTGCTGGTGAGGAACAGCCGCGCTGTCTTCGTCCCCCCGGGCCGTCTCACTTGGGTGAGCAGCCGTGGCGCCGTCTTTACTGGCACCCGCTTCTGCCAGGTCCTTGCCACCGAGGCCGTAGCCGGCGGCGACACCGCCCCCGGCCCTGACGGCGGAGGCCTGCTTCTTCTTTTCTGGGTCGTCAGAAACAGTGGCCGAGGAGGACGAGGGGCCCTTTTCGATGAATTTTAGCACGCTGGATGATAAAGGAGAAATGCTTTGGTTTAAGAGAGGGAAATCTTTGTTACCAATACCATCGGTGAGTTCACCTAATACTTCCTCGTCGTCAAGTTCATTGGAGTACGCATCCTCTTCGTCCTCATCTCCCGCCTCGGTGGGCTCGCTCTTGACCGGGCACTCCCCGTTGGGGTGTAAAGCGTGGCTCTCTTTTGGCCTTTCACAGTTGTTCTCTTGGTCTTTGCTCTCTGACGTCTTGCTAGACTCAGACGATGCGTGGCTGAGGGAGACGGAGGTAATCGGGGTGCTCACTACTAAACTAGACAGCCCTCCCAGAGTCACTTCAGCCTTTGGCATTTGGGTGATCCCCAGCGGCTGCTCTGCTGAGCCGGGGCTGCTCGCGCTGCCCTTCAAGAAGGCAAAGCCAGCCGGCAAAGAGTCACCATTTTCAACATGAAAAGCGCTCCATAAACCGCGGAAGGTTGGGTCGGGTCCTATGAGGTTCGTAGTAGAAAAATGGGGATAAACAGAAGTGGATTTTTTTGGTTCCAGAAAGCTTATAAGAGGTTCTTTGTCTTTGCCGATCCCCTGTATGATGGCGGAGACGCACTTGTTACTGAGGAGCTTCTGTTCCTCCTCGTTAAGGGTCATCCGATGATCATGCACAGCATGGGTTACAAATGACCTGATATAACCGAAAGACAGCTTGCACAAGAAACACATTAAAACGGGTTTCCTTTTCCCATCGCTAACACAACCATCGAATTTGGACAAGTCCACATTGTTGGGGACATCTTTGGACACACAGGAGTTTTTGGCTGAGCCATCACTGGTTAGATAGTCTTTCTCTCTCTTGTGTCGGAGATCGTAGACACGGAAACTGTGCAACACAGGACCAACTCCTGCTAGTGCTGAGGTATTTGGGAAAGCCTGATCGGCCGTAAATGGTTTCCCGAGGGATGAAGCGATATGAAAAGTGTTGATGATCTGTGGGTAGAACGACAGAGATGCAGAAGGAGGCTGATCACTTTTCTCTCCAGCCGATGCCAGGGAGTCCAGGAACATGGCTGTAGAAAAGAGTTTGCTGTTTGCCCCAGTCTGTGCGTTCTGCCCACTTTCTTTGGAGTCCTCAATTATATAAGCTGACCCATCAGGCTGGTAAACGATCTCCCCGGTCAGATTTTCCACGTCACTGTCCTCTAACTCGCTGATCTCGCTCTCGTTGTCATCCTTCAGGACCGGAAGGCGGGCATTCGGGCAGTGGTGTTCCATGTATTTCTGTAAACTGGGAAAAGAAGTAGCACATTCGTTGCACGGTATCTCCTTGGCTGAGGTAACCTGAGTGGCAGCTGCATTCTCGACGCTGAAACCCAGCAAGACTTCACTTTTGCGCTCATCCGTTTTCAGGTTGTCATCTGTGGAGCTGTTTTCCCTGTCAGGCTCCATCCCTGCAACTTTCTCTGGCACCTCATTATCAAGTTGTGCCGTTCCACATAGCTTTGATGTGCTCTGCCCATTTTCCTGCCTTGAGATAGGAGGGGAGTCACAGGTTTCCATGGCAATTGCTACATGGGGATCTCATTTCATCCAGCCTGTCAGGGACCTGGATAAAAAATAAGGTGAGAGGAGCCATTTTTATTAAATAATGACACAGCTCACTAATAGCCCATCACTAATTTACAGCTGCTGTAAACTCATACTATCTAAAAAGGTGAGGGGGAAAAAGTTAAAACCAGCGTACCTATCTATCACAGACAGACTTTGTATAAATGTAGCAAAATAATGTAGATAGCTATCACAGGCATGCCTAGACATCCAAAGTGTTTTTGAAATCACTATGAGCATTCATCACAAATCTAAAATTCATATCAGTAAGCCGTATTTTTTTTTTCATTCCTGTTTTCTGAAAACGGATAGAACATACGTAAAAGCTTTAACACCCCTTTTAATAGAAATCTAAATGGCTTTCATAGATGACAGCGGGAATAAAAGGACTACACAAATAACTTGTAATTTTTTAAATTTACCTTTTACTTTATCAGGCAGTGACTAGAAGGGGGGATGCGCGTGGGAGGGAGACCAACAATAAAGGAGCCTTAAAATGAGAAATATTACAGTCACAGGCAGCACGAACCAAACTCTTCTCTGGTTTTCATTTTGCCAGTAAATCAGCTTACTACAAATCTTCCTTGTGCAAAAGCTCTCAGCAGGTATCTGGCTGGCCCTGATTAAGCACCAATCACAATTCTTCCCCACACTTCAGTCACCTCAATAGGCACCAGAACAGAAATTAATATTTACTGCAACCAGTCCTACCATCCTAGGGGACAATCGTATGCACTCCGTTGTTTTTTTTTTTTTTTTTTTTCCCACTGCAATACGTAATGAACACCATTCCAAAAACCATTTTGATATTATCAATCCTGGTGAGTTGCCCATCTCTCAACCACTGCCTCAATCAACATCTCCCTTGGCTTAACAAATCATACCCAGGCACTACTGATGAAAATACTTCAATCTTTTTATTTAATTTTCTCCAGACAAGCATTTTAGGCCATAAACTCCCTTTGTTGAGAATAAGATGCACTCTACAAAGCCATATCAGTTTCTGGTAGCACAGCAAGGTACCAGGGGAAAGTTGGGCATAGGTTGATAAAAATGCATTCCCTTTCTGTGTGTCAGTATGTATGTGTGTGCCCACTTGTGTGTGTACCTACAAACCTCAGCTACTGGAACAGCAGCTTGATTGGGGCTTAAGCTTCTCTGAGTCCCTGCAGATCTCTCCATTTGCAGAATGATTCCACTATACACGAGAGTTGAGTGGTCTCAAACTTTAGTGCTTGTTTTCATTCTGTGACCCAGGCACCATCTTGATTTTATGAAACAGGTAACCCATCTTCTTTCAAATCTCAAAACAGAAGGGACTCAGAACTTCAAAGCAAAAAGCCCTGTAATGTAAAAGTATCAACACTTTCACGCACGCTGACGATTTCTGAAACAAGGAAGGTTGACGCGGCTATACTGCATTTCGTGTTCTACTGGGGACCTGGCTATACTGCATTACGTATTATATTGGGGAGGATGGACAAGCGATGACTCCTCCTGGACACCCCTCCCACCCCTACATTCTATTGTGTAGACTTCACAGTGGCAGAGAGCTAAGAAGAGAACATAACTCTGGGCTCATCAATATTACTAGGCATTTTAGAAATTCCTTTTCAAAAGTTCTTCTAGAAGAAAGACATCCTTGAAGGTCACTGGCATATTAAGTATGAAGAATAACTTCTTCATACTCTCTTTACTGTAATCAAATTTCATCTTAGCTAAATCAGAGAGGAAGTCATCAGTTTCAAATACATCAAAAGATCTGCATAGATTGAAAATAAAATCAAAATTCGTTTTGGTATCTAAGATGGTTAAAATGACATTCTAATTGCTCACGAATCAAACATCACAAAGCTTCGTGTGTAATTTTAATCATTGAGGAGCTCCAGGTTAATTATCCTCACGGCATGCATGCAGCTTTTAAAACTCTCTGAAATAATCTGATAAATCCCCAAACGTGTGAAAACCTAATAATTTTCTAATTAGTCCACAAACATTAATGTTTACCTTTGCATTTACCAAATCTGTACGAGGTATACATACTGAAGGCAGCCAAAATGTCTAAAATAGAATCCCTTAATGGACTAAAAGATATGAGGAAGGCAGGAAGAAACTGGAGAGTTGGAGTGGAAGCAAAGTGGTAAATAATACTAAATTAATGATCCTAGATTAAAATGTAAAGTTCCAGGACCCAAAGTAGTTTTTTTTTTCTTTCCTATGATAACTTCGGCAGATATGTGGAAGAAGATTCACCGTAATTACAAGAGTGAGGAAAGTTCTCAAACACTTTACAGCTTCGTAAAGAAGCTTCTGAGCTATTTTTATTATTTGAATTCTGTTTTACCGGCATGCCTACAACAGTTCTCAGCCTACAGAAACACTTACTAGAATTATTACACACATGCTGAATGCACCCCAAATGAGTTATATGTAATGTGCAGTTAATAATTTTGGCCAGATGCCGAATGGACTCTGCAATATTTCTCTATATGAAATACTGCAGAGTCCATTCATGGACTCATGTCAATATTTCTCTATATGAGGTAGATCCTCTCTTTTTATTTTATCTTAACAGAACCAGAAGTAACTTCAAAAATGTAATGACGTTATTGCTATGTGAAAAAAAATTATGAAAACTATACTACAGTGTCCATCACAGGTCAAAGCAATGTGGTAGGATATATTTTGTTACAATACTCCCACATAACTTTACACAAAATTGCCTATCAAGTTCTTCTCACAAGCTACACATTAATCAGAAACTAAGTCAAATACATAGTAAGTCTTCTCTGCAATCAAATTTACATTTAATTCCGAAAGCAACAGTAACAAAACTATCTGAACTGATAGAGCTAGTAATAGATTTACCTGATTTTTAAATTTGTAGCCATAGACTATGACCATGGCAGTGTTTACCAGCATGTTTGGATGGAATTGCTTTAGTTTGTGCAGTTAAAGTTATTTAGATCAGTATGTACCGTGACACTGAATATGATGCTAAGTGATTTCACTGTCACCAGTGTCAGACAAGATCTTTCTTTTATCAACGTGTCCCACTTAGGAAATTTACACTAAAGTTTATAAGTCCCAGTTAAAAGACCACAAAGACAACCATTTAACTTAAACCACAGAATTCATTCCAAAATGACTGCATAACAAGTAAACTCACTGTAAAAGTTGCTTCACCCTTTAAGCTGCTTTCTATTTAGTCTTCACCAATTTCTATTCTCTACTGCCATACATTCTATTAAAAAAAAAAAAATCACCCAAGTCCTCAAGAAATCTCAAAGAGAAAACCTAATATAATTTTAATGCTAAATTCAGAACAATACATACCTGCTGGTCTGCTTGGAATACGTGTACACAGTTTTGGGTATTCTCAGTAATTCACAAGATCTGTGACTTTGATCATGTAAATCCCTTTTTCGGAACTAATGGACAACATGCAGAAAAGAACTTTTATTGCTTGTTCTGCCTTGCTTTCGTCCTGCAGTCACTGCTGCCTAAACTCTTCTCTGCTAAATGACCAAACCCACCTACCAGGAGGCTGGCTAATGAAAGGGGGTGCTTTCTGAACAACAGAAGAATTCCTTTGCATTCAGAAAGCAGAGTTCCCATTAGAACCCAAAATCAGGCCAGTTTTACCTCTGTTTTTTAATTGAGATTGTCCCAGCCCTCCTCTGTAGCACAGTGAGACAGTGCTTGTGAAATGATTAAAAAGAACGTGATCTGATCAAGAGGACAGAATAATGGGAAAGGAATGCTAGGTTAGCCACTCTGCTAAGTGCTGGGAAAGAAGACCACTGTGCCCCTTTGCCTATTGTTTTTATTCTCATCTGCTCTTTAGCCATCTCATAATACTTTGAGTCGTAATTCCATTTTAAACGGGTTAAAAGTTGTCTACTTACAAGGGAATTTGGTAACAAGTTAGAAATCCTAAATATATATATATATATATGTATATATAGAGAAAATAAATAAAAATCCTTGAATTATATCAAGTTTCCAAAAGGTCATCACTGTCTCTGCTGTGGCCTTTTCCCCATCCCAAATCCTCTATCAATATGTCATAGTGAGTTAGGCAAAGACAAAAGAGAGGCGCAGTGTGAAAACGGCACATATATCTAATCCTGACAAAGCAATGAATAGACCTTCACAAGTATAATTATACTTGTTTATTTGTTGCCACGTACAGAGAACTGATGAAAAAAATCCATCAAAGTGGTATTATGCAGACACCAAGAGCTTCTTTTCTTCGGTTGCTAAAGCCACATTGAAGCTTAAATTCCTTATTGTTAAATTCAGAAGAAAGAAAAAAAAAAAAGATTTTTGGCTGGACTTTTTTTTTTGCATCATTTGCTGACAGATCTTTTGTGTCCTAGGCTGTATTAGCTCACACTGCTACCTCATTTTTACCCATGCTGGAATTCATAATTACAAACTACTGTACAGAAGCTTTTAGAAGGGTGTGGTGTGCTGACCAAGACGAGAGGGTAGTGAAATCTGGCTTTTGATGTATATCAAAACACAGGTAAAGTACCTGTGTAGAAGCACCGGTTACGTCAGAATACATATTTGAGCTCAGTCTTTTAAGTTGGTTGCTGGTGGTTTTCTTTACTCAGCTTTCTCTGCAATTTGCTTATTTTAGTATATGTTTAGTATTCCATTAAAGATTGCATAACATCTTCCCCATTGCAGTATTAAAAACGTTAGCAATAAAGAAGGCAAATACAAGGATGTCAAAGGATTGAAAATATTGAGTAAAAAGATTTCAAACCAAACTATTAAGGAACCATTATGTTCCAATAGACACTAAATTACATAACTTAACAAAAGCACATTTTTCGAGATGGGGGTGGGGCAAATAAGCTTTTTTTTTCTTGCAGGATAGAAATATATCAAAGTAAAAGCAATCTGCATAGTTAATGTTTGTGAGCTTTACAATTTAAAACAGAAAAGCTGTAATTTTTCTTTGCTGGCAATCTGGAAACACTCTGGAGTTAATTACAGCTGATTCGGAGTGAACCACACAAACAAAGACCAGTCTATGTCCAGACAATTATACTGCATTAACCAGCTTAGAGCTTCCTGCTGATGTTTCAGGGGTCTTCTGTTACACCCTTCTACCTTCCCAGCACGAGAGAAAATGCTTCTGCAAGAAGGAATTAATGAACAGAGCTGCAAAAGAATGTGTGACGACCTCTCCTGACACGGCAAAAACTTTCCACCCATGTCACGACAAAGGGGAGAAGGTAATTAAGTTTGAATAGAAGGATGTAACCAAATATAGTAAGCACGTAAACCAAGCACATTTTTAAAACGGGAAAGTTGACAAAGACAAACAGGAGTGTGTAAGTCAATGAAGTCATTTTCCCCTGTTTTCCTCTCATTTTTCTCATTAAAACCTAAATTAGCTATTCAGTGCAGATTTATTTCCTTCTCATAAACAGGACCCTTATAATCGATGCTTCTGCCTCTCGTTTTTTCTTCCTCTTCCTCTCCCTCTCTTTCCAGCCTCATTTTCCCTCATTCTCTCTCTCATCTCTAAACCTCCATGGACTTTAAATGACAATTACATGTCATTAAACACATGTGTTGGAGAACTAAAGAGGAAAAGTACTCTTTGCCAATGGGTCCGATAGTTCTTAATTTGATTAGTTGTGGGAAATAGGAATTTTACTCAGTTTTCTTCGCAACTTTAATCAAACTCCAGCTACTTTCCTTGGAGAGAAATCAATAATCTCTCCTTAACCAAATTACACCATTATATGACTCATTTTATTTGTTTGCTTCAGGAAAATTTCATAATCAGTGAGCAAAATGGACCTAATACTTTAGCTATCCTCTGTAAACAAACTTTGGTCCTTTTAACCAATCTAGTTGATTTCTAATTTTCTTATTCATTCTAATTGAAAATGAATAGTTTGCATTGGTGTGAGAAAGGACATGAACTGTAATTATGTTCAGTGCCTCTCTCTGATTCTTCCTTTGATACTGTTTTGCCAGTATTCCAGCTGACATTGGGGCTTTGTAGTGATTGCTTCATTAAAGGGTAAGGATGTCCTAATCAGCTAAAGCATTACTAGAAAGCTGTTGTTTGCCAATACTGTGAGAATATACGGACCTTTTTTTTTTTTTTTTTGCTTTCTTTATAGAAGAAAAAGGTACCTCTGGATGCCATTACCCAGCCATACTTAAGTATTAATCATCTTCCCTTTGTCTCATCTATGCAAAGTAGGATTAGAGTTAAATGACTCTATGATCCTTTTAATTTTTTTCCCTAAATAAATATTAATCTACAAATCAATCAACTGGTGTTATATTAAAACACATATAAATATACTCTCTGGAAATACTAAAAGGTTGTGTAAATTACCCTCATTTTACAAAGCATCTCAGCAATGGACAGAATCATTTTCCCTTCTCAGACCCCTCTTCCTCAATCCCTACTATATTTGAAATTTCAAGTAAATAAAACTTTGAAATAGAAAGTTTAAACATGGAACCCTTTGGTTTTCCTTGGAAAAACATGTACTAAATTAATCGTTTTTAAAATTTATAAATCATATTTGCCATGTTTTTTATATGTTTATATTTCTAGTCTTTAAAACGTAATTGACTAATCTCTCTGGCATACACCCAATTTAAGAGTGCTTAGTTGATAATGCTTTTAAGTTGTCACATAGGAACATTTAAAAAATTCATCTTAATTGGTTTCATTAAGGTAAATATAACTATAGAATATTTGGCTTCAGAAACGGATTTACCAGACTAGTGAAAACCATTCCACACATACATTTTTCTGATATACAATGTGAAGACAATATATCCTAACATATACATGCATTTTTTTCTTGTCTATTAATATATAAAATTCATTATTGAAATACTGACAACTAAATATTTAAATAAGGAAACAATTGTAATTGTTTCCTCATTTAAATATTAATTAAACAAACAATAATTATTTGTATTTCATGAGTCCCACAATATGATCTCATAACCAATATAGCATAAGCATAGTAGTGTAAGTATATTCTTTTTTTTTTTTTTTTTTTGGAAAAATGTCATTCCTTGCAGGCTAAACCTACCATAATTATCTTCATAAAATTAATCGCAGGTCAGGTATCCCAGCAAACAATCCTATTCCCAGGGCAATGATTTCCAACGATTCAAAATAGTTTTAATGAAGAAAGTTATATGCGTAATTTCTTAAATCACTACCAAGTGCCCTCTTACTATCTAAGACTCTTAGTCTATCAAATGCAAGTCTCTTTTTATATCCCATGTAGATATTTTAAATTATTTTATATTAGAAACCACATTTGGGCTAACATAGAGAACCTAGGTGGAATGAAAAGTTTCTTCTGGATGAAATATTGGCAAATTTATGTTTGATCACTCAGATTTGTTGGTTTTTTAATTTCTATTATGAAGAGCCTCTTGTTTGCTTTTTGTGTATGTGTGTGGTTTGTTTGTTTGTTTGTTTGGCCTGAAAGTTAATTTGACTGCCGTCCATTAAGTGAAGTGCGCAATTCAGTAATTAACTTTTGTGGTTTAAATGTATGCACGGTAATTAAATTTCATTATAAGCAAACAAACGTCAACCATAATTATAAGCTCCTTAGTTTACCCACATATTATCCCTTTTCAAACAAACTTGATGTCAGACAAATTAAAATCAAGCAGCCAGCAATTTTGAGTTGAATTTTACATGATCTGCTGGTAACCTGATTACTTTAACTTCAATATCATTACAGGAAAAGTATTTCAGGAAAAATAATGACAAGAATTCCAACAGGAGACAAGGTTAATTGTATTGATTCAAAAGATGCATGTTCATAGGAACCATGTTGAAGGAATAATGTTATCTCAAATCTACAGTTTCTATTAAAATGAAATTGTCCAGCATGAAAGAGGCAATTAAGATTAGTGTCTGCAGAACTAGAGATACTAAACTAACTAACTAATTATCTGGGCCCAATTATCTTATACTTTAAGTAGCAAAATATCAGTGTGGAGCAACTACAAGGCATAAGGTTTTCAGGTTTATTTACTGACTGGTGTATCTATTAGGACCAAGAACAAGTGGAGCTGTCAGGACATAATGAAGGTAAATGATTAGTTAGCACCAAGCCTGAACTCTTCTTCAATGCAATAAGAGTTAATTAAAGTTTACCACCAAACATCAACCAAAGCAGGATGTTGATCAGGTTTCAGCATTAAGTGCAAACAGACAATAGTTGGCAGCAATTAGTGCAGCTATCAAATGACATGCAATGATAATTATACATTTAAAACTGCTAAAGAGCTGGGGGGAAAAAAAAACTAATCAGCCTCTTTGACGACAAATACTCAAAGGGCAGGAAACAGGTATCAGATTATTTCACTTTAACACTGTAAATCAATAGAATTAAACAAGCAAAGGCTGTATGGGTACATTATCTGAAAGAGAACAGTTCACTGGATCCAAAATGAAATAAATCTGCTAGTACTGGTCTCTCAAAGATAAGAACTTCTGGAGCTAAAGAAAATCAGTTACTTTTCAATTAAAGTTTCAGAGTGAAGTCTGTGTAAAGAAAGTTTAGCTTCTGGGTTTTGTGTAAACCCAACAATGCAACAAGTATTCCAGCATAATTACTGTTATTTAAATTAAGTATTAACTTCCACTCTAAAGGTACTGTCAAAAGTGCTTTATGCCTGAATATTATCTTTGTGTGCTCGAATACTACCTCCCTGAAACATGTTTAGATGTTAGAGTCAAAATTCTTTTAATACAGCTAAATTTAAAACAAAAGCCATGTATACATGTTTAGTGTACATTATGGCAGGTCTTCCCTTGATGCCCTTCAAATCTATGACTTCAATCTTCCCAGAATCAATGAGACTGCATACAACACATGCCTTAAAATACTTTTAACAAATCGTCTCATTCTTTACCATAGTTTCTGGCCTGCAGCCTAGAGCATGTCTCCAGAAATGTGCCCATCCTCATGACCCCCACCTCTCCATTTTCCCAACTAATTCTGTTATGCTAAGGATTTGTACACAGTGTTGGCTAATCCCAATATTTCCCTGGAGCTAAATCTAAGCCATGGCCGACTCCCAGCACAAAAATATCTTTCTCCAAAAGCCCTTTCGCCCCCTTCAGCACTCATACACTCATTGGTCCTGACATTTTCACTTCAGCCATGACAAATGAGCTGATGACTCTGATGTGATTGCACGGGAGGATGGCTTTATCTAAATATATATCATTAACTCTCATCACCATCTCCTAATATGGCTCTTCTGGGTTAATGTGTTGTGAAAATTTGAGGAAATTTTTGTGTAAATATATGCACTTTAAGGAGTAAGAGACCAACTTCATCAAAAGGAGAAAAGGGAAGCCAGAGTGGACAGGATCGGGGAAGGGAAAAAAAAAAAAAAGACTAGCATTAACTAAATGTTGCTCTGGGGATTTAAGTAACTCGACTCAACCTCTGCCCCAGCAAACCAGCCATCTGACTGTCTCTTAAAGGCCCCTTCCCCTCCAGAGGGGCGGCTGGAGCAGAGCATAATCTGTGAAGTGGCACAAATAAAGCTTCTCAGATAAACACGGCTAATCAATCTGCAAGCCCATTTCTTTGTTTCTACACACCCCCACCCCCACCCCCGTGTAGGACGGATTTTACTCTCGAACCCTTAATTCCCTACGTTACTAAATCTCTCTAAATTCATTTTAATGGAAAAAGGGATTGTCAAAACCCATTTCCCTCCGAGGTCATTGTCTTCTTCAATTAGAAAGGAGCAATCTTTTTCTGACCATTATTAAATGTGAAACTCTTCAAGCTTTAAAAAGAGGGGAAAGGGAAACTTTTCCATTTAGCATGAATGCCGCAACCTTTAGGTTAAGTTAGAACCCAAGTTCCAGTTACACAGTTCTTGTTATACTATGGAGTTTACAGAGTAGATAACTGTTATAACCTCTTCTGTCAATTCATCTGAGAACGCTCAGCCAATCAGAGTCGACTGTAGCATAACAGACCTCGGGAAAGGAGGTCAGGCTTTGAGGTAAAGTGCTATTCACTACTGGACCATGCAAGGAGCTCTTTATTCCTGTGCTTATTGGCATCAGTCCCCCTTACTAGAGCAAGAACAAAGCCAAGTGCTCGTGTGAGGTTTATGAATAAATCAGAGGTGAGCCACTTTAAGTGCTGCCCATGACTTCCTTGTTGACAGTGAGCACTTAAACAGGCTTCTATGACCAGCAACTTCTGGCAAACCACAATGATTCCTAATCTGCACCCTGTTTCATTTCAAGAACTAAGTGGCCCGCCCCATTTTTCCTGCAAGTTTTCACCTTTCAGGCAATTCTTGTTCTATCTCGAGCAGTTTAGCTTTACAATCCCAAAGCAGTCAGCTGGCTCTACGGTCATCATAGAAATTGTACCAACTGAAAATCGTCCTTTGCTTGGAAAAATTCCACAAATGAAAAAATCTCCAGCATAACAGAAATTATTCTCATATTAATATTATAGAATCTTTGGATATGGGAGGAGCTCAACCAACTAAGCTGAAAAATGTTAAATGATTTGCTGACGGAGACACACACACACATACACACACACACACACACACACATACACACACACGATTCTCATTGGCTGTGCCCTGTAGTTGTGTGATATTTCCCGGAAATTTCTCTGAGCTTCAGTTTCCTTATGGGTTAAACCAGGGGATTGTGCTATATCCCTTCCGACTGCAACAAGCTATGGTTCTAATACAAAAACCCATTTAGATTGTGCTGGAAGATAGTTTTCCCTATGGAATCTTCCAAGACAGACCCAGATGTTTTTAAGGTCGCATTTTTTTTCAATACCCAGATTTCAAGAGGAGAGGCAGATTCCAGTAGTATAGTAAACTGAAGTGTTCTATTTATGTTTGTAATTAACAATCATATTTTTTCATGTATTCATGTATTTATTGAGAATATTTACCAAGGATTTGCCAATATTGTCCATCACTGTGAATACAGGGATTAAACAGACATGGGTGCTACCCTCATGGAGACTGAAATTTATTTGAGGAGAAACTTAAACAAGCATCGTGAAAAATGCTAAGATGCTAATTATTTTCTTCCAATGAAATGTATCCTACCCTATCAGTATTCAATAAATGCTTAGCCTTAAATAAATGTGCTTCAAATGAACGGTTAAGTCCAGGGCCACTTATAAATGACCAGAACGTAGGCAAGGCACACACTTTTATTTTTAAGAAAAACTTGAGCAAAGATTGTGAACTAAATATATATTATAAATGTCAAGCAAAAATCAAACTCAAATCTGGGAAATTACTATCCAAAATACACTTATATTTTCCATAAAAATATAAAGAATAATTTTAAGTGTGTATCTTACATGTAACACAATGGGAAATTATTATGAATTTAAAAATCAAAAAGAAAAACCATAAGAGAAATAGATTTTAGTTTAGAGGATCGAAAAATTGTGTTTATAAATTTATTAACCCTTATCGTGAATCTTATCACCTTTGAACCTGGGTCGTCCTCCTCTGAATAATGCATTCCTATGGAAAGATAAAGGACTGTGATATCCTCCATGAGATAAGCCAAGAGGAGACTCATAACTTGGCTATAAAATTCCCACAAGAAAATTTAAGGGTTCTATAATATTACTGGGTTATTAATAACTGGATCTTTTCTCTAGGTTGGTATAAATTTTGGTCAGCAGGGTGCCATGTAAACAGTATTTATTCTTCTTTCATGGCATATCAAAATATCATAACATCAAGTATATAAAAAGGTATTGCTATGACATCTAATCCAGTTTGGGGAAAACCTCTAATTCAAAGGCTTTCAAACAGGTAGGATCAGCTTCAATGCTGAAATAAGCTTTGTGGTCTCTTCTATTATTGTATATAATGGACAGTCTGGAATCTTGAGTTCCTATGGATAGACTAAGGTCTGGATTATTTTAAAACTGTTTCTGTTCTAACTTGCTTCTTATAAAAAGATCCCAGAAATGCATTAAAATCATCTAGAAACCCCTCAAAACTGAAGCAACTTGTGATGATGGAGTAGCAAATAATGAGGTGGAGGCGTATCCAGCTAGATGTCATCTAGGTATCCGTCAATGAGAAAACATGAGAAGGAGACTACCCTTTGGTCCTACCTCTTAGGCATCCCCCTTGACTAATTCCTATCTCCCTCCCTTGTCAGGGAGAGGGGCATCTCTATTCAAAAGGTCTATGTAGATTTGCTTTATCAAGTACTCTTCAGTAGAGCATTATATCAAAACCAGCTATTGACAATAAAGAAAAGGGGAACGAAGGATATCGGGCCCTGTCCACATTCACTTATTTTAATATGTTCACAACAGTTTAGCCTTAGGTAAGCTCTACAGCAACTCTGAGATACAAACGAGGAATCTGAAGCTCAAAAAGATTAAATAACTTTGATAAGGTCATCTATAACAAGAATTTAACCCAAGTGTCTTATAGATCTAATAAGATTTCTATTGGTCATTGAGTTGTCAAAAATTGGAGTAGATTTTCAAATATCTAAGACTTAAGTTAAACAAACTCATTTAAAAGGAAAAAGGAATCCAAAGTAAACAGAATCAAAAGAATGTCTGGTTTTAAACTAAGGGTCATTCTTTCTCTACACTATGCTGCCTCTAAAACACCACAGCTTTGTCTTTACTTTCCCTCCACAAAATAGAAACCTCTTTCTTCTTCACACTGTGTTCATCGTTATTAAGAATACATTTTAAGTCACTGAGATCATTAGTACTTTCATGAATCGTAGACTCATCTTGACCATTCAAAGTACCTAGTCTAACCTCTTACTTAACACAAAAACACGCTTCCAGTCACAATGGTAATAGGCCATCCAGAGTCTACTGGTCTCCTTTCAGTAACAGGGAACTCACTCTCTCAGAGGAGACAACATCACTGTTGGATTACCTTTGCACATTTTCCTTTTCTTCTCTTCCCCATTTCTACCACATTTGTATTCATTCACAGAACAAACCCTTTTCTGAGCAGCCAATATAGTTGAGTGACCATTGGTCCTAGAGCTGGGACAGCTGACTTCTTGTCCTGACATGTTCCTACCTTGCTGGCTGACTCAACGTTGACTTCTCCAGAATTCAGTGTGCCATATTTTAAAATGAGCTGGTTGAACTGAAGAACTATAAGGAAGTTTCTAGGATTTAGCCCTTTGATAGTTTCCAGTTGTCTTACCACCCTACCTGCTCTTTTCTGTTGCGATCGTTTTGGCCACTTTTTAGAAAATGAAAGAAATTCAGTCTACAGAGGAACACCGCACAGGCTACCCCTATAAACACATCTGAAGAGGAAAGAGACATTAACATGGAAAAAGGGTAGGGGTGTGTGTGTGTGTCTGCATACACACTCCTAGCTTGTATCTATTAAACCAAAGGATATGACTCACTCTCCATTCATTAGTGGGCTCAGGAAATTTTAAGTATGAATTGCTTTATTCCTAAATGTATGGGGGAAAAGTACTACGAACTATATTTTAGAAAATCTACATTAGTAAAGCCTTTCAGGTTTAATAAAGGTACTTTAGGATATGATTGGGCTTCTTCAATTTATTCTTCCAATCAGGCAAATTTTAAGATTCTTTATAAACTTCCCTCTTAGAAAGTTTTGTTTTGTTATTAACAGTACAACCAGGTGGCATACACCAGCTCATATGTTTTTGTATTTTAACATTGTTAAAGCTATGGATTTCCTTTCTTCTTTACAGTGAAGGAAAAGAATTTTATGGACAGTTATAAAATGCATATTTTAACCCAAAAGTCGATTTTCCCTGGTTAAAATGATTTAGATCTGAGTAAATGCCTGCAGAACGCTTTCTGTTTTTACAGCTAGAACACAATGGAACCTATAAACTTTGTCCTAGAGGTACGTGCTATAATGTGTACCATTCAAAAATTATCAACTGTGCACTGTCGTCTCCCCAGGACAAGCAAACATTAGAAATGATCAATCATCTAAATATATGATGCTAGTGTGTGAACCCCTGACCTGAATGACTAAAACACCTACTCAGGACTTGCCTTGGACCATCAGGGCATTATGACACATTAACTAAGTCAAGCTGCCCAAATTCTTAAATTGTATTTGTTTATTTTTTCAATCTCTAGAATGTTAAAGTGGCTAATTATACCAGAGACAAGCTGCTTGCCAAATACGACTTTAGTGTCAAGCCATTTTTAGGTTGTGTGCGTACATTCAAAAGTGCCTCAAAATGGCAAATATTTTAGTTCACTCACAAACCTTGAAAAGAATAGGGGAGTGGGGAGCGGCCATTCCTGGACTGAGGATTGTATGTCAAACGTGAAACCGTATCAAACTTTCAGGGCTACTTGTGAACCTCTGAAACTAGGGAATTAACAGAACATCAAATCCAGCAAGATCACAGGGGGAACAATCCATATACAAGAAAATAATGCCATTGAGCCCTCATTAAAAGACCATTTTGTCCTTAGCCATCAAAGACTGTGAGTGCACTAAGATCTTGGTTATATCATCAGGGATAACTAAAACAAGTGCCAAGAGAAATTGTGCACTTTTAGTTCTCACATGTGTCCATCTGTTCACATATAAACATATATTCTGCTTTCTGTCTGATTCCTAAAAATCTTGATATCAGAATACCCTGGGCTTTTGCCCATTTCCTAAGAATGCAGACATCACATAAGCTACTATTAACCCATGTGGGATCCACTTCCATGGTGGCTGGAAAGCTGCCAGTTACAACACATGGTGCTTGGTTAACAATGTCTTAAAATATAAATGAATTTAATTTTTAAATTAACACATTTTTCTTATGGAAATACCTTAATAAGCCCTGCTGCATGTAAAAGAATAGCCTCCATGTGGATTTTTTTGTTCTTTTAAGATTTTTGCAAGCATATCCATAAAGTTAACCAGAAAAGTTTCTGAAACAATCCAGAATTTCTTGACAATTTTTCTAAAGGGCTCTAGTAAAGAATTTTGGTGACTTTATATAACAAAGATCAAACACTTTTCCCTTACAATGTTCTGTACTCAAGAGGCAACCCTTACACTTTAATTTATGTGAAAACACTTCTGATTACGCAAGTTTCCATGTAACCATCTTAACAGTACTGAATAGCAACTGAACAGTTAAAGTGATGAGGCAAATAGAAGTTCTACAATCTAGTGACAAAACAAGTTAGGTTAATATCTGGCGGATCCTTTCAATCCTGTTCTGGGGTAGCCTTCAATGGCTCATTTGTGGTGACCCCAAACCGGAAAGAGCTTGTTTAAAATGTATACATATAAATGATTATCCACACTGTATTTGATTTACATATGTACAAAAGAACCAATTCCCACCTTTGAAAGTGTCTTAACACTTATGGTATTTTAACTGCCCTAATTATGGTTGAAGAAACATCATTAAGAGCCCTGATCACGTCAACTGATAACCAGTTACAGCCCTAACTAGTGACAAGGGAAAACCCTACTGCAAATGTTTCCAAGAGTACTTAGACACTTTCAGAAAGACTTATCTCTAAATGAAATACACAACACTCCTACAAAGCAACATGAAGATGAATTAAATCCTAAGAAAATAACTCTGTATCCTCTTCTACCAGCCCCTCCTAGCCCGAAAAGCTGATAGGCCACTTAAAACACTTAACATTGCCAAAAAGTCAGAATACACAACTCTTTCCCAAGTGAAGTGTTCTACCAACTGAGACAACTATTTATAGCCGATAGGGTAGGGGATGGGGGAGGGAGCACCGTATATTCCATTATTAACTACATGAGATATCCACACCATACTATTGGCCTCTTCTGAAATAACTGTTTTTGCCAGCAAAGTGCTGGGAATTCTTGATACCCAATAGTCAATATTTGGCTAGCCTAGCATGTTTCTGAAAACTCTTCTATATACAAACCTCTGTTTATCGTCCTCTAGCTGCACTATTGTCATACATATTACTTCCCAGTGATGATGAAAACTCAGGGCATCTTATAAAGTTGCTGAAATCTGAGCCCCTGCTTGTTTTCTCAAGTCTTGGACAAACATAACTTTAGAGCGAGCAGAGCATAGGCATAAAGAAAGAGGAGGCTGCATTTTCATCTTCCTTTCATCTCGGTCATTCAGTCAGCCATTCAGAACCCTATTCAACAGAGCTTTTCATTATGCAAAAAAATGCTAATCCTTTTCCGATGCTTTCACACTTGTATAAACCCCCATTCCTTCAACTGAAAAGCAATTATATCAGTTTACCTTTCTGTCAAAAACAGGATTAATATTCCAATAACAGAATTTCCTTTCTTCTCCTATCTTTCTGCTTTAGGAAACTAGAGATTATTAGTCGAGGCATTCTTAGAACAAGAATACATTATTTTAAATATGATTATGTGAACCAATGAGCGGGAAAAGGAGAAGAATCATAGGAAGAAAAAGTCCTTCAGTTACAGCAGAAACTCTTTTTCTGTGACACAACTGACCTTTCCTTTGCAGATGCCCAAAGACGCGGAGTCTCACTCTGGTCTATTAATCAGAAACAAATTATGAAAGAATGTAGCTGGACTGGTTGACACTATCCCATCTTGGGAGACTCAGTCACAGCCTAGTAACAATGTCCTCTTCATGGGTAATGAACAGCCATGACAAATGGGGCAGAGAAACTATTTATTTGCATATGTAAATTCTCACACAAGGGAAACATGTACAAACAAGTGTCATTGTAAGGTGGATTAGGCAAACAACGCTTTCTTTTTAGGACATTCTGCAGCCCAGAACATTAGTCAGCACAATTAAACCAGTCTCCATGGAGACTAATGAAATTTCACCATGGTATGAGTTAAATTAGATAGCTAGTTATGTGTTTCCACAATCCAACTTGAAATCCATTATTGTTTCAGAACAATACAGCAATTGTGCCTAGCTGATCTTTGCCAGCTCAACAAGCTTCTAAGTTGACAATTTGCATATGTTAATATAATTAAGCACTAATTACATGAAACTTGTACATATTCACATGCACTTTCCCTGGGCGCTTTTCAGTTTGAACCTTGGCGAAGTCTTTAACCCTTAGAATGGTCTGAGAGGAAAAAAAAAAGAAACTCTGCCTGTGGTTACAGCCCCTAGGCAGACACAGAAAGGCTCCTCATTTATAAATACAAAGCTTAACCTAGCTTCTCATATTTCTAGCAACAATGACAGAAAATATTTTGTGAATGTGCTAGGGACCAGGGATAAGAGAAAAGGGATTGGGGGGGGTGGTGTGGATTCATCTTTAAAGACTCATAACTAGTATCTTCTCATAGGTAAGTAATAACACTCATTTCAAGAAAAATGTTAAGGAAGAGTTTGCTGTCACTGACATTGTCGAACGTTGGGAGATGAAAATGATTTGACAACAGCAAAAACAGCAAGTAGAAAAGGAAAAAGGAACCAGCAGCACCTAATGAGCTTTACATAAATATATGCGGAGGCAATTAAGCAATGTTAATTACTATGACAGCAGTTAATTGAATATAATTAGATATTTTAAGCCACTGAATAAAGCATAGTTAAGATTAATTTTATTGAGATTAATTGTAAATAAGGATAAATTAACTCTGTGTTTTGACAGGCATAAAAAGTAGTTCTGCAAATGAAGCAGGAGTGTGGCCACCAGTCCAAAAATCATATATTATTTTAATGTCACACCTCAGAATCATCTCCTCAATAAACATGACTTTTCAAACCCAAACAGACAGGAATCTTGAAGAAAAACAAACAGCTTGCAGAGATTAAAGAGCCTTTTGTCCTTTTTCATGTGCATTTCTTTTAACAGACTAAATTAAGCGAGTCTGGTGTACGTGTTTTAGGAAGGAACATTTCACACTGAATGGAAAAAATGTTCTATCACATATGAAATTCGTGCAGCTGCGCGGAACTTGGTCCAGATGGTTTTAGACTATAAAACACCACCAAATGATAGACAGTAGGCCTTCCCAAGATTATGTGATAAAGTCACAATCTTTTATTTTGACCTCCCAAATTTCTGCTTTGTGTTATTTCCCATCAAATCACATATTTTCTTTTACCATTGTGTTTCTCCAAGAGGGTTAAAGAAACGTTGCGTCTACTAAGTGTTAGAAATAAATGTTAAGCGAATGGAAGAAGGCCTCTATGAACAGATATCAGCTAAATCACTCAGCCCCAAAATGCAATGAGAGCCATGACAACAACGCAAATGCCAATACTTGGTTATTACAATGGTTACTAGAAATATTTCTTGGGAAAAATAGTGCCTGATGAAAATCCCTTCCAAATACTTTCACACCAAGCTAATCCATGCATACTCTTTAAGAAAATGAACACAGTCTTCAAGAATGCTGAACAAATCACTAATAAGAAAGGAACTTCAATTGATTTTGAAATAAATCAATAGGTGATTAACATAATATTTTTAAAGCAGCAGAATGTATGTGTGTGTATATCTCTCTATATTACATAAACATATATATTTCCAACACCTCTCAGCTCTTAATCGAACAAGGGCTTTATGCTGTGGAGCCTGGCTCTACATTGCCTCACAACTTCTTTAGGATGCCCTTGGTCTTTATAACAAAAATCCTAAAATGGTCTGTGAAACAAGACTACGACGACAAGCCATTCTGCAGTGAAAGATTTTAAATCATCCAGCCTCTTTTAATAGACTTGAGACTTATTGAGGTAGAAACCATAAAAAATGAAGAAGGGAAATTTAATCCCTGAAATATTGATTTGCACATTAATATCATATAGGCAGAGGGCAATTTGGCTTCGTGGAAATGACACATTGTCGACCCTTGGTGAAGTCAGAGCCAATCTAACTGCTGAACATGTCTGAATCTCAAGAGTTATTAAGGGCTTCCCTTCTTGCCTTTATGACTTTTCTTCAGCCTACCAATGCAATCTTAAATGTATTATCTTTAAGAAATAATTGTAAAACCTCAGGGGTTTTCCAGTTAATGGAAGGGAGGCCAAACCACATCAGATTCTGAAATGCAACATTAAACCCTTGCAATCAACAAAACCACCTCAATTCTCATCCATCCAGTGCAGGATCTAATATTGTTATTAGAGATAATCAAATTTCATTGTGTAAATTTAGGCTCATGGTCAGAATGGAAGCAGTAAATTCTGCAATATTAAACAGCGATTTTCTCAGCCTCCTTTATGTTTTCCTTTGCTGGGACAGCATCTTTTAAAATAATCCAACTAGCTCAAAATTAATGGGCAGATCTGAGCTCAACTGCTAAAAACTGCAAAAGATTACAATAAAGCTGAGCGTGTTTCCTTCATTTTTAACTTTAAGTGGCAACTTTCACTTCCTAGACCCAGAGCCCACTCTCCCTGCCTACCCCACAATTGGGTGCTATTGCTTTGACTTACACAGCTGGTTTACCTGACCTTTCTTTGTTCCTTAGGTACATCTCACTTTTCAGATTTATGATATTCCCCCCATATTTCATTGACTCTATCTTCATAAAAATGAAAACAAATATGAGTTTACTTTTTAAAATCCAAAAGCAACCAGCTACTGAATAAATACACAGTGATACTCTCTCCCCAGTTTATGCCATAAATATTAGAACAGTTTTTTTTTTTTTTTTTAAATAGCTGTATGAACCTTATGAGCCCCACACTGAAGCCAGGTGCAAGAGGTTAAAACAGCTGGCTAGCTATCTTTTATTTTTGTGTGCCTTCCTGCTGATTGAAACCGCAAACGTTGAAAACTATCAAATATTCCCTTAAGGATTTTTTTTTTTTTTAAGAAGAGGAAGGAAAAAAGAAAACCTTCGTTTTCTTTAATATGCTCCTCCGTGGAGAAGAAAAACTCTAAAGCACAATCAGTCACAGAGACTGTGAAATAATCCCAATCTCTCCTTTCTGTTGTATTTAAACCATCCTTTCCAACAACTTCTAGACACAACTGTTTTTATTCTTCAGTTAGAAAAAAGAGGGGAAAAAAGAAAGAAAGAGAGAAAGTCTGAGCTTGCTCTGTCAGTTTTGCCAGTAAATATAAAGTAAAACAAGTGTTGATGGCACCGAGAGTGTTACATACCCGGGCTGTGTTTTTGCATTGCTCTCAATGGAAGCGATCGATGCCCGTGTCACTGTCGCGTCCCAATCGCAGCCAAGTCTCAGCCTTAATCTAAGCAACATCCGAAACGGCAGCGGCAGCCGCAGCCTCTCCCTGACTCTTCCATCCATCCACCCAACTAAAAATATAATACTACATATGAGCTTTAACCACTCCACGTTTATAGGGATCAAGCCACTGAAAATCCAGGAGAACACAATAAAAAAAAAAAAAAAAAAAAAAGCCTTCCTTCTGTCTCTTGTCTCTCTCTCCTCTCTCTTCCTCTCTCTCTCCTCTCTCTCTGTCTCTCCTTTTGCCATCTACATGATCCTTGATTAAACATGGAACAGAGTTAATAAAAAAAAAGGGGGGGGGGGAGGACTCAAGGAGAGGAAATGCAACTGTCAGAAATCGGGACCGCCAGATTTCCTGGTGAACCTGCCTCTGTCTGAGTCAGTGTCAATCCACCATCTTCCGCCAGTGAACTTGTCTTTGGGTTTTTGTTTGGTCTGGGGGGGTTGTTGTTGCTGTGTGTGTGTGCTTTTTTTGGAACGGGGGAGGGGAAAGGCAAGGTGGGGGCTGGCGGTGGGGGGGAGTAGGGAGGCCGTGTGTGTCTGTGAGTGTGTTGAGTGTGAGTGTGTATGTGTGTGTAGGGGTCGGGGTGGGGGGGGGGTCCGTGTTCGCGATCTGAACCTTTGGTACCTACAAGGAGGGTGTCTCACCGAACGGTAGCTAAGACCTCACCAGGACCGCGCGGAAGTGAGGAGTCGCGGCCAAAGGCGCCCGCCGGAGCCTCGTCTCTGGGCCGGACCCCAACCCGAGCGGCCGAAAGGAGCCCCCCGCCCGGATCACAGGTAACAAAAGAAATACAAACCAGTGCACCGTCTTCGGGACTGGGGATGGGAGGGGCAGGGTGGGGAGCCCTCTGTAACTTGGGCATCGGCAGAGAAACTTTATACAATTCCATGAGAAATTTTATTATTATTTTTCCGATAGAAAAGAGCAGAAAGAATGGGGGGAGGGAGGAACGAGATAGAAGTAGAAGGAAGGCGAGACCCGACGCATTCCAGCCCCTCTTCCCTTAGCTGCTCCCGGCCGGAAGGCGCACTTGATGCCGGGAGAAGCGAAGAAGGTGAAGTTCGTTTGTAGACCTGGAACCCCTTTGGGGGGTGCCGGGGAATAAATCAGTTCTCACAACCGGCCACAGCCCCCCCCCACTCCAATACACACACACACACACACACACACACACACACACACACAGACACACACCTTGCCCTTCGCCAAAAGGAAAGGAAAAGATTCTTGACCCCGAGCCGCGGGCAGCTCTCCTCCGGTCTAAGACACACCCGGCAGCGAAAGCGCCCGGAGAGAGCTGCGGCCGCCTCCCGGGTCCCTGGCCCCGAGGCCCGGCGATCCCGCCTACTAACGGACCTGTCTGGCGTTCGCCGGCGCCCGGGTCCGCGCCGCCCGCGCCTCCTCCCTCCCCGGCGGGCGGGCGTCTACCTGCAGCCCCAGCCTCTCGGAACCCCTTGCCCACCGCGCACGGAGCCGCGGGCCTCCGCCGCTCCGGCGCGCTAAGCGCCCTTCGTAGAACTTGAGCGAGGGAAGAGGGGTGGTGAGAGGAGGAGAAAACCGAGGCTGAATGGGAGGGGAGGGGAGCAGGGAGAGAAGAGGGAGAGAGGGGCTCCGAGTCCCACCGACCAACGTCCAAACTTTCGGAGGATGGGTGCGAAGGAAGGGTCATCCCGACCGGGGTGCGGGGGCGCGGGGCGACCGGGGTCCCCTGGCAGTGTCCGCGCCGCCGCGGAGCTGACAGCTTCCCCGCGCCTCGAGAAAGCCCCGGGCTCGCAGTGGAGACAGAACCCGAAAAGACAGGCAAAAGGAGAGAAAACTGCTCGGCCAAACGTGGATGATCCGCCACTTAATCCAAAAGTTAAATCCCGAAAAACGCACACACACACACACACACACACCCCCCAAAGAAAGTGGAAAATCAGGTCCTTCAGTGCCCCCTTCCTCCCTCGGCGGAGCAAATCCTGGAGCCAAAAAAGGGGGAAAGAGATAGAAAAGGGGGGGCAGAGCGGAAGAGATGGTCGGGCTGAGGGGATGTGTGCGAGAGCGAGCGGGAGCGAGCGAGCCAGGGGCAGAGAGGGAGAGAGGCGGAGAGGGAGAGAGAGGGAGTGAAATATCAAAGATTGTGCAAGATCAGGCTGGAAAGATAATCGATACTCGACCTAAATTTAACACAAACTACTCAATAAAAGTTAAAGAAAAAACTTACTTTCCATTTCCCCTGCAGTTCCTACTCGATCTTCGCCTCTTTTTTGTTTTGCTTTTATTTTACTTACAGCTGATCACATCCAAGTAAAACGAGAGGGTTCATTAAAAAATAAAAAAAATTAAAAAAATTAAAAAAATAATCCTCGAACTTTATTGGGTGAAAATCAAAACGCTGGAGCAGAAAGTGGGGGGCATGGAGCGGTCCTCGGGGGTCCGGGAGGAGTTAAAGCATGTGCCGACCGCGGTCTCGCTGTTTGGTTGTGAAGGGGTTGGGAAAAGGAGGAAAGGAAATGAAAATCCGATATGTCTTTATTCTGCTAATTATTATCGTTTTAGCCCTGTTTAAAAAAATGGCTGATTAAGTTGAGTGCGCATGTCTTTGTGTGTCTATTCCCGATATGCACTCTGGGAATGAGAGAGGAGAGCGAGGGAGAGGGAGAGGGAGAGGGGGGAGAGAGAGGTGTAATTAGTGAGGTGATCAACATTCCCCAGACTGCAAATGACGCGCAGCCCGGACTCGGAGCAGCCCGGGAGCCTCGCGGCTTCCGAAGCTCGGAGCGCTGCGGCGGGAGCCCGGGACGCGGCGACCACGGAGAGGGCAGGGGATGGGGACCTCCGGGGCTCGCACCCCACGCGCCCCTGCGCGCGCGACTCCCAAACTTCATCAGACACACACACACACACACACACACACACTCGGCAAGGAGGGGGAGAATATAAAACATAATACCGCCCAAAACGTGCCCTTTAACCACTCGAAAAAAAAATTTGTTTTTATTTTAATGAGGCAAAGTAATTATTATCGGACCAGAGATTTGTTTACTAGGGAGCTTTAAGCAGAAAGAGGAGTGAGGGCAATGAAAAGGTTTTCTCTGCTTAGTTTATTCTGCTACGTACAGGAAAGCACTTTAACGGCGAAATGCGGGGTCCTGAGCAAATATGCAGATGTATGTAAATAAAGGGTGCCTGGCTGTGTGCAAATACTGCTCTGCCCAACCTATGTCAGAGGAGGGATTGCACTCTGGATCTGCAGGCACTCAATGTGAACACGTATCTTTCGTTTGTACACGCAGGAAAGAAAACCCAGGGCGTGGAAGATGGAAGCGGTTAGTTTAGTCAAAGTAAACTTTAACATGAGAATAAGGGATGGTTGCGAGGGTGATAGTGAGGGTACGGTTCTAGCCCTTATGTAATATTTTTGAATATTTTATCAGAATTGCATAAGTTCAGTGTAATAGCTTTAAGAAGACTTAGGAAGAAAACCTTTCATCTTGCGAGTGTGTTGAATTATCTTTCTTGAAGCACATTATGATGAATTTTAAAACCCCACTACAGATCTCATTAGAATGAAATATACTTGGTATTTTCTGGTGCAAAATTTAAGGTGGCTGATTCTCATTTGAAAATCTAATTATCTCTTTCCAATATTACAGATGTGAATATGAGTGACACTTTCATTAAAAGATAATTAACTAAAACTAGGAATAGACATACTTTTAAATACCCCCTACTGAATATGGACTATACTGAATATGGACTATATATATGTTTATGTATGTATGTGTGTGTGTGTGTATATATATATATATATATATATATATATCTCCATTGCTACTCAACGATAGCATCTTGATACACTGCTACACTGCAGGTCACAAGTAGACACCACCTATGCAATGTTTCAAAAATAGGAATTCTAGAGAGAAGGTGAGAGTAACAAATCAAACAAGCTAAAAACAGGAAATACTTGCAATGTCCAGCTCCCTGGACAGGTGAGGCGTCAGCTGCTTTTGAGTTGACAGGCCTTTGAAGTTCTGGATGGCCACTATCTGCTTCAAAACCTTGTCTTAGGCCTTAAGCACCAAATCTACCAAATACCAACAGAAAGGTTTACTGCACAAGCACTAGGAACAACAGAGCCTGCAAACACACACACCACTTCTGGGCCTGAAACCTTGCGTTATCAGGAAACATTTGGAAAATCCTAAGACTGATGCAAATGGAATTAAAAACCAAACAAAACACCTGGGAGGATAAAAGCATAGTCCTCAAAAGAGCAGACCTAGGCCCTGATCAGGAAAGCTGGTTGCCTACAGCAGCTGGCTAAGGTTACAATGAAAGTGCAGAGGCTTGGAGTGGAGAATAAACCCTAGATATGGTCTTTATTAAGAGAAAAAAGCAAATCACCACCATAAGAATCTAGAGTCAGTCCATGTACTAGTGTATTAGAAACCAGGACTACTAAACATTAACAGAAAGAAAATTATCTACTTCTCCAAAGACTTCATTCCATTTCAAACTTGTTTGGGAAGAAATCTGACCAAAGTGGACAGCTTCCTAAAATTTTTGAGTTACTTTCTTTACAGCCCCACCTTTACACACAGCAACTCTATCACCGGTGTGCTAGTGGTGTCTGATTGCACCTCAGTGGGGTTTATCCATGTGCCTTAAGAAATATACATGCCCACGAGGGTAAAATTTAAATTCTCTGCAACTTGCAAGTGAAGAAGGCGTTTATGTAGCGTTACTGTTTACCGAAAGACACCCCAGAGAGCAAAAATTCTGGCTTTAAGAAACAATTTGAGGTGCGTGTAGGGGGAAGAGGGTGAGGGGAAATGAAGGCAGGGAAACTTTCAGGTTCACATCAGAAAAGATCAAGCCCTTTGCGGGAGAGGGCTCCACGTACAAGCTCACTGATGGAAAAACCATTTCCTGCGATTTCAGACTGGTAAATGCGTATGATGAAGGAAACACCTGAGAACAATAAGTCTGTTTCAGGCTCAGGTGAAGAAAGGGGTCTATTTCTGGCACTGAAGAATAGGGAAATGATGATCATTTCGTTTTCAAGTTTTCCTTTATTTCTCTTGCCTTTTTTCTCCCTGAAACATCATCAATAATATTAATGTCATTGATGTCAAAACACCAAACGTCAAATCAGGAAAACCATTTTAAAAATTTTGTGGCTATTTCTCCTCTATGCCCTCATCCCCTCTTTCCTGAAAAATACAGCTGTAGTAGTGTGTGTGTGTGTGTGTGTGTGTGTGTGTGTGTGTGTGTGTTGGGGAGGAGAGTTATCGAATTCTAAGTAAGAAAACAAAAGGAAGGAGGATTTGTAAGAGGGGGGCCCACTTTTGCAATCCCTTCTGCAAGCGAGTATTCCTCTTCTAGCGTTTGTGTGTGTGTATGTGTGTGTGTTTTCTTTTGAATCATCTCTTCCTCGTCCTCTTTCACCTCCTTCCTAAGAAGAGAAGCTGCGATGAGGGTCGAGGGTTAATGGGCTGAGGGGAAGGGGCAGAGAGGAACTAGCACAGAGTCAAGAGTTTCCTCCAGGGCTCGGCCTTGGAGCGCGTCAGCGCGCGACGGGGAGCTGGGACCAGCGGCCGCAGGTCTGCGAGGGGTGGGCCCGGAGACGCGGAGCGCGGCGCCGCGGGCAGGGGCGCGGCGAGGGGGAGCGAGCTCGAGCCCAGCCCGCGGGCTGCTCCGGGGCGCGGGCGCGATCCGCCCGGCTCGACCCGGCTGCGCTGCTGCCCCGCGGCCCCTGGCGCCCTCCTCCTCGGCCCCTGGCTTCAGGAAACCCAGCTGCTCCTCTCAGGTCTCTGCGGACTCCTCGCCGTCAACCTTTGACCCCACACAACACCCCCGCCCCCCATGCCGCTGTCCCTAAACTCTGCACGAACCCACCGCCGCCTTCGCGGAACGTTTGGCTACTTTTAATTTCAAAGTGAAACGAGCAGAGGTTTCCCCGCCGCACCCAGAACTTTCCCTAGACCCTCTTCTGCACTTTCCAGGGCTGCCCCGCCGAGCCAAGCCCACTGCAGAGCACTCGGATCCTGACACCCGGCGTCGAGTTGGGGAAGGACCAGAAAGGGCTACCAGGTGGTTAGGTGTTGAGTGCTGGAAGCAAGGAGTAATTAACATTGAGACAAAAGGTAATTTCCACTCCCAGACTTTTCCTCGGCGTATTTTATTTCCCAAATCTCTGCGGCGGACACTGAGGGCTTTACAATCGGTTTAATGAGTCTTGAGCTGGATGTTCCCCCCTTCTCCCGCCCTGCCCTCGCTGAGTCACTAATAAATACCCCACCTCCCTCTCCCCCGCTTCCCTCCAGCTCAAGACTAGCCCCAGCCCAAGGGGAAAAGGTTCCCAGTCTTTTGACCGCGCTTCCGGGGTCTATAGATGAGCTCAGTTTGAAACGAGGTATTACAAGTGATTTCAGCGTTAGGAACCCTTTATGTCACTTTCAGATCCTTAGCCCCCCTCCTCTTTCCCTCTTTTTGTTGGGTCTTCTCCTCCCGGGGGCTATTTAACAAAGGCAGTCTGTTAACTAACATTTTTGTTTAACTCAGCAACTCCTTTCCAAAACACACTTAAACCTGATACCAAGGTCTGTTATTGTGTGTGTGTGTGTGTGTGTGTGTGTGAGGGGGGTATGTATGTATGTAAGGGGGAGACGATGAAGTTGACAGTGAATCGGAAAGTGCAGGGCTTATTGGGGGAAGTGTCACAAGCATTATATTTCTAGTGAAATAATTCAAGAAATAGTGTGGGAGAGCCACTTCTCATTACTATGAAAAAAAGTATATTTTCTTGAGAATTAAAAAAGGGAGGGGGGAGAATTAAAATATGACCTAACATCCAGAATGGACACTCTCTTTGATGGTGAGAGTGAACTAGATGAAATGACATTCAAAGACGAAAGGTATTTTGAGTGTGTATGTACGTGTTTGTGGGCAGTGAAATCCGTCTTTCTCTTATTCCCTCCCCTCCCCCAACCTGGTTCTTCTCTCCTCTGTAGTCTCCTTTTTTTTTTTTTTTTTCCAACATAAAAATGACCCCCTCCTGATCCCGGGTTCTATCTCTGTACTTCCATATCCCCATACATATTTCTACCTTTCTAGACTGAAGCCCAGTTTTTGCTTTAACTTCGAAGTAAATCGGTTTTACCTTTTCCCCCCCCTGGAGGTTCTGACCCGGTGGTGTGTGTGTGTGTGTGTGTGTGCGTGTGTGTGTGTGCGTGTGTGTAGGGGGTCATTATGTACAGTTAGACACAGGTAAGGTAAGGAATGGGGAGGGGAGAGGAGTTATAGAGGGTCTGAGGTATAGAGGGTCTGAGGAGGGAAGAATTAAGGGAGGAAGAAAGGAAAGACAGAAAAAGTCAGACGCCCTCTGGCCTTTCAGAGGTCAGGGCTCAGACAGTGCTGTGACCTTCTTTCCCCCTAGGCAACCAGCCCAGTGTTTATAAACAAAATCAGGCAGGTCTCTTCCCAAACAATAGCACTTCACTAACTTCACAAGCACTTCTACAGCTCTTATGCAAATTAATGAGGACCACCACTGCCCCCCACCCCATACACATGCACACTCACTCCATCCAGGGTCACAAGCACACCCTTCTCACAATACAAGGAGATATTTCCAGCAAGAGTATCCAAAGAAAATTTTACATTCCGTCTGGGGAAGAGCTCTAAGAGACAGCGATGCAGATGGGAAAAGATAGACAAGTGAGGAAAAACAAAATAAAGAATAACTGATTTCATTGAATAGAAGATACAGTTGTGATCTTTTTAAACCTAAAACATCTATATTTAGTCAATGAAATGCTGTAGAGACAATATATTAACTCCAGCCACTAATAGAATTATTTTAAAACAGGACATTACATCATCCAAACATCCACATTTCCAAGACAAAAATAAAAAAATAAGTCCAGATCTTTATAGTTGAAGAAAAGCCATCACCTCTGTATGTAATATCCCTAAATATTAGACACAAAAGTACCATTAAATCCTACAACAAACAAACAGTCCATCTGATCTAAGTTACAAAATGTATAATTAAATCCATCTTTAATTACAAAAGGCAGCTAGCAAGCTAAATGAATCAAAGATTTTGAAACAAACGTTGTTTGCCAAGGTACGGAAATGATAGCTTTACATTATATTGTCACCAAAATTCCATTTAAGGAATATAAATTACAAGATAGGAAAAAAAAAAAAAAGTGAAAGCAAAAAAGAAAAAAAAGAATTAAATGATTTTCAAACTTTTGCTTTAAAATAATTATCAGTGAAAGTCTAACAGAAAAAGGTTAAGGAAAATATACCTCAGAGCAAAAAGATCATCTCCTTTTCTTCTTTGTCTATCAGTCCCCTGTTAAAGCATATGGAAAATGTTTTCAAAATGCCCAGATTTGGCACATTGTCATTGCAAAGAGAGGAGCGCAGTGATGGTGTTAGAGAAAATGGGAAATAAATTCAGGATTGGGTGCTGCCTCCTTCAATGCGGATTTATCTAAGTTTAATTTAATATTCCGCAATCACTGAATGATCGCATATAATTCACCAAGATTTTAAAGGGCTTTATTTAAATACCTTGAGCAACAAGAGGATGGAATTTAAACCATTGCGGCCATTGCTTATATATATATATATATATATATTTTAAATTTTCCTATTAGAACTTTAAGTGACCATTTCTAATAATAAAAGAAAAAACGATAAAGATTTGGGTTTTTTTAAAGGGAGAATGTTAAAGGAGAGCGTTAGTTTTATTCAAATCATTCTGAACGTAAAATCAAAAAGCACAAAATGGTTGTTTGTAAAACACTAAACCTTTAATCGATTTTATTGGCATTCCGATCGATTAGATAAACGGAAATCTATAGCAAACATCAAAGCATTTAAAACATTTTCCCTATCTCATTTATAAACAAAACTTTTCTTTTCAGCAGAAAAAAGTGATTATCAAACGACTAACAGGAAATTCTTCAGATATCAAATTACGATAATAAAATTATTTCCACATGGAAAAGGATAATGACAATGATGATAGTAATTACAATAATGAATAATTCAACAACCCTTTGACATGTATGGAAGAACCTCGAGCAGAACCGCTCTTGAAGGGGGGCCACTTTAAAATAAATACTTTATTTTTAAAGGAAATATTTTTAAGAGACAACTCAAGGGGAGTAGCTTAGGTGTGGCTCTCGGACTAGTGTTAATTTCCCTGCAATTGCGAGGGAATCAATTTCTTTACCGGCGTTTTCCTTCCAAATTGAGTTACTTCTTATTAGCAAAAATTAATATGCAAATGTCAGTGAGCCCTACCAGATCTGCAAACTTGTGTCTGAACCTGTCTTCTACTTATTCTAAAAGGTGATTCCCAAATTATAGAAGGAGGTGGGGGCGAGGACTGGACTCCCCAAAACTGAATGGAATCACACATTTGATCCTTTAAGTGAAGGAAAACAATTTATTTAGAGATATAAAAACTGCTATCCGGAGAAATGAAACCATCAGAGAGCTTCTGGCATTCTAGCTAGCTGCAGCAAGAGGAAGTGTTGCTGTAACGGGTATTCTGTTTATTTGTTAAAGAAAATCAATGAAAGAGGCTGTAAAGTAGTTAGTGAGGCGTGTGTTTGGGACTCGCGGTGAATCGTGACTCCGTCAGGGTGAACGAGCAGCTCTTCCTCTTGCCAGGAAAGTCCCTGCGTCGCCCCGAGCCGGGGCGCGGGTGCACGGCACCTGGTTCCAGCTCGCCGGTGCTGCCCCGCGGTGCTCGCGCCACCGCCAGCGTCCGTACAATTCTCTGCCCTTTCTGCCCTCGGTCCTAGCAGTCGCTCCCTCCAGGTGACAGCGGGTGCCTTCCCACGCCCTCCCTCAGCAGCACACACCTTTTTCCGCCTTCTCTCTTACTGACTCTAGTCGTTCCCTCCTTCCTTTACGCTACAGGTCTGAACTTCTGCACTTCTTTTCCTTCTACTGGAATCTCACTCTTCTGCATCTCCAAGGCCCTCCGGTGAATCGCCGAATATTTCCTTCCTACCCCGCCCCTCCCCCGTTTCTCTCTCACGCCATTTATTTAGCACCCGGGTCTTCTTACCCTCGCGCTCCTATCCTCTCCTCCAGACATTCCAGAGAGTTCTCATCACACCAGAATGCACTCTCTTTCTCCTCCTCCTCCTCCCCTTGGATTGGAGAGCCGGGGGTGGGAGCGGGCGAGGGGGGATTGCGAGTTCAACTCCCAGGGGTTTTATTCTATTCTTTTAACAGCTTTACTTTCCCTTTTCTTCTTTGCGTAACCTTCACCTACCTACTAATTTATAACAGAAGCGGTTTCTTTCCCTTTCATTGCCTAGTTTACGGTTCCGGTCCGGGGTTGTGCGTCCCACGCACTCTCCGCACCTCCCCCTCCCCGCCCCCACCAGCCCGCATCGCCCCCGCCGGCCGTGCTCCCCGGCAACTATTTTCATTTACTCGGTTGCCGTCTAGTTGCACTTTCTCTTCTCGGAATAAGTTAGCTCTCCAGATTTAAAGTTCTCAGTATAGCCCCTCTTTATTTGTCAAATTACTTCATTGCCCAAATGAAGGGAGGGGGTTTGGGGAGGCAGTATATCACCCACTTAAGTCCCTTTTAACACCCCAGTCCCACCCCCCGCCCGGGTAATATCTTATGTGAATAATAACGAATTCTGGACGATTTTCCCTCTCAGCGCGTGCAGATTGCTTATGAGTTATTCCTGAGCGGGTCTCAAACTCCTCACTTGCATCTTCTGGCTTCGAGTGGTCATCCTTCCAAACTTCCCCCCTTTCCTCTCCTTCCCTCCCCGGCAGCCCTGGCTGCGAGCGGAGCTCAGTCTAAGGACCTCGTCCTCTCGCTTCTTGTTTCTTGCTGCTGCAGCTGCCGCTGAAATTCGCTGCGGCCGCTGCCTCTTCCCGCTTTAATCCCAGACCTCCAGTCATTGGGCAGCTCCTCAGAGGCAAGAAGTCAACACCATGGCAACCCGACAAGCCTATCAAATCACCGGCTGGTGTGACAGCAGCAACACTGCAGGCTGGAGTGGGCTGGGCAGAAGAGCAGAGTGGCCTCTACGCTCAGGTACACAGTCTGGGAGTGGACCAGCAGCTGTCAGCCCCCACGGTCTGGCTACACAGATGTGCACCACCCGGTTCATACCCCTACCCTGTGTCCCCTCGTAGGTCTGGAGGAGGAAGAGGAGGAGGAGGAGGGGAGAAGGAGAAGAAGGAGGAGGGATGCAAGTAGGATGGGAAGGGCTTTGGAAGAGACTTTCAAGCTAAAGTAATCAAAGCCCTAGGTAGTGTAAACTAAAGACGCCTTGTGCCCCAGTATTCCATGAAACCAAATCACAGTAGCCTCAGAACCAAATTTAAGGGGTTTGCACAAAGGTGTGGGGCTTTTCTTCACCAGTTCCATCACTTGCTTGAACAAAATTAATGAAACATTCTGTTCTGGAGTTCCAAAAGGATACAAGAAACTGTGGCACTTTTCACTTTTACTGTCTGCTAAGTGTTGGATTCTACAAAAGCTCAACATCACTTTCAGCCATGCTAATTGCTTTGGAAATGACCTAAACTTTACCTGAAACTGCCTTTGCCTTGTTCTTTCCTAAAATGTGTTCTGTGTGTAATGTGTGTTCTAGATCTTGATTCTCTAGAGAAGAAACAGAGAAGACTAGGAAATGGGTAACTGGGAAATCTGTGTGTCCCTCTTGGGCCTACCCAGCCTTTGTATTTCCTCCTTTTCCTTAAGAAACTCCCAAGTAGGCAGATGGAAGAAGACAGGACTTTCACTAATATTTTAGAACATCTTGTTAATTAACATAAAATAGATAGAAACTGCATTCTTCTTTTTTTATTTTAAAAGCACACAATGTTTTTGAGAAACACAACGTGTTATTTCTCCATTATAATTATAATTCCGCTGTGAAAACTTTGACAAATAATTGTACAGTATTTTATCATTGATCATATAAACCCCTCAATCACTTATCTCATCGTTGATTTCTAAATTTCAGAACACGCATTTGTCTGTTGAAGTTGGAAAAGGTAGAAAGAGAAATCCATTTAATAATGAAGTTAATGTGTCGTATTGAGGAAATCTTGTATGAATTCTAAAATCTACCCTTAAGTCCACCTCACATAAACACAATTCACTAAGTAAACAGCTTTCATATTGATCTAACATTTTAACATTTTTAGGCTCTCAGTGTGTGTTTAAATTATCCTTGGCATGCATAAAATCCTAGAGAATTGGAAAGGTTTCTTAAAACAGCAATTGTAATATTAAGCAAGTAGGACAGAGAGCCAATTTTTGTGGCTCTAGAGAAAAATTCAATGAAATCTTGAACTTCATTTCCTTACTTTCTCTATATTTCATTGTTGATGGATCCTAATATTAAAACAGTGCATTTTCAAAATATAATTTATTACAGACCCAAAATGGGTATAATAACTGATATTGGAGAAACAGGTTGTGATATACTAGAGAAAACATTTGGACATAGTATGATATTCCCTGTACCGAAACTCTAATAACATGCTGGTAACATTTTCTTATTCTGTGCCACTCTGCAGAGTTGTTCAGTGAAGAACCGCCAAGCACACAGAACTGAAATTTGGTTATAGTTTAAATGGTTATTTCAGTGCCAAGTTATTGACATCCTTTAATATTTTTGCCTAATTCATATTACATTTGCCATGTACTGAGTGTTTACAGTGGGAATTGTAGGAAGAAACATAATACCACAATTTTAAATTAAAATGCATATATTTAATTCGTTATCTCCCAGAAACAAACTTGTAAATTTAAAATGTTTTTAAAGAGAAGTTAAATAAAGTGTGCAAAAATCTTTCAGTACATTTTGGCTTCAGTAAGAATAAAGGAATACAGGAAATATGATAACATTAAAAATTTTATTATTTCATTTAATGAATGGTACATCCTCAGTTAGTGGAATACCTTAGGTTCTATAATACTATTTGTGTACGGGTGTGTGTCTGTATGCGAGTCAAAGATGTGCACAGATACTGTCATTCAAATATTTATCTATATGTAATATTTCTAATTTAAAAAAATTAAAATAAGATGAAGTTCATAAATTAATATATTACATTTAAATCAAAACAAATATCTAGATATTCTATTAGATCCTTTGAGTTTCTTAGAAATGATTATTTTTCCTTTATTATTTTTTCTCTGCCATGTATAGATTATCTAAAATTAAACAATTTTTGAATATATTATGCAGATATTTATTTTGTAATCATAAATCAATTTAGTGTCTACCCTTAAAAATACCCTCAGATTATACGTATATGACCATCTGTTTAAACACAGATTTACATACATACCACACACATGTTGCTAGTCAGCTCCACATTCAAATCTTTACATTTAAAGCTATTTTCTGTACATTTAGTGTTTTCACCATAGGATGCTGTTGGAAGGAGGGAATTTCTCTTTTTAGCTAATGAATAAGATGGTGGAATGAAATGTAGTTTAAGTGCTAAATTAAAAAAAAAAATCTATGTAAGGATGCCTTGCTCATTTTCAGCAGAATGGATACCACCTCCATAGAGTTCATTCTTGACCTTACCTGAGTAAGTATTTTAACTTAAAGTATGAGATGCACCTAGAGGGGTAAAATATTGAGCTTAATAGGAAGACAGTTAATAACCTTTTTTCATCCTTGTGCACTATCAATCATGGCTGTCACCAGTCTGCTGAATCAAAGCAAAAGTGTTCTTCACAGATGACTGATTAGAAACGCAAAATCACAAGATCCATCTTCATGGTCACTTTTATTATAGTCATTTTTAAACTGACAGCAACATGCTCAGTTTCAGCACACTGGGCATCACAAATAGTGTCACTCAGTGCAGCTAAGCATGAGAAGAGGTTGGTTGGATTATACTTAAAAATAATTAGGCCCTCAACCCTTTGTGGAGCCAAGAAAAAAGGTACTTCTCTCTCCATCCCCCATATCCTCCCCCACCCCCATAACTCACTTTGATTCCACTGTATCATTAGTTTATATCATTAATTTACCATCTTGAAAAGAGGTGATCAAGGTATAGTTTTATCCTGGTTAATTATCTAGGAATTAGGGAATGAATATGTCCACTTGGGAGTTACAGATAACTTTTTGTCTACCACTTTTTGTAAACTTCATGACCAACATCATTGTTACCCTTATAGTTAAATGGGGTTCTTTTTATATAGAAATGTGTTTTTAGACTAAAAGCCTCAGGAATCTAGGTAGTCAGGTACTAGTAAATGATACTTGCTATGAAGTATCACTGAAGACATCTATCTGTTGAAGGCATCTAATAGCATCCCCTGGATGCTGTAGCATTGGAATTACTGGGATTATAACTATTTAAATGCATAATCTTAAGGTGGTCAAGATATTAACTATTAGGTGGCTATGTAAATTCTTGTTTTACCCCCTACATTACTTCCTTTTCAGCCCTAGAATATTGAAGCAATGACAAATTTGAAAAACCAACAAGTAGAAATACATAAAAATCATTAAACTAGGAGGTTTGAAACAGTTATGGCTGAATCAAATGATAAGGAACTTTGTCTTTACTTAGAATCTTGATCTTTATGCTACAAAGATTACCCCTTCAGGTTTATTTCATGCTATTTTCATACATTCCTTCAGAATATTTTGTAATATTATAAGGTACTAATGATACAAATATTTATATGGGAAAATTTTAATAGAAATATTTCAGAATATGTTGTGATTCTCATGCCCATTTTACAAGCTCCTTATTTCATATTTCAGAAAAGAAAACCCAATTGAATTTAAATTTTAATTTAGTAATTTTAACCAAAATACCCATTTGAAATTTCTATACAGTTATCTTTTCCTTTTATCTCAAATGTTCATTTCCTTGTTAGCAGCTGAACCCACTCACATACAGAGAGAGGAAGAAGGAGAGAGAAGAAAAATTATCAATGATATTTCTTTATATAGTATAATGCCTTCATATTCATTTTCAAACATGTTAATATTCTACTTTAATACCTCTCTGTAAATCTACCAATTCTTTTCCTCCGTCTCTACAAGCAGATACACACATACACACATACCTACACTCCTTTATTGCTTTATTCTAGGTTATGAGAATGCTTTTCTTCTCTGCACAAAATACATAGATTGACAAGACATATATAATGATATATCTATACTTATATAGATAGTAATAGGTGCACAAATGTACTCTCTATGTATAAGAAGGCTAACATTAATTTCCTTAAATACTGTACTTTGTTAATACATATTTTTCTGTAAAATGGAGACATTATGAAATATCTCAATTAGCTATTTAGTTTGATTTTACATTCTTAGGCGAATGAAACTGTCTTAGAATTTGAATAGATACATGTGTTAGTTGATATTTTAAAATATTTACACTTTATAAAGATCAATGACAATAGTTACCGATATATTGTTAAATATGTAAAATTAGGATTAAATGAAATGCTTACATATTTTAAAAGCTACATAGTTGCATAGATGACAATGTAATAATCACTTTAATGGCTTCATTTTCAGTTTACTTTAATGACAAAACCGACAAAATTTGTGTGTGTATGTGTGAGGGTGTATGTATGTGTGCTTAGTTTAGATAAATTTATATTTTTAGAAAGGATAGTATCCCATAGAATTCAATATTATTTTTTAAAGTTAAATTTTGGTATAAAATATCCTTTGTGACTAGGTTATAGTAGTCAGAATATTTATAGAAAAGAAGATTTATTTGAAATAGCTGGACTCACTATAGCACATTTAAGCTACTAAAACTAATTCAGTGAAATGATATGCATGATTTTTGCCATCATCTTGGTAATCTGTATAGGCGGTCACTATAGATCTTAAACATTAATCTTTAATATGCATCATAAATATGAACATTCATAATGTTTATAAAGATTATAGATCTGGAATCATGTTTTCCGCTATAGATGGGTCTTAACAGAAAATAAAAATAATTTTCCTTTATATTTTAGGAATTTAATCAAAGCTATTTAAAAATTAGTTTCTTTTGAAAGTTACTATGGAGAATCATTGAGAATTTTATGTTTTGACGTAATTTGAAAACAACATTCACTTACATTTAAAGCATTAGAGTTAATTTAGATAATTTTTTGGGAAAAAATATCAGTGTCTTTATTTACTTGAAATGTTTATCAGACTATTTTGTTGCTGTTAGTTTAAAAACCTATCTTAATTTGTGTGTATTGCTTGTGCTTACGTTTGCTTCATTCAGAATGTTCCTGTGTTTAAGTGAATACATAAAGTATACAATCTTATTTAATAGTAGAATATCATATGACATATGGACTAGCAAGAAATCTCATAATTTAGTTGGTAGAGGTATATTTAATATATAAATACATATTCATCAAAGAATATTTTAAACTAAAAAAAGACAAATGAAATGTTTGTGCATTTCATTTGGGGCTGAAATTTATATTTGTGCATTGCATGTAATATATGATATATACATACATATACACAATTACACCTAAATACTCTTAAATTTAGATTACTGACTTCTTTAAATGGTAAAATGCTGTCACACACAAATATTACAATTATCTTTGCCATACTTGGTTTATGCAGCCTGAATATGCAGTTATGGCATTTCTCTCTTTTCTGAGATATGATTTTCCCTTGATACTGGAATTGTTCTTTGTTATTAAAAAAAAAAAGAAAGCTGTTATATGAGTGTCAGTTTGCAATAAATATGTGAAAAAATGTACAGTCAGGATAGACTGGCCATCTTTCAGTGTGTCTTTTCTACCTGGGCTTCAGGGCTCCAGCTCCGTACCAGTGATATTTAAAGAGAAAGGAAATGAAAGCAAAGGTCATACAAAAATCACCTTTAACATTTTATAGTAAAAAAGAGAAAATTTTGAAATATTTACAATAATTTGTTATGTAATTTTAATTTTTTTCTGTATTAATTTTCAAAATCTACTATTATAACTATAACTCATTTAAAATTGTCATTGTGTTCAACTCTTACTTCTTACTTACAGAAAAAATATTCAGCCCTTTAAAATCTTTAAACCTGAAATTATTATTTTCTCTACCATTCATATTCTCCAAAGCTTTCTGCCACTCACCCACTAAAGCTAAAGGATGCATTTTATAACAAATATACTATTTTGATCAGCATGCACTATTTTACCTTGAACTTCAGTTTACAAAGAGATATGCAAATAGATTTAATGACAACTTTTCAGAATGCATCCGAAGATGTTAGTGATGTTTTCAAGTAAAAAATTTAGAATAATATGACATAAAGATCCTTTTTTTTTTGATAGCTAAAGCTTTTATATGTAAACCTTCACTTATGTATTACACAACCACTGAAGAATTTTAATGTATTGCAGTTCATTTTGCAATATTTGCACAAACGTTCAGAGTAGTATTATGTTGCTTAGTTATTTCATTATATTATATTTCACATTTAGATTTTCATTCGAATTTTCCCGTTTTCAACATTTGGATATCATCTCATTAGCTATCATAAACCAGTAGTTTAAGGAGGGGTAATTCTGAAATGTAAACACCCCTTCTAGAATTTTACAGCATTGCCATGGCAGCATTACTTTCCCCCAAACATTTCCCTGTTATGATTATAAGAAAAGATCAGATGCTGTGGCAATCTTTTTCATATGTGATCTTTCTTTCGAATTATTTTCAAAGTCAACCGTCCTTAGACCTTATTTTCATCTCCACAAAGCATTAAGTTTTGCTTCTTTGTAAAATATTTCTTCATAACATATCTTAGTTTAATTCACTTTTAGCAAAAGAAACACCCAAGCTCAATCTGGAGACCTCCTTCCAACATAATTTAGCTGGACCTTTTCTTAGTAAAGGTTTTCTGGTTTTCATTTTCACTTCATATTCTCAAATAAAAGATCCTTTGTTGTCTACCATTTGATTGGACTTAATGAAAAACACTCCATTTTAACTTAACAGTATTTCCTTTTGAATTTATTATATTTAAGAACACTGTCAAAAATCAAACATTTAATCTCAGGTTTTTGTATTTCAAAATATATTACTATCACATGGCTCAGTGAGGTGATGTAAAAAGTATACTGAAAAGATTTCAAAAAGAAAAGCAAAAGCGAAAAAACCCAGCTTCATTTTAATATGAAACTAAATACTATGGCTAATGTGCAGATTGGGTGCAGCAGCTGACTGTAAAGTCAAACATGTGACAGGGTGCCAACAGCGGAATTGTGCAGTATTGACTAAATGAGGTTCACTGATTTGTATTGAGGCTAATATCTTCTTTAAACAATTCCGTGTAAATTGTGCGTATAAAGTCATTGGAAGCTATTTCTCAGGACAGCCTCGCTGGCTAGCTACCTGCTGGAGTGAGGAAGATAATCAATAGGAAGAAATAGAGCCGAGCATGAGCCTGGGAAGCTTCAGAGCAGTTAATGCTGATAAAAGTAGATGATGTCAATATTTGGGAATAGCACAACTCTAGGATAATAGACAAAAGAGAAGTGCATATGTTGCAGGGTGTTCAAACAGGGGCAAGATTAAAAGCCTAAGTGGCAGATGATGCCCTAGGCTGCAAAAGACATTATTTATTACAGGTATTGGTAAATTTCTCCTGAAATCCAAACAGAGCAAGATGTTATATGAAAAAGTTACCGAACTTTTCTCAGAAGCTTAAATACCCATTTCCATTTCAATGGCCAGAAGGTTTCTGCTCATGATTAGTCTAGGAGAGATTGTCCTCCAAACATTTGGCAGATATATATTTTTACATATGTAATATTTCATGTCTCAGGAAGAAATTGTATTTTTTTAATTCTCTAAGTTGTTTCCAAGATACAACAAATAAAATAACTTGTAGAAGATAAATGAAAATAGTCTGTCAGTCAAAGGGTGAGACCAAAGAAATAAACGAACCTAATTGCCTTTGCATATACTTGTGATTATAGCAGACGCCTTATTTTTTAAAGGTAGTAGACTCATTGGAAGTGAGGTAATGGTATATTTGTACTAATTTAATACTGAAAATCAGTTTTCCTCTTGCTGTCAGGCGATGAAATTTTGTTCTTCTGTGCTGATCTTTCTGTTGATGTATTATGACATAGTCTGTCAACATGAACAGATATGTGGAAGGAGATTGGGTGACTGAGACATACAACCTGCATAGAACTCTTCTTGAATTTTAAGCATGTTATCGGGTTTGGGTACAACAAGTAAGACTGTGCTTGCTTTAAGAGGCTGTATTTTTACATAATTTAAGCCCAAGCAAAACAGGTGGTCTATGTGACAAAGCTTTCAACCTGAATGAATGAGCTAAATCCAAAACACGTATTTCAGAATACCTTTATAAAAATCCCTTACACATCATAAGTTCGTTCCTTTAAGAAAAAAAAAAAAATTTGCAAAATATAAGTTTCTTGACAAAGAGGAGAAATCCATTCATGGACACGTGATTGTCAAACATAGCCATTTTCTCCTAAATTAAACAATTCCACAACTGTTCCATGCTTTTATTGTCACAGATGTTTTTATTGTTTGGTGTTAGATATATATCAACACATAATTCTGAAGTTAGGTAAAACAGCCAAGCTTTGATAGTTCTCACTTAAAATCAAATGTAAGAAATGTTATTAGAAAAGCAAGTATATTTATCTGGGACCTAACACTGTAAACATTATTTTTACCCACAAAAATACAGAAATAAATAAATTTTACCCCTGATATTCATTTTATGCTTTTATTTTAGGAATAACTATTTATTTTGAAAAAAAAATACTTTTTATTTTTTTTACCAAATCACACATTGGAATTATTAACCCAAGTCACTGGATTCCAATTAAAATAATTTCATATTCCAAATATATAATCTTTGTAAGCTTTCCTACAAATAAAATTTGCTTTTAAAAATATTGCAAGTATGTTGTCATAAATCCTCTCTTTTCATCTTAAATACAGAGAAATAAAAGATCCTTGGTCATTCTTGAATTCTAAAGAAGGTTTCGTTTCAAATAAAATATGAATTTTGATTTAGAGACACAGAAAAAAAATCTTTTAAGATCTATACTTCAACTAATTTGTTAATCTTGTGCCACTTTTAGCATTTGTCACACATATAGACCAGGAAATTGGCTCCATCTCATTCTAGCTCTGTATTGAATTAAAAACCTCCACTGCAAAGAAGAGCATGATGTGGGGAAAGAATAAATTTAGTTCTTTCTTTAGTAATGCACATATATTTCCATACATTTCACATCCTCAGGGAGCCTATGAATGCATTCAATAAATACAAAACTATAAACTGTAATTCCAGAAAAGGGAAAGGTTAAAACAGTTTTTGATTTTAATATACCATTTTAAGTGTGAAGGATGAACATTAAATAATTTCATACATTTTATTTTACTTTTTTTTAGCAGACACCTTCAGTATTAGAAATAAATCTAAAATAATGAATCTTAGTTGTTTCTTCCACTTGGATAACATTAGCAGTTTTAGATCAAAACAAATTAAATATCAGCAGTGACAAATTGAGAAAAATTTGAATCTATGTTTGCATTCAATCCACCAAAGTCCACCCTGGCTAATTTAGTAGACATTGTATACAAACCATTTGTGTACAGACATTAAAAGGAGTGTCCATTCCTATTTCGTGTTTCTAGGCTGACAGAAAAGGTAGCTTTCCATAAAGTGTGATAATAATGGATAGATTTTAAGCGCGATGGGTGCATTTCTATGACGATTTTGTTAAAATGAAATATGCCCCACAGGTGAAGGAGATTACTAACTCTGATATAGACTCGCTGAAGGTATAGTTCACTATACTTTCAAGCATTTGAATCTGTGACTGTGTTCTGAGGAGACCGTGCAGTGCGGTAGATTTATGATGGCCTCATGGAAACCGGAAGCAGAGCTAGCAAAGATTATGGCATACTTGTTTAGAAAGACGGTGAACTGAAGGTCCCTGATTTACACTGACATGTATCTCAATGAAACCATAATTTGCAAATTGCCTTGAGTAGTCATCTTTTATTAAGTGCTTGATAGCTACATAAATGTACATATCTATTTTAAAACATATCAAGAATGCTGATACTGTATTTGCAAGAATTTTCTTTTAGATCTTGAGGTTAAAAATATTTTACTTACCTATTTCTATTTTCTAAATACCTTAGAAATTAATATTCAGTAAAAAAAATCATGTCAGTTAAGAAATACATTCCATAATATCAATAGTGAAAAACTAAAAACTCCAGTAATATGAAGAATTCTGAAAAATTTCACAGTATATCTGCATATTAATTAAGAGGTTTAAAGTCTTTAAGGTTTTGGTTTTTTCACATTTATGTTATTACTCAAGGATAAAGAAAAGACTGAGCTTCAATTGTCAACTTAAAATCCATCACTCCCTGACTCATTCCTGTTTCAAGTGTTTAATCAACATGGTCTTCGTTTGAAGGATGTAGCCGTTTCTCCCTTATTTTGTGAGGCCAGTGAAGATACTCCCTGCCTAATTCAGGAATGAAATTGTGCACATATATGCTCATAGACCTTTTTTTCCCTACGGGAAGTCTTATCTGTGTATGATTAGAAATGACAGAATGCATGACACACACTTGTAATCATTCTGCTATGCATTTCCAATTGCTGAGAACTTTATTCCTTGCCATCCCTTTTTATTTTTATAATAGTCGATAGTGTCACTATTTCAATTTAGAAGAAACACAATTTTTTCCCCAGGTCTCACAACACCAATTTAGATGCTCCTACTTAATCTGAGAAATTAATGTTTGGGAAAACACGAAGTGTTACGTGATTAAAGCTTTGAAATTGTTGAAACCACAGCCCCTTTAAAATCCTCATTCTATTGGTGCCATTCTCCTTGTATTTTACAGTTGAGGAGTTTGGATGCTTAATGCTGGTATTGTGTGAAGTGGGTGTTCCTGGAAGTCACACTTATGAATTATTATGTGCCCCAACTGCTTCCGGGCATAAAATTTCTCTAACAGACAGCAGCTGACAGATTGGGAGAATCTGGCACAAAGTGTCAGATAACATCTAACTGTAATGTAAGTTATGAAAGTATCTTTTGGGTCTCTTTTCTTAGGGATTTAGCAAAAACAAATGGAATATATAGAAAGCACATATTTTTGCTATTGGCCTAACCTCTTTAGCATAGCTCAGCATCTCAGGATACCTTTTTTTTATGGTAAAAAACACATAACATGAGATTTACCTTCTTATCAAAATTTTAAGTGTACAGTATTCAACTATAGGTGCAAGACTGTACAGCCAATCTCTAGAATTTTTTCATCTTACATAACTGAAACTTTTTACCCAACTCCTTATGTCCATGTTCCCGAAGCCCCTGCAACCATTTTACTCTCTGTTTTTGTGAATTGGACCATTTAGATATTTCACATAAGTGGAATCATGCAGTATTTGTCTTTCTGTGACCGCCTTATTTCACTTAGCATAATGTCCTCAGGGGGCATCAGGATACCTTTCCGGGTCTAGCCTTATGCTCCCTTTCCTTGGGGGGGTCACAGAGAAGGGGCTCAGTTGGAATGTTTGCCATGGAATAAAACAGTTCACTTACTAGGAGACTACCATGGGAGGGGAGTCAGAACAGAAAGACTGATGGATTCTTACAGGAAACAGGTACAATGAGGTTCGTAGCCACCATTTTCATCATTGATGATGGTTGGGAAGTGAAGTGAATGTTAATTGCGTGTTCACAGTGTGATAAGGGCTTTACGTACATGGTCACTTTCATCCATTCAAGTCCCTACTGAGGTAGATACTGTTTTTATCCCCACTTTGCAGATGAAGGAAATCAAAGCAGAGAGGTGAAATAACTTGCCCAAGTCGATAGAGCACTTAAGTACTAGACATGGGATTCAGCCTTCCCCTGAGCACTGTCATGCTGCTTCCCTAGGAGTCGCTTAGTAAAAACCGGTCTTTGAATCCAAGGAAGTAAAAATGTAGTCTGTATCAATGGAGGAGAAAGAGCTCTTCCATCTTTTCTCCTAGCTAAGAAATAAGGAGAAAGTATCCTTGGCCAAAGTCTGCTGACTTTTTCTAGCTATTTTGTCCTAGGGTAAACAGAGTAAACATATCAGAGTTAGATATATTAATACATCCTAGGGTACAGATGTCAGAATGTTCAGTGTGGCAGCTTTAATCTTCTAGGCTTCTTTGGTGGTTTGGTGTCCAGACCCCAACTATACTCAGTGGTGTGAATTTACTAATGGGTTTGTAGAAGATGCACAAATTTAGTAAAATCCAAGTATTCCATGTGAGTCGATCTGTTTTCAATTACGTGTTTCTGTAACATTAATAGGAGTTATTGATGGTGTGCTTCTTTCCACAACTGTATTCTTTAGTTGTAGTTGTTGCATTTACATGCTATTGTATGAGATCAAGTGTAAACCTATGGTTCAGTGGGAGAATTTATTGTTTTTTACTCCTTAGATAGGATTTAGTGCTTAACTTTCTATATTCTCATCAATGATTGCTTTTATTATTTCTTCTGCATTCACTTTTGCTCAAAAAGACATTCACTAGGGGCTTCCCTGGTGGCGCAGTGGTTGAGAATCTGCCTGCCAATGCAGGGGACACGAGTTCGAACCCTGGTCTGGGAAGATCCCACATGCCACGGAGCAGCTGGGCCCGTGAGTCACAATTACTGAGCCTGCGCGTCTGGAGCCTGTGCTCCGCAACAAGAGAGGCCATGATAGTGAGAGGCCTGCGCACCGCGATGAAGAGTGGCCCCCGCTCGCCACAACTAGAGGAAGCCCTCGTACAGAAACGAAGACCCAACACAGCCATACATACATACATACATAAAATAAATACAGTATAAAGTGTTAAAAATAAATAAATAAATAAATTAAAAAAAAAAAAAAGACATTCACTAAAAATTACTTGTTTTGTTTACTCATGAGTTGCAGATGATGTGAAAATTGGTGATACCCATCATGCCAAATCCTATTACAGGTGTATACTCTGTTGAGGGAATATAGATATTTTGCTTCATTAAAAATTATAACATTTACTTATGTGTACAGGATGCTTTGTAAACAGTAGGTGCCCAATACGTGTTAACCAAGAAAATACATATTTGCTTTGATTAAAATATGATTTAAAAGGACCACAAGCCTTTGATCTCAACATTGGTTATTCAGGTTTGTTAAATTAAAGTTTACTTTTTTCCTCCCTTAGGCAACCATGAGGATGAGGATATAGGCAAATATAGGGTGCTGGCACCTATAATGTTGGAGACAGGGAATGTCAGAGGTGCACAATTATTATTCAGCAAACAATAGAGCGCAGTACATAAGAGTGGAAGCATTGGAATCAGTGAAAAGAGGGTTAGAATTCCAGCTCTACTTAATATGGTGTTGTGATCCTAGACCAGTTATTAACCTCTTCAGACCTAGTTTGCCTTTTCTATAAAGGGAGTATTATAATAACAGGGAGAGATGCCTCAAGAGATGGTTTTTAAATATTCTGTGGAATAGCACAGAGCCTGGCATTGTGTAAGTACTCAGTAAACTTTACCTGCAACTATTAATATATAGGATATTTTGATGGCTCTAAGTATATATTGGTTTGCTATTTGAAAATTTCTGTTTTTGGTATGTTACACAAATGAGTGATCTTTCAAATCAAAAACTGTTTTCTTTTGAGGATTCTCTTAAGAATCAAAGCAGACTCAAATCCAAGAGGAAACTCTTTAAAAACAGAGTTGTAATTCAGAATATTAAGATTCTATAAACTTGTTGAGTTCAAAACATGAAACTTGAATAATTTGGTCTTATATGTGGTAGAAATAACCTATAAAAATTTTAAATTAAGTAGAATTTTCCTTTCATTGTTGGCATGGGATTCACATTTTTCTTAACATCTTTACTGGAGTATAATTGCTTACAATGGTGTGTTAGTTTCTGCTGTATAACAAAGTGAATCAGCTATACGTATACATATATCCCCATATCCCCTCCCTCTTGCGTCTCCCTCCCACCCTCCCTATCCCACCCCTCTAGATGGACACAAAGCACCGAGCTGATCTCCCTGTGCTATACAGCTGCTTCCCACTAGCTATCTCTTTTACATTTGGGATTCACATTTTTGAACTGTGCTGTGGCTTCAATGGTGAATGAGTTACTGTCTCTATATTTTAAAAACTTGAAGCCCGATGGCATGTTTAGTGACCAAAATTATGATGTAAGAGCATTAAGGTAAATATTAATTCCATGAGAGTAATTTCAGAGTGTAAAGTCAGGATTTAATGTATGTTGTGGGCTACTGAGAATGCCATGTTTTTTCAAACGTTCTAAAGCTCTACATCTGTCACTACTGTGTATGTATGCACATGTGTGTGTGTGTGTGCGTGCGTGCGTGTGTGTTCATGAACTGAGAAAACAAAATTTTAAAAATTCCTCTTTTAATCCGGCTTTCATTGCCTTGTTTGTAGGAAAAGAAATAGTGTTTTCCTCTCTCACTCTTAAGTGAAGAATCTATTTCCCTGAAGGAACAATTACGTGCATGCATAAACTGGCAGACAAGGCTTATGTTACACAGTCATGTAAACAGTGAACTCGTTATAAATAGCGAAATTTCTTCAACAGAAGTAGTAATATTTATGATGTTTTCCACATTCCTTCATTTTTAAGTTTTCTGCTTTCTTTCAAAGCCTGATGGGCAGCGCCATACATAACTTTTGAGAAAGAAAGGCAAAGCTCTTTCCCTTTATCACTGACTGGAATAATAAATATCCCATCTCTTCCTCTTCCCTCATCTGTCCTTTGACTTGGGTGACTTGTGCCCTCGTGTGTGACCACAAGGCACCCTTTCTGTTGACAGTTACAAGCAAAGTAGAGATGCTCTGTTGGACTGTATGCACAGTCCAAATAAGCCAGGATGTTCAGGGTGATTTGGGCAGCAAAAGTGTAGGTGCTTGAAGCACAGTATAGCCATCTTGCTGGACACTTAGACAAAACAGACAAAAGGACAGAGATTGAGCATTCCTAAATTTTCGACCATATTTCATTCATAAATGAAATGAATTAGATGACTTAGGATTTTCTAACTGCTAGAGACAAAAAAATTTCTCATATTAGATTGTTGAAATTAAATCCACTTTTCAGAGTCTATAAACTGTATTTGGTAAATTTTCTCTTTTTTTTTCCAAGAAAGATATTAGGCATTATTTTCTATTCTAATTTGGTATTAATGTTAAAAGCATGTCTGACTGCCATCTGTTATCATCAGATGGAAATCTAGTTCTTGAGCTTAACTCTGATATTCTGTATGCCAGAACAATTGGGAACCAAATACATCTCTAATGCTGATTTCCTCACCCTGGACTGTTGCTCTCTCAATGTAACCTCATGATAGAATTAAAGTGATATATATTCCAAATCTTTTGAAAATCATTTGTTCTTAACCCAAAAGCCCAAGAGTAAAGAATGCCTACACGCCAACAAGAGAAAGGAAAACAACTAACTGGCAGAAAAAGAGATAAAGAACATGAGCAAAGCTTTGTTAATCTTTAATCTTTTCATTAGAGACTTACTCAGTCATATAACTAATATATCTTGGGTGCTCACGGTGCCTGAAGAAGGGACGTTGTAGAACTGGAGGTGCAGAGTACAAACAAGACTAGAATTCCTACCTATTAAATGGGAGTGAGATGAACATTTAGTACTGGTACAATGTAATGAAGCAGGCAATGTTTCTTAGAAGGGCTAACTTCTACATTACAATTTGATGCATAGACATCATATCATAAACATATTTCCATCATATTGTAGATTTATTATTTTTTATGGCTAGATGTATTATATTTTAACTCTTCATGCTATTAAACTTTTAGATTGTTTCTGAACTTTTGCTATCATTGACATTATTATTTAGAAATTTGAAGATTGCCTCAATGTCCAATAATAAAGAAATGAGGGAATAAACCATGGCATAGATGTACAATAGAGGACTGTACAACATTAAAATGACTCTTGCCAACACTCTTTAATGATTTTAAAATGAAAAAGTAAAGCAGAAACTGAATTATATACACACATTTATATATTAAGAGCTCAATCACGTTTATAAATTGAGCTCAATTTTGTATACATATGAAACTATCAAGGAAATTTTACCAAACTTTTACATGTGGTTAATTTTGTATGTGGAGTTATAGGTAATTACTAATGATTTTTCTTTTTATTTTTTGCTTTTTTAAAGTTTTTCTCTAAAGACTGTCTTTTTTTTAGAATCAGACAACATCTATATGCCTAAAGTTTCAAGCGATCTGATTTTCAATCAAAAGTAAATAATTTATAGTTTTGAAAGATATTTCTAGTTTTTTTCTGGATGACTTTTATCAACTTAAACAGGCACCAAGAATATCAGTGACACTAACATAAAGTTAAAATAAAAGAAAAAAATTTGCCTGCTTTAATAAGTAAAAATATCTCATTGCTATTTGCATTTTTTTGATTAGACTATATGATGATTATTTTTCTCTGATTTCTAATTTCTAAAAGGTATTTCCTTTTGTCTGAATTACATATAATGTCCTTTGTCCATAGTTCTTAGTTTTTCCCTTTTTAAGAATGCTTTATTTTACATTAACATTTGCTGCAAATATTCCCCTTTGGCTGCATTTTTAAAATTTTATATGGTTTACTCTTCAGCAGTTTTATTTATTTTTATTTTTTAAAAAATTTTTACTTAATATTGGAGCATAGTTGATTAACAATGTTGTTTTAGTTTCAGGTGTATAGCAAAGTGATTCAGTTATACAGATACATGTATCTATTCTTTTTCAAATTCTTTTCCCACTTAGGTTATTACAGAATATTGAGCAACATTCCCTGTGCTATACAGTAGGTCCTTGTTGGTTATCTGTTTTAAACATAGCAGTGTGTACATGTCAGCAATTTTAAATGACCAAATTTGTTAATATTTTCTGTTGTGACTTTACTTATAATCTCACATTTTAAAAGGTTTTAGTCCTCCAGAATTTTATAAATATTAAATTATTTTTGGTGGTTTTGCTATTGTTTGGCTAGTTCCCTGTAGTTTTTAACTGAACATTTAAAATTAGCATTTATAGAGTATTGTTTGCTGTATTGACCTACGGTTTTTTGGAATGCTAATAAATGGTCCCAACACCACTATTTACATTTTTAATGATACTTCCTTTAATTATTATGTATATATACTCACATACATATGAATACACAGATATATATAGAATATGTGTATATGAATATGTATGTATAGTATAATATTATTATTGAATCTATATTTTTTTAGTTTGTACACATGTATAGAAGTTTGTACATCTGTCTCAAATACATATTTTAATTAACCTTGCTTTAATCTTAATGAATTGTAATTGTTTGTACACACATTTCTTTTTTGTACATTTTAAAATATTCTTGCCTCTTTACTTTCCTAGATTAATCTTACTACCAATTTCTGCCACTCTCCAAGAAAAAAATCTATTTCCGGTTATTTAAGGTTGAGAATTATATTAAATGTACAAATTAATTTAGAAAATTGAATAACAAATAATTATGAATAATTTAATAATTTATTTGAACTCAATTGAATTTTCTGACTCCTTGTAACAAGAGAGACTAATAATTCCTGCAGAGGCATGAATGGAGACACAATCCCCAAAACTGCTGTATCTTTGCCTTTTCCCTCAAAAGGCTCTAGGAAGCAACAGTCCACCCCAAACCTAACAAAACTCACCTTCTCTGTGTTGCTAATGGTTACCAATGAATGTTCCAGGACTCATGGGAGTAGTTCCTGAAAACATTAAAATATTTAGCCAATTGAAGATTACTTAGGTTAACAAACATCTTGAGGAGAAGACATTAACCCTAAAAGTCCTTATCTCATGAACAATTATGACATCAGATTTCCTCATACCTGAAATTTCAGAACAAGGGTGTTGATAAGAAAGGAACAGTAATTCTGGGTTGCAGGTTGGTTGTGGGGAAAAATAGATCTAATCTATATCATAAGTTTAAAAGCTTGGATAACAGAGGAAACCAGAGTGCCTGTGGAGAGAGGTCTGTGGAAGTGTTGTTAGCAGGCATCATTTTTCTGTTGCAATTTTGTATGAGCCCAAGTGTTTGTAGGGTAGGTGCTTATAGTTGACCCATGATATCAGTTCATGCCTGATTCCCAGTTTTCTTTTTATTCCAGTTAAGATCTCTGATATCCACTGCCCTATATCTTAGTTCCAACCCACATCTTGAGACCATCTTATCAGAGCCATGGTTATCAGCATCTTTCTCCATATCTTTCATTATACCACCCGTACACTTTGCACCAAGTTCTGGGTTGCATATTTTAAATATTTTATTTTAATTGCTCTCCCAAACAAATATGAAAAGTACATATTATTCTGGATTCCCACCTAATTTTTACTAGTACTATTTTTTCCCATATCCCTCAGAACTTGCAATTTTGCTGTACGTGGACATGTTTTCAGGGGATCTGTATAGCTACGTGGAACTCCAGAACCTGTGTTCCCTCACTAGATTCTACCTGCTGGCATTGCCAGCTGACTGACACAGTGAGCTTTAAATGAACTGGTGTTCTCTCCATGGTCAGCACCTGGGTCTAAGTCAGGTGTCTCTTACCCACCCCCAATCCCCCAGATCTGTTAATAGTCTTCTATCTTGTCTTGTCTTGTCTGTCTATCCATTTGCCATCCTTTTATTTAATGTGTTGTCAAGGATAGGCAAAGGAATTCTATTTCTAAAGCTTTCAAAGACCCATAAGGAGACAGCCCTTAAATTCAGTGTTGATACTAACAGTGAAAAATGTGACCCCTTACTAGTGCTCAATAGTTAGATATTCTTGGCCAAAATGACTACTAGTCAGATGCATGCCTGTTGTTCCTATACACCTATGAATTTAGCTGGATACAGTGTCAATACATTACAATGGGCTGTAGGCCCTCAATAGTAACCATTGATGGATGTTACCAAGGGCAAGCCATTTAGGAGGGAGTAGGAGAAAACTGAAAAGCAGGAAAAAGAATACTAGATCTTGAGTAAGAGATCATAATTTAAGTTTTGGTTATTTTATATATTAGCTGAGTGTCTGGGAAAGTTTATTAAACCTTCTGAGTCTTTGTTTCTTTATGTATAAAATATGGATTACATTATCAGTATACTTATTCATAAGATTCAACAAAACAATATGTAGAAAAGACTGTGAATTCTGGCACAGAGTTGCAGATTTGATCTATCAGGAAATAGATGGCACATTCAATGGGATAATTGATGAGATTTATTGAAGAATTTATTTACAAGGTATGGACAAAACTAAGAGAAACTGAGAAGGAGGGAGCTGTTACTTAGGTCAGAAGGAGCAAGGGGAGCCAGGAGTTACTGGAATGCAGAAAAAGAATTCTACCTGTAGGAGAAGGCTTCCTGTAGAGGATGTCTGGTTTAGGTAAATAAGCAGCAACTTCAAGCTTATAATAAAATTGGTTAAATTAAGTGGTCTTTTTACTGAGACAATTATTGTTGATGGAATTTTTGGTTAAGGGTAAATTATGGGGCATTTTGACTTATATTCAGGTCTCATCCTCACCGTGTGGGTTTAAATGTTTCAACTGGGTTGTGTCAATTGAAGTTCATGTGAGTATTTCCTAATAGGGGAGATGTCTGATCTAGAGATCCATGTGGATGTGTTATAAATTGTATAAAGTCCTATGCCGTTTTCGACATTATTATATACACATGAAGAGAAATAAAAATTGTATAATCCAATGATACAACTCCTACAACTATTTTGGAAAAATTACCCCTACCTAAGAGCAAATAGAATCATACTGGACTGATCATTTTAACCCGGAGAATCTGATCAATATCAGAAGTGGGCCCTGTTTTTCTTGCCTTCCAGACTTTTTCCTATTTTCCTCATGTAAATTAATCCCAGTGTTGTTGTGGTATTGGTTGGGTGTGGGTAGAGTGGCGATGGTTTATTTGTCCTGGGAAACAAACTATGTAGTTGCTGATGCTATTCGACAGCATCTCCGTGTAGATGATGGGGATAATGACCTGACATATGGACATGAGCAAGTGTTTCCTTAATTGTCCACCACGTGGTACCCTTCGAATTTTCCCAGCTCTTGTGTTTTTGATCACATAAACAATGTAAAATGAAAATATCCTGAGAGAGGAATTGGAGAGCAGTCAGTTGCTAATATGCTGGCTCCATGGTTTTACTGTGTGTTGATACTTAGAAAGAAGGTAAAAAGGAGAAAAGAGAAACTGAGAAATTTTCTGTAAGCTAATGAGAGTAACAAGAACTGGGTCTTAGACAGGTAGCTGAATAGGTAGTAGCATCTGAGTGACAGAAACACCACCAACTAAAATGGGACAAGTGCAATGGAAGGAAGAGAAAGAGAGCACAAAACTAACAATATTAGTATAATAAGTATATTAACCTTAAAGGTGGTGGTGAAAATGCATGGGTTCTAAATATAATCTAAATAATGGATCAACATTTGAAAGGTCTTTTTGAGATTGAGTATTTTAAATTTCTGCTCTTTATGTGTTTGTTATAATAAGACAATATTTACATTCTACTTAGAAAATAAGCCAAATGTAGATACCATTTTGTCTTATGCCCTTTGACTTTATTCACAGCGACAAAATGATGCCATCATTTTTATGTGACTCATATGCAAAACGAAATACATTCATCTCTGAGGTCTGCTGATGGGAAATAAAATCAGATATTTCACTTCTAACTCTATCAAGCAAAAGAAAAATCAGTTGTGATTCCAAGAAGACATGAACTCTTGGTAAGGAAATATGTGTTTTACAATTTTCAGAAAGAATTATCAATAACATACTGTAAAAAAAAAAGTCGAATGCCTTAGCATATTCTTTCTTTCTTTCTTTCTTTCTTTTTTAACAAAACCATAACTGGCACATAAAGGAACACATTCATATTTGAGGAAGATGCAATTGCATAAATATTTACATTTCCCTCTGTGTTTCTGTGTTCATAAAAAATAAAATTCAGGTGTCATTGAAAAACACCTCATACTTAGAGCTCTACATTAGCAAGCTGTCAACTTCTTGAAGACAAAAAAGATAGTTTAGCTTTTGCTTTCATGTGCTTTTTTGAACTTACTTGATCTTGTTGGTTCTAAAATAGTATATAGGTAGAGTCTTGAATCATTTGTTGTTTATTTTAATTTCTAGACTTAAATTCTGTAATCTATCAATAAAATTATGTGACAACTTGTAAAGGTTTTTTTTTTTTTTCAATTTCTGTTTTCCTGGTACAAGTATATTTTGTGACAAGATGGCATTGGACCTGCATAAGTTTAATTGCCACAATCGTTTGATTAAATATTCGATTTGGGGATTGGTCAGTGGGATTGAGAAGTCAGCCATGAGAATTTTATATTAAAACTAATTTAGTAGAAAGGTGTTGCTTCTATTTGCTTTTGTTAGTCAACAATGGAGTGAAATCTGAAGTCTTTCAAGCATCGGGAGGCAAGATGAAAATATCAGTGCTACTCTTAGATGTTTCTAAATGGTTGTATGTTAAATATTGTAGATAAAGCCTCTTTATATGTCCTCACAAAAAGCTTTACTTTGGATGGCAAGTCTAGAAATTCAGCAACACTGAGTATAAGGATAAAGGTACATTCACACAGTGCTATTTAGAAATTTGGCATTTAATGTTTTGAGATAGATAATTGAAATCATTAATGTAGAAGTTCCTTACATTTCCCTTGGGCTCAGAGGTTTTTGTAAACTGGTTTTCAAGAAAGAGGTAAGACCTAAAAAAGGAAAATTCAATATATTGTTTAGCATGCATATTTGACACTCAGGTTTATTGATATGTTCTGCCTTTTATAAGATGAGTACTATGACAAATGACAGAGAAGAGATTGCACGTCACTATCTCTGTTCTATCTATGTACTGCCAGTGGGCAAAGATTTCTCATTTCATACATCATTTACAACTTCCTACAGTAATTTTACACAGTTCATATCCTCAGTACAAGACATAGCAATTATCTATACATTTATATGCATGCAGGCATACTGAATATGAAAATCATGCAGTCCTAAAAAGAGTTCCAAAGTTCACACACCCCAACCAATAAAAGTTGGTAAAGCCAGTAAGTTCTTCAATTCAAAAACTTTCCTATTTTAACTTATGTCCCAGTGTTACCTCTGAAACAGGCTGTTTCAGGAGATCTTCTTTTAAAGTACTGTTCGTAAGAGTAAAATATTTTCAGTTTTCCCAATTGCTTTTGTATTCCAAAATTATGTTAAAAATCATATTCTTTTTTCTATCCACATTTACTCTTTTGCCTCTAAATGGAATAAGAAAAATACAATGTTGCATTTTGGACTAGGTTAAAAAAAATACCTAAAATGTACAGATTTTCAATTTTAAATGCGAATATACATAAAAGGTTGACAGTGTTTGGTTATTTTGGACTTTCTAAAATTATTTTTAAGTTATCATAGTTGGTCTACTTTTTCATCTAATATATAACACATAACTTTGAGACAGATTGTAATTTTCTAAACTGATACATAATTTATAATCTTCAGAAGTGAATTCTGAACTCTTTCATGTGTTATCAATAGTCTATAATTAGTTTTTAATTTTTGAATTTCTAATTTTTTTCCAAATTTCATTTTTCATATTCTGGCTTTCATTATATGTGTTTAGAACAATGAATGGTAACTATATACTTTCAGAAGTACAGAAAGCAATGATTCAGATTCAGCAAACACAGTGAATCCCACCCTTTATCAATGAATTAATATTCTATCTCTTTTCAAAAATTATTCAGTGTGTTGACATGATATTCCTATTCCTTCACAGCCATGATTTCTTAAAATTCTTTCCTTTCTTTTGGGAAATTTTTGCTTCAAATTTACTTGTATTTACCTGCCTTCGTGTCCAGAATGCATTTGAAAGCATAAATCTATATATAGAAGCTAAGGTTTCTATATTTAGGTCCTTGTATTCTAAGATAAGACAGGAACATATAACTGGTATATTCTACTTGACTGTTTTGGCTAACAATTTTGATAAATGTACAAAAAATTAGAGGTCTTTGTTCATTAGTTAGTTTCAGGGGAAGAGATTTCCAGTGCTATTCTGTCACTGATCACTTTCTTTTTGGTCTCTCTCTGAACTTCAATATCTTCATATGTAAAATGAAGCAAAGTGGACGATTTTAAATTTTCTTAATATAGGTAAGATTTGTTTTCTTATTAGCCATGACACCAGAATGTTATATGTCTGAAAACAAAACAATTTATTTTACGTGTACAAAATGAAGGCTTTTTAAATTCAAGACTGTTTTAATGGCTACTGTATTTAACTTCATTTGCCTATAATCCTAGTAATGTTATAGTCAACGACAGATAGTAGCTGTAGAAACGGTTCCATTATATCTTAATTTTACACAGTCACATTTAAAAAATAGGCCAGCATTTTTATAAGCACTCAACTCTACATATGTGTTTTTCACAGCTAGTTTTTTTTGTTTTTTGAATTTTATTTATTTTTTTATACAGCAGGTTCTTATTAGTTATCTATTTTATACATAATATTGTATATATGTCAATCCTAATCTCCCAATTCATCCCACCACCACCACCCCCCACCACTTTCCCCCCTTCGTGTCCATACGTTTGTTCTCTACATCTGTGTCTCTATTTCTGCCCTGCAAACCGGTTCATCTGTACTATTTTTCTAGGTTCCACATATATGCGTTAATATATGATATTTGTTTTTCTCTTTCTAACTTCACTCTGTATGACAGTCTCTAGCTCCATCCATGTCTCTACAAATGACCCAATTTCTTTCCTTTTTATGGCTGAGTAATATTTCATTGTATATATGTACCACATCTTCTTTATCCATTCATCTGTAGCTGGACACTTAGGTTGCTTCCATGTCCTGGCTATTGCAAATAGTGCTGCAATGAACATTGGGGTGCATGTGTCTTTTTGAATTATGATTTTCTCTGGGTAGTGCCCAGTAGTGGGATTGCTGGTTCATATGGTAATTCTATTTTTAGTTTTTTAAAGCAAGTTGGTTTTTGAAGACTTTTTACTAGGCATTATAGAATGCCTGAATAACAGGGATAAAGTAAATGTCCATTCAAGTGTGATTTAGAGTTTTTGAAAAGGAGAATGTAGTCAAAAACAGTTCTTTTAATGAACTTAAACATAGAAATGATTGTTTAAAAGCCACACTGATGAATTCTTTATAGCAATGATCCTGAAGTAACACGAGAAGCTATAATAGCATCATACACACCACATATGTAGAGAAGTCACATTAGAAAATTTCTAGAGGCTAAGTCATTTCTTCCTTTCTAAGCTTGAGATTCAAACCAAAGCTACTTTAGACTGCAACTCCATCTCTACGTGCACACAGATAAAAGAATAAGTGGTATTATCAGGCAATAAACATTGTTTTAAAGTTATAATCATAGTAATACTGTGATCAGATGTCACTTCTTCCTTGTTGATGTTATACTAAAGATATTGTATCATTCTTTCATTTAACAGATATTTATTGGGGTCCTCCTATTACATAAAAAGTAACTAAACCTTGTCTAACTAAACCTTATTTAGTCTAAATTCAGTGTCAGATTCTTGTCATAATAAGGATGACTACATATACTAGTTTTTTTATTGTTGTATAAGAAATTACCTTTAAGTAGTGGCTTAAAACAACAGACATTTGTTATCTAAAAATTTCTGTGGATCAGGAGTCTGAACACAGATTAGCTGTGTCTCTGAAAGACTGAGGTCAAGGCTTTCTTGAGGATTGGGTTCTCATCTGAATACTCAACCAGGAAAGGATCCATTTGCAAATTCACTTAGGTTCTGTCACTGCCATAATTCATTTCCTTGTGGTTGTAGGACTGAGGGCCTCATTTTCTTGCTGGCTGTCAGGCTATTGGCTGCAAGCGCCTCTCAGTTCCTAGAAGCTACTCCCAGTTTCTTACCACATGAGTCTTCTGACATCACTGCTTGCTTCATCAAAGTCAGCAAGAGCAAGAGAGATTCTTGTAAAATGGGAGCTATGATCTTACGAACATAATCACATACATGCAATTATGTATATTCCTTTGCCTTTGTTGTATTCTACTGGTTAAAAGAAAGTCACATGTCTCATGCATACTCAAGGAAAGGAAGTCACACAAGGACATGGACATCAGGAGGTAGGGGTGATAGGAGACACTTTAAGAGTCTGTCCGCCATACTATGTAAAACTAACAATCTAAGTATGAGCAATTCATTTGCAAATAAATACATGAACAAAAATAAAAACAGTAGGTGTAGTTCAAATATTCTTGCCTGTAAATTAGGAAATTTGGCCTACTGTATGGCTTTCAGTAACCTTTCAGGTCATGGAACTTAGTAAAATTAATGATTAAGAAGGTAGGTTCTAGGGACTTCCCTGGTGGTCCAGTAGTTGAGAATCTGCCTTCCAATGCAGGGAACATGGGTTTGATCCCTGGTCTGGGAACTAAGATCCCACCTGCTGCGGGGCAACTGAGTGCAGACACCACAACTAGAGAGCCCATGCACCACAACTAGAGAGAAGTCCGTGCGCCACACGAAAGATCCTGCATGCTGCAACTAAGACGTAATGCAGCCCAAAATAAATAAATAAATACATAAACAAATAAATAAAAGAAAGTAGGTTCTAGAGTTAGATGCTTGAGTTCAAATCCCAGGTTCTTCCTCTCATCAGCTGAGTGACATTGGGCAAAATATTTAATCTCTCTTCATTGATAACATGAAATGACAATAATACCTAGCTTATAAGATTGTTGCCTCACAAATATTAATTATTTAAATATTAGCTATTGTAGGTTTTATTATCATTACAATAATATGTCATTTATGTTAAGCAAGGGAAATACATGCAAGGTGAATAATAAAGTTTCTCTGCCTTGAAGGAACTCACAGAAATGGTGCTTTGTTGAAATATTTTCCCTTCTAGGTAGAATATGTCATTATAAAAATGTTTTATCTCTCTTGAGATTTATCAGTAATCAGGATATAGTTAAAATTCTTGTTTAATTTGATAAATATGTTTATATTAATAATTGAGTAATATCTGTTGGATTTTATCCAACATTCTCAACAAGACTTAACTAGGGCAAGTTTTTTTTTAATGTAAAAATAATATCGGCCTTATGAAATGTTCATTTTGATTCTATATATTCTGTTCTTTTGTGAACAGATTTCCAGGTACAACACTTCATGGTTATTAATAAATGGGCCATACATAAATTATGCATTAAGAAAAAATGAAAGGCAAAAGCACTGAGCATCCCTTTTGCTAGTTATGGGAAACAGTTTCACTGTCTGACACCGAAGACAAGACAGTCAGTGTAATTTCATACAATTACAAGCAGCCAGGTTCATACCCCACTTCATCTTTCACTCTCTTTTGTTCTCTACACAGAAAAATCACATGGAATTAGAAATAACCATGAAGGGATAGCTATTTTGATCTGCAAGAGAATCCTTAACTGTACACATTTTCTGAAATTGTTTTTACCACCTGGTCTGAGGTTTTCAGGCTTTGAACTTCTCCTATGACACAGGGACAAACTCAAAAGACCCAAAACTACAACAGTCAGATACTTAAAAACTCTAGTGAAAGTGAACATCTTTGCTGCCTCATAAACACATAATATGAATGGAATGAAGCAAGGCAAATATTGATGTGTTTCATGAATATGTGAATATGTGGGTGTCTTCTGAGGGAACTTGATCAATGAGAGATGGTAGAAAGGTAGATCTACTGGTAAGTCTCTCTGTACTTATTTATTTATTTATTTTTTGGGTCACGCCACACAGCCTGCAGGATTCTAGTTCTCTGACTAGGGACCGGGCCCAGGCCCTCAGCAGTGAAAGTGCAGAGTCCTAACCACTGGACCACCAGGGAATTCCCTCTGTTTATGTTAACTACAAGGAGAGAAATGGAGATATCAAAGGAGTTGAGAAGAGAAATACTAGTAAATAGCTACATTCTCAGTTGGTGAAAATCATACCGAATCTTTTTGCATATGAACCACAATCTGAAATTGTCTTTTTTCTTTACTTATTTCTTTCTTTGTTTTATCTCCCTATTTAGAATATCAGATCCACGATGGCAAGGCTCTTGTATGTTTTGTTCATCACTTTAATCCAATTCCTACAACTGTGTAAGGCTAATGTAGGTGCTCAATAAAAAATTGCTCTATGAATGAATGAGGAATCAAGAGATTTGGATTCTAGTTTTCCTTACAACTAAGTAGCTGAGAGACCTTAGGATTATCATTTAACCTCTTGAAGGAGTAATTTCTTCACCTTTAAAATAATGGAGTAGACTAGATGGCTAATGTTTCTTGCAGCACTAATAGTCATTGATGGCATGCATGTTTCATGCGTTTGTATGATAACCAATTAATGTTTTTACAAGAAACTTCACTTATGTAACAGACTGGATTTGATCAATCTTTTTTTGTTTTTCTGAAACTTTGATCCAAGATGAAATTATTTATGTTGTTAATTATCAGTTCATTAATGTCTGCTTTTTATTCCTGATTAAACAAGGTTATTTTGGTCTGATAAATCCAGTTTTGGTTATTTAGATACCCAAATAAGGTAAAATGAAAGATTATCACAACATACACTGAGGGTTCTTTTAAAAACTTTTTAAAGTTAATGTTTTAAATGGTGAATTTCTAGAAAACTGTAAATACAGATAGATCTATTTCCTGAAGGAAAGAGAAAGTTGAGAGATATTTAGTTGTTTCCAAATTTCGTAGTGCTATCAACATCTTGAATGAGTGGACATTAGAAGAATCTTCATTTATCTCTTTTTGTATTCTGTATTGTGAATGTAAATTTAATATTATACTAAATTCTTTTGAGTGGATTTGTTAACTGATCATAACTTTACCACGTAGTCAGGAGATCGAATCCATAATTGTGGAAAGGTATTGCTGGTAAAGAACATTTAGGTTCCTTTTGCCCCTCATGAGGATGCTTTAATTTTTAATTGTCCATGTGTTTCTTTCTCATCAGTGCCTAAGTGTGGTATATAATATTTTAATAAGACCAATATGTAGAATTCCAAATACATTTCATTTCAAATACAAACTCCTAAATGTAGTAATAGGAAGGTATTTAATTTCACATTTATTATACTGAAAATGCTTTTAAAGTTTTCAATTTTGCTATTGTAATAGCAAATAGGAATGTGAAAAATGAATAATCACTAGGGGATAAATAATGCTACAATATTCAGGTTTAAAGAATACTATTATTTTCATATCTAAAAGCTATGTCTTTTGTTTAGTTGAATTTACTTGCTAATTAAATCTCAAATGCTATTTAAGCATCGTTTGCAAATTTCTAACTTCTGGGCAAATGAATAGAAAATGTGGTCTTATAAAACTTGGAAAACATTTACGTTAATCATTTTTATTGACATGTCTTTCCTCTAGACCATTAGAAAGTAAAGGTAGTCAAAACTGAAGTTCTGAAGAGGAAAAATGAAACTAATAAACTCTACTGACGTTCCACTTCCTAAGAATTTCAGCATACAATTTGCCCATACAAGTTCCATTAAAGTTAATGGGAGTCATGTGACTAATTCTCTCTGTAGGGTACTAAAAATGTACCCCGCAGTATTAAAAAGTCTGAACCTAATTTTTACTTTCTCTTACTCTTGATTATGTTACACTAAAGATAGATACTTACATTATCACACACATATATAGTAATATTTGTATAAAGATTTGAAAATAATCTATTTGAGGGAGAGGCAGAATTTATATGGGTCAGAGAAGAATTTTAATTAGTGTTGCAAATATGAGTACTGCTTTCATTATAATGATAAAACAAGCATAAGTATCTGTAATTTACCCTCTAGCAATACAAATGAGAACTTAAACCTCAATGAATTCAATAAATGAAACATTTTCAGAACACTTACTTAAAATCAGGTCTACTTTTTAATCAGTCATGTTTTAAGTGAATGCCTATTAATAGAGCATTAATAAAACATGCTTATGGAATGAGATTTCAAGAAAGCAGTGAAATGAACAAAAGACAAAGAAAATGAAAAGATCTAGTGGATAATTTTTAACTTTTAAAAAACAATTTAGTTTTACTTACATATTTATTTCAAATTAAAGAGTAGATTTTAAATCTTTTTTTCCAGTTATATATGAAGATAAAACACTACAGATAATATTGCCTGTGAATTCATGACCCTTTTACACTGCCCAAGTTCCCTCTGCTTTGACATTCAAACTAAAATATTAATCTCATTTTTTCCTTTAAATAATTTCTGCCTGACTTCTATCACTACCTAGGGGAATGAAGTTATAAGGTTTTACTTTTAAAGAATGCAAAAAGAAAAGGAAAACTATATACATGAATAAATACCCCACCATCCATTTTTCACTGAAATCAGAAGGTATGCTACAAAAAAGGGACACGCACAAAATATTTCCTAAGCACAAAGGAAACTCGGAAAAAGGCAGGTGGTATTGCAGAACAATAAATAAAGCAGAACACTCTCCAAGGGTCCAGAATTTGGTTTAGATAACCTTCCGGAATTCTTACCCAACACCAACATGAACTGCAATTAGGACTGATCTTTTTATGTTATACATTTATCTCCTTCTCTGGATTTTTATTTTAAGATTCTCTGTGTCTAAATTACACAGAATCTCATGAGTGTGGGTAGGTCTGGGGAGAATAGTTACTATTACAAGTAAATTCAGTTTCCAATTTATCGAACTTGTTGTCAGATGCTTAGCTATTGAACTTCATCAGATTTCTAGAGGACTTCCAGCTCAAGATCCCATTACTTAGAATTACCCTTGAAGCTTGTAACCTTTTCACTTTTGTGCTGCAACTTGCTTCCCTGATCTGTAGGCTTACCACTGAAAAGCTGTAAGCATCCAAACTACGAAGATCTCTTTGGACCCATTGGACTCTGGCCTTCCTGGCTGATCTGTGGCATTGACTTCAAGGCAACAGAGGCAGAAGACATTTTTTTAACCTTCATTATTTATAAGTTTACTCTTGAAAGTGAATGAAAAAGTTAAATGTGGCTTCTTGGAGGTGTGCCTGGCAGTCTGGGCTATAGATTAGCTAACCAAGCCACATGGCTCTCATAGGGTTTAGCACAATTCCAACCTGAATTGTTCTGATCCCTGGGCTATCTTGATAAAGCACCACTCTTTTTCCCCTTTTAAAGACATAATAGGGTGTTCCTGGGATTATAAATAATTTTCCTATACAAATACCTGATTTTTCAATTTCAAAAAGAATGAAAATCATGTTTAAGATTTTAGAATGCCCTTTGAGATATTAGAAATACCATAGGATGCTGGGATGATTTGTCACTACTTAAAAAAAAAAAGTGATACTCAGCAGGATGAGTTGAGAAGACTGCAGCTCAGATTCTGAATTAAGTACAAGGTACCAAGAATATGCAGTGGCCTGAAATGTTACACCAAAGAGCGTGTGTGTTGATGTTTAGCAGAAGGACAAATCCTTTCTCATTATGAAGGACAGTGTGTCTACTGTGAGTTTGGGTCTGATACTCTTCTTTGCATCGCTTGAATTCTGTGGCTCCACTTCTATTTCTCTGATGCATATCCACATGGGCCCGTGTTGGTTCATGATTATTTGGTCCTTCTTTTGTATCATCAGGCTGGAAAAGTGCTCTTCTTTTTCTCCCATAGCACCCCAATTATACTGAAATTATTTTTTTTAGGAGCCTGTCTCTTTCCTTAAAATGTAAGTACCCTAAGGATAGGGACCATGTTTTGCCAGTGTTTACAGCCTGTCTTCTAATGGGTGCTCAAACATTACTGAGTGGAATAGCATGGCATGCACGCTTCCAAAAGTTCTCAGTCTTTCGACCTGTAATTGCTACACATTGAATTTTTTAATAGAGAGACTTCTATCAAGGATATATTTCTTTCAGTTTAGCTACTTCTGCCCCAATTTGCTATTCCATCTTTCTGTACTAGGTTTAAAGGTGAGGCTCTGCCCCCATTACATGAAAATGTGCTCTGCTAAAGCCTTCTGCAAAACATGTCCTCCAAGACGCCTGCTGATGGCGATCATCTCTGGATTCTCCTACCTTTGTGCATGTTCCAAATATGTTATGGGAGTAGAAGCCAGAGACCCTGGCACAAAGGGCTGCCTTTACAGCCTTCCTTGTGGCAGGGACGGCTAGGTCTGCATTACCATGTGTTATGTGATGATTCACTTCACCCCAATTTGCCCTTTGGGAACTGCTGTGAAAACTTCTTTTGTACAGTAAATCATGACAGCATTTGGCCTTCATTTGGGGGTGAATGCATGGTTTATATATTAAAGCCATTTCTTTTTTCCCTTTAGAAATACCATGTGGCATCAATTTGTTTGTAAGCACAAATCAAATGGCAGTTTGGGATCCTCCAGATGATCCAGAATATGCTGTATTAAGTTTTTTAAAGGTGATCAGAGCAACAAAAACCTAGCATCGAAAATAAATGTTAGAGACGACTTGAATCCCCAAGAATACATTCATATACCCACAGAGTTTCTCAGATGCTTAGAGAAAATCTGTCCTGAAACTTTAAAATTAGGGCGTTAATAATATAGGTCACAAATTGGGCTTCCCTGGTGGCGCAGTGGTTGAGAATCTGCCTGCTAATGCAGGGGACACGGGCTCGAGCCCTGGTCTGGGAAGATCCCACATGCCGCGGAGCAACTAGGCCGGTGAGCCACAACTACTGAGCCTGCGCGTCTGGAGCCTGTGCTCCGCAACAAGAGAGGCCGCGATAGCGAGAGGCCCGCGCACCGCGATGAAGAGTGGCCCCCGCTTGCCACAACTAGAGAAAGCCCTCGCACAGAAACGAAGACCCAACACAGCCAAAAATAAATAAATAAAATAATATAGGTCACAAATTAATATACTATTTAGAAATATGTACATTTTCCACGCGTGTGTGTGCGTGTGTGTGTGGGGTGGGGGTGTGCATGTGTGTGTATCTGCTGGCTGAAGTCTGTTTGTTCTACCCAGTAAGCAGAATTTTATACTATTGATCTTCAGCCACAGGTGAGATTAGGATATAGCACAAGAAGCAGTGTCATTTTCACAGCTTCAACTTTTCAAATGTGTCAGATATGGACAAATATGGTAATTCCCTAAGTAACAGCTCACTGATCTGCCGCTAGCCCCAGGGAATAATCCAGGCTCTGTGCTATGGGTTTCCAAATTCATCCAACCAGCCATACTTGTGGCTCTTGTGGTTGGTCTGTGGCCTGAAGCTTAACTTGCCCAGCAGTTCTGTTTCCCAAAATAGGCTCAGGAAGTTTGTGACCATGTTTGATTTGTTCCAAAGGGGCTGCCATATATTTAATGAGGTTGTGAACATACACTAAGATTTGTATATGGCTCATCAAATAAAATACATCTTCAACCCTCTTTTCACTTCAGTACGTGGTTTGGAGTGGGCTGTTTTACAAGCACATGTGTTTATCATATGGCTTTATTTGGGGACAAACATCACTTCTTATAGTTAGGATACAATTTCTGAGTAGCTGAACACTGCTTCATTCCTCCCTACTAGAGAAAAAACATTAAGCTGGATAGTCCTTTCTCCTTACTCTTGGCAGGTTTCTTTGGATGCGGAGGTGTTTTATTTAATTCAAATGTGCCCTTCTTGCATGGTAGGGGAAGAAAAAACCCTGTGGCTTAAAGTCCCTTTTCACCCAGAAAGGCGTATAATGAATGTCTTCCTGTGTGCAAAGGGGAATAGGGAACCTCTTATCAATTACATGCATTGATGAGAGCAATGTGTTCCGCTGGTTTGTGTGCCAGATTAGGAGCCAGGAGACCTTAATCTCCCTCTGCTGCTCAACCTCTCTAGGACATTAGGCAAGTCATTTACCTTCTAGGTCACTGGCTTTTATTTTTCTGCAAAATATCTGTCCCTCGTACAATAAAAGGAGGAATTGTGACTAATACTGATAATTGCTATAAAATGCATTTTGCTTTTCTGAGTCTCTATGATAACATATAGAGCAACAGAAGTGGTCTTTTACTAAATGAAACTTGGCAAGTGGTTAAATGACTCACCCAGTATCTTCCGGTTTACTATACAATGTAATAAACCACATTCTATGAATAAACCAAATAGATAAAATGTCTTTCATTTGATGGTTCAGACCCAATCCAATAAAGCAGAATATTCCATGGAGTTTACTTCCTGTAATTGCAGGAGATAAAATTGATTTCCCTACTTTTTTCCTCATTTTTTTTTTAATCCCAGCTTTTGCTACAGTTACTGATTGTGAAAGAAGACTAGAAATAGAATTTGTCATGAAATTTAAAACTTCACAAGCCTCATGGTGCTTTTTTTGAAAAAAATGTTAAGTTGGTAGTCTGTATGAAATTCTGATGTGGACTCTTCCTTAGAACTTTCCAAGAAGAGAAGAAATGTGTGATATGGAAATTGCACCATCTTGTCTTGAAGCAGAAGACTCATCTGGAAGCTCCTGGCATTCCTCAATAAAATTCAAATGATATTGAAAAGTTAATGTGGTCCCTTTGGCTTCTCCTTGGCCTGGGTCAAGGATTCAGCCCGTGCAGCCACTGTGTTCAGGGGGCAGGGCGAAGGATTTGGCTGGCGCTGCTGGTGATTTGGGCAGGTAATTTACATGAGCAAGTAAGTGTGCTGAGGATAATGAGAGCCAGGTACTATCCTTGAAACTTTTCTGTAAAACTGTATGTATTTCAAAATAAAAAGTAGAATAAATCAGTTAATGTGGTTAAGGATCTTAGTTTTACCAGAAGAACAGCTTACTTTACGTTTATCTCATGTAGAACATTATATATATATACATATATAGTATATGTACATACATATATATGCTCTATATTTTCTTTATGTTTTTCATGTGTGCATACCTTTATGGGTATATTTTTATTGTTCCAGTTACTCTAAGATTCTGATACATTTGAGAGCCAAAGAATATACTTAACACAGCAGTTCAGCAAGACAATAAAAAGGAAGACTTTTGGATGTGTAAAAGATTTATTTCAAGTCTTAATAGGTATAATATATTGATCTAAATGAACCGTCATGATGGATTTGAGTACTAAATTAGGATTAAGTGAAAAGAGAAATATATTCAAGTTTGTTCTGATTTTTGAAATATCACTCAGTTAAAACTTTCTCTAATGAAAATGAGTGCATTACATAAGTCTGCCTAAGAGAAAGTCTGATTTGTTTCCTGGCTATTAATGAATGCTTTATGTGACTATTTACTCTTGTATGAAATAAAAAGAGACATTCCCACAGCAACCGCAACCGTAGATGTCGATATTTTTCTCGTTTTCCTGACAGAAGATTTAATGTGCACCTTATACTCCTCTTTTAAGTGATCAGAAACAGACTTTGGAAATTTTTTAGGGAAAATATTTTGGTTCACATTTTCCCCTCAAATTAATTTCATCTACTCAGAAACACAAAGTACTGCATCTACGCTAGTTTTCCTTCTTAAAATTCGATTTTAAATAAATGAAGCGGTACCTAAAGTGTTTCTGACATGACTCAAGACACATGATGCTCTGGCCACAAAAACATAGTAAGGTCCTTGTGCTGAGGTGACACCCTTTTCGAGCAGATGTACCCTGTACAAGCTGATTTAAAATAAGGTATTGCTGCTATTGGCTTGAAAGTTCTATTTTGAAAAAGAGGAAGGATGTTCTATTTTTTTAAAAAAATAGGTAGAATGATCCTTAAAAACAGCACAATCTTTTTTGTGAGATGTAAGCTCTGAGTTGGAGCATTGCATGAACACTGTACTTAGTAGTCGGCAAAGATGCTATTGTTCTGCAAAACAGATAAAACCCTTTTTCATAAGGAAGTTGAAAGTGTTTTTAAGATACAGTGTTTAAAGGACTGTTTGTCTCTGACAAATTAATGAAACGGTGAAAGCAGTGTTAGCATGAGGTATCCACTCCAAAATATTCACCTTAGCATGGCATTGTGTACAAAAACAGCTCTTAAGGCAAAAACACCTTTTGAAAACCCACTGTTCCCCTTCCAAGCTCATCTTCAATGACAATGTGGTTACTACAAAATAAAGGACTGTTATCTTCTCTTCATTCAGACCTGCGCAGCCTCTGAACACCCAGCCCCATAGCTCATCAAGGTCTAAAGTATTTACTGAATTCAATGGGGCGGAAGGTGACAGGAGTGGCATAAAGCTAATTGGAAACAAATTTTATCAGACTACCCAGAAATATATTTTTAATCTGAAGACCAAGTGAATTCTTCAGTTTGAATGTCAGACTAATTTATTTGTGCTTTTATAGTTCAAATAAAGTATAGGGGAATATCTCTGTTCCCCTTACTACATACTTACTTTGTCCTTTTTAAAATCTTACTATGGCTACCATCAAAAGTCTACAAATAACAAATGTGGGAGAGGATGTGAAGAAAAGGAAATCCTCTTACGCTGTTGGTGGGAATGTAAATTGGAACAGCCACTCTGGAGAACAGTATGGAATTTCCTCAGAAAACTAAGAATGGAACTATTATATGACCCAGCAATTCCACTCCTGGGTATATATCCTGAGAAAAATGACAACACAAATTTGAAAAGATACATGCACCCCATTGTTCATAGCAGCACTGTTTACAATAGCCAAGATATGGAAGCAACCCAAGTGTCTATCAACAGAAGAATGGATAAAGAAGATGTGGTATACAATAGAATATTACTCAGCCATAAAACAAAGAATGAAATTCTTCCATTTGCAGCAATGTGGATGGACCTAGAGATTATTATGCCTAGTGAAATAAGTCAGACAGAGAAAGACAAATATTATATGATATCACTTATATGTGGAATTTAAAAAATACACATGCAAAACAGAAACAGACTCACAGATATAGAAAATAAATAGTGGTTTATTTTCACCAGTGAGGAGAGGGAAGAGGGGAGGGGCAAGATAGGGGTATGGGATTAAGAGACACAAACTGCTATATATAAAATAGATAAGCAACAAGGATATACTGTACAGCACAGTGAATTATAACATTACCTTGTGATAACTTTTAATGGAATATAATCTGTAAAATACTGAATCACTATGCTGTACACCTGAAACTAATGTGATATTGTAAATCAAATATACTTCAATAAAAAATCTGTTCAGGTACAAAAAAATAAAATCTTTTTTTTTTTTTTGGCCATGCCATGTGGCATTTGGGACCTTAGTTCCCCGACCAGGGATCGAACCCACACCCCCTGCACTGGAAGTGTGGAGTCTTAACCACTGGACTGCCAGGGAAGTCCCCCAAAATAAAATCTTAATAACAAGATTTTTAGATTCAGAATTATTAGAAAATTTCTTCTTCAAGGTGTTCTCTCTATAGTAGTTCTATGTGAAAAAAGGCATATGTATGTATAAATAGATACAGATCTATATATGCATATATAAAACAATTATCAATTGTAATACTCTGTAATGCAAATAAAAATATGACCATTTTATTATGAAATATTCTAATAGCAAGGAGTGATCTAATGATCTCTCCTCTAATGATTTCTCCCCTAAATGTACTCCCATATACTATTTTGTCAACAAATTTACTATTGTTCCTATATACAAGACTCTTATTTTGCAGGTATTTTTAAATGTAACTCAAGGGACTTTTTGTAGACGAAAAGATTTCACGCAGGGTCTTCATAAACCTATTCTTCAGACTCCCTCAAGGGATGTAGGTTGTGCTATCATTTTGTGTCACTAGAATCCCTAGTGAGATCAGGCAGCGGCCTGATTCTTGTAGAAAATTCCACCCTTGAGAGATCACCTACTTAGGAATTTCTGGAGGAAATCCCATAGGATTTCTGTTAGGTTAGATTTCCTTACACAAAACCTGGTCCTCCAGTGGACAACTTGACAGGGAGGCTAGCACTTCTAGTCTGAAGAATGGGAATGGATGAGAAGGAAAGGGGTAACGATTTTCTTCACGGACAGTGATTTCTGCTGCCTTAACTCAGTGCCCAAGAGCCACACAGATATTCAAAGAGGTTGTGAACAATAGCAGAGGTCCTATATTTAAGGGCATCCCACACTGCTGGCTCTGAGAAGCAGGTGAAAAGCAGGCAGCTCTCTCAGTCAACACTCTAAGTATATAAGCCAGGTTGATGTAAAAAGATAAAATCCCCAAGGTCACACCAGCCCAGATGGTGTACTGCAAAATGATACAAGGGCAACTGGAAAGCCATCCTCTTGCCTTGATGAACCTGTATGCAACTAATGTCTCAAGGCATTAAAGACTAAGCAAGCAGATAATAGTTATAGGCAACAACGGAAAAACTGCTTTAAAGAAAGGTGGTGAATGTGGGAGTTGGGCGTGTGGTCAAGTAGGTATTAGGAAAGCTGCAGAGCTGCTTGCTACTGGAGATTTATCATGCACATTAACATATGAATGAAATTGAGAATGCTCTTTTAATTTGTCCTACATTTCCCAAACTTCTTTCACCACATAACCTGTTCTTTTTATATAAAAGGAAACACCCAAGAGAACCATAATATATCAGGGAACCCTAATATAAAGCCATACAAACAATAGCTATATACCAAGTACTAGGTGAATCCATAAAGCTGGAAGGGATACAGAGTAAGCGAATGATTAAAAATGGCCTAAATTCCAATTTGTTGATTATATACTGTGTGTCAGGCACGGTGGATATTTTTATAAATAATAAGAAAGATATATTGAGTACTTACTGTATGTCAGGCACTGTTACAAGCAATTTACATTCATTATTTGATTCAATATGTATTTATCCCTATGAGATGTAGGCCATTAATATTCCCACATTATGCACAAGAAAGTGGGGCTTAAAGAAGATAAATGACGCGTCCTTAGTAAGAAGGTAGCAACTTGATTCCATCGTATCAGCCGTATTTACAACTAACCATTACACAAGGTGTTAAGACCAATACTAATATTATGAACAAAGACCAAAAAAAGTAAAGTTCTTCATTTAACTGATGGAAGGATTGTGTCACAGAAAAGATACTGGTGGATGGTCACAGAGTTAACAGCTATAATTATACATGATCTGCTGGAAGATGGGGAAAGGATAACAAAAATATCACCATATCTTCTGGAAACAGTTCACAGGAGAATTTGGGAAGGTTGCGTTCTTATTCATTTGAGAAGGTTGTTATTATTCTTCAACTTGTAAGACAGACAAAACTAGACTAAACAGATATTGTTGTTGTTGTCTGAAAAAAAATAGACTATATTCAAAATAAGTATCACCTGACCATGTCAAAATGATTGCACGCTGTTTTCAAATGTTAGCTCCTAATACAAAGATTGTAAGGATTCAGTCCACTGGATGAGATGTTGTTTTTAGAAATGATCTGCCTTCTCTGTTCATTCATATCCAATTCGAGAAAGAGGAAATTATTCTGGAATCTTTTTTCTCATTATGGTCTTGATGTGAAATTCATTTCGTGGTTGCTGAGCATCTTGAAGATACAGTGGATGACTGCAACTACATATTCCTCTCTGGTGATTTTACTACAACTGCTCAAATAACAAATGATAAAATGTGTTAGATTGCACGTTATTTATTTTACTTGTCTTAATGTGAATTTACTTAGAGTTTTCGGCAGAAATTGTGTTTTAGAATGTAAAAATAGCATTCTAAAATTCTATAAAACGTGGATAATTCAGAAATAAAAATATAATCTATAAAAATTCATAAACATGGCTCAAATGTATAATAATAAAAATACATAAAAGATGATTTTTATAATATCTTTCTCCTCTATTTAATCTTCTCTGCCCCCACTAAATAACATACCTTGAGGTAGACAGAAATAAATTAACTATGCTTAGGTTATCATTTTAAAGAGGCCAGGACCTAGTAGAGAATAATATTTGAACAGGAAATAGAATTGTGACTTCCAGATTTCCATTTTAAGGTCTTAAAGGCTAGGAGGTAACTGTAATTAATGATCAGAATAACAATCATAAATCAAATCCATTCCAAAGAGAAGTTGATTTTTTCTGACTTAGGCAGGCTTTCTTCCAAAGTTTGAAAGGTTTTTAAAAGTTACGTTACCTGGAAAAATATTTTTATTAGATGGCAACAATTTTACTCATACTCTCTATAGCTTTCCATATCTGAATCGTGATTCTTCTTAAAGCAGAATTTAAAACACATACTTTAGGACATTATTTGCATTTTTATTGATATATGAACATCTCCAGAATAATTTATTTCAGGCCTGTCTAGCATTAGTTTGGGTCTAGAAATGAGGGGCAAGATGGATGACAAGCTCCAGGTAAATCTAGTCCTGAAATTGTAGATCCTGAAATTCTTTGCACTAGTTTTCCATTAAAACACTGCAGTACACGGTCTTGGATAAGTATATGCATTTTCCAACTCACGGCAAACTAATTGCTCCTCGTACAGAAAATGTAACAATATTAGCAGTTGTCTTATAATGCGTTGACTTAAATTTCTGCAGAAAAGAAGATGCTGGCTGGCTAGTAATATTGCATTGGAACATCCTGGAGTATGCAGATCATCCTGGCACAGTCTCTAGCGGCAGACTGCCCAGCCCTCACCTTACCCTCATCTGTTCAACACAAAAAGTGAAGGTGTGTCTTTCTGATTTACAGATGACCCCAGACTGAGACACAGAGATGATAAAGACAGAGAGAGAGAGAGAGAGAGAGAGAGAGTGAGAGTGCACAAGAGAATTCCATTGGAAGACCGAACTAGAACTAAAGCATATCACAACTGTTTCCTGGGTTAAATATAAAGGCTTGAGTGGAAGCTTGAAAAGGGAGTGTACATTGAAAGGCTGTGGGAAATTTACATAGAAGAACATCACGGTAAAAATGAATGAGGGTTTTTTTTGTTGGCAGCAAACTCAATAAACCAACAATAAAAAGAGGGGATCCAGTTGCTTGCTTTTTCTGTTGTTAATGTTTTGTTTGTTAATGTTAATGTTGTTAATATTAACAGGGGAAGCATGCCAAGAGAAAAGAAAATGATCATGTCTTGGGAAAACACATTTGGTGCGTGGTCTGTGGTTCTTGTCAGCAGAGGTTTATAGCAAGAAGTACCCACTGGCGCATATCAAGGAGAGATTGCTGCCATGGGGGAGGGTTCTAGAATCAATACTCTACCGGTTTAAAAAGGTGAGACTCTTGTTTAAAAAAGCAAAGACTGAGGATATAACAGCTGTCTTCAAATATATAACAAATTCTTTCTAGAGAAGATATCAGGCACATTGCTTATAGTGCTTTAAAAAAGCAATAGGAATAATATGCAAGAGTTGTAGAGAGGGACGTTTTGACAACCCCCAGGGCAGTTTTTTCCCCCTAATTATCATTGCTATGTATCAATGGAAGAGTTTGCCTTACAAGAAGGATATAAGTTTTGCATTACTAGAAATATTCAACATAGCTTTACAATTTTGCTTCATTTTTTAAAAACAGAACTCCTTTCTAAGATGATGTAGTTTGAAAGTAGAGAGCCTCATATAACATGACTGAAATAGGCCTAAAGAGAGGCATGCTATGGTGTTGCTCTGCTTTTCGTTATCTGGATGTAACGACAGTATTGAGAGGAGAGGAAAGATGCAACAGTCTAGTCTCAGGGAGGTTCTGGTGGGATGCAATGCCTGAAGTGGGATTCCTTGCTTTGGTTACATAAAATAAGATTTATTAAATCTTAATCATCTGGGAGGCTGCACCTGTCATCATGTACTAGGGAATGCTGTGTATCTTCACCCTCTAGGTAGAACTTTCTGTTGTAAGTATCGGACATGGAAGCTCTCTCAAGTATTATTATTGGCTGTATTTTTTAAATTTATTTTTGTTCTATTGTATGAAGTCTGTGCTCTTATTTTTAGTGAAAAAGCAATTTTCTGTGGTTCTCAAGAATACCTTATAATACAGCATTCCAAGGCCACTGTTGTCATTGGATTTTCATACTGCTTGATTATTGCGTCTTCCTTCACTTCATATTAGCTTGATGACTATATTCTGATTCTTTAAAGCAATGTAAATCTAAGCAGTAAATGCAATGTCTCTTCTTACTGGATTTCCCGTACATTAGGTTGAATAACCCTAGGAATTTTGTTGCAATCGTGTCAAGCCTAATGATGACCTATTCAGCCCTTGCGAACATCATTCAATTACTCATTTCAGCATTGATTTTTCTCATGTTTTTCTTCATGGCATTTAAATGGCTCTCACATCTTTTCTTTTACTGATGCAGAATGCTATATAATGGCAGAGATGCTTTGCTTCCCGATTCATAATGTTACACTCTGCTTCAAATTCTTTTGGAAACAAATTGAGGTATCAATACATAAATAATGCTACACTTATTTTTAATTGAAATTGCTGTCTTCATAGAAATGGTATATTAAAAGAATTTTTACTGAAAAATATTTTGAATGACCTTGTACAATAAAAAAAGATTACCAATGCTCTGTATCAAGAATAAAATTTACCCCAAACAACTTTTCTATAGAAGTATAATGATTAGTAGGAAAACAATAGATACACGTAATTTCAAGATCTAACCTTAAAAATAGAAATCATATATCAGTTTCTTAAGAAGAAATTATATTCACACACACTGTGTTTATGAAAGTTGTTTTGGAATAAAAATTCTTTCAACTAAGATCGAATTCATTTACTCACAACAACTACATTTTTTTTTCAGCTGAATGTGACATTATATTCTTCTATAATCTATTTTGCCTTCACTTAAGTAGAGGCAAATCTAGTTTTTTCCCAGAGCAGTACCATTTTTCTCCTACCTCTCTTTAGCACACCTCTATTTTACATGAGATATGCACCCTAATATTTTCTGCTCTGTGTTATAAAAACTTCCAGAAATGACATTTAAAAAATTACACTGGCCCATTTAACTTCACCTCCACCAATTGTAAGAAATTACACAAAGAGCTATAGTTGTTACTGTGGAAAAAGGTGGAACTTTTAACTCACTGGATTTGGTTTCATAAATACTAATAATACTTTAAAAAACATTATTAGAACATTTAATCCATCTCCTTTGTAATATACTTTTTCTCCCTTTTTAAACTAGGCTTTATACAGTCTCATTTTTAATGTCTCAGTTGAAGGGGCTTTCATAAGCCCTTAAAAGACATCCTGATTTGAATTACTCTTGCTCAGAAAATTATTTCTGATGTTTAACTTACATTCTCCTTTATTCAATTGTAGCTCTTCAGACTATCTTAGAAAATTAATTTTTCTCATAATTCCCCCCTTAAATCATTCTAGGTAATCTCAATATTTCATCTTCCTTAAGCACACAGCGCTCTTTAAATTTGCAGAATATCTAAAGGTGACTAAGATTTCCTTTAATTTTTCATTTTTGACGAAATGATGCAGATGTTTTCATTTAAGCATTATATTTTAATCTCGTAAAAAGGTAAGAAGAATCCCATAGGACTTTAGAATTTGTCAATTTCCCTGTTTATTTGATATTTCCATTTGGTGTCTAAAACACATCTCAGAATATGGGGCTCAGAATGGAGCAGTGGATCTTCTTCTCTAAGCATGATCCAAAAATAGAAACCTGGACATCACCCTTTCACCTACGCCTTTCCTCAGCCACCTCACACATTCATTCTAACATAAATCCCGGTGTTTCTAACTCCAAAATGTAATCTGCATCCACCCAGATCTTTTCATCTTGACTGACACCGCTGGTTCAGGCCACCACTATTTCTAGTCTTAATTTTCACAGTAGTCTCCTATCTGGTCTCTTTGTTTCCATTCTCAAACTCTTTCTAACTGATTTTTCACAAAGCAGTTGAGTGAGCTTTTTGTAACTTGTGAGTCAGGTCATGTCACTACCCACGTTAAATCTTTCCAAGACTTCCCCTTTGCACCCAGAATAAAATCGGAATTGCTTGGTTTACCAGCTCATGCCTATTTTTCCAACCTCATCTAACATCAGGTTCACATTCTCCTCAGAATACCCCCGCACCCACTCCCCCCCACCCCCTAGTAGTGCACAGTACTCTGCTCCAGCCAAACACTTTCCATATAAGAGTCTTCTTCTTTCTGTTCTTTATGCCTAGAATTCTTTCCCACAGTCTCCACATGGCTGACCTTGTTTCCTTCTTTGGGTCTCAGGTACTTACTCAGTGAGTCCTTTTCTATCCACCATAACAAAAGTTGACCTCTCTTATTGTCATATCCTTATTTCATTATAACACCTCTCACAATCTAGAATTATCTTGTGTAATTTCCTTATCTCTTATTTATTTTTACTGATCTCAGTAGAATATAAGCTTCAGTGCCCAAACCAGCCATTTCTCCAAGGACCCCTGGCTCCTTGTAGTAGGAAATGGTATTTAGAAACCAAGATCTGTGTGCTAGGTGTGCACATTGTTATTGGAGTATCATTATTCCCAGTCCCTCTCAGGGGCTACAGCCACTGTCTATGTAGATCCATGTATATCATATTTACTTCTCTCTTTGTTATTAACAGCCATGGTCTGTATTCTTCAAAAATGTCAAGATCATCTATGACAAATAATGACTGAGGAAATATTCCAGAGTAAAGGAGTTTAAAAAGACATCATGTCTAAAGGTAATGTGTCCTCTTAGAATGGATCCTGGATTGGTAAAAGCTTACAGTTTTTATATATGGTTATTTACTTTTTTGCAGACTTGACACACTTTAAATATGGATTGTGGATTAGATAATAATATTGTATACATGTTAAATATCTTGATTTTGCATCATGGTTATACATGAGAATGTCCTTGTTATAAGGAAATATACACTGAAACATTAGGGATAAAATGTCCCCATGTCTGCAACTTACTCTCAAGTGAAATGCACACACATCTCACTCCTCTCTCCTCCCCCTGCATCTCTCATCTATCAATTGAGAGAACTAGAGAAAGAGAATAAATTACTAACAAATGGGGCAAGTTGTAAATAATTACATCTGAATAAAGGGTATATGAGAGCTCTTGATTTTACATCCTTTTCAATAGGTTTATATAAAAGTAAAAATTTATAAAAAATTTTCAAAATACTCAATATGGTTGCATATTTTTATTTTTTCTATTGACACTGCCTGGAATGATTGAAGTTTGAAACTGCATCTTTTCCCTTTACCAAGTAAAAAGTAAATCAGATAGCTTGAAGTGAATAGCAGCATGTGCAACATGCAAAACTGAATTTTTCTCAGAGGACAAATGATAAGATTTGTTAATGCCATTTTTTAGTAATTAAATGGATTTTGTGGTTGCTTTACTCAACCATTAGTAGCTTATCAGGTACAAAACCACATAGAAGAATACTGATGCTTAGTTTTATTTCTTTTCTTTTATAAAGAGAAAATCTTCTAAACAGCTGAAACATGCCTAAAGCAATTTCAAGATGACCCAACTCTCCCCAAGTGACTTCTCAAATTCTTAAGCTATTATCTTTTTGTTAAAACCACTTTTCTAACTTTCTCCCAATTATAACGGCCATATAATTGCTAAGCTAAGATTCCTATAGACTATCTCTGTCAAAGGATCAGGATAGGGAATGATAAACCTCTTAACAAAAACTTAATTCTGATTCTTTTCTGAGATTAAGGTATCTTAGCAACCTATGAAACATTTTATCTGCTGATTCCATCATTTTGAGCAATTTGTTGAACCCTTGAATTGACCTTATACCTGTGTGTTTCCCCTTTTGTTGGTTTTGTTGGTCCAGGTTATATAAAATGAGATTGGCAAACAAAAAGCAGTGTGACCACACATGTCTAAATGTATTTAGCCTTTAACACGACAATGGATTGTTTATAAACTTATGAACCAGAATGTTTATTTCTATTCTTTGTCTCCTGGGAATTACACATCCAGGAGCTCTGCTCAATGGGTGGCAGGGATGAGGAATAAGAGCTTGGTTTTAGCTAAAACAAGGATTCGAGATGAATGAAGGGTCAAAGCTAAACACAGCCCGAGTTGCTCTCTGAGGCAGGCTGAGCAGTGAAGCATGCGTTGCAGTATAACTTTCAAGAGAATGTTCCCGGTTACACTACGCCAAGATGGGTGACTAATTCTAAGAACATCCAACTTCTCTAAACAAGTTCAAGTATTCTGGCATTGAGTGCTGGGAATACTGGCTGATGGGATCAAAGCAGTACTGCCAATATTATTAAGAAATTGCTTGATACAAATAACTTCACTCACCGTTACTTTCTTCCTATTACCTTCTAGATGTTAGCAAGTGTGGGAGTTTTGCAGATTCCGTCTTTCATCCTCTTTCTTCTCTATCTCTTCTCATTCAAGGTGACCACATCCACTCCTGTGGCCTTAAATAACACCCATCCTCTGGACAGCCTCAGTTTTCTTTTCCGTAGCCCAGACCTCTCCAGACTTGAATTCTAGACCCCTATGCAGAAACTTTCTCATAGTTTCCAGGTGGAATATGTAATAGGCATCCAAAACTCAGTATGTCCAAAATGAACTCCTGATTTTAAGTCTTAAAATCTGTGATTCCTTCCACAGATTCCCAGCTTTAATAATGGGTAACTCCATTCTTCCTGCTATCCAGGACAAAATAATTCTTGATGATTTTCTTTTTCTCACATCCCACATGTAGTACCATTGCAAATACAGAGGCACTGCTTTCAAAATATCCAAAAATCAGAGCACTTTTCATCATCATCATCATTATCACTCTAGTCTGGATAACATGAAGTCTTGCCTGGATTACTGCAGTAGCTACTCACTGATCTCCCTTATTCTACCCTTGTTCCTACGGTCCACGTTGACCACAGCAGCCAGAGTGAGCCTTTTAAAATATGGGTTAGATCATGTGACTCCTTTGTTCAAGTCCCTCTGATGGTTAATCCATATTTTATCTCATTGCTTAGAAGCTCCTGCCTGCTGTGGTCCCCCGCCTATCTGACCTATCTACTACCCCAACCACAACTCTGTCATTCACTCCATCCTCGTCTCACTTTTTTGCTGTTCCTTAAACAACGCAAGCATGCTTCTGCTTTGGCACCTTTGAATTTGCTAATCCCACTGCCTGGGATGCAGCAGATTCTCAGCTTCTACATGTTTCTGCCCAGATGGCAGCTTATCAAAGAGTTTTCCCAACCACTCTTATTTAAAGGAGCATCATTTCCATCAGTTCTTTATTTTCTTTTTCTTTTTTATTGAATTTTATTTTTTTATACAGCAGGTTCTTATTAGTTATCTGTTTTATACATATTAGTGTATATATGTCAATCCCAATCTCCCAATTCATCCCACACCCCCCCCACCACACACACACAGTTTTCCCCCCTTGGTGTCCATATGTTTGTTCTCTGCATCTGTGTCTCCATTTCTGCCTTGCAAACCGGTTCATCTGTACCATTTTTCTAGATTCCACATATATGTGTTAATATACGATATTTTTCTCTTTTTTATTATCTATCATCATTTGTCATTTTTATTTATTTGTTTCTTGTTTTCAATTCCACTGAAATACCTATGAGAACACACACAGACCTTTGTTTGCTGCTTTCCTCTATACCCTAGGGCAATGTCAGGCATAAGTAGATGCTCACTGAATTAATTTTTCTATGTGGAGGAAATAGATGTAATAAACTACAAACCTTTGCATATTCTAGATAATATTCTAGAGTGGGTAACTGAAATAAAGATCTGCAATTATTGAGGAAAAGATATGAATTACTCGTTATTTGTGTGGCTTTTTTAAGCTCATCTGTAAAATGGGGACAGTGATATCTTCTTAAACTATTACAAAGGGTTTCTATGAGCATTAAATGAGATAATCTCTGGGAAGCATTTGGATTCTACCTCATATTATAACATCCAGTCTTTATATGATCATCTTGTGCATGAAAAGTCCTTTGTGATTCACTGAATTTCAGATGTCTTATTTTGTCGACATTTTTCCTATCAGTAAAAGATTAACTAACATAAATTTGGAAGGTTCCTTTTAAGAAAACATCACTATTTGCTTTCTCCTATTAGCATTATTATCAATAACCTAGATGAAAAATTTGAAAGTGTGTTACATGTCATAGAGGCTGAAATCCGGGAGGAAGAGCTAATTCACTGAATTATAAAATTAATGTAGAAAGATGTTGATGAACTTGACCGTGGACAAGGATAACATGCTGCCCCAAACAGAAGATATCTATATTTTTGACATCATGTTGGTTATTTTACATGTTATTTTTTTGAGTCTAACAACAAAACTAAACATCTAGATGTTATCATACTCATATTCAAACACTGAAACTGAGTTTCAGAGAAGTTAAGTAACTTTCTTAAGGTCACAGGGCTAATATATGATGTAGACTTGATGCATACGGGTTATTTTCTAACTTTGATGTTCATTCTTTTTCCATTGTGCTGTTAAGATTCACTTTTAAAGTGAAAAAAAAAAATAACAGTCAGATTCAAAATGAGGGTTAAGTAGCAACACAGTTAAAAACTGACATTACCCTTAAGCCATTTGATATGGCTGTCGAAGAATGACTAAACCAAAACTTAGGATGTGTTACTTGATTGATGTATCCATAGAGATTGAGGTGATAACCCAGATCTACACTGTGCTGGTCAAAGCATTTCAGAACTTATGTGTGAATCTGGATGTCATACTTTGAAGGTTATAGAAAGACTGAAAATTATTCTAAGGAATGTAACCAAGATCACTAAAATCCTCACAAAATGTCCTGAGAGAAATGGTTGATGGAATTTGGAATGTGTTAACTAGGGTAGGAGGGGGGAAGAGTCAGAAGTTACTGACAGTCATATAGACCAGAAACTTCAATCATTCAATATGGATCCAAAAAATAAAAATATGACTATGAGTAGAAGCCAAGTTTCTTAGGTGAAATATACTGCTTCAGGTGTTACTGAGTTCTATGCTACTGGAAGAGTTCAAGGGAAAAAAACCCCAGATGATCATAGTAGGGAAGTTTTAAGAGGAATTCAAGTATCAAAGGGAAAATTGAACTAGATAAACTTTGGGTGTCTTCCAACAGTTGCATCTCCTGCTGTTAGAAAAGACTCATACTGCATCCACTTGTGGGAGGATTTAGGGCTAGCAGTTAGATATCTATCCCATTCTACTTATAACAATAAATATATACTTAATTAAAATGTTATCTGGATCTCAGCTGAGGCCTTCCTGCTCCCCAAGAGCAGGCTAAAATAGACTTGAACCCCAAATTCTATGCCCTGAGAAAATTCTAAATACAATGTAACATGAATTACTGGAGTGGAAAGTGAGTCAGGAGGAGATGTTTGCATTCTTTTTACTTCCAGGTTTCTGAGCTAGCAGAGAATTGAAACTAAGTTTTTTTTTCTTTTTTCCCCCAAAAGAAAACAAAAAACACTCCTGCAAACATTAATGAATTTAGTAAGATTTAATAAAATTTAAATGGAGGCAGGTGGAGAGAGGGCAGAGTTTATACTGCAGCAAAGTAACAAAATTGGGCAAAGGGTGTGGCTAATTAAAACCACAAGGTCCTACCAATCACACAGGACTAACTGGCCCTTTAATCCATCTTGGCACACCCTCATAAAACTCAGTGGCCCTTCTCTCTTCTCCTTCTTCCCCAATCTCATCTCTCCTCCTCATTTCCTACCTCAGAATTGCCCTCAGAAGGTCCAATATTTTTCCACTCTTGAAGGTTAGCTTTCCCCAGCTCTCAAACTCTCAAGGAGTCCCTTTTCTCCACATCCTTACCAACACTTGTTATTTGTTTTCTTTTTGATACTAGCCATTCTGACAGATGAGAGGTGATATCTCATTGTGGTTTGACTTGCATTTCCCTGATGATTAGTGATGCTGAACATTTTTTCGTGTTTCTGTTTGCCATCAGTATGTCTTCTTTGAAAAAAAAAATGTCTATTCAGGTCCTCTGCCCATTTTTTGATCAGGTTTTTTTTAAAAAAAATGTAGAGTTGTATCAGTTCTTTGTATATTTTTGATATTAACTCCTTGTAAGATATATTGTTTGTAAATATTTTCCCCATTCTGTAGGCTGCCTTTTTGTTTTGTTGATAATTTCTTTCCCTGTGTAAAGCTTTTCAGTTTGATGTAGTCCAATTAGTTTATTTTTGCTTTTGTTTCCCTTGCCTGAGGAGACATATTCAAAAAAACACTGCTAGGTCCAACATAAAAGAGCATACTGCCTATGGTTTCTTCTAGAATTTTTTTGTTTTCTGGTCTTCATTTAAGTCTTTAATCCATTTTGAATTTATTTCTGTGCATGGGTGAGAGAGTAGTCCAGTTTGATTCTTTGGCATTTAACTGTTCAGTTTTCCAAAAACCATTTATTGAAGAAATTATCTTTTCCCCATGGTATGTTCTTCCCTCCTTTGTTGTGGATTAATTGACTATATAAGCATGGGTTTATTTCTGGGCTCTTTACTCTGTTCCATTGATCTATGTGTCTGTCTTTTGTGCAAGTACCATATTGTTTTGATTACTATAGCTTTGTAGTGTAGTTTGTAATCAGGGAGCATGATACTTCCAGCTTTGTTCTTCTTTCTCAAGATTGTGTTGGCTATTTTGCATTTCCATACAAATTTTAGAATTATTTGTTCTACTTTTGTGAAAAATACCATTAGTATTTTGATAGGAAATGCATTGGGTCTGTAGTTTGTTTTGGCAAGTATGGTCATTTAACAATAGTAATTCTTCCAATCCATCTTTGAAAAGATAAACAAAACTGATAAACCTTTAGCCAGACTCATCAAGCAAAATGAGAGAGGGCCCAAATTAGTAAAATCAGAAATAAAAAAGGAGAAGTTACAACTGAAAACACAGAAATACAAAGGAACATAAGAAATTACTATGAACAATTATATACCAATAAAATGGACAGCCTAGACTAAATGGATAAAGTCTAAGAAAGGTACAATCTCCCAGGACTGAAATAGGGAGAAGTAGAAAATATGAACAGACTGATTACCAGTAATAGAATTGAATCTGTAATTTAAAATTAAAAAAAAAAAAAAAGAAACTATCAACAAACAATAATCCAGGATCAGATGGCTTCACGGGTGAATTCTACCAAACATTTAAATGAGTTAAAACGCATCCTTCTCAAACTATTCCAAAAAACTGCAGAGAAAGAAATGCTTCTGAATTAATTCTACGAGGCTAGCATCACCTTGATACAAAAACCAGACAAAGAACCACAGAAAAAAGAAAATTATAGGCCAGTATCACTGATGAACATAGATGTAAAAATCCTCAACAAAATATTAGCAAACTGAATTCAATAATACAACTGTAATTATCCTCCGCTTTGTGTGTTGCTTACCTAAAAGAGTGGGCCTTAACTAAACTCATCTCTGTCCCTCCTACCCATCTTGTTGTGATTTCTTTTTTATCCCTTTAGTTGTGAAAAATCTTTCCTGCTAGTCTTCAGGTCATTCTCATCAATAGTTGTTCTGTAAATAGTTGTAATTTTGGTGTACCTGTGGGAGAATGTGAGCTCTGGATCCTTCTGCTCCACCATCTTGGCCACACCTCCTTAAACTAATTTTTTTTAAAATGCTAAACATCTGAGGAAAATTTCTGTCAAACTCAATAGTCCAAGATTAAATAGAAAGAAGTAACATAACATAATGATCTGGCAGTAAACAGACCTCGTTTTCATTCTTATTTCAACTTGACTGGCTCTGCCACTTTGTGTAGGTTTCTTAACTTCCCTGATTTTCAATTCTCTTATCTCAAAGTGTGATTAATAACAATGCATTTCTAATGGTGTTGTCTGGATTAAATTAAATAACACATGTAGAGTACTTACATGCTCTTTGTCATGTAGTCGGTGTTCCATAACCATGTTAACTACCATTACTAATAAAGTTTCCTCATGCAAAAATCTTTTTCAATTTTAAAAACTCAATAAAATTTTCATTGTCCACTGAAAATTTAGCTTGAAAGACTTTGAAGAGTGTACTAAGGATATTTACCACCAATATTTTTTCTTCTGCCTATCATTTGCCAAACTGTCACTAAGATTTCTTGAAAATACACTTCAATGGTTTCTGTATTGAAGGCAATTTATTTGACTGGCAGTGTGATAGAGGAACTATTAGTAAAATACATTTTACCAATTTTACAACTCTCTCTGGTAGCATGATATCAAGATTTGATACTGTGATCTTAAATAACAAAGCTGACCTTTGGAAAATTGTAAATTAGAAATTGTATAATTTACTTTCTTTTTGCTAAATCCCTCTTCCAGCCTTAGGCAGAGCTGCAGCCCTGTGCTATTGGCTATGGTAGCCACTGTCACATGTGGCTTATATAGGTTAAAATTAAAATTAATTAAAATTAAAGAAAATTTAAAATTCAGTTACTCAGTTGAACTAGCCACATTTCAAGGGCTGAAAAGCCATGGGACCAGTGACTACTATATTGGAGAGTGTGCAAATAAAACATTTCTATCATTGAAGAACATTCTATTGGCCAGTGTTGTCCAAGATGCAAATAACTTGTATCCTTCCTTCGTCTGGAACCATCAAAACTGCTTCCTGTTCAATGTCATCATTCTAATGCCTTCTTTCTCTGAGATTTCCCTGTCCTTTGTCTTATACTATAAACTAATGGAAAGTCAGGTGCTGAAATGTTAACAGGGAGAGAACTCAGGTTAAGGATTGGTTAACCTTTCATCTTCTACAGCAGTATTTTTCAGAGTGAGGTCCTAGGATAACTGGTATCATAATCAATTGGGATGACTATTTAAATTTCAGATTCTTGGGCCCCTTGTTAAATCTTCTGAATCTGTATTTTAATCCAGCTTCCTCATTCACTGTTATGAAATGTTGAAGTCTGAGAACCTTTGCTGAGAAGAACAAAGGTTCTTGGTATTGGAATCCAATTACCAAGAACCTCATAGTTGAATGTTATCTGCATAAGAATAGGGAGCAATGCCAAGTTTAGGTATCGAAGGAGATATTTTTGGAAAAAGATTATTTTTGTTGCTCCTCAAATCATACAATAGAAAGCCATCTGTACATAGGCTCATTGTGGACTTATTGACTAACATGATTCAATGTAATAAAGCCCACTTGCCCACCAGGAGAATTTTTAAAAAATTGCTCTTGACATGAGGCATTTTCTTTATTAATGTTTTGGAATCATGTTTACTTTTTTGCTTTCATTTTATTTTATTATTTTATTGGGTATAATTGACAAAATCAAAAGATATTTAAAATGTACAATGTGATGATTTGATATATGTATATATTGTGAAAGGGGAAATCATGTTCACCTTTGTAATTTGATTTTATATTTTTTATAATTTGATTTTAAGTCATTTAAAAATTTCCCCTTAGAAGGAAGGAGGCATTTCTAAAAGATTTTTTTGAAGTAAAAATTAATGAAAATGGAAAAAACAGAGAAAAACAAATAAAAATAGACATTAAATAAAATTGAAAAGTATTTTATTGACTAGACAAAAAAGCAAAAAGTCAAAACCAGAAGCAAAACTAAACAATGGAAAATCCTCCGGCAAGTCTCATCAAGGTAAAAAGAGAGTATTATTAAATAATACTAAAAATAAGGAGGGAAAATATATATGTGGATACAGACAATACTTAGATGACTAAAAATAAGACAATCTGGTAGAAAAATAAGCAAAGTTTTGTTTTAAAAGTTATGTTAAAAAGTCTTAAGCAAAGCTTTTATTTTACCAATTATGAAGACTTACAATAAAGCTATAATAATTAAAGCAATGCAATTTGCCACAAATAGACTAGAAGAATAGAATAGAGAACTTAGAAACAAGCCTTCAAAGATGAGGGAGCTTCCTCTAGGACAAAGGTGGCATTGCTAAGTATCAGGGAAAATATGGTATGGAAACAGGTAACTGTCTATCTGGACAAATATAACATGGGATCCCCTAACTTGAACCATGACATAATTCCAGATGAATTAAAATCCTTAACATGAAAAATCAAGTCAGTAAAACAGTGAAAGAAACTAGAAGCAGTTAGAAGAACTACTTTATTTTCCCTTCACCAAATCTATCAACTTGTCTATCTTTGTATCCTGTATTCTGGCTGAATGGATAAGGTCTTCTTTCTTCAAAGTCCAAGTCTTTATTTAGTTATGCACTGGATCTCCCCTCCTCCTGCTAGTCAAGTCTGAATCTCCTCTCTCTCGCCTATCCCACCAATTTCTCACCAATGTGATGAGACACAATAGGCTGAAGAGCAGTCAGCTAAGAAAAAGAAACCCATCCCAGATCTCCTGCTTCCCTTCAGGTTTCTTTCTTTCTTTAAAACAAAATTCATCAAGTTGTCTCCACTTACTCAAACCCCATTCTCTCCCCAAACTCTCCACTCAGATTCTTATTTCCACTTCTCTTTGGAAGCCTCTCTTGACAAGATCACCAAAACGTTCATCTGGCCAAGTTCAATGGCATCCGTCACTCCTTTTTCTCTGTTCTCTCAGCAGCATTTGACATCAATTGATCACTTTTTACATTGTGTAACACTTTCTTCACCTGGCTCCAGAAGTGGATTTACCTTGGAAGAATAAAGCCTAGACTGCAAAGAATTATGCATTTGTAACTTAAAAAAGAGTTAAACACACATAAATCAATAGCTTTCTTATAATCTAGGAGTAACCACTAAGAAAAAGTAATTAAAATGATGAAAAATATATGGAAAACACTAAACCTATATGTATTAAAATTGTCATTGTTGAAAGATAAAAGAGAATACGTTAATAAATGAACAGTCATACCCCGTCTTGAAGGGTAAAACGTAATAATGTAGAGATGCTAATTCTCCTGAATATTAGTCTATAAATTCTAACTAGTGAGTTGACTCTCAGTTTGTCTTGAAAAAGACTCAAGGAAATTTGGTAATATAATAATAATGAAAAGAGACCTGCTTTGTCAGACATCAAAATATATTCTAAGTAACATTAATTAAATTATATAGTCAGGTACAGGCAAAAGAAGTCCAGAAACACATGCATTTCTAGATGATAATTCAGTATCTAATAAAAGTGGTGCTTTGAATCAGTGGAAAGGAAAAACTTTGCAAAAATAGTGATAGTTAGTTATGTATTTGGGAACAAATGGAATTAGGATATTATATTACATCACATTTTTTAAAAAAGTCTGTAAGAAATAAAATTATAAAAATACATAAAAAATAGGGGATGAGAACTGTCTGAGTATAATGTGAATGTCAGGAAAGCAGAAGAGAAAAAATATTGACAAATTGTCAAAATTGAAAAGTGCCTACTCTGTAAAAGATCCTATAAACAAAATCTAAAAAAAATTAAAGAAAATTTTATCTCAGATGTATGAATATTCATATATTCATTTTTGATGTTTATTTAAATATTTAATACATATTTAATTATAATATTTATAGGTGTATGAATATAAAATAATGAGATAGATAACATCTATTATAAATATATATTATGTAAGTCAGAAAAGTATATTCTACATATATTTGATAAACTGTTACTCTCTCTTATACAGAAATAACTCCTATCTATAGAATAACAAAATATATAAAAATGAGAAAAAAAATAGAAGCGATTCACTACAGAGAGATATTAAAGGCTGAAAAAACATGGAAAAACCTTTAAACTCATAATGACAGATATATGTTAATAAAACAATATTAAGGTAACTTTTTTGTACATTAAATTGACAAAACATTAAAATTCTGATAATATAGAATGTTAATAAAAGCAGGGAGAAATGTGTAATAATACAGAACATTAGGAGATTCTCAAAACTAACACAATTTAAAATATTCAATCCACTGGTATAGTAATTTCACTTCTAGAAATCCTACAGGTAGAAATACCAATGCAACCATACTTGCAAAAGCAGAAATTAGAGATAATCTAAATGTTTACCAATAAGGGAATGGCTAAATAAATAATTGTATGTCCATGATGAAACACTATTTAACTATGAAACAGAATAGACTTCATGGAAAGATCTCCAGAATGATTGAAAAACCAATGCATAGGAAAATAAGGCACAGTATGATCCCTTTTCTGTTATTAAAAATGGAGTAATAAAATGAACCACATCCCCAACTTTTCCTCATTATTTGGAGACTATCCCAACAGACATCTCAGATATCTTCGAAGCATCTTGTCTTTGTGTCTATTTAAATCGTATTCCAAACCCTATCCTATTTGTTTTATGAACAATTCAGCCACAGCTGCATTGAGTGGGTCCTGCTCCACCTTCACTGGTTACTGCCCCACATGTGGGAGGAAGATCTAATCTTCGGTCCATCATTGTCAACACTGATCACTTATATTCCAAGCCAGGAATAAACATTTGAAACCTGGTGTCTTTCTACTTCCCTTGCGCAAGTAAGGTAGAGAAATTCATGTGGAATTACAAGAAGTATGGAGCTCTTGTTTAAAGCCATGTTTTCTTAGGGAAACTCATGCAGTTACCCTGGGAAGGCTTGGCACTGAGCTTGGAAGGTAGGAATCCCCCTCTTCACTCTCACAAATTCCCCAGATTTCCATCCTTTAGTTTGGGGTAAAATTGTACTCTCTCATTTAATGGACCTCAAAAATTCTCTCTTTTTCTCTAGTTTTTTCAAAGGTACCTAGAAAACTTCTTATATGGGTTAAAATTAGTATATAAGACTAAAGGAAACTGTCTTGGGGCCACTTCTTTTATCCTTGTCACACACACACACACACACAAAATCCTGAAGAAAAAGAACATAAAATATGCATAACTGGCTGAATTGAGAGGTAGGGTATGGGAAGGGGCTGTAGGATGAAAGAGGGGAAAATAGGAAAGATAAACAAATTTGTAATGAATATATCCTCATATTCTGATTGATTATGTGCACAGGAAAAGATCTGGAACAATACCAAATAATTTTAAAAAGAGTTACTTTTGAGTCATGAGATTAGGGGTGCAGAAAATACCTCTACTTTTAACTTTATGTATAACTGTGATATCTGAAATATTTACGAGAATTTGCTACTTTTGTGAATTAGAAAAAAGATTAACTCAAGAAGCAAAATAGATCAAACAAGATGTCTATAAAAATTCAGTTTATGATTCTTAGAGTTATAACCAAGTTAAGGAAACTTCCTAAACTCTAAAATACTGTGCTCACTTAGGTGACGGAGATACAGAGACAAAAGTTTGGATGTTTATTTAAAACAAATTCTTTATTATTATTTGAACTATTTGAAAACTAAAACTCCAGTTATGGAAAAATAGCAATATAACACATATATTTCCGAAGGGTACAATTTTTGGAGATTTTGAAGACCTGGGGCAGGGGAAAAAGCTCAGGCAAAGATCTAGTTCTTTGACAAAAAAATTAATATGCTTTGGGACACTGAGAATTGTACTGAGCCATCTACGTGTTGCTTATTAGTCTGGAGATCGTTAGAGACACAACCAAGCAGGATTCTTACAAGCTAGTCTTGATTTAATTTGGAACAGTTTCTTCTTGTGCAGTAGAATAATGGACTTATAATTTGAGAGTTAGACAGAAGGACATATGCTTGCCTGCGAATCCCGAAGTTCTTTGTTCTAGGAATTAGAAGAGACAAAGAGCTAAGTAACCAGAGACATTCCCATAAAAGGAGTTGCTCCAGCGGAGGATAGGGATTTTACAGGTCCTAAACCAAGGACCTGGAACCTCCATGACACTCGGGAACCTGAATCTTAGATATTTTGTTTAGGAAAAGACATTTTGTCTCTTAACCTCAAGCAAGTTCATGCCATCCAGTTGGACCATAAGAAGACAAAGCTAAGAACTAAAACCTTGTTTTTAAAGCCCCAACTGACGGTAGTTGAGCAATTGAGTCACCAGCGCAACAAAGGAGAAAAGAGATATACATGACTGACCATGAGTTAACTCAAGTGAATTATTGTCATCAAAATTAAATCAGAAAATTTCATCATTTCAAAAGGAACAAAATAGTAGGATAGTGTAGTCGTATTAACAAAACGCTATCAGATTCCTACTTTTCCAAATACTCGTTTTGCTGCCTAAACTAAGAGCAAAACAAAATTGTTGGCTCTGGGCTCTGCCTCCCTCAGGTCACAATCTGCCTATGAAATGTCGCTTCTCAAAACAACAACAAAATTCAAATGTCACTGCATATTTGGATATTTGCTTGTTGAAAGTTATTTCATAATTAAAAATATCCCGTTTCCTGGTTCTTAGTATGAGCACTAACATTAATTGAGCATGTCACTGTGCTAAGTCCTTTCTCACTCAACATTCCAAAAGAAAAGTGTGATTTTTATCCCTGTAATACAGATGAGAAAATGGAGGAAAGCTAGGAAATTGTCAGAGTGAAGGGTAAAACTCTGTCTTCTTAACCAGTATTCTATACTAATTCCTCTGAGGTAGTATATGAGTTCGGCTGATATGTACATAAATGAAGATCCTTTGTAAACCTATATATTAAAAAAAAAACTTCTAGGGTTTTCTTGCAATGGTTGGCATAGGGTTTTGCTCATTCTCAATATAGAAGAATTCCTTGTCAATGTACACATACTCATACACACACACACACACACACACACACACACTGGAGTACTATCCATGTTTTCCCCCAAAGCTATAGAAAGGTTACCTGATCTAAAAAAAGATATTCAGCTTCACATCTTATGAGATCCTATATAGTTTTAATATCTGTCCTGCCCAGCAGCTATCTCCCAACAATAAACTATACATAGGAATCATAATGTAAGGGGAAAATAAAGATATATAGTGACACCAATGTGTGAAAGCAAAACATCTGGAAATTCAGTGAAAATATTCATAAACTCAGTGAAAAATTCAGTCAAACTTTTTGATATTATGTAGACAAAAGTAAATGAATAGTTAGCTCAGTTGAATAGATGTTTTGGCATTATTTGAAAATAAAATGTCTTAAAGTGTTTTCACTATTATTCTTTTGTGAATCTGGCCATTTAATAATTTTAGTCTTAGGTCTGTTTACACACAGGTGGGGTGTAAATAAATGTTGAAATTTTTGCTCAGTGAATTGTATTCTTCTCAGAGGAACAAGGAATTCCCTCTATATTACCAAGGTTTTCATTCCAAGAGGTATATTCTAGAAGATTGGTCTGGGAATGATGTATATTTGTAAGATGTTCCTGTATGGTGGTCAATAACTCAAATCGCCTGATCATATTAAACAAGTAGATTCCTCTCAAAATACTTTCTTCTACGCCTGTAAGTGAAATAGAACCAGCCCAAGGAAATTTTAGCATGTGGCCTCGAGGTAAAGAAGTTGGTCAAAGACAGAAGGCTATCCCAGAGTTGGATCCTGAGGATTGGAAACTGTTGGCCTTGAAAAGAAGTGATGGTGGGAATTTGTCTGGAGGATCCTGTGGGCAGGGTGGCAAGGTCCCACTGAAAGAGAAGAGAAAGACATGTGCCTCCATTCTTTTTTTGTTTTTTGATTTTTTTTTAATTTTGATAAAATACATATAATATATAATTTACCATTTTAACCATTTTTAGATGTACAATTCAGTGGCACTAATTATATTCACATTATTGTGCAACCATTACCACTATCAGTCTCCAGAAATTTTTCATCATCTCAAACTCAAACTCCATACCTGTTAAGTAATAATTCCCATTCCTCTCTCTCCTCAGCCCCTGGTCAACACTATTCTACTTTCTGTCTCTATGAATTTGACAACTATAGGTATGTCATGCCATAGACTGAATGTTTTTGTTGCCCCCCTCCCCCGGATTCATATGTTGAAATTCTCATCCCCAATGTGATGGTATTAAGAGGTGGGCCTTTGGTAGGTGATTAGGTCATAAGGGCTCTGCCTGCATGGACTGGATTAGTGCCCTCATAAAAGGGACTCCAGAGAGCTCCTTTGTCCCTTCTGCCATGTGCAGACACAGCAAGAAGACGACTATGAACCTCAGACACTGAATTTTCTAGCACCTTGATACTGGACTTCCTAGCCTCCAGAACTGTGAGAAATTAATGTTTGTTGTTTATAAGCCACCAAGTTGATGGTATTTTGTCATAGAAGTCAGAATTGACTAAGACATCATAAAAATGGAAACATACAATATATGTCCTTTTGTGTTTGGCTTATTTCACTTAGTGTAACGTTTTCAAGTTTCTTCCCTGGTGTAGCATGTATCAGAATATCATTCCTTTTATAAGGCTGAATAATATTCCATTGTATGGATATACCACATTTTGTTTATCCATTCATCTGTCAATGGACATTTAGGTTGTTTGCCTCTTTTGGTTATTGTGAATAATGCTACTATAAACACAGGTGTACAAATATCTATTTGAATCCCTGCTTTCAACTCTTTTCAGTATATACCCAGGGTGGTGTTTTTAGATTTTAGAAATTTTAATTGAGATAAATGAATAAAATGGTGCACAAATCATGTGTACAGCTTAATGAATTGTCCTTAAGCAAACATACTCATGTGATCAGAAGGCAGATAAAGAAATGGAACCTACCAGCACCACAAACCCCACCCCTTTCAGGTCCCTGTCCTTCCTCAAGGGTGCCCAACCTCCTGACTTTTAGATCAGTCTTGTCTAATTCTGAACTTTATACAAATGGAACCATACAACTTGTACTCATTTTTTTCACTCAGCATTATGTGTGTGAGCTACAATGTTTCTGAGGTTAACGTTAGGTTTGTGAGATCTCAAAAAAATCCATATTGATACATAATATTCCATTATGTGAATATTGCACAATTTATATGCTCATCCATGATCGATGAGAATAGTGCTTCCATTCTAAACTCTTTTATTCTCACAAAACACATAGGTGGTTGAGAGTCCTTATAGAGGAAATCAGGGTGTTGGGCTTCAGGTCCTGCCACTTTACTTCTTATAAGAGAAGAAATTAATGAGGCAACTATATACTTTGTCTTTGAAAAAAGCCATCAATTACCATTGAATTTTTAATCCATATTTGGGGTTCTTTTGATCTGTCAGTACTGCCATTCAGCTGGGGGTTCCTGATGACTAGAAAAATTCTCTTCCCGTATTTTATCCTTCTCTTAGGGATACTTACCTGGACAATCTAGAAATTGTTCTTTTCCCCTCAGGATTAAAGGGTGATCCAATATTAGTCATTCTATATTTTAATGTCAATGTGGTTTGGAGGTCCTGCCACTGGAGTCAAAGTCCAAAAAACGGAGGTGGGGGGGGCAGCGAAGTATTGGGAAGAAGAGCGGGTACCCAGCCTGAGTGGGCATCTCTTGCTTCTTCCATCACAGCCACAGGATTTGTAATTCTTGGCACATTCAGTGGGCTCCTTTTGACTCAACCCTCCCTCCAAACCTCTTCTCCACTCTATCAGCACCAGACCACCACATTCCAGGATGATTTGCCACCTTTTCCTACACGATCATCCACGGAGGTATTCTAGCCTGTTACTCTAGTTTCTGCTGTCCCTTCTCCCAACCCCCATGCCTATGTTGAAGAGCTAGACATTTTCAAACGCATCGTCCAGAATGTCTTCTGCCTTAAATTATTTGTCCCTTAGGGGTGCTCCTCTTGGATGGGTAGCACATGACACAGACCTACTGTTTGCTTTACCAACAGCTATTTTATATTATGGATGATCAAGAAACTCTAATAATAAAGGATGGAATAAAGGGAGAATGGCTAAAAAACCTCACGCTTTTGGGAAAATTAGATCCAGAGTTTCTGTTCTTAAGGACTTTCCAGTGGACCCTGTTCACGTTGGTTCATTTTGTGTTGATGGCAGTGAGATTCAGCACAAAGAACATGAGTGCCATGGACTGAATTGTATCCTCCCTCAAATTCATTTGTCAAAGCCCTACACTCAGTGTGACTGTATTTGGAGATAGGGCTTTTAGGAGGTAATTAAGTTTAAATAAGATCACAAGAATGGGACTCTAGTATTGGTGGCTTTATTAAAAGAGGAAGAAAGAGATCTCTCTCTTGTCACCATGAGAGGGCATAGCAACAAGGTGAACATCTGTAAGCCAAGAAGGGAGCCCTCACTGGGAGCCAAATCTACCAGCACCTAATCTTGGACTTCCAAGCCTCCAGAACTGTGATAAATAATTTTTTGTTGCTTAAGCCACTCAGTCTATGGCATTTTGTTATGGCAGTCACAGATGTTTCATACAATGCATCTTAAAACTGGAGCTCTATGCCCTTGAATGAGTCACTTACACTCTTTGAGACTCAGTTTTCTAATCTGTGAATTGGCATTAACAATCCTTATTCCACCGAAGTGGCTGGGAGTATCAAGGAGATAACATACCTAAAGTATGATGAATACAGAGTGAATTCTTAAAAGGTTACATCCTTTCCCCTTCCATCTGTTTTTCTTATCACCTGATCACAACTGTAAAATGTGAAGGGAACCATAAGCCACCCCGACTTTCAATCAGATATAATAACAATAGCTAAAAAGTACTGAGTACTTATTATGGATGAGACACTGTACCTAACACTTTATTTGCATTATCTTGTTGAGTCCTCACAGAACAATTTAAAATAAATATTGTCATTCCTCTTAACAGATAAGGAAACTGAGGCTCAGAGGAGACAAGCAAATTGTCGAGTACAGAGCTGGGATTCATATCCACATCTGTCTTACTCCCTGGACTGTGTTCTTTTTTTTTTTTTAACATTTTTATTGGAGTGTAATTGCTTTACAATGGTGTGTTAGTTTCTGCTTTATAACAAAGTTAATCACTTATACATATACATATATCCCCATATCTCGTCCCTCTTGTGTCTCCCTCCATCCCACCCTCCCTATCCCACCCTTGTAGCTGGTCACAAAGCACCGAGCTGATCTCCCTGTGCTATGCGGCTGCTTCCCACTAGCTATCTATTTTATATTTGGTAGCGTATATATGTCCATATATACACCACCACTCTCTCACTTTGTCCCAGCTTACCCTTCCCCTTCCCTGTGTCTTCAAGTCCATTCTCTAGTAGGTCTGCGTCTTTATTCCTGTCTTGCCCCTAGGTTCTTCATGACCATTTTTTTTTTTTTTTAGATTCCATATATATGTGTTAGCATATGGTATTGGTTTTTCTCTTTCTGACTTACTTCACTCTGTATGACAGACTCTAGGTCCATCCATCTCACTACAAATAACTCAATTTTGTTTCTTTTTATGGCTGAGTAATATTCCATTGTATATATGTGCCACATCTTCTTTATCCATTTATCTGTCGATAGACACTTAGGTTGAGTCCATGTCCTGGCGATTGTAAATAGAGCTGCAATGAACATTGTGATACATGACTCTTTTTGAATTATGGTTTTCTCAGGGTATATGCCCAGTAGTGGGATTGCTGGGTCATATGGCAGTTCTATTTTTAGTTTTTTAAGGAACCTCCATACTGTTCTCCATAGTGGCTGTATCAATTTACATTCCCATCAACAGTGTATGAGGGTTCCCTTTTCTCCACAGCCTCTCCAGCATTTTTTGTTTGTAGATTTTTTGATGATGGCCATTCTGACCGGTGTGAGATGATATCTCATTGTAGTTTTGATTTGCATTTCTCTAATGATTAATGATGTTGAGCATTCTTTCATGTGTTTGTTGGCAATCTGTATATCTTCTTTGGAGAAATATCTATTTAGGTCTTCTGCCCATTTTTGGTTGGGGTTGTTTGTTTTTTTGATATTGAGCTGCATGAGCTGCTTGTAAATTTTGGAGATTAATCCTTTGTCAGTTGCTTCATTTGAAAATATTTTCTCCCATTCTGAGGTTTGTCTTTTCGTCTTGTTTATGGTTTCCTTCGCTGTGCAAAAGCTTTTAAGTTTCATTCGGTCCCACTTGTTTATTTTTGTTTTTATTTCCATTTCTCTAGGAGGTGGGTCAAAAAGGATCTTGCTGTGATTTATGTCATAGAGTGTTCTGCCTATGTTTTCCTCTAAGAGTTTTATAGTGTCTGGACTTACATTTAGGTCTTTAATCCATTTTGAGTTTATTTTTGTGTATGGTGTTAGGAAGTGTTCTAATTTCATTCTTTTACATGTAGCTGTCCAGTTTTCCCAGCACCATTTATTGAAGAGGCTGTCTTTTCTCCATTGTATATTCTTGCATCCTTTATCAAAGATAAGGTGACCATATGTACAAGGGTTTATCTCTGGGCTTTCTATCCTGTTCCATTGATCTATATTTCTTTTTTTGTGCTAGTACCATACTGTCTTGATTACTGTAGCTATGTAGTATAGTCTGAAGTCCGGGAGCCTGATTCCTCCAGCTCGGTTTTTCTTTCTCAAGATTGCTTTGGCTATTCGGGGTCTTTTGTGTTTCCATACAAATTGTGAAATTTTTTGTTCTAGTTCTGTGAAAAATGTCAATGGTAGTTTGATAGGGATTGCATTGAATCTGTAGATTGCTTTGGGTAGTAGAGTCATTTTCACAATGTTGATTCTTCCACTCCAAGAACATGGTATATCTCTCCATCTATTTGAATCATCTTTAATTTCTTTCATCAGTGTCTTATAATTTTCTGCATACAGGTCTTTTGTCTCCTTAGTTAGGTTTATTCTTAGGTATTTTATTCTTTTTGTTGCAGTGGTAAATGGGAGTGCTTTCTTAATTTCACTTTCAGGTTTTTCGTCATTAGTGTATAGAAATGCAAGAGATTTCTGTGCATTAATTTTGTATCCTGCTACTTTACCAAATTCATTGATTAGCTCTACTAGTTTTCTGGTAGCATCTTTAGGATTCTCTATGTATAGCATCATGTCATCTGCAAACAGTGACAGCTTTACTTCTTTTCTGATTTGGCTTCCTTTTATTTTTTTTTCCTTTCTGATTGCTGTGGCTAAAGCTTCCAAAACTATGTTGAATAATAGTGGTGAGAGTGGGCAACCTTGTGTTGTTCCTGATCTTAGTGGAAATGGTTTCAGTTTTTCACCATTGAGCACGATGTTGGCTGTGGATTTGTCATATATGGCCTTTATTATGTTGAGGAAAGTTCCCTCTATGCCTACTTTCTGGAGGCTTTTTATCATAAATGGGCGTTGAATTTTGTCAAAAGCTTTCTCTTTATCTATTGAGATGATTACATGGTTTTTCTCCTTCAATTTGTTAGTATGGTTTATCACATTGATTGATTTGTGTATATTGATGAATCCTTGCATTCCTGAGATAAACCTCACTTGATCATGGTGTATGATGCTTTTAATGTGCTGTTGGATTCTGTTTGCTAGTGTTTTGTTGAGGATGTTTGCATTTATGTTCATCAGTGATATTGGTCTGTAGTATTCTTTCTTTGTGACATCTTTGTCTGGTTTTGGTATCAGGGTGATGGTAGCCTCATAGAATGAGTTTGGGAGTGTTCCTTCCTCTGCTATATTTTGGAAGGTTTGAGAAGGATAGGTGTTAGCTCTTCTCTAAATATTTGATAGAATTCGCCTGTGAAGCCATCTGGTCCTGGGTTTTTGTTTGTTGGAAGGTTTTTAATCACCGTTTCAATTTCAGTGCTTGTAATTGGTCTGTTCATATTTTCTATTTCTTCCTGGTTCAGTCTAGGAAGGTTGTGCATTTCTAAGAATTTGTCCATTTCTTCCAGGTTGTCTATTTTATTGGCATATAGTTGTTTGTAGTAATCTCTCACGATCCTTTGTATTTCTGCAGTATCAGTTGTTACTTCCCCTTTTTCATTTCTAATTCTATTGATTTGAGTCTTCTCCTTTTTTTTCTTGATGAGTCTGGCTAATGGTTTATCAATTTTGTTTAACTTCTCAAAGAACCAGCTTTTAGTTTTATTGATCTTTGCTATTGTTTCCTTCATTTCTTTTTCATTTATTTCTGCTCTGATCTTTATGATTTCTTTCCTTCTGCTAACTTTGGGTTTGTTTTTTTTTTTTTTCTTTTTTCTCTAATTGCTTTAGGTGTAAGTTTAAGTTGTTTATTTGAGATGTTTCTTGTTTCTTAAGGTAGGATTGTATTGCTATAAACTTCCCTCTTAGAACTACTTTTGCTGCATCCCATAGGTTTTGGGTCGTCGTGTTTTCACTGTCATTTGTTTCTAGGTATTTTTTTATTTCCTCTTTAATTTCTCCAGTGATCTCTTGGTTATTAAGTAGTGTATTGATTAGCCTTCATGTGTTTGCATTTTTTACAGATTTTTTCCTGTAATTGATATCTAGTCTCATAGCGTTGTGGTCAGAAAAGATACTTGATATGGTTTCAATTTTCTTAAATTTACCAAGGCTTGATTTGTGACCCAAGATATGATCTATCCAGGAGAATGTTCCATGAACAGTTGAGAAGAAAGTGTTTTCTGTTGTTTTTGGATGGAATGTCCTATAAATATCAATTAAGTCCATCTTGTTTAATGTGTCATTTAAAGCTTGTGTTTCCTTTTTTATTTTCATTTTGGATGATCTGTCCCTTGGTGAAAGTGGGGTGTTAAAGTCCCCTACTATGAATGTGTTACTGTTGATTTCCCCTTTTATAGTTGTTAGTATTTGCCTTATGTATTGAGGTGCTCCTATGTTGGGTGCATAAATATTTACAATTGTTAAATATTCTTCTGGGATTGATCCCTTGATCATTATGTAGTATCCTTCTTTGTCTCTTGTAATAGTCTTTGTTTTAAAGTATATTTTGTCTGATATGAGAATTGCTACTCCAGCTTTCTTTTGATTTCCATTTGTATGGAATATCTTTGTCTATCCCCTCACTTTCAGTCTGTATGTGTCCCTAGGTCTGAAGTTGGTCTCTTGTAGACAGCATATACAGGGGTCTTGTTTTTGTATCCATTCAGCCAGTCTATGTCTTTTGGTTGGAGCATTTAATCCATTTACATTTAAGGTAATTATCGATATGTGTGTTCCTATTACCATTTTCTTAATTGTTTTGGGTTTGTTATTGTAGGTCTTTTCCTTCTCCTATGTTTGCTGCCTAGAGAAGTTCCTTTAGCATTTGTTGTAAAGCTGGTTTGGTGGTGCTGAATTCTCTTAGCTTTTGCTGTCTGTAAAGGTTTTAATTTCTCCATCAAATCTGAATAAGATCCTTGCTGGGTAGAGGGCTTCCCTGGTGGCGCAGTGGTTGAGAATCTGCCTGCTAATGCAGGGGACACGGGTTCGAGCCCTGGTCTGGGAAGATCCCACATGCCACGGAGCAGCTGGGCCCGTGAGCCACAACTACTGAGCCTGCGCGTCTGGAGCCTGTGCCCCGCAAAACGGGAGGGGCCGCGATAGTGAAAGGCCCGTGCACCGCGATGAAGAGCGGTCCCCGCACCGCGATGAAGAGTGGCCCCCACTTGCCTCAACTAGAGAAAGCCCTCGCATGAACCGAAGACCCAACACAGCCAAAAAAATAAAAAATAAAATAAATAAAAAAAAAAAGATCCTTGCTGGGTAGAGTAATCTTGGTTGTAGGTTGTTCCCTTTCATCACTTTAAATATGTCCTGCCACTCCCTTCTGGCTTGCAGAGTTTCTTCTGAAAGATCAGCTGTTAACCTTATGGGGATTCCCTTGTATGTTATTTGTTGTTTTTCCCTTGCTACTTTTAATATTTTTTCTTTGTATTTAATTTTTAATAGTTTGATTAATATGTGTCTTGGCATGTTTCTCCTTGGATTTATCCTGTATGGGACTCTCTGTGCTTCCTGGACTTGATTAACTATTTCCTTTCCCATATTAGGGAAGTTTTAAACTATAATCTCTTCAAATATTTTCTCAGTCCCTTTCTTTTTCTCTTCTTCTTTGGGACCCCTATAATTCGAATGTTGGTGCCTTTAATATTGTCCCAGAGGTCTCTGAGACTGTCCTCAATTATTTTCATTCTTTTTTCTTTAATCTGCTCTGCAGTAGTTATTTCCACTATTTTATCTTCCAGGTCACTTATCTGTTCTTCTGCCTCAGTTATTCTGCTATTGATCCCTTCTAGAGAATTTTAAATTTCATTTATTGCGTTGTTCATGATTGTTTGTTTGCTCTTTAGTTCTTCTAGGTCCTTGTTAAAAGTTTCTTGTATTTTCTCCATTCTATTTCCAAGATTTTGGATCATCTTTACTATCATTACTCTGAATTCTTTTTCAGGTAGACTGCCTACTTCCTGTTCATTTGTTAGTTCTGGTGGGTTTTTACCTTGCTCCTTCATCTGTTGTGTGTTTCTCTGTCTTCTCATTTTGCTTAACTTACTGTGTTTGAGGTCTCCTTTTCTCAGGCTGCAGGTTTGTAGTTCCCATTGTTTTTGGTGTCTGCTCCCAGTGGCTAAGGTTGGTTCAGTGGGTTGTGTAGCCTTCCTGGTGGAGGGGACTAGTGCCTGTGTTCTGGTGGATGAGGCTGGATCTTGTCTTTCTGGGGGGCAGGTCCACGTCTTGTGGTGTGTTCTGGGGTGTCTGTGACCTTATTATGATTTTCGGCAGCCTTTGTGCTAATGGGTGGGGTTGTGTTCCTGTCTTGCCAGTTGTTTGGCATGAGGTGTCCTGCACTGTATCTTGCTGGTCGTTGAGTGGAGCTGGGTCTTGGCATTGAGATGAAGATCTCTGGGAGATTTGTGCCATTTGATATTACATATGCCCAGGAGGTCTCTGGTGAACCAACGTCCTGAACTTGGCTATCCCACCTCAGAGGCACAGCCCTGACATCTGGCTGGAGCACCAAGAGATTGTCATCTACACGTCTCAGAATAAAAGGGAGAAAAAAAGAAAGAAAAAAGAAAAAGATAAAATAAAATAAAATAAAAAAGCTATTAAAATAAAAATAAAAAATAATTATTAAAAATTTTTTAAAGTAATTTAAAAAAAAGAAAGAAAGAAGAGAACAACCAAACCAAAAGACAAATCACCAATGATAACAAGCACTGAAAACTATACTAAAAAAAAAAAAACAAAAACCAAAAACGGACAGACAGAACCCTAGGACAAATGTTAAAAACAAAGCTATACCGACCAAAATCACACAGAAACATACGCATACACACTCACAAAAAGAGAAAAAGGGAAAAAATATACATATATATCATTGCTCCCAAAGTCCATCTCCTCAATTTGGGATGATTCGTTGTCTATTCAGGTATTCCACAGGTGCAGGTACATCAAGTTGACTGTGGAAATCTAATCCGCTGCTCCTGAAGCTGTTGGGAGAGATTTCCCTTTCTCTTCTTTGTTCGCACAGCTCCCGGGGTTCAGCTTTGGATTTGGACCCGCCTCTGCGTGTAGGTCGCCTGCGGGCATCTGTTTCCGCCCAGACAGGACGGGGTTAAAGGAGCAGCTGCTTCCGGGGCTCTGGCTCACCCAGGCCGCGGGGAGGGAGGGGTACGGATGCGGGGTGAGCCTGTGGCGTCAGAGGCGTCATGACGTTGCAGCAGCCCGAGGCGCGCCGTGCGTTCTCCCAGGGAAGTTGTCCCTGGATCACAGGACCCTGGCAGTGGCGGGCTGCAGAGGCTCCCAGGAGGGGAGCCGTGGATAGTGACCTGTGGTTGCTCACAGGCTTCTTGGTGGCGGCAGCAGCAGCCTTTGTGTCCCATGCCCGTCTCTGGGGTCCGCGCTGATAGCTGCGGCTCGCGCCCGTCTCTGGAGCTCGTTTAGGCAGAGCTCTGAATCCCCTCTCCTCGCGCGCCACGAAACAAAGAGGCAAGAAAAAGTCTCTTGCCTCTTCGGCAGCTCCAGACCTTTTCCCGGACTCCCTCCCGGCCAGCTGTGGTGCGCTAACCCCTTCAGGCTGTGTTCACGCAGCCGACCTGGGCTGTGTTCTTAATCATTTTCTTATTCTCAAGTATATGATTATTGCTCATTCAACCCGAAGGGCACAGGAGATTCAATCACTGCTCTCATGCACCTCACTATCTAGCAGGAAAGGCAGAAGTGAAAATCAATAATTAGTAAGTAGTGTGATAAATGTTAAATTTGCACAGGATGTTATTGAGCACAGAGAACAGATGCCAACTGTCTGAGGAGGCCAGAAAATAGCTCTAGAATCTGCTGGACTGACAAGGTTGAGAAGGACATTTCAGACTGAAGGAATAAAGGCATAAGGGCAAGGCTCATTTGAGATCTACATGGAGTTCTGGGTGCCTGGAGTCAAGGACACACACTAGGCAAATGCAGTCAAAGAAGCAGGAGAGGTTTGTCGAGGCCAGATTATGAAGAACATTTATATGACATACAAAGGCATTTAAATTCTCTGCTGCAGAATATAAGCCATTCTTGTATGTGTTCCCCCTTGAGACAGTGTTTCTTCATAGAAAAGTCTGTGTCCCGTTTATCTCTGAGTATCCAAAGCCTAGCAGGGACAGTTATTCAACAAATATTTGTTGAATGAAAAAGTGAATGAATGAGTAAAAGGATAGCATTAAGCACATCACAATATATACTTTGACTGCAGGGGTACGGGGTTAGAGGGCACCAGGAATGAGGTAATAGGTGACAGTGGAATTATGTAGCAAAGGTATAGTGAGTGGGATATTGGGAAGGCATTCAGGAGAGGGACTGTCATTAACCAATACAGAAAACCCAGAGGGTTGGCTGAGGGCAGGGTGAGGTGAGGTGGAGGAGGGGAGAGGCAGATTTCAGGAGCATGAAGTTGGATTTTGGGTATGTTGAGCTGGAAATGGTTGGAACCTTCCAAGTTAAGATTTCTAGTTGTCACTAGGGTTTGGAAGCTAGAACTAAGCGTGATGCTATTAAAACTGTGGCAACACCTGTTCACATTGAGAGAGAAATATATACAGGGAGACCAGAGTGAGTTGTGGGGTAGAACTTTAAGGATGAGCAAGTACTTTCCAGAGACAAATAAATGTTATAGAATCTTGTTTTGTCATCAGGGGTTAGAGAAAGAGGAGCCTAGAATGTGGCCTCAGGAGGAGTAAGGAATAATATGAATCCTGTGGCTTGAAATCAAAAGAAAATTCAAGAGGGTAAGTATTCAACAGGATTAAATTCTACAGAGAAAAGTAAATTTAGCACTACTTGCTATGTGTTGTTCGGCGATATATTTATTGGGAAAATTATATGATGTCTATGGAATTAATTCTAAAACAATTTTGAGGGTCTGCTTGGCTTGGTGCTATAATTTTTCCACGAGTTGGATGCATTTTATATTCAGCAGTAGAAACTGAGCATTTTTAAAAAGTAAATCGTACCCGCAAATGACATTTTCATGAAAAAAAAAATGACGGATGTTAATATAGTGTAATATCAAGAGGATATAGTGAATGCAATTGCTAGTTTGCTCAAGACATCATTAAGTAAGCTGTTGGTAGGTGAAAAAAAAGGGACCCAAATGGGAATTTCAGAGCAACTGGTGTGCTGACTTTTCTGGTGGGAAGTACTCTTTAGGATGACTATGTGAATATAATATCTCTTGAATATGTGGGAATAGTCTTAAAGGCTTTGAACAGAATGATCTTATTACAAATAGAAGCATAACTGAAGATTCAGCATAGCGATTCATTTACAAAAATAAGGATTTTTTTTCATGGTTGGAAAAGGAGTTAAGAATTTTTAGTTTTTAATTTTTTAGAGATTTAAATTATAATTCAATTTTTAAAATATTTGTTGAGTCTATGGAATATGTATGCCTAGCCTATGTAAAATACCTGTTCTATGCAAAGAAAAAAGATATCTAGATATCATTTAAAAAATTTTAATGGAAGTGTAATATATAAGGGAAAAGTGCATATAAGTGTGCAACTCAATGATTTTTTCACAAACTGAACACAGCTGTGAAATCTACTCCCAGACCAAGAAACAGAAGATCAGTAGCACCCAAGATGTTTTCTCTGAGTCCCCCTCAAGTCACCAAGAGTAAACACCATCTGCCTTCTACAACATAAAATCTAAATTTTTAAGCACTAGATTCCCTCAGATTCTCTACCATGTAAACAGATAACAGTTCCTAGAAAGGGAAGCATTTATTGATTCATTTATTTTCTTCCTTATTTTGACTCTAGACTCGTCCATGGCAGGGATTATGGATTATCTGTTCATCTTTACCTGAGCGGCCTCATGTAGGGTTTGGAATATGGTAGGCATTCAATAATTAGATTGACTAATAAACATGGAAAGCAATGGAAGCAAGGAAAACCTGAGGACATTGGAGCCAGAAATTATTCCTGGAGATAAAGGGGTTTTGGTCTTGGTGATACTGAAGTACCAACATATACCTGGGACAATTTTCATTCTTAGCATGACTCAGAGCAGGGCAGAAAGAGGAGAGTAATTTTCTGGGGCTGGTTTAGGTCTCCTGCAATAGGATATGAGAGAGGAGAGTTGATAACTTCACCATTTCTGATTCTGTTATGACACCAGAATGATTCTGTAATACAATCTGACAAAATTCTTCTGTAGTAGAGAATGTGGGCAAGTTTTTTCCCTTTCATTCACCAGAGAGGTTAAAATAATCACTTTCTGGAGACCACAGGAGGGTACATTTGAAGGAAATTAATTTCATTAGTAATATTTTATCATTGCTGTTCTTTCTACGTATATTTTAGAGTTTCCTCTCAATCTATTTACTGATAAATATTAGAGACATGTAAAACGACTACAAGAAAGAGAATAGTCAGTCATCTATATATTTTGGGCTCTTTGACTAGAGATTCTAATCCAGGTCTGTCTCACTCTGGAACCTGGGCTTCTATCTGCTATAAGATACTCAGTATCTTATCAGTTCTGATACTTTGGGCTTTTACCCACTATTAGATCCTCAATACTGTTTACCAAAGATCTTTTTTTCCTTTTCAACATAATGACTAAGCAGATATCTTTTAACTAGAAAATAATGCAGCCCTGGTGGTTTTGTCTCAAAGTGTTGATAGTCATTCACAGATTTCTGTATCACACTGGGATGGTTGGTTGGGGATTTGGAGCTAGAACATGGAACTAGAAGAGAAAAGTCCCAAGTATTACAGTCAACTTAAAATGGAGTGTAGAAGAGCATCCTTGACAACTCAATACATAGATACAGCGCTTGAAACTCTGACCAATTTAGTGACATTTCTGGGTAAAGATGTTGTCTCTAGAAGTTCCAGTTAAACATAAAAGGTTATCTGTTAGTTTCTATGACTATTTTAGCATGAATGAAACTAACAAATTGTGAGAAACTGCACACAGGGTATCGTATCTGTGAAAGGCTACCCATCAGCTAGGGATACTCAGGGAGGCGGATGAGTCCCTGAGGGTTGAAAGGAGAGGGTCGTGGTCTTCCCTGGAGATAATGAAAGCCCAAAGTGCCTTCCTGTAATTCTCCCAGAATAGAGTTGGGAACTAAGATCAGGTTCTCTTCCATATAAAACCTTTCCAGGCTTCCCTTAGGTTAAGTCATCTTCTCTGGCTTGTCACACAGAGAACTTGGTGGCCTAGTCTCCAGCTTTGTTTCACACTTTGCTCCCACTGTGGATTTTCTGACCTCTTTGAACTTCTTCCAATGTACCTTCAGGCATTTCTTAAAAGTCCTTGAGAACTATTTTGAAAACAGCAAACCAAGGCATACATCTGTGTTTGCTAAATTTTCTAAACGATTAAAGTTCCATGAAACATGGTTTTGGCTGCTGTAATCTACAGCTCTCTAACATGTAATTTTAAATACAGCAAGACACCAAATATGTGACAAGGAGGCAGGTAGTAAGAAAAACAAAATAATATTATTTTGTCTTTCAAATAAATCACATATCTGAAGAAATAAATCTATTCCTTTAAAATCTAGTAGAGTATTTTAGGCCATATAAAGAGAGAAATTGAATGTGTTTGATTAAAAATGATTGAGGAATGTTATTCTTTACTTTGGAACAGCCGTCACTTTAATTATTTATAATTTTTATTCTCAGCTCAAGAGTAAAGAGACAAATTTTATATAACTGGATAGCTACTATAAAGCTAACCAGATACCTTTGTCTTTCTTCTTGCTTTTATATTAAGCCCTATAGACTAAGAGCCTGGCTATAAATAAAACTATTGATGTTAAAAGGTCATGGTTGTGACCTTTCACATGTTTCTTCTCCACTGTATCTCTATACACTGTATACTTTACCCAGAGAAGAGATTCTTTATTTAAGAGAGCTTAAACTGTTCAAATTTGTAATGTACTGGGGATTTTGGAATGTCTAGGGGACTTAGTGGATAAAGAACTGACCTTTCATCTCTGAACCCAGACACAGTCTAACCTCAGATAAGTGAAAAAGTTTTGTGTCAGTTGCCTGTATGATAAACTGGTACTATCCACTATCTTCTAACCCAATTAAGCACTTACTGGCAGATCTGGCCTCAAGAGGCACATGGAGTATAGAAATGGAATTACTTCTACTCCTGGAGTGGGTGTCTGAACATTCAAGATAGGATTTTAAGGTTATGAGTGGAAAGCATTGGCCAAAGTAGCATCTACAGATAGAAATCCATAGACCTGTGTGAAAGTCACTCCTCACTCCCAGAGTCACATGCAAATTTGAGCTACTGGCATACTTTTCAATCTTCATACTTTTACCTTTTATTTGGTATGTCTTCAAATGCAATTTGTAAAATATTTTATTCTATTTCTTTACAGGAAAAAAATAACTTGAATGTACTAGGGAGTAGCAGTTGTATGAAGTAGATAGGAGCATGCAATGCAATTTGTTACAAATAGAGCCAACTTAATGTTCACAGAATCACAGAAAAGTGTGGACTAGAGTTTCTAAAATACTAACTAATACACACATTTCTGCATTTTATTCTGTAGTATGTGATATGAAGTTGTGACAAGTTTTCATTTTATTATTGAAATTTTACTTACTTAATATTAAAATGAATTCCCTTATCAACTAAACATTGGAAGTAATTAAAAGACCATGTAAGCTTCTTGAGGACATGATCGCTGTTTTTCTGCTTCTTTGAATTTTCAAATATACAACCCAACAATGCACAGTAGATGCGCACGATCTACTTTATGATGAATGAATGAGTAATGATCAAAGAAGCTGTTATTGCATGGTGGGAGGTCATTTTAAGTTGAAAAAAACTGTTAAATTTTTCAGTTTTGCAGAAATAATGAGGGTGGGGAGGTTGAACAATTCTTATAAAAATATTCAAATACTTAAAAATTTCAGCAATGAAAGGTATCAGGTTAAACTTGAAAAAGCTTTCCTGTAATGGAAGGTAATAGAGTGATTAAACATGTTTCTTTTTCTCCCTTAGAGAGAAGACAATGGCCATTGTCACTTAATTTAAGTAGAGCTTTCATTTACATACTACTAAGAACTTTGTAATATGCAGTTCTACATCAACTATTTTAAAATTAACAAAAGAAAAAGAAATAATTTTTTTCCCCTATGATATATGACATATGACAAGAAAGAATAAAGTGGTAAAAACTACTAATTTAATCTGTTTGGTTGGATTGCAGGTTATTTTCACTTACTTTTTAATATTTTTCTATATTTTTACAGCTGCTAAACAATTAACATTTATTATGATTTTTTAACCAGGAAAAGTAACCTCTGAAACAAATACTGCTCCCTAAATTTGACCTCATTACACCTTTTTCTTTAACCATCACTCATGTTTGAAAAACTAAATATAGTATTCACGCTGTAAATCTAAAACTCAGTAAGTCGTTTGGATATTAAAAGGGAGAATACTTGAAAATTTTTACGTCGTGAGTAATTTGAGTTGAAACTTGAGTGAAGATGAACTCAATTAAGGTGAAGAATTCAAATTCAAGAGCAGAGACAAGAGTGGCTGGAAAGGAACAAAAATTTGAAAATACTTAAAGTGTCTGTGATTCTGTTTCTGTTTTGTAAATAAGTTCATTTGTATCATTTTTTTAGATTCCACATGTAAGTGATATCATACGATATTTGTCTTTCTCTGTCAAAAACAAACTTATGGTTACCAAAGGAGAAAGGTGGAGGGGGGAGGGATAATTAGGAGTTTGGGATTAACATATATGCACTACTATATGTAAAATAGATAATCAACAAGGACCTACTGTACAGCACAGGGAGCTCTACTGAATATTCTTTAATAACCTATATGAGAAAAGAATCTGAAAAAGAATGGATATATGTATATGTATAACTAAATCACTTTTCTATACACTTGAAACTAACACAACATTGTAAATCAACTATACCCCAATATAAAATAAAAACTACATTAAAAAATTAATTACTTAAAGGAAATTGGGTTGAGTGGTTCAAATAAAAAGCAAGCCAGCCTCCTCTGATCTATGTACATAGATGATCTGTATACTTTATATTATTGGATTTGGCCAAAATTGATCAAATAAAACAAATCATTACCAAAAAAAAAAAAAAAACATTACCCAACTGTACTTCAGGGAAGACATGAAATGTGAGTGGCAAAAATATTAGCTAAATAGTAATAACAATATGAAGAAAAGAAGTAAAATCCAGAGGGTAAAAGATTGAAAAGATCAAGATAGGAAATATCCAAACCATTATCAAGTTGGAAGTGAGAAAATGATGCTACACTTTGTCTTCAAAGAGTAGATTAGAAATGTGGGCTGAATATCTGAGAAGGATTGGAGTAGAGTATTGATGTGAGGAAAAATCAAAAGTTAAAATTCAGGTTTTGTGACTAAAGATTTTTAGCCTGATGTTTTAAGATATTTTAAGATGATCTATTTTCTCCATATGGCTTTTCAAAGGGAGATTGAATGTAACCAGTAAGAACCATTTAGAAATGGCTTATTCTGGAAATAATATCTTCTTTCACTCACTATTTTTCCTACCTAACAGAGAAACTAAATATGAAACTCAGAATTCTGACATCAGCACACAAAGATTTCAGCTTTTCCACATCTTTGGTTTAAAGTTTTTTGCTTGTTTTTAGAAAATATAGAAATAAAGCTTTCAGTTATTTTATTTGGGGTAAATCACTGCAGCCTCACAGCAGAGCTATACAACCATAAGTATCTGCAAACATCACATTTATGTGAATTCCATATTTCCATGACTCTTCTCTATGCATCCCTTTTGCAGCATGTATAACCATTTTAGTTGAAACAGCTGCTTACTTACTTATTAATTTAATATAGGTGTATCTCACTAGACATGAGGGCAAGATTATTTCTTCACCACTGCATCTGAAGTGCCTAACTGCATGGCACATAGTAGGTGCTTAATAACTGTTGAATGAACAGTTGGATCAATGAATAAATAAAGCACTCTTTGAGCTTTCATTTTGACTTAACTCACATGTAAGAAAACAGATGCCGGCAACTAAGTGGCTTTCAATTGCTCAGAAATGATATTTTTTTTTTGCTATTTGAAGGATAAATAATACTTTTAATTTCATTGAGTTGGAAATAGGCATTTTTCTAGAAACTAAGCAATAAGTGCATATACAGCCCCAAACGTCACAAAAATATTTAATGAATTAAATACCAATTTAACTAAGAAAATGCAACTCACTGATGATCATTATGCATTTTTTTCTTTAAAATTTCTTCATATTTCTCATACATAAATGGTTGTTCAGAGAGGTCATAAATTGTCATTTAAAACCATGTCTACTTGTTCAATGTCTGCAGGTACTCAGTGCCTAGTAAAAGCCAAGAGAAGACCACTTGCTTTAAAGATGATAACGCCTTCGGAATGTTAATAGTGTAAAACTTTCCACAGGAAAATTATTTCTTTACTGAACAGGGAAAGAGATTGGCTTAGTCCATTTTGCACCTTTGTGCTAGGGAATCTCTAGGTTTAAATTACAGCAGCTTCAGTCTTTGCTTTTCAATCCCTTAATCCTTAAGGAGCATAGGTTTCAGTTCAAGACAACTTCACACAGAACATAAGAAAAGACTCTGTGAGCCTACCTCAAGTATGATGATCTTTTTTTCAGCTGTGATCTTTCACTTGCATCCCATAGTAAAAAATTACTTTGAGGCAAACCAGTGTCAAATAATTAATGCATTTTCAACAGAGGGCTTTTTTCCACTCTGCTATAATGCGATGCATGGAAAGCCATAAATGCTTTCATGTGAACCACTGGTACCCGTGGTTTTCATCACTGTTTCACTGGGATCCCTCCCATTAGAGAACCTTTGGGAGGTACCTGAGCTGAAATGGAAAAAAAAGCTGGCCTGGGAGGGTTTACATCTGGTAGCCTACCCCATTACTTAAACAGGCTACATCTGAAAAAAAAAAAAAAAGTTATACAGGTTGAATTGGGGCAATTATGTTCTGATCTAAGACATATATTTGTCAATTATTTCCAGGTGTTTTTTAAAAAAACATGATTTCTTGATCTATAATTAATATTTTGCTAATGGAACTCTAGCAAAATGCCACAAAACCACTCACCATTTCTCCATGCCATAAATGATAAAAACTAGTAGTAACCATATTAAGATTCGTAGGTTTTTAAGCATTATCCTAGTTTGTGTCACAGCTATTATTTAAACTTATAATATCCAGGTGCTGTATGTGGTATTTGATCAAAGGGAATGGAAATGTAATGAGTTATAAGTTTTCTCCCTGAGGACTCAAACTGTACATAATGGGAGAGGGTGTGATTTATTTTCTGAGCCATTCTGGAAACAGTTATGAAAACGTTTAGTTAAATGTTGGTAACCGGGGTTATTCAATCTGCTGATATTTACCACTTATGGGGGGTGGGTTATAGGAGTGCATTTTTTTGAGAAGAAAACCAAGCCAAAATGTCTTGAAAAAACTCTACATATCAGAAAGCATTACTATCACCTGCTGATTTTTAAATGAATATTTCCAGACTTTCTATGACATGTTCATAGAATTAAAAAAAAAAAATCAAGACTTCAAAATTGACCTTTAGAGATAACAAAAAATGACACTCGCTTTTTTTTGATGGTGATAAATGCATCCACTAAATTACAATGAACAGTAGAGCTGTAATTTTATAGGAACATTTCTAATTTTTCTCACATTAACCTTGTGTTAAGAAATGCTGACAACGTTGAATTACAGGGCTAAACCCACTTCCCATTCTTCGCCGTCAGTGAAAATGATCAGTCCTTCCCCTTTAAGCAAATGCAATAAGGAAAGCATCAGAAGAGGGCTGAAGGCTTTTTCTTTTTTTTTTTATTTTTGATCTTCCTCAAATATTGTTTGACCTTAATCACTGTCTTCCAACAAGCTTAATGTGACATCACCTTGAAACAAAAACACACAGCTCTCAAGTCTGGCTCTGGAATGAAAAAGCCCTGATTATTAGTCCTCTGTGTGATCTTTTCAGATTGCACTGATGAGATGAAGTTTAATCTCGTTTCTCTCCTCTCCAGTACCACAAACCACAGGCAGTTTAAGGCAGCCTGAAAATCTCTTACATCTGGAAGAGCAATAATTCATGGGATTTCTCCTGACAGCCATGACAGGCAGCAGGGCAGCCAGAAACAACCGTCTCTTATGTTGTGCTATTTGCAAAAAATCAGAAGAGGAGGAGTCGGCACAGGACCACATCCTTTAGCATATGTTCGTGCAGAAAACCCTTTTATTTCCTGCCAGATGCTTCATGAATAGGTCCTAAATATTACATAGACAGTAGCTATCACTTCCAAACAGAATTCCTGGGTGTCTGCTAAGCTGCAAAGCATATGAAGGCCCATTGTCTGGCAAAGGGTCATGGTTAAATTTGCACAGATTTTGTAAAATAGATATTTCAGATTGTACATGTGATTTATGGGCATTTGCACACCCTGCTGTGCAGGAATATGATACCATCTTCTGAGTAGGATTATTTCGTGAAATGTATATGGGATTTAGCTATAGCAACTTTTACTGGGCAGCTTAGAATGGCCAGCAAAGTACTAGAATTTACTGCGGCACAGCTTGCGCTGTCAGGCTCAGGGTTGGTGTTTATGATTTCTGCAGAAGCAGAAATAAACAACTTCTCCTTAATGGCCTTCTTTATGTGGAGGCAGCCGTGGTCCTATCTGGTCTCACAACAGTAGCTGGTGCAGCCGTCTGTCCCATTTCACGTGGAACCAATGTCTGAAAATTTGCATTTCTGCTTTTCTGAGTTTTCTGCGACAGTAGCCAGAAACGGGGCGGGGTGGGGGGGGAGGACTGCAAATGTTTGAATGGGTAAGCATTCCACTCTACTGTTTTCAGTGCTATAAATACATCGTGGATAGAATGACTCAATTTTAAGACCGATGGAGAGAAGAGAAGGAAACGGCCGGATTTATTTTCAGGTTCTACATTGTCAATATAGCCTGTAAAAATACTCATCAAAGAAAGTTTAAATGACTTCTTTGAGAGGCCTGTTTTCCCAAAGTAAACGATATAGTTAAATCGCCATTCAAGATGCATTTCAAGGTATATTTAAGCCATGTTCAGAATTAGATGAGGCATATGAATATGTTAAATATATTTTTTCCTATTTAGGCAAAAATGAAAAAAGTAATTATCTAAAACTTTCCTGATGTAACAACTGTTTTTCAAGTTCTAAAGAATGTTGACATACGTTGTATATAGGAGCAGGCAGAAAATACATTTTTAAAAAACGAGACAACCGTTTCATGCCAAAGAAAAACAATCCCTTTGCCAAACTACACATTGTTAACTTAAAATGTGTTCCATGTGGAAATAGGAAGACTGATTTTAAGGAAAGGCTAGTGATCTGAAGTCAGCTGGCTCCATGCCTACACATTTTGGCTTCTAGTTTTACAGCTAGAATTGGAAATATTTATTTCCTCTATTTAAGACTAGTTCTTTTCCTTTGCCTAGTAAACCAATGAATTTGCCTGTAAACATGCATACAGAAAAAAAGACTTCCAGGCAAGACGCAAGGGAAGAATAATTTAAAATCTCTTGTAGGCAGCATATTATAGCTTGGAAAGATTGTATTTTTTTCTGTTCTCATTTTGTCTGGCCCTTTTGCCAGCATTTTTGTATACTCATCACATTTTCTCAAAGAAATTAAATTAATAAAGCCTTCGGCTCTTGAGTTTGAAAGCTTATGACCACAAGACAGACACATATTTGGAAGACTTATATCTCTACTGATGACAATATTTACCTATCACCACTGTTTAGAATTACCAACATCAACAAGCCTTCAGATAGCCTGTTACTGGTTTCTTTGATTTCTGGTCATTATATTGTGGTCTTAATGCAGGTTACAGATGAATTCTGAAAGGCAGCATGAATACAGAGTGATGAGCAATCATTGGAAAGACCTTACAAAGCGAAAGAGTCTTGAGATTATTTTTTTTAACTCTAACATTCACTTGATAGTCATATCAGACTTATATTGGATCACTTAATTTATCACACATTTTTCAGCATTTGATCTTTGCAATAAGGAATATAGGAAAAATGATTCATCAAAAAGCATTTTTATGTTGTTTTATGTAATAAGAAATAATGGGAATTAGAGCTACAAAAATACATGGAGTTGTAGCATTGATTTCAGTATCACTCTCTAAAAGACAAATCCAGAGGCTTTCGGTAGCCAGATTTTAGTAAGTCTGAGTGGGCAAGAGCTATTTATTGCAATTCTGAGCGCATAAAGGTCCTTCTTTTCACACATACCCCTTTGCTGGAATACCCAAGTTTTATTTATGATTTTGGATTTTATTTCACAGCATTCCAGTTTAGTTTAGCATGATGTATTTAATAACCATGTCGACTGTCTTAATTACCCTATAAAGCAGGGTTCCATTGCCATTTGACCCTCCACAGCATTCCAGAGAAACTGCAGGACCATGATAATTACCAACCGCCTGTGAGAAAATTAAACAAAAAGGCCCAACTTTTAAACCACCATTTTAAACGACCTATTACATCTCAGGAATAAATCATTGGTGAAATAGCCTGCTTAACAGGAAAATAGCTATTCCATAGCAAAGAATTTCCCCTTGCATGATCATGAAGAGAATCTTAAGTATTCCTCAGCTCAAAAGGTTAGATTTTATGTCTGTCCAATGCCTTTTAATGACACATTTTAATGTAATTTTACTGTAATCAAAGCCTTTTCCAATAGAGGTTACAGACTGTGGATATTTTGTCAGTCTTAAACATTTTGCTACCCATAGAATATTAAATGCACTTAGATCTGGCCAGAGGAAAGAAAAATCTGTTTATAATTGGAGAGAATTCAAATTAAAAGAAGATCTATGAATAGTTTTATTTCCTTTGATTGGAGAGCCATTTGCTATACATTCTTTGAAAAGTACTAATCAATCACTCTGTGTGATAAGATTGATTTATTAATTGCTGCCGTAGTCCAAAAAATAGTGACCCGCTTTGAAGATCTAAATGTCTGGATTAATTTGAGAGTGGTGCCAATCTGTCATAACTAATCATGATATATCGTTATGTTTATTTCTATGTAATAGTTCTATCAGTCTGAAGCACAACAAACATAAAGCTTAAATTCTCTCTCCCCCTATTCTCCCCATGGATAAATATTTGTTTTGTGAAAATTGATATTTTACATACGCTTCCTATTATGGTTCCCAGTGTTAAGTTAGAGATAGACTAGATAATTCTTTTCTGATCTCACTATAATCCAGTGATTAAAATCATCACTATTTAAAAAAAAAATTTGAGTACAACTCAAGTGAGGACATAGGAAACTTGCAAGCTTTTGCTCTTTTTTGCAATAATTTTGACTTTCTTCTTGGCACAAAGCAAGATAAGCACATGTGTTTTGAGGTCACATAAGGTCCATTCCCAGGTTTCTGACACTGGTCGCCTTATTTTTTTTTTTTTTTTTTTCTATTGGCAAATTGCCTGGGGCCCAAGGAACCTGGCTAATGGGTACTAGAAATAATTGGGTGAACAAGTGTGCTTTTCTGGCAATGATCTACAAGGGAAAAGACAAGTACTAGATTTGTTATCAGGCATCCCAGCATCCCTTACTCATTCTGCTGTTTGCCAGCTGTGTGATCTTCAATAAATTACTCAGCTTCTCTGAGTTTCCATTTTTTCACTTGTAAAACGGAAATAATGGTAGCTCTTTCACAAGGTTTGGGGGAGGATTAAATAAGGTAATATATATAAGATGACTTCCGTAAGGTCTGACTCATAATAGTTACTCAGTTTGTGTTGGATGTGATTTTTTGGCTCTGTCCCCAACTGAGTTCACAGTAATCTGACTAATGCTTCGGTAAATGTTTTCTTACTGAAACCCACTCGGAAGCTCCAAGGTTTAACACTGAAAATAGATTGCCAATTAGCAAGGAGTGGCTGATCAATGAGCCTTAATCTATTTCCTGAACCATTTATGCCACATAAATTACGATGGCTGCCAGTGCCAGTTTCCGGTGCTACGTTCTTCACTGCCCTTCAAAAGTTTTGTCCCAATCATAGATGATTTCCTTGGTTGTTTTTAGCACAGCTGAAGAAGGCTGAAGTCTTGAAATAATTTTAAAACACTATGAAAGAAAAAACATAAATAAGTAAAAATTTTAAAAGTCATAGGTTCTTAAAGTAGAGATTTTGACTCATCGGAGTTAGCTCTCACCAAGGTCTGTCCGGTTCTAGATCTAAACGCAAGGGCTTTTCGAAGTACGATTTTCACCCAATATATGCCCAGGAGTGGGATTGCTGGATCATATGGCAAAGTCTATTTTTAGTTTTGTAAGGAATCTCCAGAGTGTTCTCCATAGTGGCTGCACCAATTTACATTCCCACCAACAGCGTAGGAGGGTTCCCTTTCTCCACACCCTCTTCAGCATTTATTATTCGTAGACTTTTTGATGATGACCATTCTGACCAATGTGAGGTGATACCTCATTACAGTTTTGATTTGCATTTCTCTGATAATTAGTGATGTTGAGCATCTTTTCACGTGCCTTTTGGCCATCTGCATGTCTTCCTTGGAGAAATGTCTATTTAGATCTCCTGCCCACTTTTTTGATTGGGTTGTTTAGGTTTTTTTTCGATATTGAGCTGTATGAGCTATTTGTACATTGTGGAAATTAGTCTCTTGTCCATCGCATCATTTGCACATATTTTCTCCTATTCCATAAGTTGTCTCTTCATTTTGTTTATAGTTTCCTTTGCTTTGCAAAAGAGATTATCATACTAAGTCAAACAAAGACAAATATCATATGATATCACTTAATTGTGGAGTCTAAAGAATGATGCAGATGAACTTATTCACAAAACAGAAATAGACTCACAGACATAGAAAACAAGTTTACGGTTACCAAAGGGAAAAGGGGGGTGGGGAGGGATAAATTAGGAGTTTGGGATTAAAATATACACACTACTATGTATAAAATAGATAACCAACAAGGACCTAATGTATAGCACAGGGAACTAGACTCAATATCTTGCGATAACCTGTAATGGATAAGAATCTAAAAAAGAATATATATATGTGTATGTATAACTGAATCACTTTGCTGTATACCTGAAACTAACGCAACATTGTAAATCAACTATATTTCAATAAAAATTAAAAAAAAAAAAACCCAAGGACTTTGTCCATGTGCTTCTGGTCTGTGTTTCCACACCCTTGGTTGCCCATTGAAATAGGGAGAATGCCTCATCTTCCACCAGAAAAAAATACTGTTCTTTTTGACACGTTAAGCTCTGGTATTCAGGCTTAGTGCTAAAGATGAGCCTTGCCACCCACTTAGGATGTTTCAACTCAAATCAAAGTGTAGGTCTGAGAAACAACCTTGTCTCATTAGAGTGACATCACAAATTATCTCACTCTTCAGGTGAGACATACAGGGAATAACTAGGTCAGTGAAGGCACCCACCCAATATAATTCCAAAGTTGCAGTTACTGTAGTATCAGTGAAACTGCATTTCTTATGAAAACAAATATCAGTATTGGCCCTGGTATAAAATTATCCAGGTGGAGATGGATAGCCCTGATCCAGTAGCTCCTGAAATCCACTTTTAATTAAGGTTCTCTCTATTACCTCACTGACCCTCTAGTGTGGCAGCTCCTGGAGTCCATGGACCCTGCAGTGATCCTGTGATTTAGAGGGACTGACAACTTGGGTGGGAAAATTATAACTTTATTTTCACTAACCCCAAACTAAAATTTTTAATTTTGTTCAAATTTGAATGCAGACAATAAACCGCAGTAATATTACCATAATAAATCACTGATATTTTCATATCATATTATGCATGTAACATATCATTTATACTCATTAATACTTCAAAATTATATGAGGTAGTAGTTAGGTCTGTTACCATATCTTTTTTTTTTTTTTAACATCTTTATTGGAGTGTAATTGCTTTACAATGTTGTGTTAGTTGCTGCTGTATAACAAAGTGAATCAGCTACACATATACATATATCCCCATATACCCTCCCTCTTGCGTCTCCCTCCCACCCTCCCTATCCCAGCCCTCTAAGTGGTCACAAAGCACTGAGCTGATCTCCCTGTGCTACATGGCTGCTTCCCACCAGCTATCTATTTTACATTTGGTAGTGTATATATATGTCCATGCTACTCTCTCACTTCGTCCCAGCTTACCCTTCCCCCTCCCCGTGTCCTCAACTCCATTCTCTATGTCTGTGTCTTTATTCCTGTCTGACCCCTAGGTTCGTCAGAACCATGTTTTTTTTTTCTTTAGATTCCATATATATGTGTTAGCATACGTTATTTGTTTTTCTCTTTCTGACTTACTTCACTCTGTTACCATATCTTATTATTTAATGCATTCATAATGAAGCACAAATGTCACTTATAATAAATTATTTTTAAACCATTTCAATAACTACATTTAAGTATCATAGCTTTCCTTTGCAGTCCTTTATGTTACATTTTCTAGGTGTAAATGCATTTTTCTTACTTGGCGTTTTTAGACTTCCCTAGACTGCCAGTGAGGTCTATGGCACAAGAAGTTTGAGAACTTATGCTATTGACTTCATCTTTACCCAGCAAACTGCTATGCTTCTGGTATTAGACTCTACTTTCCTTCTAGATCAAGAGAGAAATAAATGATTCAAGCTGGTCAAAAAAATGTTTTTTCCTCCAGATTTTTCAGGCTAGAAATGACAATAAAGTTCCCTTTTCTTTTTTTTTTAAATTTTATTTATCTTTTATTTTTAAAAATATTTTACTGAAGTATAGTTGATTTACAAAGTTGTCTTAGTTTCTGGTGTACAGCAAAGTGATTCAGTTATATACATATATAACTATACAATATAATATGGTATAATATATTATATATATTAATATATAATACAATACTGTTTGTATCTGCGAATCCCAAACTCCTAATTTATCCCTCTCTCACCTCTCTTTCCCCTTTGGTAACCATAAGTTTGTTTTCTATGTCTATGAGTCTATTTCTGTTTTGTAAATAAATTCATTTGAATCATATTTTAGATTCTAAATATAAGTGATATCATATGATATTTGTCTTTCTCTGTCTGACTTACTTCACTTAGCATGATAATTTCTGGGTCCATCCATGTTGCTGCAAATGGCATTATTTCATTCTGTTTTCATGGCTGAGTTATATATATATTTATATATATATATATCTCTCACATCTTTTTCATCCATTCATCTGTCGATGGACACTTAGGTTGCTTCCTTGTCTTGACTATTGTAAATAGTGCTGCTATGAGCATTGGGGTGCATGTATCTTTTCAGATTATGGTTTTCTTTGGATATATGCCCAGGAGTGGGATTGCAGGATCATATGGCAATTCTATTTTTTGTTTTTTAAGGAACCTCCAGAATGTTCTCCATAGTGGCTGCACCAATTTACATTCCCACCCACAGTATAGGAGGGTTCCCTTTTTTTCCACACCCTCTTCAGCATTTGTTTTTATAGACTTTTTGATGATGGCCTGCCGACTGGTGTGAGGTGATACCTCGTTGTAGTTTTGATTTGTAAAATGCCCTTTTCTTTTTGATTAAACGGTGGAGATATGGATCTAAGGAGCCATGTTTACCACTGTTGCTGAAAGTGGGGTCCGGCTGCTCACCGCTCTAAAGACAATAAAGAGGCAAGGTTGGTGGAAAGGAAAGTTTGCTTTATTTCTGAGGCCGGCAATGGGGGCGGGGGGATCAAGGGGGGAGGGCAGACTTGTGTCCAAAGGCTGACTGTCCCCAATGACAATCAGTGGGCAAGAGCTTTTTTTTTTAGCGAGTGTGTTTTTTTTTTTAAATTTATTTATTTTTATTAATTTATTTTTGGCTGTGTTGGGTCTTTGTTGTTTCATGGGCTTTCTCTAGTTGTGGCAAGCAGGGGTTTTCGTTGTAGTGGCTTCTCTTATTGCAGAGCAGGGGCTCTAGGCGCGCGGGCTTCAGTAGTTGCGGCACATGGGCTTCAGTAGTTGCGGCACATGGGCTCAGTAGTTGTGGTGCACGGGCTTAGTTGCTCCGTGGCATGTGGGATCTTCCCAGACCAGGGCTCAAACCCGTGTCCCCTACATTGGCAGGTGGATTCTTAACCACTGTGCCACCAGGGAAGCCCCGGGCAAGAGCTTTTAAAGGTGGAGGGAGGGGACTTCATGCAGAAACAGCACCGACAGCTCTAACCGTCATCTTGAACTGGGTCATGCGGTCTGATCGGCATCATTTTTATTGCTTGAAGTACGGTTAATCTTTAGTTCCAAGGTTGGTTTGTTCCCATTTCTTTGAGGCCAGTTCTTGGAAGTGTGGTAGTTTATGTCATGGCTACCGTCTGGTCATCATGTAGTTAACTTCTTCTACCTGCTGGAGGTTTCAGTAGCTACAAGACAGCTCAAAGCGTATGACTCAGAATATTATCTATCACCCTTGAGGAGGAACTAAAGGTCCTTCACTTTACTTGATGACTAAACTATTATTATTTAGTCTTGTTTGACTGTTTTCCTTTGCTTCTACATTTTCCCACTTCTCTGATCTAACTTATTCTTTGGGTAAAGTTTTTCTACAGTTGAAAAGCAGGTGAAGGACATGGGAGGAAAGAAAGACCATAGGGTCTTGCTCCGTTTCACCACTAGGTGAAGAAAGTTCAGTGGTAGAAGAAAATAAAACCAACAAGCAAGATAAGGGGAAGCAGTGGAGAGTAGAAAGTCTTGATAATTATTTTTATCCCCAGATCCAATCCCTGAGGCAGCCCCAGTCTTCCATATTTGAGTTATACAAGCCAATGGGTTTCATTTTTGAGTTAGTTTAGGATGGATTTCTGGATCTTCTAACAACCATGACAACAACAAAAACATCCTAACTAATACAAAGAAATATCTTGGTCTCCTTCATCTCTGACTCAGGCAATATCACAAACCATAGTTCAAAAAGAGTCATGTACCAAAATGTTCATTGCAGCTCTATTTACAATAGCCAGGACATGGAAGCAACCTAAATGTCCATCGACAGATGAATGGATAAAGAAGATGTGGCACGTATATACAATGGAATATTACTCAGCCATAAAAAGAAATGAAATGGAGGTATTTGTAATGAGGTGGATGGAGTTAGAGTCTGTCATACAGAGTGAAGTAAGTCAGAAAGAGAAAAACAAATACAGTATGCTAACACATATATACGGAATCTAAGGAAAAAAAAAAAAAAAAGGCCATGAAGAACCTAGTGGCAAGACGGGAATAAAGACACAGACCTACTAGAGAATGGACTTGAGGATATGGGGAGGGGGTGGGGTGAGATGTGACAGGGTGAGAGAGTGTCATGGACATATATACACTACCAAATGTAAAATAGATAGCTAGTGGGAAGCAGCCGCATAGCACAGGGAGATCAGCTCGGTGCTTTGTGACCACCTAGAGGGGTGGGATGGGGAGGGTGGGAGGGAGGGAGATGCAAGAAGGAAGAGATATGGGAACATATTGTATATGTATAACTGATTCACTTTGTTATAAAGCAGAAGCTAGCACACCATTGTAAGGCAATTATACTTCAAGAAAGATGTTTAAAAAAATAAAAATAAAAAAAAAATAAAAACCTAAAAAAAAAAAAAGATCTCTTTCCTTAGAAACGTCATTATTACGGACATCTATTATTTCTGTCGATTCAGAATCCTTCCCCTCTTCTTTCATAAGAAGTGTACCAGTTTTCCTTGGGATACTGCCTCTCCCTATTCTCAGTCTACTCCATAGGGATGAGGCTGACCCACCTTAAGCTGAAACGGTGAGGATGTGATGCAGGACCCAGCCACTCAGCACATTTTCTGGTTCCGGCCAGGTTCAACAGAAGATATAATCTGGACTATTGGGAGTCAAGTGCTTTTATGAAACTTGACAAAAGACCTAGCTCTTTCCATTGGGACTGCTGACAACAAGAAGTGGTGCTGGAGGTACCGTGCCCTCTCTGTGGAATGCCGAGCAGAGACTTTGAAATGAACCACAACTTAGTGACTTCATTTGAGCTCCTACATCCACTCATGTCAATGATGGATTCTTATGCACTCAGCAGTCTTCCTTTAGATTTTGCAATTCTGTAAAGCAATAAGTAGCCTTCACATTTTTTCATCTTAAGTCAGTTTGAGTTTGGCTTCTGTCTTGAAGCCAGAAAGAGTCCTGAATAATATGCCCTTAGTACCCAAGCCAGACCAAAGTCCTCTAAAATCTTTTTTCCTAAATATTGTCATCCAGGGTCTGGTTGTGTGCCTGGGGTTTAACCTTCTCTAGGAATGCATGAGGTGTCTGTAGTCACTAGATCAATAAACTGCCCCCTCTGAAAAAGGAAGCTTTGAGAATACTTTTTACTGTTTTGTTTGAATTATGACCCTGCATGTTTCAAGGTATACTCTTAAGCAGTGATCCTTGATTTCTTGGTGGTCAGACCTGGGACTTTACAGTGATGGTGTCACTGTCTCCATACCATCTTAGAGAAATGTAAGATGCAGTCGGGGCCATTGGGAGTCAAGCCCAGTGCTTTTATGAAACTTGAGAACGGATATAGCTCTTTCTGCTGAGAATGCAGACATCTAGGAGAAGTGACAGAGGAGGAACTGGGGAAAGGTAAGGAGATGTGCCTCAAATAGTCATGGTCGTTAGAAGACAGAAACTGTTCCTACTTTTCCTGTCTTGTTATGGAACAGAATTCTTTGAGGACCCAGCTCAGTATCCCCATCCTCTCCCCTCAGCATTTTCACAGTTATACCTCTTCCCTGTTCTCCGCATTTTGAATGAATGAATGAGTAAATGAATAAATCAGACCTTTTTGAATTTAACCTCAACTTAGGATTGACCTGCATCACCTGTTTACCTTTGTTCATTTTGCTTTTTACTCATTTCTCTACCCAAGCTCAGCAACTTTCGGCTCCCAATGTAGTGTGTCACCAGGTTTGTAGCACAAGAGTAAACCTCAACCCTCAGATAGAGGATAGAGATGTCAAGTGGGAAAGGATGACAATGGAAGTAAGCAGAGAGAAAGCAGTAAGAATAAAAATGCTCCAGGTCCCACAGTTCTCAATAGCTTAGTTGGTCCAATTCATTCATTCGTAGAGCACAACATTTTTCTGAATTATTAACACCTTCACCCCAACGGCTGACATTTTCCTATGTATTTTGATTGCCTAGTTTTTGGTCTGTCTTTGAATAAAGGATACCATCTTATAGACCATTCTACAAAACATCTCGGTTCCTTCAGGGTCAAGACCAAGAGCCATATTTCCACAGACCCCCATCTGCTCTTTACGTTCACAGGTCTTATATCTCATCTGAGAAGCTCTTCTGCCCCAACTCATTGTCAACACAAAATACCTCAGCTGTATCTACCTTTTATACCTTCACAGATTCTGTGTACAACCAAGGTATTCCAGGTCTCTTCAGTCTGTGAATAAAAAAATGATCCATATGATTATTAATGCCAACATTTCAATTCCAGTTAAATATAAATATGTATCATGCACTTCTCAAGGGCTGGGCGTTATGCCATGTGCTGGGGCTATAACTAGTTAAATGAGACAACATTGTTACTATCTGCACATCATTAGCCACCTAAAGAGGAAGGCTGGCTTCAGACAAATCATTAAAAACGTGCAGAATATTAAAAATGTGATGTTGGGATCTAAGCTAATCTCGGAGGTCAGGAAAGGCCCATCAGATGATGTAACATTGAAGGATGAGTACTTAGTTAAACAAAGAAGCAAGAGAAAGCTTCCCAGACTCAGCAAAGAGAACATCCAAAAGGGACAAGACAAAGGGATTCAAAGTATCAGTGCGGCTAGAGCCTAGCAAAGATAAGAGGGAACACAGCCCTCAGGGAGACCAGGGAGGTGGGAAGGAGCCAATTCCGGAGAGCCTAGTAAGCCATGTTAAGAATGTTTTTAATTAAAGCAGACTCGAGGAAAACTAGACAGATTTGGAACAGATGCTGGGAAATGGGAAAGAGCTGTTGAGAGAGGAGCAGAGGGGTTGCCAGTGTTTGCAAAGGCCCGGCTGAGGTTGGGACATCATGACAATGTAATGAAGGCAGTCAGCACAGCTATTTAATTTTCTCCAATAACCCTCAGCAGCCTGGAAATAGGCATGATGAAAATAGGCAACTAGGGCACCTCGGAACTAGGGACTGACTTGGTATGTGCAAAGGTATGAAAGGAAAGGAAAGGAAAGGAAGGGTGCTGGCCTGAGCAGTGGCATTAAGATTGGCCACGAGAGCCAGGAAGGAATATTTGGAAAAGACGTACAGCAGGATGAACACCAACACAACGTTGGGAGTCCTGATTGCCTTGTTCACTTCCAGGCTCCACCAGGTTCTGTGAACTTGGGGAAGTTCCTTCAAATGTTTGAGCTGACATGGGGAGGTTGCTAGCCCTTACCTCTTAATTTTGGAGAGAACAAACTGAGAAAATTTAATATAAAGAGTTTAGCCCAGGATCTGGCACACAGTAGACACTCGACAAACGTTATTTTCCAGGGAAGAGGGAAAAGTAGGTGTGTGCCGAGCCTAAGATATGGAGAAGAATTGGTACAAGACAGGAAGTGCTGGGGGAGTTGAATCTCCAAGCTTGCAGGACTGAGGAGGTAACAGAGGTAAAAGGATCTTAACAGAAAGTTAGAGACTGACTCGCTGAAGAGAGGGAATGAAAGCCATTTGAGTAGTGAAAATCCAAACACCATGAGAGCAGCATTTTATAGGCCGTCAACTTGTGACCCATAATGATGACTGAAGGAAAAGGAAAACTGTGAGCCAGGTACCAATATCCTCAGTGAAGTGCCTGGTAGAAGGATGTTGTAGCAGCAGGTATGGACATTCCCAGGAAAAAGTTGTTCAATTTCAGGTCTTCACTCCCTTAATTATTGCTGTTTCCTTCTTGGGTCTTCAAGTTCTACTGTTCGGAGTCTTTCCCTGAACTGACTGTTATATTTCTGCTCTTGTGATAAAACTCTGGTCCGTGTCTTATCTGGCTGGGATCCTCATCGGCCCTCTGCGCAGAACGAAGGTTCTGATACACACGTTCTCTACAAGCTCTCTCCTTTCTTTCTCCATTGCCTGACCATGCTTTAAACTGGGACACCATCAGGATTCTCTGATCGAAGCTTGGATTCTCAAAATGCCCTACTCTTCACTAAAGTGCACTCTTAATCATAGCCTGCAGTCATTTTGCCACAAACACTTATTGCATCTACCCCAGTCGGGGGTTGTTCCAGGGGCTGGGTCAGAGTCATTGTCATTGACTTTGTAGCTTAGAACACTTGGTGTCCTCCCTTTAGATGACACTGTCCACTGTGGCTCTAAATTGTCTAATTTTGCCCACTTCTCATAAGCACTGACTTCTTTAGTGTATCATTGTCCTCAACCAGTTTCCACGGAATGAATAAGCTTAATGCGCTGTCCGCATTTCCCTGCTTTTCTCCCTACACTCTTACCTGGAAATTTTCATTTAAATCTCATTTATTTAACTATCACTCTGCTACAGATAACTCTCAAAGTGACAGTCCATTTCTGACCTGGCCCCCCAAGCTCCAGACTGCATTCCTGATAACTCACCAAAACGAAAATTAAACTAATAATAGGGACTAATATTTGTTCAGTGCTGGTAGAGTTTACAAATTACTCTTGCATAACTTTCCTTAAGGACACGATGAGATTTATTTGCACACAGGATGATTTACACGCCCCTCCTGCAATGTGCTAATCTAATTTATCTCTTAATTGTAAACTCCAATAATCTTCTCAAATTGTTACCTTATTTACTTCTCTGCAGCGGTCCACACACTTGAGTGCACTTCTGGTAACCTCTTTTCACTTTAGTATATAAAACATCACTTTTTCATGTTTCCTTTCTATCTCTCTCACTATTCTATTAAGTTTATTTTACTCCCTTTTTTTCTTTTATTTTTCCCTTAAAAATTAGATTCCTCCAGAATTCTATGTTCAACCACTTTCTGATTGGAGGCAGTCTCTCAGGGTGGCCCCATCTTGCTCAGAAAACTATCCTGAACCCCAGGCCCCTATATTCCACTGCCTAGTGGCATCTCCACCTGAATATACCAGAGGCATCTTAAACAAAATATGTCCAAATTTCAACATCACAGCTTCATTCTTCCTTCAGTTCCAAAGTGAATTTGATTGCAAGCTCTGATATAAGAGTAGTAGTAGTGTTCTCTGTCCTACCTCATATCACAAGGTCACCTTCCCACAGTCATTCAAGTCAAAAATCCCAAAGTCATTTTGGACTCATTTTTAAAACCTCACATCAAATATTTCAGAGTTCCTGGATATTTCAAAATCTTATTTCTACAGCATCATTGCTAGTTGATCTCTCATACTTCTCTCTACTCATCCTGTCCTATTCATCTCAGGCAAAATTATTTTACTGTAACAACCTTCAAAATCTCAGTTTTTCTTCAGTTCAAGTTACATGTTCATCACAGGACACCTTTGGCTCTTAACTCTGGAACTGATTGCTGATATCGAGGCCCAGGAGAAAGAACGAGGGCAGAATTATGTTACAGGCTTTTAAAAGTTTTGCACAGAAGTGGCTAATGTTCTCTTTGTTACATTTCATTGGCCAAAGAAAATCACAAGGCCCAGCTTTACATTAATTAGTCAAGAACTATAATTTTCCCTCAGGGACAGACCTGGAAGGAGTACATTTGGTCGAGATGCAACCGGTAGGAAAAGGCAGTGAATATTTTGAACAAATACTACAATATTCTTTACACTCTAAAAAGATTCTAATGATCCTGTTCTTTATTTACTTGTAATTCTTTCGACTATTTAAGGTGATCTCATCCACACCCATGTCTTCAACAATCACTTACACATTGATGGCAGTCAAATCTGTATCTCTAGGCCAGATACCTCATCCAATCTTTGGACTTCTATTCCAAATACTGTTAGCAAGGTCTATGTAGATTTGCCATAAGCAATTCAATTTCAGTAAATCTCCAACTGAATATACATTCTTTCTCCCAATCTGTTTTACATTTGCTCTTACATTTCTTATTTTGATCAACATTATGTTAAAGCACATGCCACGTGATATTGTAATTGTGTTGTATATTAAACTATTTTCCGCCAACCCACACCCACTCCCACAAGATAGCAAGCTCCTGGAGGTTAGGACCGCGTTTTTATTTTTCTACTCCAGTAGAAAAATACTTTATGCCTGGTTCCTAACAGACGGCTGGTAGATGCTGCTCTATTGAATAAATGAACGAGCAAGCACCCTGCTAAGTCGTGTTTCTACTTGCCCTCCCTCAGTTCCTTCTCTACAGTGTCATTCTATTTCTTGTCTGAAATTCAGAACACATTTAATGTTTCCTATGAAATGGTGAAGAGCCGACTCCTTTGCATGGTAAAGGGTTCTCACAGGCTGGGCTTCCCCTTTTGGTGTCATTTCCCACCACATTTCTCATCTACCCGGGTCCCCATCCACCTACTTGTATTTCCTAAGTATGCTGTTTCTCTGCATCTTCCTACTTCCTTTACCTAAAATGACTTAAACTCACCCCTCCTCACCATCTCTATGTTTTCCTCCTGCCCAAATTCTAAGTACCTTCAGAGTCAAATGTCAAGTTACTTAAGAAAAAAATTCTTCCTGACTGGTTTTCCTTACAGCCCTGACAAAATTAATTTTAGTTTCCTCTCACATTTCCCATTTTATTATAGGGTTACACCTATATTTAAGATAGTTACATAGTATCACAATTATTCAGTTGCAGGTGTCTCTCAATACAGAAGAAATATATATGTGTATGTATATATACACATATATATGTTTTTCTCAAATGTCTCAGCGTCTTCAGATTTCATCAATACGAAATGAATGAAGTGTAAGAATTAAGTTGTCAATTTGACGCTCAGGATTTCTGGGAGATACACCCACCAATCAATACATGGCATCAGAGGAATTTTATTCTGTGTTCCAATTAAGCTTGTCAGGAGAAGCTGGCATGCACAGTGCAGCTCCCTGTTGACGTTAAGCACGCGTTGGGTGGGGATGGGGTCTGCAGGCTGTTCGTTCTGTGCGGGGCGCCCATCCACGCTCGGGCTTCAGGAAGGCCAGTGCTGGGGGTTCCTCCTCACTGGTGGTCGGAAACTTCCCAAAGCCCTTGGCTGTGGCGACTCCACCCACATATTTCCAGCAGGATCCATGCCTCAGGGTCCACGAGAACCCTCTTGCTGCTCTTGGCCAGCTGCGACCCAGAGATGTCTCTGACCACCCACATCTCCATCTTCTCCAACCTGAAGTTCTCCTTGGCTGACAGCTGAGGACCGTTGTACAGGCTGTGAGTGGGCTTGACCTTGCTGTGTCCTTTCCCCAAACCAGCATCTTGAGTTTTGGGAACCAGGTCTTATTCATCTTTATCATCAACCCCATTAAGTGCTTGGCTCATAGGTTAGCGAGAAGAAAACAGATGACTGATTGCCTAATGAATGAAAAGGCTGGTACGATGATGGCATGGCCTCCCGTCTCTGAACCCATATGAAAGAGGAGCCGGAGAAAGAGGGAGGCGGGGTCTGGTAGGTAGTGTTCAGGAAGCTTACACCAAGCGGTCTTTATCATTTTTGATAATCAGGGAATCGGAAAGAGTTGTGGAGCTGAGAACAATGCTGAAAGTTTAAAACAGATAAAGCATAATAAGTGTTCCCCGCAATGGAAGTCTGCTAAGAAGCAATTGATCAGTTAAAATTAAGTGTTGTGAATTTAGGATTAGGAAAGTCCCAATCCCCATGGTTCTGGACATTTTCAGTAATGCACTTCTGCCTGAACACAGATTAAAGAAATAAGATAATGGCAGTGATCACGATTTGGGGATTGGTAAATTATACATATCTGGGGGCTAGTAAATTAAAGCTGGAGCCCAAAAGAGCCTTCAAGATGAGACATGCGGGAACAGAACTAGGTGTGTCTTTCTGAAAGCCAATTGTGAGACTTTGTCTAAAAATCTCCCCTTCCAAGTGGATTATATGTTAATACGAAGTAAATCATACCTTCTGAGCATCACTACTGATGTTCATTTGTAAAAGTGTCACTCATGCCAATAGGCACCAGGTCATTTTGTTCCACATCTCCAGATAAATGTGTCTGAGTATAGAATTATACAGTTTTGATCCCCTAAGGCAAACAAACCTCCTTTGAAGTTTTCTTCTTTTTTAAAAAAAAATTAATTAATTAATTTATTTATTATTTTTGGCTGTGTTGGGTCTTCGTTTCTGTGCGAGGGCTTTCTCTAGTTGCGGCAAGCGGGGGCCACTCTTCATCGCGGTGCGCGGGCCTCTCACTATCGCGGCCTCTCTTGTTGCGGAGCACAGGCTCCAGACGCGCAGGCTCAGTAGCTGTGGCTCACGGGCCCAGCTGTTCCACGGCACGTGGGATCTTCCCAGACCAGTGCTCGAACCCGTGTCCCCTGCATTGGCAGGCAGATTCTCAACCACTGCGCCACCAGGGAAGCCCTGAAGTTTTCTTAAAGTAATTTCTGCTATTGCTATAATTGCCCTTTTAATTCACATTCAGTAACTTATTTGCATATAAAAAATTGCCGATGTCTGACAACAATTCCAAATACTTACAAAGTATAATAATGAAGATCAATTTTAGATTTAGAAACAATCTAAATTTCGTGAATAGATTCAGGTAGTAATTATAACGTGAAATGGCATCAATTAAAATACTTAGCATTTGTTAATTATCAATATATATTATAATATGAAAGTGCTGTAATTTCCAGAGCAGCACTGACATTCAGATAGAAGGCTAGTCCGTTAAAGCAATTATAAAAGACACCATGGGACTTTAAACAATTCTGTTACTGAAGAAACTTTTTATACTGAGTACAATGTTTGAAATTATACCTAGTTTGCAGTAATAAGAAACAAAACAATGGTGGATCCCAGTTTCTCTGACATGACATAGAAAGTTAAAACAAACAAACAAACAAAACAAAGCAAGACAAACCTAGAATTTAATAGGGTAAATGATGAATTGTTATTTTTGTTACCAATAATTTTCTTTTTCAAAATTCTTATGTAATGTGGTATATATAATTTGGAGATGTAGTTTGGGGGAGAATTTCCTGGGGGAGTGATGAGGAAGGGAGAGAGGGTGGTTAGTCAGTTGGGTTAAGTTAGTACTGGGAAGGCAATCAGAAGTGGAGATGGTTTTATAAAATAGATAACTAATAAGGACCTACTGTATGGCACGGGGAACTCTACTCAATACTCTGTAATGGCCTATATGGGAAAAGAATCTATAAAAGAGGAGATATATGTATATATAACTGATTCTCTTTGCTGTACACCTGAAACTAACACAACATTGTAAATCAACTATACTCCAATAAATTTTTTTTTAAAAACGTATTAGCAGAGGGAAAACTTGATCAACAAATAGAAATAAATAGGATAAGGAAGAAAAAACTAAGAAGTGGAGATGGTTTGTGTCATAGCTCCTTACCTACCATGGGACACTGCTTAGCCCACCGCAGGACTCCTTTCTCTAAATCCCCATTCCTTCATCCCACCCCAACACAAAGAAAGGACACAAAATTGGAGCATCAGTTATTTTCATAATAGGGAGTTAGCATTATATGACAGAAGTAATATTTGTGGATTTGAATTGCTATGGCAGAGATTTTGATATAACTAGATCAAAGAAGTATTAAAATTATCCAATAGCAGATGAGGTTTACTTCAAATAAAACAAAGATGCTAGCAGATTCATTTAATTTTTCTTTTTCCTTTTCCTACACCTTTATTCTCAAAAAAATCATAAATTAAAAGGTCTCTTCACATGAAGCTAAATTTAATAAGCCAGGAAAAACCTAAGGCTCTTGAAATTAAAACAAATAAAAAAAACTTATGAAATCATAAAGGTTTTCCTTAAAATAGTCTTGTATTAAAAGCATAACTTATAATTTGGAAAATTACAACTTATGAATTAATTTTATTTGCTGTGGGTATTTGATGTGGTCAGCTGTTAGGCAGAGACATGCTTTACATACAAACGAATACACAGAAGATCTAACTGCACATTCTTTTTCATTTTGATTTCAGCTAGTTCTTTTACTGCTACTTATAGTAGTTTTTTTTTTTTTCTTTACCTGATGTGAGCCTTCTATTTTCAGATTAAGGAAATATTCATAAAAGTTTATGAATTGGTCCTCTGTCATGAACGTATATAGGGAGACTAGGAAACATGCATTTCATAAACCTAAACTCATCAATTGAAAATTTAGAATTCTTCAAGAAATTCTGGGAAACCTGGTGAAAATTAACATACTGACTGTGGTATTATTTAGGGTAAGTAGGCCAAAGTGCTGGAACAAATGGATGCAAAATGGTTAATGGCTCAGATACAGTGAAGTACCTCACTGTCTCTTGCAGGGCAGTCGTCACTGGGGCTCTTCTCTGCATGACGAATCAAGGCTGGGCTCTTACTCTGTACCTCTTTCGTCACTTGGATTCTTATCATCATCTGCTTCCTGCTGGAGACAGGAGAAAGAGAGTTTGGGAGACAAACCTACTTTTTATACACTGTGTCCAGAGGTAGGATGCAGCCTTCCATTCACTTTCCAAAGGCACGAAATAAGCCACCCATGCCTCGTTACAAGGGACCTGAGGACTGTAGTCCTTGGTGAGGCAGCTGCTTTCCAACTACAAGTATTCATGTACTATGGATGGAAGAACAGATGTGAGGGAACAGCTAGCATTCTGCCATAAATATCTACTTCTGCATTCAGCCTCTGCTCTTAAAATGTAATGATCTTAATTTGGCAGATTGTTTAATCTCAGTGCTTAAATTTCTATACGTGGGTCATATTTTCATCACTTGCAAATCTTCCATAGTTATAGTGGTTATGTTCGATCAATAAATAACAAATAGATTTGACATAGTTAGGGATCACAGTTGATTTCAATAAGCAATTATTTAACTTCTCCTTGGGGATAAAATAGTGATTCAGATGAACTTGTATATATTTAACACTTTTCTGGACACTGATATACAGTAGTGAACAAGAGACATAAAGCTTATATTCTGGTGGGGAGACCAACAATGAAACACATATGAAAATACGGAAATATAAAGAAGCAAATGCCCAGATAGTGATAAGTGCCATGAAAAAGAGAGTGAATGGGAAAGGCAGGCGATGTTAGAGAGCTGGTCAGAGAGACCTCCTGAAAAGGTGGCAGTTACAAGATGATGTGAATGATGAGAAGGTGTCAGCCACGCAAATGTTCAGGTGGAAATTTTCAAGGTAATGAGGATGGCAAATGTAAGGAAGGCAAATAGCGTCAAGTTGGGAGCATTTATCACAGGTGTCAATGGACAGTGGGTTGAAGAACAGTGATCCAGGGGTATGAGAGGGAGTCAGAAGGACTGTGGGTAAGTCCTTCTGAATAAATTCCATTTACTCTGTTTGGAGTAAGAAACCACTGAAAGGTTTTAAGCAACTTTTAATTGTTGCCACATACAGACTTATAGGGAGATGTGAGACTAGATGTAACTAGAAAAATTCATGGAGGTATTAGGATATACACCTAACCCATACTTGAGATCAAGACTTGCTGGAGGAGGCGATATATGAGTTTGAGTTTTGAAGGATTAACTATGGTTGGATAATTCAGGTGGGTAAACTGGCTGAAGAAGCAGAGCAGAAAGCAGCACAGAGAGTGTAAAAAATTATCAGTCATTCTGGGGCAGAAGATGAGGTCCAGGCGTATAACCAGACGTATAGTCATGAGTACTCTTCTGTATTACACAAAGATGTTTGGACTTTATCTTCAAAACAATAGAACATTGGAAGGACCCAAGTACGGGTATAGCATGATTAAATTTGCCTTTTAATTTATTTTATTATTATTTTTTATTTTATTTTATTTTATTTTTTTAGGGTTGGTATAAATCATTCTTTTTTTTAACATCTTTATTGGATTATAATTGCTTTACAATGGTGTGTTAGTTTCTGCTGTATAACAAAGTGAATCAGCTATGCATATACATATATCCCCATATCTCCTCCCTCTTGCGTCTCCCTCCCACCCTCCCTATCCCACCCCTGTAGGTGGTCACAAAGCACCGAGCGGATCTCCCTGTGCTAAACTGAAGCATAGATGATTTACGATATTGTGTTAGTTTCTGTTTTTCAGCAAAGTGATTCAGTTATACACGTGTATGTCTATATTCTTTTTCAGATTCTTTTCCATTATAGTTTATTACAAGACATTAAATATAGTTCCCTGTGCTATACAGTAGATCCTTGTTGGTTATCTCTTTTATATATAGTAGTTTGTATCTGCTAATCCCAAACTCCTACAAATTTGCGTTTTAGAGTGAGCCCTCCTGATAGCCTGGGGAGGATGGACTGAGTGTGTTTGGCATGAAGAGTAGTTGCCTGAAAAGGGACAAGTGCTTAAAGCCATAAGCTCAGGCCACGGCTGTAGAGGTGGAAATATTAAACATCAGTGGAGAGAAACAGGAGATGTAGATGTCTAGAATATTTCCCAGTTTTCTGGTGGTTGTTGGCATTTTCCAAGATAGAGAATACAGGAAGAGAAGGAAACATGAGTTGGATGAAAGAGAAAGAGGAGAGAAAGAGGCTATAAAAGGGTAAAGGGCTTACAGTATGAAAGAGAAGTCTCATTTGTAATAAAAAATAAATTTCTAAGAGCGAATAATAGTATGGTAGTTGGAAAGTCACGCACACTAGAAGCTATTGAATTGTTTCTATCAACTTGGAATCTAAATATCTAAATAGTATAGTGTCAGGTACTTATAGTTATTGTATTTATTAAAAAAGCGATTATATCTCATTAACAACATTTACAGAGCTGCATATGAGGGTATTTTAATCAATAAACTAGTTGGCAAAGATTATACCTATTTGTTCAATATTATAATATTAACTTATTTTATTTATAATCGCATAGAAAATAGCTAGCATTTATTGAATGCATGACCTTGTCAGATACTGTGCTAAGTAATTTATATATATTATCTCATTTTATCTTAATCTTGTTGTAAGAACAAATATTATCCCCATCTATCATATAATGAAGCTGAAGTTCAGAGAGGTTGTGTAATTTGCCCTTGATCACCAGCTAGTAAATGGCAGGGGCAGGAATCCTATCCTTATTGTGAACTATAGCACAGCACAACCTCTATCACATTGTTGTCAATGTAACGTGGTGATTCACTGAGCTGTCTTCTTGGGGCCTCTTATCACATGACAGGATGATTTAAGGCAAGCTATTAGCTTTGGAATTTAAAAAGTAAACTTGCTTTTTCATTTTCAGCAAAATCAACATTGTTTTAATTAAAGACCCTAACAAAAGCAAAAGTCTCCAGGACTGGCTTCTCTGGTGGAAAGGGCAAGGGTTTCGAAGTCAGCAGTTCTGGATTCAAATCCTGTTCAGCTCTTATTGACGGGCTTATCTCAAGCAAGTTTCTTTTCCTCTTAGAATTCACATCTACAAAATGAGGGCTCTACCCCACCCACATCAGTACTGGTCACAGAGTAGGCCTTCAGTAACCATTGTCAATACTTTTATAGATGAAGCACATTAACCATTGAGTTGGAAGCAGAAACATTAAACTGACACTGTCTTCATCAAAAATGAAGCTAGCATGCTGCTTGCAGAATTTTTCCTTTCCTCTCTGTTTAAATCAAGATAAAGCATTGTCTCTTTTCTGGTCTTGGTAACTTTGCCAGTCTTTTCCTTGGTCCTCCTCTCATGCTGTGAAAAACAGCTAAATTAATCCAGAGATGATGAGCCCAGGCCTTGAGAATCTTGGGGTGCCAGGGACTGGAATACGCCATCTGAGTGCGTTTGTCCCCATCTCCTTCTCACTTTCCACTTGGCTTTTTGCCCTTCTTTCCCATGTGTTGGCTGTTCTCATTTCCAGATCAGAGTTGACCTTTTTTGTAAGGTTAAAAAAAGCGTTAAAAGCCTCTGCCTTTTTACTGTCATACATTATTAGCTTTCTCATCCCATCAAATAAAAGAGCTGCATTCTCCTTTATCCAGCTCTTGTGACTGATGTATTTAAAGAAGGACTTTTTCCCCTCCATTTTCCTATAGTTTACAAAAAAAAAATCTAACATCATGAATTAATTTAACACAGTAAAATAGCCCTTTATCTCCACACAGAACTCCCCCCGCCACCCCCGCCCCCGGCCCACTGTAATTAAAAATTAACACAGAGTTGACTTTGAGTCAATTACCCTAAAAATGCCAACTAAACACTAGAGCAGGATCTCTTTCATTGTCAAGTATGTACAATTTAAATATTTCAGTGTATGTTGATGTATTGAGGAACCTACAGATGGCACAAAAGATATTACCATTGGATAACACATTTTTAAAAACTTTTTCTTTTGAGAAAACTGTAGATTCACATGCAGTTTTGAGAGATAATGCAGAGAGATCCCATATACCCTTTATCTAATTTTCCACAAATATTTTTAAATAAAGTCATTTCTATTTATGTGTGCCACTGCGTAGTACTTTGATAGGTCCAATATACTTGCTTTTGTTTGAAACCTGAAAAGAATTTCTTCAATGTCAATTCAGTTTTTGCCTTCTCAGCAGTCAGCCTCTCACAAATTTTCGTTTCTTTGTTCTCAGAGAGAATTCTTGGAAAAAAGAATATTAAAAACTCTCAATATCAAAACACCAGAATTATTTACTATAAATGCAATTTTAAAGTATCTAAAGCAATTAAAATATTCAAATAAAGTACTTTACCCCCTCTAAAGTATCCATGTTACTTATTATGCAAAACATACAGAAAGTTCTCAAATACCATTGTATCACAATTGATACTCATACTGTAGCTTATTGTATGCATGTGCTTGCATGCAAGTTTGAGTGTGTGTGTGTGTTTGGTTACTTTAATTTGTAGATCATAAATAGTGTGTGTATTTAATGTGGTTGTCTCCGTTATTTTTATTGTGACATTTATTTTATTGAATTTTCTACAGGATTAGAAATCTCTCCATAGATGCAAATCTTTTGAGACAGACAAACTGAATGAAAGCTTTTTCAAGATAGAAGGGTTAAAAATCTCTTCAGAATTCTATAGCATTTTCCATGATCTAATCATAAAACTAAATTATCATGGTGACAGCCTTCCATATCTGGTTCCTCTGAGTCTCTTTAAATTAATTCAACACCATTACAATTCTGGGAAGCTAGAGGCTGTGACTGAGAGTCCAATTAAAAACATAACATAATTTAACTATTGATAAAAAGATAACCTTAGAAAGTTCATTTTCATGGGAATTGTTAAAAACTTGATATATTCCACATGGGAATGACAATTTTATTTTACCTCAGGTAAGGAAAATAAATGGAAATAAATTCAATTGTAAGTACAACTAAAAAAATTGCTTCCCAAAATATAATTTTGGTTACTTAGACTAGTGTTCTTGAAGGTTGATAGGAAAAATTCATGCTTTTCCTTCTGAGTTAAAAGTGGCAAAACAACAAAACAAACAGTAAGCCCTGACCGAACTTTAGCCCTCTGGGTTTAGCAAACCAAAACCACTGAATAGAAACTTCTCAGTTCAGATTGGAAAAAGCTATTAGATCAGTGAACAATGTTAGAGATGAATTTATGGAACACTTGAGTTCTTAGTCGTGTTAATAGTTGAATAGTATGTGCAATAATTTGGTCCAAGTATTAAAAAATGACTCAATCTAACTAAATTAGGCAGACAATAACTTACTTTCAGTTACAACCTTAGTCGAAGCACTAGTTTATAATCTTTATTAACTATTCTTTAAATTCTTAACTACTGGGGTTACAAATTTCTGTGTTTTGACAGTAGATGTTGTCAGGAAAGGGCAGCTCTTTCCCATTTTCTCCATTTGACCTGGAGATGGCTGGCTGCCCTCTGGACTCTGGCATAAAGACAGAGAAATGGAGAAAGGAGAAAACAGTCGTGGGAAGACCCACTAGGCTGAAGGGGAAAACTGTGCCAATGTTTTTTCTATTTAAAAAGTATAACTTTTTGTTACTTTTGACTATCTCATGAAAAAGCTGTTTGTCCAAAAAATAACATGTAAACAAAAACAATGACTTGCTCAACATTCACAGTTTGTATTAATTTAGACCAATGTTTCTCCTTATGATCTGTAAAAAGAGGGTTTGACAAGCAAGTGAATTGTGCCAACACCTGCAGTAAGCTGTATCTAGCAACACATATTTCCAAATATCCATTTTAAGCCTCCCCTCATTTTCACCTCTGCTCTACTCCACTTCAGCACCACCATCCTGATTCACCTCCCATCTTCATTTTCAAATTGTTAGCTCCAGGACAGCCTGAGTATTGAAGAAGCTGATCCACATACTTAAGCCTATTGGAGTGTCCAGGCTGGTGGGCAAAAGGGCGATACCCTAAAGCTAACACAGTTACTGGACTTGGTCTATCAGTCAGTAAGAGTGCTGTAGAAGGAAGTTCCAGTCGAAACAAAACAAGAAGGCCAGACAGATAAGCAATTAGCCGCAGAGAAAGTCACAAGCAAGGAAGGAAGATTCCAAACACTGGTCTAGTGTAGTGGCAGGGTTCCCATAGCTGAAATGAAGGTTCACAAGAATAAAGCCATGTCATTCAGGACCTAGACAGACGGTTGCAATAAATCCTTCTGTACTAAAGATGGGTGCAGAAGACTATCAGGTTATATGAAACTAGTGCATTTGTGGTGGACTTGAGCACAAGTCCCTCTTATCCCAATGATGCACCTTAAGGTGAATACCTTAGGGAATACTCTAGAAGCCCTGAATGTTACTCTAGAAGCCCTGAATGTTGCTCTAGGGCATTTTTTGGTTGTTGACTTAATGGTAAGGTCAGTGGGCAAAGAAGCTGAAACAATAAAAGAACTTTCTACCTCAAATTAGGATTGATCTGCATACTGGTGCAGAACATCTACCATTGAGGGGAAGTATATTTCTTTGTGGAACACAGGATTTGGAAGACGATATTTATTGGGATGGGAGGAGAGTGAGAGGAAAGCTGACATTCAGGGTTTGCTATGAGAATCCAAGGAGGTAATATTTTAGGGGGTTTTGTCAATTATAAATAATTATTTTAATGAGCGTTTATTGATACCTATTGCCCTAATACTTCTACTAACTCTAGTTACTTAGGTCAATGAATTTAATACACAAAGATACATTATTGTCAAAGGTACACAAACTATAGAAGTATCAGTTTAACTTTGATATCCCATCCTTTTCCCCTCTCACATACTAATCAGAAAATGCCAGATCCATTAACACCTTCTTGAAGCTTGTGCAATTGTGTGTTCTGCAGTGTCAATATTTCTTTTAAGGTTTTGCTAATCTTTCTGGAAATTCCCAACACTACTCTTAATTCTCCAGCACTCTCTTTTTTCATTATGTTCTTTGATTTGTACCTTTCACAACACTGGGCTACTGCATGTTTTTGCTTCTATTCCAAAGTTTGTCTTTTCTGATGCCCTGCTCCTGCTGCTGCAGGGATTTTGAATCTTTGCCTGTGTATCCCTCTCACTCCCTGTCCTCTCTCTGGACTCCTTCTTCTGCTCTCACCTGAAATGCAAATCCCATCCTCTCACTTTTAATGGTGTAGCTTTCACCTCCTTTAGTACTACTTCCTGAATCTCAGCTAAAACTACAGCCTGGTATAGAGAATGATTCTGAAATTCCGTTCCAACGTTTGCATGGTAGAGAGAGCAGCTTACCTTTTCTGCAAGCAGGGAAGATAGCAGAGGGAAAGCAATGGTTATTGTAATATTTTGGGTCCCAGAACTCTTTGGGATCTAGTTAAAATTATTATGAACACTCAGGAAAGAAAGTGCATATACATACATATTATTTCTCATGTAACTTTGGAAGGTTTACCCCTGAAGCCATGTATGAATCTACTCGTTTTGCCCAAAGGGATTTCTTCCTCAGGTTAAGACTTTTCTTATAGAAAGGAAAAAAAATTATGGGCTTTGTAGATAATACAAAATATTATAGGCTTTTGTAGACCTGAGTGCAAGTCCTGATTTTGACTGTAAATAAACATTTCACTGAGTTGAAGTTTCATCTTCTGTAAGATAAGATGAATGATATTTATTTTCTGAGTTTTTGAGGATTAGAGATAATTTGGTAATATCGTGGCATAAAGAAGTACTTCAATAAACATTATATCATTATCAAAAACAATGCATCCCGTCACTTTCTGATGGAACATCAAGTTCCACAACAAGATAACAGTATTGCATGTGTAGTGAACTAAATTAATATTATATACAAGAAATTGCCTTGCTGACACCTTTTTCTCTTTATATTTGAACTATGGGCTTTTGCTAATTTTTATTCATCATTACATCAATGCACATATGTGTTGGTTATGTAAATAATATTCAGTGTTGACTCAAGCCTTCTAATAAAGTTTTAAGTTCTTTCTTGCAAAACAGAAGGAGGATATCTTAACTGAGTCTAAAGCAGAGAATTTCTGCATGTAAACTTTGTTCTTTTAGGCTTTTAACTCTTAACTGCCGTTTATACATTAATTGAGAGTCATACAGATTTGGGTTCTAAACTTACAAATTAAGTGTCTTATGCCAATTTTAAAGTTCAGATATCATTCCTATTCCAATTTACTAAATTGGCATCCAAAAGTGCTCAAGGATAAGATAACTGCTTACACACATTGAAAAGTTTTATTACATATAGGGAGTGAACAGGCTGAAACTCGTCTGGATTAGTGATGTTCAGATCTCAGTAATCACGGTAACAGACCCTGATGTGTAAAGATTGTAAGCACACACTTCCTGACCTATGGTCGGAATACAGGAAAAAGAACAGTGAAGTTCATTTTCATCCACTTTGATACACACCCATATACTTCTGAGCCAGAAGGGAAAACAAAATTTTATTTTTAGCTGTTTATGCAGTTGGCCTATTCACTTTACCATTCCCTGACAAGCACCTCTTATAGACCAGTGTCTGTGTTTGACCCTAGAGATATAAAGGTCTATAACACATGGGTATCATCTTCAAGGATGACATGGAGAGTGAGTCCTTGACCTTTGTTTAATGGAAGACCGCAAATCATAGTATTTAAGCGTACCGGCTCTACTATCTGACAGACCCATGTTGGCATCCTACCTTGGAAACTTACTGTCATGCCCGCTTAGCCAAATTACCAACACCCTCAAGAGGCTCAATGATCTTACCTGTAAAGTGTGGGGATACTATCTAAATTGCAAGATTGTTGCAGGGATTAAGTAGAGATACTAATGTATATGGTGTACTTAGCCAAATGGCTGGCACATACTAGTTACTCAATAAACAATGGTTATAATTATTGCATCCTTACCACCTTAACTCCAGTAACTGACACAGCTTCACAGTGATGCTATGGTACTCTGTGGGGTTTTATTTTATTGCTAAGTGAGTAGCCCAGGTATGAGCTCTCAGGCATCTGTTAATTGATAAATGCTATTAAAAACCAGCAAACTTATCATGTCAACCAAATGATCAGCTGCTTACAAAGAATCTCATCAGGTATGCTTTACTAGATATTTTCTGTCAGTAAGCTAAGTCTGAGGCATTTCAATTAAAAGGATCCATTTTGCATTTTTCAATCCTATATCAAGAATAGGGGGCTTCCCTGGCGGCGCAGTGGTTGAGAATCTGCCTGTCAATGCAGGGGACACGGGTTCGAGCCCTGGTCTGGGAGGATCCTAAGTGCCGCGGAGCAGCTGGGCCCGTGAGCCACAATTACTGAGCCTGCGCGTCTGGAGCCTGTGCTCTGCAACAAGAGAGGCCGCGATAGTGAGAGGCCCGCGCACCGCGATGAAGAGTGGCCCCCGCTTACTGCAACTAGAGAAAGCCCTCGCACAGAAACGAAGACCCAACACAGCCATAAATAAATAAATAAATAAATAAATAAATAAATAAATAAATAAATAAATAAATACAATTTAAAGGAAAAAAAAAAGCTCCCTCTTTCACATGATTTAAAAAAATAAAAAGAATAGGTACTACACAGAGAAAATTCAAAATTAATTTTAAATAAATTCTGCACAGTGTTTTGTTATCATAAGCTCTAGAACAAATCTACAGCCTACATTTTATTGTAAAATGTATTCAACTGTTTCTGTTTCACGAAACTACTGATTTATACTTATATATATATACACATACATGCATACACACATACATAGGTATACATTTATCAATCAAGTGCCAAAAAATCTCAAAAAGATATCTTATTAGATATTAAATATAAAGTTTTATTAGTCAATACATCATTTTCTTGGCTAGGCATTAGCACAGCTATGGGGAAAATTGCATAATGTCTGCAAGTTTTTTCTCACTATAGACTTTCTAATGATGGTAAATGAACACAAGATAATCCAAAAACTCAATTTGAAAATACTTCTTACTTCAGTTACCTGTCAGGAGCAATAGATCCAAAATGAGAACTCCTGATTTCACCAAATTGTTATTAAAAATAAATTGTCCTATTTTCTGCTGTATTACCTTAATCAAATAATGTTACAAAATATTGTTGCATGATTCAAGGTGCATTATATAAAAATATATAAAATGTAAGTGACCAATTCCCTGTTTAAACCTTAATATTTGTGTACTTTTTGTGATACCTTGTCCAATAAACCCTTAAGTCCTGGAGTGCGTTGGTAGACACAATTCTATTTTTTTATACATGTAATGTGATCTTTTAAAAACATTATTATTATAAAACCACAGTGCTTTTCCTTCTTCTGCTGTCGACTCTAAAGTTATTGGTAATTTCTTGACTATTTCCACGACACCTGACAAATATGTCTGAGTATTTCCATAATGTCTATCAGAGTGATATCTAGGTGCTCTGAAAGAAGTATTAAACTAAAACTGTGGTGAATGAAGGATAGAGTACAGCTCATTTGTTTCCACAACTCTGTTGGAGCTATTCAAGTCGTTATGGGTTAGAGAAAACTGTATAGGGTCAGTGCTTTTAGTTTATAATTGCCGTTTGTCTAGAAAAGCGAGAAGGTTGCTACTTCACTGTTGTGGTTCTAAGGTTTAGAAAGAGTTTTAACATTTGTGAATTTTTTAATCGGTAGTTCAAAATTTGATGTTTTAATTTTTAAAATTTCTAACATTAATTCATTCCCAGGTCTACCTTATGATGCACAGGGTTTGCTAACGGAAGGATGGTGATAAAGGCAGGATTCAAATTTAAAATAAAGTCATGTTAATGAAGAAAGTTTAAAAAACTGGATTGTCCAGTCTAGGCATATAAATATTAAAAATTTAAAAAACCAGTAATAGTTGCTAAGCCTATAAATATTTATTTATTTGGAATTGTTCTGGGGCTGTAAGCTTAAGCTACCTTTGAATTTGTTTAAGCCCACTCTGCAGCATGCTTACCATAGTATGACAGAGGGAAAAAAATCAAGTAAAATTGGACTTACAGTTTACATCAGCATGAGGAAGTTGAGTTTGATATAAAACAGAACTTCTAATAGTGAAATTTATTAAGAATTAAAAAGTATTGGCAAAGGATAAGAGAAAGTCCAGGGCTGAGAAGGTAGGAACTTAGCATTTAAGGTTGGGGAGAGAAAGAGCTAGCGAAGGAGACCAAGAATTGCTTATGAGGGTGGTGAATACCAGGAGTTTTGGGGGTCATGGAAGCCAAGAGAAGAAAATTTTTTTTTTTTTGTATTTTTATTTTATTTATTTATTTATTTTTGGCTGCATTGGGTCTTTGTTGCTGTGTGCAGGCTTCCTCTAGTTGTGGTGTGTGGGCTTCCCACTGCGGTGGCTTCTCTTGTTGCAGAGCATGGGCTCTAGGCGCCCAGGCTTCAGCAGTTGTGGCTTGCGGGCTCTGGAGTGCAGGCTCAGTAGTTGTGGCACACAGGCTTAGTTGCTCCGCAGCATGTGGGATCTTCCCGGACCAGGGCTCGAACCCATGTCCCCTGCATTGGCAGGCAGATTCTTAACCACTGAGCCACCAGGGAAGCCTGAAAGTATTTTTTAAATGAGGGAAAAATCAGTTTAGTCAGATTGAATAAGATGAGAACCAAAGAGCTATTGGATCTGACAATTTGAAAGTGATGGAAAATCTTGATAAATGTCATTTCAGTGAAGCCAGGGGCAAATAAATTTGATATAGGAAGTAAAAATAGTTAAGATATAGATAAGGCAAGATAATAGACAAGGCAAATAAGTTAGATAGATATAGTAGGTAAGAAGAGATAGAAAAGAAAATGGGAGGAAAAGAAATGGAGACTTTATACTTAGTCCAATACTTCCAGAAGTTTCTGCAAAGAGAGCAATAATATAGTTGAGTGTTCGCTGGAAAGAGATGTGGTGTTAAACGAGTGTTGATTCTTAAGGGAAAATCCTAAAGCAGGATAGCATGCGGATGTGAATCCAGTAGAAATGGAGGAAGTTATAATAACTGCACGATCAAAATGATGAATAAGGCTAAAGGGATAATCAGCAAGATACAAGGAGTATAGATGAACATTGGTTTGTAGCTTTGATTTAGGAGACTGAAGGACTTTAAGCTGCTACTACTTTCTCAAAGAAATATGAGATGATGTCAATAGTTAAGTCTGAGGGATGGAAGAATTTATGTGAGGTTTGAGAAAAAAAAAAGATAAGGTATGAAAGAGTCACGGTGGGGAGTTTAAAAACTAGCCACATAGAGAAACCCAATACGATTATGTGGAAAAACTAAGCATCCTGTTAAGGTTTTGATAATGAATCTACAGCAAACTAGTCAGCTTGGGTGGTTTACTCCAAAGAACTTCAGCTACTCTGCTGCCAGCACTCAAGAAAAGGGTATGGTTCATCTAGTGCTGGGATCTGCCAGGGGAACATTACAAAGAGAGGGGAAAAGGAATTGAAGATATTCTGAGGGAATGATTAAATGACAGAGCATGCATTCTCTACTGGACAATGAGACTAAAGATAAGCATGGACTTCTAGATGGTGAAATAGAGGTAGGGTAAACAAGTTGGGGTTCAAAAAAATAAAACACTAGGGTCTTCAGAACAAGTTAATGTATGATTGCGTGTAGCGACACAGTGAAATGTTTAATACTGAGGTTTCAACAGAGAGACAATTTCCAGTGATGATAATGCGTAGATGTGCCCATGGCAGTGAACGACTGAGATGGAGGGAGAAGATTATCACTGGAGTTGAGGAGGTCAAGAACTCAGCGGCCAGAATGTAGGGATGGATGGTAACATGGAGGTTTGGGTGTTGGGTCAACGCTGTATTGTGCTCGCTCTTCCTAAATACTTATGTGATCTTAGGATGCATTAATGAAGGTATAGTGAGTAGAACAAGGGAGATAGCTATGCTCTGAGGAACACTGGCGAGCTTTTACTTTAGTATTATCTATTTTAAAGTGCGCCATACTTTAAAATAGATAATGCCAAACAGGGAAAGAATCCAGGGCAAAAGAAAAGAATAGTGAGGAAGGTGTACCATAAGAGGAACAGTTGAAGAGACTGGGGGCATTTAGACTGGATGAGAGAAAACCTTAGGGGAAACATGAGAGTTGTTTTCAAATATTTGAAGTGCTGTCATGTGGGAAAAAACCTAGATTCGTTCCATGTTGTTTCTGAGGGAGAACTGAAACAACATCCAAGAGTGGATGTTACAGGAAGGCATATTTCAGCACAACGTAAAGAAAGAACTTTCTTACAGTCAAAGTTGTCCAAAGGCAAAATGCGTTTTCTTAGAAAACAGTGAAGTCTCGTCATTGGAGGTGTTCAATTTGGTTGGCATATTGGCAAGGATCTCCAAGAATCAGAGGTTGATTTTCTTTCATTTGTCCATAGTCTATAAGGGCATCAACATCTAGAATATACTAGCGTTCAAAAATTACAATTTTAGGGCTTCCCTGGTGGCGCAGTGGTTGAGAATCTGCCTGCCAATGCAGGGGACACGGGTTCGAGCCCTGGTCTGGGAAGATCCCACATGCCGCGGAGCAACTGGGCCCGTGAGCCACAACTACTGAGCCTGCGCGTCTGGAGCCTGTGCTCCGCAACAAGAGAGGCCGCGATAATGAGAGGCCCGCGCACCGCAATGAAGAGTGGCCCCCACTTGCCGCAACTAGAGAAAGTCCTCGCACAGAAACGAAGACCCAACACAGCCATAAATAAATAAATAAATAAATAAATAAACACAAAGTTAAAAAAAAAAAAAATGACAATTTTAAATGTGGTGATGAATTCTTCCTGGTCTATGTATTTAGTTGTATGATACCATTTTACTTATTTTTATTTCACTCTTTGAAATATCAGTGACAAAATGATTGCGGTAGAGCCTAAAAATGATCAGACCTAGAATTCAAAGTGCCACATTTGAACTCCAGCTATTCTGTTTATTAATTCCTTAATTTCACTTAACTTCACTTTTACACATATGTAACATGAAAATAATTGCTTGGTTAAGGAGGCTATGGAAATATTTTTCGAGGGAAGCAAGCCAAAAAAAAGTTATTAAGGCCAAGAAAAAGTTATTAAGGTTTATACAGATTAGTGAATTCTCAAAAAGGGGTTGGTGCATACCAGATTTTCACGATGGGATAATGAAGTTCTAGAAGATTGTAAAAGCACTCCATGTTTTTCTGATATTCCAACTGGTAAAGATAAGATGAAAAAAAAAAAAAAAAAAGGACTGTAGCCAAATAACACTATCATCCAACTTATAAATAATTGGTTCTTTTAATATTCCCAGTATCTGTTATAATTATTTTTGAACTCAAGATATCTAGCCTGAGAATGTTTTAGTTTTATGACAATTTATGAGCTGCGAAGTACCAAAGCGAGAGCAATAGCACGGTTACACTTTCAGATTCAGAGCCACAAGGGACTTTTAAATACATAGAAGATGGTAGAACACCAGCAGCCAGCCTTTACCACCCTGGAGTCTTTATAAAATAATATGCAACTTTCTATGCCAATCTTTTATACTTTTTTACTTTGTCTCTGTTAGAGTCTTTTTTACTGGTCTTCAGAAAATAGAGAAAAAAAAATTAGATTCACTGTACCAGTAATCCAAAATAACTAAGAAAGAGGATATTTTGCATAATTTTGTTTCAGAAGTTTAATATTGATTATTTGGCTGGACAGAGCTTTGGGGTGAAGAGCCCTTGACTTGGAATTAGAAAGCTTGAATCTGAGTACTTTTCTGCTAAGCATTTTTGGATGTGTCCTTTAGTGTTCTTGAGTAGCAGTTCTCTTCTAACCTGTGGTAATAATTCCAGTCTCACCTCCCTCATGGTTTTGCTGTGAGGATCAAAGTAGATGTTACACTTAGTGGAGGGAGCTACAGGTAGATGTGTACACATATGTAATTCTTTTTATTCCTCATAGATATTCTTCAAGGAAGTTATTAATTTTCACGTTTCCACCCAGAAATGAATACCAAGGCTCAGAAATCTAAATAACCTACCAAAGGTCACAAGCAATAACATAGCCAACGTTGAACGCTACTTTACTAACTTCAAGTGCCAAGACTTTTCCACAGCTCCAAAATGAAGCAATGTGTGCCAGAGGTTGCAAATAGCAAAGCATTTATTTATTCCAGGAAAAGGAAATTGTTGCCCTAGAAAGGAGACTTATTCATAGTATACTACTTGGCTCTGAAGCGAATAAAATTGGTATAATTATATTAATGAAAACCCTTGCTATTTATTTAACTAAAAATAGGTATATTGGGAGGACAGGATTTTAGAGGATAATGATTAAAATGAATAAACCAAGATGCAATAGTAGTAGCATATTATTTAAAAATTCATAGCTAATTCCTAAAAGAAGCAGCTAAAACAAAGAAAATGGAAGTAAACAGTTATAGTAGGAGTGGAGAGCACAGGAATGGGGTACTACTGCTTTCTATTATAAGCCTTTTATTGCTACATGATTTTTAAACTCTGCTCATGTGTTACATTGATAAACATGCAAGGTGAAAAATAGAGAAAACTTTGAAATGTTTAATGAGGCCACTTTGCAAGTATGCTGCATTTTATGTTGGGAGCCTTGTGGAATTGACCTGGCTCTTTATGTTTTCATATTATGACAATTTGGAATATTTGGTGTCCATTAAGATTTTTTTTTAAAGTGAAGGGTTATTTTGCGCCTGTGAAGAGTATGATTATGTTTGCTGAGGTTAAAAAGCTGAATTCTTAGCCTGTGGCCAGTATTTATTTTAACTATCGTGTGTTGTTAAAAAAGCGTGTTGTTTTTGCTGCTGCAGAATTTGGGTTAAGGTGAAAAGTCAGAACAGGATGAATGTGGAAATCTATAGTAAGGCTGCAAGAAATCTTGGTTATGATATATCCAGAAATACTCCCATAATCACACTTCCTTCAGTTAGGGTGCCCAAGTTCACTGGATATTCCTGGAGTTTAGGTACAACTAATGATGAAATGATGAGTGAATTCCTTGAGGGCTGAAGTTATATGACCAGGAAAAGACAAGCCCTTTCCTGAATCACAATATGAATGTGACAGGTGAAGTATCGGGTCTTATGCCCGACCATACTTAAAAAACATAGGGGAAATAGATATCTTTAGCTAAAGGCATCTCTCTATTTTTAGTTGACAGATTGATAAAATGAAAATATGTGACAATGGAGTTTATATTTCCTAACTTTTACAGAGGTTTTCCTCCATGTACATGTGTACCTATATATAAGCATGCCCAGGCATATGTATGATGCACTTATATTTAAAATATGAATATGTAAAAAATTATGACTGATTTTTTAACCTAACATACCAAAAGTTATATATCTAACTACAGGTTGCCCTTTGGAGAATAGTTCTCTTGGAAAGCTTTATACTTATCTTAATATTCTCCCTAAATTTAGAAGTCTATCTTTGTTTTAAATTTTCTCCTTTGATAATACCTTTTACCAAGCACCATTAAAGATAGATTTTGGAGAATCAATGATTTCTAGAAACAGCCAAAAGAATGTGGAGTGAAATCCTAGGAAGGTGAGTGAGTAACCTGAGTCACAGGGTTATGAGTTTGATGATCAAAGGTAAGATTACATTTCTTGTTGTTCAAGCTAAAAATCCCCAAAGGAAATCCAGAAGCTTTTAAAAATGTCATCATTGGGGTATGCCTCGAGTCTTGAAAGCTGATCTTCTTCAGTTGAAAATTGTAGTTTTGCTAAACACAACATTAAAAAGTCATTTTCTAGTCACACCCTATGCATGAATTCAGAAATATTGGCAAGAAAATGAATGTTATCAATATGAAAGTGAATTAGAGAGAAAAATAGATGGAGTTAATCAGCCAGGAGGCAGGCAGAAAGGGAAAATTTGGCTGATAGCATGCAATGAGCCCCTCTGGACCATTTCACCAGAGGACTTTCTAAGAAATCAAGACAGCACAGAGTCAAGAGAGGGAGAAAGAGCCTGCTTGATGATGTTCTCTGCCTTCTTTGATCCAGCTATTCCTGAACAAAGATATCCCTGAACTTTATGATTCAATAAGCCCATTAATGCCCTTTATCGTTATGATGACGATGCTGGTGCTGATGATGATTGGTGGTGGTAGAGGAAGAGGAGAAGGAGAGAGAAAGCGAAGGAGGATTAGGGATAAATAGGAATGAATGAAAAAGCAGACTCTACCCAGGGGAAATTATCGCTACCTTTGAGAAGGATGAGAGAGTTGGGAAAGCCAACAAGTTTGAGGAATTGGAGAAATGATGAATCCAATATTTACAAAAGCTTCATTTTGAGAGGAAAACAGTTTTTTCAAGGAGCTCATGTTGGTTACTTATGCTTTTGCTTCTGGTGTCACTTCAATTCAAGAAGTTACAAGCTGAATAGTCTCTGCCTTAAAGGAGCTTGCTGTCTAACATCAAATATATATTTTATAATTCCACACGCCTTTTAAAATAAGTACTCTTATTAGCTTCATTTTCTTGATGGGAAATCTGGGATTAGTGAATTTAAACTTGTTCAAACAGTAAGTTCCAGAGGTAGGATTTGACCCTGTTTTTCTTGATTTCAGAGTTTGTCTTGAACACCTGTTATAAGTATAGTTTCCAGATTTCTTGGTTTTTTTTCAATGTAAACTTAATTATATATTTCCGATATTTATTGTAATGGAAAAATATATGAGAAGAGAAACATAAGGCAGATTTTAAGACTATAGATTTCAACTTAATAAACTTGATAAAACTAATAATGAGTTATACACTTGTCCATATTGTCTTGAAATGAAATACACTTAACGTTTCATATTTATTTATAAAACCCGAACTCATAGTACTTATAATTGTTATCAGCAAAATATTTCTGTAAATAAGAAGACATTCAGTCAATACTAGCTATAACATGAATAGCTAGAAATTATATCAGAAAAGTCTGTGTACTTTCAAGACACTCTATATACTATGTATTGTTCCTGACCTGTGTACCAAAAAAATCTTAATGTTATTGCTTTTGCTTATCACTTTTACTCATAGCATCTCTTTGAACTAAGCTAATAGTACTATCTGCATGGTGCTTTCTACTTATTAAACACTTGAATTATTAAAGTCTTTCTTTATCTTTCTTAGTACTACTGGTGGCAATGTCAGCACTAATCTTTCTTTATCCTTGGTTATATTTATTACTCCTTTTGTTTTCCTAAAACAAAAACCATTTTGCACAGAATGAGTTAGGGGGAAGGCATAAAATGTCAAGAGGTAGGTTAAGGGTTCTAAAGCCCCTCTTACGGGCAGATCTTAATTTCATGTATAACCTGGAGGGATGATCTCAGAATTATGGAACCGTATAGCTGGAAGAAAACTGACAGATCATCCCTTCAATATTAGGCTAACATAAGAAGCCCTTCCTCAGCAATCCGGAAATAAGTCAACAAAAACAATTGGAATTGGAGACTCTTTTCTTTTAAATGACAGCCGTCACTTTTGAAGATTAATATTTATTTGAACATATTCCTTATGTGATTGGCAATCAGTTTCATTGATGCTTAACTTTTTAAAATAGTAAGCTAAACTGAAAAAAAAGTAAATGCAATAGCTATTTCCTTTTTATTTTTTTTCTTCTAGGGAAGATATTTTTAAAGAGATATTAATTATAGCTTGAGAAAACTCTTCACAATTGTTAAAAGCAACTATTGGTAATTTATCCCCTGCTCATCACCTTCATCATAATTATCTCAAAATCATAAAATTTATATTTCTAAGACCAATGGCATGCTATTTCAGAACTATACCCAAAAGATGGATTTTAAAAAATACTAGGGGTGTACCCAATCTGATCTTTCATGGTAATGCTGTCAGAATTTCAAAGCTTTCTTACATGTTTAATGAACCCCCTAACATGGTGTTTAAAAGTTTTTCACATTTTTTTTTAAATTTATTTATTTATGGCTGTGTTGGGTCCTCGTTTCTGTGCGAGGGCTTTCTCTAGTTGTGGCAAGTGGGGGCCACTCTTCATCGCGGTGCGCAGGCCTCTCACTATCGCGGCCTTTCTTGTTTTGGAGCACAGGCTCCAGATGCGCAGGCTCAGTAATTGTGGTTCACGGGCCTAGTTGCTCCGCGGCATGTGGGATCTTCCCAGACCAGGGCTCGAACCCGTGTCCCCTGCATTGGCAGGCAGATTCTCAACCACTGCGCCACCAGGGAAGCCCAGTTTTTCATATTTTTAAAAAGGCTTCACAGATATTATGAAATTGACATGATCTATTAAGAATTAATATAGCAATTTTACATACTCTTGAAATTTCAAGCATAGACTAATTATTAAGCAAGTAAAAATCCCCTGAAGATGATGCAAAACTATTCCTAAACCTGAAAAGGGAGATTCTTTTTTTTTTTTTAATCAATTTTTATTGGAGTATAGTTGCTTTACAATGCTGTGTTAGTTTCTTGCTATACAGCAAAGTGAATCAGTCATACGTATACATATATCCACTCTTTTTTAGATTTCCTTCCCATTTAGGTCACCACAGAGCATTGAGTTCCCTGTGCTATACAGTAGGTTCTGATTAGTTATCTATTTTACACATAGTCGTGTATATATGTCAGTCCCAATCTCCCAGTTCATCCCACCCCCTCCTTCCCCCTTTGGTAACCATAAGTTGGAGATTCTTAAGTCTTATTTCAATATGCTAGTTTTCGTTTCCATAAGCCTGAAGAACAGCATTGCCATTGTCCTGTAATCTGCGAATGTTTCTGTTGGCCTGGACAATGGGATGCAGAATGGATTAGCTGCTCTGTGGACTTGCCAGGGTTGGTTTCAAGGTCAATGTGGATCACTTGAACCAACAGGGAAAACAATAAAAAATTATAGATATCATTTTTGTTGTTCTACACTTTGTGTGTGTGTTTAAATAAGCAGTAGTGGCTTCAAGCTGCAAAGGGAAAAGTTAGGAATGATAAAGCTAATTGGATCAAAGTGACAACCGATCTGGATGATATCGCCCCCTATGAGCGTTTCTTGCCCTGAATCATCTGGCTTGTCTGTCTGATGACTAATCACTCCCTCTTTCTACACGGTTTGCTCCTAGACCCAGACAGACTCACCATACAGTTGGCTGTAGTTTTGCCTCAGAAATACTGCTTCAGCCATACTAGTATAGTGAGCCCTAAGAGGTTCTGTGGGACACCGAATTTTCAGTTCCAAAACTGGGATCATTCTGGAAAAACTGGGAGGCTTGTCATCCTAGTTAGGTACACCATCAGAAGCCAAGCATATTAGCTGCCTTTTATTGTACTTGTGTCAGATCTGCTGTTCTGAATTATATAATTTCAACTGCAGTCAATGCTTTACTTTACTGAAAAATATGTTACCTTACACCAAGAATGAATGAGTACATTCTCTATCTAAAAGGAAACAGAGAAAGGGAGACACTGAGGAAGAATCTGTGTTTCATCTAGTAATCTTTTTCCCTTGGAAAACTGGTGGATGATGAGACAGAGGTCATTATTCTGTTTTCCTGATGCAGTACTGGATTAAACAAATAATGCTCAGGTTAGGTTGTGAACCCACTAAAATCGTAGAGCAGAACCGACACATTTAACCACATCGTGAAGTGCATGTCCAGTCTCAATTTCCCAGTCCTAGCTCAATATTCTAGTTTCTGCTTTGAATAGTTAGCCTGTGAATAAACAAAAGGATACAGCTGCTATATGTGAGAAAAATAAAATTTAAAAAAAACCTTAAAAAAAAAACCCCAAAACACCTTATAAGGGGTTTTTTGTTTTCTTCTTTTTCTTATTTTCTTCCCTCCTTTAAATAGGTAGTTCATTTTGTTTTAATGGTCCCGTCTTGGATCCAGCAAGCAAACCTTTCTTACTAAAGGGGTCTCTACTTAACTGGTGTCTCTGTCATCAGCCTGACCTTGTAGCTTTCTCTAGTGCCATTATACCCTGGGTGCTGGCTTATTTTCATACAGCAGCCCCTCTGCTTGATCCCACTTCATCTACTTCACGGACACAGACATTTGTTGGGCTTATTAGCTCAGCAGGAGCCTTATCATATTTTGTATCCGAGGCTGTTGGAGATGTCAGGAGATGGAAATGCTGTGTAGCTTTTTATCCTCCTTTCTTTTACTTTCTCCTAGAGCCCAGCGTTGCATTTGGATTCAGCATTCTCTTACTACTAGCTGCTGAGATCACTTTAAATATGTCTAGCTTTGCCATCTGTACCAATAACACGGCAAAGGCTTAGCCATGATTAGGCTGTCAAGATATATTAAGTTAAAAAGTATCAAAGTTTCTTGCTCCAACCCCAGACCTTTTAAGAGTCTACCTTCTTTGGAATCCCTTCCCCCCTCCTCTCTAACCTTATAGTCACCATGCTTTGCTTGACCTTGACCAACATCTGCACCCAGGGAACACTAATGAATTTGGGCCAATTCATCTCCAAACTCCAAATTTAATCAAGCTGACATGCCGGGGAAAGCAGACTATAATTAATTTCTAACATTTTAGGTAACATGTAAATTTTCATAAATTTTATCTGATGGGCCATGCTTAATATTTCAGTTTTCTTTAAAAAGACACAATGTTAAACGAATACATGTATATTTAGTAGCTAATTTTCTATATTAAAGATTATGTGTGTGTGTGTGTGTCTTTAATTTTGGAAGCACAGTGAAATTAAATATAACAGTTTTACTATGTGATAAAACCCCACACAAACTGCAGAGCTGTTGCAAATTTATTTCCTTGTTTTGTTTGCTTGTTTTGTGACCATTGTAATCATTTTAATAAATTTACACATCAATGGCTGTGCATGATGATAAATAAGTTCTAAAAGCCTGTGCTTAACCATTTTTATTTGGCCATCACTCTATTAGAGAATGGGTAGTACCCTTCCGGTAAGACGATACTTCTTTTTTTGTTACCTAAACAGGAAAATCTCTAATTTGACAGAAACTCCCACGTTCCCAGATGAATTGAACAGCTTCCATGTACTCATTTATAAATGTCATTAATTATTATCAGCTCAAATCATAATCCAATTTGTCCTTAATAAACTTGTAAATGATGTCTTTGCAAGTTTGTTAGAGAAGGTAAGTCTGCATGTGTCACTAAACTAGAATGATGCAATCTTTGAAAAGGTTGTCATTACTTCACTTCTAATATTTCTATACTGGTGTTGTGTTTGAAATCGAGAACAGTAGCATTATAAAACAAAATCTTTCATTTCCAGAGTACTCTGCATTGCAAAAAAAGGTATAATAACATTATTTTAGTGTTATTTAATATTACATTTCCTATATGCAAATCCAAACTTTGTGTGCTTTATTATGAATGAGAGATGGTAAGTATTTAAGTGTTTAAACATATCTGGTGCTATGATCAACAAAAAGAAAAATGTGGGCAAATTTTCCAAGCACTGCTTGGAAAAAATAAAGGAAATTAAAACTGAATTCAAGGAAAACGTTTATAAATATCCCATTCTTCAGTGAAGAAATTTCCAATGTGTACTTTGACAACTCTATTGATCACGTATTTTTTAAACATACACATAAAGGCCAATCTCACATGTTTATACCGGCGAGTAGAGTTAAAATTTTAATTCAATATTTGTATACTATTTAATATAATATCGATTGAATGCATTCTGTCCTTAGTGACGTGCTTTTTACATGATGGAAAATTCTTTTAGAACTTACTTGAGAACCGTAACATGTACAACTATTAACCTTCTATGACAAAATTTTGGTCATTTGAAAATACTTGGAAGAAACAGAAGTTTAAATGATACTAATTAAATAATGTATTCCAATAAAAATGTTTTTTTTTTTTTAAAGATACTTTTTGGAGATAAAACTAATTATGACTAAAAAAAAATCTGGGATATTTCTTTATGTTTTTAGCATCTGTTAAGTTCCTCTCACTTTTATTTTCAAAGGTCAACATTTGGGGCTTCCCTGGTGGCGCAGTGGTTGAGAGTCTGCCTGCCAATGTAGGGAAGACGGGTTCAAGCCCTGGTCCGGGAAGATCCCACATGCCGCGGAGCAACTAAGCCCGTGCGCCACAACTACTGAGCCTGCGCGTCTGGAGCCCGTGCTCCGCAACAAGACAGGCCGCGATAGTGAGAGGCGCGCGCACCGCGATGAGGAGTGGCCCGGCTTGCCACAACTAGGGAGAGCCCTAGCACAGAAACGAAGACCCAACACAGCCATAAATAAATTAATTAATTAATTAATTTTAAAAAAGTCAACATTTGTTTTCTTTCAATAAAAATATTATTTTTCTTTAGTTTTGAAAACAGGTCTGCCAAAAATAGAATTTCCCACCAACAATTCATCCTCAAATCGTTAATAAGTTCCTTTAATCAAGATCAAATTTATCTTGTTGCAATGGATATCAAATAACAACTAAAAAACTATCATGTACTTCACTTTATTCCTTTTAACTAGTTAGGTTGGTAATATCGAAATAAAAAAAAAATCCTTCATTTAATGTTCTTCCTCATATAAAGAATTTCGGGTTAATGCATTTACTAATTGTATGTGAGAAATTGAAAAATGAGACAACAAATTCTGGCAAATCTTCCTTCAAATTGAATCATAAATTTGTGTTGTATTAGCAATGGAGGTAATCATTTTTTTATTCCTACTCCTATCACTTTGTCCATAAAATCACATTGTTCTATTAAAGGTACACAAGAATACAAATGGTAGGAATGATATAAAGAAGGCAAAGCTGAGAGGCGGAGGGTTTCTTTGTTCATTTGTTTTCATTTTATTCCTTAATGTTACATGTTTTGGTTTTAAAGCCCCGGTTTGGGCTAAAAATATAAAAATTGTGTGTAAGAGGAAAATTCGGTGTTATATGGCATCAATATTAAATTAGAGAATCTGATTGAATTAAAAAAAAACATTTTAAATTTATAAGGTCTGCAAGTGCTATACTAATGTCATCATCCTCACTTAATTGGTGGATAACCCTAAAATGCCTAAGGAATTAATAAGATGTTCCAGGTCTAATGTAAACAGTAGACTTGTGTGTTTCAGAGATTTTCATATGTAGAAAAATGTCTTACTTGGGTTTGTATTTGTTTAATATTCACTGAGGAGTCATGTACAACTGGCTTAGAAACACTGATAGGGAATCTCTGATACTGTTTCTGTTAATATAGACAGAATTTTCTTTTTCGTCTGTGGGTGCCATTTACCTGGGATGGTCCAAATGATCTGAGTGGGGATTATTAAGGCTGAAAGTGATATGAGCAAAAGTCTTTGTTATTTTCGTGTTAATGGTAATGCCAACAGATATTCGCGTAGTACATTACAGTTGATAACACTTTTTGTCACATGCTTTTTCTCATTTGACCCTCACTAAAATTTTGTAAAATGTTAAAAAAAAAAAAAAGTTCTTTGAGATGCCCTACAAAATCCTGAGCAGGAAATTCAGCATCAGATGGACCTGGGTTCAGGTCTTGCCTCTCCCACGAGTTTATTGAACTACTTTAAGGTTTGGTATCATCCTTCATACTCAGGATAAATGTTCCCAGGATTAAATGTGATAAATAGGATAAAGCATTTACATAGTGCCTGGCGCACACACTAGCTGCTGTCATTGCTTGAAGACGAGGACCCTGCATTTTTAACTTTGTCCCCTCAGCTCACTATTTAGTACCTAGTGGTTTGCATAGGAGTCCAGCTGATGTTTGTTGAGCAAATAAATAAAAAGAAAAAGTTAGAACTGAGAGTAGTAGAGTCAAATGATTTGTTTAAGGTGATGCGCCTGGGAAACAGTAGAGCTGAGTATCAAGTCCAAATTTCCTGACTCTACAGTCCAAGGTTTTCCCTGACGGCTTCTCGTGCTGAGGAATGTAACCGCTGCCCTGCCTTCCTGTCTCAGGGGATTGGCTCTTTATCTGCCAATGCACTGATGGTTGCACTAACATTTTCACTGCCCCAGCATCTCCGCCATGGATATCTAGTAGCTACGTGTTGTTTCAAATCTTCAGCAAAGAATAAAATCTGGCAGGATATTATAAACATTCAAGCAAGTAGCCCAAAGAAATTGCTCAAACTTATGCCATGGTAATGCACACACCACCAGCTTTATTTCCATCTTCTTGCAGCGATGTGTTATGAGGATTTTTCAAAATCATCATTTTCGTATAACACATCATGCTCTTAAAGAATAAGAGAACAGAATCTCTCTTTGGTTGGAAAACTGCAAGAGCCAGAAACATGCATGTTATTTCCCCTTGTGTGACAAGCTGAAGATGCACAATGCCCTTGCGCCTAAAACCCCACATACAGAAACCAGAACCTTAAGGAGGATGCGGAAGCCACAATTCTATAAACATAAACACAGCATCAAGATATTAGCTACTTTAAGGGCAGTCCCCCTCAGGATAGGCATACAACAAAAGTCAGCAACAACATTAACGACAAAAAAACCTCAGTATCGTAAACAGCAGCAAAAACAAAAAATAAAACAAAACCACACAACAAGAAAGAAAATAGAGAGGTAAGGAGGCTTAAAATGCCAGTCATTTCAATCTCTTTAAGATGATTTTCCCTTTAATGGTCATCCGATTTATTTGGGAAAAAGAATTTTATTCCTAATTCTTTTCAGTATTTTTTAAAGCTAAACTTCATATGGTCAAGAAGTCAGAAAATGATCACTTGTGTAGGGATGAATAGCTCTTATGGAATTCTCAATATATGACACAACTTTTTTTTTTTTTTTTTTTTACTGTAGTCATAAAATTCTAGCAAAGTACCTATAGTGCTGACTAAATCAACAGGGGATTAAAGCATATAGAAGAAATATCTACTTTTTATATATAGGATGAATATAAACTGCTAGGTTTGCAACTTTTATAGGAAGAAAGGGAAAGGCATGTTTTTACAGTTACTACATCTTTTATTCAAAGATGGGAGCCAGCCAGATAGTGAGAGAGGAAGAAAGAAAGAATTGACTCCGTGCTATGTGTTCGGTAAAAAGTGCTTTGGATAAAAATAATAATAAAAGGTCACAGTTCAAATTAAACTGTCAGGCAGTCTATACGTGACCTGCTCATTATATATTTATTGTTTCTTGACTATGGAAAAATGATCATTATCACCATGATTTTCACCTGACTTTCAAAAATGAATGCACATAATCTTTTGCATTATCTAAATAGAATAGGCTATGTTCTGTGCAGTTGCCAAACTTAAAATGATAGAATGTTCATTTAGCCCGTCTGTCTAACCCATCTCGTCTCCCCCTCCTTTGATGGGGAGGGGAGGGAAGGAGAGACAGTCTTTTGCTTTGGCAGGAGGGTAAGCAGGCCATTGTTTCTGCAGTCAATGCCAGTGTCATCTTATGAGTCAGCAAGACGTGTTTAAGGCTCTCTTGGTTAGGGCCTAACTCTATAATTCCCCAGGGCTGTCACCTCCTCTGGCCCAGTGCCAAAGGAGTTGGAGCAGGGCCCCAAACCTCAGGCCAGGGTCCCATCTCATGACTCTGCAGAGCCTCCTGTGGTGTCTACATTATTTCCATACATAACGTTTGTTTATATGGGTAAAACATGGTCTCTCATTTCCCACTTAGCGCCGATGTTAAAAAGAAAACCCTTTTTTTTTAAAAACAAGAAACTTCTAATTTCCCAAGCATGTACTAAAAAGGAAAGCAACAAATTAAATATGACTTTAAGCTACTTCATTGTACACTTTCATCTATTGTCTTCCACCCAGATTGGAAAAAGCACAGGTGTTTTGCCATGTGCAGCTGAGATCTGACAACTAGTTTTTGATGTTCAGGGTTAAATTTAAATCCACATGGCCTGGTTACCAATCTCCACAGTTGCACCCAGGCAGGACTAGGAAAGATTGATGATTGTGATTGTGAGATTAATCCTGTAATGTTTACAAGACTCCTGAGCTGAAACCTGGTTTGTCGTATCATGCTACCCAGAGAAGGCCGCTTGGCTTGCCAGGGTAATTTCTTCTGATGCAGTAAATAACTAGGCATAATGAAAATACTCTGATGTATTCCACTGCCTGATTGATGCTCTGCATGTGATACGGTAAAAGCAGTGCCCTTCCTATCACAAATTTACATATACAAACCAGCAGAAGACGCATGATAATGTCAGCATCCTGCAAAAGCCCTGGGATGCTACACAATTTTATAGCAGTTATGAATTACTGTTGACCTTTCTGGCCTCTTCTACCAGTATGCTAGACTTGAGCATATTGAAAGTCATCAGTCTGAAGCAGTCATTCTTTACATAATTATGGCTATTTGTGTGGGGGGAGGGTAGTGTTTCTTTTATTGTTAAGAATTAGCATTAAGGGATAACACTGCTGTGACCTAGGACAGTCTCTGCTGCTTTATACACATTTTAATAAAAGCAGGGAAAAGGACACTAAAAATACTTCAGCAGATTTTTCAAAGCACCATTGCACGGAAAGAAAAATGCTAACTGCTTTTCAGTATTTTTTAAACATAGGGAAAAAAGGATCCCAGTAGCTTGCATTCATTTTTTCTTTTTTTTTAAATGTGGTGGTTTAAAATTATTTTTTAGTATTTCTCTGTAATCGTTCAGGCAAATTTTCTTGTTTAATTTTATGCATCTCTGGACTGGGAAAAGAGTTGGAAGGACCAAAGAAGAGTCTGGGGTCCATATATAGATTACATTTTTAAATTCACGTGGATGCATTACCGAAGGCACCTCTATACTTCATACTAAATATCTGAATAATCAGGCTTTCAGAAGATCACTAAACACAGTTCCTTACTGTCATTTGCATTTTAATGTCCTTAAAATTATTACACTAAGGGAAATGTTTTTGATACATTACAGCATTTCCTCTAAATGTGTGATTATGTTAATGAGTTTTCAATCAGTATCCTAGCCTGACACCATAAGAAAATTTATGCAAAGTTCATACCCTGTCAGGGCCTTTAATCAGGACCATTTATTAGAGCCCTGCCTTCTTTGATGGTTGCTGCTGCCTTTATTAAATATACTGACTTGGCCATCTGAAGAAAAGGACAATAAAAGGTTACTGGGGATGAAAGCATGAATGCTATTTGCTCATGTTTCCTTTACAGACACCTCTTCAATAATTAAGGAAGGGCTTTCTTTGGCCTTTTAGGCTTTTGAAGTGCATATCAAACATAACAGTTCTTGTTTTTATGGAATGCTTAATACTTACATTTAGTCTTAAACACAAGCAAACTAACTTAGATGTTGTAAGCACAGGAATACACACACACATGCATGCACACACATAATTTTTTTTCTCTACCAGGAGCAAAAATCACAACCTGGTCAAATATGTGATATTATGTTACTGGATTTTTCTCTAAGGAGACCAGTTATGCTTTAAATCACATAGAAAATAATCAAATTAAAAATGTTCCCCCTGCTTTTCATTATTCAATGTAGATATCTTTTCCTTTCCTGATTCTTCCATATGGGGATTTATGCTGGGCTGTGGCTCTAGTATATTAACGAATTTGACAAAGCAGCCTTTAGTGAAAGAAGTGTGTTTTTCAGCTTCTGCCATTAGCACCAGTGACTTTAAACAATTAATTAATGCAGTGCCTAAAAACTTACACAAGGGTTGAAACTGGCATGAACGGCACCATTTTTTCTGAATTACATGCAGAGAAAAACAAAACTAACAGAAGCCCTAGCTAAGCAGTATTGACAACCTGGGGTTTGGATACAAATTCAATATGAGAAAACAGACTCACTTCAATGAAATACAAATAAACAACAAATTCTGTTTTAACATGTCTAAATAGGAAGTAGGTGACTGACAGGCTTAGGTCTCCTAGGAAAACCATTAGTTGAGAACTTGATAGGAAAACGTTTGATTTAAATGCACGTGGCGTTTCCCCTCAGGGGGTGAGCTGAGTGGTACAGGGGGATTCAGAGGCACCCCTTTCACTGAACATGCCTGCTGGGCTATATCTTAGAAAATGAAATCTGTAGGGTCCCCTAATACTAACAAGTGTATAACTCTATCATCAATTTAGAAGGCATAGTAATTATAGTAGTCTGATGATTGCTCTTTTGCTTATCTCCCTTAAATCACACTCTTTTTGCCTTCTATCCAAATTCTCAAGGCAATTTTATAGCTAGAATTTTATCTATCCTCAAGTAAAAATTAGTTTTCAGGTTCATATTATTTGTTGATTATAAAAATTATTCATGCCCCTCCTCAGATAACTTCTAAAATGTTTATTTAAAAGAAGATGTTTCGTTGTCTAAGATTTGATAAATGAATTAATCATCACCTACTTGCCAAATTTGTTCTCTCCCCAATTAGCATGGCTACCCACACCTGTCTATTCAAGTCTATAAACAGCAACTGCTAAGCTTATAATATCATACTTTGAATTGCTCTGATTTGTTTTTTTGATTAGTGATGCCTGTTGTTATATTTTCCTACTGAAAAAAAAATTCTTATATAGACAGGTTGCTAATTTGCTCATTTGGATTTCTAAAAATGCAAAAACTAAATTGTTGGCTATTTTGATGACGTTTTGGACCCAGAAATTCATAATAACAAAAGTTATAACATTAGTCATGTTATAAATTTAAGCGTTGGTGCACAAAAGAATTGACATTTATAAAAGCTCTGAGTTAATCACATTCACGTAAGGAAAATCTTAGTAAATGAACCCTTTGACAGCAGCATTGTGTTTAATTTTATGCCTGTATTTCTGATCTACTGCATCATGTAACAGTCATTTTCTCTGATTGCTGGTCCATCTTTTAGCCCCTTCCCCCCTTCCCTTCAGCCTGATAACCCACACGTGTGCGCGTGCGTGGGCGCATAGACACACACACACACACACACACACACACACACACACACGCACAAAACCACACCAGGCAGACCAAATGAATCAAGTAGTGTCTACTGGATTGAAGAAAGAAATATATAGAATGCATCTCTAAGCATATCAAAACAGCCTATAGCACGTCTTTGTTATTATCTTCAATATATTATTACAGAGTACTGAATTATTATTTCACACTTTTTGGAGTTAGGAATATATATATCTTTGCTTTTATCAAATAAAAAGGAATATGGCGCTTCAATTCACAGGGAAGAATGCAGAAAGCATGCATGAATATTAAAACTAATAAACCTTGCTGACAAGATCTATATTTTTAGCATTAGGTATTTATTCCTACCACTCTGTATATCTGGGCAAACGTTCAGAATATTTCCAAATATGTATATATATAGGGAATGCATGTACACATAGCTGCTCTGCTCCCTTCCCCCTCCCATATGTTGAAGTCTTATGAGGTGAACAATAAGAATGAAAATCAGCTTCTGCAAAAGGCAGCAGCAATCCCATGATTCCATCGGAGCCAATCACTTAACATATCATTCATAATGCTAGCCTGCTCCCATCATCCTTGTCCTGTCAGTAGTATCTTTCTTCATTTTCTTCTGCTACTCAGTTCCAAGAAAGTGGAACCACTGTATCATTTACTGTTCACAACCTGAGCTGCTGATTTAAGGGTTGATTTGTTATTTTCCATAATGTCCTGTACAATTCTTTTTGATTTCGACGCAAAATTTAAGTTGGAGAAGAGCTTTAGATAATTTTGACAGTGGAAGGTTTGGATAAGATTAAATTTATCTTTCTCTTTGAATGGCTCTATATAGTTTTAAGCATTCTAAAAGATTTAAATAAGTATTTTATGGTAAGTGGTCCTTTTTTTTTTCTTTTCTTTCGACAGTATTCTACACTAAGTGGACAAAACAAATGACCTAAGATATCTTTAGCATGAGTTAAAGAAAATCTTTCTTATCACTGAAAATTGGTGATTCAAAAATGTCTATAATGAGAAGGAAAAACATTTATTCACAGTCTCCTGAAGTAGTTATGGGCCCATTATGTCTAACAAGGCCTCCTGAAGATAAATTTGTTATAATTTGTATTTTTTTCTTATTATTTTGTACAGTGAACAGTGATGACTCTCTGACTTCAAACCTAATCACCAGTGCCTATTAAATTTGGGTTTACATGTGGCTGAAGTTAGAACTGATTATCATAGCGAATGAAATACTTGTTTGGCTTATTCCCGGAGGGCAAAAAAGTCATTCTTCAAGGGGATGCATCTCATTTGAGGCCTACATTAACAACTGAAGGCAGTTAAAAATACACGTGAACTCCCAGTGAGGCAAATCTGAGGTTGACCACATGTATTTACTGGCTGACTCTTGCCTCATTCGGAGAGGAAAACTGTGATATGGAAGGCTGATTTCTGCAACACAACAGACCTTAATTTACAACCCTAATGTAGCACGTGGATCATATATGCTTAGAAAATATTTATATTCTTAACATTCTGTACAGGCTTTGTATGTTTTTGTATATCACTAAAGTTATAGGAAAAAGTTGTGTTAGAAAAGATAAGTCCCAACAGCACTAAAGTCAAAATTTTTAATTAAAATAAACCCCTCATTTCCAAGATGTACTATGACTTAAATAATATCAATGCCATTGTAGAGGCATGGATCCAAAAGCTTACCAAAGAATGCACCAGGTCTGAATTATTTAAAAGACAGAATTATTGGTAACCTAGAACAAGTTAGATAATGATTTTCTAATTAGATTGACATTCACAGTCAGATAAAATACAGTATGATTAAAAACTACCAACGTCTGTTAACATGCTTTTGCATTTTTGCTTTGCTATTTTTTTCTTTGCAAAAAATACCAGGGGTATTTAAAAGTCAAATTATAGTTCACTGAAGAAAAATGAAGACATAATTCAAGCCTAAGCATATACTTTTCAATCTTTATCACTCCTAAAATATAACATGTCCAAAGAAACGCCAAAAATCTTCATCCTTTTTAGATAAATGTATTGTTTTAAATGGCAATAAACTACAAAGAAATACCAGGGACTAGTTGACTGGTAAGTAAATTCAAGAAAAGTAGAGTTGTAAATTTGTAGAGTAAAAAAAGTAAAACTGTTTATTTATTTATTTGTAGAGTTCTGAGCCTCCCATTGCAAAAAATTCCTCTTATGTATAGCAATATTTCAGAATGCTTTCTCATGAATTAGCTCAACTCATTACCACAAGGACTGTGAGATGTGGACAGAGGTGTCCCATCGGTGTGAAAATGGAATTTCAGAGAGGTGATGCAACTCACCCAATATCCGGAATCCAGAAAGTGGCAGGGCTGGGACTCAAATTCGAATCTTTGGACCGCTGGTTCAGTGCTCACTCTTCTAAACCACAATGCTCCTTTTTTCGTTAAGTAAAGAGACTGTGAAAGTATTTCACTCTGCATGATGTATAGGTTTATTGGGAGAGTGACACAACAGAGCAGTGAAGTGTAAACCATAGAAATGAAGTCATGCATAAAGCTATATAAGAAATATGTATATTGAAGTCCCATTTCATGAAGGTACCGGGAGGCCATGTGGTTCCCTGTGTTATTTGTGGACACATTGTTATTCCTCTATTGTTAGTATTGTTTACCATCTCTGATATACCTTACTGTTTTAAATAAATGGTGCCACAGGCAGTAGGGAGCATGAATGGTGCACTTTGATTAAAAAGAAAAAAAAAAAAACGCTATCTAGGTTCAAGTGTTAAACTCCTTCCTTGCCACACCTGAGGGCATTTCAAGTTCATCATGGAAGAAATGCATTTCTCTCTCTGAGAAGGGCTTCCTTTTCAGCTGTGCTGTGAACGCTGAGATCAGAAATGGCAGTGACTGAGGATTCTCAAAAGTGAGGGAGAAAGAAGAAACAACCGAAGGAGCTCCCACCGCCCTGAATGAAACCTACTGGTTTGACATTCGGTTTGAATAGATTTTAAAAAGGCTGACATTTCCTATTTTATTTCAAAGTCATTAAAAAATATAAAAATTTTAAAATAAAAGCAAGACTACTAGAAAGAATATGTAAAATAGCTTCAAAGATGATATTATTTGCCATTTCTATTTTTCAACGTGTATTCACATCTGATTCTTATAATATTTCAATTTACTTTTAATAACCAGATGTTGGATGTTTCACCATTTCACCTGTATTAATTTATAATATTAAACTGTTTTATTTAATAATTAATTTTTCATTTAAAAGGCCATTAGGAAAATTGATCATTCTATTTTACTTCCTAAGTTAATTTCTAAAGCAATATCATAGTAATAACATGACCTTATTATTTTTAAAAATAAAATTAGAAGTACTTAGGATTCTCTCTGAAACAATTTAACTGAAGATGATTTTTAAAGATAAAGAAAAGCAATATGGCTCGCTACTTAATAATATGGGTTTTGGACTCCAACGCCTATGTTCAAATCCTGGCATCTGATAACACTCTCAGTGCTCCAATTTCCTGATCTATAAAATGGAGGAAAGTATAAAATCCTGTTTCATAGGATTGTTGTGAGGATTACATACAAATGTTTAGAACAGTGCCTGGCAAATATAAAATATTCAATATGTGGTAGCTATGTTTTCAAGAAAGATGTATCTAAAGAGTGTTATTACAATTCAGCCTAAAGTAGTCATGTCCTGTGAAAGAGTAGGAGTTTCAGGGAGTCTAGAAAAAAGTGCAGTTAAGGCAGTATATAATGAAAGAAGTAGGGAAATAGTTATAGCTTTGGAGCCGGGCAAACATTGTCAAGCCTTACCTCTTATGAGATGTATAACTCTGAGTTTGTCTGTTCTTAAGCCTACTTCTTCATCTGTAAAATATATACTATCATACAGGGCTTTTTTTTCAATTAGATAAGAGAGAGAGATTAATATAAATAATTAGCCAGTGCCTGGAGACAGTAACCCTTCAAGATATGGTTGTGGTAGTGTCGGTGGTGGTGCTGAAGGAAAGATGTGCTGCATGTGAGGCAGAGGGAGAGGGTGGAAGGGATACAGGGCTTGGAACACAGCACAGTCACTTGCAGAGCCAAAATGAGGGGTTTGGTCGGCTCCAGCAGCTCCACCAGCTGAGGCTTAATCTATCTCAAATCACTGGTGGACTTTTACTGGGGCCAAACAACCCAAAGTCAGTGTTAGAGGGGTTGATTCTGGGGCAGCACCAGGGATAGCTCCCAGTAGCCCTCCAAAAAAGCAGACCACTTGTTTCTTGTCCCAGGCTCTGCTCAGGCTTTCAAAGGTCAGGTTCCTTTCAAGACAGTTTCCAACACTTCTTGACAAAGACCAGGTCGAGTCCTTCATCCACCCATGAGCCTCAGTGATGATGGGATGGCCAGGCTGTGGCCTGTATTAGATGGGAGACAAGACGGGTAAGTTTCTCTCTGGCCGGATGGGAATTGTTTCTGAAGCATGGCCATAATTCTTTTGGTTGTCTTACTACTTTAGGCTGATGGATTCTCAAGGCCAGTGTCACGGGGCATAGTTTTGTCAAGGTCTGTTTTGAGGTATTTTACAAGTAATATGTCGCCAATAATAAAATCAGCCAATGCTGAAGTATGCCAATGGTTTACATTTTAAAATAAACAAAGCATTTTTCAACTGGAATTTTGAATTCAGAAAGCAAATCAGAGAAAACAGTATATTTTATGATTGAATTTTAAAAACGAAATTCTGAAAAAGAACAATAAAATAATATACTGCTTAGGAGTACATAGCTATGCGGTATGAGCATAAAAAAGCAAGAAAATGATTAATACAAAATTCAAGATAGAGGTCTCTCTATTTGATGGCCGGTAGATCAAATCAGGGAGGAATTTACTGATAGCTTCAACGGCACCAATAATATTTAATTTCTTACATTAGGTTATAAGTTTATTAGATGGGGAAATTTCCAGAATTACTAAGGTTATCCCATGCAACTCCCTCCTTCCTTGCCTGATCATAAGTTGAAACTTATTTACCCCAATCACTCCATGTAAGACATTATAAGACAGAGGCATTGTGACTAGGTACTCAGCCATGAAGGTAGACACCTTTCCACCTAAATTCCATTAAGCTAGCTCCAGGTGCATCAATTTGTTCTCATGTCATTCACTGTTTCAAAAATACTTATGAATAATTATGCTAATGTTAAAAAGGCTTATATTGTTTAACATTGTTTACTGTATAAGAAACTCATCAGCACATATGCCTGACACTAAGGCTTTGGGTACCTGGAATTTGAACTTGCTGCTTCAGAGAAGCATTAACTTCTATTGTTATTATTCCACAACTTTGGTGACATACCATTTAGGTACAATTTAACCAGGTCCAACCATGATTTCTTTTAGAGGTGATTGTGGGGCAAAAAGGTTCTCCGCTTTCCTTTTTCTCTTTGTTTTGTTTTCCTCTCGTTTTTGAATGCTGTGTGGCTGTGGCCTTGCCTTTCTTTGCTTTGAAGTTCCTGCCAGATCAATTGGGCCCCTTGCCCAGTGAGATTAGAATTGAGAGGTGAGTAGATAAATTAGTACCCAGTGCTGATCCAAGGGCCTTCTCAGGGACTAGCTTCTCATAAAAGGGCAGATGGGTGGATTTTCAATAGAAAGCATCCTCAACTTGAAGAGAGAATTCCTGAGTTCAAGTACAAATTCCAAATAGTAACAGCTGCTTAAGACCCTGGTTAGGTCACTTAGCTTCTTTCAGTTTCTGTTTATTCCTCAGTAAAACTGAGAGTAATAACAATTGTCATTTTTTCCATAGTGTCAAGACAGAGTGAAAGAAAAAGGAAATGTTTTGTGAATAGCAAACATACAATATGGATTATTACCCTCAACTTCTCCCCATTCCTATTCCCCTTATCTAATCTCTCACAAAGTCCTGTCAATTTTACTTCGGAGATAACTTTAGTATGTGTCCATTTCTCTGCTTTCCCCACAACCTAGTTGAAGCCACCTTTTTCTCCCTACTTTCTTATCTGTCCTTCCTTCTCCTTATTGTCATGCAATTCATTTTCCTAACTGGAGCCAGAGAGATCTTTTAAGAAATACAAACCTGATTATAACACTCTTCTGCTTATAAGCCCTTCACTGGCATCCCATCATTATCAGGATGAAGACCGAAACCTTAAGTTGGTCTAAAAACTCTGCATGATCTGCCCCAAATTACTATTCCTGCTTCATCTCACTCCTTACTTCTCCTCAACTTTTAAGTCACAACCACATGGATATGTAGACAAGTTTTTTTTTTTTTTCTTTTTACCCTACTTGCTTGAGTATTACATAGTTTGATGCATTAACTTCACCTTATGCATCACACGCCCTAATTCAGGAAGGCAAGGTTTAAAAATGAAACATAAAACACAGAAAGAGAAAGATGAGATTATGTATACTGGGCACATTGATGGGTCTCTGAATGTAGTTATTTTACTATTGCCTTCTTTTCTTGAATTCAAAAGCATTTCAAAGGTAATTCACAAGGTAATATATTTGGGGGTAGTATTTGAGAGTGAAGTGAAGGCATCTTGATGGATGGGGTTGGGAAACCATAAGCTCACGGATATTGACGGAATGACATTTTACTCTTCTGAGTACTACTTACTTCTAGGTAATGGGTAGGGAAATTTAGTATGTTGCCTGTCTTTTCTAAAACATTTTTTTATGCTTTGACATGTTGAGTTCGATTGATTCACCTGTGTAATTGAAAAGTATAATTTGGCCTTAGTGTAATTGGTCTTCTCTTGGAATGCTTATCTGACGGGACAGATCAATTATTAGGTTGATTCTGTCTTCTACCTACACACAGATCACAACACATGTAAATTTTTCTTGTAAATTCGCTTATTAATGATATCCATATATAAACACACATGCAAAGCTTACATTATATTTAACTACTACTTTCTCCTCTCTCTCTGCACATATGTGTATGTGTATAAATACATATAAATTGTTTTCATTCATATTTATTACTTCTGTTAATAATTATTTTATTACCTTTCGTAGGGGTTCCACTAATGTTTTTAATATGTAAATCCAGAATAAGAAAGAAAACTAGTTAAGATTGGTTTTCTTGTATATACTTAATAATTAATTAGCCAGTATGAAAAATGTATGCCTTCCTGTTCAAGTTACACACTATCCATGAAGTTAATATTAGCATTGCTCCCACACGTCTCTCCCTCCACCAATATATCTATCTTTCAAACTGCCATCAGAGTTAACTTCCTAAGAAACAAATCTGATGGTGTCACTCTCCTGTTTATGAATCTTGTGGGTTCCCCATTACCTAAAAGAAAAAGGCCAAACTTATTCGCCTTCAGAATTTCACTCAACTTAGCATCTGTTGCCTTTCTTCCCTTATATAACTCAAATGTCAGTCACAATGAGCTTTTCAATATTCTCAATGCAAGACACGTCTTGTCACGACTTCGGAATTTTTACATTTGATTTTTTTTTTCAGGAATATCCTTATCTTCTTTTATATCTAGAAAAATACTATTCATCCTTTAAGACTCAGCTAAAGGTCATTTTTCTTTCTGTAAATATTTTCTTGATTTTCTTAATCAGGGTGAGCTGATCCATCTTCCCTGGAATACTCAATCTATACTATTATTAAAGGACTTGCCAATTAATGTTACAATCATTTATTAACACGTTCCTCTCTCTTTTGATTATGACTTCCTTTGGTACAGGAACTCTATATTACTTAAGAAACAATTAAGTTGCTACGACAAAAGAAAAAAGAAAAAAAATAAAGTGGTTTAAACAAGATAGGTTTTCTCTCATCTATCTGATCTTAAGCATTTCACGATTGACATGGCAACTCCGCAATGTCGGGTCACACGCTTTACCACTTCTAGCCTCCAAATATCACTTCCATCCTGTCATCTAAGACAGTTGATCTAGTTTCTGCAATTACATCTACACTTCAGACATAGAGTGAAAAGGAGAAAGTTGAAGAGGAGGTGCAAGACCCAGAATTTGACTATCTATCAATACATCACTTCTAGTAACATTGGTTTGGAGGCTTGGAGATGGAGTCTTAGATTGACTGTCAACTTTGCCCATTCAAAACACTACAAAAATCACAAAACACTGCAATAGCTGGTATGGTGAGAAGCTCATTAGCAAAAAATCTTTTTAAAGCAGTAAAATTACCCTGACAATTCTAAGGGATCTTTAATAGAAGAGTATGCTTTTTTTTTTTTTTTAATTTTATTTATTTATTTTATTTATCTTTGGCTGTGTTGGGTCTTCATTTCTGTGCGAGGGCTTTCTCCAGTTGTGGCAAGTGGGGGCCACTCTTCATCACGGTGCGCGGGCCTCTCACTATCGCGGCCTCTCTTGTTGCGGAGCACAGGCTCCAGATGCGCAGGCTCAGTAGTTGTGGCTCACGGGCCTAGTTGCTCCGCGGCATGTGGGATCTTCCCAGACCAGGGCTCGAACCCGTGTCCCCTGCATTGGCAGGCAGATTCTCAACCACTGCACCACCAGGGAAGCCCGAGTATGCTTTTTAAAAGGGAGATTACATCTCTGTAGTATTGCACTGAAAGCCTTTCTGTAATATGCTCCTTTATCTTCAAAGAGGTCAGTGGGAAATCAGAACAAAATTAAGCAAGTTTGGACTGACTCTCTATAATGACACATTAAAAATAATTAATTTTTAAATATTTTAAAAAACTAGTAATTTTTTTCTTAAATGTAATACAAGTACATGACACAAAATTGATAAGGTACGAAATGATAGCTCAAACGTTAAAGGCTCTTCCCTCTGCAGCCATCCAATTTCCTTCCTTGGGGGAACCAGTGTTATCAGTTTCTTATGTATCATTCCAGAATGTTCTATACATGTAAAGATGGATGATGGCATGCAGTTTTGCATCTTGCTTTTCTTCACTTCAATTATTTTGGAGATCTGATAAGGCATATTTTAAATAAGAAAAGGCATAAATGTGGAAATATGGTCTTACTTTATGTAACAAAATCTTTCTTAATTCAAAAGACCATCTTCAAAACATACTACATTTTCTTCAAACAGCCCTGAGGTTTGTCTTTCCACCTGTAGCTATCACCCCATTTTTTTTGTCTGTGCTCTTGATACTTTCTGCTGGTTCCAAGAGCAGGCCAGGCCCTTCACAACTTTCCTTTCTCCTCTTCCTGTTTTTCTGCCTTGAACTTCTGTCCCTGGCAATTTGCATGGGAGATTCCTCCTTTTTCAGGCTTCAGCTTAAATGTTGACTCTTCAGAAAGGCCTTCTAGACCATTCTCTGTAGTTCACAGTTCACCCTGAGCCCCTTTTGTTACTTCTGCGAGCATGTTGGGCATATACTTCATTGTACTCACCCAATCTGTAGTTGTGTTGTTTGTTTACTTGTTTACTGTCTTAAGCGCTCCTCTGAGATACAATCTCCGCTGAGGCAGGAGGAGTATCTTCTGTCTTGTTCATTTGTATATCCATCCAGCATCTTGCTTGGCACATGGTCAGGATCAATGTGTATTTGGTAAATGAAGAAAAACCAAATGAGCAATAATAAACAAATTCCTCTTTGGAGCCTGTTAATTAACTAATCTGTGCCCCACCTTTATTTCAGTGAGCTATTTTCAAACGCTTACAACCAAAAATGTGTAAAATATAAAATATGTAAAAAAGTTGTGAGGAAAGATGTAGTGCCTCTTTCCTTTTGTCCTGATAAATAACTCTAGAGATATTTCCTCTATGGAATCCTTCCACTTCCTTGTGATTTCCCATAGCATCATACATTTTTAAAAGGCCCTATTCCCAGTACATATGAAAGTTATGTTTGCACTATACTGTACTCTATTAAGTGTGCAAGAGCCTTATGAATAAAACAACAATTAAGGTGCATACCTTAATTTAAAAAAATACTTTATCGCTAAAAAGTGCTAACCATCATCTGAGCCATCCGTTAATTGTAATCGTTTTGCAGGTGGAGGGTTTGAAATACTTTTTTCCTTTCACCCTCCAACAAACATTAATTAGGCACTTGGAAAGTATCAGGTGCTGTGGAGATGTGGGATGTGGGGTGTGGTAAGAATAGCTAAGAGTAAAGTCGCTTTTGTTTTCTCCTTTTAAGATCCATGAAAGGAATTTCAAATCCTCATTTTCCTGCCAAAAAGAAACCTGTAAAAAGTACTTATTTGAATTATCATTTTAAAATGAGATATAGTAATATAGGTTCATGGGAGGAAAATTTAAAAGTACAGACAAGAAAAAAAAAAAGAAAAAAGTCACATAAAATGTGACTAATGGGAAATCTCTCTCTCCCTTGCTCTATCCTTCCAATTACTTTCCTAAGTGTAGGTACATGAATATATATAAGTATAATATTTGTTTACAAAATGATTTTATAGTATATATGCAATTTGTAACTATTTTTTTTTATATAACCATCTACTGTGGACATATTTAAATAAGTAAATAAACATATTTATTAGGAACACATATTATTGCCTCTCTTATTACCATCATTTATTTAACCAATCCTTGTTGTGCATTATGATTGTTTCTTTTTTTTTCAATCTATTATACAAATCAGTATGGCAAATATACATGTGCATAGATCTTTCTTTAATTACGCCTTAGTCTAGGTTTTCTTAAAGTATAATGGCAGAATGATAATAGTTTACAAATGCGTACTTACTCAATACATGCTTTATATGTTTTTATTCACCTAACCCTCAGAACAACTCAATGAGGTAGTTATTAAGATACTGATGCATAAAAAAGTTAAGACCACATTTGACTGAATGGCCATCAACTGTAGGAAACACCACTATTATATGCAATTAAAAAAGAAAACAAGTATTGCCAATTAATTTCTGAGAAATATTTAAATATGCACATTAGAATTAATAGAGTATTGTGACTTGCTCAAGATTAGATAGTTTTTAAGCGCAGAGGTGACATTTAAACCTTAGCCAAGTGGCTGCAGAGTCTACACTCTTAACCATATAGCTCTGTTTTCTTGCCAGAAAGAACTCATGTTTTTAAGACTTTTAATACAAGATTGCCTTCCAGAAAGGTTGTAGCTATTTGCATTTCCACCAGCAGGATTAAAAAATTTAAAAACAAAGCCTGTTTCTAAGAGGTTTTACCAATATGGTTTGCTAACTTTATACTTTCTATCAATGTGAAAGGTTAAAAAATATAATTTAATTTGCATCTATTTGCCTACTCATGAGGTAAATATTTTTGTTAAATATTTATTGACCACTTATATTTCATTATTTAAAAATTGTAGTTATTTGTTCATTTATCTTTTTGCATATTAAAGATATTAATTAACAATTTGTTCATTGCAGATATTTTCTGTGTGTTGTTTTCTTTCTAACTTTTTTATAATATGTTTTTAATTACAAAGTCAAATCTACCAAAATTTTCCTTCATAATTACCACTGTTAGTGTAACACATCCCCATTTAAATATTCTGTTAAATTTTCACAAACAGCTGTTGAAAAAGCAGACAGGATACCAGTGAGAATACAGGTGAACTGAGATCAGAAAAACATGATTAAAAATTTTGACTTAATTGAATGATATATAAAATGCACCCAACAGTGATAGAATATACACATTCTTTTCAAATGCAGATTAAGCACAAAACAAAAATTTCAAAAACTGAAATAATTCAAAGTATGCTTTCTGAACACAGTTAAAACAAGTAAGAAATTAATAGGAATTCGTAACAAAAATTTTTTTAAAGTCAAAAGATATGCCAATGTTTGGAAATTACCAATATACTTCTAAATAGTTCTTAGGTCAAATAAGAAATCACAATAAAATTTTAAAAGATTTTGGACTGATTGTCAACAAAGATATAATATATTAAAACTTGTGGGGTTTAGCTAAAGCAGTACTTAGAAGGATATTTTGTAGTATTAAATGAATATATTTAAAAATGTAAGACTGAAAATCAGTAATCCAAGGTTCCATATCAAGAAACTAGAGAAGCAAATGAAACCTAAAGAAAGTAGAATTAAGGGCACAAGATGGAGCAGGAATCAATAAAATAGAAAAGAAATTCACAGAAGAGAAAAATCAACAAACTAAACACTTTGTCCTTTGAAGTGATTAATAAAATTGATGATCCCTAGAAAGACGGAATAAGAAAAAAAGATAACATAAATTTTCAATACCAGAAGTAAAAAGAGGACTTCAAAAATTTCCCATAAACATTAAAATGATAGAGTCTCAACTATCTTATGCCAATAAATCTAAAAATTTTAGATAAAATGGACAAATTTCTTAGAAACCATGACAAAATGCTACCTAATGAAAATATAAATATTATATTTGTATTAAAGAGTTAAATCTATTGTTAAATATTTTCATAAAGGAAACTCTAGGCACAATTGACTTTACCAGTGAATTAAAAAAAATTTTAGTGCAAAAAGAATTTCAATCTTACTCAAACTCAGAGTCAAAAAGGACTACTTCCCTCTTCATTTTATGGGGCCATCTTTATTTAAAGTATTACCAACACTGTGGTGCCATTTATGTTCCAAAGTTTTCTATGGGATTAGATTAAAGCTAGACTTCACCTGAGACCACATTTGTGCTTAGTTCCTTCTGATACAGTACGCTTCTTCCTTCACTCCATTTCTCCTGAAAGTGTGCCCTTAATAAAGCATATGCGCTTGAATCTCTGCCTCAGGCTCTCTGCTTCTAGGGTACCCAACCCTAGGCAATTGATACTAGCAGCAAATTTTTTTTTTCTTTATTGAGGTATAATTGACAACTAAAATTTTGATATATTTAAAGTGTACAATGCAATGATTTGATATATGTATACATTGTGAAAGGATTCCTTCCTTCAAGTTAACACATCCATCATATCGTATATTTAAACCCCCCTTTATATTTTGGTGAGAAGACTTAAGTTCTACTTTTGTAGCAAATTTCAACTCTACACTGCTGTATTATCAGCTATAGTCACCATGCTATACCTTAGATCCTCAAACCTTATTTATCTTATAACTGAAAGTTTGTATCCTTTCACCAACCTTCTCCCAGCCCCTGGTGGCCACCATTCTACTCTCTGTTCCTGAGTTTTGCCCATTTTTAAATTGGTTTATTCGTTTTTTGTTTGTTTTGGTTTGGTTTGGTGTTTTTTTGTGTTTGTTTTTTCGTTTGTTTGTTTTTGTTTTTGCTATTGAGTTGTATGAGTTCCTTGTCTATTTTTAAATTAACCCTTTATTGGATATGTGATTTGTGAATATTTTCTCCTATTCCATAGGTTGCCTTTTCATTTTGTTTATGGTTTCCCTTGCTGTGCAGAACTTTTTAGTTTGATGCAGTCTCACTCACTTATTTTTGATTTTGTTGCCTTTGCTTTTGATGCTAAATCCAAAAAATCATTGCCAAGAAAAACATCAAGGCGCTTACCCCCTTCAGGTCTTACATTCAAATCTTTAATCCAATTTGAATTGATTTTTGTATATACTATAAAATAGGGGTCCAGTTTCATTATCTTGCATGTGGCTGTCTAGTTTTCCCAATATCATTTATTGAAAAGATTATCCTTCCATCATTGTATCATGGCTCCTCTGTTGAAAATTAACTGACCTTATGTACATGGGTTCATTTCTGGGCTCTCCACTGATCCATGTGTCTGCTTTTAGTTTTTATGCCAGTAGCATGCTGTTTTGATTACTAGAGCTTTTTAATATAGTTTGAAATCAAGAAGTATGATACCTCCCAGCTTTATTTTTTCTCAAGATTACTTTGGCTATTTGGGATTTTTTGTGATTTTATACAAATTTTAGCATTTTTTTTTCTCTTTTGTACCAGAAGAAAATACTAAGAATAGTATTTGGAAGTTGGATCACTAGCTGGTCAGTTGACAATGAAGACTCTATCAGTGGTGCTAGGGTGGAGTGTTGAGATTCCCTGACATGCTATAGTAAAGCACCTGCTAAGACATTCTTTCATCCGTGCTGAATTGGAATAGCATAAAGGAGAAAGGGGATGCACTGGCATGTGTAATATTTCTAGTGTTTGAGAGGTCTGGGGGAAGTAGCAATAAGAACTATGTAGTTGGTTGGCATTAATGAATTCCACTGATGCTTTGAAGAGAGAAAATGACAGGTGCGGGGCAATCTATCACCAATTAAAACCCACAAGTGAAAGTCAGATGAGACGAGAGGGTCAAATTGGTAGCATTAAGGAAAACTTTCATCTCCTGAAGCTGGAGATCAGGCCAAACTGAAAATCAGTCTCAGGATCTAACTGTAAAGAGACTGAAATCAGTTCCAACAAATCCTTTATGTTAGAGTCTTAACAAGGTAAGAGTTGTATTCTGAGACTTTGGATAAGGATATCTGGGATATGTGATTTGAGAAGCTTGAACCACAGACAGCCTGGAACACTCTGAATCTACGGCATTGACCTACTCTCCTGTTTTTTGAGGATAACAGTTGTCTTTTGCTTGAAAATTATGTAATGTAGCAAATAAAGTAGGTTTCTTATAAGACAATAATTGTCCTCTCTGAAATTTGCCTATACATCCCCTCCTAGCCACCAGGTGAATAATAAGCAGGACATGACTGGGGAAGTGCTATACTCTCCAAGGGGGAGGAGGGATTATATGCCCAAAGAATACTAGAATGTATATACTTTATAAGAAAACTTACTGGTTAATCTTCAGTATGACATGGAGGACACTTTGTTTAACAAAGAAATAAGAAGTGCATTTGTTAAGGGGCACAAAAAATATCTAATACTCAGTAGTGGCTTTCCTCTGTAGGCTTGGGTTGCAGGGGAGGTGACTTTATAGATCTGGGATTCTAGTAGAAATTGGGATGATAGGATAATACAATAGCAAATGCAACACTTGACCATAAGAAATAAGGTGAACAAAATTACTGTAATGGGTAACAGAGTGAGAATAGCAGCCATGGGGTATAATTGATATGAAAAGGGCTATTATAACATGGTGTCCTAGCAGAATGACAGATGAGCAGCTAACAAAGTGATTGCTTACTAGATATAATCAAGAGTTAAGAAATAAATAAGTAAAAGGCTGAGATTAATTACTCCAATGGAAATTCATGAATCCTTGTCTAGTTTCCAAACCTGAGTCAATTCTCAGACCCAGAGATTATAGCTATTTACTTAGGTAACCATATACTAGGAGAAGGGAAAGGCTTATATCTTTCAAGAGTTGTTAGATTCTAGGTTCAAATTGTCTCTGGTACCTGGGGACCCAAAGTACAAGTGTAGACCCCTGTTAGAGTAGGGTCACATGTGAGTCAGGTAGCAAATGGAGTTCTCATTCAGGTACAGCTCACAGTGGGAAATTTGGTGGCCATTTCCAATTTCCCAAATGCATCATTGAAATAGACACTCTTAGCAGTTGTCAAAATTCTCATACTGGTTCTTTGACTTAGGAGTAAGAAGTATGCAATAGAGTAAAAGATATTATGGTAGGAAAGGCCACATAAAAGTCCCTGAAACTTCCCTAACCCTCTCAGCCAAGAAGGGATGTCAAAGAAAGTATCATACCCTTGGGGAAATGACAGAGTTTAACGCTACCCTCAAAGATGCCGGAGTGTTTCTCCCCATCATATTCTCACTTAATTTACCAGTTTGGCTCCTGCAAAAATAAGATGGATCACTTCACATGACAATGGACTACTATCGACTTAATGAATTAGCCTCAGTTTCAGCTACTGTACTAGATGTTGTATCTTTACTAGAGAAGGTCAACATAGCCTATGGTATGTGGTAAGTGAGTAGCAATCACGTTAATGTGTTCTTTTTAATACCTATCAAGAATTTATCAGAAACAGCTCATATTCACAGAATTTCATCATGGTCTTACCCAAAGGGACTTGGACTGTATTTAAACATTCTGCAGAGCAACACATTGGTGTCATCAATGACAATACATCAACTGGAGAAGATGAGCCAGAAGTGGCAAGCAATCTAGATGCTACACTGTAGTTACTTGTGTGGCCGGGAGAGAGGTGGGTAGTGGAAATCTTGTTAATGCATCAAATTGCAGATGGGGCACCTACTTTTAATTTTATTAGAGCAGAGAGAATCCACTGTGGAGGAGACACTAACAGCCAAGTGATCAGGATGAAACCAACAGTTCTAGCTGGAGGGAAGGGAATCTCTAATGGGTGGGGTAGGAAAGACATAATGACTATCAGTTTGGCCTCAGGACCAACTACAATAATGGTAGCCAGAGTTTGCCCAACTAACCCTCCTCTCATAAATTCCCCCCCAAATTTTGAACAATCAGAAATTATTCCATGTTCCAAGTCCTATAAATGTGTAAAGTGCACACAAAATTACTATGGTATATTATAAACTACTATTATATGTTCATTCAGGTTATATGCTAAATACAAAAGACATGACACGATTAATGGTCAATCATTTTGTTTACCTTCTTGAATTTTATATGCATTTGGAAGGATAATTTACTGGACTAGTTTTTAAAAATCACACTTTGCCAATTTTCAAATACAATATGAGGTAGCTTTATAAAATAGAAACATACTTAGAAGAAGATATTTGAAATAAAGATTGGCCACTATGTTTCTTTCTGAAAGTGTGACATTCCTGACAATTGGGTCCTAAAGGGAAATAAAATAATGAGGAAATTTTATGATACCAGAAATCATGCATTTGTTTGAAATCTTAAAAATGTATTTCTTAAACCATATTCTTTAGGAAGAGCTCATTATGATAATTATATAGGGAACACTGAGCAAACATAATGGAGTTTGTCTTAAGTTGCAGATCTAGGGGGTCGAGGATAGACCTAATTTTTATTGAATGATTAGTATTTTTTAGGCATGTTTTATAAGTGATCCTACAGAGATTTAGAGGGATTACATAATTTATCCAAGGTTATATAAGTAATATGCTGTGGTCAGAACTTGAATTCAGTCTGTCTTCCAAAGCTCACATGTGTTCTTTCTACTATATTAAGCTGTAGAATATAGATCATGTTCTTGACATGACCCTACTGTATATTGATTCTTTATTAAAAATGGCATCCATAATTTAAATTTTGTAATATAACAAAGACATACTTGGTGTATTTTAAGCTAATGTAGACTAAGTATAACACCCTTTAGATCTAAGTTGATGTAGGTTGTACTATATGAAATTGTCAATATCGATCATTTTTGATGTACATAAAAGGTTATACCATGTTTCAAGCTAATAGAAGGATAGAGCTCTGAAAAGGAGAAAAGCAATCCCTAATAGCCAGGCTTAATATATCTGCCTTGAGGTTGCCAGGAGCTGGCCTGGCACTTACAGGTTGGCTACGGAGTTTATCTGTGGAACATAAACTATCTTAAAGATCACCAACATCAGACAGAGTTGCTCTGTGAACATGGTGAATTGAGACAAAAACAAGCCTACTTTTGTATTTGAGCACAAACAAATACCAGGTTGCTGTGCAAACCTCAAAAATTACCAAATATCTCCCTCTACCAGCTAGCAGGACAGAACGCTGCTTCCTCACTAATCACAGCTTCATCGCTGCTTTATTCCTCTCTCTTCTTGATAAAAATTCTTAAGATACCTAATCACAGTATTGTCCCCTTTCTGAGAGCACCCAATCTAGAGCAAACCCCTGCTTCCTTGAACACTCCCCCAAAATCACCTAATATGAGCCCAAACCCTTGGAGTTCCTTGCAACTCAGGCTTACAGGGACATCCTTCAGTTCCCCCGTAGTGTGTTGTTTCTATTGTTCAGAGGAGGGAATACATCTAACTTTGTCTGACTTGCATGTGTTGTTGGCAGTCTTAGGCTGCAGGGTGTTGGCAGAAGTAGAGGTTCCTGAGATTTGCTGCTTTGGGCCAGGTTCCTGACTGAGCAATGGTGTATATATCTGAGACTCCTTGGATCTCTAGCTGTTTGGGGCACCTCTCTGTTCCTGATGATTTCATCTTGATTACTGGTCATCATTAGCTCAGAGAATGTGGAAAAAGGTGCTCTCTCAAATAGACTATTTCCATTATGCTTCTGCTGGATATTGGTTAGTTCAAAGCTGACCTCTTTGACAAATGCCTCAAATCATCATGCTTTCGAATTGAATACCGTAAGATCCTATACTTTAAAACCAATGTAGATAGGTGCCAAGATGACATTTGGTGTTAAAATTAGGGAGCCTGAGACATTCAAGCTGAGGCCGAGGGCCATCCCACCCCTGTAGGAATATAGTCTGTGGGTATATGTGTGGACAGACCCAAATTGAGGAAGTATAATTTTCTTATCTATGGGGACACATATATAAATGAAATGCTGATGTACTGCCTTAAAAAGCATGGAATATTTTATTTCGGCTCACAAATAATTTAAAAGTGGATATTATTAACTAGCCATTTGACCATAAGATGATTTCATTATGAAATGTTTAAAACATTAGATTTGGAATATGTCCTCAATAGCTGTGAAAGCAGTGAATTATTACGACTGCTTTAGCATCTGATAATAATTTGAAATATTCTAAAATGGGGACCTTTTTTTTTATAATTTGTTATAAAGCATCTCAAACATAACACAGAAGTAGGAAGAATGGTATATTGAACCCCACAAAAGCGGTAGCTATCACTCAACTTCAGCATTTTGCCATCTTGTTTTATCTATTCTCCCATCTTTTTTCCCTCCCTGATGGATTAATTTAACACAAATCCAAGGCATAATATAAGTTTAGCTTTACTTCTGAGGTGGACTATGTGAAGATATCTCTGAAGATAATTAGCTAAATGTCTCCATGTATTTTTAGGATGCTTATTGCTGTATGTTACTAAAACGATTTCATTAGTCTAGAAAAGGCTTTTATGTTCTTCCCTATGCCTCTCTGTTAGGGCAGGTGGTTAGACAGTCAAGTTATTTAGGTATAAACTTTAGAAGAAGTAATTATGTTATTTTTATGTTTATATTATTTCTTACTTAATTTACAAAAAACAAAATTTTTACCTGGGTAAGTAGCAATATGACACAGGATTTGAAAAAAAATCAAAACCCTTGAATTGATTCCCTAATATATAGCTTGGCCCCATAGATATTGTCTGACTAAATAATCAAAGACTGATAATAGATCAATAAGCAGTGAGTCACAACCTTTTCTTTTCCTAAAAATTTTACATGTTCTCTTAAATTTATTTGGTAAGTAAATAAGAAAAAAATTATATAAACAATTTATATATAGGCATTTTGGAGTATTTCCATTCATGATAAAATCTACTTTGGGCAACCTCTTTAAAATTCCACCACACAGACCATCCCACCTCCCCACCCCACCCCTTGGTGACATTTCCAGTTTTCTGGCCATGCTTTTCTATCCTACAGCATTTCTCTCTTTTAACTGACTTTTATTTTTTAAATCTTCTCACCTAGCCACCTCCAGCTCTAGATTTAAAGCTGAATGAGGGCAGAGAATTTGTAGATTATTTCTATCCCTTACTCTGTTATTTTCAGTGATAAACATAAAATAAAATAAATAATAATGATGATCAGAAAAAAAAAACAAAAAAAGTAAATGATTACATCACATTATATATGTGTATATATGCATATATATATTTATGCACTCCTTATATATACATATTATATCTATTATACAGTGCTGGAGGTATCTGTCATAGATAGAATGACATGTGGAGTCCCCATCATACCCCAATAGAAGAGTCACAGGACAACTGCTCTGGTTCTGGAGCAAGGTCATGCCTTCTGAAGAAGAGAACTATTTGCCATTTGGCATGCCTTGTGGCATGACATTGGGCCCCCGTAGAGACCTCACCATGGGACAATGGGCTGTCCATCATGAACTGAGTATTATCATATTCTCTGAGTCATAAATTTGGGTAGGCACAGAAACAAGTCACTGTATGAAGGAAATGGTATGTTAAAGAATGGATCCACGCAGATCAAAGAGGGCACTAATAAGTTACATGAATGCGTTGCCAGATTGACATGTCATCTACCTCTGTTGCACTGATGCCTCTCTTCAAAATTACACAAATGAATTCATGGGGTAGGTGGTATACTGGACTGACAATATCACAGTTCAACATAAAGTACTGGGGACTACCAGTAGAAGACTATTTCACTTGTCTCTAATGGGGGAACTCAGGGGGTCTACTGGTGTGATTTTTGTGTTTCTATGTTTAGTGACAACTATAAGTGGGCAATTGCAGCAAACTTGGTGTAACAAGGTAAAAGAACTAAGGGCTCCAACTCCTTTGGAGATGAAAGTCTGTCATATCACCGAGCAAGCCCAATCTGGACCTGCTAATGTGCTGGTCAAGAGTAAGAGAAATCTAGGACACATGGTGAAGGATGCAGATTATGAGTATTAATTATAACCTCAAGACCAGTTGCAATAACAAAGACTATGACTCATTCTACCAACCATCTTATATTAAATCTTTTGTAGATATTGAGACTAGCCACTTCCTTGATGTTTCTGTGACAACTTGGACTTAATAAATGCCATGAACGATCTAAAACCTACTAGTGGTTGACCATATTGAATGGCTCTTGAGGCCCACCTCTCAACTTGTACATTACTCTAGCCTGTAGGTTCTCAAAACATGATCCCTGGACCAGCAGTATCAACATCACTCTCTCTGGATGATTCTAATGCATTCTCAAGTCTGAGAACCACTACTCTAGCCATTTCTGAGGTAACTAGCATCAAGCAAGTAAAATCTGCCAGCACTTTACCCAAGTCATTAAGTATCCATTTGGGGTTCCCAAGGGCAGTTCATGTACACTGATTTGGTGGAAGGATCTATGGCAGCCTCTACCTTATCTGGGACTCCCTATTTATGGGGGCTCTCTAATGATGTAGGAACAGAATAAAATGGCTTTCTAGGCTTAAGTAACGTGTAGATACATACAATAATCTCAGGTATTTGGGGTATGAAAATGGGGTAGTTTTCAAGTTTGCTTTTTCTGGTGGAAGCAAGAGCCCGGCATACTTCTGGGGTAGAGAAGTGAAATCTAACATTCTCACCAGGCATTTTATACCATTTGAGCAGTCTACCTTAACCTTTATTCTATAGAAATAAAAAAAACAGCACAATGTCTGATCACCTGTGCCATTTGAAAAACAAAAATTTATCTGGATAAACAGGTCTTTTGTTTCATGCATGACCACTTTCTGGTAATAATTAGCAGCAAATAATTCTATAGTAACCCTTAAGATGGAGGCAGTGACTTTGCTACAAAATAATGGTCATAACATAAAGCACAGTAAAATCGAGACGCAATGGAAAATAATGGACATATATTTTAATAACCTTCAAGTCCAGAAGACAATAATAGAATTTTTCCTTTTCTCAACTCTCAAGTTGCATCCTAGGTACATGACATTACAGGCAGTCACTCTCCCCATAGAAAGGGATGGTGACCCCAAAGATGTGTGTCCCTCTTGAGAAGATCTCTGGGCAACCTGAGAATTCTCAGTACGGTCTACATTAGAGAATGCCAGTTATTATATTAGTTAAAGCTACATGTAAAGAACAAGCTTAGCTAATTAGGTTAAGTGTACTCCAAGATCTGCTTTCACTAAAGGAAAGGTTTCATCTGGGATCTTCACAAGGTTGTCTTAATGCCCCACCTATGTGTTTAGGTATGTACAGGGAAGAATAAGATGTGTGATGACATTCACCTCTCTTTTTGAAAAAAAAAGGATTTATTGAACATCAGTTTTGCCCTGAATTTCCCTTGGACAAAGTTGGTATACTCACTGATTATTTGCTATCATTCTCTTCCACATGAGACAATCACTTATTTTCATATGCAGGATAATTAGTGATAATTTCTTTTAAAGTTACTAGTTATAGTCCTCATGGTTTCTAGTGAAAACATATGACAGATTAAGGAAGGAATTTTGGAAGTTCTGGGTTCAGTTCAGTTTAGGCTCATGATTTTTAAGAAAAATATAAAGTTGACTATTTTAAGAGGTTAAAAATTACAGAATTGTTTCTTTTTAGGAAAAAAAAATGAATGGAATTATAATGATAGTGTTAGAGGGAAATTTATATCTTTTTGAGTCCATAAAGGAAGGAAGATGATAGTTGGTAATCTCAAAATTGAGGAAATTAATTTATAGCACAGCACAATAGAAGTGGGTTAGATATAAAGACTAATATTATATTCCCCTGCATTAAAAAATATGTATATGCTTTTTATACCTGTGTTTATTGACCACCTACTAGGTAAAGCTATAAAAAGAAATATGAAATGTGATTTTGCCTGTGCATTAGGGTTCTCCAGAGGAACAGAATTAATATGACACAATCTGATGTTGATAGAGAGATAGGTAGATAGATAGATAGATAGATAGATAGATAGACAGACAAATGGAGATTTTATGGAGATCTGCTGTTTGCAGGTTGGAGACCTAGGAAAGCCGATGGTGTAGTTCATTCTAAGTCCAAAGGCCTGGGAACCAGGGGAGCCAATAGTGTTTTTCTCAGTTCGAGGATCGGAGAAGATCAATGTCCCATCTCAAGCTTCAAGCTTCCAGGTATAGAGAACAAATCCTTCCTTTGTCTTTTTGTTTAGTTTAGACTCTCAGTGGATTGGATGAGGCCCACACACCTTTGGGAGGGAAATTTGCACTGCTCAGTCTACAGATCCAAATGTTAATCTCATCCAGAAACATCCTCACAGGCACACCCAAAAATAATGCTTAGCCTAATATCTGGGTATCTCATGATCCATTTAAGTTGATGCATAAAATTAAACATCACAGCCTGCAAGTAACTTATAGTTTGAAATGGAAATAAGAAAATTGGCAAATGATACTTTGAGTATTAAGAGAGGAATACGTAATATATTAGAGGTATCAGGAAAAGATGTTCCTAAGACCAGGACTTAATGCCTCTTTCAATGTTGTAAACCCAGCCTCTCTCAAAAGAGTTGGGAGGGAGTGGGTTGCAGTAAATGCTTAATTCATGTTTGTTTTGTTAACGAATGAATGAATGAGCTAAAGGTTTTTTCTGGAAAGGGAGGTGATAATAACCTATGTTTTGGTTAAGACTTCTTAGGGATTTGAAATAGTTAATATGTGTAATATTTCGTGTGTTCAATAAAATGCAATTTACTCTTAGTACTGGTTTTAGAAATATTGAAATGAAAATGACAATCAAGTGGAAATCTTCCTTTTTTTTTCTTAACAATTTTTCTCTGTGATTTCCTCATGCCCACATTGTCAATATATAAAAATTCTTCTCCTAAACAAATCATTTAAGCAAGGGCTGTTACCATTTTATTCTTACCATTTTCCATCCCAGATCACAAAGGAAGTAGATTTTTTTCCTAAAAGAGCCAAGTGGACATAACTGCCAAAACTGGGTGAGGTGTACACATAGGTTCATAGTTTCTCTACTTTTGGTAGGTTTAAAAATTCCAGTAATATATTTTTAAGAGATATATTAGAGTAGATGAGATTAATTGCCTAAATAGTGTGCATATAATCTATTGATAATATTAATAACAAATGTTTAAGGTAGTGATTTTTATTTATTTTTAAAAAATAAAAAATATTTAAAATATAATATTTATACATATATTATTTTATTTATTTTATTTTTCTGCTAGTTTGTAGTTTGTATGTGTATATTAGTGGATTGGGACCATGGTGGGCATGTGACACTGATATATTATTCTATGTTCACTTTTGTCTAATATTTGTCACCTACCCTTGGAACTGTTTCTTATAAAACATATCTAGGTAAAAAGTTAAAATCATGCTTTTGTTGATATTTAAAACAATAAATATAAGTGTAAAATTTACACAAGAGAATATTTTTTGAAAACTCACTTTATATTAGAAAAACACCAAAAATGATAGAATAAAGAAGGGGGAAACACTTTTTCTAACTTAATGTAACTAATATTTTATATCTATCAGCAAACATAGATCAGGTTTGGAAGAAGTCATATTTGATATTTTTATTGAGTGAGCATAATTTTATTAACATAAACAATATACTACTTTTCTATTTCTAAATAATCGACACTTTCTGTAGATTTGCTAATTAACTTGCTGACTAGTAAAAAAAGAATACGTGGTCTCAAAATAAGGAATTGCTTCTGCAATATATATTTATCTCTTTATAAAACAGGAAGATGATCACAGTAGCACGTGCATCAACCTGAAGATGTATTTACTTTGCCACCAACATAAGGCTAAGTAATTATTTTTAGTAATGTATGTTCATAGTTCTAGAATTTAATTTTCTGTACACTGGAACAGTGCTGATTTTGGAAGGTACTTAAGCTTAATATCTTTGATGCATTAAGGCAATTTTGTTTATAACTTTAAGCTTCAGGTCTATTGATTGGTAGTCTTTCCCATAGAACAACAATGCATGATTCCCAGGCATGAAAACACAGGAAAACTATCTCCTTTTTCTCTGCAACCTTACCAATTTTAGGTGAAATTTCTTAACATTTGGTTTGTTTCCAATAAAAATCGAAAGGAGGGAGACCTGGGGCAGTCAGCTGCCTGATCATTGTGAAGCACCTTGAAGGGTCTGAGATTTTATTTTACTTGCAACTAATAAGTAAACCTGTCACAGTTTTATGCATGCTGGCAGAAGACATGAGACTCCTGGGATAGAGACAAATGATTTTATTATTAGCAGCAGTCGCAGTAGTCAACGTCTCAGTCTGTGCCAGTTCTGTGAGCCCCATTTCCCAAAAGGTGAAACAAACAGTATCGAGTGACACCTGCACACACAGTGGATTATGTTACAAGAGAGGAGCCTGAGCTCTGGGAACCCGAATCTTTTATAATGAGCAGTAAACCTCCTAATCTGTGCCCCAGAGGGAGACACTGTTTATTGCAATGGACAGTAAGCAGAGCTGCCCTTTCTTCCTGGGAGAGACACTGTCTCTAACTTTTATCTGTTTGTTATACAAACACATCCTTGCAAAGATAATCCAGAACAAAGTCAGTCCATGCCTCTGATCACAAGATGTGCAGAAATGTAAGAGACCCATTGTAAATTGTCTCTTCACAGACCCAAAAAGAAAAATATTAAGATCGAAAATGTTTGTAGAGAAGTGATGAAATGTGAGCCTTGCACCAGGCAATGGGCGAGCTCCTAAGAAAGACTGTCAACATTCTGCCTCCTCAAAAGTTTCACGTTGTTTTCGGAGCGGCAGAAATGAGCTGAACGAAACAAGCCAAACCTTCACCATAGCAAGAAAGTAAAGAATGCGGTATCCTTTAGGAAAAGAATTTTGCTTAGGGAAATGAGAAAGGTGTCACAAACCATAGCCATTGTTATGTACTTGATTATGAATAGGTTTTCTACACTTAGAGAAAAATGAATGAAAGTCATTCCAGGGAGAATAAACCAATGTAATTTAATGGCACTTTTCTTTAAAAAATGTGAGTAGAATGGTATGGTGAAGAGAAGTAGAAGGTGCTGTTATTTTAATGTAAATTTTAGAGTCAAATTTAGTTTTTTTTTTATTATTTATTTTTGGCTGTGTTGGGTCTTCGTTTCTGTGCGAGGGCTTTCTCTAGTTGTGGCAAGCGGGGGCCACTCTTCATCGCGGTGCGCGGGCCTCTCACCATCGCGGCCTCTCTTGTTGCAGAGCACAGGCTCCAGACGCGCAGGCTCAGTAGTTGTGGCTCATGGGCCCAGTTGCTCCGCGGCATGTGGGATCTTCCCAGACCAGGGCTCGAACCCGTGTCCCCTGCATTGGCAGGTGGATTCTCAACCACTGCACCACCAGGGAAGCCCTGGAAGTTAGTTTCATGAATCAAAGGTCATAACTGGGCTGTGTGGAATTTTCAGGTTTGATGTGGAGTTTATAGATAGAGGAAAGAGAGATTTAGTTGCTTAGAGAAAAATAAAATTGTAGGGTTTCTGATAAATCTCTTAAACCTGCCCTGTGTGCAACTTGAAAACAATTTTTTGGTTTAGATTATTTAAAACTTATTCTTTAAACAATGGAAAGTCATCAATGATATTTTATGCAGGATCAGATATGTTTTTAAATACTCATTAGTTGTAATAGGAAGGGATTAGAGAAGGGAGACTGGGATTCTGTAGACAGTTTGGAATCCACTTCTGTAGGTGAGATAAAGTGGGTGAGAGGTCTCACCTGGAATATGGCTGAGTAGGAAGACCCTGAGCTCACCTCCAGGAGCACACCAAAATTTACAACTATTCACAGAGCAACTATTGATGAGAATGCCCTGAGGATTAGCAGAAAAGATCTTCTACAATTAAAGATATAAAGAAGGAACCACATAAAATGGGTAGGAATGGTGGAGATGCAGTACCGCCAAGACTGATCCACAAACAGGAGGATAATTACAATTGCAGAGATTCTCCCCAAGGAGTGAGTGGTCCAAGCTCAATATTGGTCTCCCCAGCACTGGGTCCTGTACCAGGAAGATGAGCCCCCAGAGCATTTGGCTTTGAAGGTCAGAGGGACTTATTTTGGGAGAGCCAGAGGGCCGTGGGAAATTGAGACTCCACCCTTAAAGGGTGCACAGAAAATCTCACATGCTCTGGGACCCAGGGCAGAAGCAGTAATATGAAAGGAACCTGGGTCAGACCTACCTGCTGATCTTGGAGAACCACCCAGAGAGGCAGGAGGCAACTGGAGCTCACCCTGAGGACACAGACACTGGTGGCAGACATTTGGAGGAGCTCATTCTACCACAAGGGATTCTCCCTCTAGCTCATTAGCACTGGGACTTGGCCCCATACACTAGCCTGGTGGCACCAGTACTGGGATGCCTCAGGCCAAGCGACTAGCCTGGTGGAGATGCAGTCCTACCCACTGGCAGGCCAGCTGCCTTAAGACCCCCTGAGCCAACAGCTGCCCCAGGACCTGGCTCTGACAACCAGACAGCCCAGGACCTGGCGCCACCCACCAGCAGACCAACACTAGATCCAAGACTCCCAGCTCCACAGCCACCCACCTCAAACCCAGCTTAACACATCAGTGGATAAGCATTAGCCTCAGGATCCCCTGGGGCCCCACAGCCAGCTGCCTCATGACCTGGCCCCACGCACTAGCAGCTAGCAGCCTCTGAGCAAAGCAGGGTTGGCAACCAACTGGACCGGGACCAGCCATACCTATCAGACCACCCACAGCAGTCAGCACACCACAGCAGAAGGACCCACTCAGCCCGCATAGGGAGCACCCCTAGAGCATATAGCTCTGGTGACCAGAGGGGAGTGTGCTGTTGGGACACATAGGACTCCTCATACAAAACGCCACTTCTCCAAGGTCAGGAAAAATAACCAACCTACCAAATACATACAAATAAAAACATCGTTAGGCAAAATGAGATAACAGAGGACTGTGCTCCAAAGGAAGAAACAAGATAAAACCCCAGAAGAAGAACTAAGTGAAGTGGAGATAATTTACCCAATAAAGGATTCAAGGTAATGATCATAAACATGCTCAAAAAACTCAGGAGAAGATTGGATGAACAGAGTGAGAAGTTAGAAGTTTTTAACAAAGAGGAAATATATAGTGTTGCAGGTCAATTATACTTCAAAAACAAAGAAACTCATGGAAAAAGAGATCAGGTACGTGGTTTTCAGAGACAGGGGGGTGAGGGGAGGGAGAACTGGATGAAGACAGGCAAAAGGTACAAACTTTCACTTATAAGATAAATACATACTAGGGGTGCATGTACAACATTATAACTATAATGAATGTTACAGATAAAAGTTATTAAGAGAGCAAATCCTAAGAGTTCTCATCAGAAGAAAAAAATTTTTTTTTTCTATTTCTTCAATTTTATATCTATATGAAATAATGGATGTTCACTAAATTTATTGTGATAATTATTTCATGATGTGTGTACATCCAATCATTATGCTGTACACCTGAAACTTACACAGTGCTGTATGTCAATTATATCTCAATAAAACTGGAAGGCAAAAAAACTGGAAAAGCCAAATAAAGGTAAGTCACATAAAAATATCTTCATGTGGGGAGATGATAAGAACTATTTTACTCTATATTTTACCATAATAAGTTATGATTGGTATAATATTCTTATTTTAAACTCCTTTTTTTCCTTCTTGCTAAAAAGAGGCTTATCAATAATATTCATTCATTCTGCATAATTCTAAATACATAAACTATATCTCAAATGTAAACCCTCACTTTCTCCTTCATTGCCCACAGCCTAAGTCTGCCCACCATTCTCTCTATTTTGGTAAAGGCTTATCCCCATCTTCACTCCTCTCCATTTGCTCTTGTCCAAGCAATACTCAATCTAATCTTCTAAAAACACTAATCATCGTATGTCATTCCTCTGCTTAAAACCCTTGTATAGTTTCTCACTGCACTTAGAATAAAGATAAAAATCCTTAACGTGTATGTGAAGTTCGGCATGGTTTCATTCAAGCTGTAGAGACTCCTCTCAGGCCACTAAGCCCCTGGGTCACGTGTGTCGGCACCAGTGACCTTCCTGTTGACCCCCAGAGTGCACTAAGCATCTTTGGACCCCCAGCCTCTCTCATTGGCTATTCCTTAGCTGAGAACACTGCCCTTCCTCTGCCCCTTCCGAACTCCTACCCCTTTACTGCTCAATTCACTTCCTTAGGGAACGATTTTCCTGAGCTTCTCCTCAATCTTTATTAGCCAATCCTGTTTTATAAGCTCGACCTTTCTTTCATAACACTTAATCAGATATTTCAATTACTTATGTGATAATTTGCTGTCTGCAAACCCAGTCCTACTGGTGATCCCATCCTTATCCCCAAAGAAACTAAACCTAAAGCTGTGAATAGGGCCGACAGGCTGTATCTCTACTGATCCCTTCTGGGTCCTCAGATCTTGCACAGTGCCTGGCACATGGAGGGTGTCCTGTATTGTTTGGAATGAAGATGGTCAAACTGCATTTTAAGGAGGTCAGTCCGGCTGCTGTGTGACTGCTGAAGTGGGTAGATTGTGCTGCAGGCAAAGGGAGGTCAGTTGGAAGGCTAATGTGAGAAGAAATGAAGAACTCTTTAGAGATGAGGGTGTCATGCGGCAGAGCATCGGATGCAATGGGACCCTCCAAGCACGCAAACAGGTAAGCCATCCCAGAGGCCACGCAACAGAAAAATTTACAGAAGGAATGAAAACGCTTGAATCAGCACATTATTGAGTCAGTTTTAAACCACGTGGCAAGAAGCATTTTGGGAAAATGATAGAGTAAATGAATACAGTTCGAAAAGGGAGCAAGGGAGGTAAAAGACCACAAACTCTGAATCTCTCTTTCTGCCACATCAGCCTGCCTTGCTGATGGTGTGGTCAAAAAAAGCCAGAGTTGAGGTTCTAGTAAGATAACCTGCAGACAGAAGGTGCCCTGGGCCAATTAGCACACACTTCCTCTATCAAAGAGACTGAAGGACAAGCATGTATGGTCAGTTATACATGACCAATTAGTTTGGTGAACACCCATAAATTGTATATATGCTTCTTGGTCCAGAGTCACATGGGCCCAGAATGGGTTTCATCAGTGAGTGTCTGGATTAAAACTTGACTGTTAGGGATTAATTATTAGTATTATTGTATCCTCAATATTTTAGTGCCTCTAGCATATTTAGTCTCAGGTGTCTCAGCAATATTCAGTTTCTTGGGGTCCTTCCTTGCCTTTCTATATTTAACACACACATGCTTTACTTGCTAACTACTTATTTTACGCTTTACACACTGAATACTTACCTTATATTTAATACATTCTATCAATTCTGCCCGTGTTTTACAAACTTTTGGCTTACTAGCTAATTTATACTTAACATATCTTTAAAAGTTTTGTGTATGTTTTATACGTAACACTTAAATTGTGATATTTCTTGTGTATCTGGGTGTGTAGATCAAGACTTCTCTACAATTAGGGAATGAGGCAATTAGGAGTCAGTAGTGTAGTTTCAGTAGGGCAGTGAGGCATTATATCGAAGTGTATTAAATAGAGAATAGGAAGTAAGAAAGCTTGAGAAAAGAAAGAACGAATTTGTATCGGAGCTAGGAAGTAGAAGAGGCTTGGTTATGTTTATTGGTTTAGAAAAGGAACCAACAGAGAGAGGGAAACAGATGCACAGGAAAATCTCTATATAAGCAAATACTATATTGTGTAGACAATACTGCTTTCCCCCCTATTTGAAGCCCCCTCACATCGAGGATACATACATCTCTAACTGAGCTTCGAAAGGATATAACCTAAAATTCCTCCACTGCTGGACTTCCTTTGTTGTTACAAGGCCAGTCAACCCTAACCTGTTCTCTTTCTCTCTGTCCTTAGGCTTTTCTCCAAAGATATAAGGTCAATTTAATTCAATTTAGCTGATTTGACCTGTTGCTGTTTATTGATTGCTCAGCTACTGATTTAGCACTTCACCATCCTACCTGCTCTACCTCCTAATCATGTGCGGCTTCTTCTCTCCGAGCTGGAAAGAATCACTCTCTGGCCGTTCAGGTCTCCAGGTCAGTAGGCAGATCCCTCCTTTGATGGAACCGTGTGTGAACCATAGTTGTTACACTGCCTTTATGAAGGGAGCCCCAGTTCATCATTTTCCATGTATGAATCTTGCAAAGACATCATGTCTATGGTATCAAGTCAGAACTGATTTCAGTTTATGACTTATTTGCCAATGAAAGGTAAAGATTTTGCTAAAGGCAATACATTTTATTTCGTGGAGGGGGACAGGTCTAAATATCGTGCTGAAACATAACATCATTTCTGCGTTTTTAATTTAGATGAGTATATTTTCCCTTTTTCTGCTGAGACTATGCACATTTATTGAAATTTGATGGCTTTGGCTCTTTCTTCTAGATTTGTGAGGGGGAAGGGCGCATTTCATCTCCAGCCAGAAGAGCTGAGTTGGGAGATTCCTTTCTGTGTGCACAAGAAACAGAAGTTTGGCCCATCTGCTGACCCATCCCTGCTCTGGCACTTACTGTGACTCAAGAGTGCCACTGAACTGCAATTTTTCAATTACATCTAAAATGGAGTGACTAATGCTATTTTGAAGATTTATTAATATATGCAGAATACCGAGTCTGGTATTTGCGTGCTGAAGGAAAAATACTAGTCTCACTAATATTATTTATCGGGGAGCCGCTGAAATGGTGTCTTCGGACACTAGCTATGGCAAGAAAGAGAAAGGAGCAGCTTTGAGAGATTTTGGAGAATGAATTAATAGTAAGAAAGTTATATTTTATTGAACATTTACTGTGCTCCAGTTTATGTGCTTTATCAGTGTCCACAGACACTTCAGAGGGACAGGGTGAAGGGTAGAGATATTTCCCATTATCTCTATGATCTACCCCAGATATGCATTCCCACTATGTTTACTCAGTTTAATAAAAAAAAAAAAAAAGACTACCTTGCCAATTAAATCTAAACTCAATTCATTTATTCATTCATTTGCTCATTGAGCAAACGCTAACATTTTAGTAAGTTGCAGGCTAGCTGAGCATGGTGTTGGGAGGTCGGGAGCCTTTTCAGGGGTCAGGGAGCATTTTAAACATTGGGTTTATCTTGAACACTCGGCTCAGAAGTTTCAAACCCCTTAGTAAAGATTTCCTAAACCCTCCATCCTCCCCCCCTCCAGTTCATTGTTTCTTCCTCACTGCTACTCCCATAGGTTGTTCTTGCACTGACTCACTGTGTTACCTTAATTGTTTAGATGCCTGTCTGTCCTTTTACATAATGAGCCCTCAGACCCTGTCCTTGAGCCCTGGGAAGATGTTCAATAATTGAGTGAATGAACTCATAAATAAATGGCGTTCTGAATAAATTAAGTAATGACAATCGGGAGGTCCAGAATGGGAATGAAACTGTAGCCTAGTTTCAGTAGAGCAGGAACCTGACATCCTTACCTTCAAAGGGACAGCTTGAAGGCAGGCATGCATGCTTTTAGGTGTTATCTAGAACAACTATTTCACTGGGGACCAAGAACAAAAGGATGGGCCTTGGGGTAGCTGGGCTGTTTTAGAGCCCTCTCTTCCTCCACTTCACCCCCATCTCTATTCACCCAACACTCTCCAGCTGAAGGGAATCAAACTCGGAGCATTGTTGCTCTGTACTGTGAGTGATCTGGTGACTGTAGCAGAGGCTGGGAAGAAAACCCACAGGGCTGCAAAACAAAGAAGACCATGATGTTGGCCAGCGGAGTAATCCTATCCTGTTAAAGCAACCCTGCCCCAGGGGATTTACTCAGTGAAAAGATATCACAGACCTCAAAGCTCCAGGTACAAAATAATCGAATTTTTTCCTGGATTAGAATAATATAACAATCCTTTAGGATGAAACTAGGGGTAGCTATGGCAAGAAAGAGAAAGGAGCAGTTTTGAGAGATTTTGGAGAATGAATTAATAGTAAGGAAGTTATATTTTATTGAACATTTGCTGTGCTCCAGGTTACATGCTTTATCAGTTTTTATCTTAAATTTAAACGCTGTGACGTAGGTGTCCTCGTGTCCATTTAACAAGTGGAATCTCGGAGGAGTTAAACAGCCTGCCTACTTCCCCAGAGGTTATAAGCCACAAAGGGGGGCTTCAAACGGGCGTCAGTCTGATGTCTAAGTCCCGGTTCTTAAAACATTTTACGTTGCCTCACCATGTGGCAGTGGTCCCCAACCTTTTTGGCACCAGGGACCGGTTTCATGGAAGACAATTTTTCCATGGTGGGGGAATGGTTCAGGCAGTAATGCGAGCGATGGGGAGAGATGGGGAGAGATGCGGAGATGGGGAGAGATGGGGAGCCCTGCACGGCCGTTCCTAACAGGCCATATGGGGTGAAGGGAGACGGGAACTAAAGATCACTCCATGGTTTGAGTCATTATATCTCAAGATGATGGAATTTTAAGAGCTCTGGTAGGACAAGGGGATATGACTTTTTTAAAAAAAATATATAGCTTGTACTTATTTTTTATTGGCCACGTGCTATAAGAGCCCTTGGCAGTGAAAGCACAGAGTCTAAGCACTGGACCACCAGGGACTTCCCTGGAAATGACATTTTGAATAAAGATGATTACTTTGGATTTGTATATATTTGAATATAGGTCTCCAGAATACTATCAGTAGACCCTTGGGAATAAACTATGGCTTAGTTCACTTACCTGTTTAATGAAGATATTTGTAGTACATTCCTCATAACCTTGTTGTGAGGATGAATTCTGACATACCATAAGAATTCAATGAACGTTATTATTATTCATTTATTTTTAATTCTGTGTATTTGGTTAGAAAAGCAACACTATATTTACTGCTGGGAATGTATATGCCTTTGTTTTTCAGCTGTTTGAATAAACTTCCCATATTTGAGAATAATTTTCTTCTACACTTAAAGGAAAATAGTCTGTAAGTTATTCTTAATTGAGCCCTTTATGTCAAATTCTATGTACACATCTTACATACATTATTTCCTTGACTTAATTCTATAAATACATGTAAATCATGTATTTATATTTATTTAATCATTTATTTAATGCTGGAGGCAGATTTCAAAAATACTTTTTGTCACTAATATGTAGTCCATGGATGAGTTTCCGAAAATGATGAACTTTTAAAAATTCTAGATAATGTGGGTGCCAATGTGTATTTCATCAGTTTTTCATTGGAGTCTATTACCCACTTTCCCTCACCCAAATGATTAAAGATTGCTACTCTATAAGTACTGATTCAAATCCTTTTTTTGGAAAGGAGCAGAGTTCATTAAATGCACTAACACGAAATAATTCTATTGATAAAGAGTGCTTTACCTTCATGCAAATTTGCAGCTTGTTTAAGGGGTTTTGGGAACAATAGCAACTAAATCCTTCTTCCATATTTAAGTCAGACCTGAGTCATTAACAAATTCCCAGTGGGGAGTTTATAGCACATGTTTAATTATGATAGGATTCTAAAGTCAATCCAGGGGCTGAAAAGGTTCAGTTCTTTTTCTAAATCCCAAACCAAAATCCTTGGTGTTTCAAAGCAAGGGCTCCTCTGCAGTCCTTTGAGTGGTTTAAATCATAATCTGGTCGTTCACGTCCTCTTGTTGTCATTTTGTCTATATTATTTATGCTAATCCTGTGATAATTTTTTTCTTTTTAACCAAGTATAGGGTCTAATTTAAGATTTAGAACTTGCCAATGATGCACAAAAGTAGGAGACTGATATTGTTTGCTGTTAGTTGTAGTTTCTAAGCAGGATCTGGAAAAAATTGGACAAAGGACTTTCAATACTTCTTTAAGATTTTTCCTATGATGAGTAGATAACATGTCAAAATTTTCTGTATTTTTTTATCCATCAAAAAAGTTATGATTTCTATCTTGATCAGTACTTTCACAGCACATAAAACAATATGTCTGGTTTTTAAAAATAAGGTTACGTCGTTTGCCTAATTTTCTGACCTCATTCAATCTGGTGGTGAGAAAGACACATTGTCTGATGGTCATGGTGATGGTCCCATTAGGCCTTCTGGGTCTTTTCTCTGTGAGTATTTCAGTAGTATGTTAAAGGTGACCTTGAAGTTTCCTCTTAGTTCTGAGATTCTATGATTCTTTATGCATTAGTTGTTGACTAGCACCAGAGTTTTAGAACTTGAAGGTGTTTAAAAATTACTTTTCTGTATTAGGATTATCCATGCTTTTTAACATACCTATTCACAACTAACTCTGTGGTCATCACCTTCTTAGTGGGGAAATATATTTATTGGAGCATTGATTTGGAATAGGGTAGGTTAGGAAGAGGAGGGAATGATACTGGAAAGACAGATGTGAGGAAAGAGAAGTGGGAATGTGAAGTATAAGGTTACCAAGGTAAATAACTTCTTAAGGAAATTTTATAAATTGGAAAGAAAAATAAAATCGTTATTATTGAAATACTCTTTTCAGGTATCTAGAAGTTAAACATTAAAAATATATTGTGTTTTTTAAAGACGATAGTCTGTGACTTAGAGGTAGAACTGGGAATTTTTAACTTTATTCTATCTTTTAGAATTCAAAGCAATTTTTGCTATGAGCTTTTAGTTTCCTTAGCGATCTTATATTCTTTCATTTAAATATTGTTTCAAAGAATATTTCCCCATTTAATCATTGGCCATCTTCTCTCTTTGAAGTGTGTGACACAAAAAGTGCAGTTTGTAAGAGAAGCTTCTATGAAACTGAGACAAAGATAAATGACTTCACCAAAAACAAACAAACAAACAAGCCCAGTAGAAGCACTTTAGGAAGAGGGAAGCATTTGTTGCATGTGACATTTGTGGGGAAATGATCCCAATCACTCATTTTTATATGCATGAAGGGGTTTTGTTTGTTTGTTTGATAATACATTTTAAAAAATTAGAACTAAACCTTAAGAGCTAGATGTGAAAAAGTAAATTTGTAGCATTTTTTTCTCACACACAGGTTTTGAAAGATTTCCATTCATAAAGTTCTTATAGATCTCTTTTTCAAAAAAACGATGCACTTTTTCACAAACAACATTTAGGAATCATTTGCCAAACTTTGAGAGTGGTATGACTATTAAAAGATAAAGCAACATGTTACGGCCACGGGTCAAAAGTCAGTCTCCTTTCTGCAGTTTGGAAATGTTGAAGTGTAAGAATAAATGGGCAGAGCCGGAAATACTTAAGAAACTGGGGTCCGTGGAGTGTGTACTTCTAGTTGTGCTGTTCTTTCCATTAACAACCTTAGCATATGTCTAAGATTTAGCTGATTTTATTTTCAGAAGATAAAAGGCACAAAATCATCCACCACACTGGCACCTTTAATGAGCCAGGGTTATTTTGCCTCTTAGCTTACATGTGAAAATCAATAGAAAACTCACCCTTTGGCTTTCAGTCAAGTCTGGACATATTGGGAGTTGGCATGCAAAGTTTACCTGTGGTCCTATCATATATAATAAAGATCCTGTAATGGTTGTTTTTCTGTCCCCTTTGCTAGACCTGAAAATTTTTAATAGGATCTAAAATATCTTACGCTTGACCTATTACGGTCAAATAGCAATCAAGATGCTACGCTTAAAACTGATTTTAAAGCAGAATAACAATGCATTTGCTAAGCAATAGTGAAGGAAATGCAGACTTCTCAGTAGTTTCTGATAGAATAGCTGTTAGGTTGTACAAGTACCAGCTCAAAATATGGAGAATACGCATAACACTTAGGGAGAATGCTTGAGTCTTTTCACTTTTCAGGCAAAATAACACAAATATTTGAAATTTGGTTACCTTTAGGCATGTGCTCTTTGAAATAAATAAATATATGTGTAGCTGTGGTATTAATTTAAAACTATATGTTCACTAATTTCATGTAATACACAGAGTAAATTTTGAACTATTTTATGCTACCAAGTATTTATTAATAGCATTCATAAAGCACCTATCTGTGGAACGTATTTATTAGAAATATATGATCCAATCAATAGCAAATATCAGTTTATTTTAAAGTAAATTTGGGGAATTTATATTATGCCATATTGGTAGGAAGACAGACCCTAGAGATTTTAAGTGCTTAAATCTATTACATTTTATTGTTCAAACATTGTCTAAGTGACACATAATGTACAGATTCTTGATTTGCAGATGCTCATCAGCTTTTTTGCTTGAATTTTACAGAGGTTATATAATGTTTGATATTTAGATTGCTCATTTTCTGGAAGACTGTGGTTAGCTATAGGTTAATAAAAATAGCGTAGCCCGACCGTATACAGTAAGTTTTGAATCTGCTTATAAAGACATGTAAAAGTGCACCCTGCTAGGAACTCTACTATTCATGCTGAGGTTTAAACACTGGAATCGGGTTCCCAGTGGATTTTCACTTTCACAAGTACTTAATGCAGCTTTAGGTGTCTCAGGGGCAAACTGAACTGGCCACTGAATATCCTTTTTAAGGGGAGTTAACAATGGCTTAGTTCTACCTCTCTTGAAATACAGGATTCATGTTTTTCTCTCTTAAAATTTAGTGTTCCTAGAGACAGTCGGGAACATTAGAGAATGAGACTGTATTTATCCATCCCAAGCTAGGTACAATGTAGGTGAGGGCAATCCAACGTTCCCTGCAGTGCTTTGTCAAAGCTTTTTAACCCTACGCTGAAAGGATAACCACTTCAGAGTGAGGTTACAATGGAAACTCCAAACCTATTAAAAACCTGGGCCTTTACATTGGTGCAGGCTTTTGATTATAACAAATTCTATGTACTTTTGAGGATGTACACCTCTGTACTAGAGGTTATATTGTGAACCCTGGACTTATTACAGGTGCAGCCAATTCTAGGATTAGAACCCAGACCTTAGATCCTTTCTTTTTTGAAAGTATTGTGATTTTATTTTGGGCTAGAAGAGTTATGGGGCAAACCAACTCAAGTTAAACTCATGAAGTACACATATAAATGGTGCTAGGAACACAGCTGCCATAAAACGTAGAAAAATTATATGTAGGCTTTAAACTATCTCATTCTAAATCGCATGTACACATATACATATGCATAAACAGATCATATAGAAGAAATCATGGTAGAATTGTGTTTTGATAATTTGAAAATTAAAAAGCCCACTTAGAATATATTAAGGATAACCTAGGATGTACTAGGGTAGCAGAAACTCCAAATATCAATGAATTTCAACAAATACTGTTCAGTTCTCCCTCACAGGGGCCCTGAGGAGGCTGCAAGAATCTGTCTTCCATTCTTAGTGATCCAATTTCCTCAACATCTAGACGCAAGGTTTTCTCCTTTATTTCTGTGGCAAGGGAAGAAACAGCTCAGAGTCTCACATGGGTAAATAAATACATTCACCTGGAAATGACACATCACTTCCACTCATGTTTCATTGGCCTAACGGTATCAAGGGGGTGGGGAATTTAAATGACCACCCCCTCCCATCCCCACCATAAACTGAAGGAGGAGAACAGGAAATACAGGTGAGTCACCCAAATGTCTGTCACACAGGAGACGATAGAATTGTAGATGGGAAATCCATGAACTCCTTAACTACCTTGAACAGGTACTGCTGAATTAACAAATATAACTAATTTTGATTAAAGGGGATTTTCTGAAATTATTCTCAATGATTTCTCTGTAAAAATCAATGACACTTTTGTAAAAACCACACAAATATGCATATTTATAAAGCACTGTTTCATTAAATATTCAAATGGCATTTCAATATTTAAACAAAATCCATAGACTAATTTCATTATTGTCACAGGCAGGATATTGTATTACTTGAAAAGTGCTCAATAAGATTGATTTGTGTTCTCTGTAAAATGTAGTCTCCACTGACCACTTGCCAGGTTGGGTTACAAGAGCCTTTCAAACCACAAACTGTGCTGTGGTCTTTCCAATGCAATGCCTGGAATACTTACACTAAGCTTTGAAACACTACAAAATATCAATGACCAGTTCACAGCCAATACCTATCCAGGCGGAGGCACTTTGCTGCTGTTCGTTTGAAGTAGCTATTAGTGTAAATCAAAGGTTTAGTATGTTCTTAATTTTTCCCCTTTGCCCTTCTAGAATATTCATAAACAAATTGTCTATCTCTGCATCCACTGAGAAAATATCATTCCCTGATAAACCTTTAGCTATCATAATTTAATCCCCCCTTTTAAATAAACCCCATCAATACCATTCATTATTAACGAAAGGTAGGATGACTCCTGGATGAAGTTTTAGCTCAGGCGGCGAATCGATACTTCTGACCATGTCTGTTTCATTATTGACAATGTCTACCCACATTTACTCTTATAATTAAGTTTTAGTTCAACTTCTAACTTTTCTCAAGTGTTTGAAATGGCTATATGGTGTTCTTAATTTCAGCTGCTGTTTCATCTTTCTCAGTAGGTGCCTATTTCATTGTTAAAGGTCATACTCATTTGTCTGCTCCAACAAAGGCAGCCCTTAAAGTTGGCTGTGGTTTTGACAGACAGTGGTCCCTATAAGTGATGGCCTTAAGGACAGAGCTGGCACTGGGAGACAGTCACCACAGCAAGGGGAATAACAGATAACAAATCATGCCACTATTTTTCCTCCTGGCGTGATTGACGACAGCACAGCGGGTGTAACTTTTCAATGTCCTCAGATTAAAAACCCCTCAAACAAATGAGTTCTGAAAATACTGTCCAGAGGCATTAAAGGGAACTGTTGGACTCAAAATACTTTTTAAGAAATAGGGCTTTTTAAAAAATGCACAATTTATGGCCATTCAATGCAATTATCTAATTTTCAGTGATACTTTCAATTTTATACACACAAAGTTCAGCTATAGATTTGAGGGGCCGTCACATCACTGATGTAAAGCTTTTCAGAGAGAAGTATGCAATGCTTTGCAAGGCATAGCAAACAGTATTCTAAAGAGGAAATTTGGTGTTTGTCAAAGCATCATATGCATTTCAGTGTATTACAGATTATTTAAAAAATAGTGTTTGTGTGATTTATTAATTATTTTCTAACTGAATGGTGGAAATAAAGATAATCAAATGACCAAGCTCTGGCTGCATGTTAAATCACCCCTGTATTTTCCTGGTCCATGGTTAGCATACCTAATGGCAGTGCAAAATAAAATAAATATTTCCACTTAAAAATATGAATTCCACTTTTCCTGACATGTTACATTGTCACATAATTTTTTGATTAACTGAAAAGTATAAAATGTATAGATTGCATACTTCCAGTTTAAAAATGCACTTAGGTGTATTTGTTCTATACCTATAATTACTGTATATACTTAGGTAAATATAATAGTCATAATTTTGTTGAACATTAAATATTATGTATTTAACATTGATGTGTGTAAACCATGGGAAAAGGATAACATTTGTCTGGAAGTTTCAGCCATTTTAATAGTTTATGCCTGGGCAACTTGCTGCAAAGAGTGATTACGGGCCTGTCTCCCAGGAAGATTGATTCAACAGTATTGAAATAAAGCTTGAAATCTATGTTAATACGGTTTTAGGTGATCTAGATATATAACTTGATCTAGCTATAATTGGGCAACCAGGTTAGGCACGTTAGACTTTGGATCACCACCATCACACCCTGTGGTTTTGTACAGAAGCACTGGCTCTGGAGCCAGGTAGACAAAGGTTTGAATCTTGCTAACGATTCTTATTGGCTATGTGGTCATTGGCAGGTTACTTCTCAGAGCCTCAGTTTTATGGACAGTTACCTGTGAATAACAAATCATATCTTGAAGGAGTATTGAGAGATGAACGAAGTTGCTGAATAAATGCAAGAGGTGTTTACTTACTGATAATACAACTGAAGTGCTTAAAACGACACTATCAGGAGATTGAATTAAAACAAATTTTCTAAGAAGATAAATGGACTCTCCCACCTCTCCCTGCCTGCAGCCCAGAGGCTGTGGGTCATTCCAAGGCACCTTAGGAACCACCTGTATACATAGATGAAGTCATCAATCTTCAGTTACAAAAGTAAGTGTTGAGATGACCTTGACACTTAACCTAAGCCCTAAACTAAGTCTAGTTGTTCACATATAGCCACCGTCCCAAATCCTGTACTTTTCTTGGGGTTCAAAGTGAACCCAGGCCCTTGGCAAACACTCATCCAACATACATACTGCATCCGTCCCCTACACCAAGGCTGAGAATTTTCTCCTTAGAGGACACAATGAACCATACTCTCCATGGATTGTGAGCTATTCTAGATTAGAAGAGGATTTGCTTTCCTCATCTCACACCTCCAACTTTTTAATAATATGGGGCAGGATACTCTGATTTCTAGTAGTGCCTCCATTTCCTCATCTTTAAAATGGCAGTAATAACAAGCTTACCCATTGGAACAAGGATTAAACAAGTTAATATATGTGAAATGTTTAAAACAATATCTGGCACATGGGAAGTGACTTGCCCAAGGTCACACTGCTGAAAAAATGTTTGTTGGATTCGGACTCAGGTGTTGGAGTCAAGGCACTGCAACACTGCTCTTACTCAGATTGTTTATAACTCCTTCTTCTTACCCAACAGTATAAATTCAACCAGAAGGGAGAGCAAGTAGTAAAATAATTGAAGTTATGTAATTAGACTTGTACCAATGCAAGGAGATTAAGGACACATTACAAAATAAAATGAAAAACTGTACAATATATAAAACTTTATTTTTTTGTATACAAATAGAAAAGAATAAACTAAAAAAGAAAAAAGAATCTCACTTTTTTTTTTTCTGTTTTCTAGTTTCCCTATTTTTATAACACAATGGCCAGTACTATTACCAGATTGTAGAGTCCCTTCAAGAGGTGTTGAAAACTATTCAGCATACATGTGTATAAATGTCATCCTATTAAGTCAAATGGTAGCATTGTATACTCAATCTTCTTTCCTCCCTCTTGCTCTTGATGCTATGTTACTTATTATTATTAAGAAATTTCTAAATGTAGAAATTATTAAGAAATTTCTAAATGTAGAAATAAATATTAAGACATTTCTAAATGTAGAAATAAATATAATAAAAATGAGTCTCCTTCAATCTTCTAAAAGTGATGACTATTAAAAATGACTTGATCAAAAAATTGTCTTTACAGAAAAATGGGATTATGTGATATTCTTTTTCTGTATCTTGCTAATATTTAACCATAACATGTTTTCAAAGTAATATAAGTGGAACCATCTTTTTTTTTTTAAATGACTGCCTTGAATTCCAATGTTATGCTAAAATTTATGTGTTCCCTCACCTATTGGTAGACATTGAAGTTGTTTCTAATTTTTCAAAGCCACTTTTTAAATAATATTTTATTAAGTATGTTTGTACATGTATCTTTATACTCTTGTGTTTGCATTTTTGTATGATAGGTTCCTGGACATTAGATGGCTAAGTCACAGGGTATATGGATTCATTACTTTGATTCTTCTGTCAAATCTCTTTCCAAAATCTGTACCAATTTACAATGCTACCAATATTGTAGGAGCATGTCTATTTTCCATACCCTTACTGACATTAGGCCATATAAAATTTTTAAGTACAGATTTCATTGATTCTTAGATGCACTTCTTTCTTCCAGTTTTAGCAGCTCTGAAATTTGAATATGTTTTATAATCAACAAGGTGTAATAGGTGAGTTGGAGCACTTTCACTTCCTCCTTGATACATAAAATTATGATTGTGTTTTGTCACCGATGATACCATAGTTTCAAGAAAATATGGCATTTTTCCAATCTAACAGGTGGTGAAAATCAGATCTTAATGCTGTTTATGTTTTATGGTATTGATTTCTAGTGAAGTTGTGCATCATTTCAGCTTTATATTTTCCAGATGTAATTTCTCCTTTAAAAGTTGTCTGTTCATATCTCCACTCATTTTGTAATGGTAAATATAAGGAAGTTACGCAAAGGACGCAGAGTGCTTAGGGGCACTGCATGGTAGACAATCCTTACAAAACTAGGAACGTCAAAGATTTACCTTGACTCACTCTCTCACTAGGGCAAGTCTGTTTTCAATATGGGGCTCTGCTCCCACACAAAAGATTATATGCATCTTCACAATATATATCTTGTTTAAAAGGACTTACAATTTTTTTGTTTTTAAATCAACAGTGAGCACGTTCTTCAGGGCAAAGTGGGCAGTCCTCTCTTTCACGAGAGACAAACTACGTGTCCTAGGATTAGAACTTTCCGCTCAAAGTTAGAGTAGAACTAACACAACTGTGCTTGTTTGCTTTTTTCCAATCCTGACAAAATACACTGTGACTGTTGGAATCAGCCTTTTGTCCCAGTTATTTTCTTGCACCCTAATCGTGATCATTTATATTTAATTGAGACTCCAGCCTGATTCGAATCAGCATTCTTCTCCCTGTTTATATCTCACATATCTTTAGCTCAGCGGGTTTTGTTTGTTTGTTTGTTTGTTTTGGCTGTGCCGTGCAGCTTGCAGGATCTCAGTTCCCCAATCAAGGAAGGATTGAACCCAGGCCATGGCAGTGAAAGCCCAGAATCCTAACCACTAGGCCACCAGGGAACTCCTGTTTAGCTCAGTGGTTCTTAACAGGGGTGATCCCTCCTCCCCACCGACCCCACCCAGGGGACTTTTGGCAAATCTGGAGACCTTTGTGATTGTAATTGCCTGTGTTGGGGGGAGGCGGGTGCCTAACTACTGGCATCTAGAGGATGGAAGAGTAGGATACTGCTAAATATCCTCCAATATATAGGGCAGCTCGCCCACAACAAAGAATGATTCATCTAAAATGTCACTAGTGCCACATTTGAGAAACCCTGCTTTAGAATCAAGTTTTAAGATGGCCTTAACCTGCAAATCACAGTGTTTGGAATTTCAGTACGAACTGCTGGGGTTTCTCAACACCTCACCCTGCCCGCTCCTGCCCACACACCAAACACCTGAGTGATATAACATACTTTTTATTAATAATAGTGTCCTCCAGCAATGGTGTGGGAGGGTGGAGACAATGACGGCATGCCTATAATTTGGAAAGAGTTCCCAGGTGATTTTGAAACTGCCCCCTCAACCCAATGACTGAGTTACCACTCTAATTTAGAAGGTCTGAAGAGAGTGATTGTCAAAGTACTTTGATTTTAATCCCTCCCCACCACTTCTCCTCCCCAAAGATTGTTCTATGGTTGCTTGGGAAATATATAAAGTGTCAAAAGTAAGGATTTTTTACTTATAAAATAGAGTATCTTTTGTTATGTAGTGAATGTGGCCAACATAGGATGCAAATTTTCTGCGAAATTTAAAATATATATATATATGAATTAATTCTATGATATTACTTTAGAACTTTGGATAAATAATCCTTCCTTTATAAATGTAGATGACTCTCAGAAAGTCAGTTTATTTAGCACTATGTACTTTTATTTAAACATTTTCTTTGAATATAGCAGTGTGTATAGATAACAAACAAGGACCTACTATATAGCACAGGGAACTCTGCTAAATATTCTGTAATAACCTAAACGGGAAAAGAATTTGAAAAAGAATAGATACATGTATATGTATAACTAATCACTTTGATGTACACCTGAAACTAACACAACACTGTTAATCAACTATAGTCCAACGTAAAATAAAAACTAAAACTAAAATAAAATAAAATCTCCACTCAGAAAAAAATAAATAAACCTTTACTTTGAGATCCCTAGTCTGTGATTATATGGGATAAACCATACTTTTTGATTTTTAAAATTTGGGTCTTTGTTCACTTAGCATTAATATATTCATTCCTATAATTCTTAGAGAGAGAGTGTCCATTCCTATAGTTCTTTCCTGCATGCTCCCAAACCCCTACATCAAAGCAGTCACCTGCTGCAGCCAACCCTACACAGACTTGGAATCTGATGATGGCCATCGACAGGGACAATGCTGAGCTCTGGAGATACCAGTACTCACCACCTCCACGGAACACAACTTCTGCCCACAGCCTAGCCGCCTGTGTTCTCTGTAGTCCACCAGCATTTTCCCTTCAGATCTCAAATGTGGCCAGAAAGAAAGGGATGATTGTGGTGCTAGGAAGTAAGAACAGGATGTGAGGGTGAGAGATCTTGGCACTGGTTACTCCTAACCTCTGCTCTGCTCAGTAGCTTTGCTTTCTGCTCTCGCAAGCATGTAGTGCTTGCTGCATTTGTTTTCCCAGTTCTACTTTTTGGTATTCATTCTTGTCTATTTACTTATGATGGTGCCAACACTTTCAAACCAGTTATCAGAAATAAACACTTTAAAACATCCTTGAGTCTTTTGAAAAATGTCCTGCCTCTCAAGCAATGTTCACCTAATCTGCAAATTTCAATTGTTTTGCCAGTAATTATATTCTTGTATCTATGCTCCTGGTATCTGGCTACTAGAACAAAATTTAAAATAACATTAAGTAAAAATCAAAGACCTCTGGAAGTATACTGCAATGAAAGCTGAAATATTTTGCTAAGCTGTCTTCAGAGGAGTGAAGGCAGTATCTCAATGTGGCTTTTCAAACATGACGTGCCCACCAGGCTGTAGCTGGAGTCTATCACAAAACAATTGACATGCTTCCCATTGAATAAGGAGGGAAAAAGCAGGTCCTAAAATGCAAACTCTACTTTGTTTCTTTTCCCCCCGTTTCATAATCAGTGACAATCTATTGTGGTTTTTCTTGAACTATACTTCAAATCTAAATAAATAAAATAATATTTTACATTCATATCGTTAGTCAGAATTGAGATATAAACATAAGGACTCTTCTGATTTAAGGCATTTGTTTTTATTTATTCTCAAGCATGCTATCTGTCAGAGAAAAAAGAAAAACAGCAACAACATATGGATGAATTTTTTTTGTTTATCTAGATATTTTGGAATCAATATGTTTCAAAACATGTCACCAAACTACATGACGATTTTGACTGCTGATGCTTGCATTTGGATCTCTGAATTAACCTGCAGAGAATGAAAGGTAAAATTTAACTGTACAGGAACTAATCTATGTATTAATAATAAAAGATATGTATAGTAAATTTCCATTCTCTAAAACCAAGACGTTAGACTAACTAGAAACATTAGCTTGTGTGGTGTTTACAATAGCTGTAAAAAAGGACTTTGTTGTAACAATACCCCTGAAACTACTATAAAATCTTCATATTCCTTTTGAAATTACTAAAGAAAGATTCAATTGCACCTTGTAGAGTTTAGCATAACATGAATGCTTTGCTGTAGGTTAAAACTGGTAATCTAGGTATGGTATGGTATGGTATGAAAGTCAACTCTCAAGTTAACCAGTTAGATTGAACCACAGGAAACTGCCATTTTTCTGGGTGAAAAATGATTGCCTATGAGTTATTCCCTGTGGATCAACCTAATTTAATTAATAATGATGCTTCACCTTATTGGCCACTTTAAGGAAATGGTTTTCTATTCTATTACTCTAAAATGCTTATCGTAGTGCTAGTGATATTCTGAGGGGCAAAATGTGACTTCTTATCTTACTTAATTGTTAGCATAGGATCTATACATCTTTGAACTTAATGTGTTTGAAGTATTTGAGATAGAACCTTAAATAAATGTTCATGGAGCAATGACAGTGTGAACACAATTAACCTAAATGGACAAATGTATTAAAAAAAACTAGAGATATGAATGTAGGCAACATACAGGTACATATAAATCTTCTTTTCTTTCTTTTTTTTTGTCCCAAATAATTGTTGCATCTATACACAAAAGTTATTATTATTATTAATTAGTTTGGGGTAAGCAAGGGTGAGACCCTATGTGGTTGAATTTCAGCACATAGCTATTTTCATTTGCTTATTTTTCTGCTTTTTTGGAATTAAAACATTGAAAACCATTCAATTTCAAATGTATGTATCAACAGTAGAGGGACTTCCCTGGTGGTGCAGTGGTTAAGAATCTGCCTGCCAATGCAGGGGACACAGGTTCAAGCCCTGGTCCGGGAAGATCCCACAAGCCACAGAGCAACTAAGCCCGTGTGCCACAACTATTGAGCCTGCGCTCTAGAGACCACGAGCCACAATTACTGAGCCCCCACACCGCAACTACTGAAGCCTGCTCACCTAGAGCCCGAGCTCCGCAACAAGAGAAGTCACTGCAATGAGAAGCCCGCGCAGCACAACGAAGAGTAGTCCCCGCTCGCCGCAACTAGAGAAAGCCCGTACACAGGGATGGAGGCCCATACGCAGGGATGAAGACCCAATGCAGCCAAAAATAAATACATTAAATAAATAAATTTATTTTAAAAAAAACAACAAAAAAGTAGACATTGGCGTCATTTCAGTTCAACAAATATTTACTGAGCATCTACTGTTTTCCAAGCAAAGTTGTAGGGTTCTGGAATTACACAAATGAATAAGACACACATAAATTTAGGGTGCTTGTAACTTCAGGGGAGGAAGAGACACATGAACATGGACATGCTTCAGCGTGACATGGTGACCTTCATTATTTAGAGCACAGACTTTGGCCCAATGTCTGAGTTTGAATGCTAGCTCTGCTACCTACAAGCTGTGTGACCTTGGGCAAGTTCCTAAGCAATCTGTGCCTCAGCTTTATCATCTGTACAGTGGGGGTCATGATAGCACCCATCTCTTAGTATCTTAGGGGAGTTTATATAAGTTTATATATGCAAAGCCAGGCATATATATGCCTGTACCAGGCACAGTGTAATCACTCTTTAAGTGCTAGATATTACTATTATTAATAATAATTAAATAGTTTAGGAATAGAGGATATTTGCTTTTCCCAATTCGAAAACTTTTTGGTAGAAGATGGCATATTTTGGGGCCCTGTCAATTTAGCTAGAAAGCCATAGGCATTGTAGCCTGTCTACTGTGGGTTCAAATCTTTGTTACTTCCTAGCCATGTGAGTCTCAATTTTCTTATATGTGGAATTAGAGATAATACTACCATATTTTCATGATTATCATGAGAATTTAATGAGATAATGTTTATAAAAGCAGTCAATAAATACTAGCTATTAATATTTATTAGATGAAAACCCATTCACTCAGATATATCCCCAAAGAAAATAAGAAGTACCATGAAAAATGTACAGTTACTCAATTAAAAAATTAGAGAATAATTTTTAAAATATAATATAATTCAGAGATTAAACAATTCTCAAGATTAAATCTCATTTTAAATTGGTTCCTACCAAGTTCCCCTTTTTTTATCCTTGTAGATAGATTTTTTCTTATTTGTATAGCACTGTATAAAAATTCTTGTAACCATAAGAGATGATCTTATTTTTGCATTTTAGAATGGAAGCTGTCCATACAAATTTGTAATGTGATAGAGTTTATGCTAATTTTGCCATAAGTTTCATGAGTATATTGGAAGCTTGTTAATAATTAAAAATTTTTACTTCTTCAAGTTACAAATAAGTATTACAGTAAATACTTTCCAATCTTTATCTGACATGACATCTTACCAATACAGGCATCACAAAATAAATAATTTATGAAAAATATTTATTTAAAGAGCTGTAATTTACCTTGCATTTACCATATGCCATTCATCCAAGTAGCAATATAAAATATTCATTAGAGAAACTCATTAAAACAAACTTCTATACAATGAGGTGACGGGCCAACAAAAAACATCAATCATAGCAGGGCTTTAAGTTTTTATTAGTGCATATGGGCACACTAATATTTCAAAGTAGAAAATTATGAATATTTTGCTCCAGCTCTGGGATGACCACGCTGCTGCAAAGACAAATTTGATAAGAGCATAACAAAGACAGGAACGGGTTTTTCTTCATTTGTTTTCATTTTAGTCAAGAAATCAGTGACAGTTCACTGAGATTTATTTTATTAATGGTGAATCAACCTGATGTTATAATTAATGGGAAATCTATAGCTAATCTTAGAGGAAAAATAACTAGGCATATAATGATGTTTAAGCCTGGCATAGCTGAACTCTGTGCTGCTGTCTCTTGAGTATGTGCATTGCAGGCAGAGCAGTTATTGTGAATATCAGGGACACCCAAATGCACTTTGAGGCATATGAGTGGATCCCAAGCTCATTCACGCCTAAGAAGCAGTGTTTACAAAACATCGCGAATGTTGGACTTTAAAAAAATGTATTGCATTGCCAGCTCAAAACACACACACACACACACAACTTTACAGTTCTAGTGATACTTCTAAATGTGAACAGTACTGGAATTCAGGAAAAATACCACGCTCAAATCAATATATTTATGGGATTCACATAAGCAGTATTGTAGCTCAGTAGATCTCCCTCTATAAGCTAATTCACAATTCATTAGGAAGTTCTGTTAAATCTCTGCTTCACGTTCACTGCCCTTCTATTACACTGTTGATCTGTGATTAAATGTTCTAATAAAATTAACTGGCTTTGCTACAAACAGAACATCTGGAGCTATGTTTAATTTCATGTCAAACATACACAGGAAACACCTGTCTAGGTGAAGTAATTTTTAAAAAAATGACATTAATCCATCTGTTTTGGAAAATGGTGTCACGGTTGTCACATTAAAAGGTAGTATCAACAAACACAGAAACGCTAAATTGCTTTGGAGTGTAAGTTTTCTAAAATTAACAAAAAAATGGCTTATCCAAATGTTATTGTGTCAGCCTTATTTTGTGCTGAATAATAAGGGGACTTCTTTTCTAACTCAGCAACTTTCAATACCTGCCCTGTAAAACTTCCAGATGTTAAGTTACTCTCTGTGCTTAAAACATAAAAACCACTGGTGTGATTCTTTATCTAAATACCTGTGCCAAAATCAAACTAACACCATTCACTGATTTCCTCACATGGTAAGTAGACTTTACATGCCTTTTAAAGTATACAAAAGTATGCATACATGATTTTTATATGATGCCAGTGAACAAGTATATGCTTTTTAGAAATTAAATCTTCACATGTGTATATAATTAGCAGTGGTTTCTGGTAGAGAGATGTGAGTACACACAGAAAGCCTGATAGAGAAATTGACTAGATGTCATTCATGATCTTTTCCTCTTTCATTCAGTTTGTTTCAATATTCTCAGCTTACTGGGCTCTAAATATTCTTTCTCTAAGTCTTGCTTCCAATTTCTATTTGTAGGACAGGAGCAGGCTGCCAAGGCAGTACATAGTTTTTTGGTTTTTTTTTTCTCACATTCCTTTAACAACAGCTTAACGATTTACTTGTTTTGACAGTCATACTATTTTCTCATTTAAGAAATGAGGTAGTTGAAGGGTGAAAAAGGTAAATGACTTGACCAGGATCACCTGACATATCTGGACGTGCAGAATATATTTGGCCATTATGTACAAAATGCCTTTAATATGGATGTTCTTTGCAATTTTTTTTTTTTAATGGAAGTGCGTCCTGAGGCAAAGTGTGAATTCTTAGTGGGAATGGGGAGTGGTTGATGAGAAGGTGAGGAGAGGGCTAAAGGCACGTCCATGAAGCCTGTCTTTATCTCGTGTATTCTTAAAAAGTGGTGTGAATTTCTAATTCTCCTCCCCAATATTGTATACAGGTAGAAGGGTGCTGCGTTGTTTTATGCTATTTTTCTAAAATATGTTTTTAAATAAAATGATATTCCAAGAAGGGAGGCCTTACACCTCCCACCTCTCCTGCCCTAGGGCTTCACCTACTCACACACCCAGTTTTGTGTCCTTAGGATATAGGCAATGAAGGATATTATGAGAAATATCTTTCTCTCAGACCATCGTGCCAGCCCAGAGTGTTCTGGAAAATTGCCAATAAGGGTTTATTTTAAAGTATGGTTAGTAGAATGAAATGATGCAGGTTTGTTAACTATATCTAAGAATAGATTTGTCACAGATAACAATCTTAGGATAATTTGAAACTTTAGTGTTTAACTCTTGGTCAATAAATTGTTGGTGTTAGGAATTTTCATAGCTGTGACAAAATTTTATGCTGTTTACTTCTGGGCTAGCAGAGAGGTGAAGGGCCCATGCTTTTGGCTGAATTCTAATAGACGCAGTTAGAAGGTATTGAAAAAGGGAGATTGAACACATCTCTTATTCCTAAATGATTATGTATATTAAAGGGGACTAGAGATATTCAGGTTGGGAAAGAGTGGCCAAGTGGAGAAGTAAGGGTACAGGTACTGAAAAGAGTGAAAATCAGATTAACGAACTATGTCTGCTTGTAAGGTGGCAACTATTCCTTGGGCCACAGTGATGGTAAATTCTTGTAATGGAGTCTCTGTGCCAGTGAGTGTGTCATGTCAGTCTCTAGAGCCCTGAGTTCCACTGCCATATACCACAACTTGTCCCTGGGGATGGAAGTTGAGATAGGTAGAGTCCTGGACCTTCTGCTTTATGTGTCCATTAGAACATCTCTGTCTGTCTCTGTCTTTTTACTCTCTCTCTCTGTCTCTCTCTCACTTGTAGTATCAAGCATTGTGACAAATCCTAAATCTCTAGATCGCATTACTCTCATCTGTTGATGTGGTCTTGGTGAGAGTGTGATGTCTCTTCTCTCTCTAAATTTCCACGATTCGATTATGTTTTATGAATCCCAGGAGAGGGAAAAATCAAAGCAGTTTTCCAGAAGAACGCAAACAAATTGATTTAGGAACTCAAATAATTGAACACTGATGTCTGAATGCAGTGATATGTAAATTTGGGGAAACTTCTTTCATGTCCTGATATGGAGAATTATATTCTTTCACTTGTGTACCTCTTTTGCATCTGTTACTCTGCAGCACTTAAGAGACTGGCAGCCAGTTCCAGACTGCGTCATTCTATCCCTTGCTTCTATCTGTTTTCACTATACACCCTCTGCTTGGGACACCTTTTTTCTGGTGTCATAGCTATACAGGCAGCTCACCCTCCAGGACTGCTTAAACATTATCTTCTTGTGGAAACCTTTCCTAGGACCCTCTTCGTCATTAAGGTTAATGTTGATCAATCTCTCCTCTTTGAAGCTTTTACATAAGTTTTTGTTGTTGTTTTTATTTTATTTTATTTTAACATTTTATTTTATATTGGAGTATAGGTGATTAACAATGTTGTGTTAGTTTCAGGTATACAGCAAAGTGATTCATTTATACATATACAGGTATCTATTCTTTTTCAAATTATTTTCCCATTTAGGTTGTAACATAATATTGAACAGAGTTCCCTGTGCTATCAGTAGGTCCTTGTTGGTTATCCATTTTAAATATAGCAGTGTGTACACGTCAATCCCAAACTCCCTAACTATCCCTTTTACTAAGTTTTTTGATTGATTAATTTTACATATGAGGAAATTGAGGCCCAGAGAGGTTAGATAACATGCCCAGGGCCACACAGCTAGTTAAGTAGTGGAGCTAGCATTCCAAGCCAAGTCTACCTGACCCCAAAGCTTATATACTATTTCCACTGTCTTGTGAGGGACCTTATATGACTATGTAGGCAGATAGGAATAAAATCAAATTAATGGGGATCGTGACTTTTCTTGTCAAGTTATGGAAGTAGGGCATATTGATTAGAAAATATTTGGGAATATAAAAAAGTTTAAAAAAGAAAAGGAAAACTGTATATTTCTACCAACTACTTCTTTAGACTCTTTTGCTGTTCTAATTGTGCATAGTTTTCTTTTAATATATATAACGAATATAATTTTGTTTCCTACTTTTCTAACCTAACATATGATAACCAATTTCCATACTATAAAACATTCTACATAAAATAATCTTCAATTGCTACATAAACATAATATGTGATGAGGGATATGGCATGATTAAATAGTTTCTGATCACTATGGTTATCTTCAATTTTCTCACGTAAGTAGTGTCACAATGAATATATACATATCTCGTATTATTTTTATTTTCTTAAGATATATTCTTAAAAGTAAAATTAATGAGTCACAAGCTATGATCATTTTTATGGCTCTTGATAGAAACTGATAAGCTTTATACTTGAGCAAATACATGGATATCACAGATCCTAGAAGATTGTAAGCACTCAAGAAATGATACTTGTATTTTCAAATTACTTTCCAGAAAGGGAGTAATAGTTTCCACTTCCATTCCTCTTATATGAGCACTCTTCTCACAATAAAGTGGCTAGTACTGACTGCTTAAAGGTTAACAAACATTTTAAATGTTTTCTTAATTGATGGGTGAAAAATGCTTCCATTGTTATTTTACTTTGAAAAAATTATATAGGCCAGAAATGATATCAAACCCCCAATTTTTTTTATGGTTTTCTTTTCAGTGATCGCTATTTATTCCTGAATAGAAGAGAAAATTATGTATGACATTTCCCTTTCCAATTCTGTAATTTTCTTTTAAAAATATTTATCTTCTCTGCTTGGAGATGTACTCATAACTGGAATATTCCGAAATGCATTGCTTAGCATTCCTGGATGATTTTAGTAAAATTTTTAGTAACTTTGAAACATCTTTATACATTTAATTTTCTGAATTAACTTAAAGACAAAAATAGTTGGACACTTTACTTATTATTTTTGAGTTATGTACATAATATTCGAGTGCTGTTTTTGACTGTCTGCTAATAACAGAAGATGAGGTGGAACCATCCTGTTTAAAATTATACTCTGAAATTAACTCAGGAATCTTAATTTCAATTTGCCATGGTTAAATCTGAGAAATCATCAATATTCAGCAGTTAATTATAAATAGCCTCATGTTCTTTGATTACCAGTTTGTTATTTGGATTTGCATATGTTTAAGGTGTTTAGCTTTGTTTATTACTCTTTTATTACTTTTTTTCAAATGTATTTTTCTCTCTAGAGTTTAGGAGTCTTAATATAATTGATGTTTGTAAGATTTCTCTATCAAGGCAGCATTTGTTTAAAATAAAGGTGTAATAGCTATTGTCTTATTGGTTTTTGCAGGTGCAGATGTCAATCTACCTCAACCTGAATAATTCTCCAGTTACTAGATGGCCAGATTACCCCCAACAAATAACTGTGTTCTAAGGCTTTATGTATATCATTGAGTTTTCCACAGTTGAACTTGCAAATTTATACTCCAACAAATTTGATTCCGTGCTAATCCATGACATAGTTTGATCATCCCTATGTAATAAAGTTCTCCTTTCTTGTGTGGGAGGAAAACAAATCTCCTGTCTAATACAAACAACATTATCTGTAAAACTGTGATACATCATCATACATGCAAAATCAAAGCCCGTGGTAGGCTAGACTGGCAGATTGTATGAACCACGTCAATTTTCCATCAATCAAATTGTAGTTTATTGTTCAGTTGAACTACCTCAGGCAACACAAATCTAAAAAACTGTCATTTTGGAAACATTACATTTTTTTTCTTGTCACATTATAACCCAAGCTATAGTCGTAAAAAAGAATGTCATACCATTACTGACTCATAATATTCCTTCATTTAAGAACAGCTAATTCATCTGTCGATTGGGCTCGGTGCTTACATATAAAGATGATAGCAGTATTGTGTTGTAATATTATCCAACCACATTGCTACTTTAATTATTTCCAAATTAATAGTGACAAAAATATTCAATTAAACAAAAGGTGGTTGCTTAAAATAATACCTTAATAACCAGATTAGAGGGAAAAATACAATTTTTAATCTATCTAATATTTCATTTGTTTTGTTTGTGTGCAAAAGAAATTGGGCAAAATGTAGTTAAAGATTTGACCTCTGAAGATAGAATAATAACTTTTATTTTTAAAAATTTTTGCAGTAGGGAAAATGTGATTCACCTGTCAGACTGAAAGTTTAACAAAAACAAGCAACAAAAAAACTCGAATATCCAGAACATTAAAAAGCTGATTACATTCTGTCTCCCACAAGTGTATCAATAGATTTTCTGACATTTATTCTGTGAAGTCCCTCGCAGGTTGAGGAATTATCATCGATACTGTTGCATTTTAAAAGCTTTTCTCTCAGTTCATCTTAGTTGTATGACACAAGCTAATGGCATTTCTATAGCTAGAAATATTTAGTCGAATGCATGCAACAGTGATGATTGCTCTCTTTTGTGGTATAGGTATTACAATTTGGAAAGTGAGGAGGGAAAATTACTAAATAAATTTTATTCTCAAAATACAATTCTCTCCAAATTGAATGAGACATTTGTGCAAGAATGAACCTTGTTAAAACCATGGTGGTTTCCAGTTGCTATAGACTCATATTTATACTTAAAATGTGTTCATGATTACTTGATGAAGGCATAAGCCTTCTCAAGGAATAATACTCATAAATAATACATGCTAAAGCCGAAAGATAATCAGACAAGTTATAAGAATATACCTCCCTCCACAATGTATGTCATTGTTACATTTCATGAAAGGCCACTTAATTGACTACCAGATAAAGGAATAAACCCGCTAAAAGAATAGATTTACTGTGCACTGAGGCAATGCATTTAAGAGGTCTCCACTGAATAAAAAACTAGTTTCACTGGCTGAGCTAAGATGTGTTCTTGAACGCATTGGGACTTATTAACTGAACTTTTATGTGCCTTTTATGCATCATTTATTTTTGAAAAATCAGGAACTTTCATGATAGCAATTACTTATACACCAAAGTCATGCAAAATTCCTGTGGTTGGTACCACAAAATCTACCCCAAGGAAGGACCTTGCCCTCTTTTTAACACCTCTGGAGTTTAGGACAAAAAAAAAGGAAGTGGAATAATACCAAAGGAGGTGTATATGGCTCCACTGATTGATGTGGGTTTTCGGTAAAAAAAAGTAGCTCGAAGGCCTTACACTAACCCTTCTGTAGATTTTATTTTATGGGCCTGGAAGCAAGAAAAGAAAAAATACTGAATCATTTTTTGCAAATATGATGATGATAATAACACCTAACATTTATTAAGAGCTTACTATTTGCCTAAGCAAATTTGTAACATTTGGTTATTTGTACCATTTTTTGGTGCAAATATGTCTATGTTTGGCAAGACCATAAACGTCTTCATTCTGTCTTATTTAGCCAAGATTTTGTACTTGCCTGCTCTGAAATTCATTCCTCAGAAGTACAAAACCTATTGGCAATAAAGCTCTGTATTTGGTTCAGCTTTGTTATAAAATCCAGTGTTTCTCAACACTGTGTAATTAAATGCAAATGCTAGGTTATAATTATATTATGGGTGTGACTAAAACAGAGCGAAGGAAATTCTTAGTTAAATCTGCTTCTACCTTGTTGTTTCTAGGTTTCCTGTGGTTTCTTCTCTCAACTTTTAAACTGTATTTGATCCAAAGAGTCTAGCTTAACTCTACAAGGCTTCATTAAAGTTTAGCTGAATGTGCAGGTTTTCATAATCCCTTCTGCAGACCCCAGGACAATAAGGATGAAATAACATTCTTCTGATGATACATTGTCAAGTTCTGCTCTATTCTCCTGCTTACGTTTTTTTTCTTTTTCTTTTTCATTTATGGACACACGAGGCTTTGAATGTACCAGCAGTGACTCTGAGATCGGGACTTTTTATAAAGAGCAGTGCCTGATGTGGTTTACTTTTAAATAAGGTTCATACCTTCTGACTCATCCTTCTCTCCCATCATTTCTCCACATCTCAGTGCCTGCTCCACACTCCCTTCCCCCTTCCTTCTCTGTTGCCTTTTTTTTTTTTTTATATACAAAGATAGTAGCAATAGTGACACTGGGAATAATAGTTACCACAAAAATAGGGTGACTGATAATGTTAAAACACATAGTCCCATCCAGTCTGACATTTTCTCTCATGAAAGACAATTTAAAAGCTACTGTGAGCATTAGTTACAATAGCCAAGATATGGGAGCAACCTATGTCCATCAACAGATGAATGGATAAAGAAGATGGGGTATATATACATATATGCAATGGAATATTACTCAGCCATAAAAAAGAATGAAATTTTGCCACACAGCAGCCTGGATGGACTTGGAGGGCATTACGCTAAGTGAAATAAGTTGGACAGAGAAAGACAAATACTGTATGATATCACTTATATGTGGAATCTAAAAAATACAAAAAATTAGTGAATATAGCAAAAAAGAAGCAGACTCACAGATACAGAGAAGAAACTAGTGGTTACCAGTGAGGGGGGGGCAATATAAGAGTAGGAAATTAAGAGACACAAATTATTATGTATAAAATAAGCTACAAGGATATATTGTACAACACAGGGAATATAGCCAATATTTTATAATAACTATAAATGGAGTATAAACTTTAAAAATTGTGAATCACTATATTGTACACTTATAATATATAATATTGCACATCAACTACACTTCAATTTTTTTAAAAAAAAGGCTACTGAGGACTTCTGTGAAATGTTCAGTGTCAGGTAGAGCAACTTTAGGCCATTCCTCACTTGCCAGCATTTTCTACTGAGGTTTGAGAGGACGAGACATGGGAAAGGGGCTTTCTGAAGGACCCAGTTTCTCAGGAGCATCAGCTGGGTTGGTCTGTTTCAGAGAGTTTACTGCTCTTAGAATGCTCATAATACAGAGCTGGTCAGAAGGTCTCATTTCCTAAATGAACAAGTCTGAGAGCCAGAGGTGTGGAACGACTTGGTCCATGTCACACAATCTTTGAGTGATAGACTAATGCTCAGTTCTCTGACCTCAATTTATGGCCTATTCCTACATACTGGTAGTTCTAGAATATTGGCCATTGGCCTGTAGCTGGTCCATGATGAAGGATGTGATCGTCCCCAGCTAAATGAAGAAAAGCCACAAGAAGGTGAATTTTTCATAGAGCTGACTTCATTTCATTTCAAAGAATGTCTTCAACTTTGGTAGGGCAGTATCTGTTCTTACGTGAAATGGTGGTGAAAGTCGTTTATACCTGTTTTCCCTTTGTTTGTTTTTAAGTGTCTTTTCTTGGTAAAATTAAATTGTTGGCAACTCAAAGATGGAACTTATATATTTATTCGAAAGTTTACTGCCCCATGAAATCTAAAAGTCTGGGAAGCACTACCGTAGACCCTTTCCTTCTCCCTCCCCAGTCCCAGATGGGCACTGCTGTGAATCCCTCCTCCTTCCAGTTTCCTTTTTGGCAGAATATCCACTATGATTCTTGGCCACAGGCTGTGGAAACCTCCATGGGTGGAAGGTTAGCATGGGTGGGTTTACACTCAGCTATACCACCAATTAAGGTGCCATATTTGTCAAGCCATTAGCCTCCTTGGATTTTATTTTTCTTATTATAAAAAGTGTTGGTCAAGCAAGTTAATTTGAGACTTATTTTAGTTCTCTCTTTCTGTGTGTGTGTGTGTGTGTGTGTGTGTGTGTGTGTTTAGAAGTTTCAAGTTCTGTTTGTGAGGCAGTGCTTATAAAGTAATGTTTGGTCAGTTTGGACTATAGAGGCTTGGTGTGAGGGAGTAGACACAGGGGAGATGTAAAGAGATAGAAGAATCAGTCTTACTCCCTCAAAGAGGATGAATTCTAACAACCAAAATACAGAATTCTGAATTGTTTGCTCTGTTTATTAATGTACCCATGTCTCTTTTTGGTTCTTCCTTTATTCATATTTTGATGCTCAGGTTGTCCAGCATTTGCTTACATAAACTAAATCTGAATTTATGCACATTTAAAATTTTCCCTAATGTATCTCTCTATGTATATATAGTTGCATTGATAGAAAGAACACTGAAATTTGAGTCTGAGATCTGAGTACAGAATCCAGCTCTGTCATTTAGTTGTTGGGTGGCTCTGAGTGAATTCTCTGACTTCTCTACCTACCTGGAGATAATGCCTTCCTTCAAAGGAACTCTAACAATTAAATGAACATAGATTGTAAACTATAAGGGTCTATATAAATATCAGGCATTAATATTATGCATCTGATCTATATTTTACACATGGTGCCTGAGATGGATGGATATTATATACGTAGGTATGTATATGTATTCCATAATTTTATGTAGTAACTACATGCTTCTGGAATTGATTGAGTCTTTCTTTTTTTATTATAAAAAGTAATCAATAAATCTCTTTTATTATACAGAGCCCTTGCTGTGTAGCCCCTGTAAGCTTTTGTCTACATATTTCGCATCTTTTGACTTTCTCTCCTAGCTCAGAAGTCACCCAATACCCTTAACTCATTTAAGCTGTTATGGGTCACCTTGTTGTCTGCAAGATAAAACTCAAAGTTTCTTAGCCAGGCATGTCAAACCTTTCATAAGTTTATGCCAAATTATATTTCCTGCTTTCTATAACCTAGACACATTTCCCAAACTCTGCCCTTCTAAACACATTATAGGCTGAAATTCCTACCCTCCTACCTCATCTGGCAAAATCCTACTCATTTTATTTCAATCTTCCACTTCTCAACTCTCCTAGGCAGTGTTAGTCTCTCCTCTGTGAACCCCTTGCACGCTCCCTCCCCATATATTTACATTGCAACACACATACACTATATTGTAAATATTTATGGTATTACTCCTTCTAAGTGAAGAATAGTATCTTATGAGACTTTTGTCTATCATTGCCTATCAAAGTATCTGGCATATAGCAAATACTTAGAAAATGTTTGTAGTTATATCAGTACAACTATAACAGTACAAATGTTGCTATTTTGTCATTAATTTTTGTCTAGTAAATTTCAACTATGATATGGTCAGGGTTTTTTTTTCTTTCTTCTTTTTTACTCCTTATCAATAAAAGTACTAGAATTCGAGCAATAATTTACAATGTAGTATATCTGATCTTATTTCATTGTTAAATCACTGAAATACAGGACTGATTGCTTATGGTTATCTTAATTGTTCAACTGGATCAATTGGGCAGCAATCCAATTGCATGGTGAGCAATTTTCAAAAGTTTATTTCGACTCCTATAATAAGGTCATCTTAGCATCTCCTAAGGGTACTCTTCATTATTAAGTGTAGTTGTAGTTAAATACATTACCTTAACTTTTGTACTATTATGTACTTATATTACACATATGTATGAAATTCCATAGAAGAGACAGAAAGAGGAGGATAGAAAAAAATCCAGGGATTTGTAGACTCCTGAAGAATCTGCATAGTTTTTGAAAGATGGTCAAAGTTAAAATTCATCTTGCCAGCCCACCAACAAGCTTTTGCCATGTAAATGCACCAGGTTGTAAAGTAATTAAAAAGTGGAGCAGAGAAGACAATATTGAAAAGTGAATACAGCAATATAACTATATTGCATAATAATTTGTAACATTCCCATCCACTGAGTTAAATTTGGGTCTATATACAGCTATAATTTTCAACTTCTCATTTCTTAAAATGGATTTGGAATGGATTTGAATAGTGATTTCCAGACATTTAAATATTTGTTCCAGCTCAGTTTCTTCTTAATCATCACCTGCTCAATACTAATTGTTGCAAACCAAGTTGAAGGCCAAGTTGGAAAGAAAATCATATCTTTGTCCTAATTTATTCTTTGGGATTTTTTAACTGGCTTGACTTCTGACTGCTATACAGGGGTGTATGTATGTGTGTTGGGACAGAGGTGGCGTCAATGATTAAAGAATTCTGGTCTGGGTCTCTCTAAGAGTTTCCAAACCTCAAAATCAATGTCTTTAATATGATTGTTTATCCAACCCCTCCAAAAAGCTTCAAATCCTTCATGGAATGTGTGTGAAAAGACAGCACAACTCAGTATTTTATTTATTTATTTGTTTATTCCTCTATAAAGGAACACCTCTGTCGTAGTTCATATTCCTTGAGAAATGCATGCAGGATGTTTATTGGTAAGTGCTTTGAGGCATAACTTCTGTGAGGCACTTAAGGAAGCAGAATTGGGCAGAAGGAGAAAAATTGTAATACATTTAGCATAGAAGCCATATTAGATCTCATAAGGAGCTCTGGAGTTGAGATGGCCTTTCAGAAATGTCCCAAATGGGGAAAGGAAGTCAGCACTTTGTCCCCTGCATCATCCAGCCATCAGTTACGGGTTTCTCCTCCCTCCACAAATCTTCCCCCTACTTCAGGTGACATAACTAAGGCAGCTCACTTGGCCAAGGACAATTCCTGAAGAGTAATTAAGTATTAAGTCATGGATAGGTAACGTTTCCAGCATCTGGTGAGATGAGTACTTTGGTCCTCAGGGAAGAGAGATCTAGTTCATGCACCAGAGCACCCACTGCAGACTCCAATTTGAGTGTCATCCTTGATGAAATGACTAGGTCAGTAAACATGATAGACTAATTCTGCCTAATCCTTATTGATTGTTCCAACTCTAGAATGTCCAATTTATACCACTTCTCCATTAGTACATTTGGGCTGCTATAACAAAACATCATAGACTAGGTGGTTTATAAAAAACAAACATTTATTTCTTACAATTCTGGAGACTGGGAAGTTCAAGATCAAGGCACCAGCAGATTCTGTATCTGGTGAGAGCTTGCTTCCTGGTTCAGAGGTGGCATCTTCTCACTGTGTCCTCAAATGCTGGAAGGGATAAGGGAGCTCTCTAGGGACTCTTAGGGCTCCACCATCATGACTTAATCACCTCCCAAAGGCCCCATCTCCAGATACCATCATATTGGGAAATGAGTTTCCACATATGAACACTGGGGGGAATACGAACATTCAGTGTGTTGCAGATGGAAAGTTCTTAAAGGCTGAGTTAGATCTATTCTATTATTTTTTTTTATTTCTTTGAATCTGTCCCATGATGAATAGCTGAGTGACTATATACATAAATGTACAATTATATATATAATTATATATATAATCAGTTAATTATATATCTAATTTCAAAGTGCTATGCTGATTGATTTGGAGACGGAGGAAGAAGCCACAGCCTGTGAACACCCAGTGGCCTCTAAAAGCTGGAAAAGGTAAGGAAATGGATTCTCACAAGGAACTTCTAAAAGGAATGCAGCCATACCAACACCTTGGTCTTAGCCCAGTGAGAATGATTTTGGACTTTTGACCTCCAGAACTGTAAGAAATGATGTTTTAAACCACTAAATTTGTGGTAATTTGTTACAGCAGCAGTAGGAAACTAAAACAATGGGTTTTGCCTGTTTGAAAGTATGTACTGGGGTTTCTATGTTTCTGTAACCATTTGACTATACTTGTAATTTCTTGTAATGTTTTTCAATGTCCAAGTAAGGAATAAGACTTATTAGTCAACAAATCCATTAAAATATACATTTAGATACATAGGTAGATAGATAGATATGAATCTCATAGATGGAAATGTTTTTAGTTTGATAGATATTTTATATTTATAGTACTTGGTGTTTTTAAAGTTTGAAACAAAATTTTAAAATCATAAGATTTAACATATAAATCTGGATTTACAGCTTTCTTTAAAAAAACAAAAGCCAACACTGGGCCTAGATTTCCAGGTGGCAAAATCTTTCTGGAGTTGAGTGGTAGCTGTGCTTGTGAGCTAAAACATGACCTCTCTAGATGGCCATGCTCTCTACCGACTCACACAGGTATGGTTATGCACTTAGGCACTTGCCTGGTCTACCACACTCAGCTGGCTTAGTTAAGGTGCTGCATCTTCCTTTTATTTAGTTGCTAGTTTTATACGAAGTGGCTTGTTGACTTAGCATTGTTAAGAAGAGCTGAAAATTATAAATAAAAATGTTATGTGTAAATTTGTTTTATATTAATTCCTGAAAATAACTATTCTCTTTAATTCTCTTCTACTTCTAGTTCCATACCTTCTAATTAAAACAGGAAATCATTTTCTTATTCCTTATTATGGATTCATGTTTCTAGTTAAAATGGTGTCTAGGATTTGGATATGGGATGGGGAGGGATGTCAAAGGTAGAATTTGCTGTAACATTTTTAAGCAACAAATCCACCAAGAACTTTCTCTGAAAACCTTCATGTTGAAGGCCTTCATGAATGTCTGAGTTTGAAAGGTGGCCTCATGTAGTTATGAGTGTGGACTCCAGAGTTATCCTGCCTAAGTTCAAATCCAAGACCCATCCACTGATTTGGATCCACCAAAATCCAAGTTGTGTGCCTTTGCTCAAGTTACTTAATTTCTCTGTCCTTCAATTTCTTCATCTGCAAATGAAGGTAATAATACATGCCTCATGGTTGAGCACTAAATTAGTTGATATCTGTAGATCATTTAGAACAGACATAACACAGAGCAAGTATTTACACAGCACCTACTCGTACTATTTACCAGCCTTTAGCCTGGTAAATCATCTAGTACCTGTGTCCTTCTTTGATTCTAACCAGCAAGCCATGTATCTAGCCAACAACCCAAAGTATGTATTTATCACTAAACATGGCAGTTTACTCATCTATCAATCTAAGCTCACATTTAGTGTAAAGAAAGTAAACAAATGATAAAGTGAAGATTAGGAAGAATTGATAATTCCCAGGAGACCAAGCGCTATTCTTGGGACAAAAGTTACTCACTGTCCCAAGATGGTATCCTTTTGAGATTGCCTGGTCACTGCAACCTCTGTCTGACTTTCCAGTTGGGATTTTATATGGTGTAAGAGAATAATTTTTATGAAATAAGTATCAGGTAATTCATAGCAAGCATAATAAACTGGCTATTTACACACATGTGTATGTACGTGCACGTGAATATCTACACATACACATGTATTTGGTCATCTAATCATGTGCAAGATGGAATGAATGCATAATTTATCCTATTTTTCAGATGGCAAAAGAGTGAACCAAAAGATAATTAAAGTAATATACCATACTATCTACAAAATAGAAAGCTTAAGAGTTTTCCCACAAATGTCTCCCTATAACATTAAACAAAAAATAAACCTCTACAAAACATATTATTAACTTGGGTCAAATAAGTTTAGATTTTCATATAAATTGAAGTCATAATTTATTCTAGAAATGCATGTGCCCATGATGACTTTTTTTTCACTCTTCCTTTTAGAATTTCTGCTTCTGAGGATTTCCCATAAAAGCTATGAAATTTTTAACTTAGATTAACCACATACCACCTAATCTAACCACTTTCTTTTCTTTAACCTAGTAACTAGTTTCTGAGACCTTCTTACAGACTCTGTAAGGCTATTGCAATAGAGGGACTTTTCATTTTATTTATTTATTTTGTGATTTACAATAATACGTCTGGAGTCAGAGACAGGGTTAATGTGGTGAGTGCGTTTGGATTTTGTGTACTTTGGATTGGTGATTCTCTGGGATTCACTCAGTGCGTTTGAGATATAAAAATGTAGCAGAAGTGGGAAAAAGCCTTTGTGTGTTCCCTTAGCCTTAAAACATTCTCAGCCCACTAGGCTGCGTGGGGTTGTTTTGGGTTTTTTTTTCTTTGAGTTGTTGTGCACATAATAAAGCTGAATTTCAAGTGATAGTTTTCAAGTAACGTCTGCTTTTAGTACATTATTTTAGGTATCTGTCGTATGGCTGAAATAATGTAACTGAATGTATAATTTGTCTTCTTTAAAAGTGGGTGATTTTAAGTATAGGAGTCAAAGACTAATCTGAAGTAATTTATAAATAAAAATCTGGGGTCCACATGTTTCTTGGCTGTACAACTTGGAAGAAGACAGTCTTTTAAGTGTTTGTTGTGTAATCTTCTATATCTGGAGATTTTTAACTTTGGTTACGAGCCTTAGCTTTATTTTATTTAATAAGACCATAATGTTCTATTAAAGGAAGAGGTACAGAAAAATCTGTCATTACCTTTATTACCAGAACAGACATGACAATTGTTACTTATATATAAGAATATGATTGGTTTTCCCTGCCACCTATGGAATCTTTAAAAACAATTAAAAGCTTCCATGCATATATTAGGGATACAAAATTACTTATAAGGAGGTTATAAGGCTTACTTTATAATTTGCAGCAAAAATTTTTTAAAGTTCTGACATTCGTATAAAATAAATTGTTCTTCTAATTCCCAGGCTAGCTGTTTTATCACAGACAGTAGACATAAAGAGTTGGATCAGTAGATACTCTACTTGTTAAGAGTTAGTGCCAGAAAAGACAGAGCAGAAAGAGCTAGTTTTAAGAGTTCCTGAATTCTGGATAATTTATGCTTCTAAAAATACTCCATTGTTAGATTATCTTGACCTTAGGAAACTAGAATTTTCATCAATAACCCTAACAGTGACATGCTTTTATAATGTGATGAAATAGCCTCAAAGAAGTTAATTAACATGAACAGCTTTAGCAGCCACAAAGTTTCAGTGGTTTTTCCCTGTTTTCTGAACTAATATAATGTATATAAATTAAGATGGAATTATTTTGGACAATGTCTTCATCTTTGTCATATAAGTAATAGACCTTACACTCACAGTAAGATCTTTACTCATGGTGCTTCAATTCTTGTGGCTCCAGTAATACACCAGAGAGAAACATAACTACAAAAATGTCAAAACAACCTTTGGTACCTTTAACAAAGTGCATGAAAGAAAGATGATTCAAAAAAAAAAAAAAGTTGAGCTTTCTGGTAATTTATTTTAACTAATTCAGTCTTCACTAAAGATTGAGTTAAGAATTCAAAACTAAACTTGGCATCTTATGGACATGGTAGAAAGAAAACTAATGAAAAAATATTTAAGCAAATTACAACTTAGAAACGTCCTAAAGAATTTCTTGTTCATGGCGCTTTTCACTAGACTCTGAATTTTGACGTAGTATAGTCTACAATAGCTTTCAATAAAGATACATGCAACTGACACACAATAAAATAATATAGTTTTGCATACTGAACAACAGAAAAAAATAGGTTTTTCATAAAGGATGAGTGAGTCTTACATCCAACTAAACACTCAGAATCCTGGATCTCATTGTGATGAGGGAAACAAAGTCAAAACAAAAAAATCCCATATTTTCAGCTATTTATTTTCTAATATTCTGTTATTTTGCTGTTAACCCATTTATTACTTATAGTAGGTTTCAAGGACATAAAAAATGCAAAACATGAAAATGATTGAAAAGACTCATCATAAAATAAAGACTGGATATAGTAGGAAGTAAAGATAACAGAGTACTAAGACATAGGAAGAATATAGAAGGGTACATGACTGCAGCTACCAAACAGTCAAAAACAGGTGCTGTGACATAATGATGTTAGCAAGTTGGAGGCATAAGAGATTGAGTTTATTTGGAAAATTTGGATTGAAATTATCAGGGAGAGTGTATGGTCCAGATATAACTAGAACACTGAGTGACTGCATCACAGTGGACATAAGGGCATGAAATTTAGATGCTAGTGTGTAGTATAGATGACTCACAAATATGATGGTTTCACCAGGGGCTGGCAAGATTTGGAATGTGCCAGAAGGTTTGACCAGTCTCCAGAATCTTAATGGGTGAGAGGATGGCAGCACCTGAGAGTGTTCAGATGGTATAGCCTATGGCCAGGGGCCCCCAAGAACACTAGGAGGATAATAGGCTTTAAAGATCTGAAGACTGAACCACCTCCTCAACTTAGAGGACAGATTGAGTGAGTAAGTACATAAATAAGCAAATCTTAGGCCAGATAGATTCTGTTTCCTGAAAGGATGTCTCAGCTCTCCTGAAGTTAGGCAGTTAACCATGTGTAAGAGATATACCACAGGTTTTCTACTCAAGAAAGTTTGCTCCCTGAGTGGATCCAGTTATTCATGACCACTGTTCAGTGAAGGGCCAAGCTGTTGATCTAGTAGGCCAAACTCAGTGTCTACCTTCTTGCCTTGATATGTCAGTGTAGTTCCTTCAAGATTCAGACAGACATTAAGACAGAATTAGACATGAAAGAGATTGGTGGAAATTCCTGTAAGAATAAAGGGAGAGGGATCAGGAAAAGGCAAAGAGACCTCTCTGACCTCAATGCATGTCTGATACCTTAGAATAGAATAGCAAAAGAAGGATTGGTTAGAGTGAGACTTAGTCCACAGGGAGGCTCAGAAAATCATGACCAGGTCGATGGGAGGTCCCAAAGCAAAGGTGGTGGGTTTGAGTAGTCCTGCCTTGGGCCTACCTGGCCTGCTCTAAGACCTCTATCTCCTGTGCTCAGTAATGGTTGGGAGCAGGCCTAGCATAGCATAGCCTCAGTATTAAAGCCATAGCTGATGGATGGGTGGCAGCTGGAGGTCATCAGTGGATTCTTCTGGTGTAGCATGTTCCCTCAAAGGCAGATCGCAAGAGCTACCACACTTACTGCAACATACCTGCCTAACTTCAAACACCAAGCCCGCTGGCACACCATGGGTGGTCCCTGAGCAAACTGCATGATATCCTCAGAATCTGAGGAATGCAGTTGGAGGTCAGATCTCTGGTCATCTTCAGCTATGGAATTTTCATTCTGTGAGTCATTCAACAAATATTAATTGAGTACATGCTACTTCCCTGGCACCGAGGATACAGCAGTGCACAAATCAGAGTGAACACCGCGAGGACTGTACATTTAAATCCCATTATTCTCATTCCCATCCTTCATGTCATTGTTATATAGTTTCAACTATTTTTAACTTTTAAAAATTTATTATTTTTACTGATTTTTAGTGTTTATTTAGCTTTTTCTTTTTTCCCCTCAGCATTGCTTCATGTATCCTACCTCCTTCTGTGTTCATTTATTTCCTTTGAATTAACGAAGCGTGTACTTCAGTAATTTTTCAGTGACGATCTGTGTAGAAAATTTTACCCCTTTGTGAGAAAAATGTTTTTACTTTTGAATGGTAGTTTATCTGGGTATGAATTTCTCATCTGATCGTTATTTGTTATTGGCAGTTTGACATTGTTATTTCTGTTATTGCCTCTGTTACTGCGGCTGAGAATCTGCTGTCTGTATGATTGTTGTTTCCTTATTAAATCTGCCTTTTAATTCTCACTAATTTTACTGTTTTTGTCTTTGTTAATTTTCAGTTTCACTAGATACATGAGTGTGGATTTACTTTGATTTATCCAACACATGATTTGTATGCTTTTATATCTGAGTATGTGTATATTTCTTCAGTTCTGTGAATTTTCAACCTTTATTTCCTTGATACCATTTTCTTTATTCACTTCTTTTAACCATCTATTAAATAGATATTGTATCTACTTATTCTGTCTTTCACACACCTCCAACTTTTTCATATTTTTCATGACTCGAACTAGGTAAGTTTCTCAGACAAATCTTCCAATACTGATTTACTCTTTAGCTGTATTTAATCTGGTATTTAAATCATTTATTGAGTTTCTAATTTCAGTGATCTTTTTCTAGAAATTCCACTCTTGCCCATAGTGTGCTGATCTTTCACTAGGTGTTTGAATTCTTTATATCTTTAATTAATATTTATATATTATCTTTCAGATAATTTACTTCATATTCTGAGTACTAAAGTTGAATATCATAACTCCTTTTTATTGTGTAGTTTGTTTTTAAACCTCTCTCTGTTTCAATTTCCTCATCTCTAGTGTTTGAGCAATAATAGCAAGTTCCTCAGAGAGTTGTTGTATTAAGTGAGTTAATATATCTGAAGTTCTTAGAATAATCCTTTACATACAATAACTAACTTCAAGCATTAGCTATTCTTATTCATTATTACTACTTCTACAGCTATTATTAACTTAGTGGTTCTCAAATTCGGTATTCTACAGAAGCATAAAAAATAAAAAAATAGGGAACTGGAATAAGGTATCCATCATTTTAGTGACAGTAGAAAAATAATTACTACCATCTACTACCAAGTATATGAGATAAATATTTTAAGACACAAAAAGAGAACAAAAATTGTTTTATACAAAACTCCTTACAATGTATTTATTATTCTGTTTCACCACGGAGCAGTAGAAACTGTCAAGAAATAACACCAGTCTGATATTTGAGAATCATTGTTTTAAACATCACTGACTGAAAGACAGGACAAATTGCACACCCAGAGTGTTTTACAATAGCATCAAAGTAATAGAGAAATAGCTCCTTGTAGTTTAGGAATAGCAATCAAAATGGCCTTCCTTTTAAAAAAAAAAAAAGGTCTAAATTAATCTGCAAGGACCATTTAATAAAGACCACTTAAAAGAGAAATAAATTGTTCAAGTATAATACAGGAAATGACTGCGTATAAGCCTAATGAATAATTAATATACTATTTTGTAAAAAAAAAAAATTATACTAAGAACACTCAAAAGGAATTTAACGTGAAGAAGGAAATCATTCAGCATGGCTCTAATTCACTAGAATACAATGCCTAGCTCTGCATTCTTCAGCCTAAAGAACAATAGAAGAAATTGAGGACTCAGATGAGTAATGCCAGAATGATTAAAGGATAAGAAAATAAAATGGAAATCTTAAGAAAAGGACATGGAATTTAACTTATAATTTTATCTTGGCAAGAATATGGCTAAGGATCCTTTTAAGAACTATTTTCACCTACAAAGAGAGATTATGATATGCTGAATGGAGGTAGTTTTTTTTTTTTTTTTTCCTGAGATTCCAAATTGACTGCAGTTTAATCTTCAGAGGGGCTGAACTATTTATTGACATTTGCCTACACATCTATTGGATTTTGTTGGATAAATTCTCTGTGGAGGACACTAGGCCAGTGTCCATCCTGGGACATGTGTAGTGATTAAAGATTAAAGATGTGGATGAAGTGGTTGTGTCCTACTTTCATGGTGCTTCTATTTATCTATTAGGGACATTGATTTGTACACACATTACCATAACAGGAGACATTATAAAACAAGGACTGTGCTAATGAGAACAGAGAATGAAAAGAGCCTTTCAACTGAGGCAGTTAGAATAGAACTTGTGAGGACATTTCAGATCCATGGAAGCATAAACATGGGCAGGGAGATTTAAGAGTCAGAGTTGGAGTGAGTATTCAGGAAGAAGGCATGGTTACTGAACAAGAGATAGGATTAATTTGCTTTCAGTAAAATGGTATCATAAGGAAGTATTGAAATATAAATTTGAAAAGTTAGATTAGAACCAAATTACATGTTGCATGAACTTTAATATCATGAACTTGGGAGAATCATTTATTATTTTCTCATATATTTTCAAAAATATTATTTAAAAATTCAATTAAAAGAGCAATATATTTTACCTAAACAATAATAGAAAAGTGTCTACCTAGACAACAAATGTTGGAGAGGGTGTGGAGAAGAGGGAACCCTCTTGCACGGTTGGTGGGAATGTAATCTGATACAGCCACTATGGAGAACAGTATGGAGGTTCCTTAAAAAACTAAAAATGGAATAACCCTATGACCCAGCAATCCTACTACTGGGCGTATACCCAGAGAAAACCATAATTCAAAAAGACATATGCACCCCAATTGCATATGCACCCTAGCTATTTACGATAGGTCATGGAAATAAGCTAAATGCCCATCAACAGACGAATGGATAAAGAAGATGTGGTACATATATACAATGGAATATTACTCAGCCATAAAAAGGAATGAAATTGGGTCATTTGTAGAGACGTGGATGGACTTAGAGACTGTCATACAGAGTGAAGTAAGTCAGAAAGAGAAAAAAAAATCATATATTAATACATATATGTGGAATCTAGAAAACTGGTTCAGATTAACCCATTTGCAAGACAGAAATAGAGACACAGATGTAGAGAACAAACATATGGACACCAGGGAGGGAAATGGGGGGGGTGTGGTGGTGGTGGTGGTGTGATGAATTGGGAGATTGGGATTGACATAGATACACCAATATGTATAAAATACATAACTAATAAGAACCTGCTGTATAAAAGCAAAATAAAATAAAATTCAAAAAAAAAATTGTCTACCTAGAAACATCTTAATGTTTGGCCTTGAATATACATAGTATCCTAAGAATTCAGAACAACTTTTCTCTTTTCAACAATTAGGGTTGCCAGATTTAGCAAATAAAAAATATTATATTTTATCTGGCTGTCCTATCAACAATATATTTTGGCTCTGTCTGTTCTGAATTAATGCATTCATGGATTGAAATATTTAAAAATACCTTTTCTTTGGTTTTACAGGATGCTAAGCAACTAATGATAAACTGATCCTTCGTCAACTTGTGCTTGTTTTTTGGGTGGAGAACATATCAAGGACTTGTCTTATAAATCTATAAACATTCTTTATTTTACATTAGGAATTAACTACTGTTTATCTTAAAACTAGTCTAGTGTACCCATGTGTTAAAAAAAGCAAATTATGTAAAAGTATATTCAGTGAAAATTGTTTCCCTCTTGTTAACTCTTTAACTGTTTTCATCAGTTTGTGATTTTTCTGTCATTTGTATATTTAAATGTATGTACACTTCTTTACATACCTGGGACCATATTATATACATTATTCTGCACCTTGCTTTTTGCATTTGACGTATCTTGGGGATCACTCCTCATGAACACATTATAGCTTTGTATTATTATTTTTAATTGCTACATTGTATTCTATTATATTGAAACACCTTAATTTATTTGAACAGTCCCCTAATGATGGCCATTCAATGGCCTCTGCTCACTGTTTATTTTCTTTTATGTATATAATTGAAATCATAGCATAAAACTGACATTTGCTATCCTTATTTAATGTTTTTCATAATCATGTTTCCACATTACTCCATGAATGCAAATGTTTGCAATTTAGTTTTAGGGATAAACGTGAACGCTCCAGGGAAACCAGTGTGCATTGATCACCTACTATGGGCCAGCACCTTTTTGTACTGTCATTTCTCATTCTCCAGAGGGCAATTAAGCAGTGTTGGGAGAACAGCAGTGACCTGGCCATGTTTGTATGTACTGTTCACACGGCCTTCAGCAACCTGGAGACACTGGATTCGTCTTCCATAGAGATTTAGAAGCACAAGTCATCTGCATGCACTCAGGTGAATTGCAAGCAGTGAAGCCCAAGTTCCAGAGCATTGTTGGTTTAAAACACACTCTCAGTGATAATAGGATGTCTCTGATTTCAATATCAGTTAGAAGGGGATAAATTTTGTTGTAAAGGAAGTTTAAAAAATTATAGCTATGCAAAAGAGTATTCTTTATAAAAAGGGTTCCCGATACCAATAATTTGCTGTCCCTTCACTGCAGAAATAAAAACAATTCTTTACAGGCTAGATAATTGTAATTATATTTCTGTCTCTGGAAGACCTCTGCTTCTATAATTTCAATAATTGCAAACAAACATAAGTTTCCTTTTCTTCTCGCCCTCCCTCAACTTAGCTCTTAAGGGTTTCTTATTAATATATCAGGACGGATTACAATTAATCATCTGGGGAGGAAATCAATCTCCATAAACCCCACCTCCAAATTATCATAATATAAAGTTATAAAAACAATCTCATTTTTGTTTCACGGAAGAAAACACAAAGCGTTTCAGTAGATTTTATTAAATATCCTATTTAAGGGGTTTAAATGGCTGATAAAAAAATAGCTTTTATAAAATTTTCATCTGTAAATTTGAGCAATGAATTAGATTTTGAAGATGTCAGCATAGAGTGTGAAGACACACTGGCATGGAAAGAGAACATATACATTAAGAAAATCATGACTGGCAAAAAGGGGAATACTTTTATTTCTGTATCAAAATCATACAATATTACCGTTGTAAGCAAAACAAGAGATCATATAGTACTTCCCTCTCATTAAATGGACAAGGAACCAAGACGAGGTGATGTTAAATATTTTCTTAACTTACATAGCTAATTCGTTAGCATCAGGGCTAGGATCAAGGGCTTCTGTTGGTCTGATTAAAATCTTATGCAAAAGCCCATCATAAATTTCAGGAATTATCTTGTAAACTACTGTTCCCTGTATTCGTGTGCCTCCTGAGACTTAGATAAGTTCTTTTGGTCAACACAGTTGCAACCAGTATGTAGTCGATCACAAGAGTATGCTAATATACTCATTTTGAAGCTTGAAATAACTGGTCAGTGATTCACTGAAATGGTGATTTTTTGGGGCCAATATAATGACCAAATCAGCAATCAATCATTATAGCAGTTAAAGAAAACTAACTAGGTATGTTAAGGGACCTCACATAACTATAGTGCAATTTTGGATTGTGATGAAATAGATGTAAAATTGGACTTCCATGCCATAAATGATTTGGAATGGGAATAAGATTTATACATATACTGTTCTCATGGTGCTTAAATAGAGACTTCTATCAAGCTTATGGTACAGGACTTAGTCACTATTCCTTAACTTAGAGGAGGCTGTAAAAGAGTTATATTGAAGAGCTATGGTAAAATGAGAACTCTGGACTTCATAAAATCTGGATATCAATCTGGATTCTGTCATTTACAGGTCTCATGACCTTGGAAAAATCATTAAGTGCAGCTGTAATTTTCTCTTAGAATATAATAATAGTTTATTGGCTTATTGAAATGATTAAACAAGATAATATATACAAAATTATTTGCAAAACAATTTGGAAATGTTAGATGTTATTGTAGGTGGTAATGAATCCTAGTCAACCCTTAGATGATACTGAATATCAGATAATGATTAGTGAACATCTAGGGCTATGTTTTAGGTTCTTTGAAGTTAGTGGTTCTCAAAGAGTGCTCCCAGACATCTGAGAAACCCTGAGATACTTTCAAGGAGCCCTTGAAGTCAACACTATTTTTATGTTAATACTTTTATTATTTTCTTTATTCATTTGGGCTGAAATTTGCACACAATACTGGCGCCTTAACAGTTTTGCCTTCTTAGAATAAGTCAAGTGGCACCAAACTGTATTGAAAGTTATCGTAATTTTCAGGGTTATACACTTGAACTAAAAAAAAAAAAAAAGTCCTTGATCCTTGATGAAGCAATTTTCCTTAAATTTCCTCTATTAGTTACATGTCTTTTTAATAATTTCTATGACAAGATGGGAAGTACCGTATAGAACTTCTGCTGCATACTGAAGTACAAATTATAATGGTTATCTCAAGGTAAAACACTTACGTGATTGAGTTTGAGCTTGAGCTATGTACAGTAGACCCATTTTTCATGGCCTACAAACTATGATTATTCAGACTTGGGTATATACAGATATCTCCTTGAAAATTAACAAAGTGTGTCTGCAACACGAAGGGAAACAATTGACAGTATATGTTGTTGATAAAATTTAACTTTCAAGGAAAATTAGAATTTTGGAAAATTTATATCTGCCATCAGAAGCTTGACAGATTCCCAATAAGTAATGAAATTTCTGATGAGACCATGATGGTAATATTAATGAATGTGATCATTTTTTGATACTGTATAATAAAATGTGCCAACATTTGACAGATTTGCATAACTCAGTGAACCAATATTTTCTAACAGACCAGTTCTTAGTGTTATAAAATCATGCATGGGTCAAAGATCTATTAAGAATGCAAGATAAATACTGGATTTTAACATAAAAAAGAATGATAAGTTCATTGACATAGTTTCAGATTCCACATTGCAACTAACTTTTAAGAAACTACTACCTGTCAATATTTGGTGTATATCAAAGAAAAATATCCACAATTAGATGAAAAAGCGACTAAAATGTTCTTCTCTTTTCCAATTACATATTTGTGAGAGGGTGGATCTTCCTCATATCCTCAACCCTAATTACATATTGCAAGGCTGTACAAAAAAGAAGATATGAGAATTCAGTATCTTTATTAAGCCACATATTAAAGAGATTCACACAATTGTAATGCAATGCCCTTTTCCTTGCTTTTTAAATTTGGAATATATGATTATCTTAGTGTAGCATATTATATATGTGAACATTTTTAATGAGTTTGTAGTTGTTATTTTTAAAGAATTAATAAATAATTTAGGAACGTAGTTTCTGCTTTACTTGAGAATATGGTAAATACCAATAGCTATAACATACATAAATAAAAACTGTTGTCACCTTGGTAATTTTTTATAGTGGTTCTGAGATAAAAAAGTTTTGAGAACATCTATTCTAAGCTGTCATGGCTAAGGATGTTTGTACCACTATAGGATTACCAAATCAAATGGGAATGGGAAGTTTATATTCCATTTAGGAAATATTTCAAATTATAATTCAAATCCCAAAAGGCCATTCATATATATATGAATGTACAAAATGCCTAACTGCAAGCTTTTGTGTATATTCCTGGGCAGATTTTCCCATTGCTTGCTACTTTGAGAATTTGTATACCTTATCTGTCTAGTTCATCTTTATAGTCATATAGCTGCCACAAAAGTGCATGACACAAAATAGGGCCTCAATGAATCTGTATTGGATGGATGACTAACTGAATGAACATAGACATTCACACAAAGGGTGTTCTGCAATCAGATATAGATGAAAACCTCAGAGCCACCGTAATGATGTGGGTAGATACAAATGAATAAATATATCTTGAACATTAGCTCATGATTGCTGAAAATTCTGCTGTTTGAAAATGGAGGAAATAGTGTCACCTTACATCTCCTTGATTAGTAAGTGCTTCATGAAGGAGGTAGGATTTTAAAAGTAAAAAGGGCAATTTCAAGCATCAATGGCAGTACGAAGAACAGAAGACTAAAGGACAGTGTGAAATAATATTCAAACCAGTCAATAGTTTAGTGAAGGAGGAAAAAGGTAAATTTATTTAGGGAGAGGACTAAGGAATGAAGAGCACAGTCTTGGTCAAAGATGTCCAAGTCATCTGAGAGTCAGCTGAGTCTGCTGAGAAAGGATTACCTGTACAGACAAGGGAAGAATCAGTAGCATCTCCAGAAGGAACCATGAAGTTAGCTGCATGATATTTTAAAATTTAGGGCACGCACCTCTGAAATCATTGCTGACCAACTTAGGCTAATATCATGGAGGTTAATCAAAATAAGAAAATCAGGAAATTTGTTTTTTGAGAGGCAGTAAAGCTCAAGTTGAATTCTGAAATTGAGGTTTGCCTACTGATGTCAGAATATCCAACAGGTAAGAGTGAAACCAATCCATGATTATTTTCTTGAATTAAATTTAGGTGAGTTTTTGTGGGGAGTATACAGGGAGAGATATTTGACCGTACACCTGAGGTAGCTGGGAAAGAATGCCTGTGGTCCAATTTGAAAAAGATAATAAAAATAGGAATCTCTAGCTGTTTCCTTACGGTCACTAAGATGAGTGCTGCGGGCTTCCCTGGTGGCGCAGTGGTTGAGAATCTGCCTGCTGATGCAGGGGACACGGGTTCGAGCCCTGGTCTGGGAAGATCCCACATGCCACGGAGCAGCTGGGCCCGTGAGCCACAATTACTGAGCCTGCGCGTCTGGAGCCTGTGCTCCGCAACAAGAGAGGCCGCGATAGGGAGAGGCCCGCGCACTGCGATGAAGAGTGGTCCCCACTTGCCACAACTGGAGAAAGCCCTCGCACAGAAACGAAGACCCAACACAGCCATAAATAAATAAATAAATATTTAAAAAAAAAAAAAAAAAAGATGAGTGCTGCGATGCTTAACAAGTTTTAGTACAGTCAGAAACAGTAATATAAAAAAGACTGAATTATTATGTAAATTTTTTACATTAACATTTGGTAACATAAAGTAGATAAATTCTCACTCCAATTTATTGGTGAGTAACTATAGTATTAAAAGGAACTCTTAAAGCAGAGAATTAAATGCACATTAATCTAATTCACTTATGTCATTTTAATCATCACAAAATATCATATTATTTCTTCATTAAAACAAAATCCCCCAATAATCTCAAAATTACTGCAATATAGGTAAACCTTTCCATTCATTCTTGGAATAGCCTCTATTGTGAATTATCTATAAAAGGAGCAAACTAAGTATTTAAATATAAAATTAAACCCAGGTTTTAAATTAAGTATAGAGACCATCAAGTGATACCATAGGTAAGAATAATTTTTCACTGATCTTAAGCATTTGGTTTGTTTTTTTCCCTTATCTCTTAATTTCATGATGTCTATATAGATCTATCATCCATTCTGAGTATCAAAACATATTTTTGCTGTGTATATGTACGCAAATACATATGGCATATATGTATACACACATTTTCTATTCTTAAAGAGTTTGTGGTTATGAACTGCTAATATTTCTCTAAGCAACAATGATGTATACACTTTGAAATTAGAGAGGAAAGTGATATATATCATACATATATCTGTAATATCTATACATACATATATTTATATACATATATAATCTTTTCTTTCAAATATAGGGAGACATAGCTATATCATCTCTATGTTTATATTTATAGTTCTAGAAATTTTCCCTTCATTATCTGTCTAGAGGAATATGAAGAAAATACAATCAAGAGCATTCTGTTGCTTGTTCCCCTCTTGAGTAGAAGTGAAAATCTTGAACTGACTTGACAGGTCAAGTCATAAGCACAGATGCACTCCGTGATGAGGTTTAAGTCTCACAATTCTGCCTGCCTCGTAAATATGGCAAAGCTCTCAGCCATCCTACTAAAACAGACCAAGGAAACATGTTGATTTTAAGCTCAGCAAAGCCCAGTGTCTCAGGATAACACACGCAGGGCTGCACTACTCTAATCTATCCAGGACAAGGACCAGCCTGCCAGAGAAGCTCAGCCCTGTGCTTTGGACTCTGTGCCAGTAGCTAACAACCTTGCGTATCAGTGTAACAGTGGCTATAGAAGTTATGGTGGGGAAAGTCTCACAGTCATGTCCATTTTTACCAGGTAGTAAAATTAAAAAATCCTCTAATATAAACAGTAACAGGACATAGTGTCATTACCCTGGCACATGTCATTTTGCTATTTTCTTATTGTAGGGAAAAAAAGCATTCACAACTCCACTTGTCCCTTTATCAAACTTGGATAAAATACTTAAATGGTTTAATTTGTTCTTGGTTTTAGTTTTGATTTCCTGGTTTAGAATATACATCCACTTGTATTCCTACCCAGAAGGAAGAGACCATAGTTAATAAATGAGAGCCTTGTCTAAGCAACACTAAGAAGGAAGGCAAGAAATAGTACACACTTTTCTGTGTGGATGTTAAAGCAATGTCACTAATATCATTTTGGATAGAATTCTCACTCCTGCTGTTTAGAAAGCAAATCAGCTAATGCTACAATTTCTCTTCTTGATAAGATTCATCAGCGGTTGATTCCCAAAACTGTATGGTAAGTACATGCACACACGTAATCAACCAAATCATTAACATTTATTAAAGAAGACAGTTTCAAATTGATGGGCAGTCTTGAAGAAAGGTATAAGTATAGATCTCTTCCTTTCTAAATTCTATTTGAATATACAACCAAAATGTATTTTTGAACACAGTCAAATGTATTTTTATATTTTCAATGAAAAAGGGATCAGTACATATCCCCCTCCCCCAATCCACATTGGCAAAACACCATTTTGAAGCCTATTAAATTGAATCTCAGATTCATGTGAAATAACAAGTATGTTAAAAAAAAAGGTGCATCGATGTCTTTGCTTGACATTATAAACAACATTGTTTCAAAGTAATATATCAGTCTCTAACCTTTGCTTGCATTTTGTTATAAAGTTGATGGTTATACTTCATCAGAAGGTGCTATATCATTAAGTTCCCTCAGGAGGAGAACTCTATTTAAATGTTGTTTATCCCTTATTGCTCTAGATCAAGGCAACTTAATGATAGTTACCATGCTTTCATTTTTTCACATTAAAGAGTAAATATAAAAGTTAAATTTTGCCAGTTAGTGGTAACGCTCTTGTTTTTCAGTATAGTTACGATTAGTATCAAATTATCTAATAGTTCATTTCCCTTAAAAATGATGAGTTTGTGGAATGCAAACATGTCATGATTTGCATTTTACTTTTCAGTTTTTAAAACCCAGATACTATTAAGATATCTAATACCTGCTTTAGAACAGACTACATTGTGATATATTATATATATTGGCAGGATTCTTATAAATATTTTTACAAGTTTATGAAATGTTATCCTTCAGTCTAAATATTTACCGGTACATTTAAAAAAAAAAAAAATCCAGCATCTTTCAAGAAACAGCTCCCATTTCCCCCACACAGTTAAACCTTACCTCAACCTAAAGTAAGAGTTATTTAAGTCAGTTGCTTATGTTAGTTACTGGGATTTCACAATTCCTTATGATATACCATAAAGAAGTGTTTTTATAGTAGAAACAGTCTACATTTCATCATTTACACTATTTAAATAAAATATAGATTTAAAAAAGGAAAGCCTTGTTCAGATGTCCATTGTAAGTTTGTTGCAAGGCTGATCTCCGAACACATTTTACTGTTCCCTACTAGTGAAGTGAGAGTTTGTTAATAGGTCATGGATTCAGGCTCTGTTTACAAGATTCTGAAACTGGAATAATGCATGAAAAATTCAGTCATGAACAAATGTTTCCAATCACTCACTTGTTTGGCATCATCACATAGACTGGACCAAACATGGAAAGTAAAGTCTACATTTTTCACTCCATTGTTTACTGTATTGTATTCAATAGATATATTGCTATATAATAGATATAGATATAATACTGTATTATAGGTCATATTTCTGAACTTATACAGAAGTAACTATGACTATTCCTATTTTACCATTTCAGAATCAAGCAAAGCTAAGGATTGAGTTAGTCAATCCATAGTGACATTAAAATAAGGCATTTCAAGTATTTTAAGAATGGGTATGAGTAGACGAGTGGCAATGACTCAATGGCATAATTGAATTATTTCATGAGTAAAGAGCTACACTGGTCCTCCTATAACCTTTAAAAATGTTAAAAAATGAGTGTGAACCTTTACGAGATTAATATATTTTGAATATACCAGGAAAATCAAACCTTAGCCCACACATGATAATTAATTTTCCCACACCCCTTAATTGCTTAAAGGCGCCTCTCTCATGGTCTCTGGGCTCTAGAGTTAATTCTCCAGTGACACGTCATATTGTACCTTCAGCCAGAATACCTACTACTGGTTTTTCCCTCTTCTGCTTGAAACTGACATCATGTACTGAAAGTTGAAGGGGCCAATGCACTTCTGAAGAAGCCAGTAGTCATGAGACTTCACCTGCCACCACAGATAGAGAGGAAAAAAGGAGGGGGCACTTAGCAATTTCAAGAGCCACAATTTACCATGGAAGCCTCTACTTAATATTCCGCTTGATCTGCCAAGTTTATAGCCTGGCACATCTGAATACAAATGTCAATGCAAATGAGGATTCATTATTCTTACAAGGTCTTTGTGTTGAAGCTTAATGTAACTTGGTTCCTATGGCTGCTCAGGGAATGTAGATTGCAAGACAGCAAAACATGATGAAAAGAAGAAACATAAAGAAGAGAAAGAAAATAATAGAAATGGAAGGAAATGTTTAAAATGCACTTCAGCCTGAAATGTGATGAGGCATAGGAACAAAGCATTGTCATTACAATCTCTCCTTCTTGCAACTTATAAGATATTTACTTCTCATCAGCAACAGAGGAGTTAACCACTCAAGAACATTCTAACTAGAGAGAAAACATAACAATTCTCTTTTTACCTATTATAACACGTTGTTCCCATTATAAAACCAATTCTTCAAATTGTCAAAAATTTTTACCATTTTTAAATAATTATAGAGCTCATGGGCTGGTGGGACCTACACATTCCGATCTCTAAGGAGACTGCAAATGCATTTTAAAAACCCCACCCAACAATTCCCTTCCTCTCATTATGGATTAATTGCCAAATAATTCTGAATCAACATGTTAATAAAGATAAATTAATAAACTACACATTGAAAAATCACAACAGTTTAACATCATTCATTTATTGTTTACCATAACCCAATGCACGCAAAGCTTGCAAAACCCCAACTTAGGGGAAATCCTGAGAGGCTGCAAAATTATGATTATATCTCATACACCATAGTATATTGTTCTGATGAATCTTTTGCATGGTTAGCTGTTGTTTACATATAAATACCTTCTCTGGAAATAAAAATGTACTGAAGGTAACAGAAGCTGCAAAGCTTAGCAGATACGATGATCCCAAGATCATTGCAGTAAAGCTTGCTTCTTCATCCATAAATAAAGCACATTTGCATCCATTCAGTCAAATTAGCTCCATTAAAAAGGTGGTTATAATTAGCTCCTTTTTCTGGTTCACGGGTAAAATTCTTGCATGCCTGCTGTTTTGATTAAATCCACCATTGTCTTCCAATAGCTAGTGCTAATTCTTCCAAGGAAATCTTCAGTTGAGGTGTTATTTTATTCGGCGCCTCCGTGAGTTGTCTAATTTACGCCAAGTCCCTGCAGTGTTTCCTTAAGCCATCCTCTTTGTCTTGCTTTGAAATTTACCAAATCTTACAAGAAATCAATACTTAATTGATTATTCACTTTTCTGCAGCTTCAAACAGCAAACACGCATAAGATGCTGGAGTAGTCCCCCGATTTCCAATGCAGGATGTTGTTTGGTGGCAGAGCCCTGCAAGTGTCCAACAGCAAGCATTCCATGGAGCCGTGCACTGGCGTGGGGTGCCGGCGTCTGATAAAGAAAACGAAGATACTCTAACGAAGCAGAAAAAGTTCCTGGATGAGGCAGATCCATCTCAAGGCTTTGGATAAAAGGCTGAAGCAGGAGCAATTGGATACCAGACCATTATATATATATATATATATTTTTTTTTTTGCATTAATCCTTTTGCTTTTTCCTTACCCTTTTCTTCCCATGGCACTGAAGTGGAATATCCCAAGTGCCACCGAACTCAGAGAACTCCACGCAGGAATGGGGGTGAGACTGGTGTTGTACCTCTGGCATAGGATAAGGATGGCAGGCACGTAATATTACGGAATGTAGGACAAATTCAAGGGAAAGAGAGGGAGAGGGAGAGAGAGGCGGAGAGGGGGAGCTAGAGACAGATGGCGGATCTGGCTAGGAGCCAAAGCCAGTGAAATGAATTACATTGCTGAATAACTGTACACCATTGATTCTGCCACTTGTTGCTGCATGGCAAAAAAAAAAAAAAAAAAAGGGAAAAAAAAGCCCCAGTGTATGTATGCTGGAATCTCCTTATTTGTCATGTGTGTAGCAGACAACTTTCACACACAACTCAATCCTGACATGATATGCTCTGGGTGTCTTTGGTGGGGTGTGTAGGTGCAGGAGAAGGTTACGTGTACATATGTGTGCCCGAGAAAACAAATGTGTGCGTGTGTGTGTGTGTGTGTCTGCATGTGCGAGAGAGGAAAAACAATCCTTGCAATCCAGCCATTTTTGTTTAATGAAGAATGGAAGACTGGCATTCAGAGATGTGGTTATGTGTCGCATATTAATGTGTGCTCACCAGACAGCCTCCCACCACTTTAAAAATGAGTGGCATAGGAGTGAAGCCCTTATAGATCAACCATGTGGGAGAAGCAACTCCTGAGGAAACCTATCATCTCTAAACCTACAAATGGGGCACAAGGAGTTCCTCAGAAGAACAAGTTGCTCTCTGACAAGAAGAAAATCTGGTCCCAGGGATACCATGTTTGGGTGTTTTCGAAAAGACAGCCAGTCTCAGCAGATTGTTCAATAAATGCTTCATACCCAGGATGAAGGGAGACATTATGGGGTGCCCAGGGGGCTTTGGAAATCAAATACAATGTTTGAGTAGCATAATTTGAGGTACATTATAAAAAAGCAATTTGAATTGCCAATGAGGTGACACATATCTGCATGCTAATTAGACCTGTGTCAAGCTTAGTCTGCAGGCTTCTGTTGATGGGGAGGAATGTGCGTATAGCTCTGCTGAGAGATTGTTTCTGCATAAATTATCAGCTTTGTCCTACTGATCATTTTCCCAAACAAACATGAAATGCAAGATCAAAAGGCGATTCTAAAATTAAAATTATTGATTGACAAAGCCTAGATTTCAGAATCTAATTAGACGAGTCACAAACAAAAGCTGATATTATTACTGACTATGCCTGAGCTAGCAGCCAGATTGTGCAGGGTTTGTAATTTATCTTTGTTTATGCAGCCAGGATATTAAAAATGTAATTAAAATGGTAAAATGATCTGATCAGAAATAGCCACCTAGTGGCAAGTATATTATTTTAAATGGATTATAAAGGCATTGGTCTGTGCAAATAAAAAGCTTTTTGTTTTTTTCATGACAAACCTAGCATGTCATTGAGATTTTGCTATGCAATTTATCTTTTGCTAATAAGTTGTCTTTTGTGTTTTGTTCCACAGATAAAGAAATATTTATAACCCTCATTTGTACACTAATAAACATTCTGTTATTACAGGTGGCATCCTGTTATTACAGGAACATCTTTTGTAAATTATGGTATATTTTTTGTCACAAATGGAAGTAATTCAACACCTATTTTGTATACTCATCACAGATATTAGATACAGCAATTATATGTGTTCAGTATCATCAGTAGGTAGTCATTCCCTCAGCTTTTGCGCTCTCTTGTTTGAAGTGGTTCTGGGTATCTCTGAAACTTGGCATTAATGGGCATCTTCAGCCTTGAAAATAGGGTTGCAAAGCAAACCCACTTGCCCACTGAGTGCCTTCTTCAACTTACTATTGCAGAACAGATATAGTTGCTTAAAAGCATGTAATACGGTGATTCTAGTGATTTATAGGCTAGATCTTCTCTCATTTAGCAACATTTTGGAAGTGCCAATGGATTATTTTAGGAGCAAATTGTCTAATATAAAATTTATTAACCAAAATGCATCTGCTGTCATCTAATTGTGGATTTTGAAGCCATCTGCCAGAAACAGCCTTGTGATTCTCTAATAAAACATCTAAAAATGCATGATAAATACTTCTTAAAAAAATGAGAGCCCTGGCTGGTGAGGTCTACGTAAGAAATGTTGAAACCCGTTTATTTTCCTTTTTCTTTTTTTCATAAGATCACTGTGGACCTGCTCAATTCCTTTTAAAGAAATTCACAATTTAGGGTTCTGTCAGCAGCTCTGGGGTCTTTTGTTAGGTGCACTTAAAATGCCAGATTAAATATTAATATGTAGTTAGAGTTGTGCTATTTTGCAAGCCCTGAAACCCTATTAGTAAATCATGATCTGGTGACTGATGCAAGAAATTTCAAGGCGCCAACAGTGCAGATTGCTTTATGCCCATCAATCTGATGGATCGCTAATTTTTAGTAAATTGGGCCTTTGGACTCGTAGCTGTAAGCAGGTACATGTTTTCCATCAGTAAAGAATGTGGTCCAGCTACTATACCATTTTCTGCACAAAATATGCACCCAAACAAGCAGTTTTTTGCATAATTAATAACCATCTTTGCATGCACAATGCTCTGCTTCAAAATATATTTTAGTTGTGTTGCAAAGTGCCCAGAAAGAAATAGTTGTAGCTTTCTTAGGCTTCCAGAAATGTTTTAAAGGAAAATAAAGGAGGGGAGAGACTGACATGAGAAGGACTGTCAATCCCATTAGCATCCTTTTTAAATCAGAAACTATGAACTAACAATGTTGTCCTAGAGAGTTTCAACAGTACCTCTGAAACTATGGTGAGCTAGAAGATAGAGCTACCCCACAAAAGATCAGTGAAAAGACTGGAAAATAAAATACTAGAAACCAATGAAGAGTTGCATGAAAGTCTCCTCTCTAATCTTTCTGAAAATATGTCCTTATAACACGTTTATGCCCTTGATAAGTGAGAGACTTTTCAACATATGGCTTGTTTCTGAAATGTGGTAAAAATCACTGTTTGACGCTTTGATAATCCAGGTGGGAAAACATCTTTATTGGTGGCATTTGTCTCACACAGATGGGCCTTGACTCCTAAATCCTTGTGATATGAATTAACATATTTCATTAGAGTATTTACCAATTATAAAGCTGTTTCCTCTCACTGGATACTATCCAAGCTTATGTTGGGTTCTGCTTTACCACCTCTTTTTATTGTTTTTTCATCTTTACAGATCATCTTACAATTCAGAGATAGTAATGGATTTAAAGGGATGAGCATGAAGGACTGTTGGCTTCTCCTTTCTCTCCCCAATCCTGTATTATTATTGTTATTATTTTTATTATTGATTTAGGAATAACTGGTAGAGTTCAAAAGTTCAAACGAATATTTAGGCAATATGGGTTTTTAGTCACATTTTAATATAGTGTCTTCACTGAATTTTCATGTCTAGAATATAACAGTCATTATTATAAGTTATTTTAAATTATTAAAATCAAGTTTTAATGTATAAAATTAGTCAGTTTACTATAATGGCTACATCTTACATAAGATTCATTCATACACACCCACACACACCATTTCATTTTTTAAATAACCCTCAAACTCAAAGTTGTGACAATCACACACTCAAAACATTGCGTAATTGTGTTTATTTAACCTAGAAAGGGCTGGTTGGAAGCCAGGCCTTATTCTGTGGGTAACCAGACTAGAACATCTCCTGTGTGTTCCTCTCCCTCACTTCTGGTTTTGACTTCAGTTATTCCCCACGCCTCTCATCCTGCCCTACATAAAGAGGTGCATGAGATCCTATTGCTGCTTTTTTCCATAACTATGGTTCTTTACGCCATACCATGAAAAATGATGTCTTGTTTTTATATTCCTCCCCATGTTTTCAAAAATTTTAACTGACTTGCTGAGGCAAAGGGAAAAATAAGAGAACTTTATGGACACAACAGATTCTGTGCTAAAAAATTCTAGATGAAGTGTTTAGCATTCTCAACACCAGACTACATTAGGTCCTCCTGTTTCATACTCCAATGTCATTCTGTGCTCCCTTTTAATAATGAGGCCTAGACTTGCAAATTTCATTATTTTTAATGACTGTATTTTTTATCATACATGAGGACAGGAGCACTGTCTATCTCATTGACTAAGCACAGTTCCTGCTACGTAGTGATGATTCATGAACTATTTGTGAACCAGAGTTTGAATGAATGAATAGTTCTGAGAACAGAATTAACGAGTAAATTCTGGAAGTAAAGTTATACACACTTCAGAGGAATAGCAAGTAGTGCTAAAGCATAAATTTCTCTGGCATTTTAGTTTGCTGCTCTCATTGGCATAAATTTTTAACATGATGTTTCAGTGGAGGAAAGCATAACAACTCAACTTTAAGATTATTGGTTTATGAGATGTTTTCTTTGAATTGTAAGGTACTCTGCATAAATGTACACCTATCAACAACAGATAAGTGGTTGGAACAGACATTCTTTAAGGTCCCATTGACCACTAAAAGTCAATGTTTCGTGTGCCCACACAGTTGGCCTGAAGAGTGTATTAGGGTGTAGACTAAACTGCAATAACAAAGAGATCCAGAATATAGTGGTTCAAGCACTCAGAAGATTATTCCTCATGGAATAGTCCAGATAGGAGGCAGTCGAGGGTAAGTGGGCAGCTGAACAAGCTCAGAGTGGCTCCCTGTTTCTTTCTGTCTTGTTGCTCTAACATTTTCAGTTTAAGTCAGGTCTGTATTCCAACTGGTGGGAAGGTGTGAAAAGAGAAAGGGAAGTACAGCATGTTAATCACATGGCCACGCCTATTATAAGGACCTGTCAAAATACAGTTTTTAATTGGATGAGCACATACAGCTACTAGGGAGAAGGAGCGAATGAAAATCAGGGAGAAATTAATATCTATTTTGAAGACTCCTCTCAAAGTGCTTTCTCTTTTCTGGCCCGTGCATTCCACTAGTTTCTCCTTATTGCTATTCAAATTCTGGCTGTATTTGGCCTTAGAAGTCACTGCCTATTATTGTGTTAGTTTTCTCTTTGGCAAAATGAAAGGTTTGAACTGGATTTTTACAAAGTAAATTTTATTCTGTCTTTTAAATTCCGTGATTCTTTTTGTATTCAAGTAAGAGAAATCGAAAATGTGTTAATTCTACAGACAGAGAATCATTTTACACAAGCATAAAAATGTCTCTAAAATGTAGTCTTGAGCAACTTTCCAGTGTCTTAGGAAAGGCAAATTTATTCTCAAAATTCATCAAAATGTTACAGTTCACCAATAATTCGCAATCTTCTTTGTGACCTTCAAGAGCTCTGATTCTTCATTTCTTAATATCAAAGTTATTTTAGGATGAATTTTCAGTCATGGACGCATCATGACCAGAATAACTGTACCAAATTCCTCTCTAAGTCAACAGGCAGAAAGACAGCTTCAACCAAGTTATGGTGGGGCAGAGGTAAAAAGAGATGATGAAACGAGTATAATACTCATTTGATAAATATTTGAGTATCTTCTTTGTATGAGATAATATACAAATTATAGTGAATGATACAACAGAGACCAAACCATACTCTTTGCCCTTAATAAGTTTATAATTCCATGCGTTCATGGAGGCTTGTTATATCTGTTATAATAATCAAATGAAACATGTTCTAGGATATTTTAGCAGAAGAAAGATATATGCAGACATAGTCAGTTATATTAGGGTGGGCAAACAGTGTAAAGATGAGACCTGGTATTGAATTCACCCTCTTGGGGGAAGTGAAAGTTGTGCTGAAAGCAAAGTTCAATTTGGTGGGCAAGTACACCTAGGTGTTTGAATTTTATGGTATTTTCTGGTCATGGTGATGCAAGTAGAAATAAATTTACAGAGTGAGGTAGCAGGATTGCCAATTATTAATTAAGGAGTCCAAGCTAGTAGCACATTTTCCTTAGGAACTGCACAAACTCAAATTCGCTGCCTTAGAGTCAGAACCAAAGGTCTAATCTCTGGAAAAGAGATTGGCAAAATTTAAATGAGAGTTTCAGTCTTGGTGGGGACTGAAATATTAAACAATAGCAGTAATTCAGAAATGGAGAGTAAGATAAGTGGGATTAGAGTACAGAAAATAAGGTTAGTGTTGGGAAAGATTGTGGAGTACTACACCAATAATTGGGATTTTTATTCACTAAGTAATGCAGAACCATTGCAATGTTTGGTTTGTTCTTAGCTGAAGAATGACATTATCAGAGCTGTTTGTTTTTAGGAAGAAAAATTCATTATTGGTGGTTTGGAAAAGGCTGAGGCTATGTAGGAAAATTAGTTAATTTCCTATACTTTCTATTGAGCAATTGTAATCTGCTATACAAAGTGTTTTGCACCAGGGTTTCAGGGAAGTAACTAAGTATATGATTAGAAGAAGGCTCAGAGAGAATTTTATTGTTGACTTGAACTATAGTGTTGGCAGTGCCAGTAAATAGAAGAGAAAATATAGAGACAGAATCTTCAAAACTGCATGCCTGAACAGAAAGCGAGAAGTTCAGAATAAAACTGAGATGTGAAACTTTAATGACCAAGGAGATAGTAATGTCATTAACAAAAATAGAGAATGTAGAAGCTATTTGGTGTTCTGATGGTCAGGAGTCATACTGAACTTAATTTATTGGTGATGAAATTGTACAGAGAATTTTTTAAAAGGCATTTGGAATTAAGGATCTGGTATTCAGTAACGAGGCCTGGAGAAGAAAGAGTAAGATAACTGAGCATCATGTATAAAGGCAGAAGTTAAAGCCATGGCCATGCATTATAAGACAGAGAAGAAGCACTTAAAAATGGAGAAGGTAAATCAGGAGAGTATAAGCATTCATTTGCTCATTCAGCAAATAACTATCGAATGCCTATGAAAAATAGAGAATGTGAGAATTTTAAGAAAGCAGGAGTTGTACATGGAAAATGCTAAAAAGTTACCAAATAGACTAAGGCTTGGGAAAGACTATTGTACTAAGAAAATTATTGTACAATTATTATAGTCCAATTATTGTACTAGGAAATAATTGGCTATGTTTAAAGTAGATATTTTGGTCAACAGAAGGTGTAAAAGCTAATTTTCAATAATGCAAAAAGAGGGAACAATTAAGAAAGTGAAGTGACAGAGTAGAATCCTTTTTTTTTTTTTATAAGTTGTTTGAAGAATATAAGGGACATTCATTTCACAGGCTAAGAAAAAATTATCATGGCTTAGGGAAAATGAAAGTGGCTTGAGTAGGTAAATAAGAGTAGTTCAACGTTTAGTTTCCAGGGGGAAATCTCTTATATGTGAAAAACATACCCAGGTTTTAAACACGAATTTCTGAAAGCTCATTTTCATAATCTTGTAGGTTGCCTTCCTTTTCAGAGCAAAGCAACACTGAAAGATCCTTGACCCTGTTAAAGATGTTCATGGAGGCTTATATCTTGAGGACAGGCTTTGTCATATAATGTAGTAGCCAATGGCCTTGAAGATGCAGGGCTTCTAGTCAAATTCTCTCATTGGACCCCTGTGAAAAGTAAAATATCTCTAATCAATCTTTGGGAGCAGAAGATCCATCCATGCCTTAGCAGTAACGAAAATTACTATGAGTTTTATTAGGTTGCAACTACTTTCCCCCGATCTAAAAAGTCACCTTGCACCCATGTAAAGAGGATTATTTATGTAATTATCTGCACATATGTCCCCATCAACCACTATACATAATCATTTCATGGCATTCAAATTCAGCACAAAACATCATGACCTAAGTACAAATATTATACTATAATGGGTTTTCATTTCTAGAGGTTGTCAGGGGAAGGGATTAATTTTGCTACTTTATTGTACACACGGCACTGCACATGTTAGAGTCATGTTACAATGCCTCTATATTGAAAATTGCATTTGGATGTAATAAGAAAGGCACTTTTTAAAACAATTTTACAATTTTAGATGCATTAACTGCATTTCATTCCATCTTGCTTTGCTAAGAGATTTGAGGCCTTTCATTCAGACAACAATGAATCTTGTCAATTTTAGAAGGAAAATGTTTCAAATGCTTGCTCAAAATTCTTTTACCATCCTTTCTTTGATGACTTTTAGATTACCCATCCAGGTCAGTCTGCAAATACTCTGTATCATGGCATTTCTGAGGAACAATTTTTAATTTAACAACATGGAGAATTAGGCATGACAGAGACCTGACTTATTGCTTGAGTCACAGTTTTCATCAACATATATTTCTTAGAGCTCAGGTAATAGGTAAAGTTTAGTGCTATTCTCTGATCAGTTTCAGCTCATGGAGCTTTGTGTTTTTTTTTTTTTGTTTTTTTTTTTTAAGGGGTTATTTAATTAGAATGTCAAATTGATCTTGCAACTCTAAGAAATGTCTAATTGACGTACGTGAACCATAATACTTATTCCATGAAGCATTAAGCTCAGAAGTGGTCTGTCTGAAAGGGATTGTCTATCTTTTCAGAGCAAGGGCAGCTTCTTGTAAAGCTGTTAGTCTCTATGAATTAACAAGATATGGCACTAAAGCAACCTGTAGGTTGAATACATAATTTAAAAAGATCAGCCTATGCAGCTATAAATTTATGCTAACCAAAAAAGATGTGTACATATATTTTTTCATATTTGAATCAAACTAATTATTTTATGGTTATTTTATGTCAAGTTGAAATTTTTTAATCTTTTTTTTTTACCCATTATGCTGTTAAATTTAAATCATAAATAACTTCCTTAGTAAATACTAAAAATTACTAATCACAAAATTGGAAGACTCCTTGGAAATCACCTCCCAGTCAACTCAGGTGAAGAAACTGAGGCCCAGGAAATGAGTTTATTAGAGGTAGAATTGGGACAGCTGAATATTGAATTCCTAATCTGGGATTCTTTTCACATAGCATATTGATATAATTCTGAAAACTATTCAGGTTGTTGATGATTTTGAAAATATTCATTACTAATATATTTTGCATATACAAGAAAAGCATGTTCTTTTGACAAAAATAAATTCAGAATTTTCAATATTTATCAGAATGCACTTGTCAATTTTAAACTTTTAATGAAAATTTAGAAGCTTTCTTTTATGAATTCAGAAGGTAAAAACAATCCAGTTCCTAAAATTGTAAATATTTTTGAATAGTCTGAAACTTTATACATTCTTATCAGTGGTTCTTAACATTTTTGTGTGTCATCTATCCCTTTGATAATCTCTTGAAGTCATGGACCTCCTCTCAGAATAAAATTTTTCAATTCATAAAATAAAACATTACAGAGAAAGCCAGTTTTGTAAAAATAGTTATTGCAATTTAAGAAATCAGTTTTGAATAAAATAATATATGTATTTCATTAGTAACATTAAATAATATCTGGTGGTGAGTTTAGTAGCTGCCATGATTTCAAAGTAATCATGAATGTAAAAGATATTTCAAGATAGATGCAACAACCATAATGTGATATAAAAATATCTGATTTCTGTTGGTGACAAAGACACAGATATAATTAATATTAATACTTTTGCTGTTTGTTGCCTATATTCATTTTGAATAAAATGCTCAATTTCAGTTAGAATTCATAAAAATAAAGATGTGAAACGTTTTCCAAATTCCAGGATACCATCTTAAGATCCCCTGATCTACACTATTTTCCCTCTGTTTGGTGTTTCAAAACCAGCGCCAAACTTCCTCAGAAGAAGGGTTAAGAGCTAGGGACACCAGTGCTGTTTCAGAAAACTACTCCCATGTCCCCTTACAGAGGCACTGACTGCCCAAGCTCCAAACTGTCTCCCTGACCTAACCCTAACCTTAACCTGACCTAACTCTAACCCTAGCCTTCCTTACCCTGATGGCAATCTTGCATGGGGCCCTTTGCCTTCACTTAATGCATGTCTCTATGGAATTTCAATCTCCTCATTTCCTAATTGATTTTGACTTAACTTGTCCCTCTAACTGGAGATTCACCCTGCTCCCTCCCCCATTCCTAATTCTGGGCCCTCTAAACTCAATCTCTGCTTTCAGATTAGTTGGCTGCCACCATAGCCTGAGGCACTAATATGCTAATACACAATTTTCCCTTTTCTGGTTATGAGTTGAATTCATTCTCTTATTCTCAATCTCTCTGTACCTCTGTTTCACTCACACATACACACTCACTCATATACACTCAACTATATTCTAAATAAAATGTCAGTAAGTAAAAATGTATGTCATCTCTATATATTTACTTCTGGGTGCTATTATACGATATTTTAAGTTGATTAAAATACTTCCAGACTTAAAGAGAAATCCTTCTATTCAGCACCATTGCATTGAGAAATCTAATTACAATTCCAAGAAATTTTAGGAGAATTGGTTGTCTTGTATGCATATAAAGAATGCTTGTCTTGGGGCTTCCCTGGTGGCGCAGTGGTTGAGAATCTGCCTGCCAATGCAGGGGACACGGGTTCGAGCCCTGGTCTGGGAAGATCCCACATGCCGCGGAGCAACTGGGCCCGTGAGCCACAACTACTGAGCCTGCGCGTCTGGAGCCTGTGCTCCACAACAAGAGAGGCCGCGATAGTGAGAGGCCCGCGCATTGCGATGAAGAGTGGCCCCTCCTTGCCACAACTAGAGAAAGCCCTCGCACAGAAACGAAGACCCAACACAGCCAAAAATAATAAAATAATAAATAAATAATAAATAAATTTAAAAAAAAAAAAAAAAAAAAAAAGAATGCTTGTCTTATATTTTCCCACTTCAGTTATTTTATTTTATAGTGTGTGATCTCAAATATATTAGAAAAGAAGAAATACGACCCAAATGAACATTATGTGAGAGGTTGAAGAAACGTTCATATTCCAAACATTACACAAAGTTTTCATGGACTGTTGGGTATAAAGAGAATACTCTTATATTGATATGAATTAATCTGAAAATACTTTTATTTACCAATTTCCAATTCATTTTACATTTTTTAAAAAATACAATCTCTTTCTGATTAGACATAAATGGAAAGTCAAAATGTCTATTCTTGGGAAATGTCAAATACATTTTTGGCCAATTTTAGAATTTTTGGGGGATCATAACTCTTCAAGATCTGATAAATGCTACATACTTTCTACTTAAAGAAAAAAAGTGTTTGGATATAGTCATACACAATTATTTTTCTATAGTTTCTGGAGGTTTATGGAATTCCAAAATTTCACATATACATCCCTATAAAATCAACAGATCTAGGTATACTATTCAGAATAGTCTAGATTATGCTATGGTAACAAATAACCCCCAGATCTCAGGGGCTAACAGTAATAAGGATTTAATTTTCACTCATACTACATATCCATTGTTACTTGATTAGGTTGAGTGACAGTTCTCCACAGGTCTCTTCAGTTTTGCATGTCTTGAAACAGGCCTGACTGCTTTTGTTCTGAACTATCTTTTCAAGAGTTATTTGTAGAGAGGTTGATGGGCCTAGAGTCTGTCATACAGTGTGAAGTAAGTCAGAAAGAGAAAAATACCATATGCTAACACATATATATGGAATCTAAAAAAAAAAAGGTTCTGATGGACTTGAGGACACAGCGAGAGGGAAGGGTAAACTGAGATGAAGTGAGAGAGTAGCATTGACATATATACACTACCAAATGTAAAATAGATAGCTAGTGGGAAGCAGCTGCATAGCACAGGGAGATCAGCTCAGTGCTTTGTGACCACGTAGAGGGGTGGGATAGGGATTGTGGGAGGGAGACACAAGAGAGAGAGGATATGGGGATATATGTATACGTATAGCTGATTCACTTAGTTATACAGCAGAAACTAACACAACAATGTAAAGCAATTATACTCCAATAAAGATGCTACAAAAAATATATATATATATAGCTAACAACCATGAAGATAGAGATATGTATCTCTCCAGAGAAAAGGGCAGGTTTGTTTTCTGTCCAGTACAATAAAGATAATGTCTTTCTCTAGGGCAAATGTCAGGCCATTAAAAAGATTTGGGTTCCCTAAGCTAGTGGTTCCTCTCCTGTCAAATACCCTACTACGTATGTAGGCATCCCTGTCTTCTTTGTGTCACCCTGCGAAAACTGAGGCTCAGAAAGAACTTGAGCAAACGATGATAGTCTTGCTATTGTTGTTACTCTGAGTAATAAATTCGTCTCTGATCCAGCAGACTTGTGTTTTTCACCAGTGTGCCAACATTGTGGCAGCCTAGTTTGTTAGCTAGGAAGTAGAGCAAAATTTCACAAGCTCTTTCAGTTTAACTTCTCTTTGGGACTTCGGCTGATAGAGCAGCTTCCATCTAGAATATTGCTGGTTCTTTTGGCAGAGGATAAATAGAGAACACGGTTGTGATGTTCTGGTCTTTACAGCTTCTTTTAAACCCATAACTTCTGCTTACTTTGTGTTTTCTAAGTAAGTCACATGGCCAAGCCTGACCTGAATGGGATAATCAGTGAATACTCGTACATAATAATATAATCTACCAAAGTAGATTCGTAACCTATGCACTGGGTATTTAATTACCCACTTTCTTCTCAGCCAAGTGGATTTACTACAGAATCAAGTTTTCAGCTTATTTTAGGCTGTGTTCCCATATTTCAAAAATGTACATGCTACTCTCAAAATTTGTGCCTGGATAATTTTCACCTACATTAAAACTTATCTAATATTTTTCTTCAAATTGAGGAACAATTCTATCTCGTGACTATTATCTGGAAAATCATGGGTTTTAGAAGTGTTCTCTATTTTTTTCCAAGTATTTTTTCTAAATATTTATTTGTTGTATTATATATATATAATATACAATTTACTATGTAAACAATAATTACATAAAATATAATTAATTATACAAAGTTTTATATTTACTTATTAAAATAAGGAGAAAATATGGTTATTCAAATATGCCACTTAACATATCACGTGCCAACTGTGGAAACATTCTACCCTATGGAAAACGCTAATGATACATAATATATATATAGTACTATACACTGACTGTGTCCCTCCAAAATGCATATGTTGAAACCTAATTCTTAATATGATAGTATTTAGATGTGGAACTTTGGGAGGGTGATTAGGTCATAAGGGCAGAGCATTCATGAGTGGGATTAGTGCCCTTATAAAAGAGGCCCCAGAGATCTGCAAGCCCGCTTCTGCCATGCAAGCGCACATGAAAAGATGGCCATCTATGAACCAGGAAGCAGGCTCTCACCAAACACTAAATCTGCCAGTGCCTTGATCGTAGACTTCTCAGCCTCCAAAACTGTCAGAAATAAATTTCTGTTGTTTATAACCTGCCTAATCTATGGTATTTTGTTACAGCAGCAGAACAGACTGAAACATATAGTGTATAATATTATATATAATAGTCAGATAATAGCCATTTCTTTAACTAAGATTAAGTGCCTAGTACATATAAGGTAAGAAACTATGGGATTGGGGTTACTGTGGTGAAAAAAAATTGACATGATTGCTGCACTCATAATACTTAACAGGCTAGTTATTTCTCTAGAAGGAGAAATGATAAAAAAAACGGGGTAAAACAAAAGCAAGTAAACAAAATAAATTAAACATTTGATAAATTTTTAATAAAACATGTTTTTGAGGGGTAGATAATAAATTGAGGGAATCTATTTTAGATAGGGTACATAGGGAGGTGACATTTAAACTGAGACATGATGTGTAAGATGGAACAAGTAATGAAAAGATCAGACTGAGGGGTTGGAAATGTTCTTTGTACAGTTTGAAAAGACCATAAGGTGAGAAAGAGGATTGAGGAAATGAATGAAAGTTGATGTGGCTGGAGCAGAGTGAGCCCAGAGAGAATGGTAAAAATCAAGATGGAGGTGGATCATGAAGGCTATTTGTGGGTTGTGGTAAAACTGAAATTCCTTCAAAATTGGAATCTATATTTATGGAAAACAACAAAAAATTCAGGTTATACTTATAAGTACAATGGGAAATTGTTGAAAGACTTTATACTGGGGAGTATCATAATCCAATTTATATGGCAAAAAGATCATTCTTGTGAAGAGGGATGAGTCATGATGTAGACTATACTTGGATAGAGGCAGACTAGATGGAAAGAAGTGGATGGGTTTAAGGCTTATGTAGAAGGCAGAATTGAAGACATTTTGGTTAATTGGTTATGTGAATTATGAGCAAGTGTGACTGCTAGGCTTCTGACTTCAACAACTTGAAAGAGTTTAATGTTTGCCATTTTCTAAAATGAAAGATCTCTACGCGTATTGATTGTAGAACAGTATTGTGGATCAAGTGTTTCATTTTGAACAGGCTACATTTGAGATATCGGTGAGATATATAATTGGAAATGTTAAATAATAGATTCAATATATTAATCTAGAGCTCAGAAGGAAGATCTTGCATAGAAATAAAAATTTATGAACAGTCACCATATAGTGGCATTTAAAACTATGGAATTAGATGAAGTAATCAAGGAAGAGAGTATAAAAAAAAAAAAAGAGGATGCAGGTTCATGGCCATAAGAATATGATTATTTATGGGATGACGGAGAAATAGAAACTACGGAAAGATAGAGAGAAATAAGAAAGAGGTAAAACAGGAAAATGTGTTGTTATAGAAGCAAAGAGTGGAGAGTCTTTCAGGAAAATAAGAATAGTCCACATGTAATTTTTGACAAGAGATTTAGTAAATTTAAGATAGAAAAGGTGTCTTTCAATTTGGCAACACAGAAGTCATTGGTATTTTGAAGACAACAGTTTTCTGACGTGGTAGAGAAGGAAACCAGACTGCATTGAGTCAAAAAGTCAATAGACGTGATGAAATGGTGCCAGGGATTAAGACAACACAGTTTAGAAGTTTTACCTAGACAGAGAGTCAAAAAATGAAATGGTTCTTGAATGAACTTATTTACAAAACAGAAACAGACTTAAAGGTATCAAAAACAAACTTATGGTTATCAAAGGTGAGACTTGGAGGGGAGGGATAAATCAGGAACTGGGATTAACATACACACACTACTATATATAAGATAGATAACCAACAAGGACCTACTGTATAGCACAGGGAACTCTACTCCGTATTCTGTGACAACCTATATGAGAAAAGAATCTGAAGAAGAATGAATATATGTATAACAATCACTTTGCGGTACACCTGAAACTAACACAACATTGTAAATCAACGAAAATCCAATAAAATTTAAAAAGAAGAAAGGATACTAAAGGTAAAAAGACAGTTTTCTTTCTGTTTTTTTAAATGAGCATGATTCATTATGGCATGGTATATGCTTATGAGAACAATGGGAATGAAAGAGAGGGAGTGAGAGATTGATAATCAGGAGAGGACATGCTGTCAAGAGAAGAAATCCTTGAATAGAATAGTAGTAAAATTTTCAATTAGGGTGGGAAAGGAGGGCCCAGAGCACAGGAGAAGAAACTGGCATTTGGCGCAATAAAGATGGATATCACCTCCACTGTAACTGGAAAAGAGAAAGAGAACAATGTGTGGAGATGCAAGTAGATTTCTAAATTTGGTGGTGAGAAGATGAGGGAAACCACATTTGATGATTACTATTTTCTCAATGTAATGTAAGGGAAGACATCATTAAGTGAGAGTGAAGAATGGGTGAAAAGATGAGAAAGGCGCTTCAGAATATTAGGCTTTGGGGAAATTAAGAAATAGGAAAAGCAGCATTAAATACCCATTAATGGAATGTGATACTTATATGGGAGAGCACCTAAAGATCTGGTTGTGTGATTTTTCACTAACAAGTCTGCGATGCTGGCAAAAAGATGCCCAGTAGGAATCATCTCAGGTTGGAGTTTTCTCCATTGAAAATAATGGGAGTAAAAGGAAAGGAAATTGATACTATTTGGGGAAAAAAAGTGAAGATAATGATAGATTGTGAAATCTGTGTTAGATAAGGATAGTGTTACCTGGAGGGAGTTGAAAGATAATGAGATGTTGATATGGTCAGTGGATAAGAGGTCTCAATAAAGTTAAAAACTGAATCAGTGGGTGATTACCAGAGGTCAGAGGGGAGAGAAATGGGTGAAGGGGGTCAAAACAATGCAAACTTCCATTGATAAAATAAGTCCTGGAGATGTAATGTACACCATGGTGACTATAGTTAATAATATCATATTGTATATTTGAAAGTTACTTGGAGAGTATATAGATCTTAAAAGTTCTCATCACGAGAAAAAGAAAGTTATAACCAATGTGTGATGATAGTTAGACTTATTGTGAAGATCTTTTCGCAGGGTGTACAAATATGGAATCATTATGTTGTATACCTGAAACAAATATAATGCTATATGTCAATTATGTCTCAATTTTTTAAAAAAGTGAATCAGTGGGCATAGAGAGAGGATGACTTCATCAGATACTGGTCAATGCCCTTCTAGCTATTTTATTCTAGAGAATAGTAATTCCCTAGCTAATGCTTTTACAAAGACTAATTTAGGATATGTAAATATCACAATCACTGGTAATTAGCATAATAATGATGATGAAGGGCCCCGTCCAGGTCCTGAAATGTAAATTGTCCCATTGTGCAAAGGATGGGAGTACCTAAACACAGTATCTATTGTGGACATGGTAGGTTGTGCTTTGCTATTTTTCCTGCATCATGCATTGCCATGGTGAAAGAATTTGAGTCCTGTAACAGACGATCTCCCAAAGAAAAGCATTATATGCATGCTTAATAAACACTTTAGTTGATGAGGGTGACATGATGGTGTCCTGTTTTCTAAGTAAGTAGCTTTAAAGTAAATATTGGTTTTCTCTGAATGGAAGGAAACAAAGAGACTCTTCATTAATATTTATGTGTAAGGTTCAAAGTCATGAATGTAATATGATATTTTTTCTCCTGTTTTACAAATTAGTGTGCCATAATATGACATGACTTTAGAAAGATTGCTGGTATTTAGAGCATTGCATTATATACTAATGACTTCATAATTTAGAAATCTTTTTAATAAATGTTTGAAGAGATTTGTGAGATAATTATTTAAATGTAGCAGAATACTAATACGAATTGGTATTTATATTTAACTACTTCTTAGTATTCTTTTGTTTTCCCTTTGAAGTGTTACTGAATTTTATGTTCCTTTCTTAAGGCTATCTAAAAAATATCACTGTATTTGCAAGTGTTTGTTTTGTTTTAAACACTAAGCATATTTGAAAGGGTTAAATTTTCAAATAATGTCTAATTTTAATCAATGCCATTTCAGAAACTCAAGGCTGTGGGCATACATCTATTCCAGTGAGTTAAAAAACAAAAAAACTTTAGCAGTGAGATTCTTGGAAAAATTAAAATAAAATAATAATAGCTAACACCAAAATGTACAATAAATCTCATTTTTCCCCTTTTGGAGGTGTCTAGGAGATGTGATATAGGAGTAAAGTGATGTTTAAGAATGGAACACTTGTGTAATAATAATGCCTGAGAGTTGCTTTATTTAACATTTTTACATTGAAGAACTCTGAATTTAGAAACGGGCTCTTCAGATATTGGAATTCTCAACAGCACAGAACTCAGAAGGCAGAAGATGGTCAATGAGAGGAAAGAAGATCATTGGAAGGAAGGAATATAATAAGCATTTATCATTTAGAAATATTGAATGGAAAATGTATCCCACGTAAAAATCATGCTTGAACACTAAACATGAGACTTCAATGGTGTATTGGCTGAAAGACGGTTGAGGTCTGGTGTTTATGAAGTTTGCTGAGACACCACCCAGACCTCCCCTTAAGGACTGAGGTGTCCATTCCTCCAGCTGCATGGAGTTCTGGCTGTTGCCCTCAGCTGAAAGGAGTGACCTTGCCCAAGTTATGTCCCACTCCCATAACTGGTCAATGCAGCTCTACGAAGGCTCAGCTAACTTCCCTCAATCCAGGAAACTCTGAAGGGCGGTACCAACTCCAGGGCTCCCTGTGTGATAAACCAAGCCTCTGTGCAATTGCATGGAAGTTCGCCTTCTCTCCCCAGCCAATCCTCTTCTCCTCACTAGGTGTTATTGTTGTGAGCACTAACTAATAAACCTCCTGCAAGTGGGCCTTCAGCTCAGCATCTGTTTGGTGGGGAAACTGACCAGCAGGTTTTTCCACATGACTATGCACCGGTCTGATGGCTCTAACAGTAAGGGCCCTTTCTACGGCAATCTCTTGACTCATGAGGAAACCCTATGACATACTCAAAGCAAAACTGAGGTTTCTTTCTTCTTATAAGCTCACCTGTCTATTCTATGTCTTAATTGTTGCAGTAACGTCATCCCAACCATTCTAAGAGATTTATCTTAAATAAAAGAAATACTTAAAATGTGCATAGAGGTTTAGCTAAAATAATGTTTATTATAGCGTCATTTATAATAGAAAAGTCAGAATAAAGTAAAAAGAAAACATTTTTAAATAAGGGATTGATGTGAGTCAAAAGTCAGTAGGTGATGAGAAAATAGAAACAATAAAGGTTGGCAACACATTTGAAAGTATTAATGTTGTTATTATTTACTTATAAATGCTTTATTGTTGCATTTGCTCTTTCCACAAATTCTCCGTATTTTGATGCTTTCACCTGGATAATAAATAGCTACAGTAACATATAGTTTAATATATAAATATACCATTCCACCACTCTGCTGTGGTGCCTTATATTCCTCCAACGTTGGAATAACTTCTTTGGATAAAGAAATTTCCTTGGAATGCCTTTCTCAAACTTCAGATGGACATTTAGTTTTTTTTTTTGTTTTTCTTTTGTCTACGAAAAGCTTTTGGTGTTTTCTAATTCACCCTAGATTGCTGCTTCTATGTGAACTCTGTAGAATGGACTGAATAAGTCAATAAATGTCTTCCTTGTCAACTCTATTCCCAAGTATCTTCCTAAAGGGAGCAATAATTTAAGTGGCATTCAAACACTTCTAAATATGTCTAAAGTGTGGGTTTATTGCTCTAATTTTCTGTGAAAGCAGTTCTACTTTATTACCCAAATGAGAGTTATTATTGTCTTTCCTTCTGATAATTGCATTTGTGGTGTTTATTTCAGGGTTTTTAAGATCCTTTAAAGCCTATTTAGGTTTTCTCCTTTTTTTATGAATTTAATGCTAATTAAAATAATGGATTAGTAGGCTTGGAAAATCAAATCATTATTCAGCCAGAACAATAGAAGGGCTTATTTAATTGACCACCTCAAATCATATTAAACCAATCCTGGAAGAATCATCACAAAGATTCAAATGTTGCAGATACTGCCATACTTTCTATAGGATACTAAACGTTCTCTCAGATGTTTTTAAAAAATAATTTTAAAGGCTGATTAAATTAGTAGATGGTTAAGCTCTGACTGTTATATAGGAGGCAGCTGGACATTTTTCAACTTACCCCATCATGATTCTTTTATTAATTTCTACCGACACAGTAATTTCAACTGATGGTACGGAATGCAAGAAAGACTCAGAATAGGGTTTAATGATAACACCACCAAATGCTGTGTTTGTCATCAAAGGTGGTATACTGAAAGTGAATCACAGACATTATTTAGTTTCCAGCCATGGTGGTAATTTGTTCTTCTAGGATTAAGATTATAGTAGAAGGGCGACACTTTTTTATTAAGAAAGAAGTGGTATTTAATGATAAAATGGCAAGTTATTTGCCATGGTTTATAAGAATTCATGTTTGAAACTTGCAATTTTGCAAATATTTCTTCATAATCATATCTATTACATCTGTTTTCATACAGTAAATAAATAATAAATTTAACGTGTTTCTTGACTTTTATAAACTAACTGTATGATCTGGTGTTGGAAAAGGAGACCGATTCAGGGAGAGGAAAGAAAACTAAATTGAGTTTAACAAATACTTGACTCATCAGATTTGCTTTAAGACTGGCATCTAGCTCTTTCAACAGATAGACCTCACCTGAAGTACATATGCTGTAACCCAGTGAAGGTTCAGAGAAATAGGCACTCATATGTTTTGTTTATAGCATACATGAACACAATCTCTTAAAAGGCTAATTGTGAACTATATTAAAGTTTCTAAAATGTGCTTGGTGAATGTGCTAATGTGCAAATGAAATGTCCAGCAATATCACGTACAGAAATCCATTTTGCCAAGTTTAACAATAATCTGTGAGAGATCTAATTATAGAAATGTTCATTACAGTGTTGTTTATAATAGAGAAAAGTAGAAATAAATGTCCAACTCTTATACAATTAATGAAATAAATTAAGGTACATGGACACAATGAAATTGAATGGCTAGGCAGAAGAATCTTGACAGGAAAAGGTGTTAATATATATTAAGGTTTGGTAACAAAACTATACGTGTTAAACTTTATATACATTCACAGAAAATGACTGGAAGAATACTTAGTGACAACTCTAAGTGGAATTAGTAGAATTTAAATTTTCTTCTTTTTGCTTGGCTTTATTTTCTAAAAATAGTTTTGCAATGATGTTGCATTTATTTTGCAAAGAGGGGAAAGTTAAAATGCACAGGACTGGTTAGTCAAGAGGCGTAACTCTTTTTCCCTAAATTTTCATCTTTAACAGATATATAAGCTGAGTGGGTAAGTGGGAGTTTAAGAACAGATTGCCTTCTCAAGCCGTAACACTAATTTTAGAGTTTCATATTTAGGGATCTACCATTTTAGAGCAATAGGCTCATGGTCTCAGCTTAATGTCTTAATAGTATTTGTCAAGGCCACTCATGTGCAATTTGTGTAGGGTAGACACATAGCTATATATTACATAACTTACATACAATCTTGTTTAATTTATCAATATATTAATAAGTTTCAGCAAGAAAAATGAAAAAAATCTCATCAAATATGCATTGAGAACAGAATAAAAGCACAAATAATAATAAAATGCTTTTTAAAAATCTATCACAATCTACCCATGTAGTTGTACCCATAACTACCCATTAGTATGTATGTTTATTGGTTTGTAGAACAGCAAACTAGTGAGGCGTACTGAAAATGGAATTAATACGCAATGTTTTTTTATTTCATAAACTGGATTTAATCTCTATCACATAGGTCTATCTTCTTAGGTAAGGGTACTACACCCTTTCCACTCAAACTTTAGGAGCAAGCAGAGGTGACATTACTACTAGCAAACTTTTCCTGACTGTCTCAGGAAAACCTGGTCTTTCCCTCTTCTGTGCAGTGAAAACATTTAGTTTGTATTCCTATTATAGAATTTAGTTCAACTCAGATGAAAATTGAATCCTTACATTTGCCTTATCCACTAGACTGCCAACTTCCACAGGGCAAGAACCATATCAAGTTCATCTTTATACTACTTACAGAAACCTTCTATAACAAATGCTTGATACAAATGGTATATTACTTGTATATTTGGAATGGTTTAGTCAGTAAATCTCTTCTTAAATGTTATAGACTGAATGTTTGTGTCCTTCCAAATTAATATGTTGATACCCTAATCCGCAATATGATGCTATTTGGAGATGGGGATTTTGGAAGGGCTAAATGAGGTCATGAGAGTGGGGCCCCAATCTGATGGGATTGGTGTTCTTATAAGAGGAGACAGCAGAGAGACCTCTCTCTCTCCATGCATATGCACAAAGAAGAGGTAATTTCAGCAAATGAAGAGGTGGTGGCAGTTTATGAGCCAAGGGAAGAGACCTCAGAATAAAACCTAACTTGTCACAACTTGATCTTGAACTTCTCAGCCTCCAGAACAGTGAGAAATAAATTTCTACTGTTTAAGCCACCCAATCTATGGTATTTTGTTTTGGTAGCCTAAGCAGACTAATAGATTGCACTTATCAGAATTTATTATCCTAACCATCATTTTGTATGTTAGTTCTAAGTTTTCTAGAAGGTATAAAACATATCTATGGTATGAGTAGAAAGCAAGTTAATAATAATTTATCTTAAACATAAATCATTAAAACCAAGCATGCCTTATATATTCAGGCTATTGCCAAACATTATTTGATATAATAAATGCATGATTTAGCATACTTCTATAACTTAGAAGGAGCACATTATTCCAAAAAGCTTATAGGAATATGGCCTTACATTCTATTTAATTACAAATGGGACTCTATCTATTAAATAAAAGTTTAAAATTTATTCTTCTATGTTATATTAGACCTTTTTGCAATAATCTCTCTTTCTTATCCTCTTTTGTCTGATGTGCTGGCTTAACATTTGAATCCCATATCTTAATTTAAACCATCTCAAGACTGCCAAGTTATTGGAATATTTATGGTTTTCATTTCATATGTCACCATATCTAATTTCTAACCATATCAATTAAGATATAAATATCTCAGTGAAATAAAAATAGGATTAGAAGAAAAGTAGTGTTTCTTAAATGCTCAGAACATTCCTTCTACATCACCTTGAATACAAAACTGCAATACTGTACTCTGCATAGAAATGCCAAATAGGTGTAATGCAAATCAGGAGAAAGCCATTGACAGATAAATTAAATAGTCATGATCTGAATATTGAGTTTAGGCAAGCATCACAGTCTATTGGCACCAAGCTAGATTTCTTGTCCTGTACAAAAATGTTATGTTGTTCTCATTAAGCAGTCATCCATCTAAGTGACTTCAAGGCCCTTAAGACCTGAATAGGCAAAGCTCATCTATCAGCCTCTTGACTTCAGTCAGAGCCACAGCAGGTTCCATAACAAGCTGAGTCCACATATTGTAATCGTTTTGTTACAGGAGCACATTTAAAATCTTAGTTATACTGTAATTTTATAGTGAAATACTGGCTAGCCTTTATTAAGAACTCTTTTTGATATGTTGACTCCTAGTTATGAACTATGCTACCAAGATCAGCAGAATATGTTAAGTTTTTGAAGAGAAATTTCCCATGATTTATCCTTGGTTTATTGTTTGACTTCACTAAGAATCTGGGGAAAAAATGATTTTCTGATAACTAAATGCAGGGATGCTTGTCATCTACCCATAGAATGCTTCCAAAGCAGGCTAAACTCGCAGGATCTGTAAAATGGTGAACAATAGCAGAAGGAACTTGAAATTCTAAACAGGTGATTCTATTGCACGTACTTAATCAGTATATTAAATCCCAACACATGTGGTAATTTTGAGTACCAGATTTAAATGTTAAAAATTAAATTAAACCAGCTGTTTGACATCATCTCAGCAAATAATTGTCCTATAATTTAATTAAAGTTAAACTTTTTTCCAGCTTAAAATAATTACAATTCTAATACCAAAAAGAGTTTATAATGACAACACTTCTTCAAAATAATTTCAAATTTAACACAATTTCAATGAAAATATTATTCAACAGAAATATCAAAGTTATTCTTTTTGTGACGGTGAAGAAAAACTCAGCAGGCAAAAATAAAAAATACATTTTTGAAATCAACAATAGGAGAGAAGAAGACCTAAGAAAAATATTTAGAATTTATAAAACTATAATACATTTTTAAATGTTGGAGTAATGAATGGTGTATAAATAAGCAGAAAAATCAGTGTTGTAAAATCTTGAAAATACTTTAAAAATAAAGCAAGTATTTACTAACAACTCAACACGCACTAGACACTTTTCATGCATTCTTTCCTCTAACCATAGTTGCAAAACTGTGAAGTAGGCAATATAATTGTGACTGTTTTAAACTGAGAAAAAACTGAAGCTAGTAAGTAAGAAAGTAGATCCTTTTTTCTCTCAAGTGGCTTTATTGAAGTATAATTGATATACAATAAACTGAACTACTTAAAGTATAAGATTTGAATCCTCAGCAAAATATTAGCAAACCAAATTCAATAGTATATTAAAAGGATCATGATGGATTTATTTCAGGGATGCAAGGATGGTTCACCATATGCAGAACAATAAATAGGATACACCACATTAATAAAATGAAGGATAAAATCATATAATCAACTCAATAGATGCAGGAAAAAAACGATGAAATTCAACATACTTTCATGATAAACAACTATAAACAAATTGCATATAGAAGGAAGGTACCTCAACATAATCAAAGTCATGTATGACAAACCTGTAGCTAATATTGTACTAAGTTCAGGAATAAGACAAGGATGCACATTCTTGACAATTTTATTCACTGTAGTACTGAAAATCCTCGAGGGATCAACTAGGCAAGAAAAAGAAAAAAAGACAACAGAATTGGATGGGGAGAAGTAAAATTGTCTCTGTTTGCAGATGACATGATAACATATATAGAAAACCCTAAAGACTCCACGAAAAACTCTTAGAACTAATAAAGGAATTCAGTAAATTTCCAGTATACAAAATCAATGTATAAAAATCAGTTGTATTTCTATACACTAACTACAAACTATCAGAAAGAGAAGTTAAGAAAACAATCTCATTTACAAAAGCTTAAAAAATAATAAAATACTTAGGAATAAATTTATCCAAGGAGGTAAAAGAACTGCCCATTGAAAATTTTAAGACCCTGATGAAAGAAGTTGAAAAAGACATAAATAAATGGAGAGATATTCCATGTTCATGGATTGGAAGAATTAATATTGTTAAGATTTCCATACTACTCAAAATTATCTACAGATTCAATGCTATTCCTATCAAAATATCAATGGCACTTTTTCATAGAAATATAACAAAAAATCCTAAAATTTGTATGGAACCTCAAAGGATCCCAAATAGCCAAAGCAATCTTGAGAAGGAAGAACAAAGCTGCAGGTATCATAATTACTGATTTCTAAACTATATTACAAATTTATATTAATAGTAATTAAAACTGTATGGTGTTGTTATAAAAACAGACACATAGATGAATAGAACAAAATAGAGAGCCCAGAATTAAACCTATGCGTATATGGTCAATTAATTTTGGCAAAAGAGCTAAGAATATCCAACAGGGAAAGGATAGTGTCTTAATAAATGGTGTTGGAAAAATGGACAACCACATGCAAAAGAATAAAATTAGACCCCAATCTTACATTGAACACAAAAATTAACTCAAAATGGAAAAAGATTTGAACATAAAATCTGAAACTGTAAAACTCCTAGGAGAAATCATAGGGAAGACTTTCCTTGACATTGAACTTGGCAATGATTTTGGAGGGTTTGGCTCCAAAAGCAAAGTCTACAGAAGCAAACATAAACAAGTGGGACTACATCAAACTAAAGAGCTTTTGCATAACAAAGGAAACTATTAACAAAATAAATAAAAGGTTATCTATGGAATGGGAGAAAATATTTGCAGTCCACATATCCGATAAGAGGTTAATATCCAAATACACAAGGAAATAATACAATTCAATAACATAAACAAACAAACAAAAAACAATAACCCAATTAAAACACGGGTAAAGGAACTGAATATACAATTTTCCAAAGAAGACATGCAAATGGCCAGTTGGTACATGAAAAGGTGGTCAACATCACTAATCATCAGGGAAATGCAAACCAAAATCACGATGAGCTCTCACCTCACATCTGTTAGGATGGCTCCTATCAAAAAGGCAAGAGATAACAAATGCTGGTAAAGATGTAGAGAAAAGGGAACACGTGTACACTGTTGGTGGAAATGTAAACTGGTCTAGCCACATGGAAAATAGTCTGGTGTTTCCTCAAAAATTTAAAGATAGAACTACCTATGATTCAGCAATTCCACTTCTGAGTACATATCTGAAGGGAAAAAAATCACTATGTTGAAGAGATATCTACACCCTCCAGTTCTTTGCAACATTATTCACAAATGTCAATATACAGAAACAACGTAAGTGTTTGTTGATGGATGAATGGATACAGGTGTCTTGTGTGTGTGTGTCTCTCTATATATATACACATACACACACACACATATATATATACACATACATACCATGGAATATTATTAAGCCTTAGAAAAGAAGGAAATCCTGCTATTTGGAACAACATGGATTAACCTGGGAGCAATATGCTAAGTGAAATAAGTCAGACAGAAAAAGAGAAATACTGCATACCATCACTTATGTATGCGTACCATCACTTATGTATGGAATCTGAAAAGAAAAGTCAAACTCATAGAAGTAGAGAATAAAATGGTGTTTTCCAGGGTCAGGAAGAGGGAAGAGGAGTCAGGAAAATAGAGAGAGGCTGGTAAAAAGGTACAAACCTTTCGCTATAAGATGAATAAGGTCTGAGGATCTAGTGTAAAACATGGTAACTGTAGTTGAGAATATGGTATTGTATAATTGAAATTTGCTTAAAGTAGCACTGAAGTGTTCTGCCCACTTCCCCCAAAAAGGTAAATATCTGAGGGGATGAATGTGTTAAGTTGAATTTGAAATCTTTTCACAATGTATGCATATATCAAATCATAACATTGTGTACTTTATATGTACAATTTAGTTATTATTTATTATTTATTAAAGTACATTAATATTACAATTTAATTTGTTATACCTCAATAAAGCTGAAAAGAATTATAGACAGATTTTAAAAAAAGAAAAAGAACTGAGAGGAATAACAAATTAAGAAATAAATAGAATGTAAGATTCAGTGAATTCTGACATATTCCATGAAGCATAGCACCATCCCCCAAAATTTCCTTGTGACCATTTCAAATCCCACTCTTCATTCTTCCCTACATCTTTCTATGCATTATCTACACACTTTAAATATAGAGACACAAATAAGTTAAAAGGTTGGAAAAATATGTAGCACACGAAAAGTCAATATTAGAAACCTGGTGTGGCCATTTTAATATCAAAATAGACAATATAAAGTACTAAAAGTGATAAGGAGAAATTATTATAGTGATAAAAGTGTCAATTCATCAAAAATCATAACAATACCATTACATGCACACATAATAATTGAGCTCCAAATTTTGTGAAGCAAGTAAACAAGCAATGAAAAAACAAAATGAATAGCTACTGTATTGGTCATTGCAGGTATACAGATCAGAAAGTTCCATTGGACAGTGCTGATCTATAGCATCTTGAGGGAAGTACCCCCCAAATCCTTTATTCAGCCAAATTTCATCCATGTATAAAGACAACAGACATATGAGAATATGAAAATGTTCAGAGACTATAGCACCCATGAGTCCTTGAAAAATCCCCCTCAATAAGGTATCCCAGCCAATCAAGATTTAGTTCCCAATGGAGAACTTTGAAGTGGGGCCTTATCATGTCAAAGATCAGGAGAGGGCATTGAAATCATTGAATGGGTAAAGGAATCTAGGTGATTGGCAATTCCTATTATAAAATCAAATGTCTCTGTGATATATAATTCATAAAAGGAGTGCTACAACATAGAAAATTATTACACTTATAAGTTACTAAAATAAAAATCACATTTCAAAATAAGACAGCTGAGGAGGGAGCATGAGGAAGTTGGGAGGAAATGTAAATTGGCAAAGACCTTTATATAAAACATTGTAAATAATAAGAAAACACAATAATATAATACCTAATAATCTGACATTTACAACCACACTTATCTGGTAAGACAATACATTCAAATGGGACAGAAATAAGTTATTAACTTAATAAATAACTCCATCTGGATTTAAAATAAAAAGATATTCACCTGAGGATTTTTAATATAAAAAGGTAGGCAAAGATATATGAGGCAAATATAACCTATAAAAAAAAGTAGGAATCAATATTGATAGCAGACAAGATTGACTTCAAGACCTAAATCATGAAATGAGACCCAAGGCATGTAATTCTCAAAAGACATAGTTTCAGATAATATAGCATAGAAATACAAGAAGCAAAAACTTCAAAAAATACAATGAAAAATCTACATAAGACTATTAAAACTCTCTTGGCACGTCAAAGACCAAAAAAGTGAAAAATAGAATTTGCATGACATAATTAACAATATTTAATAAATATGTATTGTACTCCCTACCCTAAAAAATAATTTTTCTTTCCAAGGATTTACATTGTATTTTAAAATGATCCCAGTACATTCCAAATATTGAAAAGAATAGTTCCCAAATCATAAAAAAATGAATCAAAACTATAAGTAAACAAACACCTATAGAAACAAAGCCACAGTATTATCTTGGAAGTTAAAAATATTCCCCTACCTAAAAGTCCATTGATAGAGGAATAGATAAAGAAGATGTGGTACATGTATACAATAGAATATTACTCAACCATAAAAAAGAACAAAATAATGTTCTCTGCAGCAACATGGATGGATTTAGAGATTATCATACTAAGTGAGGTAAATGAGACAGAGAAAAACAAATATCATATGTTATTACTCATATGTTGAATCTAATTTAAAAAGGATATAAATGAACCTATTTACAAAACAGAAACAGACTCACAGATTTTGAAAACAAACTTATTGCTACCAAAGGGTAAACGTCGGGGAGGGGGGAGGGATAAATTAGGATTTGGGGATTAACATACACACACTACTATATATAAAATACACAACCAACAAGGACCTACTGTATAGCACAGGGAACTCTACTCAATATTCTGTAATAGCCTATATGGGAAAAGAATCTGAAAAAGAATGATTATATGTATATGTATAACTGAATCACTTTTTTGTACACCTGAAACTAACACAACATTGTAAATTAACTATACTCCAATAAAGTAAAATAAAAAATTCCCCTAAACAATTATTACATTCAATAGGAATCAAACTAAACTTCAGACATACCAAAATATAGGGCATACAGCTCAAGCTAAAGTCAGAGGAAATCGAGTCAAATGCTCTTATTTTTCAATAAGGAAACAATGACAAATTAAACAAAACATTTGGTTTTATGTTAGAAAGCAGAGAGACTATACTTAGAAAGCCAAATTCACCTTAAATGCTATCTTTCATGCCTCAAATTTAACATTTTAACTCTTTCCTGAATTACATGGTTATTTAAATAAGATTTTTATTGACAGAAGCAAAATCTTGCACGTGATTGTATTAAATATAAAATATATGTTTCTCTAATTTCCAAATAATTTATGATATCTATCTATAGTATAAATACATAGAAACTCATGTTTTCTTGTGTAGATTAGACAATTTCTAAAATTTCTAACAGTAACCTACATAAATGTTTGTCATTTAAAACTTGTATGTATATTTAAAAATTTTTGCAATTTCTTTTGAAGAATTGATTATTCATGTATTTAGAATTATGCTTTTATACCATATTTTGTGATTATTTTGTATGTGATTACTATTCTATGTTTAAAGCAAATTGTCGGTTAAAAATTTACCTAGAAAGTTTAATTTAATTTTCTTTTATCCACAAGACAATGAACTATCACATTTTCTATACACAATGGAGCATTTTAAAAGGATTATCTGATGATGCCTTATTTCAATAGACTAGAGCTTTCCTAGATAAATAAGCATTATTTGAAGTATTTTTTATACCAAAATAATGAAGTGCTGCTGAAATCTAAGAACCTCGCTTTTAAAGAAGAGTTAATGACATTATCTCCTTTTCTAGTACTCTTTTTGTTTTGTTTTATCAGAGATTACAAAAAAAAATTTATTTGTAGGAAAATACATGTTTTCTGACATTCTCATCACATCTCTGTTCATATTCATGAAAACATGGCATTTCTGTGTCAGAATAAATTTGGTAATAATTAGGAATGTCATAAATAGAACCAACACATGAAATTCAATTTTCATGTGTGAATAGCTTTGACTGCCAGAAGTTAAAAATATTAATCACTGATATATCTTTCTTTAAAGATAGCGTACTGTTTTTAGAGATATGCATCTGGATTCTATCTTTTCAATTTTTCTAACATATGTTGTGAGAAAAAAAAGCATGTAGTGAATTTTGAATCACAGAATTCAAGTTTGAACTGTTTTGCATACTCTTCAAGGGTAGGAGTACACTCCGAAGCTTCTTAATGGAACATATTTAGAGACGCCTCCCCACAATAGATGGTCTGATTCAGATGTAGAACCAAACTAAAATGGAGTCATTTATGACAGGTACAAAATGGATTCATCCAAAATAGGCACATCACAGAAAATGAAACTTAGCCTTACCTAAGTTGCAGGAACATACAGATTTTCTCAGAACTCAGCAGAGGACACCAGTCCCCAAACTGCCAAGTTTGTCTACACCATCTCTGGACTTCTTTGCTCCCCTGACTCAGCTACCCTGATCAAATAAGGAAAAAGACCACTAGGCAACCAATCAGCTGAAAAAGCCAAGTAACTTCCACATTTATCATATAAACATCCCTTAGTGTGTCAGCAACTAACAACTCATTGCTCCTGAAACCTTGGGTTTCCCAGTTTGCAGATCGAAACCCTTGCAATAAATTCATCTTTCTGCTTTGTTTTACTGGTGTGCAGAGTTTGGTTTATGACACATGCAAGAAACAACTATTGACAAATTTAGTTGCTGTTGTTGCTTGTTAACTAGTAGTGATAAATCATTAGATTTTATTTATAAATATAATTGATAGTCTAAATTAAGATACATTTTTGAGAATAGAGTTTTCTCTCTTTAACTATCAGAATACATGTGAATTAAATAAAATTGTATGGTATAATATATATGGATTATAGAAGAAAATACTGAGTTAAAAATAGAAAACAAAAATCCTTATGGGTTAAGCAAGGAAATTGACATAGTAGAGTAGAAGTGTTGATTACATGGCTTTTGGAACAAGAAACCCTGGGTGTGAATCTTTTACTTACTAGTAGTGTATCTTGGGCAAAATGTTTAATTAAGCCTCAATCATCTTATATGTGACATGGGGTGAACAAATAGCATCTGCTTCACAAAATTGTCATGAGGATTACTTGCAGATAGGGTCTATTAACCCCAGCATATTGGGCTGTCCCTGTGTCCAACTATGGGTTCCATCTTGACTTTATTCTTGAGAAAGAATATGAAGGAATAAGGGGTATAAAATTGGATTATGTGGTACATGCTGGGGTTTACAAATACAATTTAATTATTGCTATTGATAAAATATAGATTCAAATATGTTTTCTACTAACAGTAAAATACATTAGTTTTAAAGCAATTGTGTGAAAAAAAATCCAGCAATCAGGAAAAAATTTCTGCATTTAAAATTTTATAATTTTAGCTATATGCAATAATTAAGTACTCACTTTTACATCTATTCATCTCTTCTTCTGTATCTGCATAAAAATATCGTGAGGAATAAGATCTAAATTATTAAAAGTGGTCATCTCTCTCTCCCTTGAGACTGAATGAATTTATCAGGTCCTTCCTGAGAGCATGTTTTTCTGAGAGAGGGGGATGGGAAGCACACAAAGACACTAGATTCCAGCCAGGGTAACCACCATTTTAAAGGATCTTATAGCGGAGGACCTTCAAGATGGCAGAGGAATAAGACATGGAGATCACCTTCCTCCCCACAAATACCTCAAAAATAGATCTACATGTGGAACAACTCCTACAGAACACCTACTGAACGCTGGCAGAAGACCACAGACTTCCCAAAGGCAACAGACTCCCCACGTACCTGGATAAGGCAAAAGAAAAAAGAAAAAACAGAGACAAAAGAATAGAGATGGGACCTGCACTTCTGGGAGGGAGCTGTGAAGGAGGAAAAGTTTCCATACACTAGGAAGCCCCTTCACTGGTGGAAACGGGGGATGGGTGGGGGGAAGCTTCGGAGCCACAGAGGAGAGCATAGCAACAGGGGTGCAGAGGGCAAAGCGGAGAGATTCCTGCACAGAGGATCGGTGCTGACCAGCACTCACCAACCTGAGAGGCTTGCCCGGCGGGTGGGGCCTGGGAGCTGAGGCTTGGGCTTCGGAGTTCAGATCCCAGGGAGAGGACTGGTGTTGGCTGCATGAACACAGCCTGTAAGGGGCTAGTGCACCACAGCTAGCTGGGAGGCAGTCCGGGAAAAAGTCTGGAACTGCCTAAGAGTCAAGAGATCATTATTTCAGGGTGCACGAGGAGAGGAGATTCAGAATACCGCATAAATGAGCTTCAGAGATGGGCGTGAGCTGCAGCTATCAGCCTAGACATCAGAGGTGGGCATGAAACGCTAAGGCTGCTGCTGCAGCCACCAAGAAACCTGTCTGCAAGCACAGATCACTATCCACCCCTCCCTATGCAGCTTGCCACTGCAATGGTCTCGAGATCCAGGGAAAACTTCACCGCAAGAACACAAGGCACACCTCAGGCTGCTGCAATGTCACTCTGGCCTCTGCTGCTGCAGGCTCGCCCGGCATTCCGTACCCCTCCCTTCCCCTGGTCTGAGTGAGCCAGAGCCCCCTAATCAGCTGCTCCTTTAATTCCCTGCTGTTTGGGAGAAGAACAGACGCCAGAGGGCAAGCTAACGCAGAGGCGGGGCCAAATCCAAAGCTGAACCCCAGGAGCTGCATGAAGAAAGAAGAGAAAGGGAAACATCTCCACACAGCCTCAGGACCAGGGGATTAAATCCCCACAATCAACTTGATGTACCCTACATCTGTGGAACACCTGAATAGACAATGAATATTCCCAAAATTGAGGCAGTGGACTTTGGGAGCAACTGTAGACTTGGGGTTTGCTGTATGCGAAGGACAAGTGTCTGATTTTTATGTGTATCTTAGTATAGTTGTTAGCACTTGTTATCATTGGTGGATTTGTTTAATGGTTTGGTTGCTCTCATTTCTCTTATAACTTTAAAAAAATTTTTATTTTAATAACATTTATTTATTTATTTATATTCTTTCCTTTTTTCTCCATTTTCTTCTGAGCTGTGTGGCTAACAGGGTCTAGGTCCTCCTGCCGGCTGTCAGGCCTGAGCCTCTGAAGTGGGAGAGCTGAGTTCAGGGACATTGGACGACCAGAGACCACCTAGCCTCACATAATATTAATACACGAGAGCTCTCCCAGAGATCTCCATCTCAACACTAAGACCCAACTCCACTCAACGACCAGCAAGCTCCTGTGCTGGATGCCCTGTGCCAAACAACTAGCAAGACAGGAACACAAACCCACTGATTAGCAGAGAGGCTGCCTAAAATCATAAGTTCACAGACACCCCAAACACACCACCGGAGAAAGTCCTACCCACCAGAAAGGGAAGATCCAGCCTCATCTACCAGAACACAGGCACCAGTCCCCTCCACCAGGAAGCCTACAAACCCATTGAGCCAACCTTACCCACCGGGGGCAGACACCAAAAACAACAGGAACTACGAACCTGCAGCCTGTGAAAATGAGACCCCAAACACAGTAAGTTAAGCAAAATGAGAAGACAGAGAAATACACAGCAGATGAAGGAGCAAAGTAAAAACCCAGCAGACCAAACAAATAAAGAGGAAATAGGCAGTCTACCTGAAAAATAATTCAGAGTAATGATAGTAAAGATGATCCAAAATCTTGGAAATAGAATGAAGAAAATAGAAAAATGTTTAACAAGGACCTAGAAGAACTAAAGAGCAAGCAAACAATGATGACCAATACAATAAATGAAATTAAAAATTCTCTAGAAGGGATCAACAGCAGAATAACTGAAGCAGAAGAACAGATAACTGACCTGGAAGATAAAATAGTGGAAATAACTACTGCAGAGCAGAATAAAGAAAAAAGAATGAAAAGAACTGCGGACAGCCTAAGAGACCTCTGGGACAACATTAAATGCACCAACATTCGAATTATAGGGGTCCCAGAAGAAGAAGAGAAAAAGAAAGGGACTGAGAAAATATTTGAAGAGATTATAATTGAAAAATTCCCTAATATGGGAAAGTAAATAGTCAATCAAGTCCAGGAAGTGCAGAGAATCCCATACAGGATAAACACAAGGAGAAACACGCCAAGACACATATTAATCAAACAATCAAAAATTGAATACAAAGAAAAATATTGAAAGTAGCAAAGGAAAAGCAACAAATAACATGCAAGGGAATCCCCATAAGGTTAACAGCTGATCTTTCAGCAGAAACTCTGCAAACCATAACGGAGTGGCAGTACATATTTAAAGTGATGAAAGGGAAAAACCTACAACCAAGATTACTCTACTTAGCAAGGATATCATTCAGATTCAACAGAGAAATTAAAACCTTTACAGACAAGCAAAAGCTAAGAGAATTCAGCACCCTGAAACCAGCTTTACAACAAATGCTAAAGGAACTTCTCTAAGCAGGAAACAAAAGAGAAGGAAAAGACCTACAAAAAGAAACTCAAAACAATTAAGAACATGGTAATAGGAACATACATATTAATAATTGCGTTAAATGTAAATGGATTAAATGCTCCAACCAAAAGACATAGACTGGCTGAATGGATACAAAAACAAGACCCATATATATGCTGTCCACAAGACACCCACTTAAGACCTAGGGACACATACAGACGGAAAGTGAGAGGATGGAAAAAGTTTTCCAATGGAAATGGAAATCTAAAGAAAGCTGGAGTAGCAATTCTGCTATCAGAAAAAATGACTTTAAAATAAAGACTATTACAAGAGACAAAGAGGGACACTACATAATGATCAAGGGATCAATCCCAGAAGAAGATGTGACAATTGTAAATATTTATGCACCCAACATAGGAGCACCTCAATACATAAGGCAAATGCTAACAGCCATAAAAGGGGAAATTGACAGCAACACAGCCATAGTAGGGGACTTTAATAACCCACTTTCACCAATGGAAAGATTATCCAAAATGAAATTAAATAAGGAACACAAGCTTTAAATGACACATTAAACAAGATGGACTTAATTGATATTTACAGTACATTCCATCCAAAAATAACAGAATACACTTTCTTATCAAGTGTTCATGGAACATCCTCCAGGATAGATCAAATCTTGGGCCACAAATCAAGCCTTGGTAAATTTAAGAAAATCAAAATTGTATCAATTACCTTTTCTGACAACAATGCTATGAGACTAGATATCAATTACAGGAAAAAAACTGTAAAAAATACAAACACATTGAGGCTAAACAATATACTACTAAATAACCAAGAGATCACTGAAGAAATCAAAGAGGAAATCAAAAAATACCTAGAAACAGATGACAATGAAAACACGATGACCCAAAACCTATGAGGTGCCGCAAAAGTAGTTCTAAGAGGGAAGTTTATAGCAATACAATCCTACCTCAAGAAACAAGAAACATCTCAAATAAACAACCTAACCTTACACTGAAAGCAATTAGAGAAAGAACAAAAAACCCCCAAAATTAGCCAAAGGAAAGAAAACATAAAGATCAGTTCAGAAATAAATGAAAAATAAATAAAGGAAACAATAGCAAAGATCAATAAAACTAAAAGCTGGTTCTTCGAGAAGATAAACAAAATTGATAAACCATTAGCCAGACTCTTCAAGAAAAAAAAGAAGACTCAAATCAATAGAATTAGAAATGAAAAAGGAGAAGTAACAACTGCCACTGCAGAAATACAAGGGATCATAAGAGATTACTACAAGCAACTATATGTCAATAAAATGGACAACCTGGAAAAAATGGACAAATTCTTAGAGAAGCACAACCTTCTGAGACTGAACCAGGAAGAAATAGAAAATATAAACTGACCAATCACAGGCACAGAAATGGAAACTGTGATTAAAAATCTTAAAACAAACAAAATCCCAGGACCAGATGTCTTCACAGGAGAATTCTATCAAGTATTTAGAGAAGAGCTAACACCTATCCTTCTCAAACTCTTCCAAAATATAGCAGAGGGAGGAAGACTCCCAAACTCATTCAATGAGACCACCATCACCCTGATACCAAAACCAGACAAAGATGTCACAAAAAAAGAAAACTACAGGCCAATATCACTGATGAACATAGATGCAAAAATACTAGCAAACAGAATCCAGCAGCACATTAAAAGGATCATACACCATGATCAAGTGGGGTTTATCCCAGGAATCCATGGACTCTTCAATATATTCAAATCAATCAATGTGATACACCATATTATCAAATTGAAGAATAAAAGCCATATGATCATCTCAATAGATACAGAAAAAGCTTTTGACAAATTCAACACCCAATAATGATAAAAAACATTCCAGAAAGTAGGCATAGAGGGAATTTACCTCAACATAATAAAGGCCATATATGACAAACCCACAGCCAACCTTGTTCTCAATGGTGAAAAACTGAAGCCATTTCTACTAAGATCAGGAACAACACAAGGTTGTCCTCTCTCACCACTATTATTCAGCATACTTATAGAAGTTTTAGCCACGGCAATCAGAAATGAAAAAGAAATAAAAGGAAGCCAAATCAGAAAAGAAGTAAAATTGTCCTTGTTTGCAGATGAAATGATACTATACATAGAGAATCCTAAAGATGCTACCAGAAAACTACTAGAGCTAATCAATGAATTTGGTAAAGTAGCAGGACACAAAATTAATGCACAGAAATCTCTTACATTCCTATACACCAATGATGAAAAATCTCAAAGAGAAATTAAGGAAACACTCCCATTTAGCAATGCAACAAAAAGAATAAAATACTTAGGAATAAATCTACCTAAGGAGACAAAAGACCTGTATGCAGAAAACTATAAGGCACTGATGAAAGAAATGAAAGTTGATACAAACAGATGGAGAGCTATACCATGTTCTTGGATTGGAAGAATCAACATTGTGAAAATGACTATACTACCCAAAGCCATCTACAGATTCAATGCAATCCCTATCAAACTACCAACGGCATTTTTCACAGAACTAGAACAAAAAATTTCACTATGTTTATGGAAACACAAAAGACCCCAAATAGCCAAAGCAAGCTTGAGAAAGAAAAACGGAGCTGAAGAAATCAGGCTCCCTGATTTCAGACTATACTACAGAGCTACACTAATCAAGAGAGTATGGTATTGACACAAAAATAGAAATATAGATCAATGGATCAGGATAGAAAGCCCAGAGATAAATCCATGCACATATGGTCACCCTTTCTTTGATAAAGGAGCAAGAATATACTATGCAGAAAAGACAGCCTCTTCAATAGGTGGTGCTGGGAAAAATGGACAGCTACTTGTAAAAGAATGAAGTTAGAACACTCCCTTACACCGTACACAAAAATAAACTGAAAATGGTCTAAAGACCTAAATGTAAGGCCAGACACTATTAAACCTTTAAAGGAAAACATAGGCAGAACACTCTATGACATAAATCACAGCAAGATCCTTTTTGACCCACCTCCTAGAGAAATGGAAATAAAAACAAACAAATAGGACCTAATGAAACTTAAAACTTTTGCACAGCAAAGGAAACCATAAAAAAGACGAAAAGACAACCCTCAGAATGGGAGAAAATATTTGCAAACGAAACAACTGACAAAGGATTAATCTCCAAAGTATACAATCAGCTCATGCAGCTCAATATCAAAAAGCAAACAACCCAATTCACAAATGGGCAGAAGACTTAAACAGACATTTTTCCAAAGAAGATATACAGATTGTCAACAGACCCATAAAAGGATGCTCAACTTCACTAATCATTATAGGAATACAAATCAAAACTACAATTACATATCATTTCACACCAGTCAGAATGACCATCATCAAAAAATCTACAAACAATAAATGCTGGAGAGGGTTTGGAGAAAACAGAACCCTCTTGCACTGTTGGTGGGAAAGTAAATTGATGCAGTCACTATGGAGAACAGTATGGAGGTTCCTTAAAAAACTAAAAATGGAACTACCATATGACCCAGCAATCCCACTATTGGGCATATACCCTGAGAAAACCAAATTCAAAAAGAGACATGTACCACAATGTTCATTGCAGCACTATTTACAATAGCCAGGACATGGAAGCAACCTAAGTATCCATTGACAGATGAATGGATAAAGAAGATGTGGCACATATATACAATGGAATATTACTCAGCCATAAAAAGAAATGAAATTGAGTTATTTGTAATGAGGTAGATGGACCTTGAGCCTGTCATACAGAGTGAAGTAAGTCAGAAAGAGAAAAATGAATACCTTATGCTAATACATATATATGGAATCTAAAAAACAAAAATGGTTCTGACGAACCTAGTGACAGGACAGGAATAAAGATGCAGACGTAGAAAATGGACTTGAGAACACAGGGAGGGGGAAGGGTAAGCTGGGACGAAGTGAGAGAGTACTATTGATATATATACACTACCAAATGTAAAATAGATAAGTAGTGGGAAGCAGCTGCATAGCACAGGGAGATCAGCTCCGTGATTTGTGACCACCTAGAGGGGTAGGATAGGGAGGGTGGGAGGGGAATGAAAGAGGGAGGGGGTATGGGGATATATGTATATGTATAGCTGATTCACTTTGTTATACAGCAGAAACTAACACAACATTGTCAAGCAATTATACTCCAATAAAGATGTTAAAAAAAATAAAATGAAATAAATCGAAAAATAAAAAAATAAAAAATCTTATACTCTATTCTTTTCTTATTATCTTTTGAAATTATGAGCCTGGATTACTTTTATGCACTTTATTTTTGTCTTTGTTGCTTTGCAATTTGTAGTAGAATTTTCTAGTTGTTGATTTATTATTTACTCTTTTTTTTAAAGTTTTTTAAATTAATTAATTAATTTATTTATTTTTGGCTGTGTTGGGTCTTTGTTGCTGCATGCAGGCTTTCTCTAGTTGTGGTGAACAGGGGTTACTCTTTGTTGCGGTGCACAGGCTTCTCGTTGCAGTGGCTTCTCTTGTTTCAGAGCACTGGCTCTAGGCACGCGGGCTTCAGTAGCTGTGGCACTCAGGCTCAGTAGTTGTGGCACGTGGGCTCTAGAGCACAGGCTCAGTAGTTGTGGCGCATGGACTTAGTTTCTCTGTGGCATGTGGGATCTTTCCGGACCAGGGCTCGAACTAGTGTCCCCTGCATTGGCAGGCAGATCCTTAACCATTGTGCCACCAGGGAAGCCCAATTTTTATTTACTATGATTAGGATTTTTTTGTGCTTCATGATTCTGAGATTGTATGTCTTTTATTAAATCTGGCAATGTGTTATTTGAACATGGTTTTTCCTGTGTTCTCCCTATTCTTACCTTCTGGGACTCCATTCTGTCCTCCATGTCTCATAATCTTTCAGATTTTTCATATTTTGTCTATGTCTTCAAATGTTTCTGGCAATTTCATCACACCTATTCTCCAGTTCATAATTCTTTCTCTAGGTGTGTCTGATAGACTGTTTAACTTGTCTATTGTGTTTAATGAACAATATGTAACAATGTACTTTTTTAAATATTAGAAATTCTACTTGATCTTTTTATAATTATTTCTTTTTTTTAAAGTCTTCTATAATAACTCATTTGTAATTTTATTTTATTTTTCATTTTATAAACATTTTAAACATACTCATCTTAAATTGTATAGGGGAAAATTCTAGGATCTGTAGTTCTATTAAGAGTCTAATTTTGCTCTTTTTTTGTTTTGCTGACCCTTGATCATGGTGACTATTTCCTGGTGTTTTCTAATTAGGTTTCTGAGCTCATATTTGACTGACTTAAATCTATGGGAATTCTGCGAGGTTGGGATTGAAGGGATAGTCCTTCAGAGAATGTGTGCCTCTTTCTAGGTTAAGGGAAATCAAGAATCCATTGAAAGTTAAGTTTGCAGTTTGAAGTTTCCCTGTCTATATAGGCAGTGTTAAACCTGGGATTATAAATTCTCAGGGAGGCCTTGGGGGAAGGTTTGGAGGCAGGGACGTGCAGCATTCTTTTTATTCTTCTTCTTTCTTTTTTTTCCTATCCAGAGCTCAGGCCAAAAGAACTGTATTTTACTATTGTCTTCCTTGGCCAGAAAATAGAATTTTTTTTCTAGCTCACTCTAACTGAAATACGGCCCTCTGAGGATCCTGATTTATGAACAAAGTCGTAGTTCTAGCTCTCTATCACGTGCAAGCCCCGAGACTTCCATCCTATTCATGCAGCCCTAGAAAATCAAAACTTTACATTCCTGAGTGTGGCAAACACCCATGGCACCAAAGTTGCTTTTGCATCCTTAACGCTATTTGCTTTTTTTCTTTATGCACTTTTCAGGACCGAGGGATTTCCCTTTATTCCTTGTGCCCTCCGAAATGCATTTAAAAATGTTTCTTTTCTGTGTTTTACTTGTAATTTCTAAGTATCTTCTAGTGTGAGGATTTTTAATATTTCTAACCTGCCACTTTCCCAGAAGTGGAGGTCAACCACATATATTTGTTTAGTTAAAAGTATTGAAAAGTAAACTTGAAAACAAATTTATTACAGAATCAAATTAATGTTAGTCCCATATTGCTCTTGGAAACTCAATTTTCTTTTAAGTAAATGTGTTCTTGTTCTTCTCTGTTTTATTATCTTGTTTCCTCAGACTCTAGATTTCCTGCCTCAGAATGAGAAATATCTCCTCTCTCCGGCTGCAGTCGAGGTTGTCAGACTCTCTGTTGCTGACAACTAGATGCCCTGTTCTTCACCAATTACCTTTTATGTGGGCATTTCCTCCCCTCCCCCATAATGTCGCTTACCTCTAGTGGAAAGAAGCTCCACTTAGCTGGAACCTAAGTTTTGCTTTTGTTTGGTGGCATCATGACCCACCTGCCATTTCTCTTGAAGACTGGACAGTGGTTTTGGAATTACATTTAAACTCATATATCTGTGTGCTTAGTCTTTGCACCACTAAACCTTGATCTTATTCCAGTCTTTTGAGACTGCCTTTCCCATTCTCTGGGATCTTGGTCTCTGTTTTCTCTCATTCCAACTGTCACACTTCCATCTACTCTTTAGTTGGACAACAGACACATTCATCTCAGATGATTAATTTCTCTATTGTTCTATGTTTCCATGAAGAAAACATATTACTTCATTTTTTGTTCCTCCAAAATTGATTTATTTTATTGTTTTGAAATTAGAAAATAATATGCACCTCATTTCAAAAAGCCTGCAAATAATAGAAAGTTAACCACTCCCTCTACACTCGCCCCCATCCCCAGAATCTCACATGCCAGAGATAATCACTGTTAACAGTTTGGTCATTCATGTAAATCTTTGCATCCAAAACACAAACATAACAACAAGTTATTATACCTTAAATTTCATTTGTAGCCAGATTTTTTCACACCAAAATTATCATGAGCATGTTTCTTTATTAATGCATAGAGAATTACCATATTATTTTTAATTACTACAAAGTATTCAGTTGTACAGAATATACATAATTTATACAAAATCCCCTGCAGCAGAAAATGTAGATTTTCTCCAAATTAGAAAAAATTTTGCAGTAAATCCTTATACATATAGTGAACTGTATGATTCACTTCCACGGGATAAAGTTCTATAAGTGAATTACTGAAGAAAATGGTATGCCCTTTTTAACTCTTGATACATATTGGCAGATTGACCTCTATCTAGGTTTATATTCTTCAGCACTGAGCATTACCAATCATATTAATCTTTGACCATATAATTGGTATTTTATAATACTTAGTTGTTAATTGATTTAGTAATATTTAGCAACTTTTTTAGTTGACATTTTAATTACATGCCAGCTTTTTGAAAGCTTGCGATACAAATACAGATATAACTATATATAGATAATGTCAATGTCCATGTAAATAACTTACAGTTATACAGTGCTTTATTCTTTTCATTAAAAAATTTTAAATATAGAGGTATGTTAGGAAAAAAAGGTGAAAGTTTTCTCCTACCTCCCACCTTTTCTTCCTTCTCCAATCCCCAGACTTAGATGTTATAAATATTTTGCTATGTATACTTCCAGAATGTTTTCTTAATACACAAAAATGGGGTCTTTTTATACATGCACTCCTGCATCTTGCTCTGTTCTTCCAACACAAACATTTCACTTTGGAAACTGCAGTTTTGACTAGCTGTTTTCAATGGCCACATAATATTTAATAGTATGGATATGAAACTCTCTAATTTAATATTCCTCCAATGATGGGCATGTTGGGTGTCTTGGGTTCTTTACTCTTGCAAATTACTGCCATGGGCCCCTCTTTATGTGCTATCCTTGTAATGCCTTTTCTTGACCTTGTCTCACTCTCTTCCCTTCCTCTTGACAATGGCTCACTCTCTCCTCATCACATCCCTTGGTATCATCAGTTTTACAATGAAACAAGATCAGAGAGGTTACTGATTTGTTGAAACAGACTTTGTTGGTAAAGTGAAAGGTGAACTTGAATGCAAACCCGGATTCCAAACCTAGTTTTCCTCCCACGCAAATCGTATCTTTGGGCATCTTGTGCAATATGAAATGTAATTTTAAATGCCCTAACTCGGCAATAACAGATTGTTCATAGCCACTGTAAGAAAATCTGACATTTTTCTTCTAGCTATTCTCAAACTCCAACATGACTGTGATGTTTCCCTTATTTCATGTGTTTGAATGTTGTTCAGTTTTTACCAAGCTCAGCACATTTTCTCATTGCTTTTAGTAATCTGTAGCTATTTCGTTTTTGTGGTACGTGTTGCTTGATCTTTCTGCACTTGTCTTCCTCATCCTTGTTTGCAGGATCTCCCTACCTTAGATCAAAGCAGCAGCCTGTTCTCTCATCACAGTTCAGCTTTCTAAAGCCAGCTTTCTTGCTGAGCAAAGAAGGGACGATCATCCTTCTTTATTAAACGCACCCCTTGCACATGATTATATATCAGAATTTTCTCACATGTACAAACTGAGTGTAACAAAGTGACAAAATCAACAAAGTAATAATAGCTAATAGTAATAATACATTTAACTCATTACTTGCCTGGCACTGGGCCCAAATGTTCACATGTATATTCTCACTGAAAACTTCCAATGTCTTTATTAGGTGATAACTATTATTACTGTGTCCATTTTTAGGTTAAATAACTTGGCAAAAGATGTTCATTTCTAAGAAAAGAAACAGGGATTTCAACTCAGATCTGTCTGGCTCCAGTGCCCAGTTATCAATTATTCATCCTTTAGGTGAATACTCAGATGCTTAAGTATGATTTCTATTATACTAAGGGACAACTTATCTTTTTATAAATGTAATCTTTAATTTAATGGAAACAAATATAGAAATAAATCCAAATGCATATACTCACATGGCTTATAACTTTTCAAGATTTTATAAGTGCTTGGAGACAGGACATACTGTATACAAAATTATTATTGTATCCCTTGCCTTAATCTATCTTGTATGTTATTTTAATTTATAGTTTCTAAGAAGTAAATAGAAAGTTATTGCCAATTTATCACACTGACCTATTTAGGATAGTTCTAATTTAAGATAAGTATAATAAATAAACCTTGGGAAAATTTAGGGTAAAATACCTGGAATATATATTAAGATGGAATAAATAAGACTCATTTAGAAAGCAAATTCAATATGAGAAATAAAGTGAAAGTAGGAAAATTCAAGACTGCATGGGGTTAGACAAGCCTATTTCTCATAATAAACATTAATAATAATATCACACCTGTAGGTCAAATCATTCTAGTATGAATACGGTACATATGACATTGAGCAATCTACTCAGCAATAGTAGAGCGCTCTCTCAGCTTCTGATGTAGACTTTGATAAAAATATTATTATTGTTTTAATAATATTTTATCAGTATAACATTCAATTTATTTTAGTCAACAAATGAGTTTTTTTCAGTTTCAGTAAACAAAATAAAAGTCTTGTGAAAAAGAGAGAAAACACCATCACCATGGATAGAAAAATAGGCAGAATATGGTAGGATATGAGAAGGCATAATTGCATGCTTTGATATTTATGATGAAAGACCACAGCTGAAAGAAAAATGACAAAAATGCTATCCTAGCCCTTTATGAAACAAAGAAAACCTGAAGGTCGTGCAATAGTAATTTTCATCATTCCTTCCAAAGCTCTGGCAAGCTTTGAAAATTCATATGTAATAGCAGCTAGTTTTTCGACGTGAAAATACTTTGATATCATCCTGGGATACATAGTCTATAAAAGTAAAAACTTTATTTTCCTCCCATAAAGAAAATAATATTCTATTTCAAAACCTGATATTGGCTCTATTTAAATAAGTGTATTTTTTTTTTTTAGTGCACACAATATTATATTGAATGGTTCTTTTCTTTCTTTTTTAACCACAAAGAATAGTTATTTAAAAATCAAGGGTTACATATGAAATATATTCAATAATCTCTTGAAAATTATTTTTTTTTAAATGACTTTCTGGAAAGGGTAGGATGGAAAATTTAAATGCTGTTGTATTTTTATCCTAATTCAACAGTGGATAAGATGAAAATTGTATAAGTACAAATTTTCTAGAGAATTTAAAGTGAAATATTCTGAATACTTAAAGCTGTTTATAAAACTCTATTTCTTTTACATCAGTTGAACATATGATAAGACAACCAGCCAGAAGTTTTGCCTTATAAGAGAACTTGTTTATATACATCCTTTTATTCATTGACTAAGGCTTTTATTATTCCACTCCTGAGAAACATACAGTATTTTTAGATGATTCCAAAACTTGTTTTCTCCAATCTGGGTATACAGAAATGAACACATTCTACAGAACAATTAACTGTGCTAGCCTACTACCAATATGTCTAAAATAATAACCGCAGAAAAAATCTTTTTCCTTTTATGTTATCTCAGTTTCAGTAATGCTTATTTTTTTTTAAATATTTATTCCTTTGTATAAATATGTTTTCTCTGGAATTCACCACACAGTTGTCAAAAACTATAAGAGACAGTAAATTAGTTTGTTGTTGTGTTGATGTTTTTCTTTCTCTCACCAAAATTGCTTATTTAAAAAGATTTTTTAAATAGGGGGTGCATAATGATTATTGGAAAAAGGAAAATATGACTCTCACTTGCCCAGTTACCACTACATGAATGTGCCAAACATCTGGGCTTTATATTGCCTTGTTTGAAACATCTGTTACCTTTAGTTCTTTCATGTCTATCATTCTTATGAAATTTCCCAGGAAAGTCTTAGTGATTCTTTTTCCATCCTTTCATTTAGATGTGCTTTAGCTATATAGTACTATAGAGAGTTACTTTCAGAGTCTTCTTTATTGAAAAGTAAAAAAAACAAAGCCAAAAAGCAAAATCAAAGTAGAATTCTGAATTCACTAGATACTTTACGTGGAAGAAAACTAAAGAAGTGATTATTGCTAAAATAAGGTAGTGAGAAAGGCATATTTAAAGTCACAACTTTAGGGGTAACCATTTTTTTAATGTGGTAAATTTACAGACAATGCATAGAGATATATAAATGTATCCCTCCAAAAGTCCTGTCCTACCATTCCAAGAGTCAAGAATGAAGCCAAATTGCTCATTTCTTTTCAATGACAATGTAATCATAACCTTAGATGAAATATTGTTGAGGTAATTCCTACATACCAAATCAGAAATTTGATTTGAATAATTTACTAAGTAACGAAGTTGTCAAGTCAATTTTTTCCAGTTGAAGTGTTTACTTGGAATACTCTTTGGGCTGTTATGCATAGAATTCCAACAGTGTATGTGAACTAAACAGTTAGCCTTCTTTAGTTTAAACAATATTCTTTTGAAAATGCTTGCTCTGATAACCCACCAGTGAGAGGCACTGTGGGGCAAATGGTATCTTCTGTCATTGCCTATGTTTTGCATTTGAGAAATATAGTAGAATTCCTTATTACCAGGTAGAATGGTTTTCAAAGAGTATAAAACACCTTTAGCTTTGGTAGATTTTGTTGACTTTAATCATAGTGTGTTAATTAAATGATCCTTTTCATATTTAAATAGTGAGTTCCAGATACATATAAAAGACTATACAAAACACAAGTTACACTTACCAGACTCATCCCTGTCCTACTTTCCCTGAAAGGTGAAAAGAAATGTCATGGGTTTTCGGAGACAACAGAAGTTCCCATATTTTGAGTTACATAATTTAATTTGGAACAGATTTAGAGAAGTGCCAAAGAGATAAGATTCTTTTAACATAAACCTTTAATGAGTATAAATGGTAAAATTTAAATTGCTATTTAATTAGGTGAAAAATGCAGTTACCTTGATGCAATAGGCTATTAAGACAAGGTTTTTATTAAACAGAGTTTGGAGTCATGAAATCCAGAAAGATTGATGCTCAAAGTAATAAAATAAAGAAAAAATAGATGCATTGACAGATATTATCAGGGATATTTTACTGAGAGAATTTCAGAATATATTTTAAAGACTGGGCTAGAATATAAGTGCTTCTTTTAGATTTGGGCATGCATATACTTAGGATTGTCCCTAGAAATTTTCCATGGATAATATTTTTGTTGTTGATATTATTAAGAACTAACTATTGTAGAACAAGTTTGGTAGAAGCCTTGGTCTGTTTGGGACACTTTAACAGAGTGGCAACTACTTCATATCTAAGAATGTAGCCAGACTTTATCCCTAATCAAAGTTGAGTCCCAGATTAAGAGTGTATTCAGTAAGTACCACGAGGAAAAATTGTAAAGAAATTTGAAGAGAGGATTCAAGAGAACTTGAAGTCATTAGCTCTTTCCATGGTTATATATATAGATATATATATTTTTTAATATAAATTTATTTATTCATTTATTTTTGGCTGCATTGGGTCTTTGTTGCGGGCTTTCTCTAGTTGCGGCGAGCGGGGACTACTCTTCGTTGCGGTGCACGGGCTTCTCGTTGCAGTGGCTTCTCTTGTTGCAGAGCACGGGCTCTAGGTGTGCGGGCTTCAGTAGTTGTGGCTCACGGGCTCTAGAGCGCAGGTTCAGTAGTTGTGGCACACGGGCTTAGTTGCTCCGCGGCATGTGGGATCTTCCCGGACCAGTGATCGAACCCGTGTCCCCTGCATTGGCAGGCGGATTCTTAACCACTGCGCCACCAGGGAAGACCTCCATGGTTATATTTTGAAAAAAAAAAAAAATGTGCAATTTGTTGGGGGGGAGTGGTTGATATTTCCCAATTCCACCAACCAATGGAAGCAGGTGGTTGGTTTATGCTCCCACGGGTGCCAGAGTGCCACCTAGTGACAGTTAAGATGAACTGAAGGCACCTGACCCTCAGCATGTAAAGAACTTAACAATAGGGACTAACATTTGAACAAGCCTTTTACTCTGTTGACGTAATTCACTTAATTTGTTAGTAATAGAATAATGTTAAATATGAATAGCAGTTAAATAAATGTAAATGATTCCACTATTTTATTGGTTCCGTTGTCAAGGAATTCGTATTTTTCTTCAACTTCTCAATATCCTTATTTTAAAGTCATATTTGTATAAATGTCAAGTACAGTGATGCTCTGTTTATACATTTACTATTTTGTGTTTCTCTCAAACTGATTCACAATTCTCACATAAGCATTTCCTTTATCACCTCATCTCTCCATTTAAAATCTTCTCTAAATCCATTTACTTTAGGCAAAACAGTATACTAGCTTTTGAAAGTATTTCCCCTCCTGACAAATCCAGCATAATGTTTCCAAATGCATGAAAATAGTTGATACTTGGAACTTTTTACTCTACAACTATCTAGGAATAAAGATATGCTTAAAAAATATATTAGCCATGGATTCCCCTAAAAATAGATTTAAAAAACAGTTAACTTTGACAACAGTTCCAGATTGGCTTCTTGCTCTTCACAATAGTTTTTGAACAATTTTATTATTATAAGGCTCAAAACTGACTTCAATTATAGACATAGAGACCAGTGAGCTCAATTTGTTGTCATTGTAGGCAAAGCACTGAACTGGGATCAGGAGACTCATCCTCATCCTGGTTAACTTCTGCCTTTATGACGATGGTCACTCAATTTCCCCTTTTTCCACTTATTTCATCTGCAGAATGAGGTAACTGCTTCTCAGAAGAATTGCTTGTAGATACCTGCTCAGAATCTACCAGGTCTGAGCAGCCAACGTTTGGTATAAGAATTTTGACTGAACTCTCCATAGGAGTTTTTGAAATCAACTTTATCGAGATATAATTTTATACTGTAATATTAACTCATTTTAAATGTACATGATGAGGTCATAAAAGCACACACTCATGTAACCATCACCTCAATCAACGCATAGAACATTTTTATCACTCTCAAAACTTCCCTCATGACCCTGTGTAGTCAATTCTTCTCCCATCCCCAGTCTCCACTGAATTTTGATTCGTATGTTCTCTGATTCTGCTCCCTATATATCTCATACTTCTCTTCCTTGCATATTTTAATTTGATTATTAAACTATATGTTCTCTTAGGTGATTTCCAACTCAAAATTTCTATGCTTTAATGATGTTTATGTAATGAATTTGATTACTTCATGGATCACCATGGCCATAGACATCAACTATAATCCAGATTAGTAATTTTAGTTAGTTTTACCATTAGTCTCACACACACACCAGCAAGAAAGTCTCAATAAATCACTGAAAAGATAAGTATAATTTCATGTCATATTAAGGATAGTAGTAGCATTATCTAAGTATGTAAGTAAAAAGGTTATTTGCTTATGAATCTAAGAAATAAAATCTTTCTAATCTGTACTTTGTAATTGATAACAACTTGTGTTTTCTTTTTTCCTTAAAAAGGTATTTCCTGGCTTTAACAGTCAGACTGTGGTCTCTAAACACTATTTCTCAATGAAAAGAATCAGAAATCCTTGACAAATGGCTAGTTCCAGATATAAGGTAGGAAATATACAAGATGAAATTGAGATATTTTACTTTTCAAAAAGGAAGAAAAAATATCAAATATTCATGGGTTCATGGCAAAGAAATGGGTAGTTTAGTGAGTTTATATAGCCTAACCTGAAACAGTAAATTTTTTTAATGAGTGCAATAAATTGAAACACCAAATATATATAAAAAATGAGTACTTAAAAATACTAGATTTAAAAATAACATTTCTCACTATGAATGTTATTAGAATATCAGCTAATTATTCTGAAAATTGATAAGTACAAGGAAATTATCAAGTATTTATTTTGCTTTTCTTGCATGCAAGAAAAGGGTAATGAAATTGTTGATGAGTATAGTAGTCTGCTAATATCATAGACTGTGTGACTAAAATAACAGAAGTTTATATATCACAGTCTAGAGGCCAGGAAAACCAAGATCAAAGAGCTGGATAATTTGGTTTCTGGTGAGAACTCTCTTCCCAGCTTGTGGATGGCAGCCTTGCTGTGGCCTCACATGGCCTTTCCTCAGTGGGGAGAAAGAGATCAACTCTGCTCTCTTCTTATAAGGGCACTAATATCATCATGAGAGCCCCACCCTCATGACTTCATCTAACCCGAATTACCTCCCAAAGGCCCCATATCCAAATATCATCACATTGGTGGTTAGGGATTCAACATATGAATTTTGTTGAGGCACAAACATTCAATCCCTAACAATGAGGGAAATTTTTAAAAAATAATTCTAGATGCTAAATGCAGAAGGAATGATAAAATAGAAATTAAGCATTTTGCAACCTCTGAAAACTAAAAACAATTAAAATATGCACCTAGATAACAATCATTCATGGATGCTAAATCCATGGAATAAAAATCCTAAGGACAAATTTTTATTAGATGAATAAGCCCAACACTACAAGCCTAATGATCCATCTTAGCATCACTGGATGTGTTTGGTAGATTGAATGCTCCCAATTCTTTAACTCTCTTTGTATCCACTTTTACTGTCAAGTTTGACTTGGCTTGGTCATATGACTTGCTCTGATCAATGGCATATTTGTGGAAATACTATACCAGTTCCAAACCTAGGCTTTAAGAAATTTAGTGGGTTTCCCCACATCCTCCTGTGACTTTTCCATTCTGTTGAGAAGAATTAAGCCTGATATTCCAAGTTGGATGAGAGTCATCTGAAGCTGAGTTTTCACAGATATCAGAGTTTGATATATAACCACTTTCCTGATGGCTGATGAGCTGGAGCACAGCTGACTCACAGATCCATGAGAATAAATGCTTCTCATTGTTTACCACTGAGATTTCGTGACTTTCTTGTTCACAAAAAAATATCTGGTAATATTTTTGTATTAATAACTCACTGACACAAAACGAGATGAACTAACACTGTATACCTCATGTTGTGATGAAATATGAAGGATGTAACACAACTTACAAATTGTGCTTTCTTTAAGTAATTGCACCTTAATCTAATCCATTCAAATACTGAAAATAAAAGAACAAGTTAAACAATGCCACAAAGAAACAGTTGAATATTTCACAAGTCAAATGACTCAGTTCTTACAAAAAAAAAAAAAGGGAAAAATTAAAAAAAGAGAAAAACAGAAGACCTATAGAATAAAAGCTACTTTAGAAATATATCAACTAGTACACCTTAAACATATAAGTGCTGTATGTCAATTATTTCTCAATAAAACTAGAAAAAAATTAAATTAGCTGAAGGCTGCAAGTGGATGATGAGTACTTATTTGAATCAACCATTTTTAAGAAAAAAATGTTTGAGACAGTCAAGGAAATGTGAATATGGAATGAATATTAAGGAATGACTATTAATTTAGTTAGTACACAAAGCCATGATAATCATGTTTAAAAAATAGTCTTAAAACTCTTCTTGGGGTTAACTCTTAATAAGATAAAATTCTTCAAAAGAATATTTTCTCTGACTAAGGAAAATATGTTCCAAAATGCAGTCAGTTATTAAAAATTTTGTTGTGGACAAAAATTAAATTCTAATAGATATTGAGTTTAATATCCCATGCAATAGAAATTCTAAGCTTTAATTTACAATGGTCCAAAGATGGATAACATTATGTAAACAGCCACTACCTAACTTTCAGTGTCATCTATTAAATAATGTGTGATAGTCATGTACTCACCAAATGGTGATTATTTACACACTGCAGTGGTTAAACATAGGACACATTCCACTGAACTCTTATCATGTGCAGTGTGTCTGCATCCATATGTGTGTACAATATATATGTACAGGGCTTCCCTGGTGGCGCAGTGGTTGAGAATCCGCCTGCCAATGCAGGGGACACAGGTTCGCGCCCTGTTCTGGGAAGATCCCACATGCCGCAGAGCAACTGGGCCCGTGAGCCACAATTACTGAGCCTGCGCGTCTGGAGCCTGTGCTCCGCAACAAGAGAGGCCGCGATAGTGAGAGGCCCGTGCACCGCGATGAAGAGTGGCCCCCACTTGCCACAACTAGAGAAAGCCCTCGCACAGAAGCGAAGACCCAACACAGCCAAAAATAAATAAATTAATTAAAAAAAAATATGTACTTAAAAAAAAATTAAAAATATATATATATGTACATATGCATATATGTCTATACATATTATTTATGTGCTTTTCCATCAAAACACATGAAAGAAAAGGAAATGATCATTTCCTTTGATTAAAAAAAGGAAATTAAAAATTAGATTGTATTAAGTTCTTGTCTGCTTTCCACATTTGAAAAAACAACAAAAACATGGCACAGAGTAAATGCAGAAGAACTAAAATGTCTTTCAGATGATAATTATTTTCTTTAATATATAGAGCTACTTTCAAGCCTAGGTGATATGGTGATCAACTAACTTTAGAAATGAAGACCTTCAAAAGTAATGCTTGACTTAGTAGTTTTCACATTAAACTATATTATGTGAAAAATCCTTGTGTATTACTTGCAGCAGCATAAATGTTTTACTAAAAGAAAAAGTTCATGTGATTTAACCACTTTTATTAACTGTTTCAAATAATGCATAGATGAAATTTGTCAAATAAAATCAAGATTTCAGAAAGAATCACGAAATTACTATTCTGTGTTTAGATTTATATTACTTTAAGACTGTTTTAGTGCATCTAGATAAGAGATTATGCTATGTATATACCCAATAGAATAAAATAGAAAATGTGTATATATTTTTTATATTCTGCTTGATATTGGATTGCTATAATGATGAATATAATGGTTGACAATAAATTAAAAACCCAGAACATTTGCTCTGTCTTTATGTATGTAACATCTTATGGAAAAACCCAAACAAACTTTTTGGCTGGCCCAATAATTTTTAAAATTTCCATGTTTTAGTTTTAGAATTTTCAAAATGGGTATATTGTATGCTTATCCAACATTTTGCGTATGATTTTACATAATGAACATTTTCAGATATGATTATTAAGTGATAATATAGGAATTGATATTGGAGAATCTTGAAAATGCTTTAATGTATCTACCAGGTAATTAGGTAATAAATGCAGATGTAAAATTGCATTTCAGCAAGAACCAATGGATAATCAAAATTATTTTGCTTTACTGCATTATTATTTTGCTGAACTGAATGTTCCTGAAACTAACTATGTAAGAATTTAAGTCTGAAAAAAATTTAACCTGAGGTTATCACCGAAAACATGTTTTTCTTAATATAAAATATCATCAGAAAATGGTGTTTAATCAATTTTTTGGATAACAATAGATATCAATTTATAAGAGAGTCATAAAATCTAATGACATTATATAATTATACCATCTGGAGCTTTAAAATCATCTTTATAAAAAGAATAACAACTCTCAATAAAAAGTATCTTGAAAAATGTGTTTTCTAAAATCAAATACTGCTGAATCAAGAGCAGTTATATAATGACCTTCGTTACAGTGGAATTTGTATTATGAAAATGAATAGTATTCTTACTACTAGCTTTTTAAAGTAGTAGTTTATTTAATTGTGTCCAATATGATACTCTTAAAAGCAATACGAATTAAGCATGGAAGAAATAGCACATGTTCCTAATTCAAAAATTTATTGAGAATTCTAGAGTGTTTATCGTTCTATTATAATGCTTAGGGAAAAAATATTTGCCAGACATTTTCTTCCAGTTCTTTAGTGGAATAAGGGATGAGGAAAAAGGAATTTTTTCTTTGAAAAATTTTTTTCAAAATTTTTTGTCTATAGCTTGATTAAAAAAACAAAAAGCATTCTAATCATGCATCTTAATACCCTATAGAGACAAATTAATCTTCTGCCATAGATCTTCAAATCAGAGTCTACTCAAAAATCAAGGGAAGTTGATAGATGCAAGAGAAAAATTCCACCAGAAGTTTGAAAAGGTAGAAGGAGTCCTACCCTTTAGACCACTAAAGAACATGCATGTGCCACGATCCAGTATTCCAGCAAGGTCTGCTTACAAGAACTAACCTATCTGTGTTCACTAAGTCCTAAGTTTAAAAAACCCACATGCTCCCCACCCCCGCCAAAAAAAAAAAAAAGTAAAATAAGCTTCCATTTGAAACATCAAAAAAAGGGCAATACTTTTGAGAATTCTTGGTTGTTTACAAACTCAACATTCTAATGTTTTCATCAAAAGCTTATTCTGGGAAGTAAATGAAGTAATCTTTTTGGAAAGTAATAGGATTTTATTCTCATGAGATTCCCCCACAGAGAGGTGGCCACTTCCTTAAATCAACCAGTCAGGTATCATGATACCTCAAGTCCCAACTGCTTGAAGCAAATAAATAATAAATGAAGATGGTATTTGAGTCTGAAAAAAATCTTCCGCGAGGTCAAGAACCTCCTTTTTGTGAACTCTGTAAGATGTGTCATGCAGAAACAGGAGTTAAAGGTTGGGAGCTTGACCACACACTTCACTTTGGCTTGTAAGCTGAAAGTTGCCACTAATGCAGCACCAAGTGCATCACTAAAGTGGTTTTGTTTTTCTTTCTTTTTTAAATCTTTTTCTCTTTTTAATGGTATGAGTTCTGCTTTCACTTCAGGATAGCTGAGAGTCAGAAATACTGGGGAGAAAAGTTAGCATTCTTACTGAGCACAAACCCGCTGCTAAGATGGTATTTTGTATTGATTTTTCCTGAAGCCTGTAATCTTGAAAGCTTGTAACAGAGGATGAGGTAAATATCATTTTATTTGCTCAAATAGGTTTAGATTAGATTGAGATGAAAAAGTACGGACAGGCCAAATTAGGACTGAAAGCAGCAATTACAGATTATTGTTTCCAGCAGTAACTAGAATGGGTTATTTCACTGATAAAAAGGCTTATTGAAAGAAAGAATTGGTGATTTTTTTTCTAAAATAAAAAAAATAAGTAAAAGGACAGTATGAAATTAAAACTATTTTTAAGTGTGAAAAAAATCAGGCTTCTTTTAAATCAGAGCAGAACTCAGATGGCATTAAGTTTACCTACAAATATAACCCCAAACGTGAGTTCTTACAATGCAGACTAACAAATCAGCAAAATATATTTTTGATTATGCAAGCATATTATATGTGATATTCTCATTTAGCTTAAAAAATCTCTGAAGCCCAAAGCATAAAACCATAAAATAAGCTCTAAAATTAATTCCCTCAATCACATTATTTCAGAAAAAAATGTGTACAAAACCGTTCAAATGATACTGACAATAGGGCATGGAATTTAAAAGGTTTAACCATGTCTCATCTCAGAGTCTGTTTTATTTCTTTATCTTCTAAGCACTTCAAACATATAAGCCGTTATTCCGTCTTTAGATCAGTAACTTTGAATTGTTCTACCTGTCATTCTGCAGTGACTAGCACAGCTAGATGTCATACAATGATTGTTTGCACTTTCATTCTCTCACATTAAATGGCAATCATTCGGTCCTTTTGATTTGTTTCTTTTATTTAGCCCTGAAGTTTTTACACTAGAATCTCATTAAAGCTGAACTAGTGTACTCCTGTCAAAAAACTAATGGAAAAAAGTTTAAAAGTGAAATGTGTCCCCTATATTGTCACTCCTGAGAAGTTGCATCTACCAAGATTTCCCAAGTTTAGCACTGATTTATATTTTATCGAGTCTGCTTCTCTCACTTGCTCTTTTCCTTTTCATCTAGAAAATGAAGAAAATCCAATGAAACCAGGTTCATATATATAAAAAGAAGGATAGAAATATTTAGAAATATTTATCTTACCTTTAGTTCTCTATCATATAAATTATATATATATACATAATTATATATATATATATATATATAATAACACTAATTTTGACATCTAAATAGACTCCGAATGAGCAAGGCAGTTTGTAATTATAATCTGGGTTCAAAAATAAATGAATTCAAATAGATAATTTAATGGCTTATTATAAAAATGCTTGTATGTAGCTAGACTTTCTCTTTCATAATCAAGAAAATATTCTTATAAGAGCAAATAACTTATGATCAAGGTGAGGATATCAATTATGACTAAAATGGGAATTAGTAAGAAGGATAGTTCTTAAACTGCATAGGATTTATTTATGCATAAGTATGTCCCATTGTGTTCAGAAAGAAAAATCATCTAGGTCATATTCATATAATCTAGGCGCCACAGACAATGACAAATATATTCATTCAACATGAATCTCCTTTCATCATGTGCTGCTGTTCTGAAAGATAAGTGAAATAGATTGTGTGGAACCTGATCCCTTTCTGAATTCCAGAAAATAAGATAAGTGTCTTCAGAGTGCTGGCAAATTAATCCCAGCGAAATTATGAACCACTGACTAAAGATCCAGCCAGAAAGGGATAAAAATGGCAGGGGTGATTGCTGTAATTTGAAAGGTACCTTTTCTATTCATGCTGTATTTGTCAGCTGATACCGTAGTGTGTTTTGCTCCTAAATTCTTCATCCAGAAATGAGATATCCAATATATCTCAATTGGCTTCATAGATTAAATATAGAATATTCATGATTGCTAATGTTGCTATTTATTTTTCTCAATATATATAGATAGGATTTGAGATTTGGAACTGCAACACAATTTCATTTTCAATCTCCAGTGCCCTTATATTTTAGTCATGCATTTATAAATAATTTTAATAGCATACAATTAAAGATAAACTTTCTAAATCTATTCCTGGTTTTAAAAAAATGTTGTAGAAAATATATTTTTTCCCTCACTTGTGTTACTTTTTTTCTGGAGTACCTAATGCAGATGAATATTTTGCAATAATTTATGTGAATACATTTCTAGATCACATAAAATTAAATTATTTACTAAAACTCTAATGCCTATAAGTGACACATTTAAAATATATCCCTAACTAATAACCTAATAAAATTAGGAGGTTTAAAGTTGAGAAAATGTACTGTGTGGGTTAATGTTGAACTATGATTATATATAATATATTACACACACATACATACACATATAATGTTTGAAAATAGTTAAAAAATAAAATATCAAAGAAGTCATATATATTACACATTACAAAGAAGTCATATATATTATATATATTACACAAGAAGTCATATATATTACCTAATGTTGAACTATGATTACATATATTACACATACATACACATATAATGTTTGAAAATAGTTAAAAAATAAAATATCAAAGAAGTCATATATATTACACAAGATATTATGACAAATAAAATTCATTTAAATCTGTATTCACTTTTATCCACAGTTTTAAGTTTCACAGATAGAGTCTGACAATATTATTTTTCTGAGGTTAGAAACAAATGTTTAGAATATGATTACCTTTATAATTTCATTTGACTATGTTGACCAGATTTTTTTTTTTTTTTAAAGCTCTGTTCGACCTACACAATTCCTAACAGCAAAAAGCAATTTCTGTTTTCTCTCAGTGAGCTGATTACACCAGTTGGTTGGTTCACCCTGTACTGGAGAGACAGCCTGAATGAGTGATTAGCAGTGTCAAGATTTGACTTGAGAACTTGAATCTTCGGGCTCTTGTCCGGGGTCTTTCCACTAGGTTATGCTGCTGTTCCTCTGGAAACTAAAGCCAGACCCACCTGGGTGGCCTGGGAGATGCTTGTGTTTTCAAGGAAAAGAATGCTGTTTCTTTTCTTCTTCTCAGAGCAATATTGCTTGAAAAACCAACATTGCTACTGCAACACTATTTGGATGGAATTTTGTAGAAATTGAGCATGCTGTGCCATATGCTTTGAAAAACTGGAGAAAATAAATTTTTATTTGAATTAAGAAAATGCAAACAAATTGCTTGTCTGTAGTTGGAGGCTTGCTTGATTTTGAGAATCTCTGCCAGGTGCCTGAGCTTGTTTCTGTATATTAAACAAAAAGAACTACAGTAACAAAATCAGCAGGCCAATAATATAAACAGAACTGGTGAATGCTATGTCAATTCACCCAGACAGTTCTCCCAATACGCCATGGTGATTATTCGAAATATCCCTGTGTGTTCCACAGTTTTCTTGTTCCAGTCTAGCATATATGACTGACAAGTTAGAAGTATTGGCTCCAGTTGCGGAAAGCAGGTAGAAACACGAAGACAAAGATTCTATGGTACTGGAGTAAAATTACAATCCAGAGATACTATTGAAAAGATAAAACGGAAAAAAAATCTTTTCTATTGTAGTATATGAAATTCAGTGTTTATATTCAGATTTTTGTTTTCTGGGGTTTTTTTGACAAGCTATGGTTGAAATCCATTAATTTTTTTTTTTTTTTTCCTTATAAAGCTATTTGAAATTTCCTTTATAGCCCTTTCTCATTTTGGAAATTAAAGTGCATTTGCCAGACCAAATATTCACATTTGATATAAAGTACATCTCTCATTACAATAAAGCTATCAAGGAAAAATCAATCAATTGGAAATGAATGGATCAGAACTGACTGACCCGGTTTTATATGAAATTTCAGATTATTTCTAGACATATGAACAAGAATAAAAAAAGTACAGTTCAATTTGATATTACATAAACAAGTTTAGTGCCAAGAGGAAGCTTATAGTAGGCTTAGGATAGATTTTAACTTGTCCTCTGAGTGCCCTAATATTCTGCATTTTTAAATACAAATGAGCTAATAAACATTTTTTGTAGTATGTACTTCCTATACATTAGAATAATATTAATCCTTCTCAAAACTTAAAAGCAGTGCACTACATTGACAACTACAATTTTCAGTGTGCCGGTGGTTGGAAGTTGATACTCCATTTCATAGAATATACCTTTCTCTACACTTTGATTGAACTCCTCCCTTAAAACCCAGATTTCTATTTGGCCTCTTACCATCAGCCCCAGAATTTTTAGGAACAAAAACAAGTAATTACTCAATTTAGTCAGTTCACAATGTTTTTCAAGTCTTGATGGATTTAGGGGCCCTTGCTGTGTACATGGTTTGCACTGGACAGTATAAAGCTGGACAGACTAGCATTTAATCCTAAATGTGCTTATAGATAGTAGAGGAAATTAGGTCTATTCACTACTAACCTCAATACAATCTTCTACCTTGAAACTGACTAAATATAATAAAATACTGAATTTTTACATGAGGGGGAGTTATTTTGTCTGAAATGGGATTTCAAGCCATAAGTAAAGACATAAAGAATGCTTCATGCAGAAGGTTAGATCTAAACTTAGACTTGATAGATGGGTAGGTTTTGAAGATGCAGAGTTGAGGATGATAGACATTTTTATTATTAACATTCTGGGAAGTTAGTGTGATGAAGAAATATTATATGAAGGAGAAAATTCCCTGAAAGGGTATATCTTAACTCATGTAATTCTAGAGTTCTTAAAAAATAAGGTAGACAGTAAACTCTTCGACACCCATTCCAATTTATAATTGAGAAAAGTAAATTTTCCACCCTCTTGGTTTTTCATACTTTTGGATTAACTTGTTAAAGCCAAAAATGAATTAATACTACTATGATAATAGTAAATGCTACTAGGTTTTACATGCCAACTAGGCATCTTTTTTTTAAGCCGATGCTTCTAATAAAACACAAAAACAGTGGTGATTAGGATCACTGCAAACTCATCTTTTAGAGTCTCAGTTAGAACCTCAGCTTCCAGGAGAATCCTTTGTAGTAATTCTTGATCAACACACTCCCCTATTTCTTCCAATGACTACTTCAAATCTTCATTACTCTTCTCAAGGAGTCACTATCCAATATTTATCTCTATCATTTTCAACTTGCCTTCTCCCCCATCAAAAGAGATTGATTATCAGTCTCCAAGAATGAGGGATCTGCCTCTGTGCCTACTCAAGCCCAACCCCTTCACAAGTGTTTCAAACCCTGGGCTCCCATCTCCTACCTAAATATTTCCTCTCCTCTGGCTTTCAGTCAAAACACTTATTTGACTCCCTCCTTCCTTACCCAACAAAGGAAAGAAGAAAAAAAGGAACAAAACTGTTAAGATTCAGTTTGTATGTTGCCTCCTTTATGCCCAGCTTACACAGCTCTCTGTGCTCCTGTAGTGTCTATATTACTCTGCTTTGAAATGCCAGCTTACATGTTTGCCCCCTCTGCTCCGCTGCTGGTGACCTGAGGTCAGCCATGGCATCTGAATTGCTGTTGAGTTGCCAGTGCTGGGTAAAGTGTTGGGTAAATATTTGAGAAGTGAATCAATGAACAAGTTTTGATTTTTTTGGTGCTTTATATTCCTTTGCATTTTCCAGATCTTCAAATATGAACATGTATACTTTGAATACAAGACAAACAGAAGCAAAAATATAAATGAAAGTGAAATAAAGATTATTTGTCATTTAAGATGATAAGTTGAATGAAACTGATGACAGCCAAATCAGTGGCTTGAACTCTGCTTTTCTAGAAGGAATGCAATAATGATGTTACTGGATTTAAGGGGGAAAAATGATAGGAAACTAATTTTTATAACAAAATATGTTATAGGTCTCTTTTGGAAACAACTGAATATAGACGTAACAGATGTAATTAGGTCTATATTTTATATCTCATCTGTTCATACTTAACTGATATCTCTTTTGTTACATTATTTTTATAGTTTTAAGTATTCTGATGGTTTTCCAATACATTAATGTTAATATTTACTTTATTTGTGAAACAAGAAAATTAACTTCAGCATGTTTATTTCTAAATGTAATCAATTAATTTTAGCTAGCAAATCTTGGATAATAAAATAGCACCATCAAGTGGAAGCAAACTCAAATTCCAGTAATGACTACCTCAGTGGTTCCAAAGTTGTTCTGGCATGTGGCTAAGGAGTTTACATTCATTTTTAGTGATGTGGTTGTCAGTTTAGCATTTGAGATGCTCCCTTCACTATGGGAAAAACCTCTGTTCCTCTTCCTTCCTCCTTCACTTTTCTTGTATCTTTCCTCTCCCTATGTAAGTTGCCTCCACCTGTTTTTATCGTATTCTTAATTTCAAAGCCTATATCACTTTTGTCCAGGTAATTTAATTCTCAGTAATAAATTATTTCAGAATATTGTCAATTTATCTTATTATGTTTTACTGCTATGTCTGAAACTAAAAAGTAGCTGGTTAACAGCTGAAAATATTGTATATGTTTCTTATAGCATGGTTATTGACACATACTAAGTGCTCAAGAAATTAGAGTTGATTTATTTGCTAATACACATATTGAGTTTTCCTCCATATTTAATGTTAGTATTAAATTTTCTTTGCTTAACAAAGATTTCATCATTTTTTTGAAGGTTAAATTTAACAAGACTATTAGGCCAAAAGAGTAAGAGTTTATCTGTAGTAAAATTAAGACAAAGCTGAGCATAACAATATATCAGAGACTACTATAGTATCAAAGATATTGTACTTGATCTTCCATCAAATAGAAACAAAATTGCATCTGTAGGTCAGATATAAAGAAAGAAAAAGAAAAAGAAAAGGAAATATGCTTGAAGCCAATTTAAATGAAATCTCAAAAGACTCAATTGGTCTCCCATACATAAACACTTTGGATTTATTCTCATAACTTTAGAAGTCAGAGAGAATTCAAAAATGATTATGATCAGTGTAACAGTTGGATTAAAACATCAAGATAGGTTGTAGAACGAGTACCATTTACATAAAACACTATAATGTGTATTAGTGGTTTTATGAGTATCCCCCATGTTACAGTAACAGTAGAGCATTTTAAGAAAGTCCAGGAAGCTGTCTGAGGGATGTTGTAAAGACCAGAGGGAATGCAGAGAGCCTCATTTATCAAACTGTATTCAATATTGATTTAGTATCATCTGTATCTTTCACTATTAAGATTACCTAAAACAGAGAACCATAAGTAGGTAACATGCATATGTAAAAATTGGGAAACTCAACCAAATTGCTCAACTGTCTTTAGCCACCTGAAATCAGATTTGTTCTTTTGCTTAATAACGCTCCTTGAGCATCTACATATTATTCTTTAATTTACTTGTACAGTGCATTAGATTTCCATCCTCTAAAAACTGAGACTATGCTGAACCTTTAGGTAATAACCTGATTAAAAGCTGCCATTATACTTTTTGCTTAAGGCAGAAGGGGTTTGAATAACCCTGTTTACAATGCAAGGCAATTGCTTTTTTTTTTTTTCCTACAGCCCTAGTAAAAATCATGATTTAACTTCCTTTTTTTCTGTGACACTGTAAAACACAATGGCCCTTGTAAAAAGCCTTAGAGATGCCTCTAGAAATATTAGCTCATCTATATGCCCTAGACCATCTAATTAAATAGAAATTGTATGTCTTCAGTATAAAACTCCCTTTGATTAAAGTTAGTCTGGGAATAGAGCTGAGAAGATAATGAATTTCAGTTACCCTATCTACAAAATTCACGGTGAAATGGCCCTTTAAAAAATCTCTTAAAACTCAGATACAAATAATTTAATGAAGAGAACTTGAATTTTTCAAAATATTGCTGAATTCAGCTTCAAACCCCCAGTCTATTAATGAAGTGATGCTTCCTAAAACAATGAAGCCTTTTGTAGCCTTGCAGATGCATTTCTGAAAAAGATTTTTATTTAGTGTTACATTCCATTGCCCCTTCTTCCTCCCAGTAACTGTCACTGACTGTCAACTCCTGTGTGGTGGTGTTGCCTATGTTGTCAGATCAATTTTTAGAGATGGGACAAAGTCACAGTAAAATTCAGTAGGGTAGAAAACCCATTAGTGTTGAAGGGGCTATGTATGTAATATTCTCCAATGAAGCAAAGCTAGCAAGGATTTTAATAATGATAAATTCCAACATACAAATAGGCAAAACAAACATCTTCAACACACGCTTCTGTGTCCTGGTGAAAGATTGGAGTATGCAAAAGAGCAAAGATAGTCTCTGAAACCTTGGAAAGCAGCATTAAAGGAATGTAGGAGAAAGTACAAAATTACAAAAAGCCAGCAGGTTAGGATCTGCTTAGGCCTTTTAGGACCGATGTAGCCAAAGTTTCTATGTCTTCAGATTTTTGCAAAGTGTCTTCATAGTTTTTGCCATATACAGGTATCACTGGGATTAAGTACATAAAATGAATTTGTAATAGGAAAGAACAAATCTGACTCCATATTGGATGTGTTTCTTTCACTTTAACCTTTGTGTTCTATGGCTTTTGCTACAAGTTAATCAATAAAGGAATGTTTCCTATAGCTTAAAGTATACATAATGGCCCATTTCCAGGAACCCTGCCTCCCATGCTTGAGCATTAAGCTAAAATACCTTTGTTTAGCTCACAGGAAACATCCTGACCAGGCCCACCTGTGAATGGCTGCAGGAAAGAAGAAACTAACACATCCCCTCCAAAGTCTGACCTGAGCCAGGAAATATTTGCAACAACTTACTGCCTTTTTATTTTACCTCCTTACCTTTCCCGTTTTGTTCTATGAAAAAAATTAATGTCCAAACCCTGGGCAAGATGGTTCTTTGGGACACTAGTCCACCATCTTCTCTGTCTGCTGGCTTTCCAAATAAAGTCGCTATTCATTACCCCAACAACTGGTCTCTCGATTTATTCCTGCCGTAAGACAAGTAGTACAAGCTTGGACTCGGTAACATATTTATTCAACAATTTTCCTTGGATTTACTCACTTTTTGACCTTAAATAAATTTAGCCTCAACCTAAATGTAAACATGTATAAAATCAGGAGTTTGATGTGATAGTTTTTCATATATATGGCATATATATGTAAAATTTTAAGATAGAAAAAGAGTAAAATTAAAAAAAATATATCTGCTTAAATGATCTTATGTGCTATTAGCTCCACTTATACCATAGTTTGGGAGACAGGGGGTCCAATTAACCATATTTCCATAAAGAGAGAATGCAGAGACTGCTATGACAAGGCAGAGAGAACAATACTGAAATGTCACATCAGTGCAGCCTGGAAGTATTCTGTCCTGCATAGAAGCTTCCCTAGGGAAGGACCAACACACGTGGGATCATTGAACATTAGAGCAGGAAGATCTCTTGATCAGTTAGTCTAAATCCTGGTTCACATGAGAAGAACCAGAGATGTAAGAGAGGTAAATGACTTCCTTTCTCTTGGTGCCCATTACAGTGTCTTTTACAATCTAACACTTACTTTGGTTACAAAAATAATCATGCATTGAAACAGAACTGTAAATTTGCCAATTCTCACACCAATAAATATACAAAATGTAAAATAGAGTTTTAAAAACCTATGTTATGGTTAAAACAATAAAACCAGTGCAATAAATAATTTGAGGGGAAAATACAAGGTAATCTATGTGATGATATCCCAACACAGGGCATAAATGTACAAATAATTTTACTATGGGACAAACTCTGTAGTGTTTAGCATGACAATGCCAAGGTTATACAATTGCCACCAATTTAAGAGTGCACAAGGGGTCACATTGAACAGAACAAAAGAGAAATCAGGAAGGTGGCGATGGGGTTTGGGTACCAGGAAAACAGCACAGGATACAGACTAAGAGGTAGGAAACAGTCTTGGGATAACATCAGGGCTGTTAATTAATGTGAGCCTTTCTAGTTTTAACTAATGGAGGCAGTAAGGCTATGGCTGTGGAATGACATTCAAAAATTAGGAAATGAGCAAACAAATAGAGGAAAAATGAAGCAGGATTGTAGAAAGTAAATACTGGGCAGAGTGACAAAACATTATTGCTGGAAGATTGGTTTGAGGTTGCTTCTCAGAACCCTGGCATGCTAATAAAAGGGTCCCCTATTACCACCATCAGGCTACCTTGATTTAAAGATGGTTTCTTTTATTCTGTAACTATATTAGTTTACTATTTTCTAGGATTCTTCCTCAGAATACCTTTACCTGGAGCTATTTAGTTAAAACAGCAGTTAAAACAACAACAACAACAACCAAAGAAACCCCTACAGTTTAAAGCTTTCACAGTCATAATTTTTCTCACAGCAATGTATACGTGTTACAAAAGTCACAATATTTTACCTTTTTATTTTGTCTTGGAACAACATTGAATATTTGTCAATTTACCCTATTGCTACCTAGCTAATATTAATCATGAAGATAATAAGAAAGCCTCACATTTATGAAATATTACATATAGTTTGCAAAATTGTTCATATTAACTTTCTCATTAATGTTAATCCTACTATTCATTCATTCATGCATACATGCATTTGACAATATGTATTGAGCACACTTTCTCTGCAGCAAACATTGTTCTACAAATTCAAGATACAGCAGTGAACAAAAGAGACAAATTTCTTATGTTCATGAAGCCTACAAATTGTAGTAGGGGAAACAGTCATTAAAATACTTATGATAACCATAAATTATGTATTTGTTTTAATATAGTGATGAGTACATTGTAGGAGTGTATTGGTATTATGAAATAATGAAATGTGGGACTAATATGGGCTGCAGTAGATTAAAAGAGCTGAATAGACTCTAAGGAAGTATATTTTAATGGAGACTAAAAGAATAAGGGTCATCTGTAGTGAAAGAGATAGAGAAGAAGGGGTGGAAAATGAGGGGACTGGGGTGGGAAGATCATTCCAAGTTGAAGAAAAAGTATATTCAAAAATCCTTCAGTGGGTAGGAGCATAGAGATTTGAAAAACCTAAAAGATCAATGTGCATAAAGCACAGTGAAAGAGGGGGATGAGCAAGGGTGGCAAGAGAGGAGGGGAAGAGAGCTATGAAGAAGATAATCTTATGCAGATTAATAAACTATGTGAAGGTAGATTTTCTTAAACCACTCAGTATTTATTTCCAAGTACCCCAGTAACTTCCCTTAATTTTGTTTGGAGGTCCATCCTCTCCACTCAGCTCATGTTATTCAGATAGAGCTGAATCAACCCCTAGCTTGAGGATGGAATGGAACTTAGTCACCCCTGATTCATCAGTGTCTCACCTTCCCTAGCCTTAAAGATTGATGAAAAGTAGGCATGTGACCTCCTGGAAACCAAGATGCCATGAGACTGCTAAAACTACTGCCTTAGAGGCAGATAGTTTTTCCTACTGTACTTGAATCTGATAGATACACATACTTACTATATTTGGCAAGCATGGGGCATGCCTATGCGTGCATGTATACAGAATAAAAGAGAAATGAGGAAAGAGAAAAATAGTAGATCTGCAGCATCCCAGAGAGATAAATGAAAGGAGAAATCAGTGAAAATGAGAACAGGAGAAGATTCATTTAGCTCTCATTATCCTATTCATTACTCCATAATGTGCTATTCTTTAGAGTGTTTGCACGTAACACTTACAACCTCATGATCATAGGCTTCTTGATGTGGGAAATTATGTCACATGTGTCACATGTAATCCTCCTATGCCTTCTCCAACAGAAAAGCAGCAAAGCCCTAGACAGCCAGCAAAGGATCAATAATTAATTAGATTGATTTTTAGTGTGAATGAGGTGGCAGTTTACGAGGTGGCATCCAAACTTAAGTTGCCAATAAGCAATAGTAATGTATTCACAGATATGCAAAATAGATCAAGACCACAATAGAGAAAGAACCAGCTCTCTTTGTTTCTCTCTGTCTCTGTCTCTGTCTCTCTCGCTCTCTCTCTATAAATATATATACATATACAGTATGCTAACACATATATATGGAATCTAAGGAAAAAAAAAAAAAAAGGTCATGAAGAACCTAGTGGCAAGACGGGAATAAAGACACAGACCTACTAGAGAATGGACTTGAGGATATGGGGAGGGGGAAGGGTAAGCTGTGACAGAGTGAGAGAGTGGCATGGACATATATACACTCCCAAACGTAAAATAGATAGCTAGTGGGAAGCAACCGCATAGCACAGGGAGATCAGCTCTGTGCTTTGTGACCACCTAGAGGGGTGGGATAGGGAGGGTGGGAGGCAGGGAGACACAAGAGGGAAGAGATATGGGAACATATGTATATGTATAACTGATTAACTTTGTTATAAAGCAGAAACTGACACACCATTGTAAAGCAATTATAGTCCAATAAAGATGTTAAAATATATATATATATATATATATATACATAACATATATATATATATATATAAACATTTCTTTAAGATCTATCTATCTATCTATCTAGAAAGAGATTAGATGTTAGATATATATATATATGATAGGAGGTGGATAGAGAAACACTATCACTTAGTGAGTTCCAGTTTTGAAAAAAGGCCAAATGATTTCTCTTAAATGCACTAAAAAAAATTAAAAAAGAAGAAAGGAAAAGAAAAGAAGGAGAATGTTCTTGGTTTAACTGGAGAAAGAAAGAATAAAGATGTCTTTTTAATCTCTGAAGAATAGAAGCCTTGCTGAATCCCTCTTCTCTACCCATTAGTGCCCAGTGAAGCAGACAAATTCAGAAACAGCCCACATTTATGACTTGGATGTGAATGGTACTGTTTCATAGTGACCATTAAAGAAATATATGATCTTAGGATAATATTCCAGAATTGGTTCTTGTTATTTGTACTATAAAATGGCTAGAGATTCCAGTGAATTCCACTTGAAGATAAAAGAATCCAGAGTCCATCAGACAATGATTCTCTGTTAACTTTGTGAAAAATGCCTGGTTATTCACATATTAATAAGTATAGTTCTAAATTAAAAGAGACAACTAATATTATTTTAAATATAGAGTGAGAATGAATTTCACTTTATTTTTATATCTTTAGGTAAGCCAGCATATTTTCTAAGAACTGCTACTTTAAACATTTTTCAGATTCTTAAATAATTTAAACAGGGAATTAACTTTCAACGGAGGAGTATTTTAAAATTTTATCCTTTTTTCCTATTCCCCTGCCACATTTTCATATTTTTCATACAGAACTTTCTTATAATTGAACTTCTCTGCTTGTACAAATTAATTATATCAGTGATGAAATGCAATTGTTTTCACAAGTAATATTCTAGAATTTCTTGAATAATAAAGAAAAACTAAAAACTCCCACCAGCTTGCATAGATATCAGAGTTATTAGACAACAGCTCCATTGAAAAAGACTATGAAGAAATTGAGAATAAATCCCCTGATGGGTAGAACAATGTGTATGATTTGATGCAAACTTTGCAAGTGATCCCACTTAATGTTTTCTCTAAGAAAGAGGAAATTATTGGGATTTTAATCAAGTGGCCTCTTTCCATCAGGTTTGAGGATGAGAATAAATACATCTCACTGGCATATCTGGAACTCTTTATGTAGGAAAAAATGGTTTTAAAGTCTTTTACTAACTGGAAGTAAGTAATGGTTCCTATCATGTTCTGTTTGAAACCTACTTTATCCTCATCCTCCTTCTCTCCCTGAGCCCCATCCACTACACACAGATTCTTCTCCACCCATTACGTGAAGATGACATTATCTCCAGGTGACTACAGTTCATTCTAGGATGTTAGATCCCTCTGAATAATACTTTAAATTATTTCACAAGGAAAGATTTTTTTGAAGATAGAATTACTCAACAACAACACCAACAAAATATTTCTTTGAGATTAATCTAATATCAGTAATCTGGATAAAACTGCATTAATATTTACTAGGCAGCCAATCACACATAGCACAACTGCCTACTCCATAAACTATGTGATCTGCAGTTCAATACTTGAATTTGTGTTGGTAACAATTTACTAGATTAGGAAGAGCCATTCAGACCCATTTTAGCCTATTCTGTTTGTCCTTGTCTGAAATTAAAACGACAAGGCATCAAGTTTACTGAACACTTGCCATGTGTCAAATTGCACCAGGTGTAATATATATGATAAATTATTTATTTTTTTACCTTTTTATTGATAGAATTTATAACAGTTCCAGATTACAGAAAAACTAAGGAGATAGTACAGAGCTCCTATGCCTATTATTTTTCCCTATTATTAACATATTACTTAATATGGTACACTTGTTATACATTAACTAAAGTCCAAGACTGATTAATTTCCTTAGTTTTAATCTAATGTACGTTTTTTGTTCCATGATCCCATCCAGGATAAGATGTTAGACTTAGTAGTCTATAGGAATTTGTCTGATGTTCTTCTCATGATTAGACTGGAGTTATGTTATGGGTTTTTCAGGAAGAACATCACAGAAGTGAAGTGCCATTTTCATCACATCCTATCAAGGGAACATACTATCTACATGATTCGTGTATGTTGATGTTGACCTTGAGCACCTGCCGCAGGAGTGTCCGTCAGGTTTCTCCATTGCAATGTTACTCTTTGTTCCCCCCCCTTTCCATACTGCCCTTGTTGGAAGAAAGTGACTATGTGTTGCCAACACTTAAAGAGTGAGAATTTATGCTCCCCCCACCTTAGGGTAGAGTATCTCCATGACTTGTTTGGAATTCCTTTGCACAGGAGATTGGTCTTTTCTCCTTCATTTATTAATTTACTCAATCTTGTATTTACATCAGCATGGATTCATGGGTATTTATTTTACACTCTGGGTTATAATCTAATACAACTTTCTTTTGTTGCTCTAATTGCTCCAGCTTTGGCCATTGGGAGTGCCTTCAATTGGTCCCTGTGCATAATAGTATCTCATGGTTACTGTAATTTCCTAATGACAAATGAGGTTGAACATCTTTCCATATGGTTATTTGACATCTTTATATCTTTCATGAGATGTCTGTCATATTTTTTACCCATTTTAATTGCATTGTTTGCTTCCTTGTTGTTGAGTTTTAAGGATACTTTTAATATTTGGATGCAAGTCCTTTATCAGATAAGTTTTACAAATACCTTCTCCCAATCTGTGGTTTGTCTTCATTCTCTTAACAGTGTCTTCATAGAGCAGAAATTTTAAAATTGAATCACCTCAAATTTACAATAATTTTTTTTATTGATCCTGATAATCATTTAATTTTGAAACACCCTTATAAATCACATTTTACTTTGCATATTTTACTGGTGAAGAAACATGCTCAGATATGTTAAATATTTAGTTTCATCTCACACAGCTACTAAATGCTATAACTGAAGTTGAAATTAAACTTGTATGACTCCAAACTTTGTATTATTTATTGTCTTCCTGTTTTAATGCCCATGAAAAGATTTTAAATTGTCTATGTGATGGCCTCAAAGTACGATTTTATTGGTATTACTTGGACTGTACATACGGTGGTCAAGAATCTGGATACTTGAGTTTGATAGTCCATTTTCTCATCTCTAAAATAGAGATTATTTTACATTGTTTCACATGATTGTAATAAGTAAAAGAAATTACCTATATTAAGCATTTGGCAAGACACAGTCATAAATTAATTTATCACTATAATCTTTTGATTAACTATTATTTTATGATCTTGTCATTCTTACTACAAGTACCTGACCAAGAATAGTGTCTCTCATAAGGTAGGTGCAAATATATGTTGTTAAATGAACAGATAAAGGTGACTCTCTAATGCTTCTTGATTTTTAGTTTGACTTTCTGATATTCTGCTTTTATTTTCCTTTCCTGCAGCATTTTTTTCCATTATCATTCACTTTATTCTCTTTCCTGCTGCTACTTTTACTGCTGATTTCTCTTTGACACTGTTGGCTCTGAACTGTAGGCTGAACTATTTCAGAATTTTATAGTTATGATTATGTCCCATGTGGTAAGCTCTGAAGGGTTTTTCCCACATCAGAAAATAGCCTGTTTTGAGAAGAACAAGATTTGGGAGAGGACCACCTGAAGACCTTTCTTTCAGAAATTAGGTAAAACAGAACACTACCACTGTCTCTGTGGTCTGTCATATCCCCTTACCTAAGCATACCCCATCTTCACCAAGGTATAAAATTCACAGTCTAGTTTGCATCCAAGGTTCAAGTCACTGGATGAGATTTCTGTCAGGAAAAATATCATTAAAGCTCATTGTACCAACTAGTCTCATCTTCTTCTTTTAAATTCTGACACTTAAAAGATACTTTATCCAAAACATGAAATCCACATTGCCTCCTTTGCCATGGATTTTCGTATACTTTGGTGTCCAGGCTCTTTAGTCTAAGTAACCGAGTGAAAAATGTTAAGCTCCCTGAGGCAAGGAACAGCCTTGATCTTGTTTTCCATTGTACGCCAGTCCTCTGCCCACCGTAGGCTCTTAGAAAATATTTCATAAATGAATAAATAGAAGTGACATCAGAAATAAAATTTTATCCTGGTAATGTGTGCAGTGGATACTTATTGAATAAAACTGACTTATGCTGATGACAATAATTTTTAATTGTCCATCTTGACTTGTGAGAACTCCAACTGCTGCCCTTCATGGTTCAAATTCTTCCTTTTACTTTCCCTCTCTCTTTTCTCCCTCTCTCCCTTCCTTCTTTTCTCTCTCTCTCTCTCCTTCCCTCACTTTACTTCCTTCTATCATTTCCACATCAACTGAGCATCAAATATGCACCAGGCATTGTACAGGATTCCAAGGAAACAAGTAAGGTGATAGAACATTATCCAACTTTAGCCCATGTGTTTTATTGTCTGTCTTTATATGGAGGCCATAAATAACCCTCAGTGTGCCAATTACATTCCTTTGTGGTTCTGGAAGTGCTTGTGATAAGGGGATCAGTTGGATATGATAAAGGAGAAAGAATGCCTCCCATTTAAACTTAATATTAAGAGCCACAGATATTCAGAGATCTCTAGTTACTTTGATATAGATTTTCTTAGGTGTCTTTTTAAAATCTTTTTACCCAGTTTAAAAAAATATAATTTTTTTAAATACAATTTTTTTATAATTGATTATGAAACTGTTATTTTAGAAAATGTGGAAAGTACAAAAATTTTGAAGACTTTAAAAGTATCCCTCATTACTTACAATCATAAAAGTATACTACTAAAGCTTTTTTGATATATTTTCTTGCAACTTTAAAAATTCGTTTTATTGGTATTTAAAAAATTTTGCAACATATATAAATTTTATCTTGGTATTTTTCTTAAGATTCTATTATAAGCAATTTCTATATCAATAAAAATTCCACTTCATAAACATTCCTCTTGATGTCCTATCATTTTAATGTTCCCTTTTCTATTTTTAACATTTCAATTTTCCTTTTCCGTTTGTTTGCTAATCCAGATAACAGTGTTGCACGTATTACGTGTGAATTTATGTTTGGTTATTAACCAAGGATATATTCCAAGAAAAGAGGAAAAGTGTCATTCTTTGCATACTACAACTTTCTTACACACTGGTGCACTGATAATTTTTCTTTATCTTGTTTAGGTGGAATACGTTTTCAAGTAATATGTTGAAGATTATATGTGAATTTTTTAATTCATATTTTTTCCAGTTTTATTGAAATATAATGACATATAACATTATATTCATTTTATGTGTATAACATGATGATTTGATATATGTGTATATTGTGAAATGATTACAAGTTTAGTTAACACACAACTATTTTTCCCTTGTGATGAGAATTTTTAAGATCTACTCTCTTAGTAACTTTCAAATATTGTTAGCTATAGTCACCATGATTTACATTACATCCTCAGAACTTATTCCAGAACTTATTTATCTTATAACTGAGAGTTTGTACCTTTTGACCATCTTCACCCAATTCTCTCACTCCTCACCTTCTGTCAACCACGAGTCTGATCTCTGTTTCTATGAGTTTTTTTTTTTTTAGATTCCACATATAAATAAGATCAGACAGTGTTTGCCTTTTTCTATCTGACTTATCTCACTTAGCATAATGCCCTCAAGATTCATCTTGTTGCACATGACAGGATTTTCTTCCTTTTTAGGGCTGAGTACTATCCCATTGTGCATATATACTACATTTTCTTTCCCATTCATACATGTCAGTTTTTTATATATATGAAAATGTCTTTTTATGTTTTTCACATATACAAATTAACTGAAGGTGAAATGCCTGTATGGGGAGATAACAAGGGTTATTTAAACCTTAAAATTCTGTTCTCTGACATTTGGTTTCACAATAATTGCCAGTTTAAACCAGTAATTTTAAGCCAGTATTTCTAATGATCATTTCTCCAATCTTTTCTAAATAGGATCTCATCAAGTTTTTTTTTTTTAACTTAAATATTCTATGTTTTTGGTCAGAAAAGTGTTTATTTTATTTACATATGCATTTTTATTAATATTTTGAAAATCAACCCTCAATTACATTTTTGAATGAAAAAAAAGAATACCTCTGTAGACAGACTTTAAAATGACTCCTAATGCTCCCTGCTTCAATTCATGCTCTTGTGTAAGTTCCTCCTCTGAGGATGGGCTGGACTTATTGACTTCCTCCTAACAGATAAAATATGGCAGATGTGATGTGATGTCACTTGAAATATTAGGTTTTAATAACACTGGGGCTTGCATCCTGGGTGCTCTTACTCTCATTTTCTCTTGCACCATTCACCCTGGGGAAAGCCAGCTGCCTTGTTTTGAGGCAGCTTGGTGGAGAGGCCCATGTTGCCAACAACCACAAGAGTTAGCATGGAAGTGGTTTCTCCACACTCAGTCATAATATGAGATGACTACAGCCCCACATGACAAGACATCTTGAGCCAGAGGCACCCAGTAAAGCTATGCCCAGATTCCTGACCCACAGAAACTGAGATAATAAATGTTGTTTCAGCTACAAATTTTTGAGTTAATTTGTAATACAGCCATAAATAACTAATAGTATTTTTTCTTGATGCTCCCTGTAATATGATAATCATTTTAGTTTACATATTTAGAATTTTACTTTCCACTTAGCAGAATTTATTAGAATTATGTCTTTATTATTTTCTCTATCAAAAATTTTAGTTTCTTTTTCAAGCACATCTATTTTATTTTTATCTTTAATATCTATTATATGCTGTCTCCTTACTTTATTTTATTTTTCCTCTCCAATCTAAAAGATTCTCATGTTTGTCTCTCATTTCACTGATTATTTTATTTTTTGGAACTCAGATGTGTAGATTTGAATTAATTGTATTGCTAGTTCACGACACTGACATTTCGTTAATCCAAAACTCTTCTTTCTATCTATTTTTTTATTTTCCTTTATTCCCCTTCATCCACACCTATCCACTGACCACAGACCATTGACAACTACTCAAGCGTTTATTTATATTTACGTGTATTCTTGTACAATGCAGTATTGTTTTGTTGAGTTTTTCAGTATATGATAGTTCAGTTTTAATATAATCTTCATTCTGTGTCTCCCCGTACACCACCATGCTCCTGAGGGACATCCATTTCACTATATGTGAGAACAGAATATTAACTCAGATTGTCGAAAAGTATTCCATTATATTCACATTCCAGGCACATTCTTTATTTTACTTATTTACTCATCCAAGTGATCTCCAAATTCTTGCTATTAAAATTCAGTGCTACTATACACATCCCTATATCGACCTATGAAAGCATTTCTGTGGGATATATACTAGGGTGTATTTAGTTAGGTTTAGGATATATATGTACTTACTTTCATTAAGTACTGTAGACTACTCTCCACGATGCACCAGTTCATACCCCCACCACCAAACTATAAGGGTGCTTTTTATCAATAGTCCTTCATAAGACTTTGTTTTGTCAAACCTTATAGATAAAAAGTATGATCTCACTGGTTTTCCCCCATCTCCTACCTCTCCTTTCTCTGGTTACTAGCAGAGTTGTTTACTTTTTAATTTATAAGAAAATTATCTACTTGGATTCTACCCGTTTACATATCTTGACTATGGCTTTTTCATTGAGGTTCTTGTATTTTTTCTTGCTGATATGAAGGACTTCCTTGGATATTTTAGATAGTACTTCCTGTAAATTTTAGGCATTACAAAAAATCATTTGTTTACTTTTGCCTGTTCTTTAAATTTACCTATGATCCAAGTTTTTAAACTGAATCCTTGTGTTTTGAGAAGGGGTAATAATTAATACATTTACCCAATCGGTTTGTGAGTTTTGAGTCTTGATTAAGAAATCTTTTCGTATTCCGTGGTCAAAGAAACCTCCATTTATCTTTTATATAAATGTCACTAATTCACTTGAAATATTTTTTTTTAACTCTGTCTAAGTATAGATCATCTTTTCTTTAGTGAGCCAGTTTTCCCAATACCATCTACTAAGTAATTTGTATGTTCCCTCTGAATTTGTCATGCAATATCAATTTATCTTTCAGTGATATATTTGTCTCTTCCAACACAAATAACTTACTCATTTTTTATTATTTTAACTTTTCAGTATATTTTAATATCCAATAAGCAAATTATATTCCTTTAATTTATTTATTGACTCATCTTTTCTATGGATGAAGTTTATTCTTCATATAAATGTTAGAATCAGTTTGTGAAGCAAAACCAAGAATTCTGTTGGGGTATTTCTTATAATTTAATTTAATTTATAGATTAATTGAGGTGAATTGATATCTATATTATGTTATGTTTTGCCATCCATGAAAATCATGTCTCTTTTCATTTATTTAGTTCTTCTTTAATGTTCTTTAATAGTCTTAACATATTCATCATCAAGGACATGTGCATTCGTGGTTAGGTTAGTTTCTAGAGAATCCTATTATCTATTACAATTTCTAGACAGTTAATTTTTGTAGGTTGAGCTTGTATCTGACAACTTTGCTGAAATTTTTTATTTGTTTTATTAGTTCATTGATTCTCTTGGATTTTCTAAGTAGACAGTCATATCCTCTGCGAATAAAGAACAATTTGGACCCGTTATATCAACTGTCTAATATTTTATACCTAATTTTCATACCTATTGGTTTTAAGGATTTATTTTCACTAACTTTTTTTATATCTATTTTAGTAAATTATGAATTTCTTTTACCTTCTTTGTCCATCCTGTTGCAATAGTTCTGCTTTTGATACTACATTTTGCTTGGTTTGTTGTGTCTTGTTATTTCGGCTTGTGGGGATAGATTCTTTGTAGGCTGTAGGCTTCTCCATCTTAGAAAGTGTTTGAGGGAAGTTAGAAGACCACACCCTAGTCTCTAGTGAAAACAGAAGGAAAGAGTTCATCTGTAGGGTGAAAATGCCGAGGCACGACAGAATTCCAGTTAATCACTCTTGTCACTTAAAGAAAATAACACTGGGAAGAGCACTCTCTTTCCACCTACCTTGACTGACTGGAAGTGAGGGGGGGAAAGAATGAATGCCTAAGAAATACACTTATTTTGCCCATTTCTCACCCTGGTATATTTTTTTCTGCACAGCTGCACAAGAGGTATACGTCATTATCATATATTGCTGCAGGAATGGAGAAGTCAATTACTGGCATAGGCAATGGTGCATGAAAGAAAAGAGAAAATAATCAAACTGTTTCTCTCTGTTTCATACTACCAGAACTTTGTCATCCAGCCTCTGCTCCAAGTTGCAGCCATCCTCCCAAGTCCTCCGAGTTACTTAGTTTATGCAAATAACTTCCTCTGGAGTTGTGCATTGTACAAACTTCATGGCCCTATTCAGCAACTGTAACCCCTCTCTCCAATTCTACTAGTTCAGAGGAGCCATCTATGGCCTCAGAGATTTATAGTTTGCTGTTGCTGTTGTTTCCTTAGTTCCGTATTTTCCTCAATAATTTCTCCAGCGTTCAGAGAAGAAATAAGCAGCCTGCTCTCTTTCACAAACTTGGCAGGAACTGAAAAGAACTGATTCTCGCTTCTAATTCCACTTTTTTAATCTATCTCTGTCTTTGTTGCAGTAGATAGGATCACCAGTGCTATAATGAAAGAATAGTCATTGTTTCCAACATTGTCTTTATCCTAATCTTAAACGGAATGTGTCTAAAATTTCCTCATTAAATTTAATATTTGCTGCAAGTTTTGGTGGAATGACCTTGTGTGAAATTCTCTCTCATTCCTTGCATTCTTCATATGCTACACTATTTTAAAATTATAGATAGGTTTTGAAATTTATAAAATTTTATAATTTCTAAATGTATAAATAGATTTTCAAGTTATACAATACCTAGTATTTAAACAATACAGTATTTTATAGTCAATACAGTATTTTACTGATATAAATTTTGTTCTTAGTTCATTATTATGATGAATCCCAATGATACATTCTGATGTTCAACTGTTCTCTTTCTGGGATAAGTATTGATTTATCATGCCTTTCCCCTGTACCCTGCAGTGTTAAGTTAGCTAATATTTTGGTTACAATTTTTTCTCCTTTTTTTTTTTTTTTGTAACAACTTATAAAATATGGATTATTTATTTCTTGACAATTTGTAGCACTCACCTACAAAGTCATGTTAGCCTGGGACGTTTATTTCTTTATTGAAATATCTTTATTGCAACTTAGTTTATTCATGTTTCTTTTTATTTTTGTCACTTTGTGAATTTTACATATTTCAAGATATTTATTTTAGGTAGGTTTTTCAAATTTATTTCAGTTTGATTGCATATGATATTTTATCATTATTTTTATGTCTATTTCCGTCATTTTCTAAAATTAAGATTTTAATTCTGCTTCTATATTTTTCTCTTCACTCAGATTTTTTTTTTAAATCTCACACTTCTTTCTCTTCATGTCATCAACTGGCCTTTTCATTTCAATTCATCCTTTTATTATGGCTTTACATGTCTATTTCACTGAGTTTTACTAAGTCCTGTGGAGAGTTCAAAATAGTTTCCCAAAATTATTTTTTCTGGTTCCTGTGGTGAATGATTTTCAGAGATTGGCTTTTAATTAGAAGCATTCATTTCCTTTCTGCTGCAGTGCAATTGTTGCTGTTGTTGTTATTATTTCTCCCTGGTTCACTCTTTTTTGCATTAAGAGATTTATCTTTTTAGGTGAAGGTCCACTTGTTCTGTTCTGTTCAGCTTTCTGATGAATTTCCACTGTCTGCTAGCTTTTTACTTTATCGCACTCAGAATTTTTTAAATATAAAATGGATTTTAGGCATTAAGATATTTTGTGTATTATTATGCTTCAACACATAATTTAATACAGTTATAAAAGCTTTATAAATATATTACTAAAACTAAATAAGGGTACATATGAGGAGGGATGTGTGGAGAAGCTAAATAAGTGATTTGCAGCCAGGGTTTAGGATGAAGTAACCTTTAAAAAATATTTGGAACACAATTCTCAGTTTTTCCTATTATTTCAACTTCAAAAAATATGTTATAATCTAGAGGATTTGCAGAAACTAGACAAATTAACAAGGAAGGCTTGATTGGAATACAGCATTGGTTAAAAAAAACAGTGAAAAACATTATTCTTAGTGCGGTGTTTTATTCTAAGTGCAGGGTCTCCACATTGATTATTTTTTATCTAAGTTAATTTTATCTTCCTTACATGTTTTATCTATGATTCAACTTATTTTATAAATATTTATTGATAAAGTATGTACAAGGTAATGTATTAGATACTGCAGGTGATACAAAAATGAATTAAAAATATTTGCCCTCAAGTAGCTCAAAATACTCTAGAGAAGATAGACAAGCAGAGTTTAAGAGTATAATCTCCTGATTTATGCTGCCTGGGTTCGAATCTTGACTCCAGTCTTCGCTAGCTGTCTGAACTTGGGCAAGCTATTTAACATCTTTGTGCCTCAGAGTCTGCATCTGAAATGGGGATAATAATAATTTTATTATTATAGTCTATTAATATTACTATATGATATTAACATACTAGTATCATTATCCCCATTTCAGGATTATTGTGAGGGTCAGTAAGTTGCCCAGGTCAAGTGTTTAAAAGAGTTCTTGGCACATAATGTATTATCTGTGAATATCAGGTGTTATTTTTATTAAAATAAAATTTTTGACAAAAAATAGAGTTAGAATGAGTACTATGTAAAAAATGCAAAGAGCTCATTTCAGGTGAATTTTATCTAGAAATTATATTTGGATCAGTATTAGTTGTGTACATCAAATACATTTTTTTCTTCAATTTCTATACTCAAATGTGTGTACACTCTGTAATATGGTTTCTCTTTCTAAAGTGGTAGGATTAGATAAGCATTATTTACTCTGTTACTTAAGAAACTACCTTAGGGAAAAACATAATACTTTTCTTTGTCCTCCCTGAGATGTCTACTTAAAAAAAATCCACTTGCGCTTTTTGGTCAGACACATATGCACGGTGATTTAGAAATAGTTACATATTTTTTTCAGGGAAACAGATATACAGCTTTTGACATGTATAAGTCCTACTCGTTTTTTCAGAAATGGCTTTATAGTTGATCCCATATGACTGTTTTAGCAGTTTTATTTAGGCTTATGCCCTACATTTATCTCCCTAACTCACTTGAAAGCCATCTTAATTAGTCTCATCAAATAAAAAGTATCTTTAGGTATAATGAAGAGAAAAAGCCCAATCATTATGTAATAGGTAGTGTACTAAGCGCTGGAGAAAATTATTTTATTTAAACTCTGGACAAAAAAAAAAAAAAGAAAAAAATCTCACAATGTCCTCTATCCCAAAGCCTGTTACCTAACATACTGAATTGTTTGTTTTTAAAAAGTCACCAAAATTACAGCTGTGTAAAGATTTTCTCTAAGACAAAAACTAAGTGCCCCACTAAAAGAAACTTCCTAACTTGTATCAAAACTCAGTTTATATTCCCCCAGATGTCTAACAAGCTCTGTATATGGTCTCGGATTATAGAAAGGGAAAAATCAATAGCCTGCTGTCTCAAAAGCACCAATATAGATTATGAATCACAGCCAGGAAGTTGTCAGTGATTTCAGCTGCCAACAGCACTTCAGTAAAGATATTTGCTACCTCATATTCTTTTAATGTGAAGCTTTCATATATGAAATAGAGCAGGTCACTTTTTTTGACAAAAACTTAAGAGAATTTTAAGTAGAGCAATGAGAGAACCAAATACAGCTCTTCTCAGACTGATCAAATACAGAATACACCTTCTCCACTGGCCCACATGCTGCGTGAAAGGCAAAGATCAGCATAAAGGTCCTGTATTGTTGTCAGTTATTGGTGTCCTTCTCCACCTGGCTGTGTCTACACAGACACACAAAGGCAATGGTTTGGCTGAACTAGATCGAGCCAAACTAAATCACCTTTTATGGCTGTAATGGAAATAACTCACTACTCTAAATGAAGCGAGTATAAAACAATACAGAACCCTGGAACAGAAATGGATTTCTGATTATTCAGCCCACTTCTCCTGACTGATAGAGGAAGAAACTGAGGCTCAGAGAAAATTCAGGTGACTCAGCCAGAGTGACTTAAGGAGGAAATGTTAGAGGCAAGATTAGAACCTTCCCATGAATTACACTTACTTAAGATATTTCTACAAAATGCTGAATAACTGTTTGATGAATGTTTCTTGAAGGTGGATGAAATATTCCTCTCTATAACATATTATAAAAAAAAACTAAATAAATTCTAAAGAATATTTTAAGTGTTTTGAGTTTAAGAATAAAAATATTAAAGGTGCTATACATGTACCATTAATGTAGAAGTATTGACAAACATTTTACGCATTACTCCAATAGGTTATGCAAAAGTGGTAAAAAGGTGTGAGGAAAAATTAGTAACAGAGTAATATGAAAATGGAATCTGGAAGACAGAGAAAGCATGTGACTCTGTAGCTCTGTCACTCACACGTTTCTTAAACTTAAGAGCTTCAATTTCCCAACTATAAAATGAGTATGATAACGCTTATATGCCATGTCAAGAGAATTAGATTTAATAGATGTGAATCATGTAGTAAAATTCTTGGCATCTGGCAGACAGTCAATACGTGGTTGCTACTTTTATTATCTTATTTGTTCCAGAAAAAAAATAGGTAACTTTCTGAATTAAATGGTTTTTTAAAAAGAACCGAAGTGGAAAAAGTCAGAGATCTAAACTGCTTTAGCTTTCCCCTAAAACTTACTTAGAAGGTGGGAAATAATAAAAACCTATTCTTTTGCTAGTTTATGGGAGAATTAAGAAAGAGAATGTTGTCCATTTTTCAAAAAGGAAAGAAAGTTTATCCTGTAAATTATAGATAGGACAATTTCAGTGTGATGACTGTGAAGATAACAGAATGATTAACACACAATGTAGTGATCACTTAGGAAAGTCTGAGATATAACATATAATTTTGTAAGGTGTGTTGTAATCTCACAGACAGGTTATGTAGGCAAAGGGACATAAATGCAGTAGAAGAGCTTGATTTTAGGAAGGCTTTCATTTCTACTCCCCATGACATTCTGATTAGCCAGCCCACCTTTTGAATATTTTCCATTCTGTTCTTAGATGTTTCATATACATAGCTTGAAGGCTAAAGCAACAGGTAACAGCTGAGAATCACCTTGGGCTAGCATGTTGGCTGTACTCCACATGAAATATCTTAAGAGTTGTTCTACTTAGAATTTCAATTAGTGGAGAAAACATGAATTCTCCAATTAAGATTACATGTATAGCAGGATAGAGTAGGATTTTAAAAAATGCAGAGAATCCCGGAACAAATGTAGGTTTGGGACAAATTGCTTGGACAGAGGTTAACATACTTCTAAATACATTAAAACATGAGTCATTCAAGAACAGACACGATAAGAATGCCAATCTTTTAATTAAGTGTTATATTATGTTCAATGCACTAAAGATATACGAAAGATATTCGAGATGATTCACAGAAAAGAAGCAGAGGTGTTTAAAGAGAGAGAATTGATTCAAAGGAAAGTAAAGACATTGCAACGTTTAAATAAGAGAAAAGCTAAGGGCTAATTGAATTATTGCCTTCAATATGGGGGAGAGTATTGTTCCTGAGTGTTTCATCATTACGTAACCCTGTAGAGGGCCAAACATTAAATTGTAAACTCCATGAGGGCAAGGACACTATCTACCTATCTACATAGTCACAGGTGCATCCCCTGAAACTGTCTGACTCTGTGCTCCACTAGTGTTTAGGGATAAGTGAAATAGAAATCCTGGGAACGCTACACCATGGCAATCCAGTTCTGGCTCCAGAAATCCTGCACAATCTATGAACTGCATGGACGCCTTCAATGAGGTCTGATATTCAGCCTTGAGGTGCTCTTTCCTCTTTCAAGTCAGCTCTTCGTTGCATACTCTCCTTCTGCTCTTGGCTACCCTTTAGAGTTCTCATTACATCTTTATACTTACTACTTTATCATAATTTAATTATCCATTACATTAAACTTCCCTTATCCAAATTACTGTGCTGTTCAGTCTCTTAATTGTATCCAGATTTTATTTTCATCTTTTAATTTTTATTTTTTTAATACTTATTTTGAAAATACGTTTCTTGTACACAGTGCATTGCTGGCTTTCATTTTTTATCTTTCAAATGAAGTATTTTGGCCTTTTTAATTGATTGTAACTACTGCTATGTCTGGATTCATTTCCATCATTTAATTTTGTGCTTTCTGTTTCTCGCTATCTCCCTTCTTTCTTCTTTTTATTTTCCCTCATGGTTAGGAGTGTACATGCTCTTTCTTAGAAATGTTTGTATGCACATTGAAATTAATATACTGTTGACCTTTGAACAACACAGATTTGAACTGCATGTATCCACTTACATTCAGGATTGTTTTCAAGAGTAAATACTACATATTTACAGTTATTATCGTACTATATAAGTACATGATTTATATAATTTACATGTCATAAATTACTACAGGAGCTGCAGTTTGTTGAATCTGCAAGTGTAGAACTGCAGATATGGAAGATATGGAAGGCAGACTATAAATTACAGGCAGATTTTAGACTATGTGCAGGGTGGGCGCCCCTAACTCTATGCTGTTCAAGGGTGAACTGTAGTCTCGTCAACATCTTCACTCTCATTCTGAAAAACATTTTTGCTCTTATCAACCCCCTTCTGACTCATTTGCTATGGTTGTCAAAATTCTTTGTTCTGTCTTAATTTTTTAAGCTCACAAAATAGGCATTGTTGTTACTATTAAGTCAGCTATGTTTGTGTTTATTATCAAGTTTACCATTTAATTTTGTCACCATTTCTTCTAACATTTTACAAATTTTTCTTCCTGACCATTTCCCACACCTCCACATCCTCCTTTTTTTCTATAGTATACTCTTCAGAGTCTCCTTTAGTGAAAGTCTGTTGATAATGAATTCGTTCAGGCTTTTTTCTCTGATAATGGCTTTTTTTTTCTCAAAATATAATTTTGAAATATACAGTCCTGTGTTTCCTGCTATTTTCTTTAGAACTTTCAAGAAATTTTATTGATTTATACTTTTATTTACTTATTTGAAAATTTTACTTACTTTCAATTTGCTTCCTCATTGCCTTCGAGAAGTCAGGTATCACACTAATTACTGTTCATTTGTAGGTAATTTTTTTTCTGACCACTATGAAATGTATTTTTATTGTCTTTAGAGATTTGTAAATTCATTACAGTGTGGATATCATTTTATCTTGGACTTGTTGGGTTCTTTAATATAAATGTTAGCACCGTATTAGTCAGCGTTCTCCACAGAAACAGAAGTAATAAGATATATATGTGTATACATATATGTATGAAAAGCTTTCACTATTCCTCAAATGTGACAAGTTCATAAAGTCCTCAAGCTTTTCACTATTCCTGAAACATGTCAAGCTCATCGCTGATTTAGGTACCATTTCCACTCCTCTTCTATAGATCAGGAAAATTCTCCCCTTAGGAAATCCACTGGGTTACTCATTCACATTATCTATCTATCATCTATTATCTATCTATCTATCATCTATCATCCATCTATCATCTATCTATTATCTATTTATCTATTATGTATCTATCTATCATCTGTCTATTATCTATCTATCCATCTATCATCTATCATCTCTCTATTATCTATCTATCTATCTATCTATCATCTATCTATCTATCATCTGTGAGACTGAGATTTTAAGGAATTGGCTCATGCAGTTGTTGGGGGTTGCAAGTCCAAAATCTGCAGGGAAGGACAGCAGTCTGGAGAAGACCCAGGGAAGAGTTGGTGTTGTAGCCTGAGTCCAAAGACAGTCTGGAAGCAGAATTCCTTCTTCCTCAGGGGAGGTCCATTTTTTTCTGTTTAGGCCTTCAACTGGTTGGCTGAGATCAAGTCATATTAGGAAGGATAATCTGCCTAACTCACGGTCCACTGATTTAAAAGTTAATTTCATCCAAAAGACACCTTCACAGAAACATTCAAAATAACATCTGACCAATTATCTGGGCACCAAAGCCCAGACAATATGATGCATAAAATTAACCATCACAAATCCACCCCTTGCCATCTTGGTACCCATGTGCAGCTCCTTAAACCATACTTGATCTCCAGAAAAGGACAATAACAAAGTCATACGTCCAACTAACACAATACAACTCTCCTGTATATAACTGAAAATGTTCTAACCCTTTTCCCAGAAGATAACAAGCCTACGACCAAAGCCAAAATAAATAAGTCTTTCTCTTTGGAGTGAACTATTTTTTCTGATCTACCCTTTGAGAATATTCTGATTTTATACATGGTCTCTAACCTGACCTTCAACTTGCTTAGGCCCCAAGATTTCTTTTTTGTCTCCTAATGCTTGTAGGTCATTAAACCCATGTCCTTGGGCTCCCACGATGAGCAGTGTGTGCACGGCACACATTTGCAATCACAATTCTTCAACGTTTCTTGCTTTGGTTGTTTCTCTTACTTTACTGCCAGCTCAGCCATGCATTACAAGAGATGTTTCTTATATTATTTCTAGTCAAACACATCACTAAAAATGGAAATCCCTCATTATCTCTTTTATACATTTCCATCAGGAATTTGCCTCCATCGCTCTGCAGAAACTTCTCTCTTCAAGGTCACCTATGACATCCACTTGCCAAATCTAATATTTATCTTTCTAGGCTCACGTTGTTCCAACTCAGCAACATTTGGCAGTTTGATCTCTTTCTTCTTCTTGAGGAAGTTTTTGGTTTTATTTTGGTTTTTTTTTTTTTTTTTTTAACGTTTCTGTTCACGATGTGTTTAAGTAACCTATATAGTTTACTTTCTGTGTCACGTATTTGCTGTCACTTTGCTGAGTCTGTCCCCTTTCTCAGGGCATGGTCATCAGATTGTTTCTCTTCTCAGTTTATAGTCTTGATGATTTCATTCACCTGAGCTCTTATCCCAGAGCTCCAGAAATGTAGATTTCCACTTGAAGAGTAATGAGATGGCAACCTAACATGTCTAAAAATAGGAATTTTGAATTTGTTCCTCAAACTTAGTCCTAATTTGCTCGTCTCACTAAATGACACTCTTATCTTTCTAGCTGTCAGACCAAAAGCCTAGACTTAATCCTTAATTCTGCTCTCTCCCTCACACCCTACATCCTATCATCAGCCGTCTTCTTGAGTCCTGCCTGTTTCTCTGACTTTATTTTCTTCTACTCACCCTTCCATTTGTCTTCAGTTATAAAGCTTTTCGTTATACTTCAAACATACCAAGCTCATGCCTGATCTAGGGCCATTTCAACTTCTCTTCTCTATGCCAGGAAATTTCTTCCCTTAGACAATCCACTGGATTACTCGTTCACATAATTTATGACACTGCTCAAATGTAATTTCTGTTTCATTATCTTCATAGTACTTTTCACTATTAGTGTCAATATATCTTATGTGTTTGCTTGGTGGTATTCACTGTTCCACTAGAATGCAAGTTCTAATAAGGTGAAACATTTGACCTGGGCCCTAGGATATAGGGCATTATTAAATTATGAATAAATTAATTAATTAATAAAAATTAAAATTCTCCATTTGCAAAATGCTTATGAGTTAATGACTGCCATGCAAACCCTTGTGGAAACTGATACACACACATGGTACCATCAGGCCATAGTTCTCTCATTCTTCTAAGGCTTAGTGTTTAAACAGGTAGATAGATCTCTAGGTACCTCAGAAGGACAGGAGTTGCCAAGTTGATGCTTCACTTTTGTAATTTTCCCAGCTGGGCCTAGATTGAATATGCCACAGATTTACTCTTTAGCTTTATTCAGTGTTTTTGATATTCAAATTATATCCTAAAGTATAAAAGCCTCATAGAAATCATTTGAAAAGAAAATAAGTGAAACTTAAAATTAAAATGGCTAATTAAATACAAAAAGCCCCCAAAAACTCTAGAAAATATGAAACACATAACTTTTTAATTCCACTTGTTTAATAGAGCTTAATTGTGTTTCTGAGGTTTATCATTAAACTTTTAAAATAAAATAAAAGCCACTGTTAAAAAACACATGAAAAATTGATTTTAAATATAACATTTTTTTGTTATATTTTAGGTACTAAAATTTTCTTTGTTTTAGTGCTGTGTATCGTTAGAGATACAGCCATTAAATATCCATGTCACTTTTCTCCTACCCAAGGGGAAAAATAAATATTTTCAAATGTACTTTCCAAGGTATTAAAAATGTCATTATTCTAAATTATTATTTTGACTTAAAAACGCCTAATGTACTGTAGTTATTTCAAAAAAGTAACAATTCCAAGGTGTTAAAATATGCCAAATAAAGTTTAAAACTTGTCTTATTCTTGCAGTTACACAGGGTTTGAAAATAATTCCAATGTATATGATTTTCCCATTTGTAAGGTAACCTTTTCAACTTTTAGTTATTCCTTTGAGAATTCTTTAACTGATGCACGGTACCTTGCCCTATGTAGAGCTCAATTCATACTTGTTTTAAAATTTAATTACTTATCATGTATTGAAATGATCTGTTGTTCTATATCTTCCTGAACCTTCCAATTAGCAAGTACTCTACACTGTGATGCAATTACGATATAGAAACCTCAAGGAATATAACAAGGAAAGTCAATTTGCTATGTTATTATACATCACATTCCAAAATCAAACAGAGGTGGTGTTCTTGACTATCCGTTGGCTAATTAAGAGCTGACTTGGATGGACCTAGTCAAACTCGGGTTTTGCCTTTCCATCTATAGCACGCTGGCTGGAATGCTGCATACTTAGTCTCTGTGTGTATGCGTGTTTGGATGGGGAAGGTTCAGGTAGGTGATCTAAATGTAATGGTAGCCGTTGAATTTTTGATCCTAGAACTCAGCCAGGTGAATTTGCAAAGTATGTGAGCTGGAGTTAATTACGGTTGAACAACATTTACTGGGTCAATCTGCAATGCAAGTGTTATGAACTCTCTCTGCAGCCACAATCCTAGGAAAATTATCACTTTGTTCCTTCTTTCTGCTGAGGCTTTCAGTGGTTAATGATCTAAAATATGTTACAGACTAAATAGTAAGGAGTTTTTAAAGTGCTATCTGGTATTAAAGGATGATAAAGAAAGATTTTTAAAAAGTGTATCCAATTTTACAACGTTGGTGGTAAGGCTGACAAAGAACTGAGCTCTCTTCACCCGAGCACAGGAAGAAAATATATTTTCTATCTCGGGATGCACTCTACGTAAGAGCTTCTATAATTTTAATGTGTGTTTGAATCACCTGGGAAGGGTGTTAACATAACAGATTCTGACTCAGTAAGTCCAGGGTGGAGCCAGAGATCCGGCATTTCTATCACATTAACCATGTGATGCTGATGTGCGTATCTGGAGACCTACATTTTGAATAGCAAGGTTTGAAGGTTTCCAAACTTTTTTTTTTTCTGTAAGGTGCTAGGTTGTAAATATTTTAGGCTTTGTGGGCTATACATACTCAACTGTGCCATTTTAGTGTGAAAGCAGCCATGGACAATATGCAAGCAAACGAGGGCTGCAGTGTTCCAGTAAAACTTTTTTTAAAAAAATTTATTTTATATTGGAGTACAGTTGATTTACAATGTTATGTTAGTTTCAGGTGTACAGCAAAGTTATTCAGTTATATATATATATATATTCTTTTTCAGATTCTTTACCCATATAGGTTATTATAGAGTATTGAGTATAGAGTATTGAGTAGAGTTCCCTGTGTTATACAGTAGGTCCTTGTTGATTATCTATTTTATGGATAGTAGTTTGTATATGCTAATCCCAACCTCCTAATTTATCCCTCCCCCCAACCGTTCCCCTTTGGTAACCATGAGTTTGTTTTCTAAGTCTGTGGGTCTCCTTCCGTTTTGTAAATAAGTTCATATGTATCATTTTTTTGATTCCACATATAAGTGATATCATATGCTATTTGTCTTTCTCTGTCTGACTTAGTTCACTTAGTATGATAATCTCCAGGTCCATTCATGTTGCTGCAAATGGCATTATTTCAAAAAGTTTAATGGCTTAGTAATATTCCATTGTATATATGTATTGCATCTTCTCTCTCCATTCCTCTGTGGATGGACACTTATGTTGCTTCCATGTCTTGGCTATTGTAAATAAACGGTGCTGAAATGAACATTGGGGTGCATGTATCTTTTCAAATTATGGTTTTCTCCCGATCTATGCCCAGGAGTGGGATTGCTGGATCATATGGTAGCTCTATTTTTAGTTTTTTAAGGAACCTCCATACTGTTCTCCTTAGTGGCTGTACCAATTTACATTCCCACCAACAGTGTAGGAGGGTTCCCTTTTCTCCACACCCTCTCCCAGTAAAACTTTACAAAACCAGACAGGGGACTAGATTTGATGCATGGGCCAGGAGTTTGGTCTACTTGAGTCTATCCTTTCTTTATCCACAAACCATTTTATCTACCCCTTTCCTGACATCTTTTCAACTTGCATGAAATAATTTATTTGGCATTTTTTCATATTCTGTTATTAGGTCTTTATACATCTGTTTTCATTTTTTTAAAAATTTCTTCTATGCCACTTCTGCTTTTTAATGTATTATAGAAGGTGAAAAAAGATTTACAGACATATTTATATAATCTTATAATATAAAATAGGATTTGTGTTAGGAGTCACACTATGATAATGACACATATTTGTTACAGGAAATCTGGAAAATATGGAGAAATTCAAGAAGAAAATTAAAATTAGGTTAATGCCTCCACTTGGGCACTAGATCCATCTCATTTGACCCACTCAATAACATTGCTTTAGCAATTGGACTTTTTAGCTGCATCATCAATTTTTTATACTCTTCTGGATTATTCAGTCTTCAAACATGATGTCATATCACTCATATTTAAAGATCCTCTCTTGACCATCCCTTTCCACCCATCTCTTTTTCTCCAGTGCTTTACATCAAATTCCTTTAAAGAAAGTCCTTTGTTGGTGTCCATGATTCTTTTCTTTCTATTATATTTTTTTCTACACTTGTTTTATCTGTCCCTCTCAATGTACTTTTTACTGAATATTTAAAATGTAAGTTGCAGATACCATGCCTTTTTTCCTCTTAATATATCATCATATATCACCTGAGACCAAGCATGTTCTGTTGCAAAACTACAGTGCTTTTTTTCATCTGAGTAAATTAAATTTATGCCTTATAATAAAATCTCATATTCAAACCTACTTTTTTCTTAAATCACTCCAGTCAGTCCTTTTCCCCACCATTCCACCAACACAACTTTGATCAAAGTTAGTAGTGTTCTCCAGATTTTCAAAACTAATGACCACCTCCTAGTCTTATTCTCCTTGAGGCGGAAGCAGTTTTTGTCAGAGCAGGTAGTAAGTCCACATATTTCTTACTCCCTAGGTGAAGAACTATACCATGGGGTTAAAAATAGATATATACGAAATGACTTTCCACTTATACCTATCTCCTGAACTCCAGATCCACATATCCAATTGCTTATTTGACATCTTCACTCAGGTATCTAATAGACATTTCAAGTTCATTTTGTCAAAAAAGGAATTCTTGATTCCCCACTCAATATGCTTTTTCCACACTATTTCACTAATTCACAACTTGTTTATGCCTCTAGCTCAGGATACTAACTTTGGAGTGGTTCTTGATTTCTCTCTCTCATATTACCCAATCCACTGGCAAATTCTTCTAAGTAAATTCAGTGTCTGACTACCTTTCACCAGCTCCAAATGGTGCTGGTGTCAATATAGTCAATATAATCCCGGGCTTAACTTACTGTACTAGCCTTCAAACCATTCCCCCTGTTCTCATCCTTGCCTTATCTACCATCTGTTCTTAGCACAACTCAGGGTGATAATTTTAAAATATGAATAAGATTTTGTCACTATATTCAAAGTAATCTATTGGCTTCCAGTCTCATTCAGAGCGAAGGCAAAGTCCTTGCAATGCCTACAATACCCCAGAAAATTTGACTACTAACTACTTTTTGATTTCAACTACTCTTCTCCTCCTAACTTCTAGACTCATATTCTGTTCTCTTTTTTATTTGTGTATATTTTTGCAAATACCCTACTGTCTTTTTTACTGTGGTTTATATAGGCTTGGATACCCATTAGTGTAAAACTCACAAACTTTGCTCTTCCATATTGGCTTAGCTGTATTCTTGGCTTGTTTGTTTACACCTAAAATCAGCCTGTCAATTTCCACAACACACACACACACACACACACACACACACACACACACACACCTCTGTTGGGATTCAGTTGAATCCTTAGATTATTTCAAGAATTGACACTATTACACTATAAAGGGTTTTATACAATTTTTATATTAAGAAAGATTTTATTTTTCTGTTACCTGAAACAACTTTTATTCCAGGACTGAATATTTAATATTGTCAAATGTCTTTTCAGCTCCTTTGATGATTATAAATTTTTTGTTCTTTGTTTCTCATCTATGACTACATATTAATGGATTTTCTAATACTGAATTTTTGTAATATTACTGGAATAGACCCCACTTTTATATGCTTTTATTACTTGATTAATAACATTCTGGATTTGTTTTGCTAGTATTTCATTAAGAATATATTTAAATAAGTTCTATCTTTAGTTTTCCTGTCAGCTTTTGCTAAAGGGTTTTGTTATCTTCTAGCAACAAATTAATGTGGCTTTCTTCTTTTTGTATGCCCTGGAACTATTTCTAGGAGATAATTATTTGTTTCTTGTAAATTTGAAAGAAATTATAACACCAAATGAATCTGAAAGTTCTTTTAAAGAAATCTAAACCATTGGTTATTAAATGTCTTTTGTGATAATTATTCTTTTAAATCTTTGAACTTTGGGGAAATTATTTTTGTTAATTTATATTTTCCTAGAACATCGTGTATTTCAGTAAGCTTTTGAAAAGCATTAGCTTAGACATTCTTCTCTTATGCTCTTATATATCTATTTCCCCTTGCTCATTTTTAGCTTATTTTATGTACTTTCATTTTTTTTCTTAATTACATTGAGGAGCTTCTCAACTGTATCAGGCTTTTCTATGGTTTTTAATGAGATGGTTATTTTTAAATTTATTTAATAGATTATTTTAAAATATATCAACTTCTGCTATAATCCTCACTCATTTTTTTCCCTCTGGTTAATCTTATATTTGTGATATTTAAAATTTAGTCTAAATGTAAGTAATTTTCTGTTGCTGAATAATAAAAACTTTAAGAGGCTCAAAATTTCAGCTTTCAAATCACTGATTCAATTTTTACAGTATGGATTCTTTACTGCTTTCTAAGCAGTTTTAAAATTAGTTATTGTATCTTTTGTTTCCTTTCGTTTGTTCCTTATCTCATTCAGCTCCTTTTGCACTTCTGTCTGGCTCCCAGCTCATATCTTTTTATATCTCTGTCTATTGTCTTATCTTCTCGTCTTTCATCTCTTGTTTCATGGTGTTCATTTCTCTTTCTTTTTACTTCAGGAAAAAGCAGACGCTTTCTAAAATCTACTTCTTTATTCTGTCCTATTTATTTTATTTTTAAAGTAGGTTTTCTCCTCTGATTTTTGAGGAACTGTGCTCACCTCATCTTATTATGCATAATCTTGTTATAGGCTACATTTTATAACTTTTCCTTCTTACCCAACCAAACTTAAATGATGAGATATTATCAATAATCAACATTTCCCCCAAATTGAGTGGGTATGCTAACTTTTTTTTTTTTTTCTCTGTATGGTATCATTGCCCACTGTATCTGGTAGCAAGCCTGGCAGAGAAAAACCCGCTCATGTTAGTTGGGGAAAAACAACTGTTAAAGCCCACTAATTTTTTTTTTTTATTTGGGGGTGCCCTAAGCACCCTCATGGAATAAGCTCTTCATCTTTACTGGAGAAAAAGTTCCTAAGGCAAATGCTCCCTTCATGTCCCATGGGTTAACCTTGTGTCTAGCTCTGTGCCCCTATCAATTAGTTTCCACTGGGTCCAAATATTTGTCTCTTGTTTTTCTGCATTTTCATTCTTCTCTACTCATTAAAATCTTTTTTTTTTTAATTTTTTTTAGTGAACTCTATCTAGAAAATATCTAACTGAAATTCCTCTGTGTATTTGCAATTAAATAATACTTTTCATTGACTTCTGGTACTGATGCATGGTGCCTCCAATTTTTGTATCATTTTAATGATTTTAGAAGGAATTTGGAAGAAGATAGTTAACCACCTGACCTCACTATGAATCTTCACCTAATATATAAAAGTGATGTTTATATAATTGTTTATTTTTCATTGAAGACACATGTCTGTGAATGATTGTGATGGAAATTGTAATCCCTCCATAACGTTAAATTATTAAGAGGTATAGAAACTGCATATTTTTGAGTTGTATCTTGTTCTTTACTTCTGACATTATGTGTGTTTGGTACTAACACTCTGAAACTATGGAAAACAGAAGCTCCCATGTCACCATCCATCAGTTAAATCTTTGTTAAAACCAAGCACATGCATTATCTGGGCCAAGATTTCTGCTTTGAAGAACTCTTGCACATATGTTCTAGACTCCACTGGGATGAACTGGTGGGTACTGTGGTATTCCTTACACACGTAGGGTGAAGCTGAATCTCCCATGTGATAAGAGTGTAGGGAGTGTATGGAAAAGTCAGCCATATGTTAAAAAGGAACCATGAATAAATACAAAAATAGCATTTGGAAGTTAATTTGTTTACCTGTTTTCTACTCTGCAACCAGTGGTCTCACCAGGAATATGACACCTTCAGCAGAAATTTGTAAAAGAACAAAAATAAGGGGATAGACACGAACATACAGAAACTGACAAACTAGCTCAAGAGTTTTGATATGTCAGCCTATCTCTATTCTCCTCTAATGTCTGTTCTTTACTCATAGTTTTGTGAGTAAAGATTCATGTCCACATTTGTGTAGAATTCAGTCAATTTCCATCAGAGCCCCAGGAAGGAATGCATTTGCTTTCCTTTTTAGATATTAGAAACTGAAATATATCTTGAAAATTAATTGTTAAAATGGTGATGCAATGTTAAAATTGCAAATCACAAATACAAATGAAAATGTAAGGTTTGTAAGGTTTATATTACACTCTTTACTTTTCCAGTTAGTTTCTACATTTTTTTTTTAAACAGCCTAGTCTAATACTAATCTGAAATAGTATGTACAGCACATTCTTTGGCATATAAGAGAATAAGCCTTTGTATTTTGTTGTTTCCCATCTTCAGTCCTTGAAATTCCAGGCTTAATATTGCAGGGCTGGAAGCTTTTTATTCTGCAGTGTGAATTGTGCAAATGTCTTTCTATGTACAGGCACAATCCATTTTAAATATCCACAAATTTCCCTAAAGTCCCAAGTGGTTTCCTTGGCAACAAGGCTGCTGAAATGTAAAGGGCTAAGGTAGTTAGGATATTGCCTATCATTCTTCCTCTCTAGGTTATTTTAAATAGCTGCAATTTTCTTTGCACATCTAAAAAAAAAAATCCACAGAGGTTGGAGATACAAAGGCAAATAGGAGAGACATTAGAGGATAGCAGTACATCAGAGTCTAATTTGTGTGGACAAATTATTACTTTCACTATTCCCTGATTTGTAGAGCACCATTTTCATATGCCAAATTGTAGTACAAAAGAAGAGCAAACCATAAATACATCAGAATAATTTTTAGATAGAATGAGATAAAATATCTGCAAATAGCTTTTGACAATAGAGGCAGTGATTAATAATGGCAAGGTATCTATGCAAGTTCTTTTCAGTTCACCAGGGATAGCATGCAACTGATGAGGCCAGGCCTTGGCACAATGAGCAGTAGGAAATTAAACACACCAAGGTAGACAAGGAATATCCTCCACAAAGCTTCCACCCTAGGACCCTAGATGAAACTTCAAATTTTATATGTGTATTTGGTGAATTATTTTGTCAGCTCTTGGTAAATTATTGCAGGTGTTATTTGCTCTTATTTATTAATCTGCCTTTCACCACACTTCCTCACACAGTTTAGCATGGTGTCCCAATAATTGATTTTTAGGTGTGTCCATGGAATACATACCACAGGGATTCCCAAAGCAAAGGGACCTTTTCCCCTGGTGGAATTTTGTGGATCAAATTGAAAAATCTTCTGTCAATTTCTTAGGGTATGCCTCCATTCCTCTTATCTGCTTGTGGGCCCTAATGATAAAGGTACATGTCTAGCAGCAACTCCCTGGAATACCACCCCTTCATGAAAATAACCTGTTACAAGTTATAAGGCAATATTTGTAAACCCTATCTGACACTCCTATAAACCTAGTGATCAGATGTCTTTCGTGACACCTGATCTCTAGTAATCAAATCTTTGGACCAGCAAGATCATTATTGATTGTTAGTGATCAGAAACTTTGTATCAGTAAAATATTGACAATCCCACTTCATCATGAACACATGTCTTCTTGCCTAATGCTTGTCCATTCTATTGGAGAGTATCCTTCCAAATCACAAATTTGGAAAAAGATTAATGTTAATTTTTATTTTTAAAGATATCGTGCATATGACAGGGAAAAAATGCAATGTTGTGATGCTTCTCAATAAGATTTTTATACAGATTTCTGATTCTATGGATCATGACTTTCAAAAAACATTTTTAAGTAATACACAATATATCAAAAATATTTTAAAATAGCATATCATGATAAATGCATTCACAACAAGTTGTGTTATTCCTAACTAATAACATTACTCCTCTGACTTTGTCTAATCCAGACCTATCATATCTGCCACCCTCATCACCTTCCTTCCTCCCTTCTGTCTTGTTCTTTCTTTTTTTCTTTCTTTCTTTCTTTCTCTTTCTTTCTTTCTTTCTTTTTCTTTCTTTCTTTCTTTCTTTCTTTCTTTCTTTCTTTCTTTCTTTCTTTCTTTCTTTCTTTCTTTCTTTGTTTTCTTTCTTTTTCTCTTCTTCCTCCCTTTCTCTCTTTCTTTCTTTCCTCCCTTTCTTCTTTCTATCCTTCCTGCCTCCCTTCTCCCCTCCCCCATCCTCCCTTCCTCCCTTCCTTCCTTCCTTCCTTCCTTCTTCTCTTCCTCTCTTTCTTGTTTACGAACCAACACTTGGTAAATGCTCAAGCAAGGGAACACACTCTACTAAGGTAAATTACGTTTCAGCAAATAATTACAGTAATGCCATAAGTAAAGACTATTGCATATTTTTATGTCCCTAAGTCTTAGTACAACATGTAATATATAAATAAAGTATTTAGTAAATGTTAGCTGAAGAATAAAGAGAAGTATCTGGAAAGTCATTTGTGATAATAAAAGATTGTAATTCTATTTTAAGTTGTCGCTATTAAGAAACACATATGATTTTAGACCTTATGGTAAGTTCTGACATGGCTAGGCTGCAATATACTTATAGGACAGTGGCAGAAAATAAAATAAGAAAGATTTCAAAGGACATTACATTTTATCTTAAGGAGTTTTGAGTTCTATCTTGTAGGTTAAAGGTTCTTAACATTTTGAGTACATAAATCCTTTTAAATCTTATGGAAACTGGGAAATCTTTGTTTCTGTCTCTGTTTCTCTATCTCTCTCTCTCTCTATATATATACACACTCATATATACATATATACCAAACGGTTCTTTACAATTAGGGAATTCATAACTACCAGAAGCTCATTGTTCAGTCCTCTAAGCCCTTCCTACTCAAAGTGAGGTCCGTTGGCATCACCTGGGACTTGGTAAAATGCAGATTCTCAGGTACCACCTCCAGCTTAGTGTAGAATGCTAAAAAGATTTCAAATGATCCATAAACATTAAAGTTTGGGAATGACCATTCTAAGCATTAAGTTAAAGCAACATAGTAATCAGTGATCAAAATACCACATACGCAAAATAATGAAATGCAAAGATTTGCTGCATTCATCTGTCTTTGCTTGTGAAATTCTACTCCTGGAATGCTTATTTTCCTAAAACAATTGGATACATCTTGAGGGCAACAATCCTACTCTTCACCAGAAAAAAAAGAAATCTCAGGATGGTATAAAAGAGGCAATAGAGTGTGCTGAATGCAGTTAGATTACTAAGCTGGAGTCCCTTTTCTTTAATTAACTATGTATCTTGGAACCTTCCGGGACCTCAGTTATTTCTTGTCATCTTTTTGATGATGACAAAAGTCCCTGGCAAGCACAACAGTCAAAAATAAACACTTCTGTTAAAAAATACAAAAAATGTGGGAAGATGACAGAGGTGGTAGTGTAGTTTTTGAACCTCTACAAGAGGCCATAGAAACAGAAACATAAGATAGAAATATCAAAACCCGCAAAACTCTAACAGCAAATGTAGATGGGAAAGTATTTCTTGAACCCCAAATACTACCAGGTTGGGATAGACCATGAAGAACTGGTAAACCACACATTCACCAACAATTTCACTGAGAGGCCCAGTGGGCCAGTTAGAGCAGCAGCTGAAGTTTGCTTCACAAGCTTCAGAGTGTGGTGAGGGCAAGGAAACTGCAATAAGGTGGAATAATTATGAAGTGGTCTGGGGCCCATGAGATCTCAAAATTAGCCAATGAAAACTTCTCAGGATAAAGATGTATTCATTTTTTATTGTTGTGTAACAAACTACCACAAACTTAGCACCTTAACACAGCACACATCCCTGAAGGGGTGTGGGGAAACAAGCATGCTGACTTGAGTGACTTTGGAAAATAATGCTTTGACTGGAAACTGTAAGACTAAAAACAAAAGGAACTGCACTTAATATCTGTACTCCAGTTGGTAAATTTGTTTCTCATGTGGGTATATGTTAACAATTCTGAAACTGCTGGATATGTATACTAGAACCGAACAAACAAGTAAACGGATGGTAGATGATGAAAGGCAGGCTTCTCACTGTTAGAGAAGGAGGTTCAGACAGGCAAGAGGGAAAGACTGGAATGAACCATGTTGTACTGAGCTTGAGTCAAAATTGTGAGTATGAACTCAAGTTTAGACTAATGCAAGTACAGCTATATAGCTACAGATATAACAATAAATATGTATTTATATGTATATACACGAGTGAGTATGCATACATATATTTCCTAGTTCTGTCCACTGAAAGGGCCATAAAAGCAAGGACACTCCAATAGTGATGAGCAAACCCAGTGTCCAGATCTTAGTTTCTAATGCCATTTGCCAATAAAAGGAACTAGAGCTCCTTGGAGAAATGGTTGTCTTGGGATGGGCCAGGAAATATACAAATAAACCAATAGCATCTTTTAGTGCCTTAAAATAAGGCAGCAAGCAATAAAACACAAAAGAGTTGGAGTATGTCAAAGGGACACAGAAGACAATCTGAAAGAGCTTCCAATGGCTAAAGCTGAAACATTTTAAGCAAAAATATTAATAATGTATTGAGTTATGACTCAAAATATAAAGTAAATACCTTAGAGTCAATACTTAAATAATTAAATAATTGAATAAAATTTTTAAATGAAGGAGAGAAGGCAAATTTCCTTAAAGAATTCCAAATAATTTATGTAGATACTTCTTTAAGGGAGGTGGAACTTAACTTCCTATCCCTTCAGTGTGAGTGACTTAGTGCTTTGTGACTTGTTTCCAAAGATGGGAGAATGGAAAGGGGAAAAACAGTCATTTTACAATGACAAAAAATACCTTGGCCAAAGGAGCAAATTTACATAGGTGATAAGTCAGATTGAGAGCAACTACCCTTAATATGATGTAATGAGAATGTCACTTCACTTCTACAATCTTTCTCTCGAAACCCATCACCCCAGTCTAATCATTAGAAGAATATTGACAAGCCCCAGTGGAAGAACTTTCTACAAAATAATTTACAAATATTCTTCAATATTCTTAAGGTCATCAGACAAGAAGAATATGAGAAATTTTCTCAGACCAGAGGAGACTGAGACATGACGGCTAAATGTTATGTGGTATCTTGGATAATATCCTAGATCAGCAAAAGGACTTAAGGGAAAAAATAATAAAACCTGAAAAAAGTATGGAGTTTAGTTAATTGCAATGGACCAATGTTGGTATATCACTTGTGATAGATTGTACCATCAGGTGATAAAACATTAATGATAGAGGAAATGGTATATGGGGTTATGGGGCAGCAAGGGAGAGACAATGCCAGTAAGGCTGGGACTACAATCTTATACAACATAATCACATACGTTTCATCACCTTGATCCTATTTTTATTGAGAGCCTATAATGAGGACAGCCTGCATAGAATACAATCCAAATTGAGGACAGGCACACTAGAGACAAAAGAAAGAGAAGTATTCAAACAAAAGTGAAGAAAGGGCACAGACTCAGCAGTTCTCAAAAAGTACAAGGGCATTTTTAAAAACAGTGGAAAAATAAAGAGAGAGAATGAGAATGAAAGAGAAGGGGGGAGAGAGAGCATTAGTCAAAACGTATCAAACTGTGCACTTACAATGGTGCATTTTATTTTATGCAAATTATAGCGCATAAAGATGATTCAAAGTTAAAATATAAAACCATGAATAGTCTGAATGTTTGTGTCCCTCCTAAAATTAATATGTTGAAATCCTAATGCCCAAAGTAATGGTATTAGGAAGTGGGGTCTTTGGAAGTGGATTAGGACATGAATGAGATTAATGTCTTATAAAAGAGGTCAAAGAGAACTCCCTTGCCTCTTCTACCACAATCACTTCCCTTGCTCACTTTTACACAGTAAGAATTCTGGTAAAGGGCCTTCACCAGAACCTCTGCTGGCACTCTGAACTTGGATTTTCAGCCTCCAGAACTGTGAGAAATAAATTTCTGTTGTTTATAAGTCATCCAGTCTGTGGTACATTTTTAATAGCAGCCTGAAAGGACTAAGACAACTACTTCACAAACTATGAAATAAAGGAGGAAAATTACCAAAAGTTACCTCAAAATAGACAGAAGGTCTAAATCAACATAGAAGAAAAATAGAAAATAAATGACAAAAAAAGCACTAGGCCTATATGTATTCATGGGTGAATTGTAACAAACTTTTAAAGGTCAGTAATCACAATTGTACTTTAACTATTTTATACTATAAAAGTAATATAATTTCCAGTTTTATTTTACTTATATTGTATATCACTGATTTCCAAAATCTGTCAAAGATCAAATGTCCAAAAAAGAAAACTACAGACCAATCCTACTTATGATTATCAATATAAATATCCCAAATAAAATGTAGCCAGTCAGAAACACAACCTATTTAAAAGATTATACAGCAAGTCCAAATGATGTTTATTTCAGAGATGCACACATAGTTTAATACTAGGAAGTCCATCTGTATTATTCGTTACATTAGCAGAACAAGAAACAATATTATATGATCATCTCTATAAATGCAAAAAATATATTGGGTAAAATTTATTACTATTTTATGTTTAAAAACTCTCAGTACAATAGAGTTATCTGTCTGCTTCCTCAGCATAATCAAATATATACCTTAGACTCAAAGCCAGAATCTTACTTAATGTGGAAACAGGAGGTTTTTCTGCTAAAGTGAGGAATAAGACAAAGATGTCAACCACCCAGCATATGTGCTGTAGATATTAAGCAGTGCAGTTAGAAAATAGAAAGGAATTAGGGGCATAAGAGTTAGAAAGAGAGAGGAAACACTGTCTATTTTCACATAATAGTATAATACATCTGAAAAGCACTAAGGAATCCATGGAAAAAATTATTACAACAACTAAGATAATTTGATAAAGTAGTAGCTTATAAAGTCAATATACAAAATCAATAGTCTTTATGTATATTGCTAAAAAATTGTAGTATCCATAATGGAAGAGACCTGTTCTATATTATAGTTGATAGATAGATAGGTAGAGACATATAAGTAGATAAATACATAAAGAATGAACTTCACAAGAAATACGCAAATCCTATATAAGCAAAACTTCAAAATACTCTGACACATGCAAAGATATATTTGAATAAGTGTAAAGAATTAACATGGTTTTGAATAGTAAATTATCTATCTATCTATCATCTACCAGTTTTGTAAACTTTATACATTTTGCACAACCCTAATAAATAGGCAATCACACAATCATGCTTTTTTATTTCTCAAAAGCTAGAGAAACAGTTTTTAAAATCAAGTTTATTTGCAAAAGCAAATAAGCAAAAGGACAACCAGGAAAATCATGATATAGCATGAATTGGGGAGGAGCTATAGAGGATGGCTAGCTCGATTTGATATTATAAAATATTATTATAACATCATAAGTGAACAGTATAATAGTAGCATGTAACTAGCCTGAAAAAGCAATGTGGATAATATAAAATTCAGAAATATTCTCAGTTGTATATTAAAATGTGGTCTCTGAAATCAGTGAAGATAATATAAGTGGATAGTCACTAAAAAAGGAAAGTTTGTATTCATTTGAAATAAGACAAATGAGAAAAATACCAAATTTATCATAAAATTCTATGTAAAATATGAGATCATGAAGGTTTTAGGAGAATGCATCAGTGCATTTCTCTATCACATGAGCATGAAGAAATATTTCATAATTTGCTTGTGAAGCCATCAGGTCCTAGACTTTTGTTTGTTGGGAGTTTTTAATCACAGTTTCAATTTCAGTATTTGTGATTGGTCAGTTCATATTTCTATTTCTTCCTGGTTCAGTCTTGAGAGATTGTACCTTTCTAGGAATTTGTCCATTTCTTCCAGGTTGTTCATTTTATTGGCATATAGTTGCTTGAAGTAGTCTCTATGATCCTATGTATTTCTGTGGTGTCCATTGTAACTTCTTTTTCGCTTCTAATTTTATTGATTTGAGCCCTCTCCCTTGTTTTCTTGATGAGTTTGGCTAAAGGCTTGTCAATTTTGTTTACCTTTTCAAAGAATCAGCTTTTAATTTCATTGATCTTTTCTATTGTTTTCTTCGTTTCTATTTCATTTATTTCTGCTCTGATCTTTACAATTTCTTTCCTTGTGCTAACCTTGGGTTTTGTTTGTTCTTCTTTCTCTAGTTGCTTTAGGTGTAAGGTTAGGTTATTTATTTGAGAGTTTTCTTGTTTCTTTAGGTAAGATTGTATTGCTATAAACTTCCCTCTTAGAACTGCTTTTTCAGTGTCCCATAGGTTTTGGATCATTGTGCTTTCATTTTCATTTGTCTCTAGGTATTTTTTAATTTCCTCTTTGATTTCTTCAGTGATCCATTGGTTGTTTAGTAGCATATTTTTAGCTTCCACGTGTTTGTGTCTTTTACAGGTTTTTTTTCTTGTAGTTGATTTCTAATCTTGTAGCAATGTGGTCAAAAAGATGCTTGATATGATTTTAATTTTCTTAAATTTACCGTGGCTTACTTTGCGGTCTAGCATGTGATCAATCCTGGGAAATGTTCCATGTGCACTTGAGAAGAATGTGTATTCTGCTGTTTTTAGGTGGAATGCTCTATAAATATCAATTAAGTCCATCTGGTCTAATGTGTCATTTAAGGCCTGTGTTTCCTTGTTGAGTTTCTGTCTGGATGATCTGTCCATTGATGAAAGTGTGGTGTTAAAGTCCCCCACTATTACTGAGTTGCAGAGGAAGGAATACTCTCAAAGTCATTCTACAAGGCCACCATCACCCTGATACCAAAACCAGACAAAGATACCACAAAAAAAGAAAATTAATAATATGTCAGATTGATGATGTAACCAATAACCACCAAAGAGAAACTATTTCAAGACAGTTTAAAAACCCATTAATTTGGTTAATTTTCCTAGTTTATATACTCTAAGAAAAGATAACTGCAAACTAAATCCAGAGGCAAAAATTTAAACTCTTCAGTAATCATATCATTGGAGGTAGTGTTACTATTGCAATTCTGAAAATATTGTATGTGTATTGTGAGATAAAACAAATGACTAACTATGTTGGTGTCAGAGAAAAGTGGATTTTTACTCAGGGGAAACAATATAAAAATAAGACTAACAAGATTAAGTAAAATCTCTGTAGTCTTGAATTTGAATAAAATATGAAGTAAGATTTTATCTAGTTTATCTTATAAAAACTATTTTCTAACTCTGTCCACAAAAAAGGCCTGGAAACAATAACTCAACTAGTAATAATGAAAACCACAGTGTCCAGGTTTTGTTACCTAAATGTTATTTTCAACAGTAAGGAACCAGAGCTCCCTGGAAAAATGGCTGTTTCAATATTTGGGGCATGAAACATACAAGATGATGCTGGAAAATTTTGTTATACTAGGAAGAAAATAAGATTATAAGTACTTCTAGGGTCATGGCCAGAGAACTCTGCCACAGACTATATTGGAGCATCAGTATATATAATAAGTATGTCAATTTTTTTTAATACATGTGTTTATAATGATAATGTAAAAAGCAAAAAAACAAAAAAAAAAAAATCAAACCATAAAAACTCATTGGTTACCTTTGAACAGTGAGACTATCCATCCTGGTTTATCAAAGGCAGGCAGTTTGGCTTATTCTGTTGTTCCAATTATTCTGTTGTACCAATATAATTATTAATAGTGTCTCCTTTCATTTAAAAAATGTACTGGCTTGGACAATAAATTGTATATTCAATTTACCTTTGTAGGATGCCAGAAGGCCAACATATTAAATTTAAAAATAGCAAATTTTTAAATTTGCCATTTTTTTAAAAATGGGAAAAAAAGTGTTTTTTTTTAAAAGAAGGGAAAAAAGTGCTTTATTCTGACTTTTTTTTAATAACACTGTACTTTAGGATAACTAGTAGTTGAGACAGGGGTTTTCTTGATAAAGTATTGCAGCTAACTAATGAATAAATATTGATAGAACTTTAAAATCAACAGTTTTTCAACCTCTATTTGATAAACGATTCTAGGCAATGATCATCAGTAAGGGAGATGGCCAGATATTATATTGGTTTTACTGGAATTATACCATGTCACTTATGAAATGTTTTTGCCAAAAACGTAAACCTTATCAAGTTTGTTATTATTTTTTTCATCTTTTCTAATCACCAGTTTACAGGATATACAAGGGAGGGAGAAAGATGTTGAATAACACCTCAAGGAGGAGATTAGCAAAGTCCAGAGCATGGGAAACTATAGGCCAAAATCCCAGTTTCTTAAACAGATAAACTATAAGGGGGTTGGGGAAAAAAAGAGACATAGGCAAGGGATCCTATAAATTAAGTGAGACTTAAGAAACATATTGTCTCATTGCAACATATAAAGTCAATTTGGATATGGTTTCACACTAACTCTTTAAAATATTATAGGACAATCATGCAAACTGATTGGATATTTAATGACATCAGGGAATTAAAAGATTTTAGGTGTATAGTGTATTAAAATACATTTCAAAAAGCCCTTCTATTTAAAAAATACACACTGGTGTATTTATGGATCAAAGGTAATGTGGTCTGGAGTTTTATTCGAAATAATTGGAGGGAGGAGGTGTGAGGGTTATAGATAAAATCTTTGGGGACGTATGTAAATAATTATTGAAGCTGAGTGGTAAGTGAGTGATAGGTGCATGAGTGGGGGTTATTATGTTATTCTCTCTACTTTTATATGCTTGAAAATTTCCATAAGAAAATGTTTATCCAAAAATGCAAAAAAAAATACATGTTTACCCAAGAAGTATAACAGAAATATATTTAATAGCTGCATATCTTCTTTGAGACAAGTCATGTTTCTCTCTATTCAAGAACATTTTGAGTTGGAGATGAGCAGAGGGAGACATTTCTTTCATACATGAAATATCTTATTCTCATCCACTCAGACCTGAAAGGGAAAATGAACCCCATTCATGTAATTCCCAGACACTGCTACTCCCCTAAAGTCAAAATTCCTTCAGAAATAAAGTTTTCTTAATAATCTGGTATTAAATGGTAATACTATTTTGCCCCTAAATGGAAGATCATTTAAAAATTCAGTAACTGGTTAAATGTACCCATGTATGGTCTATTTTTGGAACACAAAAGTAAAAAAATATATCTGGACACAAATTCTTTTCAGCAAAACTCAAGACTACAAAATAATAATAATAATAATAAAAATACACCGTTAAGACTGAAAGAGCCATTACATTTATTGCTTCTTATAGTATGAAGAACATGCTGATACTTTCATGATTTCTGCTAAAATATTAAAATACTCTGCATCAAGTCTAATAACCACCCTGTTCAAAGAATCTTTTTTAATCAGAATATGCATCTTACAGGAACATATTATATATATATATATATATGACCATTTGAAATATCTCTTTATTTAATGTATTGTGCAGGTAATACTATTCACTTTTTTATAGTATGAGGATCCAGAATAGTTGGCCATATTTAAAGCAACCTTTATTAAAACAGAAAAATCTGAGAGCTTAACACATGGAATCAATGCTCTATTTTAACCAATAAAATAATATTCTATAAACTAAGGGAAGGGAGAAACCATTAACAGTAATACTGAGCATGTTTTTGTTTTGAAAATTTTTTGACTATAAATTCTTCATGTGCTTTAAAAATTATATTAGCAACAGAGATCAAGTTTTAAAGAGTGGGGAGACCGTCAATAGCATTAAAACACTTCCTTCGACCAGACTTCCTCTAAGATGTTTCATATGGTATTCCTGCAGTTACTCTCATCACATAATAGCGCTTGTTTAGAATACTGGAGATTCTGGTCTCATTGAGCCAAAAGAGGAAGATGTAAAATCTTGGGCTCAAATCTCAGATCTTTTAAAACTGTACTATTTTTGTATTTCATTTTTAATGTTTAGGTCATTTCCTCTTTTAAACTGTGAGTTTAAGAATGTCCAAAGACTGTATAACAAATCCACTCAAAACCAATGAATAATCTCATAACATATACATGCAGTTTGGGAAAGGTATCTTGTTCATTTTATATTCCCTTCATGATTCTATAATATACATGAAAATATGGTTTATTATTTAAAAAGTTATGTATAAAAGATTTGGATAGGAAAATAAATGATAATTGGGTTCTAAAGAGTTTCATCTCTAGATCATTAGTAACCACAGTCTCAAACTCAAAAGGGCAATGTATTTACCATCTACTCATCATTATCCTCCAGAAAAATATCACTTATGTATAACAAAGAGTGACTGATGTATCTTAGATTTACTGGGTAACCGGTAAAAAAATGAATTATTGTAATTTTTGGTACACTCCCAAATTAAAGCAGTATGTTACTCAGTTCAAATTACCTAACAGTCTGACAGGCTGTGTTGTCTGGGCAAATCAGAGGTCTTTCCCTCTGTACTTTACTCAGATGCAGTTTGTTCTGGGCTTTGTAGTAAACTATAGCTCCCTTTTACTTTTAATTTTATGTCTATATTTTAAATCTCCATTCTTTTTTGTAGAATTAGATAATTTTTTTATCAGAAATATTGTGATGATGAAATATTGACAGAAAAACACACAAATATTTAGGACATTTTAAATTCTGTGACTAAGGATCAGGTAAGAAGAAGGTTGCTCCTTCAAAGGTAAATTTGCTCTCCTAAGAAAAAAATATACTTTATTTTGGTTTCCACCATTACTTTCTAAAGGGAAAAAAGACATCAAATGTTACTTTGGAATAGCTTACATTTAGGTTGATTTATTTATTAACTTTGATATATTCTGATCTAATTAATTCTGAATCAAAGCCTGTCAAAAATAACAAATATCAAGTGCTAAGGTAGGTTGCTTAATTCAGAAACTTGAGTTTTCCCTGTTTCCGTATGAAAATTGATATCTTCCTAATTTGCCACAGACTTTTACAGGAAAAAAAAAACTGTAAAGTGGAATATGAGGCAGTCAGTGTTTATGAATGGTGTATATTCTTATTCATTATGATTACACAGACCCAAGTATATTATAGGAAAAATAAGGAAAAATATCTATTTAATAGACATATCTTTTAATTGAATAACTCTTTAGGCCTCAAGTTTTATTACTCCTTATATTTTTGACCGTATATGTGTATGTGAGTGTGCATGCATTTACGCTGTTTATTTTTTGAAAATCAGTTCTATCCTTCCTTGAATTCTCTCAATAGTCATCTTATGTTCTCTTCTCACACAGAGTGTAAAAATATAGACTTGACAATGATCATTAACAAGTCCTAATTAATTAAAACACAAAACTGTCCTTGATCATTTAGTAACTGGTAATATTTTAATCTGTTTTCTTAGTCTGATGAACCAGGATGGAATATAAAATTCATTGTATAAATTGTTCTTAAATAAAAATTAATGAAAAGTGATGATGCCTAAATCTAAAATTAAAAACTCAAGTAGTTTATGATTATGTACATTTTCTTTAAACACGAATATCATGAATGTGCATTTCTGAAAGACATTAATATTGAGGAAATTAAGTCATTTATTTTGTGACTGATAATAAAGTTATACTTCTCTTTATTTATGTCAATAATTCTTACTAGTACTATAGCTAATTTTTATTTTGGGTAAGATTATTCTTACTTTAGTTCTCATTGCCTTTAGCTGGAAAAGGAATGAATAAAAGGGGTACTCTGTGGTTCTGGATTTTAAAAATGAATGCATGATAGATGTGCATTAAGATTTAATCAATGGTATTTATTAACCCATATGTAAGTATAATAGAATGGTTTGGATTAATAACAGAACAAAATATGGAGTAAGACTTCAATATGTATGTCAGTCCCATTGTGGCTGACATACACCTTTAGATATTATTGTGAATGTTATTTCAACAATCTGCACATACTTCCTGATGATCAAATTAATAATGCTAACCATGTGATCAGAGAAAATTAAACAATAGCTACATTTTATAACTTTTAGTGAGCATTGTGATATATTGTCGGCATGCGTTATTTCATTAATTCTCGAAAAATAACCTTGAAACAGAGATAATATCCTTTTTTTTTTCCAAATAAGGAAATTAACACTTGGTTGCAAGGCTAATTGGACAAGGTGATAGAGTTGCAAGACTGCCTGTCTGCAAAGCTTTTAAGTTTGTGCGCTTCCAAGGCATATGTTTTTAAATATTTGGTATTCAGACTAGTCAATGATATTAACTAGAACACACATTCTTGTACTATACCCAACAAATGCACTATTTTAATAGTGATACTAGATTCCCGTTTGACTTCTTCACATCTGGGTCCTCCCTAGATTTACCCAGCTTAATTAATTCCACTCAGTCAGTATTTTTCAGCCCTAACCCAACCCATGGTGCCAGACTTTATTCCGCTTCTCTAACATCCTACATCTAATTCCTTAGTAAATTCTGTCAGTGTACCTTTAAAATAACTGGCTAATGTCTTCTGTTGTATTAAAAATACATTAGGTACTTTTCATCATTGTTTTTACTGTGCATTTAGGCTTTGATGTGATATTTTGTGATTTGATTCGAATCAGGGAACCTTCCCTTATCAAGGTTTCATTTGTAAAAAATGATATATTAAACATGCATAGAAATGAGGCTCCTCAGTTATAAATAAAACCTTGCCTCTAGATTTTTTACACTGTGCTTGTGTATATTTTAACAATGATCTTTCACAAATGGGTTGTTTGTGCCGCAAATATTGTAATGTTTTTTACAAAGCATTCTACTAAATCTCAAATGCTGTAGGAAAATAGTGTTGTTATAAAAAATAATTAAATGATTATTGTAAACTATTTTCCACTTTGCACAACCAGCGTATCAATGCTTTTACTTTAAAATGTGGAAATGATATATTTTGAGAGTCTATAAATGTGAAAGAGTTAGAAGAGCACATATTTAAAATTGAGTGTCAACTCTAAGCAATTAATATTGGGTGCCTAAAGCACTGTGTTGAAAATTTTTGCCTGTATTCAGGGTCAGAGTGAATATCACCCTGATTGTTCAGGGCCGTCTGCCACAGGCATTAGAGGGAGAGTGGTAGTATGACACACATTCACTATGTGTGAACATGAAAGAACAAAATTCTGACTTTTTAAAAAAAACTTCTGAATAGTACCTTCCATTAAAGAAGGGGTATATCTTATTCATCTCTGTTTTCAAAGTATTTAGCATGGGGTTTGTACATAATACGCTCTTACGTTGAATAACTGCATAAAAGTAAGTAAAAGTAAAAATTGCTCAGTCTTTTAAAAATAAATACAAATTTAAACAATTACAAATATTTTAAAAGTTCGGTCTGAGATAAAGAAAAATGTGTCAACTTACATGATTAAGAAATGACTTTGAACCTGGTCGTGAGTTCCCTAACAATCCTTCCTCAGCTGCAAAGGTAACATTATTATGAAGTTTATGCTTATGACTCTTCTGCTTATAATTATTTTGCACATATGTGCATGTTTTTGTGTACTATTTTATAAATGTTTGAAGTCTGTATAAATGTTATACTGTATATCTTCTTTAAATAACTTGCTTTTCCACGGAATACCATTTTTTGTGATATTCATTCATATTGATGCAGCTAGCTGTAATTCAATTATTTTCACTGCTGCTCAGTATACCTGTGTGTGTACCACACAATATATCTATACATTTCCCATTGAAGAAGACTTTGATATTTTCCTGATTTGCTATTACCTATAATACCGCTATGAACAATCTGTATGTAACACATCTTGAACACCTACAAAAATTCTCTAGGATATCAATTCAGGATAAGAATTTCCGAGTCATAGGTGAACTCTTCTTCAATTTTACTAGAGGAATGCCAAATTGTTTTCCAAAGGGTTGTTCCAAGTTTTACAAACACACATTATAAGAAACCTTGCCATGCCACATCCTTGTTAACTCCTGGTACTGTCAGACTTTTAAATTTTTGCCAATCTGGTGACTGTGAAATAGTATGTTACTGTGATTTTAATTTGACTTTACCTAATTATCATTGAGCTGATGCATCTTTTCATATATTTATGGCTTGTCCTTATTTTATATTCTGTAGAATATCTGTTCAGAATTTTTGCCTTTATTTTGATTGGATTTTGTATTGATTTTTATAGATACCTCTTACTGATTATAAGAATTTACTTTTTATTCCTTGTACTAACCCTTTGGTTTCTATCTTTGTAGCAAATATTTTTTCCAGTTTATAGCTTGTCTTAACTTTTTAATGGTACCCATAAATATGTGTAAGCTTTGACGTTTATTGAAATAAAATGGATCATTTTCATGTTTTCATTCATTATATATTAAGTAATGTATGTATTACTAAATATTGTAGGTGCTGGGGATACAGCTTTGAACAAAGCAGATTAAAAGTCTCTGCTGCTATAGGACATGGTATATAGTGTGAATGTGTGTATTGGGGGTGGTGACAATGAATAAAGCAAACAGTGTTTTAGACGGAGGTATCTGATAGATGAAAAATAAATTAATAAAGCAAAGTTATGGCTGTGGAGATAAGGGCATGAAATTTTAGACAGAATTATTAGGGAAGGTTATCCTGAGAAAGTGATATTTGAATAAGTACCAGGAAAGGTGAAAGATTAAGCCACGTAGATACCTGATGGAAAAGTGTCTCATTCAAAAGATGGAGTAAGAGTAGTGGGAAAGAAAGATCAAGTGCTAGTCAGAGGTTGTCAGATTTTGTAGGACTTTGAAGACCATTTTAAGGCCTTTGTCTTTTATTTCGAGTTAGCAAATTATTGGACAGTTTTGAGCAGAAGAGAGACAAGATCAGATGAATACTTTAGTGTAATCCTCTTGGCTTCTGTGTTAAACATAGTTAAAGAGAGGCAAGGATGGAATCAGAGAGACTAGTTAGAAAATTTTTATACAGATCCAGGGGAGAAAGATGATGGTTTAGAAAAGGATGGTAGCTGTGGACTCATAGTGTTCAGATTCTGAATATGTTTTAAGGCCAACTGATAGGATTTGCTGACAGACCAGATATTGGGTATAAAAAAAAGAGAATCAAGATTTTGGCCTGAGGAACTAGAAGGAAGTTGCCATTTACTGAGATAAAGAAGACTAGGAAGGAGGAGGAGGTTGTTTGGAATGGGAGAAGGATCAGGTGCTTAGTTTTGCACTACTTTAATTTGTGTTGTCTATTCAACAAAGAAATGGAAATGTTCCATAAGCATTTGTGTATGCATGTCTAGATCAGGGCAGACATATGAATTGAAGTCACCAGCACATGTGAAACCATGTAAGTGCAGGATAGAAATGAGTTTTGAGAAGCAAGATAAAGGACATACCAATATTTAGAAGTCCATCAGATAATGAAGGCCTGGAAAAATGTGTGGTGTCCTGGAAGCCAAGTGAAAAAGTGTCAAGGAAGAGTGAGTGGTCAATGTTTCTTAGACATCAAATCAGATGTAGGCTGAGAATTTTCTATCCAATCAGCATCTATTTTAGGTCTTAGAGATATATTCCTATATTTTCTTCCAAATGTTCTTATAAACATTTAAATCTCTAATTTGCTATGACCAGCTTTTTGCATGTGGCATGAGGTTAGTATCTGTGATAGATCAGGTAAGCTCACTGTTGCAATGAGAACAAACAAAAAGAGTAATGTCAGTGACTTTGCAAAACAAGTGTTATTTCTCCCTCATGGAACAATCCAGTGCAGGTCAGCAGAGGCTCTACTCTAACCAGTGATTCAGATATTTAGAGTTCTTTCATTTTATGATTATACCATTCTCTGAAGTCCCCAGTATTTTCACCATTCAGCCGGCAAATAGATGAAGGGAATGAAAAGGCACGTATGGAAGGGTTGTATGGACCAGGCCTATGATATACATGGGGATGTATATCACACCTACTCATATTACTGTGACCAGAACGCAGTCCCTTGGCCACACCTAGCTACGAAAATACTAAGCAATGTGGTCTCGACCTGTGCCCAGGAGAAAAACGGAAACAATTTGATAACAAATAGCCATTTTCTGTCATAGGGTCTAATTTAAAATTTGTTTTTCACAAATATGGGCATGGACGATGAGAACAGAAGACTTAAGAACATAATCATATAATTATTGTAATGGTTGTGTTTCAATAAAGCCTAGTAGGATTGCTTATGCTATTAGAATGATGTTGGAAAACCTTACACCTAAATTAAAAACTGAATCCATTACACACTGTAGTCAGTATTAAACTAAGAATTTATCCTTATATAATTATTATTAAATTAACATGTGTTTTTAATAGCACAGGATAAACTACGTATAACAAGCATTTGTTACATGAAATTTAAAGATGAAATATTTCTACGACCATACCACCCTGAACACGCCTGATCTCGTCTAAAGGTGAAATATTTCTAATTTTGGATGAAAAACTAATGTTTCAATGTTATTTGAAATAGTTCTACAAAAGTGAAAATAATATATCATTTATTCAATACATATTATAATGCTTATCTTAATACAAAAAAATTACTACACATAAGATAATATTTTCCCAATATAAGTACATTAAAATATCCTTTAATTATTACTAACTTATTATTTAAGTTATCAGAAGTATGACTGCCCTTTAAAAATGTCCTTCAAAATGAAGTGACCTAGGTAGGAAGGCTTTATTCTAAAATAAAAAATAAATTCAGAACTAACATAGCATTAATATTTTATCAATATTTTGCTTTAATATTGCATCAGAAGCAAATTAGAATGCAAACCCAGATTCATGTTTTGAATATTAATTGTTGAAGTTTCATGGATCTTTTTAAAGAGTCTGTTAAATCTTAATTAGCTATCATTAACTTATAAAATGTAGAAAATGTCTATTGAAAACCAATATATTATTAGGTCAGTATAAGAAGGTACAGATGTCTCAAAATTAATATCAACTAGAACTTCTGATAAGCTCAAAGAAATAAAAAGACATTTAAGTTTTAGAATGAATCTTAGAAGTATGTTTTTATGTTGGAAAATATTTTGGCTTTTATATGAATATTTTTGTCAATAGGCAAGGGAGTCACATACTGGGTAGTCTATAAACTCAAAAAACTTACTTTTTATAGAAGTAAAAATGTTTTAAAGAAATAGTTAAAACCTTTTTCTGTGATTTTTATTCAGATCTTCTAGCACTATTACCTTAGTATGACATGACTACATTAATAAATATGTTTATTAAGTCTATGAGACATGTCAGAAGTATAATTCTAATAATCAGAGAGTCTTAAATGAGTATTTTTAAAATTGAGGGGGCACAGGTATCAAGGTAGGTATCACTTTTGATAGAAATATGTGTATTATTATTTGGATGTCATATTTTGAAATGTAATATTTTGATTTTCAGTTAACAAGTATTACTATATGTGCAACTAATTACCACTAAACTTTTCTCAATTTTTATCTTTAAAAATTATATATTTTACAATAACAAAAAATTTCACAATTTGTATGGAAACACAAAAGACCCCAAATAGTCAAAGCAATCTTGAGGAAGAAAAATGAGCTGGAGGAATCAGGCTCCTGGACTTCAGACTATACTACAAAGCTACAGTAATCAAGACAGTATGGCACTGGCACAAAAACAGAAATATAGATCAATGGAACAGGAGAGAAAGCCCAGAGATAAACCCATGCACATATGGTCACCTTATCTTTGATAAAGGAGGCAAGAATATACAGTGGAGAAAAGACAGCCTCTTCAATAAGTGGTGCTGGGAAAACTGGACAGCTACATGTAAAAGAATGAAATTGAACACTCCCTAACACCATACAGAAAAATAAACTCAAAATGGATTAAAGACCGAAATGTAAGGCCAGACACTATTAAACTCTTAGAGGAAAACATAGGCAGAACACTCCATGACATAAATCACAGCAAGATCCTTTTTGACCCACCTCCTAGAGAAATGGAAATAAGAACAAAAATAAACAAATGGGACCTATTGAAGCTTAAAAGCTTTTGCACGTAAAGGAAACCATAAACAAGATGAAAAGACAGCCCTCCGAATGGGAGAAAATATTTGCAAATGAAGCAACTGACAAAGGATTAATCTCCAAAATTTGCAAGCAGCTCATGCAGCTCAAAATCAAAAAAAAAAAAAAGAAAAACCAACCCAATCCAAAAATAGACCGAAGACCTAAATAGACATTTCTCCAAAGAAGATATACAGATTGCTAACAAACACATGAAAGAATGCTCAACATCATTAATCATTAGAGAAATGCAAATCAAAACTACAATGAGATATCATCTCACAATGGTCAAAATGGCCATGATCAAAAAGTCTACAAATAATAAATCCTGGAGAGGGTGTGGAGAAAAGGGAACCCTCTTGCACTGTTGGTGGGAATATAAATTGATACAGCCACTATGGAGAACAGTATGGAGGTTCCTTAAAAAACTAAAAATAGAGCTACCATATGACCCAGCAATCCCACTACTGGGCATATACCCTGAGAAAACCATAATTCAAAAAGAGTCATGTACTGCAATGTTCATTGCAGCTCTATTTACAACAGCCAGGACATGGAAGCAACCTAAGTGCCCATCAACAGATGAATGGATAAAGAAGATGTGGCACATATATATACAATGGAATATTACTCATATATATACAATGGAATAATATACAAAGAAACGAAATTGAGTTATTTGTAGTGAGGTGGATGGACCTAGAGTCTGTCATACAGAGTGAAGTAAGTCAGAAAGAGAAAAACAAATACTATATGCTAACACGTATATATGGAATCTAAAAAAAAAAAAAAAAAAATGGTCATGAATAACCTAGGGGCAAGATGGGAATAAAGACACAGACCTACTAGAGAATGGACTTGAGGATATGGGGAGGGGGAAGGGTAAGCTGGGACAAAGTGAGAGAGTGACATGGACATATATACACTATCAAATGTAAAATAGATAGTTAGTGGGAAGCAGCTGCATGGAACAGGGAGATCAGCTCGGTGCTTTGTAACCACCTAGAGAGGTGGGATAGGGAGGGTGGGAGGGGGGGAGATGCAAAAGGGAAGAGATATGGGGATATATGTATATGTATAAATGATTCACTTTGTTATAAAGCAGAAACTAACACACTATTGTAAAGCAATTATACTCCAATAAAGATGCTAAAAAAAAAGAAAAAAAAATTATATGTTTTACAATAAAAGTTAAAATTAAAAGGTGGTACTAAAAATCTCAAGCTTTATTAGAATAAACATATTTAAATTTATAGCAAATGTTTAATTCCTGAATTTTTAACCAAGACATGTGTGCACATGTGCACATAAACAGACTTTCCATGTGGACTATATCATATAATACAAGGGTAAATATTTTGAATTCAGACAGGCTTAAGTTGAATCTAGATTCCACCTATATTAATTGCGTAGTTGGAAAATTTTTTTAAAGCAAAAATTCTTCATCTATGAAATGGAGATAGACTGTAATACCTATCCAATAGAGTTGTCGTAAGGAATAAATAAAATAAAGCATGTAATATGCTTGGTTTAGGCCTGGACAATATAAACAGTCAGTGTTACCTATTGTGATAAATTCAGGGAAGACTCTTTTTCAGCTTTCAGAATACAACCTCGTAAAATACAAAATTATGTATGAATTTTATTGCTGCACTGGCATCAAATTTACTTAAGCATGCCAGATTTGTGTATTACCTCTGTCAAGGAAGAAAAAGAATTTCTGGTTTGAGGCCTCTAGATTTAAGATTTTATTTTAGCAGCATTTAAAATGAATATTTTATTATTTCCAAGTGTGTTATGCATATACTTTCATTCTCCAACATACACAGGTCAAAATATATAATTGTGCATCTGTGTACATTTGTACAAATACTTGTACATTGTTCCCTCTAACACAGCTACATATAAAGATAGCTATGTGGTATATTTGTATATATATGTATATATACTATATATCATGACCACAAGTAACTAAAATATTTAATTTGTTAGAATTTATATATAGTATTGACTTTAATTTTGTTAACAGTGATCATCTTAAGAGTTATCACTGCTTAAATTACCATTGGAGTGATACTATGATTTTGTTGTACATTTGGAACTTCAAAGCCAGCAAATCTACATCCTTTCAGAATATGCCTTAAAACAAATAAAATAATTATCCTGTATCATAAAAAAAAAAATACAGGGAATGCTCTTTCTTTCACATATTGCTAACCATGACTTCTATAGCTTTGAGGATGAATTCTGATAGGAAAAAGTGGGAAATCAGGAGAGTTCTTACTTGACTAATGTATGATATGATATGGATTTAAAACCTTGCCTCCATTATGTACTTAGTGATTATGTGACCATGGGCAAGTTACTTAACTTCTCCTGAGTCAGTTTACCATTCGATAAAAATGGGATTAGTACTACCTACCCTTTATGCACAGAGTTGCTGGGAGCATTAAATGAAAAAAGGCTTGGTACCCAGAAGGCACTCAATAAGTGTGAGTCATTATCATCTGTAATGTTTCTGCCTTTTTACAATTCTGGGATGATTATGATATTATGATATGACATCATACACTGTGGAACAGCATATATTTATGGGGATTTTTAAAATTAGCAATGTTGTTTCTCATTATCCCAACTAAGACGTCCATTTTAACACGCTCTTATATATCCATTCACATTAATTCACATAAATAGACACCTGAAGATTCTACAGATTTTCTATTTGCTCCTCTCAAGACAAATTAAATGTTATTTCAGATATATGTAACATTTAAAATTCTCTGCCATCTTTGACCTAAAATATCAACCAGAATTCCATTTGGAGCAACATTGTTTGTCTTCCACATGCTATTTTTTACCATTTTCCTACTCAATCTTCTCTTCTCTGTGTTGAACATAACCAGATTCTTTCATTTTTATTAGTAGTCTCGTTTCAAGTCACTTCATCATTGCAGTAACTTTTCTGTTTTTATATTCTCAATGTGAGATATGAGATAAAGCCTAGTATAGTAGATAAAAGCATAGATACTCAAGCTATTCTGCTTCCATGACCTATTGGCTGGGTAACCTTGGACAAGCTACTTAACTTCTCTCTGCCTCAATTTTCCCATCTGTAAAACAGGAATAAAAATCTTGTAAGATGATTATGAAGATTATTTGAGATCTAAATAAAGTTAAATATTTTCATTATTGTGAGCTGCTGAACTCAGTATTGAATTCAGGCCTTCGATTATAGTATTGTCAAAAAATAAATTTAAAAGGACAAAGGATGTGTAGGGAATTAAGGACAGGGTTATGAACTGTATGCATGGGAAAGCACATGATTTCCTAGAAGAAAGTGGAGGAAAAGACAGAAACATATATGAGATTTTATTTCATAAACAATGAATCTTAGCTTTAAGAGAAAAGAGAGCATTTACTCTTTTTTAAATAAAGGGAATCTTGGGAAATTTGTAACTGACCTCAGGATGATGCTTACTGATTGTTTGATTTCCAAGTACAGTTTAGATATCCCTTCTATGGTACTTAGGCATCTTGCCTTTTCTTACCCTAGAATTTATTGTACTGTGTGGTCATTCCTGTTCATTTGTTGGAATTCCAAACTAGACTGTGTGCTCTGTGTAGACAGGAGTTTTTGCTCTTCTGTGCATTGTGATATTCCCCATCCCCTACCCATAGACAATTCTGAATAAAAATTTTTGAATGAATTTTGAGTAGAGTGTAAACACACTCCTATGTAGAGCTGAAATGCATTGTTTTTCTGGCCTATATATGCAGTGATAGATAGTCCCCTTGCCCAACCTCAGATTTGCCAAATATTCCAAAATTGTACTTTTTAAAATAAAGGTACAAATAATAAAGCTGGGAGAACCTAAGAAAACATGTCAAAAAATAAGTGGTTTGAGCAGGAAACTAAATTTGGGGACAAGAATCAAAACTTTGGAAAAGAACAGTGAATATGAGATGGGAATATTTACTAGTAAATGGGATTTGTTATATCTGGATGACTTAACATACAAATTAATTTTTACCTCAGGATGATCCACAGTTTATGTATATATCAATGGTCACACAGGGAGACATATAAAAGAAGGAAAAGAGAGTTACACTAATAAGTAATTTTTAAATGTTTTCAGATTTTGCCTCTTCACATTTACAAGGAAAAGATGCTATTCTTCTCAGACTGAATACTTAGAAATTGTAGTATTTGAATTGAATTGTAGTGGTTTGAATATGTCACCCTTCTTCTGGTCCCTTGCATTTTCAAAATTAATAGATTTTGCTTATCCTTTCCCAACTGCCCATCAAAATCAACAACAACAGCAACACGGACCTGGAATAATGTAATTCTCAGGAGACTTGTTAATCTAAATGTAAGGGTTTTAAAATAAAAACAGTAAAAACAGTAGGAGATCAAGGGAAATATAATGAAATTGCATACTAGATTTTCTGTAGTGTTGAGTGACGAAAGCGACAGGTAATTTCTTAGAAGAGCTTTCCAAACAAAAATGATCAGAATATAGATAATGGACAAAATGAACAAATATTTCCTAAAGAAGAAACTTTTGACTTTATGGGTGTTGATGGAATTGATAAAGTTAGATTCACAAATAGAAGAAAACAATGATTTGTAAACATTGTGAAAAGACATATAACTGATAGGAGAAGGGTAGTAATATAAGGTCAGGTGGAAATTCCCAAATTTGATCATGAAAGAAAATATATGGGTGCAAAGAGTCTAGACAGGATAAAAATTAGCTCTTTATAGAATAATAAGCAAAATGAATGTTTTCCAAACATAACTTATCTTCACACTCATATGGGAAGATATTTAAAATGACATTCATCCCCTGGCCTTAGTCTTCTGGATTTAAATGGTTGGAATTAGGTTCTAAAATTAATAGATTTAACCAGCTTTAGTTTTTAGATTATTTAAAAACTGTCTGCAGATAGACATATGGGAAGCTTTACTATAAATACTTGCCAGATATAGGTCACAAAACTGAGCAGTAAAGAGCCAATGATACCATGGGGACCTTCAAATATTTTTAAGGTACTAAAAGAAAATATTGATTTTTTTCCCTTGCTAACAACTTCCTATCTCAGGAGATAAAGAAAAAAAAATAATAAGACCTGCTAATATAGATAGAAATGAATGAATATAGAGAATCTGTTTTATGAAATGACAATGATGTGACTAAGAGAAACTTATCACCTCATATGTGGTTATATGTGCTGTTCCAAGTGGTTTTCTAAACATCTATTATAAGTGAATAAATGAATTTGGCAAAACTATTCCACAAAAGACTCAAAATGGTGCTTTAACCATAAAATTATTTATGATGTTGGTGAAAAAGAACACGGGGAGTTGTCCACGAAGACCAAAGTGTTTTCTATGGGGTCCTTTAATAAGCACAGATTAAAAATAAAAATATACCAAAAATGCAAACAAGAAAAATTAGAGAATATGAGAAAACATTAGTAGGTGTACTTCAGAATAGAAATCGGAAGACTGATTCTCAAAGTGTATTATAATTTTCAAACCCTTAAAGAAAACAAAGCTTTTTAGTTACATAGTGAACAAAATTGTGAAAATTCTTCTCCCTGAGCCAAATACTATAATAATAAACAGCAAAAGAAGGAAAGATTACCTTCTTAACTTCAATTTTGTTTCCATTTTGTTTGTCAAGGAGAATAATCTTCAGGTTTGAAGAGTGAAACTAAAATGGTGAGGAGAAATACAATTCAACATAGTTGAAGAGATAGGAAAATAAAAAAATATAACAAATCTCCAAAGACTTCACTTTTCTGGCTCCAAAAGTATCTAATTTAGGGCACTGAGTAATTCTGAAGATAAGACCAATGCCAGTAATCTTTGAAGAGTTATTAGTAATAGGGGAACTGCCATGAGAATAAAGGAAGGCAAATGTCCCAAGTTTCTGAAAAGGTTAGGCAGTGTCTTAAAACTATAGACCAGGCATCTTGACATTTATGCTCAGTAAAATATTTGAAGGGAATACTAAATGGATGAATGGTTTTTGAGTACTGAGAAAGGTCATGATTAGCAGCAGTCAGCAGGTGTTCACCAAGAGTAAGATATGGTAGACTGTCTCCCCATTCCCTATTTCTGACATAATGACTAGGTTGGTGTTCCAGAGTACTGATGTAGAAATAACCTATCTGGATTAACAAAGTATTTTTATTATTCTTTTATACAAGATGGAATTGCATGAACTGGATAATAATGGTGATAGGTAGACTTGTCACTACTTAAATAACTCATCTAATGAATATTAATTACTGAAGTAACATCATCTTGAAGAGATATAAAACTACCTTCCTTTCTTTCCAGTAATATGAAGGAAATGTTAGGTGACTGAAATGGTTAAGTGTTTCAAATTTTGTGTCGTGAGTCCAAGCAACAAAGATTTTGTACACTTTCAAGTATGGAAGTGAAGTAGCTGTAAACCAAGAACATGTGGCATTTATAAGATGGAAAACTAGCTGTTCCTCAGGTAGACAGTTGCAGCAAAGGAAGACATAGGAACTCTTTATCATCCAGGAAAGAACTTCAAATCTGCAGACTTAGTGATGACCCAGCTGATGCACCAATGGAAAAGGTTCAAAGTGGTCAATACAGTTCAAGATCAAAGACTAAGCTGGAAGTTAGAATCATAGGAGAAGACATTTTAGCTTGAAACATTCTTGAGACAGTTGGAAAAAAGAACTGAGCGACACTGTGACCAAAGAAATCAAGTTGGAGATACTGTAACTGTGTAAAGAACCAATGCAAAACTCCAAAAAGTACTAATGTCAAGGAACACGCTTAGAAAAAGAATTCTACCAAATCTGAGTTATTCTTAAACACCATGGGATTTCAGGCTTTGCAGAACTAGAGTTTTATATACACGTTGTTTATTGTGGTAAGAAACACATGACATAAAATTTACCATCTTAACCATTTTAAAATGTTTTAGTAGGCTTAAGTGTATTCACATTGTTGTGAAACATATCTCCAAAAGTGTTTCATCTTGCAATCTGAAACTTTAGCCTATTAAACAATTTACCTTTTCTCTCACCCCCAGCCCCTGGTAACCACCATTCTACTCTATGTTTCTATGAATTTGACTCCTTTAGATATTTCATATAAGTGAAATATTACAGTATTTGTCTTTTTGTGACTGGCTTATTTCACTTAGCATAATCTTTAAGGTTCATCCATGTTGTAGCACGTGATAGGATTTCCTTTCTTTTTTAGAGTGAATAATATTCTATTGTATGTGTATGTCATATTTCGTTTATCCATTCATCTATTGATGGACATTGGGTAGCTTCTCCCTTTTGGCTATTGTGAATAGTACTACCATGAGCAGAGGTGTAAAAATATCTCTTTGAGACACTATTTCAGTTATTTTGGATATATAGCCAGAAGTGGTGTTGCTGAATAATATGGTAGCTCAATTTTTAATTTTTAAAAAAACTTAAAAACCTTTCGATAGCAGTTGCACCATTTACAATGATACCAATAGTGCCCAAGGGTTCCAGTTGCTTCACATCCTCACCAAAATTTGTTATTTTCTTTTTTTTTTTTTTAATAGTAGCTATCCTAATGGGTAAGAGAAGATGAGATGATATCCCATTGTGGTTTTTAATTGTATTTCTCTGATGATTTTTGCTTTTGTTTCCTGTGATTTTGATACATATCCAAGAAATCATTACCAAGTTCAATAACATGAAGATTTTACCCTATGTGTTTTCCTAGGAGTCTTGCAGTTTTAGGTCATACATTTAGGTCTTTTATCTAGTTTGGGTTATTTATTTATTTATTTATTTGCATATAGTGTAAGATAAGAATCCAACTTCATCCGTTTGCATGTGGAGATACAGTTTTCCCAAAACCATTTATTGAAGTGTCTGTCCTCTACCCATGAGTGGTCTCTGTACCCTTGTTGAAGATCATTTAACAATATATACAGGGGTTTATTTCTGGGCTTTCTATTCTATTCCACTGCTCTCTTTGTCTGTTTTATGCAACTACCACACTATTTTATTTATTTATTTATTTATTTATTTATTTATTTATTCTTGGCTGTGTTGGCTCTTTGTTTCTGCGCGAGGGCTTTCTCTAGTTGCGGCAAGCGGGGGCCACTCTTAATCGCGGTGCGGGGGCCTCTCATTATCGCGGCCTCTCTTGTTGCGGAGCACAGGCTCCAGACGCGCAGAGTCAGTAGTTGTGGCTCACGGGCCAAGTTGCTCCGCGGCATGTGGGATCTTCCCAGACCAGGGCTCGAACCCGTGTCCCCTGCATTAGCAGGCAGATTCTCAACCCCTGTGCCACCAGGGAAGCCCCTACCACACTATTTTGATTCCAAAAAGAAAAGCTGTTAGGGTTCTCTAGAGAGATAGAACCAAAAGAATTTATATGTATATAAATGTTATATATATCATATATAAATAAATATTATATTAATAATATTATATATAAATAAATATTATATATATATATAATTGACTCATGTGAGTACAGAGGATGAGACATCCCGAAGTCTGCAATCAGCAAGCTGGGGACCCAGGAATGCTGATGGTGTAGTTCTTGTCCTTGTCTGAAGTCTTGAGAATCAGGAGAGCTGATAGTGTTATTCCAGTCTAAAAGCCAAGAAACTTGAGATCCAAGAAGAGCCAATGTTTCAGTCTGAGTATAAAGGCCAGAAAAGACCATGATCTTGGCTCAAGCTGTCAGGCAGGAGGAGCTCCCTCTTCTTCAGTCTTCTTGTTCTTTTCAACTGATGGGATGAGGCCCACCCACATTTGTGAAGGCAATCTTTTTTAATCAGTGTACTGATTCAAATGTTAATCTCATCCAGAAACACCCACAGACACATCCAGAATAATGTTTGGTCAAACATCTGCTCATCATGTGGCCCAGTCAGGTTGACACAAAAAATTAACCGTATTAGTAGCTTTGTGATATGGTTTGAAATCAGGAAATTCAAGTCCTCCAACTTCTTTCGTTTTAAAAACTGTTTGGGCAGTTCAGGGTTTCTTGAGATTCCATATGAATTTTAGGATGAATTTTTCTTTTCTGAAGAAAATGCTGTAGGGATATTGATAGGGGTTTTATTGAATTTCTAGATTACATTGGGCAGTATGGACATCTTAACAATATTAAGTCTTCCAATCCATTAACATAAGATATGTTTACATTTATTTGTGTCTTTAATTTCTTTCAACAATGTTGTGTAGTTTTCAGTGTACAAGTCTTGCACCTCCCTGGTTCGGTTTATTTCTAAAAATTGTATTCTTTTTTATGTTATCATAAATGGAATTGTTTACTTAATTTTCTTTTTGAATTATTTATTTAGAATGTATAGAAATGCAACTTTTTTCCCCTCGGTGTGTGTATGTGTTAGTTTTGTATCCTGCAACTTAGCCGAATCTGTTTCTTAGTCATAACATTTTTTGTGGAATCTTTAAGGTTTTCTACACATAAGATCATGTCACCTATGAACAAAGATGAATTTACATCTTCCTTTCCAATTTGGATGCCTTTTATTTCTTTTTCTGGCCTAATTGGTCTCGCTAGTACTTTGGACACTATGTTGAATAGAAGTGGTAAGAACAGATATTTTTGCCTTGTTCCTAATCTTAGAAGAAAAGCCTTCGGATTTTTACCATTGAGTATGTGATCTATCAGCTTTTCATAAATGAAGGTAGTTTCCTTCTATTCTTAGTATGTTGAGTGTTTTTATCATGAAAGTGTATTAATCTTGTAAAATGCTTTATCTTCAGCATCTGAGGTGACTGTGTGTTACTGTCCTACATCTTGTTAATGTGGTGTATTACACTGACTAATTTTTGCATGTCGAATCACCTTTGCATTCCAGGATTAAATCCCACTTGGTCATGGTGTATAACCATTTTAATGTGCCATTGGAGTCAGTTTGCTAATATTCTATGGAATATTTTAGCATCAATATTCATCAGTGATATTAGCCTGTAGTTTTCTTTTCTTGTAGTGTCTTTGGCTTTGTTATAAGTGTAATGTTGGCCTTATAGAACGAACTTGAAAGTATTCTTTCCTCTCCATTTTTTGGAAGAGTATCAGGAAGATTGGTGTTAATTCTTAAAGTGTCTAGTGGATTTCTTCAGTGAAGCCATCTAGCCCTGGACTTTTCTTTGTTGGGGGGTTTTTGTTACTAATTCATTCTCCTTACATATTATTGGAGTATGTTCAGATTTTCTACTTATTTATGGTTCAGTTTTGGTGGGCTGTGTGTTCTAGGGGTTTTTCAGTTTCTTCTAGGTTATTTAATTCATTGGCATACAGCTGTTCACAGTGTTCTCTTGTAATCTTTTTATTTCTATGGCATTATTTGCAATGACTGTTCTTATATTTCTGATTTTAGCCAGTTCAGTTTTCTCTTTTTTTAGTAAATCTAAGGGTTTGCCAATTTTATTGATCTTTTAAAAAAAAACTCAGATTCATTGATCTTTTTCTATTGTTTTTCTATTGTCTATTTTATTTATCTTTCTCTGATCTTTATCATTTCCTTGCTTCTGTTGCTTTTGTATTTGTTTTGTTATTCTTTTCTAATTTCTTAGGGTGTAAGGTTAGGTTATTGATTTGACAAACTTTTTTAAAATGTATGATTTATAGCTATAAACTTCCTTCCTTTTCATTTGTTTCAAGGTATTTTCTAATTTCCCTGTGACTTCTTCTTTGACCCATTACTTATTTAAGAGTGTGTTTTTTAGTTTCCATATACACATGAATTTTTCCATTGCTCTTTTTTTTTTTAACATCTTTAATGGATGCTTTACAATAGTGTGTTAGTTTCTGCTTAATAACAAAGTGAATCAGCTATACATATACATATATCCCCATATCTCCTCCCTCTTGTGTCTCCCTCCCACCCTCCTTATCCCACCCCTCTAGGTGGTCACAAAGCACCGAGCTGATCTCCCTGTGCTATGTGGTTCCTCCCACTAGCTATCTATTTTACATGTGGTAGTGTATATATGTCCAGCCACTCTCTCACTTTGTCCCAGCTTACCCTTACCCCCTCCCCATGTCCTCAAGTCCATGCTCTATGCCAGCCTCTTTATTCCTGTCCTGCCCCTAGGTCCTTCAGAATGATTTTTTTTTTTTTTTTTTAGATTCCATATATATGCGTTAACATACGGTATTTGTTTTTCTCTTACGGACTTACTTCACTCTGTAGGACAGACCCTAGATCCATCCACCTCACTACAAATAACTCAATTTCATTTCTTTCTATGGCTGAGTAATATTCCATTGTATACATGTGCCATATCTTCTTTATCCATTCATCTGTCGATGGACACTTAGGTTGCTTCTATGTCCTGGTTATTGTAAATAGAGCTGCAATGATCATTGTGGTACATGATTCTTTTTAAATTATGGTTTTCTCAGGGTATATGCCCAGTAGGGGATTGCTGGGCCGCATGGTAGTTCTATTTTTAGTTTTTTAAGGAACCTCCATACTGTTCTCCATAGTGGCTGTATCAATTTACATTCCCACCAATAGTGCAAGAGGGTTCCCTTTTCTCCACACCCTCTCCAGCATTTATTGTTTGTGGGTTTTTTGATGATGGCCATTTTGACTGGTGTGAGGTGATACCTCATTATAGTTATGATTTGCATTTCTCTAATGATTAGTGATGTCAAGCCTTCTTTCATGGGTTTGTTGGCAATCTGTTTATCTTCTTTGGAGAAATGTCTATTTACGTCTTCTGTCCATTTTTGGATTGGACTGTTTTTTTTTTTTTATATTGAGCTGCATGAGCGGCTTGTAAATTTTGGAGATTAATACATGTCAGTTGCTTCATTTGCAAATATTTTCTCCCATTCTGAGGATTGTCTTTTCGTCCTGTTTATGGTTTTCATTGCTGTGCAAAAGCTTTTAAGTTTCATTAGGTCCCATTTGTTTATTTTTGTTTTTATTTCCATTTCTCTAGGAGGTGGGTCAAAAAGGATCTTGCTGTGATTTATGTCATGGAGTGCTCTGCCTATGTTTTCTCTAAGAGTTTTATAGTGTCTGGCCTTTTATTTAGGTCTTTAGTCCATTTTTAGTTAATTTTTGTGTACCGTGTTAGGGAATGTTCTAATTTCATTCTTTTACATGTAGTTGTCCAATTTTCCCATCTCCACTTATTGAAGAGGCTGTCTTTTGTCCATTGTATATTCTTGCCTCCTTTATCCAAGGTAAGGTGACCATATGTGCGTGGGTTTATCTCTGAGCTTTCTCTCCTGTTCCATTGATCTATATTTCTGTTTTTGTGCCAGTACCATACTGTCTTGATTACTGCAGCTTTGTAGTAGAGTCTGAAGTCTGGGAGCCTGATTCCTCCAACTCCATTTTTCTTTCTCAAGATTGCTTTGGCTATTCAGAGTCTTTTGTGTTTCCATACAAATTGTGAAATTTTTTGTTATAGTTCTGTGAAAAATGCCATTGGTAATTAGATAGGGATTGCATTGAATCTGTAGATGGCTTTGGGTAGTATAGTCATTTTCACAATATTGATTCTTCCAATCCAAGAACACGGTATAGCTCTCCATCTGTTTGTATCATCTTTAATTTCTTTCATCAGTGTCTTATAATTTTCTGCATACAGGTCTTTTTTATCCTTAGGAAGGTTTATTCTTAGGTATTTTATTCTTTTTGTTGCAGTGGTAAATGGGAGTGTTTCTTTAATTTCACTTTCATATTTTTCATCATTAGTGTATAGGAATGCAAGAGATTTCTGTGCATTAATTTTGTATCCTGCTACTTTACCAAGTTCATTGATTAGCTCTTGTAGTTTTCTGGTAGCATCTTTAGGATTCTCTATGTGTAGTATCATGGCATCTGCCAACAGTGACAGTTTTACTTCTTCTTTTCCAATTTGGATTTCTTTTATTTCTCTTTCTTCTCTGATTGCTGTGGCTAAAACTTCCAAAACTATGTTGAATAATAGTGGTGAGAGTGGGCAAACTTGTCTGGTTCCTGATCTTAGTGGAAATGGTTTCACTTTTTCACCATTAAGAACAATGTTGGCTGTGGGTTTGTCATATATGGCCTTTATTATGTTGAGGTAAGTTCCCTCTATGCCTACTTTCTGGAGGGGTTTTATCATAAATGGGTGTTGAATTTTGTCAAAAGCTTTTTCTGCATCTCTTGAGATGATCATATGGTTTTTCTCCATCATTTTGTTAATATGGTGTATCACATTGATTGATTTGCATATGTTGAAGAATCCTTGAATTCCTGGGATAAACCCCACTTGATCATGGTGTATGATCCTTTTAATGTGCTGTTAGATTCTGTTTGTTTGCTAGTATTTTGTTGAGGATTTTTGCATCTATATTCATCAGTGATATTGGCCTGTAGTTTTCTTTCTTTGTGACATCTTTTCTGGTTTTGGTATCAGGTGATGGTGTCCTCGTAGAATGAGTTTGGGAGTGTTCCTCCCTCTGCAATATTTTGGAAGAATTTGAGAAGGATAGGTGTTGGCTCTTCTCTAAATGTGTGATAGAATTCTCCTGTGAAGCCAAACGGTCCTGGGCTTTTGTATGTTGGAAGATTTTTAATCACAGTCTCAATTTCAGTGTTTGTGATTGGTGTATTCATATTTTCTATTTCTTCCTGGTTCAGTCTCAGAAGGTTGTGCTTTTCTAAGAATGTGTCCATTTCTTCCATGTTGTCCATTTTATTGGCATATAGTTGCTTGTAGTAATCTCTCATGATCCTTTGCATTTCTGCAGTGCCAGTTGTTACTTCTCCTTTTTCATTTCTAATTGTATTGATTTGAAACTTCTCCCTTTTTTTCTTGATGAGTCTGGCTAATGGTTTATCAATTTTGTTTATCTTCTCAAAGAACCAGCTTTTAGTTTTATTGATTTTTGCTATTATTTCTTTCATTTGTTTTTCATTTATTCTGATCTGATCTTTTTGATTTCTTTCCTTTGCTAACTTTGGGTTTTTGTTGTTCTTCTTTCTCTATTTGCTTTAAGTGTAAGGTTAGATTGTTTATTTGAGATGTTTCTTGAGGTAGGATTTTATTGCTATATACTTCCCTCTGAGAACAGCTTTTGCTGCATCCCATAGGTTCTGGGTCATCGTGTTTTCTTTGTCATTTTTTCTAGGTATTTTTTGATTTTCTTTTTGATTTCCTCAGTGATCTCTTGATCATTTAGTAGTGTATTGTTTAGCCTCCATGTGTTTGTATTTTTTCCAATTTTTTTTCGGTAATTGATATCTAGTCTCAAAGAATTGTGGTCAGAAAAGATACTTGATACAATTTCAATTTTCTTAAATGTACCAAGGCTTGATTTGTGACCCAAGATATGATCTATCCTGGAGAATGTTCCATGAGCACTTGAGAAGAAAGTGTATTCTGTTGTTTTTGGATGGAATGTCCTATAAATATCAATTAAGTCCATGTTGTTTAATGTATCATTTAAAGCTTGTGTTTCCTTATTTATTTTCATTTTGGATGATCTGTCCATTGGTGAAAGTGTGGTGTTAAAGTCCCCTACTATGTTTGTGTTACTGTCGATTTCCCCTTTTATGGCTGTTAGTATTTGCCTTATGTATTGAGATGCCTATGTTGGGTGCATAAATATTTACAATTGTTATATCTTCTTCTTGGATTGATCCCTTGACCATTATGTAGTGACCTTCTTTGTCTCTTGTAATAGTCTGTATTTTAAAGTCTATTTTGTCTGATATGAGAATTACTACTCCAGCTTTCTTTTGATTTCCATTTACATGGAATATCTTTTTCCATGCCCTCACTTTCAATCTGTATGTGTCCCTAGGTCTGAAGTGCGTCTCTTGTAGACAGCATATATACAGGTCTTGTTTTTGTATCCATTCAGCCAGTCTATATCTTTTGGTTGGAGCATTTAATCCATTTACATTTAAGGTAATTATCCATATGTATGTTCCTATCACCGTTTTCTGAATTGTTTTGTGTTTGTTATTGTAGGTCTTTTCCTTCTCTTGTGTTTCCTCCCTAGATAAGTTCCTTTAACATTTGTTGTAAAGCTAGTTTGGTGGTGCTAAATTCTCTTAGCTTTTGCTTGTCTGCAAAGGTTTTAATTTTTCTGTCGAATCTGAATGAGATACTTGCTGGGTAGTGTAACCTTGGTTGTAGGTTTTTACCTTTCATCACTTGAAATATGTCCTGCCACTCCCTTCTGGCTTGCAGAGTTCTGCTGAATGATCAGCTGTTAAGTTTATGGGGATTCCTTTGTATGTTATTTGTTGATTTTCCCTTGTTGCTTTTAATATTTTTTCTTTGTATTTAATTTTTGATAGTTTGATTACCATGTGTCTTGGTGTGTTTCTCCTTGGATTTATCCTGAATGGTACTCTCTGTGCTTCCTGGTCTTGATTGACTATTTCCTTTCCCATATTAGGGAAGTTTTTGACTATAATCTCTTCAAATATTTTCTCAGTCCCTTTCTTTTTCTTGTCTTCTTCTGGGACCTGTATAATTTGAATGTTGGTGCGTTTAGTGTTGTCCCAGAGGTCTCTGAGATTGTCTTCAATTCTTTTCATTCTTTTTTCTTTATTCTGGTCTGTGTTAGTTATTTCCACTATTTTATCTTCCAGGTCACTTATCCATGCTTCTGCCTAATTTATTCTGCTATTGATTCCCTCTAGAGTATTTTTAATTTCATTTATTGTGTTGTTCATCATTGTTTGTTTGCTCTTTAATTCTTCTAGGTCCTTTTAAATGGTTCTTGTATTTTCTCCATTCTATTTCCAAGATTTTGGATCATCTTTCCAACATTACTCTGAATTCTTTTTCTGGTAGACTGCCTATTTCCTCTTCATTTGTTTGTTCTGGTGGGTTTTTACCTTGCTCTTTCATCTGCTGTGTGTTTGTCTGTGTTCTCATTTGCTTACCTTACTGTTTTTGGGATCTCCTTTTTGCCAGCTACAGGTTCGTAGTTCCCATTGTTTTTGGTGTCTGCCCACAGTGGGTGAGGTTGGTTCAGTGGGTTGTGTAGACTTCCTGGTCGAGGGACTGGTGCCTGTGTTCTGGTGGATGAGGCTGGATCATGTCTTTCTGGTGGGCAAGATCATGTCCGCTGGTGTGTTTTGGGGTGTCTGTGACCTTATTATGATTTTAGGCAGCCCCTCTGCTAATGGGTGGGATTGTGTTCCTGTCTTGCTATTTGTTTGATATAGGGTGTCCAGCACTGTAGCTTGCTGGTGATTGTGTGGAGCTGGGTCTTAGTGTTGAGATGGAGATCTCTGGGAGAGCCTTCGCCATTTGATATTACTTGGAGCCGGTAGGTCTCTGGTGGACCAAAGTCCTGAACTCTGCTCTCCCAACTCAGAGGCAGAGGCCTCACACCTGGCTGGAGCACCAAGACCCTGTCAGCCACACGGCTCAGAAGTAAAGAAAGAAAGAAAGAAAGAAAAATAAATAAAATAACATTATTAAAATAAAAAAATTAAAAAATTATTAAAAATATAAAACAATTAAATAGTAATAATAAGAAAAAAGAATGAAAGAAAGAAGAGAGCAACCAAACCAAAAAACAAATCTACCAGTGATAAGAAGGGCTAAAAACTATACTAAAAAAAAAAAGAAGTCTAGAAAAAACAAAGATCTCTAGGACAAATGGTAAAAGCAAAGCTATACAGATAAAATCACACAAAGAAGCATGCACATACAGAGTCACAAAAAGAGAAAAAGGAAAAATATATATATATCTATATATTAAAAAAAAGGAAGAGAGCAACCAATTCAATAAACAATTCTACCAATGATAATAAACTCTAAATACTAAACTAAGATAAACATAAAACCAAAAACAAATTAGATGCAGAAAGCAAACCCCAAGTCTACACTTGCTCCCAAAGTCCACTGCCTGAACTTTGAGAAGATTTGTTGTCTCTTCAGGTATTCCACAGATGCAGGTACATCAAGTTGATTGTGGAGATTTAATCCACTGCTCCTGAGGCTGCTGGGTGAAATTTCCCTTTCTCTTCTTTGTTCGCACAGCTCCTGGGGTTTAGCTTAGAATTTGGTCCCGCCTCTTTGTGTAGGTCTCCTGAGGGCGTCTGTTCTTTGCTCAGACAGGACGGGATTAAAGGAACAGCTGATTACGGGGCTCTGGCTCACTCAGGCCGGGGGGTGGGAAGGGTACGGAATGCTGGGCGAGCTTACGGCGGCAGAGGCTGGCGTGACGTTGCAACAGCCTGAGGCACGCTGTGTGTTCTCCCGGAGAAGTTGTCCCTGGATCACAGGACCCTGGCAGTGGCGGGCTGCACAGGCTCCCATGAAAGGAGGTGTGGATAGTGACCTGTGCTTGCACACAGGCTTCTTGGTGGCTGCAGCAGCAGTCTTAGCATTTCATTCCTGTCTCTGGTGTCCACGCTGATAGCCATGGCTCACGCCTGTCTCTGGAGCTCATTTAGGCAGTGCTCTGAATCCCGTCTCCTCGCACATCCCAAAATTATCGTCTCTTGCTTCTTAAGCAGGTCCAGACTTTTTCTCAGACTCCCTCCCGTCTAGCTGTGGTGCACTAGCCCCTTCAGGCTGTGTTCACACAGCCAACCCTAGTCCTCTCCCTGGGATCCAACCTCTGAATCCAGAGCCTCAGCTCCCAGCCCCTGCCCACCCTGGCGGGTGAGCACACAAGCCTCTCGGGCTGGTGAGCGCTGGTCGGCACTGATCCTCTGTGTGGGAATCTCTCCGCTTTGCCCTCTGCACCCCTATTGCTGCGCTCTCCTCCGTGGCTCTGAAGTTTCCCCCCCTCATCCCCCATCTCTGCCAGTGAAGGGGCTTCCTAGTGTGTGGAAACTTTTCCTCCTTCACAGCTCCCTCCCAGAGGTGCAGGTCCCATCCTTATTCTTTTGTCTCATTTTTTTCTTTTTCTCTTTTGCCCTACCCAGGTATGTGGGGAGTTTCTTGCCTTTTGGGAAGTCTGAGGTTTTCTGCCAGCATCCAGTAGGTGTTCTGTAGGAGTTGTTCCACATGTAGATGTACTTCTGATGTCTTTGTGGGAAGGAAGGTGATCTCCATGTCTTACTCCTCTGTCATCTTGAAGATCTCTTATTTTTCAGTTGTTCTTATGCTATTGATTTTAGTTTCATTACAATGTGATTAGAAAACATACTTTGTATGATTTCAATGTTTTTGAATTTTTAGATTTGTTTTGTGGCCTACCAGGTGGTCTATCATGAGTAATGTTCCATTTGCACCTCCAAAGAATATATATATATGTTGTTTTTGTATGAAAAGTTCTATATGTCTTCCGGGTCCAGTTGGTCTATAGTATTGTTTAAGTCCTCTTTTCTTATTGATCTGTCTGGCTGTTCTATCCATTATTGAAAGTGAAGTATTGAAACTTCCTACTTTACCATATTGCTGTTTATTTCTCCCTTCAGTTCTGTCAAAGTTCACTTTATATATTTAGGAGATCTGAAGTTTGGTGTGTAAATACTCACTTTTATATATTCTTATTGAATTAGCCCTTTTTCATCATATATTATCTCTTATAAGAGTTTTTGACTGACTTGACCTGGTATAGGGTGTTTCCTCATGGTGCTCTGCCCTATGCTATGTAGGGGGAGGGGTATGGATAAGTGTGCCAAATGCTGTGAACTTTTCTATCCCTTTTGCTGGAATCCCTCTTGGTTTTACAGTGGTCTAGTTGCTGGAACTCCTTGACTCATCTCTAGAGTTCTTACAGAAATGTTTTGGTCAATATATTGTTGTTAGCTTTGTGTCTCTGTGGAGAAAGGATGGTCTATAACTTCTATTTTGCCATTTTACTGATCTGACTCCAGAGCTAGAATTTTGAAATTCCTTCACCAAGAACAAGGGAGGTAGTAATTTAGTCTTTTTAAAGCTACTGTATTTAAATCTTACCTGGAATATTTTATTCATTTCTGGAAAGCACATATTAAGACATACAAAGACCAACTAGACCATATCTAATGTAAAGAATCCAGAATTTTTAAAGGACTTACAATTTCATCATACCAAAACAGAGAGAAAGAACCTGCAATACCAATAAACATCAGAAAGTAATGGCTTATGAGATCATGTTTGATAATCTCCATATTTGAACCTTCATACTTAGCATATAACAGAAGGCTCAACAAATATTACTTACTCTCAAAATGATTACCATATTACGAATTAGTAAGATATCCCAACTTCAACAGTTGGGATAATGTGTCTGTTCTCATTGTCATCAATCAGTATTTAGGTGTAAGTTGATATGACTACCTGTTTTTATATTTAAGGATACCAAAAATGTCAGAAGTAAGCCTATGGCCTATTTTTTCCTAATAAATAAAAAAAGTCTTCAGATTTTGAAATCAGATAACATGTTTTGAAACTAATTTCATCTTGCTAAATAATCCTAAGCACATCCTCCTAAGCTCCTGTTTTTACTTAAAAAATAGAATTGGCTGCATATGTTGTATGGAGAAGTTGAGAAATTAGCATTGAATTAAGTGTTTATTTATACCACAGAAAAGGGAAAACACTACAAATCAGAGCTTTTTATCCTGAAGAATTTTAACCAGTACATCAGCGAATATGTGTCTTAAAAGTGATGGTGATAGGGAGAATTTTTTATTAGCTTTAAATAACTGCTAGAACCTCAATTAGATATTTTATGAGGAAAATTTCTAATGAATGATTTCATTTGATCTATTCAATTTAACTATGGAGAATATAGATAAACAGTATCTTAGTGGCCAATAATGGCTAGGTATTTTTTATTATAAATTGTAATTGCCATTATAGCTGCCACTCTATTCAAGGCATTCAGTCAATTTACGTGTGATTATTTTATTATGCCTTTACTTTCATTCATTTATTTATCCTATTAATTCAACAAATACTTTAAAAGGGCAAGTAACTGAAGGTGTTTTTAGACTCTCATAATGCTTACCATTCGTTGATTAAAAAACATGTAAGCAATTCTTTCAGTACCCCCATTAATTAGGTACTATTATCCCCATTTTACAAATGATGAAACTGAGGTTAACAATTTGAAAAAGAGATCATTAGTAGTTAATGCTAGAATTTAGATTCAAATTCAGACACATCTGACTCCCAAGCCTAAGCTCTTCCAACTTATAAACGATTTTTGAAAATGCTTACTGCAGTTTTCAACCAACCCCCAATTATTCTGATAAAGGGAAACTGTTCAGGGTAATTCAAGGTGACAGATTAAAAATATTTTAGATTGATTCATAGATGTAAAGACAATGGTGATTTTAAGATAAAAATATTAATTAAATCCATGTTCTAATAATTAAATAATGTAGCTCTTTCTATAAGGGATAAACTTTAACATTTTGCATCACACATATTGATTTCAAACACTGACTTCATGGATATCATGGACTTGTCTTTATTTCTGTCAGCTATTTACTCTGATTTGTCTTTTAGAAAATGGAATCCTCTCCCATACAATACAAAATACTAAGTAGCCATTTGGGTTTTCTAGCTAAGGATGGCTAGGAAGAAATGTGATTTGATCTGCATCTTTTTCAAATCAAGTATAGTAATATGGGTGATGCTTCACTTTAATGGACACAAATCTGCACTAGATTCACATAATAGCATTTGCATTTATATACATGGAAATAAGGAACTGAATAACCTTGGGCCACTTATATGCACTTTGGGCTTTTGATACTTTATTTACAAAAAGAGAAAATTGTATTAGATAATTTGTCTCCAGCTGATTTCCTAGAACTATTTGTTAAGCTGCTCTTATTACAAACTTGATGTTTTGAAAAATTCTTTATCCACCATCTCTTAAGGCATAATACATTATTAAAGCATAATTTATTTACTTCTATATTTTAAATAAGTACCACATGACATAAACTCAGACTCAGTTGATATAATTATAACCAAAAGAAAGAATCAATACTTTAGTTGGCTTACTGTGGGTAAATGTCTGTTTCTTTTTGGGTATTTGTTATATTAAAGTATTTAAAATATCAGCTAGAGATCTTTTAGAGGCCATGGAATCCCAGGTAGAAATCCATCTCACAGAATGATTGTTAAGATCTCTTCCAATTTGTGTAATCTTGCAAGTCTTTCTCCCTTCTCTTTAGAGCACTGAAATAAGAATTTCAAATTGTTTTCCTGAATAGGAAAGGAATGTAGTATTGGGACTTTCTTGGTGAGAGCCTAAATTAATCATTCTAACCTGATTCATGTTGTGTTTTCTCATTACAGAACGTTAAGTCAACAAACAAAGAGTTTTTGAGGCTGTCTTTTTCTTTCAGTTGAAACCTTAAAAGAATTGCAGATATGCTTGCAGTGGATAGTGGACCTCTTAATATTTCTCAAGACTTCTTTTCTCTGTATATACAGTAATTATTATCTTCTTGTTGGTTGTGAGCCATGGAGTAGGTAAAAAATGTATATTTTAATTTCAAAAAGAAGATTGGAGTATAGAACAGTTGCCTTTTAAAAGACAAAATGAGGAAAGGTGTGTACCAGTGACTACTGGAAAACCACTGTTTAAATTAATTCCTTTTATATTAATGAGTTCTTTCTATAGCCACGTGTTATTTTTATGCTCATGGAGAAGTCATGACTTTCCAATTTATTATGAATTTTTATTATTAGCCTTAGATATTTTCCTCAGGTTGTGTGCAGTCAGAATTATAGCATATGATTATTTGGTGTCATAACTCATCTAATTAGAATAATAATTTGTCTTGGTAAATGATTTAAAATATGCAATTATCTAATTAAATGTTCATGAAAATTTGAAAAAAATTATTTTATTTACACGTTATAGTTGAAAACCTGGAGACTTAAGGGACTTGTGCAAGGGAACTCTAAAGGAAGATATGCTTTCATAACTTAAATACACTGTTTTCAAATTCAATCTTAATTCATTAATTTACCAATTAAGTTATTCCATGACTGTTTAATGAGATATATTTAACAAGAAAGATTTGCAAAACCCCTCCTTCATGAGAATATACATTGTGGTATAGGAGCAAGACAATAAGCCAGTGAAAAAACAAACCAGAACATTTCAAAGTCGAATGAAAAAAAAAAAAAAGAGTAGAGTGATGCGATAGATACTGATGGGTTCAGGGGAGAAGGTTTTCACCCTTATAGACAAAATTGTCAAGGATGGTGTCGTTTAAGAGATAATTTATTACTTTAGAAATGAAAAATGAGAAGAAGAAAGCAGTCTGCAGAGCTGGGGGAAGCTGTACCATGCACAAGAAATAGAAAGGTCAAACATTTTCAGATAATAAACAGCTTGTCCTGTGTGATTAACAGAAAGAGTTCAGTCCATGAGTAGGAGATAGAAAGAGAAGCCAAAATCTAATAAATAATGGAAAGTGTAGAGAGAAAGGCTGGAAAGATATGCAGAAGCCAGATCATGCAGTCTTATGAATAGTCAGGGAAGGGAGCAGAATTCTGAGTCTGGAATGGTCCAAAACTGACCCTTCAATTTTAAGGAGGGTACTGAAATAGACTTACAACCCATATGACTAGGAAAAAACCCCAATGATCTGTATTGCAAATATGTAAACTTTTATATATATTTTCTCTCATTCTCATTATGATATTAAACAAGATCATACAGGGAAAGATGGTACAAGAGAAGAGGGTAAATTGGTGTGTGTGTGTGTGTGTGTATCTGTGTTTCAATCCTTACTGTCTTATCCTATCCCTTTAAAAGAAGGCAAATGGTTTTGATCACATTTTATAAAATTTGTAGAATAACACCTACTATTCCTAAGGACCAGAAATAAATATCATGACTTTTTTTAAAAAAGAACATTTTTTGATACGACTTTCTTTCTCTAAATTTAGGAATTAAAGCCAGCAAAAAACTACTTAAACATTTTGGGAACTAGTATATGTATTTTTAAATATTTTACCCATTGGAATAAGATTATGGAAGATGATTACACAGTGTTCACAAATACACGAGGTGATAGATTTCACTATGAGATCAGCCTTCAAATTCTTTGGATTTAGAAACTCTTAATACTCTAAAAAATTGAGTACTCCAAAAAATTTGAGTAAGTGGATTATATCTGTATATATTTAGCATATTATAAATTAGAACTTTGAATTTTATAAATATCTATTTACTAATTCATTTCAGGAATCACAATAATAATATACTACCATAATTAAATATTTTTACTTCAAAAATCTATGTTTTCCAAAAGAAAATTGCTGAGAAGATTGGCACTATTTACATTTTTTTTGCATATCTTCCATAAAAGAATTATCATATCTATTTCTAGTTGTAATCTGTTGTGATATACCATCTTGACTGACATTTTTCATAAAAAATAGCTGGAAAGGGAGGAACGTTTTAATAGTTTTTCAGATAATTGTGGATATTTTTCTTTGGTAAAACATCAAGACCAAGTTGTAGTTCCTGAAAGTTTAGTTGCAGTGTGGAATCTGAAACTATACCAATGAGCTTTTCTTACTCTGTTTCACTAAAATCCACTGGTCTATTTTGCACTTTGAATGGATCTTACCCATGCATTATATTATGCTATTATGCATTGGTCATTTGGAAAATAATAGTTCACTGAGTTTTACACATCCCTCAAATGTTGACACAATTTTTGTATGATATTCATTAATATCACCTCTTACTACAAAAATCTTTATAAATTGGGAAATCAGGTTTTGAGTTTTACTCACCATTATTTTGCTACATCAGTGAAAATGTGCACAAAAAAAGGCAAATAACATCTTAGTAATATTAGTAAAATACTTTGATGTTTCAGACCCCTGAAAGTATCTCTTGAAGTCCTCCAAGAGTCTATAAAGCACATTTTGAAGATTGCATGACTTAGTGTGGGGTGGTGACAGTGAAAATTGAGAAAAAAGGATAGACTGTTTTGAAGGTAGAACTGTTTCATGTTATGATGACATTTACTTGAAGCTTAGGAGAGGAATACAATATTTTGAAGGGCAACTAAATTTTCTTTCCATATAATATTATATATATTATATATATTATAATATAATATAATATTAATTAAGAACTACATAAATATGTATCTTGAGGAAAAAATAAGTATCTTCTTTTGAATGTTGACCCTGTATGCTCTGACCTTATTAAACTTCCTTTATTAGTGCCATTAGCTTTTTAGTGGATCCTTTGGGGATTTTCTATGTAGACAGTCAAGTTGTCTAACAATAGAGACAGTTATCTTTCACCATTTTAAATCCAAATGCCTTGTGTTTCTCTTCATGCCTTATTGTACTTGATAGGTGAAGTCATCTTACCTGGAATTTTCTTTATCTGGTTGAGTGCTAGAAAATTTTCAATTATCAATTTATTCTTTTTAATAGATACAGCACAATTTGTGTTTTTCAAGCAGTGTCAGTTCATTTCATCTAAGTTGCTGAATTCATAGGCATTATGGTTCATAGTAGTCTTTGATTACCCCTTCAATGTCCATAGGGTCTATAGCAATGTCTTCTCCTTCACTCCCTATGATATGATATGTGTTTTCCCTGTTTTTGCCTTTGTTGGTCTGGCTAGAAATTTACAATGAACCAGATTTTGGGTTCATTAATTTTCTCTATTGTTTTTCTATTCTCAATTTTATTTTTTTGTAGTAATTAGTAAAATGATTTGGTCTAGAGGTCATCTTTTAAACCTCTTATCTACAGGGAGTTAGTCAATACTTTGAAAGAATGGCCACTTATATTAGTATATAACTTATTTTAGTCATTTCTATAATTTTATCCTGGAGGTCTTTCAAGTTTCTTAGAGAGATTCCTTTCAATTTCAGTTACCCCTTTGATTATTCTTTCAGTTTGACTTATAATGCTACTATGTTCACCATCAGTTAATTTAATATTTCAGTTGCTTATCTCAAAAGAAAATTTGAATTTGGGTAACTATAAAATCTTCTTGGATGAAAGGAACTGAAAACTTCTCTTTCAGTAGTATTGCTTTCAATTGGTCCTTCAACAAACTACAGCTTAAATTATATTAGGAGAATCTTTAATTATCCATCTTAACTTTTTTCTAGGAAAATCCTCTTTAAATAACAGCAGTGATTTACTGAACAGCTAAGAATTATTACACACTTTATGAGTGGTGGGTTTGTAATCATTATGACTCACATTTTTCGTTTATATTTTTATTGACTTGATTTGTCATTTATTGTTCTATTTATCTGGTGATTTACCTACTTAAAAATGCCCTTTGGGGCTTCCCTGGTGGCACAGTGGTTGAGAATCTGCCTGCCAATGCAGGGGACACGGGTTCGGGCCCTGGTCTGGGAAGATCCCACATGTCGTGGAGCAACTGGGCCCGTGAACCACAACTACTGAGCCTGCGCGCCTGGAGCCTGTGCTTCGCAACAAGAGAGGCCGCGATAGTGAGAGGCCCGCGCACCGCGATGAAGAGTGGCCCCCGCTTGCCGCAACTAGAGAAAGCCCTCGCACAGAAACGGAGACCCAACATAGCCATAAATAAATAAATAAGAGTTTTTTTAAAAAAATGCCCTTTGAGAGGTGCCACTTCCAGCAATGATAAACTAAGAAAGAAAAAAAAAAACTCTCACAATGAAAAGAAAAGCTAGAAAAATGAATCTAAAGACAATGGAAAGTTAAAAAGCTAATAAAGAATTGTGGTGTCCAGACTTAGGAGAGTTAGAGAGGAAAGGAACCTTCAACGGTGAGGCCAGAATTTTAGGCTGCTGTCAGCTGAGATTTTTACTTAGGGGATTTCGTTGACTACCGTAGAAGTGGCTGAAGTTTTGAGGGGCTAAACAAGGTTTTGAAAGCCTTATAGAGCCTGAGGGCAAAACTGGAATCAAGGGCTCTCAGGCTTTATGATAAGTCCTAAAATTTTGCATGCTAGGAGTAAGAAAACATCAGAAATTGTTTAGTCATTACAGGGATTGAAGCACAGTTTCAACTCATCTCCTCGGAAGTGGATTATGTGATATGAAATTGCACATGCCTCTAGTTATCTGCAAAAACAAAAGTATATTCTCTATGAAGGAAGGTATATTCATTCTAGAACTCAAATTATTTCTAAATACTATAAAGCCTGGCACCTTGTCAAAGTAACAAGGTGTATAATAAGATTACATATTTTAGAATGTAGAAAAATAATGAAAGTAGAAACATAGTTTCAGTTAATCCAGAAAATGGAGTTATGAGACACAGAATTTTAAATGGCAATGCTTAAGGATTTCCAAAAAGATTGAAAATTTTGGCAGAGAAATAAAAAATTCAGTAAATGAATTTAAAACTCTGAGTGTGTTCAACATTAGATTTGACACAGTTACAGAGAATTGCTTGCATAGAATACAGGACAGAAAAAAATATCCAGAAGAGGCATGAAAAAACAAAAGGATGAAAAATGTATCAAAAAAGACCGTGAGAGAGAGAGAGAGAGAGAGAAAAAAAATTATACACTGAAAAGGCTTTACATACATGAAATAGGAGTTGTAGAAAGAGAGGGGAAAAGCAAATTGGGCAGAAGCAATGCTTGAAAAGATAATGCTATTTGGCTCCAGTCTCCCCAGCCAAACTGATGGCCCTCAGCACAACCTAGGAGAAGCCCCAGCTCACACCAGGCTTCAGCTCCAATCCTCTCTCCAAGACCGTGGTCCCTGGAATGCCCCTGGAGAATCCCCAGCCTGTATCACTTCTGGCTCCAGCCCTACTGCCAAGGCAGTGGCCCCTGGCATGTCCCAAGAAAATCCCAGGCTTGTATATATTTCAACTTTATCCCCCCACCAAAGTCACTGGGCACATGCAGTTTGGATAGGGACAGTCCTACATAAGGATATACCTTTAAGGCCAGAAGAGGTAACTGTCTCACCTGATTTACAGAAACAGACATAGAAAGGCCATCAAAATGAGAAGACAGAGGAATTTGTTCCAAACAAAAGAAAAAGGTAAAACCTGGGGAAGGGGGCACCATAATGAATTGGAGATAAGTAGTTTACCTAATAAATAGTTCAAAGCAATGATCATAAAAATGCTCACCAAACTCTGGAGAAGAATGGAGGGGCAAAGTGAGAACTTCAGCAAAGAATTAGAAAATATAAAAAAGAACCAATTAAAGCTGAAGAATACATTAACGGAAGTAATAGCATATAATCGAGCAATTCCACTTCTGGGTATTTATAGAAAAAAATGAAAACACTAACTCAAAAAGTTATATGCACTTCCATGTTCTTTGCAGCATTATTTATAATAACCAAGATAGGGAAGCAACCCAAGTGTCCACTGAGGTTTACAAACCTCTATGTCAGATGTTCCTTGATAAAATGACCAGTCCCTTAATTTTTTATATCTTTTCTATTAAAGATATCTACACTTCATATGTATTTTATTTTAGCACCTCTCTCAGGTTTCTCTAAGCAACTAAGAATATCTGATGCTAGTTAACATTTTTAAATTGACTAACTGTGTGATTTTTTTGTTCATAATATGGAAACCATTTTGCTCAATTATTATTGCAAAAATTACGCTCACTCCATGTGCAAACTTTATGTAACTATGCACAGTCACCAAACACAGTTTAGGGTATGTAATTTTCCAAAAATTAGGAGGTAGCAGCTTTTCTTGGTTAAAGTCTTTTCCATTTTAATTCAAGCACAATTTATTGAATATTTACTATATTTTTTGTAGAAAAAAATAAATAGCATGATGATGGAGGACACTATTTTTAGTTGGTAGGAAATAATAGATAAAATTATGGAAGAATTATGAGGCAATGTATAAACACAAAATAGTGTGCATTAAATTAAAAAAAGTTTAAAACATAAGGTAGAGATTAACATTCAGTGTAATTATTTTTTGAAAGCTTCAGAGAGGTAAGATTCAAGCTGGACCTTGATGAGAGTATAAGATTTGAATAGATGGAGAAAAAGGATGAATGATTTATTGTTTAGAGAAATAAACCACAAAGAATGAGAATACTTGGCTAAATATAGACATTCTCTATTACCACTCATTATAAAATTGCAACTTTCTTTATTTTTAAAATTATTAGACCATTATTGATTTTAATATTATTTTATGAGATATGAAATTTTATCAACAGATGGCATAATGTATCTAACATAGGTTTTATGTCATATTTTGTGATTGACTCACATGCAATATATACCGTGTCATCCATCACTTACTTGCCTATAGTTTATAGCCTGGGATCATTTTGTTTTATAGATTTATTCTTTCAAATATGCAATCAATCAACAATTATTTACTGACTGTGTGCTATGTGTTTAGGTGAGATTTAGGGCTGGGCCTTGAAGAACAAAGATGATATGCAGAGATATGGTAGCAGGAGAGAAGAGAATAAAGACTTTATAAGTAGAAGAAAGGTTAAAAAAAAAAAAACAAGAAACAAACAGGGAGATAATCCTGATTAAAAAGGAAGAATATTACCATGAGTTGGGCATACTATTGAAAGCCCAAAAGAGTTTCAGAAGGGTTTGAAATTAAGTCATTGTATAATAGGAAACCAGCAGACTTGTATACTGGTAGAACTGACCTGATAAAAGGGGCATTTTTAGGAAAATTTGTAATGTTCCTCACCCATCTTACTTCTTGTCTATCTTTTGTGAAAATGAATCAACATAAATTAAAATAATAACAATGACAACATTATATTTTATATCCTGCTGAAGATGTACTGTTCCACAGGGTCATCAAAGGTGTTACCTGGGAAGCTCCATCCCTTTAGAATCTCCAGTTTAGCTACTATTGTCTTCAAATAATTTTAATCTACCAAATATATATATGTATACATATACACACACTCTCCACGTTTACATATGTATTTTACATAGTCTTACAATCTGTATCTTTCTAATATCATTTTATATACTACTATTTTTGTGTAAGCTTAATGAGTTTCAATACCAAAAACTACAGTGACTGTGAATAGGCATTTACCCCAAACTATGTTTTAATTACATAAAGGCCTTTAAAGCTATGTTAATAATAAAAGGCCTAATTCTATGGCCCTAGAATTTATAAAATACTCTTCTTCTTATTTTTAATGTAAAGAGTAGCAAGACATTAGAATTGATTTTCTGAATAAGTTACACTATTTGTTCGTTTTGAATGTTTCAATTTGGATAAGAATATAACATATTTAGATATTAAGGAAAAGTATTAAATTATTTTGATGATTAGATTAGGACAGATTTGATCAGTTCTGACAAATATCTTAATCAGGTACTATTACCCAATCTTCCTACCCATGTCTATACCAGATATATTAATCACTTCCAACTAATGCTGGATTAAGCTTCAGAATTCTCAATACAGTGATCCACCATTTTTCTCTCAATCCATTAAAGCTGGCATAGAAGATGAAATAGAATTCCTCTTTTCAAATTAGATGATCTATTGATATGTTGTTTACAGTCCTAAGATTCTTTTATGTAAGTTGACAATTGTAACTGGAAGATCTGTGTACTTAGATTTGTTCCAGTTTATTTGCCCATATTAATTTGGGAAAAAAATCCTTTCTCTTAGGATACAAAAGAAACATCTTTCATACTCTTTCAAACTTTTAGCAACCCCTGGGTTAAGTTGTAACAAATCAAAGATAACTGTATTAGAAAGCATGGTCTAAGCAAACGCAATTAATGTTTAACAGTATCATGAAAAAATTGGAATCATTCTTCTAATTTATATAGTAAAATGTATAATTTATGGGGTTTTCATGTTGCTCTTTTAAAATACTTAAGTAGATCTTTTTAAAGTACATGCTTGTATTTCAATTAGTGACTACGAAGATGTAGTATTAAAACATAAAACAAGAAAAGGCAAACATGGAGACAGAAAATCCCATGGTATTCCCTGAAATTATAAAGCTTCATGTGTCCTAAACATACGTATCAGTCAGGGATATATATCTTTCAGGGTTGTCCAGAAACATACACACACACACAAGCAGATTTATTTTAAGGGGGAGATCATGGGGACTGACAAGACTGAAATATGTAGAACATCCCAGAAGGCTGGAAACTAAGGCAGGATTTAATGTTGCAGTCATGAAGCAGAATTTCTTCTCTGGGAATCCTATTTTTTACTCTTAAGTCTTTTAATTGCTTAGATGAGGTCCTGTCCAGTTTATCAAGGACAATCTCCTTTAGTTAAAGTCAATTGATTGCAAATCTCAACCATATCTACAAAATACCTTCAGAGCAACACCTAGCTTAGTGTTTGATTAGAAAACTGGGTACACTAGCCTAGCCAAGTTGATGCATAAAACTAACCATCATAGTATACTACTGCATTTTTCTATGAGAAAAGTGAGAAAAAGAACAACACACACACACACACACACACACACACACACACACACACACACACACACGGAAATGGGTTTTCCCAGTGGAACGTTTAGCATTCATTATAATCAATAGAATGAAGGTTTAATATAATTAACACAAAGTTCAAGTTCAGTTCAGATCAGGACACAGATTGAGCATCTACATTTTACTAGCCACAAAGGCTCTGGAATTTGTCTATAATACAGTCTCAAGGACTTTACAATCTAGGAGAGAAGACAGGTATGTAGATTACCTTCGGCATCAAGCAGAAAGTTTGAGAGGCTATAGAAGCAACAACATTCCAAAAAATGCATACCATATCTGTGTTTTTTAGGTCAATACACAATCCTCTCAAGATATTCTGAGGATGAAAATTTTCCTAAGACTTTTTTGTTTTCAAGAATACTTAATTCCCAGTGTATAAATTTAGCTATCTAACAACTTACTATAGTTATTTCCTTATCAGAAGAGGAAAACAATGATTTAAAAAAAACCAGAAAAGATATTCTCAAAATATTTTCAGCCTGTGAAAGAATCAGGAGGAAAGGCCATTTTACTGGGGAGAGGACAGAGCATGAAACTGTGATCATAAGAGAGTTACATTTCTTTTCTCCTTTTTTTGGCCTGCATTCTATTGACAGAATCTGTGACAAGAAACTGAACAGTTGTGCTGTTCCCAGATTGAAGGGCAGTCCCATCTTTTGTTAGAGGTAAGCACTAGCACAAAGTTGATGGAGGATATCCACTGATAGTCATAAGATCACATTACCCAGATAATCTTCTTGTCTTTCTTCTCCCAAACTCTTGGATAGGGTTCAGGAAAAGAGAGAGGTGCTGAATTACTATATTTTTTATTGTACAGAGCTGTAACTCAACCCTCATTCTCCTTCATTATATTTTCAAACCATCAGGGCTAATTGACAGCAAGCCTTTATACCTAGATTTGTTCCCATTAGAAGTTCTGTGTCCTTGACTACACAGGTAAGGTAAGAACTTTAATTACTGCTGTAATTAGATGTATTTGAGGCAATTGTGCTTTGATGAACCAAAAGTAAAGCTCAGAAATGAGCTATCTTTCTGCAACATTGATAGGGATGCTGTGCTTAGTGTCATTTTCTGAGCAATCAAAAGCATGACAAGTAAGCAAGAGAATTCAGTCTGATGGAATTCCACCCCCTCTCCAATTCTAATCATCATCCTCACTTTATCCCTCATCAATTATTTATTTTTTTATAGCAGAGTACTGTGATCTGTAAGGTAAAGACCATGAAAGAGACAGGATAGTTTTGAAAAGCCCATAGCCTCATTATACTGACAAAAAAAAAACAAAGAAAAAGAAGTACATCTTTAATGTGGTAAAATGGCAAATTAATTAATTGTGTATAATGTGTTATTATTTGAATTAGTTTCTGTTAAGAGAACACATTCAGGTAAGTATGTGCCACCAAAATGTACATGGTTTTCCACCTGCACTAATTCACCCCTCCCTTACCTAATAAATTATGGAAAAAGAATTTTTTTTCACTGAGATTATTTACATTCCCCTAAAGAGAGTATACAGACAGCCTTTCATATCGTTGGGTTTTGCATTCGTGGATTCAACCAACTGTGGATAGAAAATATTCTGTAAAAATATTCCAGAAAGTTCCAAAAAGCAAAACTTGAATTTACTGGATGCCAGCAACTATGTACATAGCATTTATATTGTATTTAAAGCTATTTACATAGCACTTACATTACATTAAGTATTATAAGTAACGTAGAGATGATTTAAAGGAGGATTGTATCGGTTATATGTAAATACTACACCATTTTACATCATGGACTTGAGTATCTGTGGGTTTTGGTATCCATTGGCTAATTTCTGATGTACACAGCATCAGCTGAAGTGGCTCAGCTGGGGCTGAGGATCCACTTCCAAGATGTCCTTCCTCACATGGCTTGCAATTTGTGCTGTATATCACCTAAAAAGAGGGGGGGGAGTAAAGGCACACTGTATTTACTGTTCCATAGTAATTCTGAAATCTATCCAGACACATATTACAGTTCATTTATTAAGGCTTAGTACTACTGCCTAGGAATGATTCTCCATAGGTTCTTGTGACCTTTAGGCTCTTGGTTTTACTTTCTGAGTCATCCTTTCTTTTCCATAAACTCATCCTTTCTTTTCCATATAGTTTGCCCCTGAGTAGTTTTATCAGCTTGCTTTATATCGTAGTGGTTCAGGAATGTAAAGATCACTTTTCATTTTTATTTGAACTGTCACTGTCCATTTTAGCCCAAGACAGCAGTGTTTACAGCCACAAAATTTCCTTAAAAATTCAGTGGTTTTTAAAATGACTCTTCCTGTTGTTCATCTAGCCAAAGCCACACCCAACAATCTTTTTAGATAAGTCTTCTTCCATCTTTGGTTTCTTGTAAGACTTCTGATATACAGAGCTCTTAAGAATTTTAGCCCCGTTGTTTCATGGAGAAAATCTATGAACTGTACCCTTAAGATTATTAGAGGACTTGACATGACTGAGTGAACTTCTGAGGCAATCCTTAAATCTTCAGAGGTATTAAGAATGATGCCATATTCCCACCTTGGATTTGATATTTGCTCTGAAGTCCATTCTCATTTGAGAATCTTGGAGAAGTCAGTAATAAGAAATGCTTTTTTTTTTTAATTTTTGAACTTCACAAGACCTGGCAGTTTATATCTCCTTTAAATTTCACTTGAAAAGTAAACAATAATTTTTAAACTTATTTCTTTTCTCCACCATTTTATCAAAATCAGTGAGATGGAATCAGGTAGAAATTTCAGTAGTCTGCCTAGAAATCTTTTTAACTAGGTCATCCAGTTCATTAGGTATATTTTCTATCTTCCGCATGGTCAAAGGCAAAGTGTGGTTATACTTTTTGCCATTATGTAACAAGGGTCCCCGTTCCTCCAGCTTCCAATTGTATCTTCCTCTTATCCTTTAAGCCATCACTAACAGTCTCCTTGAGTGCCTTCAAAGGTCTGTTAATAAGATCTCTTCAAGTCTCTTTAATCTTTCCCTAACACCTTCCTCAAAATCCTTCCAGCTTCCACCTGCTACCTGGCCCCCAAGCAACATGTTTTATATTTTGTTATGATAGCACCCTACTTCTAATTAACAAAATTGATTGTGGTTATCTATTGCTACCTGAAAACTACTCTAAAATTTGGTGACTTAAAACAGAAGTAACATTAATGTTGATCATGATTTTCCAATCTGTTGAAGGCTTAAAAGAAATAGCTCATCTCTGCTTCATTTGGTATCAATCTGGGCAAAGGTTACGGACTATTATATCCTGAAGACTTGCACATTCATATATGCGCCAGTCCATGCTGGCTGTCAGCTGAGACCTTAGCTGGGTGTGGTGTCTGGAACACCTACACATGGCCTCTCCATTTGACTTAAGCCTTCTCACAGTATGGGGGTTATGTTCCATGGGCAATCATCCCAAGGAGAGAGCCAGACAGAAGCCGTATCACCTTTTATGACCTAGCCTCAGAGGTTACAAAACGTGATATCTGCCATATTCTATAACCACACAGTAAAATAGGTCCACACAATTTCAAAGCAGGGGAAATAGACTCCACCATTTTATGGGGGGAATAGCAAAGTTCTGAAATGGTATGTGGAATTGGAAATATTGCTGTGATTACTTTTGGAAAATGCAGTTTGCTTCAACTAGGCTTCATTTATGCATAGATATGGTTTCATTTATTTTCTGTGTTTCAGAATTTTGTTCAATTTCTTATTTTCTCACTTATTTCTAATTCTTGTTTGCTTTTATGAGTTTGTACACTTGGCCATTTCTTTGCTGACATTACAGTTGAGTTTCATGAGATAAGATAAGCAAATTCATGGTTCAGACTATCATTTTAAACAGGAAACTTTTTTCTTTTTCTCTAACCAGCTATATTGATGATTTTGCATAAAAATCTCTAGCCTTTTAAAATTAAAATTTTATATTAAAAGTGAAAATTACATTATAGTAATGTGTGGCTAGTTGTACTAAATGAAATAAAATTAGCAGCCAATAAAAACTTAAATATTAATTAGCAAATCATATATGAACAAGCAATATTATCTAAGATAAGAAAATTCTTACTAAACTCTTAACCAACAGCAATAAATCATTTAAAGTCCTAGAGAAATAAAAAGAACCATAATTATAAACAAATGTAAAAAAATCCTAATGAAGGACTTTTTAACCATCCACCAAATAATTCTCTTTTTTCTCTGATAATATTTCAATAATATTTCTTCTACATTCTGATTAAAACTAACCCAGTAACTTCTAATGACATCTTTAAATTTATTCTTAGTCCCTGGAAACATTCCATGTGTGCTAAGTTGAAGTAAATATATTAGCTCTTTAGATAAGATATTTCACTATTAGAGTGTCAGAATTATATGGAACTTACCCTACAAACTTTAACAAGATACTTATAAAATAATCTTGAACCCTACATAAATCTAGTCTGGTAAGGGCAGAAAGACCAATTTTACTCATCTTCTGTAATATCATTCCATGACTTTTGAGGCTATCTAGACTTCCTTAGAACTATAATGTTTACAAGTACAATTTCTGCATTATCAGTTTCACCACATAACACTTTTCAATTTTTAATAAAATTTACATTTTTCTTATTCCACAGTAAAGGTGTTTTCATTTAAAAACTAAAGTAAAACAAATAAATTAGAATTACTTATAATTTTACTTAAAGAAATAATCATGTTACTGCACCCCAATGTTCATTGCAGCACTATTTACAATAGCCAGGACACGGAAGCAACATAAATGTCCATCAACAGATGAATGGATAAAGAAGATGTGGTACAAATATACAATGGAATATTACTCAGCCATAAAAAGGAATGAAATTGGGTCATTTGTGGAGATGTGGGTGGACCTAGAGTTTGTCACACAGAGTGAAGTAAGTCAGAAAGAGAAAAACGAATATCGTATATTAATGCATATACGTGGAATCTAGAAAAATGGTACAGATGGAACTATTTGCAGGGCAGGAATAGAGATGCAGATGTAGAGAATGGGCATGTGGACACAGGGGCAGAGTGGGGGATGAATTGGGAGATTGGGATTCCCGTATGTGCACTGCCATGTGTAAAATGGATAGCTGGTGGGAACCTGCTGTATAGCACAGGGAGCTCAGCTCGGTGCTCTGTGGTGACCTAGATGGGTGGGATGGGGGGTGGGAGGGAGGTCCAAGAAGGAGGGGATATATATATATACATATAGCTGATTCACTTCATTGTACAGCAGAAACTAATACAACATTGTAAAGTAACTATACCCCAATTTAAAAAAAAAAAAAAAGAAATTATCATGTTACAATTTTATCAATATCCTTCTATTCAATTGCCTCCTTGTTCTTCTTCTACTTCCCTCCCTCTCTTTCTTTTTCTTTTCGACTTTTTTTCTCAGCTTTTCTCTATAATTATCATACACAGCACTTTGTGTCTTCTTAACAATCACTGAGCTAGAATGTCATGATTAAACATTTTATATATAGTTAAGTGTGACAATATCCTACACCTATATTTAAATAATTTCATATGAATCATTTAAATATAAGAAGTTTATGCACCCAATTCATATGTTTAAACATCTATTATCATAGATAGTCATACCTCTCATTGGAAATGGATTTTTGCACTCGATTAACATAGCATTTTAGCTGGAGATTTTGGAAACTATTGTCTAGGATGCTGGTTATGGGAGCTTATATGAGCTCTCTGTATATCGCTAAGTTCTCTCCAAGTCTGAGGAAAAGAGTAAATCATGATGTCTATTCAAAGACACTTCATTAGTAAATGTATTTCTGATTATGAAATCCATTCAATTTAAACATATTTAAAGTGTCATTTGTGCCTTTTGAAAGAGCAGACATGATTCTAGAGGGAAATGGGTTGCACCAGTGATTTTTATGTTAAAGGGATATTTGTTTCAAAATATGATTTGTATTATTTAAAAGTCCTTTTTCAGCTATGATTCAGCCCTGACTTCAAATCATCATCACACTCCCCCTGTTTTCTGACTTAAGAGCCACCAAGATAGTATGCCATGATCAAAAACCAGTGTGCTTGAACGAGTTAACTGCTTAGTAAAAACATTATCTCTAGGAAAAAAGAGCTGGTCCTGAGGCAACTATCTACATGATTTTTGCTGTGGATGAATGATTTTTTTTTTCAAACTTGAGATATTAAAGGGGAAGCTCAGATAGCAAATGGTACACATTTCAAAGCTGCTTTCGAACAGAGAGGTTTCTTTCTGTTACTGTTACCTGAACAAGAAATAAATTGTAAAGGCTAACTGACCAATAAATGGATTTTAAGCGTGCAGTTTAGTTGGACTTTCCCCCTTTTTCATTTGAATCCTATTTTGATGACCATTTTTCAGAAGCTTTCAAATGTTTACAATTTATCATAAGGGCTTTCTTTTATACAGCACTGTACCTCCTTCCAGCAGGTACATCCCAGCATGACTCCAGCATTTATAGAGGGGGGATGACTCCTTAATAGCCTAGTTTTTCAACTGCAAGGGGAATAAAGGCTAATTGCAACAAACCACCTCAGTTTAGTAAAACTAGAAGTCTCCTGGCCAGTCAGACAAATCCATTAGGATTTTATTGGGTCCTAAAAAGAGTTATGTGATTCCCTAGGATCCAATCCTTGTCAATCAGGCATGGTAAATTGGATTCTTGAATAGGGAAATCCCTTAGGGAGAGTAGATGCTATCTAGATCAGATGCAGTGATTTTTTTCGACTCTGTGCTCACTAGATTCTGTTCTCTCTTTAGTGAACCAATAAAACCATAATAAGTATTGATTAACCCATTACTGGGCATTATCCACTGGCTTCTGCCTGGCTGTATTTAAACACCACATTGTACTTTCACAGTGCCACTGTACAGACACTTGCCTTGCTTTGGCCCACTTGCCAAGATGGTACAAAGTGTACTTCTTTTTAGCGCAAACTAAATATTTCCATTATACTACCTCTGTCAGCTTCCAAGATGTTCTGCTAATTTTCTGAAGGAAAAAAATAATGCAATTGTTTCTGGTACAATCAAACATAAGTGTATTTCAAGTGTTTGAATATTTTCAAATCTTAGGTATTGTTTTCCACTAGTGGAAAAAATAAAAACCCCATTACAAGACCTAAGAAAGTTTTTCATGTTGGAAAAGAAACTATCTTGTATATTAGTCTTGTATGTTTATCTTCGGACAAATTATGTAAACTGCAGATCATTTATGATGTCAATATAGGAAGTTTTCATGAGCACACAGCTGATTTCATTAACTATTGAAAAATGTCATAACATCAGGAGACCTCAGAACTGTAGTCTGTCTTATATTATGAAGTTTTAGTGGAGGTGCTTTAGATTCCCCTGTAAATTGACTTTTTATGTATGAAGATAAAATTTCTGGCAGTGTTGATCTACAATATTTTCAGAATTTCCTCCTGAATACTAGCTTGTTCGTGGCTCTCTGGTCTCGTTTCTGTGTGTTACTTAATAGTTAGAAATGCAAAGATCAGGCAGATAAATTAAGTTTGATTAGAGAGGACAAGGTCATGCTCTGAATGAAGATAGGTCAATCTCAGGCATCAGAGCAAAATTTCACTTTTTAAGTTTACATTTGCATGAATTATTGTGCTTTTGGAAACTATTTTGTTTCATATTTATTCAGACTACATACACAGTTTTTAGAAAAAAAAGTACTTTGAGAAATTGATGTGTATTTATGTTATTTTGGAGTTTATAGTTTCCAAGCCTATGTTGTCTTTTGTGTTCATTACAGAATAGTCTTTTGATCAAGTGATTTTCAATACACTGTCAAAATAAATTACATTCACTTCATTAGATGTACAGGAAGTGTAGCTAAAGCAGGGACAAGTATTAATTTAGGACTCTGAAGAAACTGACACTCCATCTTATGACCCTGAGGCTGTATTATTCAAGATACCTAGTGATGGAAGGAAGTCTGTCTCCATAGCAATTACCTAAATCTTTTATCAGTCATTTCTGGAAAGAAAATTAGAGCAATTGTGTCAGGATGGTCATATGGGCAGAAATTGCACACTCATTCAAACCACTTATGTCTCTGACTTTGTCCTTGCTTGATCGCTGCTTTTGTTTACTACTCTGTGTTTGAAAGCTTGATTGGACATGAGCAGATGTGCCAAACTGTAACCACAAAAGGTCAGTCTTTTGTTTTCTTCTCATTTCTTTCTTCCTTCCTCCTTCCTCCCTTTCTTTGTTTCTTTCTTCCTTCCTCTTTCTTTCTTTTCTTTCTTTCTTTCTTTCTTTTTCTTATTTTTCTTTCTCTTTCTTAGCAAAACTACTAGATTACACTGCTTCTGTCTATTAAGAAAATTACTCAAATTAGGCTAACAGTATTAAGAAAACTCAATTAGATATAGTTAAAATAAGCTGCAGCAGCTCTTCTTCCTCATTAGTATTATACTCAGTAATATTTAATAGTTAGGTGATTGCCAACTTGTAGAAAATAATGCAAAGAATGTATCTCTTCTCTTATCATATTATATGACATGTGAATATTAATTGATTAGATAACGATGTCATACCAGTAAACTTGTCAGTGTGGAGGGCCATTGTCTAAATGTGATTTTATTGATCTAGTCTAGAAGTTTTAAAAATATTAAAACAAGTTAGTAACCAAAGAAGTGTTTCAGATGCACCATGGGAAAAACTTCAAAAATCCCTCTGAACATTTAGATTTTTGCACTGTTGGATTTTGAAATAAGAATAAAAAGCTTAACTCTTGATCAATAAGAGTTGCAGTTTTCATTGAGTGGTATGAACAACGCAGTCTAAGCCTTCCCTTCAAGTTCCTTGTTCAGGAAAATTTACAATTAATGGCTTTCTACAACAGCAAAGATATCCCCTTCTTCATGGCTCAGCTAGGGACCTGCCAGACTAGTCTATTCCCAGTGGGCTGGCCATGGTCCTTTACTCTATCTGTCTTAGCATATTGATTTCTGAGCTGTCTTACTGGTTCCTAACATAATTATAGCAGGAGTGGGTCTCTTAGTACAGCTAATACATTTACACCATGGCATCTAGGGGAGCTTATTATAACGGCATCCGGTAGTGCTACTATAGTTAAGGGTCAGTTTCTATTTCTATAATAAGCCCATTTTTCAGGGGGTTTATATCTTAGCAGTTTTAATTTATTTAAAGGGAAAAAACCCCACTGGCTTTGTGTCATCCAAGATCCACATATTTCTGCCCTTAAAAGTTAATAAAACTGAAGTCTCTATCCTTGCCACACTTTTGACATTTTCAGGAAAACAAATGATATTTTCTATTCTTTGGGATCTTTGACTTAGCAACTAATTGACATAGAGTTCAGCTGTGCTATCAAGAGAGGTGGTTTTCATAATCCTAAACATTTTATAAATAGCATACATGATTATGTTTTCATCTGCAAAAGGTATGATCACTTCCAGGCCCCAAAGATTAAGTAAATATGTTTATCCTCTAAAAAGATAGAGGTTTGACAGAAACAATATTTCTTGAATAGAAAAATTACCATCATGATGATCTTTTACTGAAATATTCATAATAGACAACTCTTTCTAAATATGATAGCATAGTTTTTAAAGAAAGAAATGTAGCCTACATAGGACAATTTTGCTCATTTTGCAAAATTTAAGATATACAGAAGATTTTAAACAATTGACTGATAGAAGTTTGGTTTGTATTTTCATGGATTTAAAAATATGAAATTGTCTTGTCTCAAAAATATCATGGTTAATTGGTAGTTACGTGATCTGACCATAGCTGATTCACTCAATTTATGAATGTGCATTTGAAATATTAAGCAGTAATGTCCCATAAATGGACATTTCACTGAGGCACTTTACCCTAGGATCTTTGAACTCGGTATGAATTCTAGAACATACCAAAACTTCCCTGCTAGATTATACGTGTTTTCTCTGACCATTCTTAGAAGTAATGGAAGATGGTGCTAGAGATTCAAAGTGAAATTTGTGGAATTGTTACTTCCCCCTGCTATAAAACAATATTCACCTGATATTATTGGAATGGGGTTTGTTTCATCTATTACACCTATTTTTATGGCAAGCATTGTGCTAAGCACAGAGTGGGGAGAGATTAAAAAAAATCCCTTGTCTACAAAAGCTTACAGTTTAGAAAAGGGAAAAATGTTATAAACACCATAGTGGAGGTAAGTAAAAAATATTGAGAGATTTAAAGCCCAGAGGAGATGGTGATAATTCTGGCAAGAGAGTCAAGAAAGGCTTTAAAAAGGATGTTTAGAGTAATGTCCCCTTTACCTGCGGTTTCACTTTCCCCAGTTTCAGGTACCCTCAATCAACCACAATCTAAAAATATTAAATGGAAAATTCCCCAAATAAACAATTCATAAGTTTTAAATTGTACTTTGTTCTGAGTAGCATGACAAAAACTCACACCATCTGGCTCTTTCCCACCTTGGATATGAATCATCCCTTTGTCAAGCATATCCCTGCCCATTAGTCACTTAGCCTTCTAGATTATCAGATCCACTGAGGAGGTATTGCAGTGCTTGTTTTCAAGTAACCATGATTTTACTTAAAATGGCCCCCAAATTCAAAAGTAGTGATGCTGGCAATGTAGATATGCCAAAGAGAAGTCATAAAGTGCTTCCTTTAAGTGAAAAGGTGAAAGTTCTTGACCTAAGAAGGAAAGGAAAAGAATTATATGCTGGGATTGCAAAAATCTACAGTAAGAACATATCGTCTATTCATGAAATTGTGAAGAAAGAAAAATAAATCTGTGCTAGGTTTGCTGTAGCACCCCAGACTGCAAAAGTTACAGCCATGGTGGGTGATAAATGCTTCGTTAAGATGGAAAAGGCATTACATTTGTACAATAAGATATTTTGAGAGACAGAGACCATATTCACATAACCTTTATTACAGCATATTGTTATAATTGTTCTATTTTACTGTTAGTTGTTATTAATCTCTTTCTGTGCCTAATTTTTAAATTAAACTTTATCATATGTATGTTATGAATAGAAAAAAAAAGTAGTATATATAGGGTTCAGTACTATCTGCAGTTGCAGGCATCCACTGAGGGTCTTGGAACATGTCCCCTGCAGTTAAGGGAGGACTATTATATTTTGAAGCTATGTTTTGAAGCATAAGTAGTTTGACCATATACTAAATAGCTTCAAGCTGTCACGATTGATGGATTAATCAATTGATTTGTCTACCTATTTATTTACCTGTCTCAGAGTCTTCCTTGCATAGGAGGCTATTTTCAGTGTACTTGCCTATGGTAACATCTATTTTTTCTCATTCTCATTTATTTCTTTTAATTTATGATAGACTAGGAAACCAAGTAACATACATCAGGACAACACAAGGAGAAAGAATTAGTTGGAATCCGGGTGGTCATTTTAATGGCTTTGTTACATGTAAAGTGCAAGTACTTTAATTCATGTTCTTTACAATATCTATTTCAGATGCTCTGAGTAACTCTTCACTTAATTACTGCCGCATTCAAACTATAAGAGGTTACTAAATAGTTTACTTCAGAGTAAGTAAGGTTGAAATTTCAATTAGAATTTTCGATTATTGTGTAAGTATAGCAGAACAAATCTGTTTTCCTCTTCCTAGTTGATATCGCAGCTAGATTTGTGGTTAGCTGTGGCTGTGTGACTTCTATCTAGTCAACAGAATATGAAAGGAAAGGATGAGATGTGAAAATGTTTCCATGCTCTCTTTGCTCTTCTTTAGGCTGGATAACGTGACTCTAGTGGGTGCTAGAACCATAGAATGAAAGATGTTTGAAGGTCCTGAATCGTCATGTGTAGAAGAACCATTCTCCCTAAGCTTGCAGTTTCACCAACCCAGAACACGCATATGATGTGTTATATGACTGTACATAAGGTATATATGACTGTTACTGTAACCCAGGTGACATAAGTTAGTACAATATGCTTTGTGTGTTTGGGTATATATGGATATTTATGTATATATATACACTTATTATTGGTTCTAATTTTAAGGATTATGTATGTCACATTTCAATGTCTAGAATTTTCAATAATTTTACTCTTATTCTTAAGTATATTTTAAAAAGCTGCTTTTTATATTTATTTTGTTTTTGTTTCTTGCTTTCATTAGTTTTCTCCAGAGAAATCCTGGGTAAGACAAATTCAATGTCTGTATGGAACACAGGTTTACTTGTCAGTTTTTGAATGGATTGACAAACTCAGTTCAAATAATGACCCAGTAGCTTCAGTGAGGACTTGTTCAAATTTCTGACCATATGGCTGGTAGTTTTGTATCCATATAGATTCCTTCTAACCTATAAAATATCACTCCTTCTTGTTATAGACTCTATTCTTTAGATCAATTTAAATATATAGACACATATAATTTAAAAAGTAAGAAATTAACTCATGATTATGCTACCAACAGGTGAATTTATGGAGTTTACAAATTAGATAAAATTACAATAGACTTGAAAGATTTAACATTTAGCCAGAACTCTTGAGTCATTTAGATTTTTGTCAGAACATTTCACAAAATACTATAGTTAATTTTTTCATACTAAAAATAAATTTTAACTGCACATTTAACTTTCTTTTAACCATCTTGTGGGTTCTGTATGAAGTATGGAATTGCAGTGGACAGGAATTTTACAAATAATCAAGTGAAAACAGCTTAACCAACCTTTTCAAATCTTCAGAAGGATTCTACTCTAGTTTATAATAGAAGTGTCCACAGATTCTCAGTCATAGCAAGATGGCTGAGCACTGCAGTAATACAATTCATATTCATAAAATAGGCTTTTTCTTGGTAGAGATGGCTTTACATCCCTTGTCATAACAAAGAAGAATTGCCAACTATTTATTTCAGTGTTCCTAATTGTTGTCAAAATGTGACCTGAAACTCTGACACAGAATTTTTCAAAGTCAGGCTTGCACAAGGCATGCGCATTTATCAATGTTTATCCCTCATTCACCTATACAGCAGCACTTGTGAAGGTCTGTTTTTATTTAATTTTCATGATTTTGTTGTTAATGGGAAAACTGTCTCATAAATTAAGTAAGTGCTCGATTACAAGCCTGACAGAGATTGATTTTGGTTCTGCTGTTGGTCACTACCAGCAAGTGAAGGCCACAGAAACCACAACTCCAGCTAACGCTCGTCACTTCAAAGGTGATCGTGGAATAAGCAAGCGCTCATTAGGAAGGGAGAGAACGCTTGCAACACATCCAAATGTCCTTCCGTGTTTATAGCTTTGATATGAACAAGTATGCCCTACTATCTAGTCACGTGTGGTCATTTGATGGAATAATGTAACTTTAAAGAGTTTGCATATAGATTTTACAAAAACCAAATGAAACAAATCAAAGGCTTCAGCCATCAAAAGTAAAACAAGAAAATATATCTTAAAAGATTTGACGTTGTAGCCACCACATTGGAACCCACAAAATAAAATGGCTCCCAAATAATAGTAAGACTCAAAATGTGCACTTAAAATGTCTGACTTGGTTCAGCTAAATATCATGAATTCTGTCCTGAAACTCATTCAAAGCAAGATTCAATCAACTAGAATTGTAAAATAATCTTAAAATAAAATGTAATAAAGACATTCGAATCATTTGAAGAAGAAATTATGGTAGAGTTTAAAAATATGATTTTTTTCTTTGGCTTTAGGATAGACAACCCACTTGAATAAAGTTTCTCTTGCTTCTTTTAATCTCTAAAGTAACAGCATGGTATTAAAGGACTTATTTAATGTATTTAGAAAAATATAGATATATTTTCTGCCTAAAATAATGGGAAAGTGCTATTTTGGATCGAAAACTACATTTAAAAGAAGAAGGAAAATATGCCAAAACTATGAGATAAGAGAAATCATGTTTGCTTTCATTCTCAGGGAGATCCATTCTTACTATCCCAACATGGCATTGCCTGCATAACAACCTCTTCCCGCTGAAATCTTATATCATATTTTGACTACTAACAAAAAGCATTCTGATCAGTTTTGTCAACAGATTATTTGTTTTCATAATTACATAAGGCAGAGTAAGTGTAAAAGTTAAGACATGGAGGACTTGGAGACTGGAAAACTCTATGGTTAAACAAAGTGTCTAGATTATTCAAGATATTATTAAATGATTGAACAAAACACACCCTAACTCTGAACTTTTGCTTTCTAGGATTAAAAAGGACATTTTAAAAATATGTAAATATTGTATCACTTTAGGGTTCTGACATCTACTTATCTTACCTATCACTTAGGCTTCATATTTGGGGTGTACATATAATTAAAGAAATGGCATATATTAAATAGTTATTTTGTATCTCTTCTCATCTATTCCCTACAAGTAAGTTAAAGAGTTATTTAAATGCATTAATTCCATTGAAAAATCTGAAATAGAAGGGTAAATATTTCAAACTTTTCTACAAAAATTATAATTAATCTATATTTTTAATAATATGAAAACAAAACAATGCATATGTTATTTAGAGTTTCAGAATTTTTGTTTGTTTTTGGTTGAGCAATATAGTGATAGGATATTTGTGTGTTGTGTAGACAATAAAACTTAACAATCTTTCCCTGGAACTGAAATACACAGTTTAGACTTTTCTATGAGAAAAGAATAAAATCAATTTTCTTAGGAACAAATATAAACTGAAAGTGCTTTCAAGAGAAATAAAACTGTAATGCCCTAAAAGTTAAAGTTCCTTTCTTTTTAAAAGTAACATCACAGGGCCTTGGGATTATTTTTTTCTGCTTTGTGATGTTTTCAAAGTCACCTAAAGGCAAGCCTGGAATATACATTGACTAAGACTGTGTTTTATAAACAGGCTTCATGAAATAGCACATTTGTTGGGAGCCTAGGATGAATATCACTATAGTTATTAAATTACTGTTCTTTAAAAAACATTAGACAAATAACAGGAAATCACGCTGTCCAGCAGGATAATATAATAAGGCTTCAATTATAAGAGTTACGAACAATAAGTGAGCCTCTAAATGGCAAAGTTGAAAGTGGCCTTTTATTGCAACTTAACATTTTCATGGTTTACAACTTAAATCATTGTTTCTTCAGCAAAAAAAAAAAAAAAAAAAAAATAGTGTGCCCATCTATAGGTACATAAAACTTTCTATAAACCTATAGGGCAATAGCATTTGAGGAAAATTACTTTGTAGTTTAATTTAATGAATGATATTTACAGGTGCATTTTAGTTCCTAGTGACTGAACATTTTATCAGCTTTGACAGTTATCAAGGACCCAAGTTTCATGCCCCTCTCAGCCTTCACATACTTTGTAGAACATGGTTTCAGGAGAAAATGAAAATGTGGATGTCACATGGGCATTGGATAGAGTGACAATGTTATACATACCATACTTCATGAGCAGGAGTACAGGACATGTAAAAATTCCTAAAATGTTTAGAAATTCATGTCTGCTGCTATCATAATAAGTTTATTCATTCTCATTCATTTAATCTGGCAAAGATTAATCCCTTGATTACCTTTTAATTACTTCACAGGCTAGCAAAATCCTTCAACAACCATCTCAAATATCATTACCTCTTTGAAGACATTCTCATTCTCATTGCAAGAGTAATTTATTTCTTCACTACTCCAGTATCTCCTCCACATTTTGCGACAGCTTCAATGGATATCATAATGACTATCACTCTCGATCACTGATTCTGTGCCTGGCATGTGTATATTATTGCATTTGCTTCAAGAACCTCATTTATAGAGGTAAGCACTACTGATATTCCCATTTCAAAATGAGGAAGACTTACAAAGGCTAGCCTACAAAGTTGACAGCTGGAAAGTGGCAAAGTTTGGTCTGTACTCCAGGTCTTTCTAATCACATTCTCTTTAATCACTCTTCTATATTGTTTCTTACTTGAGTCCCAGATAGAAAATCATATGGATTTTTTTCAAAGTAATGTGAGTCATAAAGTAATGTGAGTCTATTTTAGAGATGCCCTTTTGCTCCAGATTGTCCATTTAAAAAACACCCAATAAACAACAACAACAAAAAAACCCCAAGCCCGTGCACTTTGATTTTCCATACACAGATAGGATGAGTAATTTCCTAGAAGGTTCATTCCTAAACCTTGTATGAGAAATCCACAGGGAAGGTAGGGAAAGTACACTGGTATGTGTGGTAAGTTACATTATTGGCCTCAATTTTCACTCCTCCATTCATGAATATTTTGCCATGGCCTCATCATAGATGGAGTTACCTTTCTGTCCCTTGACTTTGAGCTTGGATATGTGACTCATTTTGGCCAATGATAAATAGGCAAAAGTGATAGTTTGCCAGTTTCAGGTCTGGGTCATAAGAGATCTCACATGTTTCTGTTTGCTGTCTTGCTTCGCTGTCATTGGCATAAGAAGAATATGCCCTGGCTAGCCTGTTACTCACAGTAGGATGCTGAGCAAAGCTGCCCAGATGGACACAGCCCAGAACAGCTGAACCCCAGCTGGCCCACAGACATGTGAGAAATATTAGATGATTGTTGTTTTGAGGTATTTTGTACTTTGCTATGCAACAATGTCTGTGACTAACTCCTCATGTGTAAAGAAAGAACACATTGAGTTAGTGTTACTTTAACACTTACTATTCTCACTAAATGAGATAAAGAGAGTATTGTATTGGTCAGTAAGATCTTGCCACCATGATATTTTGATTCTTATTATTTCTAAACTTTATCTTGATAAGCAGTATAAAGTCATTGAGCTCATGATAATTAGAAAAAATGCTTTAATGATCAGATTTAATCCTCTACTCCTGACATAATAAACTTAAGGGAGTTAGATCAGTAAAGACTGGCTGGGCTCTTGGTGAGAGAGTGTAGGTGGGGAGGTCTGAGGAAAGAGGCACTCTAATGGATTCCTGTGTGTTAGTATATAACATCCTTCCTTTAAGGATGATGTACTGAGACTAAATCCAACATGGTCCTTTACAAGGAATCAATATTGTGAAGTTACATGGCCCAAACTCAACACTAACATCATAGTTATTGCTCTCTATATCTTCTAGCTATATTCTGTAGCTAACTCACAGAACTTCCAGTAATGACTCTCAAGAATTAGAACTGATATGTTCCAGTGCATGAAGTTCTCAGGATAAATCCCCAAATAGCCTAAGTTCAAGATGAGACAACAAAGGTAAAAGCTCTGTGGCCCAAGAGCTGCCACTTAAATTTAAGCTGTGGCGGTAAAAGAAATTTAAATTGTGGTATGATGTTTGGCTCGCCCTTCAAAACAGCTCAGAAATCCTGCTAAATGTCCCTGGCCAGCTTCCTCTGTAATCATCCCAGCATGTATTCTAAAGCTTCATTACTATTCTGAGACTTCCTTCGTCTACCACTCCTCTCCAACTCAAAACAATGGCTTTTATTGTTATTTCACAAGAAAATGGAGGTTACATGAACTACCTCAATTTTCTGCCCTTCCATTTATACACCTATTAGTATTGGCACCAATCACAGGAATTCTTACCATACAAAGCTTCTCCTCTAATGCAATGCTAATTTATTCACATGAGCTCTTGATTCCTGAATCCTCGACCTTTCATTTTCCACTGAATCCTTTAGTATATAAGCATGCTGACATATCGGCCACATTCACACACATTCCAACTCACTCTCCTCTCTAGCTATCTCCACATAACTCTGTTTTTGAATCAGGCTTATAGAAAGAGTAGATTAACTTCCAGTTCCAGCCTTAATAGTGTTATTTGTATCAGACTAATTTTCCACCAGATACAACTACAAAAGTTGAACAAAATACATAAAGAAACTGCTTAGAAGCATTATAGAAGAACCAATGCAAAGAGGATTTGAGGAGCCGTAATTCTGGAAGGAAGAAGGCACAGAGAAATGAGTTTTTCACTCATGCCTGCTTTCTACCAGGGGTGATTCACCACTTCTTGTTATAGAAGAATAAAATTCCTTCAAAAGGAGATAGACTGTCTGTGCTGAGGAGAAAGATATTAGAATTAGGAGCTGCAAAAGTAGCTAGAACTTGAGGAGGAAAATCCTACGGAGGAGGGAACAGCAGAAATGAAACATTATTTGGCAATAAAAAGGAATAAAGCATTCACATGCTACACAACATGCATGTTGTAATTCATCTAATGACTACTAAGATAATATTTAATAAAATTTCAACAAACCAACTAGTAAAAGAGAAAAATGAAATAAAAAATACTTGAACAATCCTAAAGTAGTAAATAAAGGAGAAATGATGGGACAAAATAGCAATAGGAGGAATGGAAAACAAGATAAAAAAGATTTTTAAATTACGGTTAGTACTTACATGAAATGTAAATTGAATAAATAATTCAATTAAATGCCAAAGGCTGTCAAACTGAATAAAAAGGCAAAATCCAAAAATACACTGTTGATAAGAAACATATGTTAAATATGAGGACAAATAAAGATTTAAGGAAAATATTAAACATAAAAACACTAACAGAAGAAAGCTAGGGCAGCTATATTAACTGTAGAAAAAGTAGACTTCAAGGCAAAATTATTGCAAGATATAAAGAGAGACATTTGATTTTAAGAAAGCTCAGTTCGACAGAAAGAGTAATCCTAAATTTACATATATCTACCACAGTGACAAAATTTATAAAGCAGAAATTTATAGCAATAAAAATAGGAGTAGAGAAATCAACAATCCTATTTAGACAGTTAAAAACATTTATCTCAGTAACTGCGAAAGAGCAGCAGAAAAAAAGATAGATTAAAGGTGATTTGAGCAACACAAATGACCAATTTGAACTAATTATCATATATCAAAAGCCAACAGTGGCAGCATACTTATTCTTTTCAAGTACACAAAACACATTTATTTGGTTAGATGTAGTAAGTGAAGTTGTAACAAACTGATAAACGAGAGAAAAAGGGATTAAAACATTTTAATAATCCAAAAAAAGTAATAAAAGAGAAATGATAGAACAAAAATATGAAATAAATATAAAACAATAAGATTTAAAAGGATCCAGTAATTTCATGGAATTATATACAAATTACATAAAATATAAATTGGATAAATAATTCAGTATTTATGAATAGGAATATATACTATTTTTAACATGTCAGTTCTATCTCAGCTGTTTTAAAAATTCTATACAAACGCCCACAGAAAAGTCCAGCAGTTTATTCAAATTAGATGTGCAGACTGACAAAATTGTTCTATTATTTATATAGAGAAGCAAAGGACCAAGCATAGCTAATAAAATACTGAAAAAACATCAGTAAAGGAGGACCATGATACCTGATTAAAGAGTTACTATAAACTATAAAGTTACAGCAATTAAGATAGTATTGTATTGATGCAAGAATAGACAAAAAGACAAAGAAATCAACATGAGCAATGCAGAAACAGATACTCCCACATACTGTCACCTGCAGAACAGTTGTAAAAGAATTTATTTTCTATAAATGGTGCTGGTTCTTTGGCATATCTATATGGGAAAAAATAAATTAATCCATACATCATATTATGAACAAAAAATCAATCACAGATGGATTGTAGATTTTTATGTAAAAAGCAAAACAATAAAACTTCTAGAAGAAAACATAGAACATCTTCATAACCTTGAGCTGGGCAAAATATAATAAATAGTACACAAGAACATTGATAACTTGAACTCTGTTAAAATTAAAATTAAAAATTTCTCCTTTTAAAAACACCATTAAGAGATAGAAAGACAAGTCATGCTATGAAAGGATACATTTGTACTACATATATTAAAAAAGACATATTCAGAATACATTCAGAACTTCAATGAACCAATAAAAAGACAGAAAACTAAACAGAAAAATGGTCAAAAGATTTGAATGTGTATTTCACAAAAGAATGTTAAAATAATTAGGATTCAGAAAGATGCAAATTAAAATCACAATGAAATACAGCACACAACTGCCAGACTGGCTAAAATGAAAAAGATGGAAGATACAAATGTTGGCGAAAATACAGAGCAACTCTTATATTCTGTTGATGGAATGTAAATTAGTACAACAATTTTGGAAAACTTTATGTTTTTATTAATGCTAAATGTATGCCTGTATTATGATCTAACAATTTCATTTTTAGATATACCCAAAAGAAATGGGTACACAGCTCCCAAAAGATATGCACAGGAATGTTAGTAGCAGCAAAGGTTGTAATAACTGAGAACTGGTAGTAACCTTAACATTGAAGAACTTTTCACCAATATGACTAAAAAAAAAGTGGCTATACATTTTTGAGTATATTCATACAATGGAATATAATGAAATACAAAACAGCAAATTACAGCTATGTGCAACAACATGGATGAATTTTGCACTCAACACTTGAGAAAAAGAGGTTAGACACAAAATAGTATGTTTCACGTGATCCTATTTGTATGAGGTTGAAGAAGAGTCAAATATAACGCATCATGATAGAGATCAGTATAATGGTTGTCTTCTTGAAATGGGAAGTTACAACTGAATGGAGCCACAAGAGAACCTTCTGAGGTGCTAGAAAATTTCTATGTCTTGAATTGGGTGATTGTTACACATGTGTATTTGAACATAAATATTCACTGAGCCTCTCCCCTGAAACACTCTCTCTCTCTCTTTCTTCCTCCCTCTCTCTTTCTCTCTGTATTTACTGTCTCTTAATTCCTCACTGTGACCATTTCACTATGTGCTGCAACAAGGTTTACCCCTCACGACTCCACTGAACATGCTATACTAGTTAGGTTCATCAATCACAACCCTTTTGCAAAATTCAATAGATATTTTAAAATTCCAGTATTCATTAACTTCTTTGCTGCACTTCAAGCCATGTATCGCCCTTCTGTCCCTCACTATTCCTCACTCACCAGACTACCAGTTTCTGTTGTCTCCTTGCCCTTTCATGCTCTCAAAGGAGTTGGCCAGGATTTCTAGTAGCACAGAGGTTACCTTTGTACATGTTATTTTAAAATGCCCCCTCTGGGCAGATGGATTAGAATAAGGCATTTGCTCTGAACAAATGAATTAGCAAAAGGACCTTTCTATTTGACTCAGTCAGCTGTGTTGCAGGGAAGATGGCCATGAAAATGGACAGAGAGCCATATTTCAGCCTAATTTTTTCCCTCCCTCCTTGGGTGGGAGCTCTCATGTAGAACTTCACCTGGATAACTCTTCCCTGTGATACCTTGCCTTGAATAAGTTTGTTAAAATCCTACTCATTATGTGTCTCAGTTCAAGTGTGGACTTCCCTATGATACATTCCCAGCCTTAAGTAGCCTGACATAGGCATCAGCTTGCTCAGTGTGTCCTGCCATCTTCCACTATTGCAGTTGACACATTATAATTGTTTGCATGTCTGATTCCAATCTGAACTGTAATTTGTAAGGACAGAAAATGTATCTTTTCAACTTTGTAAATTCACTAACACGCACATAATTTGGCCTATACAAAAGATCAGTAAATATGTGTTGACTAACTGATTGAATAAACCCAGTAGCAAATTAAGTCAAAATTATAATATCAACAAGAAAAATGTGGTAGTTGAAATGACACAATTAGATCCAAATTTAGAAAACTGAAAAGTTTAGAGGTTTTGAAAGTTAATGGATTTACATTGCATAAAAATGTTAATTTTAGTCCTATTAAACCTAAGGCCTCCAGAAATCACTTCATTTATATTTATCCAGTGTATGTTTAGTAGATTCTATATACCCTACCTATTAATAGCTATATTTTATAAACTAAATAACGATGAGTTATATCTATCTGAGTTTGGCTTACCGTAACATGCATTTTAAAGAACTTGTTGGATATACCAAAGTAGGAGAATATTGTCAACTGTTTTCAGATATTGCATCAAGAAAGTGCCAAGTAAAATTTACTCATCCAACGCCAAGCATTCCTACCTAAAGTTTCAACACTACACAGTGACATAGAAATATACAATGTCATAGAAACTGAAAATTTGAAGATATTTTTCAATATTTCAATAATATCTATTTTGAATTTCATTTCTGCAGCAAGTGCTATGAGTAAAATTCATCCTCAGAATTTTGAAAACATCACATAATTAGGTCAAATAATTTTGTATGAGTATTTTGTATTTATATTTGTATTTATATTTCGTATTTATTATACAAGACATTTGCCAGATACTATGGGTGACATACAGGAATAAATAAGTTACTGAGGCATTTCCCATTTCCAGAGAGGGAGAGATATGTACAAATAGACCAATGATTTGAAACACAGACATTCTTGGTTGCCTTGTGTAACATCCCCTACCAGCAGTGGAAGCCTGGCAGATCATACCACTACCAGGTTTTTAGAACTATAGAAAATTATTTTTTAAAAGAAGATCATTTAACTAACATTTTGGAAAAATTCTGTTCATTGGATGCTTTCCATGTTTGAATTCTTGGTAAAAAAGTGTTCTGAAGAAAGATTTATGTGTAATAGAGTTTTTCCAGTAATGAACATTCCCATATCTAGCTTTTTTCCCCCCCAGCATTGATCAAACAAAGAAACTTAGTCTCTGAATCTTTACTGCAATTCACACTCCTAAGTTCATCTCTCAGGGAATTCAGCTCTCAGTATCATTGCTGTGGCTCTTCACTTATATTGGCTCTTCCATTTGTACTTATGCTGGAACATGTGCGTGACATCTTTTCAGTGTGAGATGATTATTTCACTCTCACTGCCTCTTATTCTACTTCTACTTTTACCTCTCAGGTTCAGAATTCTTAGCCTTCTTGAGCAGATGAACTACAGCAATTTCTCCTCCTCTAAAATTCTACATTTGGAGGTGCACTCAGACACAGAATTGCAGTGGGACACAGATGTGAAAGTTGAGGGTGTAGAGGAGTTTTGCCACTTCTTCTCCATCCTGCTGTCTCAGGAAAACATCCCATGTGTCTGCTCTCAAACTCCAATCTTTCTTCTCTCACTATAAGTGCAATTTACTAAAAATATATGCTTTCTTTTTAACTCTGAATGAAGGGAAAGAGAAAGAAGAAGAAAGTAAGAGCTCAAACACCCATTTTTGTCAACTTATATGAAGAAAATTAAGTTTTAGGAAGAAATTTTCCTTGGGAGATAAACAAGAAAATGTTTATTAGAATACTTTGTGTTGTCTGCTTTTTAAAAATAATGTCATTATGATTGTACTTAGGTAGCTGACCTGTGTTTTATATGGGAAAATAAATTAGAGTCATAATTAGGTTGTTTTCAAGTTTCTCTGAAATAATGAGAGAGATAGTAATTTGAAGTTTAGGAATGAAGTAAAACATTCCCAACTGACATAATGACCTTTTGCTTAAATTATTTTTTAACTCCTATCTTGTTTTATTCTTGTCTTATTTGTTTTTAGCATATCATTTAAGGTTTTAGTTGAAGAATAGGCATAATATTATTTTTAAGTAATAATAAGGACCTAATTTATATTATTGAAAAACTGAGGAATGGATGCAAAGATAGTGTAAAGGCAGAACGACAGTTTCAAGGAATTAACTGTGTAAAGAAAGAGAGAATGGTAGTCATCTTGCCTGAGAACTGGAAACTGGGAAGAGGAACAATTTTGAAGTCGAGACATGTAGAGCTTGAAAGTTCTCCAGATCCCCCATGAGAAGCATTTCATAGTGCTGTTGAAATCCTGGTCAGAGAATTAGGGAGTAAGACACACCTAGAGACAAAGTTTTTATAGTTTTTGCCCAGAAGTGAAAGTTGAAATGGCAGCAAGTGTTTGAATTCGCCAAACTAAAATGTGTAAGGGGAGAGAATAGTGGAAGCAAAAAATGGGAGGGCAAGTGAAAGAAAAAGATCAGAGTTAAAAAGACGATCCAAATTTCCAATTTGCAGAAGGCAAGTGAGAGGAGTAACTGAAAGGAAAAGTTTCAACCATGTTAAATTCTGATAAAAATTCAGAAAATTAGACAATGAGGGATAGATTGAGGAGGAATCATGGTATAAGAAGTGTTAGCATAAGGAAAAGTTGAAATACTTGAAGACTGATGGGAAAGAGTTGGATAGAATAAATATATATGACAGACAAGGGAGGTAATTGTTGAAGGACTCTAGAAAATATCATGGCATCAGTATCACAAACATAAGCCCTTGCCTTGAAAAGAAGATTTTTTTTTCTTTCTTTGATATTGGAGGAAAAAGAGCAAAAATAATGGTGATTATATACAAGGAGAATTTGAGTAATAGGGGAAAAAATTGAGGTTAATTCTCATTCAAATTTTCAATGCATTAGGAGTTGAAGGTATCTGCTCAAAGATATGTGATATAGTATGTGGTCCTTCAGTATCTTTCAGTGGGGGATTGGTTCCATGACGCCTTGAAGATACTGAAATCTGAAGATGCTGAAGTCTCATATACAATGGAGTAATATTTGCATATAACTTACACAATCCTCCCATATACTTTAAATCATCTCCAGATTACTTATAATATCTAACACAATATAAATGCTATATAATAAATAGTTTGTCCACAGCAAAATCAAGTTTTGTTTTTTGGAATTTTCTGAAAAGTTTTTTCTCTTTTTTCTGAACTTTTTGATCTGAAGTTGGTTGAATCCATGGATGGGAGCCCACTTATACAGAGGCCCAACCGTATATGTTGAGGCAAGATGACTGGAACAGCTGATGTGCAAAATGGGAATAAAAGATTACCGAGTAGCTTTTAGAATCCAACTAAAATTGGTTAGCATGAATTTAGAGTGTAGACATTTTAAATGCATTGTGTTATTGTTTTTTTCTTTTTTCCCAGAAATACTTACAATCCCAGAGTCAGGATTCTTTTTTTTTTAATTTGCATTTGACTCCACCTAACATTGGTTGAAGACTTCAAAATATGGCAGAAAAACAAATGGAGTGTGGAATCATGTGAGGCAAGGAGGAGGAATGTTAACCTGTGTTAATGAATAGAGTCAATAGGTTCAAAATCATAATAAAACACATTCAAGAGAAATGAATAATTAAGAAACTTAAGGTTCAATTCAGTGATCAATTTTTTAAATATATGTGGGTAGTAGAAATTACAAAAATGTATGTTTATAACAAATTTCTGACAAAATTTTGTTTTCATTAAAACCTGAATGCTAAAAAGCTAACTTAGAAATATATCAGAAATTCCTTAAAAAAAAACCCCACAAAATATAAAGACTCTGGGGGAGTGCTACCCAACTTCTAACATTGTTCCATAAGTAAAAGAAAATGAAAAGAATGTCGTGAATGTAAATGATATTTACATTAATCCTGCCAAAAATCAAAGTACTCTGAACTCTTCTCAAAGTTGCCCTCAGAAGTTCTTGAAAGGAAAAGAGGAAAGATAGCATATAAAGTAGGAGCAGATGCTAAAGCCAGACTGGAACAATAAACAACAAAAAAGAAACCACCTTCAGCAAGACACATTACCACTTGAGGGAGCAGAACTTGCAACTTCAACTGGATGGACACTAAGGTACTGAGATAGAATAAGAAAAACAGGAAGAAGGTGCAGTAGCAGAAGTTAGTCTTTAAAATGAAAGCCTACCCAACCCCTGTTTCTATTTGATTAAGTAGATAGGAAGTGGCTTGTCTATGAGATGGATCAAATAAAATAGTTTCTAATTTTCATCCAGAGTAAGAATTTTTATTGGTTAATGCAATGGAGGAAGATAGGGTGGAAAACTGAGGGTGTTTGCAAGGAAATAATTATAATAAAGCTCATTACAACTTGAGCTGTAGAAAAGGAAAAAAAATAAAGAATGAAGCACATTGAGGGATGGAGAGAACATGATGGGGTCAATGGATTCTGCATAGAGATAAAAGATTTTTATGGAAGAAGAACTTGTAAAGTAGGAAGGAAAGAGGTTATGATTGGAGAGCAGGGTTTTAGCATGAACTGTTAACTTCATTTTTATTAAACTCCAACAATTTTTTCTTAATAAGTCATCCATAAAAGCAAGAAAAAAGGAAAGTATTTACAACTCTTGTTATGTATTTGTTGGCTTTCCAACAAGTTGGCTTTAAATGGCCTTACCTGGCACACTGAGTGGGTGAAAGTTCCTGACAATAAGGTCCCTATGCAGGCATGTTCCAGTATCACCAAGAAATGGCTCACCAGCTGTGAAATAGTAATGAATGCCACCACTGTTAATTAATGAATATATAAACAAAGGTCAAGTTATACCCTTTGGAGGATGAGTAAAATAAGAAGAAATGTAGGGGAGAAAGCAGAGGACATGTATTATTAGGAGTCATGGAGAAAGATGGAACTACTTGTATACTAATCTAACACTGAAAGAGTTTTTTGACACACCATTTCCTCACAACACAGAATCAAATCTTGATTATTTAAGTTAAGTTTTATGTCTTTATAGAGACTCACCTCCAGAGCTTAGGACTCATGTATGCTATGTGGTTATTTACACTAATTTTTCAGCTGTCATTTGTCCATCCTTCTTGTGGAAAGTTGATAGGACCAGATGGGTGGCCAGAAAATTGGCAGGGAACCTGCAAAATTTAGGACTCTATAATGGAAGATTTTGAGCCAAGAATTAGAGTTTTCAATGAGTAACAGTGACCAGCAATGAGGAGGGAGAGAGAATGCTCCATCTGAGGGTATGAGCCTCAAAGGAGGTTTTGCATGAAGAATCTAGAACCTTGAAGGAGCTCTAGGGAGTGATGCAGACACCTACTCCATCTTCTGGTAGTGAAGTACCTGGGTTATAGTGAAACAAGTTGAGCCCATTGGAAAGGGATGTCAAGGGAGCAGTGCTCTTAAGAAACACCTTGTATAAGTTAAATCACGGAGGTGGCAAAGATGAAGCTGAAAACATGGAAAAGTTAATTGAGAGCAGAAGATGTTTTAGGAAGCTTAGGAGCAGAATGTTCAGGCTAGATTTCAAGAGAAGGAAAGAGAAGGCTTGAGTTTCCAGCAGTGACCATGTAAAACTGGGATGGGAGGGATGGTGGGAGATCCCAATAGTTTCTGAAAGAAAGGTGGGTGGTTGCTTCTAATGCAGGGGTCCAGAATAATTCACTCCATGCTCTAGCAGTTTACAGGGCAGTGACTCCCCAAACCATTCTGAGCACCAGAATGCCTCTAAAAGGCAACTGACATTTAAATTTTCTCTTTCTTATCAATACTGAAGAATTAGTTACTCTTCTGCTTCCATGGGATTTGGTGTTTACTTTTTATATATCGATGCAGTTGTGCCTTTCTTTGACTGAGAGTGTTATATCTTAGATCAGTAAAAGACAGAAGACTTAATATGGTACTCAGCCCTAGTACCAGGCAATACTAAAATAATTATGATAATTATAGGCATAATAATAATAGTAGAGCAGTGACTTCTCTACGAATTGCTAGTATACACATTTATTACAAATTATTTTAGGTTAGACATTTGCTTTGTTCCTTTACCAATCAATCAGATAAGTGGTCTTCTAACTAGAGTACATTAAGGTAATTGGGTTCTTCATCCAGGAAATTTGGAAAGATGACTGAGACTAAGGGGTAGCAAGTCAGTCTGGGCTGGTCTCCTAGTGAGGGAAGGTATTCATATTAGGTCCATGAGTAGGTCATGTCCTGTCACATCTGAGATGGTTGTGAAGTGCACATTTGTCAGCTATCCTGAGTGCTGGTCTTAAAGGTGAGATGAAATGAGTCATTTTATTGGAGATTTAGGAGTACTGTCAATTCTTTTGATGGCTGGAAACCAATTTAGTGAGTGAGATAGAGATGTAGATCACCATCTAAATATGTGGATCAGGCCACCAAACAGTGATTCTAACAGCAGGGAACCTCAAGGGCCTCTCGCAATTACCTAAATCTAGGTGTCACAGAATCAGATTCAAGCATTTACTGAAGGCCTACAATGTGCCAGCCACAGTACGAGGTATCACCTCATCTCATCCTCATAATGATTTGCGACATTTCACAATTGTGATTCAGGCCCTATGACTCCAAGTTTTATACTTTTTCTACCATATATGGCTATCATTCAATGTCACAGTATTTTTTGAAGTAGAAAATTCATGGATTCTTAGAGCATAATAACATCGGTTTATTAGCAGGGTTATTTCTTTTTTCCTTCCTTCCTTCCATCCTTCCTCCCTCCCTCCTTCCCTCTCTCTCTCTCTATTCCTTCCTTCCTTCCGTCCTTTCTTCCTTCCTTCCTTTCTTTCTTTCTTTTTCTTTCTTTCTTTTTCTTTCTTTTTTCTCCCTTAATCCAAAATGATAGACCAGTGGAAAAAACTAGGTGAGCAAATTTGGGCAAAGAGAGATTTAAGGTAGAAAACTTAATCAAATCATGAGTAAGTTTCATCAGTTCCTTTTTACTGCAAATGGAAGGGTTTTGAGCTTATCAGCAATCAAGGGAGGCAGGGAGCGAGAGAGTTTAATACTTGCCTTATAGCATTTGCACACTATCCTATAATTTTTGTTTCCTTTTTTGAGTTGCTAACCAGAGTATGATAAAACAGTGTGTCTTGTTTCCAAGTATATCTCCAGTACCTTTCACTGTTCCTAATATGCAGTGGAACCTCAGTAAATATTTGTGGAATAAATGCAAGAATAAATGATTGGCTTAGTGAATAACCATGAAATCAGTTAATTGTCTCATACAAATATAAAAAGAATCGTAGGAATTAGCTCATGATTACTTTTGTAATGGTTTGTTCCCACTGTCACTCTAAAGTGGAATATCCTCCACAAAAATGTGGTTCGTAAATCGTGCTGCTTTGTAACTTTCTCTCTTTTTTTCCCCCTTCGACTTCTCATCCTTAACTGTAATGTATTCAAAACTGTCTTCCCTCTGGTTTTTCTTTTACCCAATGAAGAGATCTTCTATGAGAATTTTAGTTCTCAAGTGTAGACATAATATTGAAACAAAAGAAATTACCAATATTCAACTATATTAAAAATAAATATCTTACATACTTAATAATATATTTTATATATTTTAACTCTCCAGTAGGCTACTGCTGCTGGCCCTTCAAATACGACTGACTGTATTTGAATGCATGGCCAGGTCCTCAGTCTCGGACAGCTTCATTTTCCTAAACATTTAGATAGATTCTCTAGCGCTCACTAATGCTACACAACAGACACCTTCTGGTTGGGTCCATGAACAATTTTACCAACTAGGGTGTGCTTTTCCTTTCTAAAGCTTTATAATGCCAGAGGCGAGAAGAATTCCTTATATTCACTCTTCTTCCTTCCAAATTAGGTAGACTATTCTGATCCAATATTAAGCGTGCCACTTATTTAGAAATTACATTGAATTTGACACATAGGCAACAGTTTTTTTGTTTTTTGTTTTCCTTAGAGGACAATATTCAAATATATATAGTCTTTGGAAGTCTTCAGAAAAGTTTAAAATTGCCTTGATTCAATCAACACTATATTCAACATTGAAACACAATAGATATTTATTTTTAAACTTAAGTTAAGAAAATATACAAAGTAGGTTCTTTGTGAGCTTATAAGGATCTCCCAAGATAAAGTGGCATTTACTCAGGAAGACAAAAAGAAAATTTACCTAGAGCATTGTCGCAAAGAAAGCAAGAAAATCTGAAGTTAAAATATCCCATTTTTCTTGGCTACTGTTGTATTTCGCTTTTTCCATTTGTTTCCCAAATATTGACATGGAAATGATAAAATAAAGAATAAGCTGTTTCCTAATTTTGTAGAGCCAAACATTTCTTTAAATTTCATAATTAGAAAAGTATGTGTATTCACTATTGTACAAGTTGCTCTGTGAAATAACTCTAAAAATCAGAGTTTATATGTTACATTAGTGCACAGTTGTGTGGTTTTTAAAGGAAGACTTCAGCAGCTCATAATGTGGTAGTTATTAAGGAAGCAGAATTTTTCCATGAATAGTGAAGGGACATGTTTATAAAATCCGTACTACAGAAATTGCTTAGTGCATGAAGTCAAAGAGCATGACTCTTCTAAGGAGTTGCTTCGTTTTCTTTGTTAACAGTCAATAAAGATTTTGATTAACTCATATGAGTTTTTAGACTGGGGTGTGGATATAAGATTCTAGGATAAGACCAATGAAAATTTCATTATTGCCAATTAGAATTCTCTAGTGGGGTTTAAACCAGTAATGATTTTCAATTAGTATAATTTAGAATAAGATAGATATAGATTTTACAACACAAATATTCAATATCTCTTTCAATAGTTTTTAGTTCCCTAAAAAGTCACCAACTTACATATTTCAGGACACGGTTTCTCTGATTTTGAGAATCTACTGCTCACTGATGGTAATAGAGCTTCCACTAGTTCCTTCTTAAATGTTTAAATTAAAACCGTCAAAAGCTCTCAGTATTATGATGATTTCTTGAAACTTAACAGTGATTTTTCTTTTCATGATTTTCATCAATTTTCACAATAAATGATGAACCTCAAATTGTTTAAGAACTCCTTGCTTTCATTGAAGCTCTCTAGTCTCTAACCTCTAATTTCTGGGGAAGGAAAAAAAAAAAAATGCACTAATGCATGAGCCAAGGTATGTTCTGGCTTGGATTGCAAAATTCTATGAGGAAGAATCCAAAGCAAACCAGAAAACTTTCACTTCATTACAACTGCATTAGGGTAAGAAGTCTAGTCTCCTCTCATAGTTGTTTTATGAGGTGATAATGAGGGGAAAATTCTCTGGCCTAGACAATAACACATATTTTAAAGTGGGTTAGAACAGATCATTTCAAGCTACCCAACTCAATGATAAAAGGAGTTTGAATGACATCTTCTGGTTGAGAATAAGTAGACTTTTTTTAGATTAAAAAAATGAAGTACTGAAGCATATTAATAGCTTATCAAACTAAAAGGTGTATTCAAAAAAAAAAAAAAAGACTGCAGCTTTTCCTTAAACCCACAATCACTGCTGTCTTCTAGGTTTCCAATGTATCACTTTGGCCTTCTTAACAATTGGAGATGAGTAGATCTGAATTCAGTATTTGTATTCCAACTCCTTCAAACTATGTACAATATTGTCCACAGTATGGCATAATGTTCTAATGTATGTAATTCCCAGAGGAAAAGTATATTGTTGTTGTCGAGAAGACTACTGAACATGAAACATGAAGACTATAAAATAAGCCACTTAAATTGTAAAATGTGAATTATACTTCTCTTTGTTTTAAAATAATGTGCGTGTCACTGCATTAATATTTTTATTGTAGAAATGAAGAAAAAAGAACAAACTATTCATACCATCTCTTGGAGAAACTGATCACTACCACAGTAAATTTTGTGTACTCTCCTGCTGTCCTTTCTCTCTCTTCCTAACACTTAAAAGGCATTTTTTAAAAAATACATTGAACCTTTTGTTGGGCATATCATGGTGACATTAGTAGTGATAATAATAGTAATTCTGATACCTTTGATTGGGTATTAGCAATCTAATAGTAGTAGTAATAACAACAATAATACTGTTTTCATGTTTAGTTTTAATAGCACTTTCATATTCATCATTCCATAAATCCTTACAGCAATTCCGTAAGAAAGCCAAGGCTCAGTAAGTTAGTTCACACATCCAGAGACACACATCTACTAAGTAAAGGAGTTGAGAAAAGACCCCCCCACACACACACAAAGAATACAACTGAAAGTATATTACAAAAAGTTCTGAAAAGCTGACACTTTGGTTTGACTTACCTGATGCAAGGGAGATCATTTCTCACACTGTATAGTGAATAGTAGGTACTCAGCAATATTTAAAGAATGAGTAAATGAAGTAATGAATCAAATCATCCACTTATTGCAGTTCTACCTTTGACGAGTTTCTAAGGATTTGAGTTTCTTATACACACAAAAGTACAGGGAGATCTGGAGTAAAGAATATTACATAGAATCTAAAGAACAAAATATCTTCATAAAAATATTTAATTATTTATTCAAATAGGCATAAAAAAAGGAGTTTGGAAATTGAAAAAAATTAAGTACACCAACATATTTGGTTTTAAGTCCCACTACTCAAAAGGAAACAATTTTCTCCTTTTAGAAAATGCTAAATATACTTTTTACAACAAAGAATACTTTAAATCCATTAAATGACACAAGTATAATAACAAATAATTATAAAGACTGTTATCTTAAAAACACTGTTTTACACTCATAATATTTTAGAAAGTTCATCAAGGAAGAAGATTAGAAAATTAAAGGACCATGTCATTTATTTCATTGGTTGATACTCTGAGATATTAATATTTTGCTTTATGAATTAAATATTATCACATATAAACCTCATGTTTAAAATAAGGAAATATCTTTTTAAACAGGAAAAGTTGGTGCCACCATAAAGTAAACACACTGATGATGTTGACAAATGAATGTGGAAAGCTGGTGTTTGGCTGCCAACTTTTCCCAAGGCTAGGAAATTCGAGCCTGACTTTTATTCCTAATAGTACATGCTTAGATTTAATGTTGAATGAGGCATGATAGAAGGACCTGTGAAAGAAGAAGGATACATGCTAATTAACTTGAACTGATTTGATGTTCTTCATTAGTGCTAAATATTCCTGAATTGTCACTGCCTACAGACGCAAGACACAAAATCTCCCCATCTAGCATTGCGTATTTAGTAGCATATGGAGTTTTGTCAGGTGGCCAAGAACTTCCTCATCTACTTCATTCTGAATCAAGGAGGTTGCCTCTAATATAATACCTTGAACTGATTCTATTTAGGGTGTAATCTTCCTTAGTTGCTATTAAGATATTGAATTTTATAAAACAGCCATTTAATACCATTTGTGAATTAATGGGAATCACCATGTTTAATAGAAAAGGCATTAAAAAATCAAAAACAGTTTATTTTGAAAGCCAATTTCTTAATTAATTGTGTTTCAGAATTTTCTAGAGTTTCTAAAGTGAAATCCTCCAAGAAGATTTTCAATTACAAGGTAGACTATGGAAATTTATTACCAAAATTAAGGAACAATATTCTGAAGAGAAGCCTGCTTCTCTTTATTGCCCAAGAAATAAATGTTAAGGTCTTTTAGTTCTTTCCTTTTATCCAAAAATGAGTACAGTTGGTGAAAGTATTAACTTCCTGAAGAAATACACAGATTAATAGGATAGATTTTTACCAACAGTTGTAATGGGGGCTTTCTTGCAGGATATATCATAGGACTACTTTGGGGTCATTCCATGAAACCAAATCTGACATCAGTGCCTAGGAAAATGACCCAGGAATGTGGGAGCAGATTCCTATGGAAATGTTGTTCGCCGTGTGGAAGTGATGAACTATTACTAAATGGCTAAGACCTTTTCTATACCAGAACCCCTGCAGATCTATTCAGATATTACAATTCCTGCTAGGATTACAGAGAGTTCTTTAATGTCCCAGGAACAAACTCCATAATGTGAGGAGGATTTTATTCACCACTGGACACCCTGAGAAAATATACTATGTGAAAATATCCAAGAATTGGACCTGTAAGAGTACTTTTCTTCCAGATTGATCTTATGTAAAGTTGTCAATAATATGCATTTTGTTACTACGTGGAGAAATTCACACTTATTTGCCATTTCATCTAGGCCAAACGCGAACTTTTTTGGTGGCAACTGATTCTGATCTAGAGAAAGAGTATCTAAGTACTTCACATCATTTTTAAAACATAAAGATGCTAACAGAGTCCATAAGATGGATTAGAAGAAACCAAGTATATTAGTATATTAGTTATATTATAATATATAATATATTATAATATTAGTATATTAGTTACTGTGGGTCAGTCTTAGGTAATTCATTTGAGAGGTTGGAGCTATCTGTTGGAATCTGTTTTATTTTTTGTGATGAAAAAATAAGATAGCAGCAGATATAAACAATTTAAAAATATCAATTATCTAGATTAAAGTAGTTCCTGAATAACATATGTAGGAAACATTGGCAACTGAACACTAGTTATCCACAGTCATTTGTCACATCAACAAAATATTTATTTTACAGGGACAGAAAATCTTAGAAATTAGCCATCATTTTGTTTGTTTGTTTTATATAATCATGTCCATTTTGAAATCTATAGTAATTGCAACCACTAGGTACCATCCAACAGGACAAAACTACAAGTTGCAGGTATTGTCATCTCCATTTTATAGGGAATTAATTGCAGCTTAGAAATATGACTCCAGTAAACCTTGTCACGCACTGCTCAGATACCTGTTGTTGGGAGTCATAACAGAAGACAGCCTTCAGCTGTGAGCCTCTCAGGGACTTTTTCAGGGGCAGAGAGCTTCTCATGCAAGGTTAGAGTCCTTCCCTCAGTGGTCCTCATCCCGTGACTGACAGATCTGGGAGTATCAAGACCTGGCCATCACTGAAGAGCCCTTTGAGCTCCAGAGCTCCATGTGTTCACTGGGGGTGGCAGTGAGGAGGGCTCAGGTCAGACAGGAATCTCAACTCAGCTTCTCCCTTCTGCCCACTCTGGCTTCCTTCCCCTCTTTTCCACAAGTATTGGTTCCAGGGCACACCTTCATAAATAAATATCCTGAATGCTAGACTCTCTCACAGTCGGCTGTCTGAACAATCCATCCTGCCACTGGTTACTTATTGCCCAAGGTTTTTTAGATAGTAGGTAAACAGGACAGGATTCAAATTCAAGTTTATACAGCTCCAGACCTGCTCTTCTTCTACATTATACTTACAGCCTCTTCATCCCACAAACTATAATTCTGTTTCATTCAATCTTCAAGAGATGTTCAAATTCTATCCATTTATAAAGCATTTCAGCGGATGACTGAATTTTCATGGACTTTGCCACACTCAAATTATCACACAACTGCTTAATTATAGGCATGTGGCAATTTCAGTTCTAATTAAATTATTGTCTTCCCATAGCCCCATTTCTAATTAGCCTTCTCATTTCTTTGAAGCTTTATTTTAACTTACAAGTGGCTAAATTGTATGATAGTTCTAACTGTGCACATAAATTGAGTGTGGTCTAAAAAGATGACCAAGAAATGCGCTTTTAAATACATCAAACACGTATTACAAATATTATATTTTATCATTTGCACCTGTTCAGATTTACTTGCAAAATCTCTGGCATACTTTAACAACTGGATTTGTATTATCTGTAGCTCAACAGCTCTCAAAATAAGGTTTTAAATATAAAAGCAATTTCTAAGCTTTCAGCAAGATCATAACAATAGATCCATTTGCTTGTGGAATTAGCGTCATACCTCAAGGCTATCAATATGTCTGCGTAGGTTAGTGAAAACATATCTTGATTGCAATGAATGTCCCACATCTCAAAATGACTTTGAGTTACTTTGCATGCATCATGACTAATGAACACAGGTCTCTTTGCAAAGAGTGTTTTTTCTGGAGGAAATAAACTGTCGCTAGTAATGTGTGCTGATTGTTCAGATTCCCTAGTCCATGAAAAACATCAATGGTTTTTATTTGTTATTTGTGTCTGATAGAAAATAACCCCAGATTCCACTGTTTCTCAGATTTATTTCCCAGAAATAGCCTTCTCTGGGAATACGGCAGCATCTGCATGGCTAAGTGCCGTGTGATTTGGTAAGTATTTTTACCAGAGTTGCTGCTGCTGCTTTTACAGGGAATGGGCGGGGAAATTCTTTCAAATTAATTCTTTGGGCTGTTCTGAACCCAGACCTCAGCCCACCTTCAGATGTGCACCTCTGTCCTGGACACTAGAAGGGTTGTTTGAGTTTGGACTCAGCTGTCAGCCTCTCCCACTGGTGTCATCTCTTTCTCTTTTTCTTTCTTTTCTTTTCTTTTTTTTTTTTTTTCTTTTCCTTTCAAAGCCTCATTGTTGCAGAGGCTCAGCAATGGGCAGGGACGGAGGAACTCTTTGAAAGGAGACCTAGTTCTACTTTGCCATGGGACTGAGCAGCACTAAGTACAGCCAATCCCACATCTGTCTAAATCACACTGAAGCGAATGAACTTTTAAACAAATGAGCTGCGTGTTTTTCTCTAATGCTTATTACTAGCTGTGCAGTGAGGCTGCACCAATTTCAAAGGCTTTTCAGTTGCTGCACAGAACTGAGAGACTGTAGCAACGGTTCTTTGAAGAGAAAACACCACTGTTGGGACAGGCGTGCAGCTTGGGCTTGGCTCAAAGACCTCCAAAAGTGACAGAGAACAGCAGAAGGGATGATTCTGGCTACAAGCAGCTCAAGAAATTAATATAAAAAAGACTTTCCTCTCTCCCCTACTGCAAATATTTTCTCTTACAAGACGAATCCTTGGAACTTGTCGTACATATGAATTCTCTTTCAACTCCAAGGGGCTAATTTTCATACCTCCCTTTCGACATCACTCTGGATTTTAGACATTTTAATAACTACCTTTGATTTAAAAAAACAAAAAACAAAAAACTTTTGCTGCAGCTAAGCCTCTCTATTTTCTGATTTTCCTGATTTAACATTTGTTAAGCATTTCCAGGAGACACCTATTTAGTTTTTTATTTTATTCTTTTTATTCTCCAAAAATGGATTCCTAAAATAATCAGGTATAACATTAAAAAAAAAAAAATCAAGTTAGGGATAAAAAAACTAAATAAAACATTTTAGTGTATTTCACATGAAAGGAATTCACAATACAAGCTTCAATCAACAGGATTTTGGAGAGTGCTTTGGTATGTTAATTGGAAATCATTCTAATCTGTTCAAGCACAGAACTTCTAATAGGTGGCCTTGATTAGGACAGTTCAAGTTACACTCTACCTAAAAGTGATGAAGCTATATTTCTTCAAGAATATCTTATAATTTTGACTGTTCATTCATTTATTCCAACTGTTATCTCTTTGATCCAAATTAATGAGGTTTAATCTTGGAACTTAGGACAATTCAGAAATTCTGGGCAAATGGGGAAAAAAAAACCTCCAAAGAAAAGTAGAAAAAAACCTTTTATGTTAAATATTTCTAAAACTGTGGCTATTGCCCAAGTGTCTCATAGAAATCCTGGGAACCCAAAGAATCACTTCATATTATAGAGAATATTCATAAAGATTCTAAGTCTTTGTAAAGGAATCAACCATGGAGTCACAAAATGAATCAATTTGTAGAATCAGATAGACCTAGCTTTATTGCTAGCTCTGTCACTTTAGAAAATGGAGATCTTGGTCAATTTTCTTAACATCTCTGAGGATTTCTTATTCTCCATACCTCCATCAACACTTGGCATTAGCCATCTTTCCAGTGTTTTTCTGTCAACTGATGTAAAAACATATCTTTTTATTTCAATTTGTGTAATCATAGAAATTTATAATGATTTTGAACATATCTTCATGAGTTTTTTAAAGTTTAGTTCTTACAATAATCCACCAAATTATAGACTTAGATAGAAAATGAAAATTTGATAACTTGTTAAATGAAGATAACCAAGTCCATTCCCCAAATTCACCATAGACTTTAAATTAGAACTACTGGTCTTTTATTAAACTTCACTTCACATACATATTTAAATCAGAGAATATTTAAGTTAAAGCTGATTTCAGGTACTTAGATCAAGTTTTTGATTTTAAGTGCGGGGACTGTCTCAGATTTTGGAGAATTTTTGGAATCATAATAAAAATATTAAAAAATTTTGTTTGGGGACTAGCATAATATCACTACTGATGTAATTATGCTCCAGGATTTCCCAATTTTTTCCACTTCTGTCTAATCTACAAATTACCTTTTCCCTAGCAATTGGTCTATAATTGAGTCTAGCTGCCCCCTTAATTTTTTTCCCAAGTCCTTGGACAAGTCTCACTTTTTAAAAACCTTCTTTTAAATAGTAGTTTTAAAACAGACATCATCAAGTTTCCACTTCTGTCACACTCATTTTGAAAGGTATATGCTACTGAAGTGATTTTTCTGAAAGAGCTCTGATATCAAGTGGACCCTTTGTCATAGAACTAAGTGTGCCATGGATAAAAATGCAAAGGTAGATACATACTTGCTGTTTTCCATTTATGGTGGTAGATTGAATTTCAATTTCGAGTGTAATTTACAGCTTTCTAATTTATTGAAACAAAACACCCCAAGCAACAAGGAAATCTGGTTTCCTTGATTTCTTGCTACTCTTCTGTCCAATTAGCTTTTTATTTATTTCTTCCCCATAGCCTAAACACAGCACAATTACTTAATTTTATTTTCTAACTCTATTTTCCTTTAGTAGACTTCAACAAGGAAAATTTCTCACTCTGAATGTAGGAACTCTATATGTTTCTGATGTGTTTTTGTTAGCCCACTATGGTATATGCTAGATTATAGTTTATATGTATTTAATATGTATTTAATTCTTCACCAGTATTATTAGCAAGATGTTCTCTAGATAAATGTTGATGATTCATTAGACATAACAGTTGCATCAATAGGTGTGTGAGGTTTTTTGTGTTTTTTTTTTTTTTTACTTTTTCTTTAAACAATAGAAAAAGAATTGTGTAAAAAAATTAGGTCAAGAATTTATTCCCTCCAGTTTTCCTCCTTATCATCTTTTGGAGGGGTCCAACTCAATTTCATATAGATATTAAAATTGATTTTATATTGTTGACTGTGCTTATTGTGTTACTGCTTTATATATTTTATAGGTTTCCTATCATCTATTATTTAAATTCCAAGTAGAATTACAAATGACTATAACCTTGTCATGATAGAAATAGGCATGTCTCTCAAAGAGGTAACTCTCATAGAATTGAAGTATTTCATCAGTAATAGAAGTAGAGCCCTAAATCTGTTTTCACTTTTTTACTACCACTTGAGGGTAAGAGAGAATAGTGAAGACCAAGATCTCAACAAATAACATTAACCCCTATTTTTTCTATAATTTTACCCATACTGTAAAATCATAAAATTCAAAGCTGTAGAAAATTTATTTTAAATATATAGTTATGCAGCAGATTAGAACACAGCTAAAGTAAATAATATAAATTATATTTTAAAATGTTCAGAACCCTCTGACAACCCAAAAAGGATCGATCCAAAGAATATAGGTCTTTATAGAAACTGGGTAGTTAGGGTAGGCTTGGATCTGAGCAAAATGAATGCTGGTTCAGTTTAGGGCTTCAGTAAACAGGTGGAAGATAAACTGCTTCCAATCCACAGCTTCATCACAACCGAAAACTTTACATTTTGCCACAGCACACTTCATTCAACATAATCATGAAGGTACTTAATTGAGACCAAACACTAACTAGACCCAAGGAAAGAGAAGTAGAATTCTTTGGATTATAAACTGTCTATCCCATACCTATTTATTAACATACTGCAAGGAAATCATTTATTTTGTTTCTGTTCTCGATGGCGTTTTAGTAGATATGAAATCACCAGGTCTCTTTTCTTCTGTTATCAGGACTCTCAAAGAATCAGGTTTTGTTTTTGCTTTAGTATTTAACTGCATGTCTGTGAGATGAGTATAAGACATAAGGAAGAACACTTAGTGTCAACTGATATTTGATAATCCAGATTTTATACGTAAACATCCTTATGTTTTCTTCCAGTGATAGGAATTCTTATGTCCTTCTATATCAATCTGGTTACAATGAAAACTATGACGTTTGATTGGTTTTTATGACTTCCTGTAGCCTTCGTCTTAGCTGGTTCTTGAAGATTAAAAAAAAATCATTTCTGAAACAAAAGTAAGGACAAAAAGTATTTTTGTCTTCTGACAGAAAATAGCTCTTTAAACAATGAAATTAAACTTTTTTGATATGTCAAAATATTCTGCTACTATGATATATTCATTTTTGTATCCCTTAACTAGCTGAGAATCTGTGCCACTGTTGGTTTGTAGAAAATGTTCTTAAACTATTGCTGTCAATGTTGAAACCCAGAGACTGGCTAGTCCCCAGAACACGTAATGGTGCTAGGGAGCCCTCTTGGTAAATATCTGTATCTGTGCTTCATCATGCAGGCAATGTTGACAAGCTCATTGAAGAAGACATTTTTACTGCACTTAATATGTTTGCTTCTCTCCATCTCTATGTTCATCCATATGTTCATCCATATGGCTCATTCCACTATAATCCATAGGCCCTTCTAGATACCTTCAGTGTGTCATTAGACTTCCCAGGAGAATATTGAAGGGGGTGCATTTGCTGTCTTCTGAGTTACAGTAGATATGGAACTAACTCTTGTACCACAGTGTATAGAAAATGCCATCTTGCCTCCAGTGAGGATGCACTTGAGTGGCATAGTTATAGTAGCCCATGTGGATGAATTAAAATCTAGATGAAGGATGAAAAGTTGTATCTTTTTCATGTGTGAGCAGGGAGAAAAATGAGTACTCTATGGGTTTGATTATTAAGGTTTTCAAGCTTTGTTAGATGATAAATTTTTATTCTTTTAATACATTCTACATGCATTAGTCAATATTACTTTCATGAATTTAAGATGACATTCACAAACTTGATAATATATTGGATCTTTGTATTTAAATTTTAAGTAAATATTTGGCACCACTAATACAGTAGGTTTTCCTTTGTAATTAGTAGAGCATAATTTTATTAGATGCTCAAAAGCTGCTTCTGTTTCCTCTTTTAGAATAAAAATTAATTTATTTCTTTCAAGTTGATTGACATAATTATCTTTTCATATTTGGAATAGCACTGGCTATGGTTTTAAGCTTTTAGTTCTTCTGTAATATACTCTGGCAAAACTCTTGACAATATGTTACAGTTGCAACACTTCTCACTTCAGTTTTAAAATTGAATTAATCCCCAGTATCCTAAGATATTCATTGTGTGTAATGAATTAACTTTTATGTATCTAGAATGTTACTAGCTATGTCTCATTCTGGGGAGAGCTGAGAAAATAATCACTCAAGTCATATCAAGTAGAGCTTAATGCTTTTGTAAAAATCCAGTTGAGAAAAGTTGGAATTTAAATATTTCCAAACATTTTCTTAATTAGAATACTTTTTTTTTCAAATAAAATGTTATATTGAAGCCAGAATGGAAAACAGATAAAAGCTGGCTGTTCTAGCTGAACTAGAAGAGGGGTGCCTGGAGAAACTCTGTGGGTACCTTTAAAGAATGTCCATAGATGTATGGTATATTGTTACAAATCTGGAGTGTTTTGAGTGGTGTAATTTCCTTAAACACTGATAACCAGGGATATTATGCAATGTATACCTAAGAGATTTCTATCATATCTTTTTCGAATAATGAGTTAAATTTTCTCAGTAAAAGAAGCATAATACATATTCACAGCTCCAGAAAAATCAGTTAGTTCTGGAATTATGGAATAGACATACTTTTTCCTCTCCTTTTTATTAAGTACAATTAAAACCTCTAGACCTTATACATTTAAAAAAAGAAACATAGAAAGACTGAAAGGTGGAAAGATGAAGACAGACCAGCTAGTGACATTGGGACCCAAATAATGACACAGTGGAGAGTTTACTGGATTTTCTTTTTGTCTCATATAACCAAAATTGGAGCTAAAGAAGGTGGTGACCTGGGAATACCAACAAACACAAACCAAAAAGGGTCCAACAAAAGGTTATTCTCTCTGGCCAAATATCAGGAAAGGGGTAGTCTAGCAAGACAGAAAATATTTAGACAGTAACCACTGTATTCCAGACAAACCCTACAGAACAAAACAAGACCCCACCCCCAGTCATGCCAACAAAGGCTGAGTGGATCCTAGACTTCCATTCTTGCCAGACTGAAATGAGATGCCCCAATCCACCTGTTAGAGAGGTGTCAGACAAGACCAGGTAGAGAGCCTGGTATCATCCCTGCCAGTTGGTAATGAACCCTCTAACCCTTTGGTGTAAAGACCCCATGGGGGCCTGGAATTCCACCATAACCTAGCAGTAACAAGGTACTTCCCTGTCCCCAGTGGGGTAATATCAGAGGAGGACTAGTGTAAGTCAGAAATTTTACATTGTTTGGTGTTAATGAGGCCACATCACCATCCCTGTGGGACTAGCGGAATGAGGTTAGAGAAGGCCAAGTGGGGAGCACAAACAAGGTGCTCCTACTTTTATCATCCAAAGAGGACCAGCAGAGACCTAATGGGGAGCATGAACTCCCATTCCTACTCTGCAGTAACATTGACCCATTTCCTTGAGTCTCAAAGGAGACCACAAGGGGACCTGTACCATATTTACCATCACCTGGCAGTTGGGAGCTTATGCCTTCTTCTTCCCTTGTTAGAGAAGTGTCAAAGGAAGCCATCCAAAACTGGTTTAAATAAGATCCAGAATCTCATTACATAATGCCTAAATGTTCAGGTTTCAACATGAAATTATTTGTCATGCAAGAACTAAGAAGATCTCAAACTGACTTAAAAAAAGGCAATCAATAGATGCCAACACCAAAATGACAGAGGTGTTAAAATTATCTGACGAAGATTTAAAAGCAGCCATTGTAAAATTCCTTCTGTAGACAATTACAAAGATGTTTAAAACAAATTTGAAAAATAGAAAATTTCTACAAATGGATAGTTTAAAACTGAAAAACACAGTAATTGAAATAAAAACTCAATGGATGTGCTCAAAAGCAGAAGGGGACAGAGTAAAAAACTGAGAAGTGGAAGAACAATAGAATTACCCAATATGAAGAACAAAGAAAATTTACTTAAAAAATGAACAGAGCCTCAGGGATCTCTGAGACTTTGATAAAAGAGTTAATCTTTGTGTCTTTAGAGTCCAGATGGAAAAGAGGAAAAGGGCAAGGATGAAAAAGCAGTTGAAGAATAATGGCTGAAAAAAGTTCCCAAATTTGGCAAAAGACATACATTTACAGATTCAAGAAGTTGAGCTAAATGTGATAAACCCCCAAAATCCAAAATAAGATGCACTATAGTCAAACTTCTGAAAACTAAGTCCAAAGAAAACATTTGAAAACATCAAGAGAGAAATGATACCTATCTACAGAAGCAGAACAGTTTGACAGCAGTTTTCTTGTTAGAAACTATGAAAGCTTAAAGGAAGTGACACAACATTTTTCAAGTACTGAAGGAAAACTGTCAGCTAGTTATCTGATATCCAGTGACAATATCCTTCAAAAATGCAGTGGATATCCAGACAAAGGAAAACTAAAAGAATTTTTGCCAGCAGACCTACACTAAAAAAGGGCTAAAGGAAGTTCTATAAACAGAAAAGAATGATAAAGAAAGAAATCTGGGAACATCATAAAGGAAGAAAGAACAGAGTAAGCAAAAATATGGCTGTATATAATAAACTTTTCCTCTCATCTTGAGTTTTCTAGTTTATGTTTGATGGATGGAACAAAAATTATAATACTGCTTGATGTGGTTCTAAATGTATATAGATGAAATATTGAAGACAATTATATTATAAATGAAGGAAGATAAAGGGATGTAAAGGGAGGTAAGGATTCTACACTTCACATGAACTGGTACAATGACACCACCAGTAAGCCATAAATTATGTATATATAAAAAATATCTCGAGAAACCACTGAAAAAACTACAAAGGGATATACTAAAAAATGCTATAGATAAATCAAATTGGAATTCTAAAAAAAAGTTCAAATACCCCATAGAAAGGAAAGAGAGAAATGAAAAACAGAGAGAACAAAGAAAAAACAAAAAATAAAATGGCAAGCTGAAGCATTAATATATTAATAATTAAATCAAACAAATGATCTACATGAGTCAATTAAAAGACCAAGAATGGCAGAATTTATTAAAAATCATGATGTAACTATATAATGTCTACAAGAAACTCACTTAAATATAACAAAATAGGCAGATTAAAGTAAAAGGATGGCAAAAGTTATATCATACAAACATTAATAAAAAAGAAAGCAGGAGTGACTAAATTATAATTACTAGAGATTGGGAGGGATATTATATAATGAGAAAAGGGCCAATCCATCATGAAGAACAGTGTTCATAAATGTGTATGCACCAGGAACAGAGCTGCAAAATATATGAAGTAAAAACTGATAGAATTGAAAATAGAAATAGACAATTTCATAATTATAGGTAAAGACTTCAGAGGCCTTCTCTCAACAGTTGATAGAAGAACTAGATAGAAAATCAGCAAGAGAAAAACTCGTTGGTGCCCATGCAACATACACCAAGATCATCCATACATTGACCATAAAACAAACCTCAACAAATTTAAAATAATTGATTTCATATAGAATGTGTTCTTTGGTCACAAATGAACCAAACTAGAGCTCAATAGAAGAAGTATAATAGAAAAATATCCAAACACTTAGAAACTAACAAACACACTGTGTCAAAGAGGAGGCAAAAATTTTAAAAGTACGTTGAACTGAATGAATATGAAAATACAATATATCAACATTTGTGGGACACAGCTAAAGCAATACTGAGAGGGACATTTATATCACTAAATTTATATATTAGAAAAGCTTATAATCTAAACTTCTACCTCAAAAACCTGGAAAAACAAAAGCAAAATAAACCTAAAGCAAGTCACCAGCCATGCCTAGTGCCATTTAATATGGACATATGCCAAAAGTAAATACTGTCTAACTATAACAGTATAAATGTGTTCTCTGCTGGAGTTTGATTTTTACCAAACACATCTAGCAGTAGAAGAAAAACATAGCCAATTTACATTATCAACCTACAATTAGCTCACATACATTTTCCTCTTGCCTTTTCAGTGAGAAAATGTTTTCAAAATAACAACTATGTACACATACTTTCACTACATATGCACTTGCCTATTCAATTAGTAAAATATGTTTTGAGCATGCAGTATAAATTTAGTGTAAGCAGAAAAACAACCATTCAATTTAGGGTACTTTAGTTTAGAGATACTACAAAAAATGTCAGTGATTCTGGAAATACACCATCTTAACCAAATTATGACAAGTTAAACACCAAAGCTTTCTACTATGTAATGAATTAATTTCATTTTAGCAAATCCTGAAAATAGTATGTGCTATGATATCTGGACTGAAATGTCCTTAAAAAATAAAAATAAAGATATTTTCTCACATTTTGAAATTTTATGTCAAATTAAGCCACTCTAAACTAGAATTTCTATGATTACATACTTATCTACTTAACATTTTCAAGAGCAATGTTATTGCACAAAGGAAACTTTTCATTGAATACTTGAAAAACAATATGGTATTCAGTGCCAAATTATCCTTTGTCTCTGACCAGCGTACGTGCCAAAGAAAATTAAAGCAAGAAAGTTATGTGAATTTCTCAATGGGCAAAATGATTTGATAAAGATCACAATTTGAGTTAGATCAGTTATGCCCTATTGAAAACCATAAGACAATGGTAAAGCTATTTAGATTTTAGCACTGCTGAAACATTCTTCTTTGCTTTTCATTGGAGTCTATGGAAAATTATGTAATTATTAAGTATAATGATGCTTTTTAAAAAAGAGATTGTTTCATAAGATCAAAAGACAGGCTGCCAAATTTATCCATGTTCTTTCCTTTATCTTTTTCTCCATAAAGCAAAAGTAATTGCTTTCTGTTTATTCTTTGCCTATTCTATGAAACTTATTTTGAAGGTAGTCATACAAAATGCTGTCATGGACAATAAGAGGTACTTTGTAGACTAGGTGTTATTTAATTAAATATAAAAAGCAAATTTAAAATAATACTATGCTCACAATAATGAGACAGCTCTAATTGAAGGCCACTAGAGTGCTTTTAGCACACCCCTCAGCATCGGGCGGCCATGGAGAGTAGTTGTCCCTTCACAAATTATCCTTCATCAGTACTGTCTTATCCTCTTATCCTTAGAGATATATTCAATATCATTATGGCCTCCATTTTGCCGTTTCTCTTTAATTGGTTAGAATACTATCAACTGTGAAACAGGGGTCCTTTAAATATATATATATATATATATATGTTTAATTTATATATATTTAATTTATATATTTATACATATATATATATTTAAAGACGCAGAAGAGCCAGAGAGAATATTACAATCACAAATTGTAATATTCAACTAGGGGTATTTTTGAATCACCATCACTAAGTTATTAGCTGAATATTACAGGAACAATAGAGCAGAGCACTGAGGTTATTAAACATCTTAGATCTAGATTATCTACTTGATAGTAAAATCAAATTTTTGTTCAAAATTAAAGAACTGTATCAATCCCTTTCCTTCACCAAATTCTACTACATCCCCTTCCACGTTCTCTTGAGCTATATTTGTCAGGGTAACAGTATATTTAACACCAAATTTAGAGATCCTTGAATTATGTTGTGTTGAATACTAATATCTCTCACTCAATTTGCATTTAGATACTATTATTAGCCAAAGAGTTATTGATCTATGGTGAGGTATTAATTCAATGATCCACATAAATTGTCTAAGTAGAGCTATAATTACATAGCTAAGTGGGTGCTTTCTCTTGAAAAGATTTTAAAACTATTTTAGTGGTATGACTGAGGATCAGCACCACAATACTTCCAAACTAGCACCTCGGGATTTTTTTTTAAAGATTCAATTTTATTTATCTTTGGCTGCATTGGGTCTTCATTGCTGCGCCCGGGCTTTCTCTAGTTGCGGCGAGCTGGGGTTACTGTTTGTTGCGGTGCGCGGGCTTCTCACTGCAGTGGCTTCTCTTGTTGCAGAGCACGGGTTCTAGGCATGCGGGTTCCAAACTGTCACCATGAGATATTAATAAATGTAAAGTTTTAAAGGATTCCATGGACAAATAAGTTAAGCATATACACAATTAAATACATTTTTGTTTGTTTTATTGTAGTATATCTCAGAATTTTTATTATGTTGATGAGCATATAAGTGGGTCACACTTTTGGAAATGCTAATCTTTCCATGGGATTAGTGGAAAGAAGAGTTCTCTATCTAAAGAAATATAAGTCATATTTTTTTCCAACAGATGTAAACAAAATCATCTGACAAAGTCGTCTGGCCCAGTACATAAGAATAATGCATTTAAAAGAATCATCTGCTGCCCATTTTTCATTTGTTGTGATATTTGATCCAAACTATTTCATGTCTCCCATTTAACTTTTGAATAAAAAATTAAAGCTAAAAGCAGGTCTAGAACAGGAGAAGAGCTGCAGAGGGCCAGAGCTAAGCCAGTGGGCTCTATTTTTGAAGCAGCCTTTTATTTCTGCATCGCTGATATCCAAGGAATAGCTTTCAAAAACACTTCTCTTGTGACTAGGTTGCTTTTATCCTTCCCATTTTATTAAAGGAGTTAAATGGAAGGCATTCTGAAACTCTAGTTTAGCTTTTATTTTTCAATAAAAATGACAGTCGAAAAACAGTGTAACCACAAGAGAGGCAGGGCAACCTGGCACAGGGGGTGGGGGGATGCCCACTGAGCTGGGACTACAAAGTATTTGGATAACACACTCACCAGGCTTTCTAAATACCTCGGTGAGACACTGTAAGAGGAGGGCAAATAATGGTCTTCATCTTTGAATTCACCACAGCTCTTTTTACTGTCATGAAATTTTTATTTAAAGAAATCTAAAAAGAATACTATTTGAATATGGTTCTTGAATACTCTAATGCACTTATTTTGGTTTGATGTGTCTTTATGCCATAACTTAGAAAGTATAAATTTCTCATCTTCAATATAAGTCCAATAGCTAATCCCCTAGACCTCTCCAACTAATCATAATGCTCATTGGACAGTGTATCCTTAAGCAATATTTACTGAATTTATATACCGAAGTCCTAAGTTGTGAACATGAACTGCCACCATGATTCTAATGTAACATAATATTATATTATATATATATTATATGATTCTAATTCTAATATAATACCATATATTTAGAAAAGACTGAAGTTTGACAAAAGTGCCGTAATTCTTGAATAGTTTCAGAGCAATACCTCAAGATATACAGTAATTCCTAAAACATACAGTAGATATATAATTGACATATAGAAGAATGGGCTGCATTGGCTTATTTTATTTTTGCCAGCATCATGCAGGGCTAGTGGTGGTCCCACTCACGAATTAATTTTAATGATGGTATGTGTACATGAATGACACTAATACTTGGTAGATTATAGTACAGAGGGTTCATATTGAATCCAATGTAACAATATAACATATGCAATTAAATATAACAAATTTTATAAATATTTTCAGTCTTATTTTTAAAATCCTAAATGAGAAAGGAAGTCAAATTAATACTGACAAACAGAGACCTGGTGGTAAATGATAGAGGCTGAGATGAAAGAAGGGGAAGGCCTATCCATAGTACTGATATATTTTGGGAGGGGCACAGAGTCAGGCAGCTCAGAACCATGGGTCTACTATGCTAAGATGTAAATTCCATGATTTTAGGAGCAGATCTCAATGTTCTGCCTGGCTTTGCCTTGCTCCTGAATGGAGATATTCTGAATTGATTTAAAGCTGTATAATCCTGGGTTTTATAGTGATCCCCTCCAAGCCTTTTTCACATAGATGAGCCAAGTTAAAACATTAGTGAGACAGTAATCAGAGAAGAAAAAGAAATAAAAGGAATCCAAATCAGAAAAGAAGAAGTAATGCTGTCACTGTTTGCAGATGACATGATACTATACATAGAGAATCCTAAGGATGCTACCAGAAAACTACTAGAGCTAATCAATGAATTTGGTAAAGTAGCAGGATACAAAATTAATGTACAGAAATATCTTGCATTCCTATACAAAAATGATGAAAAATCTGAAAGAGAAATTAAGGAGACACTCTCATTTACCATTACAACAAAAAGAATAAAATACCTAGGAATAAACCTACCTAAGGAGACAAAAGACCTGAATGCAGAAAGCTATAAGACACTGATGAAAGAAATTAAAGATGATACAAGCAGATGGAGAGACATACCATATTCTTGGATTGGAAGAATCAACATTGTGAAAATGACTATACTACCCAAAGCAATCTACAGATTCAATGCAATCCCTAACAAATTACCAATGGCATTTTTCACAGAACTAGAACAGAAAATTTCACAATTTGTATGGAAACACAAAAGACCCCGAAGAGCCAAAGCAATCTTGAGAAAGAAAAACAGAGCCGGAGGAATCAGGCTCCCTGACTTCAGACTATACTACAAAGCTACAGTAATCAAGACAGTATGGTACTGGCACAAAAACAGAAATATAGATCAATGGAACAGGAGAGAAAGCCCAGAGAGAAACTCACGCACATATGGTCACCTTATTTTTGATAAAGGAGGCAAGAATATACAATGGAGAAAAGACAGCCTCTTCAATAAGTGGTGCTGGGAAAACTGGACAGCTACATGTAAAACAATGAAATTAGGACACTTCCTAACACCACACATAAAAATAAACTCAAAATGGATTAAAGCTCTAAATGTAAGGCCAGATGCTATAAAACTCTTACAGGAAAACATAGGCAGAACACTCTATGACATAAATCACAGCAAGATCCTTTTTGACCCACCTCCTTGAGAAATCAAAATAAAAACAAAAAATAAACAAATGGGACTTAATGAAACTTAAAAGCTTTTGCACAGCAAAGGAAACCATAAACAATATGAAAAGACAACACTCAGAATGGGAGAAAATATTTGCAAATGAAGCAACTGACAAAGGATTAATCTCCAAAATTTACAAGCAGCTCATGCAGCTCAATATCAAAAAAACAAGCAGCCCAATCCAAAAATGGGCAGAAGGCCTAAATAGACATTTCAACAAAGAAGATATACAGATTGCAAACAAACACATGAGAGGATGCTCAACATCACTAATCATTAGAGAAATGAAAATCAAAACTACAATGAGGTATCACCTCACACCAGTCAGAATGGCCATCATCAAAAATCTACAAACAATAAACGCTGGAGAGGGTGTGGAGACAAGGGAACCCTCTTGCACTGTTGGTGGGAATGTAAATTGATACAGCCACTATGGAGAATAGTATGGAGGTTCCTTAAAAAAACTAAAAATAGAACTATCATATAACCCAGCAATCCCACTACTGGCCACATACCCTGAGAAAAAAATAATTCAAAAAGAGTCATGTACCACAACGTTCATTGCAGCTCTATTTACAATAACCAGGACATGGAAGCAACCTAAGTATCCATCGACAGATGAATGGATAAAGAAGATGTGGCATATATATACAATGGAATATTACTCAGCCATAAAAAGAAATGAAATTGAGTTATTTGTAGTGAGGTGGATGGACCTAGAGTCTGTCATACAGTGTGAAGTAAGTCAGAAAGAGAAAAGCAGATACTGTATGCTAACCCATATATATGAAATCTAAAAAAAGAAATGATTCTGAAGAACCTAGGGGCAGGACAGGAATAAAGATGCAGACATAGAGAACGGACTTGAGGACATGGGGAGGGGAAGGGTAAGCTGGGATGAAGTGAGAGAATGGCATTGACGTATACACACTACCAAATGTAAAATAAATAGCTAGTGGGAAGCAGCCGCATAGCACTGGGAGATCAGCTCGGTGCTTTGCGACCACCTAGAGGGGTGGCATAGGGAGTGTGGGAGAGAGACACAAGAGGGAGGAGATATGGGGATATATGTATATGTATAGCTGATTCAGTTTGTTATAAAGCAGAAACACACCATTGTAAAGCAATTATACTCCAATAAAGATGTTAAAAAAAATTAGTGAGAATGATTTTCTAAAGGAAACATGAAATGAGATACTTAAGTTTCTGGAATGTAATACGGGTGCCTTAATTATCAGATATTATTAAAATGTGACATGGAGGATAAGGCATACTCTTTTCCCCTTGTTCACCTGGTTATCGTATTAATAAATTAACACATTTTCCTCTCAGTCCACTCCTAGTAGTAGCTGCTCTAGAGACATAAGTGCTTATCCAGCCTTCTTTTTACTAGTAGTTACAAGTTCATCAAAATATAAACATAACTAGAAGGTTATAACAGATAGAATTGGGCTGGGGAGTATGGGAAGCACCATGATAACAATGTCTGAATCTTCAGGGTATTTTCCACATCACTTTCAGACGTATGTTTTTCTGGTTGTCCCTTGGTATCCCTTTTATCATATAGCAAATTATCCATTAGAATTCACTTGATAAACTTTCATTTAATTTGTGACTATATAAAGTGTTTTGACAAGTATGTTTGGTGATGAGAAAAATATTAAAAAGGTGACTAAATATTTACCATAAAAGGACTTGTCCCCATACTTAAAATACAGCTATAAAGCTGAATTTTTAACTTTACAATTGATTACTTCAAATAACTGAAACTCAAAATGCAATCATTAAGAAAATATTTTAATATGTTGTTACATTTTTGGTAACTGTTTAAAGTTAAAGAAAACAGACTTGCCAGGTAGGTAATACCCAACTTCCATTAAAGAAACAAGATTAACTGTTACCTGTCTTCATTCATAATGAAGGAAGCTATCTGCTTTATTCAAAAAGATTCCTGGAATTGTGACTCTTATTTGGTTCCTATATTATAGTTTCCATTTGGTAACATTGACTAATTAATAGATTGATTGCATTTTGTCTATTTTGACTTTATAGAATGAAAGCTTCTCAAGAGATGTGATAACACCAGAAATGGTACTCCGAAGGACATATGATTGTATCACCTGGAGATAACTCATTACATAGGCAGAAAGAGTTGCTATTAAGGATGAAATATAAGATGCAGAACCTTTATGACTCTATTAAAAAAGTTTAAATTTCAACATATCCTACTGCCCACTGCCTGAGGAAGTGGGAAAATAGGTTTATCGCTTAGATAATTCAGAGTAACCTTCACCTTTGCTGGAATTGTCTGGAAAATTGTATCAATTTTCTTTGCTCAAATTATAAAGCTTTTTTTCTGAAATTTGAGAAACACTGATTTGACTAGTTAAAGACATTCAGGAACTCCTCTGCCCTCTTTAAATTCAACGTCACTATCAAAAAGTGTTCTTTCTGTTACATTTGTAGCACTTAAGCTGAGCTTAATTTCTAAACAGGTTCAATTTTTATTTTATTATGAATAATATACAGTCATTGGAAAAATCCAAACAATGCAGGTATATATAGAGTAAAAGTAAAGGCATCCATATTCAAACAGCCCTACCCTACTACTTTCCCTAGAACTAGCCACAGTCAACATTGTTAGGATAACTTATCTAGACATTTGACACTATATATCCATGTACAATATATCTTCATGGGTGTATATAGTATACAGTTTATACATATAAATCAGTACAGATACTTTTCTACTTCTGGCTTTTTTAAATTAACACTACATTTTGCAGATCTTTCCATGTCAGCACAATGAAGACTGCATAATGTTCCAAAGCATTGATATACCAAAATTTATTCAACTATACTGTGTTAAGGAACATTCCACTGGCTTTCATTTTTGCTATAGTTTTATAGTAAACATTCTTACACATAAACCTATGTGCGTATATTTGGAAATTTTGACTGACATTACCAGATGGTTCTGCATAAAAATGATATAAAGTCACGTTCTTACTAACAGTCATAGCCACTTTGCCAACTGCCTAGGTCATTAGCATATCACATGTTCAGTCATTTGTTGGGGAAGCAAGAACTTGTACCATAAATTGTGAACTTCTCAAAATTTTTATTTTAGACTTAGAAGAGGAGTAGAAATTAATCAGGGACACTTGGGGGAAATGACTTACAGCAAATGCAACATCCAAAGGACTGGAATCAAGAGAGCATCTGGGGTGTATGAGGGGAAGGAAAGGAAAGAATTGTTGTAAAGTGGTTGGATAGTTGTGTGATTTAAAGTACTATGTGTGCTCCTAAAAAACCTTGAAGGGCGGTTTACTGCAAGGCTCTAAGCCTTTCCATTTAAAAAGGCTGGCCTGAGATGATGCTTTGCTAATTGATGCTCATGCTGAAAAGCCAGTTCAGAAACAACCAGAGGACCATTCCGCAGAAGCATCTGTTTTTTGCTAGGTATTTTCTGGAGAAAGTGCCCAATTCATTCATGATGAATTTCACCATGGTAATTTCAAAATAGAAGGTGAAATGCCATGATTGGATGTCAATTTAACTCAAGTGGAGCCTTTTGGTACGTTTTGAATTGCTTAGCATAGCATAATATGGTTCTTTCTCTCTACAGGGCCAATTCTGACAGCACAAAACATTCACAAACAACTATAGCACTACTAAAATTCTTTATAACTCTGACATGCATGCCGTATAGAGAGATGATTAAGTAAATAAAGTAAAAATTCAGAGTAGTAGTTTCTGAATATTTGATGCATTATAAGCTTGATATTTTTATTAGGAAATAAAAACTGGGAAACTTTTAATATGAATCTTCCCATAGATCTCCTTATTGGATTGGAAATGTATTACTCATATGCTACATAAAAAGGAAACAAGTAAACTTTTAGTAACATTTTGTTTATAAATTTGTACTACATATTTCTCAAAGGCCTTATGATCATCAATCATGCATCTCTTATACCTCTGATAAATTTTTAATATTCTTTTCTCTAATTGATTTAGAGCAACTGACATAACAAGATGTTAAATATCTCATCAAATATCAGATCAAGAAGCAAATTTTATCGTCAAATTCATTTTTTCTCGTTAATGTAAAATATGACTAATTTATCATACTTCTTTTTATATCATGATACAATGTAAATGTCCTTAAAATAAACCAAACAGATATTCTCTTTAAAAAGCGTATTACAAGAATATGGAGCTGTTTCAAATGAGGGATATTTATCAATATTTGCAAAAATCATTGCAAATTAAAAGTAAAATATTCCTTCAAAGATACACGGTGTAGTAGGAGAACAAGAAGATGTGAAGACTGGAGGATTTCTTTGGACAGGAATAGAATTAGAGATATAAGGATCAGGAAATGCTTTTAAGAACACTAAACTCTTATGAAATTATTAATCAATACTTTCACTGAAGGGGAGAGAAAGAATTCCTCCACACTAGACCAATCAGATATTTCAATGAAGAGAAAAATCAACTATGAGTGAAAAAAGTGATTATGGGTATAGCCTGAACATTTACTTTCGATAGAGACAGGACAATCTAAATTCACTGCCTTGATATCTTTACTCCTATGGCCAAGATGTGGCAAATAGCTAAAATTAGAAGAAACAAAAATGAGTCTGAGGCAAATTTAAAAAAGAAAGTCAAACTCTTAAATATTCCTTCAGTTATTCTCATCAACAGTGATGGATGCTTGGTGGGTAATATTCAACTATGATTAGAATTTCAATGGTGTATAATTGAAAAACATTTTTTCATGTCATTCATATGAGAAAAGTGCATTCTCCAGCCATACTTTCCAACTGATATCAAATAGGAGAAATCTCTTACTGGATCAAAGATCCTATTACACACACAAAAAAATGCTTTGCATTTTTACCCATTATTATCAGAAAACCTTGTGAATTAAATGTTTTGCTAAATGTTAGCATAAATATTTTCAGAAATGTGCATGTAGTCTAAACCAGAAGAACATAAACATTGAGGATATATTACATTCATTTACATACATTTTTCAATCCTCCATTCATTCATTTATTCATCCACACATTTATCCATTGTTATTCAACAAATATGTATTACTAACCTTCTTCATAAAGGACATTTTCATGGTTTTACAGCATCACAAAGTTTTAAAAATGTTTAGTTCCTTTGGTTCAGGAGTTTACTGTCGACAGGATGAGCACGTGTCCTGACAGAAATATTATAAACAAAGTAAGAAATACTATAACAGGAATAAAATTAAGAACAGTAGAAGAAAATAGTAAAGAAAATAAAGAGCTGGTGAGTTTAGGAAATAAAGGGAAAATTCACTAAAATGTCAGAGGTCTCAAGTCAAGAGCGCAGGGCATCTTCTTTTGACATTTTTCCCCTAAAAATAGTTTTAAGTGTGTGTATGTCTTTGTGAACCAATGTATTCTAGTTGTATGACTCAGTAATTTGACTAGTTTTCAGAGAATAATTTAGAAAATAAGATGACTCAATGTTTCTTTTGCAAAAGATTTGTTGCTTCTATTTTGATATCAGTTGAAGTATATAGTTAGAAGGGATGTTATATTTGTAACTTTCACTGTCCTGTGAGGACACTGCCATCAAATGTAAGTAAGTTTAAGGATTATGTGTACAACCTTATCTGAGCATTGAAAATATTTATGAATTTTTATCTTTTTATTTATTATACATAATAGTAGCTGCATCTATATTCTGTAATCCACAGCCTGCCATTGATTGTGGTGTTTCCAAAGAATAGTTTCACTGCTCTTTCCACAATGACATTATGACTCTTAGTGGAAATGAAATGGAGATTCTCAACACCATGAGTTTAGGTCTTTAATAGTCTATTGCCAGGAGTTTCCAGAACACATGAACAAGGAGATTCATTTCTGAAAATGGAGGACTAAATGATTTTGAACTAACCAATTAACTAAACATCTGGCAAATCTGAAAAATTAAAAAATGTGTCTGTGAATTAAGAATTTGAGGAAGCAAGATTTGGGGAAAAAGAGGAGTCAAAAGATATAAACAATATTTATCATTACTTTCACCCCTCAAAGCAAAAGTGAAAGTTGTGGTAAAGGGGTTGAGAAGCTGAGCAAATGTTCAGCCATCTGAACAACACTACAATCAACGAAAATTAGGATGTAGGGTCTGGCCAAAAGGAGGTCTTGAGAACTATCAACATTTGGTGGATATACTCCAAAAGGGCTATACTTTAAGAGTGAGGATAAATGGTAAATAGACTTGCCCAAAGAAAGACAAAAAATAACTTCAAATTATCTCAATTCCTAGTTGGGCTAGGGAGATATGCTCTTAGACCAAATGTCTGACAAAAATAAAAAATATATTTGAAAAGATAAGATTAAAAAAAAAAGATAAGATCATGCAGAGCATTACACTTTCTCTACAATATTTTATACACAAGAACTAAAACTCATAAAAATATGTAAGCATGTAAGAAGATAGGACTTGAGCAAAGCACAACAAATAATGGAAACTGATAAAGTATCTAAATAATGGAGTTATCTGGAGTAGATTTAAAAATAGGTATGATTAATATTTTAAAAATGAATTTTGTAAAGAGAATAGAAAACTATAAAAATTGAAATTCTAAAATAGATATCTAAATGTAAGAACTTAGTAGGTGAGGTTAACTGCAGATTAGACATAGGAGAATTGAGAATTTGCTACAAGATGGGTGAGAGAAATTATCCAGACTGAAACACAAACAGACCAAAAAAATGGAAATATGGAAAAGAGCAAGCAATACATCTAACACAGTGAAAAATCTAATACAAATGTAATCAATTCCAGAAAGACAACAAATGAACGGAATCAATATTTAAACAGATAATGGCAGATGAAATAATCAAGCCATGGATTTAAGAAGTTTTATGAACCCCAAACAGGATAAATACAACAAACGGCATAAAAATACATTATAGTAAACTGCTAAAAATGAAACAGAAAGCAGGCAGAGAAAAAGGTGTAATACTTTCAAATAAGGCCAAATAAGAATGTCTATTGGCTAACAGCAGAAACAAGGAACCTAGAAAACAATGGAAACCTTCAAAGTACTGAAATAAAAGAACTGTTAGCCTAGACTTATATATCCAGAAATATATACTCAAATAAATGAAGGGAATTTAAAGACATTACACATATATTAGAACTGAGAATTCATTACCAGCAGACCTGCACCAGGGAAAACAATAAAAGGTGTTCTGCAGTCAGAGTAATAATAATCCCAAATGGAATCTTGGAAACAAAAGAAGAAAAAAAAGCATGGCAATGAGTAGCAGTAAAAGAATGTTGACTGTAAGAAATAATGATAATAATATCTTGTGAGGTTTAAGTGATATACAAAATGAAAACACTCAAGAATAACACATAAATCAAGTAGGGTTAAGTCAAATTAGAGTATTCTATGACACCTATATTTTCCTGTAAGTAACAAAAGCACTAACTTAAGTTATATATTAATAAATAAAGGAGGCCCATTATAATCATAGTAAATCACTAAAGAATAATAAAATGATTTATAAATAACACTCTAAAAAGGAGAAAATTGAAATAACATAAAAGCTTAATCAATTTGGTAACCATGGGCCATGTGTGCAATGTTTTCGTTTACCCATTATAAATGTTGGACACAAGATCCATTCCTTGTCTCTCTTCCCATCCTAAGACAAACGTCCCTTAGATTCTTCCAGTTTTGCTTATTTTTTCCCAGATATTCTCAAACATTTATTTTGCCTTTTCTTGTAACAATTCGGGGGACCTTGAATTTTCTTTGTGTGTTGTGTTTAGTGACATTTGTTTTTTTCTACTTATGCTGATATTTACAGAATGTTCTGACTAATATTCAATGAATAAATCCAATCTCTTCTTGAAGACATTAGACTTGCCAAGATGTAGGAAGACGGGTATGATGCAAGCTTAAGAGGAATGCCCCTTTCATAGGCATTGTCAAGGAGGCAAGAGAAGAGTTTATGTGTTGCTTCCAAAGATAACTTTTTTTAAACATCTTTCCTGAAGTATAATTGCTTTACAATGTTGTGTTAGTTTCTGCTCTATAACAAAGTGAATCAGCTATATGTATACATATATCACCATATCCCCTCCCTCTTGCATCTCCCTCCCACCTTCCCTATCCCAATCCTCTGGGTGGTCACAAACCACTGAGTTGATCTCCCTGTGCTGTGTGGCTGCTTCCCACTAGCTATCTATTTTATATTTGGTAGTGTATATATGTCCATGCCACTCTCTCACTTCGTCCCAGCTTATCCTTCCCCCTCCCCATGTCCTCAAGTCCATTCTGTACGTCTGCATCTTTATTCCCGCCCTGCCCCTACGTTCATCAGAACCTTTTTTTTTCTTAGATTCCATATATATGTGTTAACATATGGTATTTGTTTTTCTCTTTCTGACTTACTTCACTCTGTATGACAGACTCTAGGTCCATCCACCTCACTACACATAACTCAATTTCGTTCCTTTATATGGCTGAGCAATATTCCATTGTACATATGTGCCACATCTTCTTTACCCATTCATTTGTTGGTGGACAATTAGGTTGTTTCCGTGTCTTGGCTATTGTAAATAGTGTTGCAGTGAACATTGTGGCACATGACTCTTTTTGAATTATGGTTTTCTCAGGGTATGTGCCCAGTAGTGGGATTGCTGGGTCATATGGTAGTTCTATTTTTGGTTTTTTAAGGAGCCTCCATACTATTCTCCAAAGTGTCTGTATCAATTTACATTCCCACCAACAGTACAAGAGGGTTCCCTTGTCTCCACACCCTCTCCAGCATTTATTGTTCATAGATTTTTTGATCATGGCCATTCTGACTGGTGTGAGATGATATCTCATTGTAGTTTTGATTTGTATTTCTCTAATGATTAATGATGTTGAGCATTCTTTCATGTGTTTGTTTGCAATCTGTATATCTTCTTTGGAGAAATGTCTATTTAGGTCTTCTGCCCATTTTTGGATTGGGTTGTTTGTTTTTTTGATATTGAGCTGCATGAGCTGCTTGTAAATTTTGGAGATTAATCCTTTGTCAGTTGCTTCATTTGCAAATATTTTCTCCTATTCTGAGGGTTGTCTTTTCATATTGTTTATGGTTTCCTTTGCTATGCAAAAGCTTTTAAGTTTCATTAGGTCCCATTTGTTTATTTGTTTTTATTTCAATTTCTCTAGGATGTGAGTCAAAAAGGATTTTACTGTGATTTATGCCATAGAGTGTTCTGCCTATGTTTTCCTCTAAGAGTTTAATACTGTCCTTATATTTAGGTCATTAATCCAATTTGAGTTTATTTTTGTGTATGGTGTTAGGGAGTGTTCTGATTTCATTCTTTTACATGTAGCTGTCCAGTTTTCCCAGCACAACTTATTGAACATGCGGTCTTTTCTCCATTGTATATTCTTGCCTCCTTTATCAAAGATAAGATGACCATATGTGCATGGGTTTATCTCCGGGTTTTCTATCCTGTTCTATTGATCTATATTTCTGGTTTGGTGCCAGTACGATATTGTCTTAATTACTGTAGCTTTGTAGTATAGCCTGAAATCAGGGAGCCTGATTCCTCCAGCTCTGTTTTTCTTTCTCAAGATTGCTTTGGCTATTCGAAGTCTTTTGTGTTTCCATAAAAATAGTGAAATTTTTTGTTCTAGTTCTGTGAAAAATGCCATTGGTAGTTTGACAGGGATTGCATTGAATCTGTAGATTGCTTTGGATAGTATAGTCATTTTCAAAATGTTGATTTTTCCAATCCAAGAACATGGTATATCTCTCTATCTGTTTGTGTCACTCTTGATTTCTTTCATCAGTGTCTTATAGTTTTCTGCATACAGGTCTTTTGTCTCTTTAGGTAGGTTTATTCCTGGGTAATTTATTCTTTTTGTTGTAATGGTAAATGAGAATGTTTCCTTAATTTCTCTTTCAGATTTTTCATCATTAGTGTATAGGAATGCAAGAGATTTTTATGCATTAATTTTGTATCCTGCTACTTTACCAAATTCATTGATTAGCTCTAGTAGTTTTCTGGTAGTATCTTTAGGATTCTCTACGTATAATATCATGTCATCTACAAACAGTGAGAGTTTTACCTCTTCTTTCCGATTTGGATTCCTTTTACTTCTTTTTCTTCTCTGACTGCTGTGGCTAAAGCTTCCAAAACTTTGTTGAATAATAGTGGTGAGAGTGGGCAACCTTGTCTTATTCATGATCATAGTGAATGGTTTCACTTTTTCACCACTAAGAACAATGTTGGCTGTTGGTTTGTCATATATGGCCTTTATTATGTTGAGGTAAGTTCCCTCTATGCCTACTTTCTGCAGGGCTTTTATCATAAAGAGGTGTTGAATCTCTTCGAAAGCTTTTTCTGCATCTATTAAGATGATCATTTATTTTTTCTCCTTCAATTTTTTAATATGGTGTATCACATTGATTGATTTGCATATATTGAAGAATCCTTTCATTCCTGGGATAAACTCCAATTGATCATGGTGCATGATCTTTTTAATGTGCTGTTGGATTCTGTTTGCTAGAATTTTGTTGAGGATTTTTGCATCTATGTTCATCAGTGATATTGGCCTGTAGTTTTCTTTTTTTGTGACATCTATGTCTTGTTTTGGTATCAGGGTGATGGTGACCTCGTAGAATGAGTTTGGGAGTGTTCCTCACTCTGCAATATTTTGGAGGAGTTTGAGAAGGATAAGTGTTAGCTCTTCTCCAAATGTTTGATAGAATTCTCCTGTGAAGCCATCTGGTCCTGGACTTTTGTTTCTTGGAAGATTTTTATTCACAGTTTCAATTTCTGTGCTTGCGATTGGTTTGTTTATATTTTCTATTTCTTCCTCTTTCAGTCTTGGAAGTTTGTGCTTTTATAAGAATTTGTCAATTTCTTCCAGGTTGTCCATTTTATTGACATGTAGTTGCTTGTAGTAATCTCTCAGGATCCTTTGTATTTCTGAAGTGCCAGTTTTTATTTCTCCTTTTTCATTTCTAATTCTATTGATTTGAGTCTTCTCCATTTTTTTCTTGATGAGTCTGGCTAATGTTTTATCAATTTTGTTTATCTTCTCAAAGAACCAGCTTTCAATTTCATTGATCTTTGCTATCATTTCCTTCATTTCTTTTTCATTTATTTCTGATCTGATCTGTATGAGTTCTTTCCTTCTGCTAACTTTGGGGTTTTGTTGTTCTTCTTTCTCTAATTGTTTTAAGTGTGAGGTTAGATTGTTTATTTGAGATGTTTCTTGAGGTAGAATTGTATTGCTATATACTTCCCTCTGAGAACAGCTTTTGCTGCATCCCATAGGTTCTGTGTCATCGTGTTTTCTTTGTCATTTTTTTCTACGTATTTTTTTATTTTCTCTTTGATTTCTTCAGTGATCTCTTGGTTATTTAGTAGTATATTGTTTAGCCTCAATGTGTTTGCATTTTTTTTACAGTTTTTTTCCTGTAATTGATATCTAGTTTCATAGCGTTTTGGTAGGAAAAGACACTTGATATGATTTCAATTTTCTTAAATTTACCAAGGCTTGATTTGTGACCCAAATATGATCTATCTTGGAAAATGTTTCATGAGCACTTGAGAAGAAAGTTTATTCCATTGTTTTTGGATGGAATGTCCTATAAATATCAATTAGGTCCATCTTGTTTAATGTATGATTTAAAGCTTGTGTTTCCTTATTTATTTTCATTTTGGATGATCTGTCCATTGGTGAAAGTGGGGTGTTAAAGTCCCCTACTACTATTGTGTTACTGTCAATTTCTCCTTTTATGGCTGTTAGCATTTGTCTTATGTACTGAGGTGCTCCTTTGTTGGGTGCTTAAATATTTACAATTGTTATATCCTCTTCTTGGATTGATCCCTTGATCAATATGCAGTGTTCTTCTTCGTCTCTTGTGCTAGTGTTTATTTTAAAGTCTATTTTGTCTGATATGAGAATTGCTACTCCAGCTCTCTTTTGATTTCCATTTGCATGGTATATCTATTTCCATCCTCTCACTTTCAGTCTGTATGTGTGCCTAGGTCTGAAGTGAGTCTCTTTTAGACAGCATATATATGGGTCTTGTTTTTTATCCATTCAGTCAGTTTATGTCTTTTGGCTGGAGCTTTTAATCCATTTACATTTAAGGTAATTATCCATATGTATGTTCCTATTACCATATTCTTAATTGTTTTGGGTTTGTTAATGTATGTCTCTTCCTTCTCTTGTGTTTCTTGCCTAGAGTAGTTCCTTTAGCTTTGTTGTAAAGCTGGTTTGGTGGTGCTTAATTCTCTTAGCTTTTGATTTTCTCTAAAGATTTTAATTTCTCTGTCAAATCTGAATGAGATCCTTGCTGGGTAGAGTAATCTTGGTTGTAGGTTTTTCTCTTTCATCACTTTAAATAGGTCCTGCGAGTCCTTTCTGGACTGCAGTGTTTCTGATGAAAGATCAGCTCTTAACTTTCAGGGGATTCCTTTGTATGTTGTTTGTTGCTTTTCCCTTGCTGCTTTTAATATGTTTTTCTTTGTATTTAATTTCTGATAGTTTGATTAACATGTGTCTTGGCATGTTTCTCCTTGGATTTATCCTGTATGGGACTCTCTGTGCTTCCTGGACTTGATTGACTATTTCCTTTCCCATATTAGGGAAGTTTTCAACTATATCTCTTCAAATATTTTCTCAGTTCCTTTTTTTTACTCTTCGTCTTCTGGGACCCATATAATTCGAATGTTGCTGTGTTTAATGTTGTCCCAGCCATCTCTGAGACTGTCCTCAATTCTGTTCATTCTTTTACTTTTTTCTGCTCTGCGGTAGTTATTTCCACTATTTCATCTTCCAGGACACTTATCCGTTCTTCTGCCTCAGTTATTCTGCTATTGATTCCTTCTAGAGAATTTTAAATTCCATTTATTGTGTTGTTCATCATTGTTTGTTTCCTCTTTAGTTCTTCTAGGTCCTTGTTAAACATTTCTTCTATTTTCTCCATTCTTTTCCAAGCTTTTGGATCATCTTTACTTTCATTACTCTGAATTATTTTTCAGGTATACTGCCTAATTGCTCTTCATGTGTTTGGTCTGCTGGGTTTTTACTTTGCTCCTTCATCTGCTGTGTATTTCTCTGTCTTCTCATTTTGTTTAACTTACTGTGTTAGGGGTCTCCTTTTTGCAGGCTGCAGGTTCTTAGTTCTTGTTGTTTTTAGTGTCTGCCGCCCATGGGTAAGGTTGGTTCAGTGGATTGTGTAAGCTTCCTGGTGGAAGTGACTGGTGCCTGTGTTCTGGTGGATGAGGCTGTATCTTATCTTTCTGGTGGGCAGGACTGTGTCCAGTGGTGTGTTTTGGGCTGTCTGTGAACTTATGATTTTAGGCAGCCTCTCTGCTAATGGTGGGGTTGTGTTCCTGTCTTGCTAGTTGTTTGGCATGGGGTGTCCAGCACTGTAGCTTGCTGGTCGTTGAGTGGAGCTGGGTCTTAGCATTGAGATGGAGATCTCTGGGAGGTCTCTCACCAATTGATGTTACTTGGGGATGGGAGTTCTTTTGTGGTCCAATGTCCTGAACTCGGGTCTCCCACCTCAGAAGCTCAGGCCTGATACCTGACCGGAGCACCAAGACCCTGTCAGTCTCATGGCTCAGAAGGAAAGGGAGAAAAAAAAGAAAGAAGGGAAAAGTAAAATAAAGTTATTAAAATAAAAAATATATTATTAAAATAAAAAATTAAAAATGTCATACAAAAAAAGAGAGCAACGAAACCAATAAACAAATCCACCAATGATAACAAGCGCTAAAACCAATGCTAAGATAAACATAAAAATCAGAAGCTGGTCAGTCGCATACAGCAGACCCCAAGTCTACAGTTGCTCCCATAGACCACTGAGTCAATTTTGGGATGATTCATTGTGTATTCAGATATTCCACAGATGCAAGGTACCTCAAGTTGGTTGTGGAGATTTAATTCGCTGCTCCTGAGGGTGCACGGAGAAATTTCCCTTTCTCTTCTTTATTCCACAGCTTCTGGTGTTTAGCTTTGATTTTGGCCCTGCCTCTGCCTGTATGTTGCCCTCTGGCATCTGTTCTTCGCTCAGACAAGAGGGGGTTTAAGGAGTGGCTGATTAGGGGCCTCTGGCTCATTCAGGCTGAGGGGAGGGAGGGGTACAGAATGTGAGGTGAGCCTGCAGTGGCAGAGGCCAGCGAGATGTGGCAGCAGCCTGAGGCATGTCGTGTTTTCTCCTGGGGAAGTTTCCCTTGGATCACGGGACCCTGGCAGTGGCAGGCTGCACAGGCTCCTGGGAGGGGAGGTGTTGATAGTGACCTGGGCTCGCACACAGGATTCTTGGTGCCTGCAGCAGCAGCATTACATGCCTGTCTCTGGGGTCCGTGCTGATAGCCGTGGCTCATGCTTGTCTCTGGAGCTCGTTTAGGCGGTGCTCTGAATCCCCTCTCCTCGCGCACCCTGAAACAATGGTCTCTTGCCTCTTAGGCAGGTCCAGACTTTTTCCCAGACTCCCTCCCGGCTAGCTATGGTGCACTAGCCCCCTTCAGGCTGTGTTCACACAGCCAACCCCAGTCCTCTCCCTGGGATCGACCTCCAAAGCTGGGGCCTCAACTCCCAGACCCCACCATTCCCGGCGGTTGAGCAGACAAGCGTCTCAGGTTGGTGAGTGCTAGTCGGCACCAATCCCCTGTGCGGGAGTCTCTCCGCTTTGCCCTCTGGACCCTTGTTGCTGTGCTCTCCTCCATGGCTCCAAAGCTTCCCCCCTCCACCACCCGCAGTCTCTGCCAGTGAAGGGGCTTCCTAGTGTGTGGAAACGTTTCCTCCTTCACAGCTCCCTCCCAGAGGTGTGGGTCCCATCCCTATTCTTTTTTCTCTTTTTTGTTTTTTCTTTTGCCCTACCCAGGTACGTGGGGAGTTTCTTGCCTTTTGGGAAGTCTGAGGTCTTCTGCCAGCATTCAGTAGGTGTTCTGTAGGAGTTGTTCCACATGTAGATGTATTTCTGATGTATTTGTTGGGGGAGAGTTGATCTCCTCATCTTACTCCTCCACCATCTCTAAGGTCCTCCAAGATAACTTCTTTTTAAAATAAACATAAATATTGACATTGATGTTTACATATTTTAATGTTCACAATTTAGATTGAATGGCATCAAAGAATAGAGCAAGAATTATAGTCCATTTTAAAATTTCAAAGTCATAGATTCTCAGGCTTGAGTTAGTTTTAAAAGAACTGATTTCCTCTTCCTCTGGACAGAGATATTTAACAATTTTTTAACTCCTCTATTTAGTCCATTTTTACTCTTTAAATACATGCCTTGAATTAAATATTATATATATATATATATATATATATATATATATATATATATATATATATTCTTACAAAAAGGAAAAATCTACATTTTTATATTTTTGCAAAAACTATTTCCTACATTTTTTTAGACAAGTTTGTGTCAATAAATGGCCAAAAGTTTAGAATTTAATATATATTTCTATTTCCTTGTAGTGTAAGAATGGTCTATAGCAACAAGTTAATTTTTATGATTTTTTCAGTCCTTTCTTTAGTTTATCCTGCTACCTGCCTAAACAGAGTGATCACTGATAAGCTATTATATATAACTGTATATTTCTGGCCTTTCTGGAGTTTGATTCATTATTGAGAAAATTACTACTTTGTAGTGCTTAGTATGTTTGGAAGCACATCACTTAATTCACAATTAAAAGGTGTAATTTTTATTGTAATGTCAAATAGAAGTGGTGTTATTTTTGGAAACCAAAAATAATAGTTTGATTTATATTGAAGATATTTTAGAGAAAACTCTACTACCTTTTACTGATTTGGGGAGATATCATCTAGAGTTGTATTAACATCCAAATACTTAGTTTGAAAAGGGTTCCTTAGATAACAGGTACTTTACCTTGCCTTGAACTATTGGAAGATAGTTGCACTAAAACAATTTTACTAATTGACCAGAAAATAAAACTCAACTCATTTATTCTCCCAAAAATCTAAATCACAATTCTTTTCAAATGTATGCTCAGTCACATTTTAAAAATTCATATCTAAAAGGAATTGTGATAAACAAAACAATTCATTAAGGAATTCTGTTACTTGTATGGTGATAAATTTTTAAAATAGTGGTAGGAAAAAATTGCATTCTATTATTCTATATATTTGTTTTCCTATTCTGTTTAGTGCCTGTATTTCCAAAGCAGTATTGCTTAGTCTTGTTTTGTTTTTAAATCAACTTAAAAAAAGTCAAGGTGCATCCAGGAGATGCTTTTATACAACTCTGTGATCTTATGTTACTTCTTTACTTTCTACTACCTTAAATCAATTTCAATCATTTCTCATTATAATAAATTATCTTTGTGCCTTGTTTAGCCATCGTCACTTAATGCTTTGTTGTTTTATTTTCTTCCCTTCTCAGAATATTCTAAATCATCCCCTCTATTCCCAACTCCTTCTTCCACTACAAATCATAATTCTGATCATTGGTCATAATTCATATTATGCTAATTACTGCAGCCATCACTTAACATCTTTATTTTTCTATTCACTTGAAGTTTTGTGACATTTATGTATGCTCAAGAAGCAATAACTTATTCTGTACTTCTGGCTTTATTCCTGTTCTTTATAAGTCTCTCTTTCAACAGATTAAAACTCATCATACTTCTTTTTATATTTATTGTATCCTGGAGTATTAGTATTTATTAGTTTCTCTACTGTATAGTGGGATGCTATAATTATCAGTCTCACATCATAAATATGTTGCTTTAAATGATTTACATTGACTTTTACTTTACTTTTTCTCTTCTTTAAACTATTTTGAAATAGCTATTTTTAATTTAGACTGCAGTATAATACATCTGAGAAAAACTACTTATTTTAATATGTGACAAAATATTATACTACCTTTCTTGGAAATATTTGAATTGTGTATAGGAGTACACATCCCTAACCTCCTATTTCCTCTCTCTCTCTTTCTTTTTTATCCAATGTCCAATTATCTCCTTACTCTAAAGACCTACAGTTTAATGATAATTGAGTTATCTTAGATAAGATAAGCCAATTCCTAGGATTCAATATATTGTCTGCTCTTGGTTTCCTAATTTAAGCCTACAGACAGAAAAGGCAATAGTTTCCCTTGGCTATCCAAAGTTTTAGCCTAGAGGAAAAAGTAAAGAAAGTGGGAATACTATCTGAAGCCCAGAAAGGCAGTTTCAGTTTCTTCAGGATTCTGGTTAATCCATGCCGGTTTTCCAGTGCTTATTAATGAATCTAAAATACAATTGGGAGAGATATCCCTCTGAGATCAGATGTATTTATTGTTTCCTATTTGGAAGGGATTCCATTCCTTCAAGAGGAGTCTACCACATGCGCACTGATTCCTTTCCCAGAGCCTAGATTCTAATCTGCTCTTGTCAAAAAAAAAGAACAAAAAAACCTGAGAACTTTACAGATTGTCTCTCTTTCTCAGATTTTAATATCCTTTGATTTCTGTTCATATTTGTTAGGAATCTATTCATTTGCTCCTATACCCTTTTTTATGCACTCATTCCCATGTTCATTGCAGCATTATTTACAGTAGCCAAGATATGGAAACAACCTAAGTATCCATCAGTAGATGAATGGATAAAAAAGGATGTGGTATATATACACAATGCAATATTATTCAACCATAAGAAAGGCTGGAAAGGCAGGAAAGAAATCCTGCCATTTTTGATAAATGGATGGACCTTGAGCACATTCTGCTGAGTGAGATAAGTCACACAAAGAAAAACAAATACTGTATGATATCATTTATATGTGGAAACTTAAAAAGTCAAACGTGTAAAAAACATAGAGTAAAATGGTGGTTAGCAGGGGGCAGAGCGTTGGGGGTATAAAATTAATGTTGCTTAAGGGTACAAACTTGGCAACAAGTAGTGTGTAAGTCATAGAGCTCTTCCTATACTCTTGTATCCCTACCTGGCTAGAATCCTGAATTAAGTGTGGAATCTGACTTCCATGAGAGCAGCTCTGATCAGTGTTGTAAAAAATAAAATTTATGACTTTGGCAATTTCATCTTTCTGTTTCTGTCTGATGTATTTCTCTAATTTCAGCAGGATCTTAAGACCACCTAAGTTTTGTGTTATCCTTTGTATTATATAACTTTCTGGCTGTCTCCTGCTCCTGACCTCTTTATATCTGTAATTCTTTCAGGAGAAAGAAAGTGTCCCTATCCTCACTTTCACCACATTTGCTATCTGCAAAATTCCATTCTAAGGATTCCTCACTTGCCTCTTGAGATATTTCCCAGTCTGGGAACTTAAAGTTTCTGAAAGCTAACAAAAACTTCTCTTTTAAAAATTAGTGCTTCCTTCTTACAGTGGGAGATTTCTCCCTATAATATTGTGTTTCTTTGATATTTGCATTTTGCTAATACAGTGTGACATTGGTAACACAAACTTCCATTTCTACTATGATCACTTTTTCCTGCTATAACACTAGCTCCTTCTTGCCCTTTAAATGGTCCTTTTCTTAATTCCTTTCAATGCAGTTCAGTTGAGCTTGTCAAATATTAACCTCTTCTTGCTACCCCTTATAAATCTAACTGGACTCAACTAATTTAAATGTTTTGTTTCCCTTTTTCCCTCCTTCCCAGATTTCCTATTTGGAATGCAACATTAAAACATAATATTTAAAGCTGGTTCCATTCCTCACTGACTTGTTCTTTAGAATCCAGGACAACCTTGTGAATGATTACTTTAATACTGTATGAATTGTATCATGGTCATCATGATTCACAAACTGGAATATATTATATATAAGCTTAGGAATGTAGCTTCTATAGTAGGAATAGTAAAAGCTCCTGCAACTTCCTAGGGAATCAATTCTACTCAAAACTTTGGGAGAAAATTATTTTGTATTTAAAAAACATTGACATATTATAGAAAACATAATAAAATTTAAATTATTATAAACATAAAATTATTTTAAAAGATAAAGATGAGGCTTTAAAGGAATTTTATGATTACATTCAGCAGTTTTGATCTAAGCTAAACAAATGAATGGAAGTTTGCGTTCATTCTTCTGTCACTATTGACAGATGCAGCTAAGAAGTACTGATCCAAATGTTTTGAAACAATTCTATCAAATAAGTATTTTCATTGCCTCTGAGCAAGCAAAGCTGCTTCAGAATGAGGCATTAACAAAAATGTCTCCTTAGGGCTTCCCTGGTGGCGCAGTGGTTGAGAATCTGCCTGCTAATGCAGGGGACACGGGTTCGAGCCCTGGTCTGGGAAGATCCCACATGCCGCGGAGCAACTGGGCCCGTGAGCCACAACTACTGAGCCTGCGCGTCTGGAGCCTGTGCCCCGCAACGGGAGGGGCCGCGATAGTGAAAGTCCCACGCACCGCGATGAAGAGCGGTCCCCGCACCGCGATGAAGAGTGGCCCCCAGTTGCCGCAACTAGAGAAAGCCCTCGCACGAACCGAAGACCCAGCACAGCCAAAAATAAATAAATAAATAAAAATAAAAGTAGCTATAAAATTAAAAAAAAAAAATGTCTCCTTAGCCTTCATATTTCAGCACGTGATTATCTGTTTAAAGGGTCATTAAAAATAGTGATATCCAGCATCTAGAAACTTTGTTAAGGAAATAAAGATATACACAATCTTTCCATAAAAGATAATCATAACATTGATGATTACTTTTTAGCCATTTTTTCATTCAGTGATGTCTGGTTAGGTAAATAAATAAATTCGGTTTATATATATATATAAATATATATATATATATATATATATATATACAGACTCACACACAAACACACATAGATATTAAAAATTCAAGTTTTCAAAGAACATTTAATAACATTAGAAAATGTTCATGGCCTTTTTAATTTAGTGAAAAATAAAGCTGCCTACATAGCTTATTGATGATAAGGACCCAACTTTTGGTTAAGAAATATGTATATTTTATTATATGCATAGATTATGCATATAAACTAAGCACAAATGAACACAACACACAAACATGTTAAAATGTTAGAAATGCTCTGTCATGTTGATGTAATTTGGTGATTTTTATTTTCTTGCTTATATTTTTCTCTATTTTTTCTCAATAATTATAATCAGAACAAATCTGTTTTAGTATTCACTAAAAACTTTCATATTCTATAATATATTCTTTTAGTATAGTGACTATGTCCCATTTAACTTTGAGTCACTAGAGTGAAAGCTGAAACCATCTATGGCACATGGCTTATTCTCTACACTAACATAACTCTACTCAACCATTAGGCTGTCTTCACCAATATCACTTTACTATTCCATTGTCTTCATCAATGTAAGTTTACTATTCTAGGAAACCCTTGCCTGGGAAGATAAGTTGCAAGTAACTTTATTGTTCATTTAGAAGCTTCCTGGAAAAACAATTTAAATGAACATCAAACCGTTAAACTTTTGAATCGATAGCATCATATGACTATTTATTCTTCTAGTCTCTTTGTACACCCTCACTTGAAGACCCTCCCCTTGTTGAGTGTACAATATATACTATTATATCACAATCATTTTTCAGTTCTAGTCGCCCCTTCCCCCCACCGCCTCCACATTGAAAGATCCTCCATAAACTGACTCTAAAATCTCATAAGTACCCTAACTTTGCCTTCTCTTTTCCCTGAGTCAAGGAAGTCTCTGTCAGGGTAGTGTTCTCACTTATGAAGGTAAGAATAAACTTACCTGTGTCTTATCAACAGGTTTGTTTGGTGAAGCCTCTTTTGCTTGACAAAAGTGTGAGTAACAATGAGCCTTACATGTACCAGATGTGCAATAAGTATATATTGAAGTAATGTTCAAATGTTGTAATTCATTAAATTATTGTCAGTGTCTTTGTATCTCTAAGAATTTTAATCTGTGACTCAATCCACTTTGAAGACAAACATAAATTGCTCTGTACTTACCTTTTGGTGTTAGTGGGCACATTTCATTGAAGAAATGTAATTTATACTTTGATATTTGCTCTCATTTCAAAACCATACTTCAATGATTATTGTTCAGTATGAGAAAATATTTTCCATATGGTTCTTTTTCTTTACTTCCCATTGAAAATGTACTATTTAGCTATGATGGATTAATGTAATTAATTAATTAATTTTTATTATCTGAATTTTCTTGTAGACCTAAGTTTTGGAATATTAAAAATAATAGCCTAATAATGGAATTAAGCTAATAATAGAATTCGACAGAGCTGTTAAGAAATGGAGTGGATGCTTGCTTTCCAGAGATATGTTTGTAATTGTTATTTCTAGGCCTTCAGAAGGCAAGCCTTCTTTATTTGCCAGCTTAGAGCTGAAGAACTAAAGGATGTACACTGAGAGTAAAACTTAAATCACACAAAATAATCAGCACACACTTATCCCAAGTCACTTCAAAGGGAAAGTGTATAGCAGCATTTCCTTTAGAAGGTATTGACATATGTCAAGGCAGAATGGATTCATGCATGGTGGTGGTGGTTGTTCTCTGTTATGAAAGCAGAGATGGAGGAGGGCAAAGCACTTTGAAACACTGTCACAGGGAGCACTTCTCAAACTTTAATCTGCATGCAAATCACTCGGAAATCATAGGAAAATTCAGATTCTTATTTAAAGGTCTAGAGTGAGGCTTGAGATTCTGAATATGAAAAAGCTGCCAGGTTATGCTAGCACACTTTGAGTAGTAAAGATTAAACTGAAAGGGACCCTGGAGAGTGGACATGCTTTGATTTATCACTGCTTTTTGGACCTTATGTCCATCAAACCAACTTCTGATTGTAACATGGCTTCTTTTTTAGTTTATCTAAATAACAGTATTGCTAATCCCAAGATTGCACTTCTAATTGTAAATTGATATGTGGGCATTTTAAATTTGTGCATTGCTTTCTGTGAGCTTCATTAACATGAGTTTGTTTCTATCAGACAAGATTAACACAAATAATAGTTGAGATTTGAGTACTTACTAAGTGACAGTTGTTGTGGTCCTCTATATACATGGTACAACGTAATTTAATCCTCACAACAATCCTATGAGTTCCTCTTTTGAGCCTCACTTCACAGATGAGAAGATTTAGGCTCTGGAATTTTAAGTAATTTGCCTTAAAAAAAAAAAAAACAAAAAATAAACAGTAGAAGAAGGATTGTAACTCAGGCAGTCTGGCCCTATGGTAGACAGAGTAATGACCTCCATAGATATTCACCTCCTGATCCTCAGAACCAGTGAATATGTTACTTTACATGTTAAAAAGGACTTTGCAGATGTGATTAAGTTAAGACCTTGACATGGGGAACTCATCTTGGATTATCTAGGTGGTCTCAGTGTAGTCACAAAGTACCTATAAGGGAAAGAGAGAGACAGCAGAACCAAAGTCAGAAAAGGGAGATGGAATGATAAAAATAGTTGGAACGATAAAAATAGTTTCAATGATACGTGTTGGAGATGGAGGAAGGGGCTATGATCCAAGGAATGCAGGTGGTCTCTAGAAATTGGAAAAGGTATGAAAACAGATTGTCTTCTAGTGTCTCCAGAAGGAATAAGGCTCTACCTACACATTGATTTTAGGACTATATCTTTATTCTGAATGCAACATAAATTTGTGTTCATTTAAGTCACTAAATTTGTGATGGTTAGTTATAGCAGCAATAGGTAACTAAGAAAGGCCCCAAAACTCAAGCTCTTCAACAAACTGTTATGGTCTCAGAATAAATAGAAGCAGAGGAAATGGAAAGGAGGAACTGAAAGCAGATATTAGAAAAAGGAAGCAATAAGCCTGGTGACCAATGAGGAATAACAATTTATTTAACAGCTGCTTTGTGTAAGGCACTGTGCTTGACCTTTTATAGATGATATATTGTAAAACTATGACAATTTTTTAAATTAAGACTAATTTTTAGAGCAGTTTAAGATTCACAGCAAAATTGAAGGGAAGGTACAGATATTTCTCATATACTTCCTGCCCCCCCCCCAATGTGTATAGCCTCTCTTACTATCACCAGTCCCCACCAGAGTGGTACATTTGTTAAAATTAAGGAAATTACATTGACACATCATAATCACCCAAAGTCCATAGTTTAAAATATGCTTAGCTCTTGAAGTTATAAATTCTATGGGTTTGATGTATAATGACATGTACCCATCATTAAGATGTCATAGAGTATTTTCACTGCCCTAAAAATCCTCTGCTCCCTGCCTATTCCTCCCTCTCCCCACTCCTAATCTTTGGTAACTACTGATCTTTTTATTGTCTCAATATTTTAGCCTTTTCCAGAATGCCATATAGTTGCAATCATACAGTGTGTAGTCCTTTCAGAATGGCTTCTTTCACTTAGCAATATGTATTTAAGTTTCCTGCATGTCTTTTTATGGCTTAATAGCTCATTTCTTTTTAGTGCTGAATAATATTCCATTGCTTGGATGTACCATAGTTTATTTATCCATTCACCTACTGAAAGACATCTTGCTTGTTTCCAAGTTTGGGAAATTATGAATAAAGCTCTTATCAACATCCAGGTGCAGGTTTTTGTGTGGACATACGTTTTCAACTCCTCTGGGAAAATACAAAGGAGTGCAGTTGCTTGATTTTATGGTAAGAATATGTTTAATTTTGTAAAAACTGCCAAACCGTCTTCCAAAGTGGCTGTACCATTTTGCATTCCCAGTAACAATGAATGAGACCTCCTTTTGCTCCACATCTTCACTAGCATTTGATGTTGTCAGTGTTCCAGATTTTGACCATTCTAACTGGAGTGTAGTGGTATCTCATGTTTTAGATAAATTTTTAAGGAACGTCTCTCATGGTGGAAATTTTTCATTATTAGAGAATGAATTTGATTTGAAGCACTGACAAAAGATACTCAAGCCAAACTCATGTCTTGAGTCCAAAGAGGAGAGTTACACTGTGACATAGTTTATGGTGGAAAGGATGGAGAGGGAGAGATTTAAAATAACAATACTGATTTCATTGTTAGAATTGTAAACTTGTTCTAAGGGCAAGAGATACCTTTCACAAATAATGTGATAAGTGCACATTCATTGGAGTAAATCTATAACTTCTAAATTGAGTACTTTTTGAAAAATATGTACTCTAGAGTATAAGTAACAATATGTTCATTAAAAATATGAACTTGTTGCATTATGGTCACAGGTTATATCTAAGTCAATTCATTCTGCCTTCAACTGAGTGACATAGATGACACTAAATGGTGAGAGTACACGGGGAGAGAGCAGAGTTCTGGGAGTAGGAGCCGAGCATGGGAACCTGGAGCCACCACTTACGAATGTTTGGCTGTGGCCAAGTTACAGATCTTGTACACACATCAGGTTCCCTCTTAGGTAAAGAGGAAAACTAATAATTATATCTCTATCATAGCATTATGAGGGTTAAATAAGAGAATTTTCTAAAGTTCTTAGAATGCTTGGAGCATAAAAAACACTATACAAATGTTTGTAAACAAATCTGAATTTTTTAACTCTGGGCGATGTAGGAACAGTCCCATATTCGGAATGAGCAGAATATGCCTAGAGTTTAGATAAAAAGAGGAGAGTTAGAAACAATGAGAAATTATTTTAATTTTAAAGTTCTCTGTAGTGTTTCTTAGCTGATCTTTTAAAGATGTGTTTAAAAATGTTAAGTGGGAAAAAAAAGTTAGAATCCTAAATAGCCACATGTTTGAAAACGATTCTCTAATCTGTGCACCTTTAGATATGATATCTTGTCTTCCTGTGATATTTGATTATATTTACTATTTGTTTAGTGTAATATTCCAACCTCTCTGATGGGTAATATCCTTTAATACAAAGATACAAATATATTGTCTTCCTTAAGTATTTGGTCATTTTATTCCCTTTCCATAAAACAGCATTTAATGATCTAAAGCTGGCACTACTCCCCAAATATTTCAAGTTCAGACTATTTTTAATCCTTTATTTCACCACTAACCATTTTCATTAGCTTCCAATCTGTGAGTAAATTTGTCCAAAAAATTCTGTTCTTAACTTACCAATCACTTTGCTAATAATAATCCATGATTGTTTCCTGCTTAATTTTTATTTGTCTCAATTATGAATTATTCTCTTCCACTTAGTTGGAGATCATTTGAGACTTATTAGTTAATGATTGGACTCCCTTTGCATTCAGTAGTACTTCAGATTTTTACCACTTATTAGACAATATTGAATTTAATCCAATTCCTGCAACATTTGTTGAAGACCTATTCAGAACTAGACATAGTGCTAGGTTCTCAAGGGGATGTAAAAGGATGATCAAAATACCCTTTGTCTAAAGGAGTGTACATTCTGATCAGAGAGAATGACAGGTACATAAATAGCTTTTTGAAAAGGCAAAAAATTAGTTCTGGAATCTACGCAAATGACAAAAGACGGCAGATAGCTTCCTTGAATCTCATGCCCAGATTTACTGAAATCACTGTTCTTGGCTTCTTCTATGTCTCTTGGTGACAATTAAGTCTAATGGCCCATTTCTATGTGGAGTATCAGAAGCTGAGCAAAGGAAAAAATAGTTTAGATCTTTCTACAAACTATTTTTTTCTTCATGTGTTACTAAATTTCCTCTAATTGCTCACTTCCCATTATATTCTATATATCATGTAAAGATCCTTATAATAATACACCTTTGAATTAGTTACCCATACTCCTTGAATATTGGAAATATTAGAATTTTTTTTTTTTTAAGAAGAAAGCTCTAAGAGTCTGTGCTCACACAGAATTACTCCTAGTCAGTTGAGGAATGTGGGCTCTATTTCAGGGTTAACACACATTATATATTTTCATAAAGCTTATAATAATATTATTGAACTTGCTTTTTCAATGTTATTCTTAGATTCCAAACATTTGGAAATGTGGTTTTAAATAAGAAACTTTTTGAATGCATTTAAGCATTTCTAGACCTGATTGATTTGTTATTACTTATTTCCTTCATCCAGAATTCTAAGTAGCAGCATCTGAATGAGAACAGCTCACGTTATTCTTTAAAACTAGCTGCTCAGTTGTGGTAGGAAAAAAATCTCATGCTGCACAATAAAGCTAATATTGAATTTCACTTCTACCACTGAAGAACAATTTGTGCTTAACACTCATGTCTGCTCTTAAGATATATTTAAATTATACAAAGCATTAAGATAATAAAAACCCTATTTGCTTCAGAAAGTTTGCATTAGCTCCACCTATAAATACAAAAGTTTTTCTTTTTCTATTCTTAAAAATGTAGTTTCCTTGCTACCACTTTTTATATGACGAGACTAAAGAAAATTGTACCAGCAGTAAATGACCAAAATATTCCCATTAATTTGGATACTTTTGAAGAATAGCAAAACAAATAGTGAAGTACAAAAAGATATTAAAATAATTAGATTTTTGGTGACAGATCTTCAAATACATTAATTACTTTTACTTATGACTGACTGTTTTAGATCTTGGCACTATAACCAAAAAACATTGAAATCATGCTGAAAACAGATTGTTGCCATTGTCATATTCTCTGCAACTTCCTATGGTCCCAAGAAAAAAGACAGGCAGCTAGTTACAGAGCTTTAACCTCTACCCCCCTTCCCAATTCCAGCTTTGATAATGGAATGTCACTAACAGCACATCATTCTTCTTCTATTCCTCTCCAGTTCTCCTAAAGGAAAAGATTAGTTCCACTCATAAAAGGGTAAGGATTTATGCTGTTTCTGGTTTCATGTGATTACATCATGAGTCAGTCAAGAGCCAGTAGTTAATAAATATTTACTGAACACATATTACATGGTAGGCACATTGCCACTTAATATCAATGTGGATTAGATTCCAGCAGTTATGAGCTTCTTGGCTATACAAGAGTCGGGCTTAAAGAAGTAAAGAAATGCAACACTTCTATGGAAATATTCATTTATGTCCTCTGATCTAATGGGATTTAACGGTATCTGAGGCTATCCTGAGAAAAAGAATTTGAACCATGTTTAGTATTGGAGTAAAGATGAATAAAAACAGGCCTGATTGACTGTGGTAACCCTAGTGTATGTCAGATGACATTAGAGAATAAACGGTCTCGACCCTCAAATATTAGAGGAGAAGAGACACCACAGCTCTATGTGATCCTGGTGTCTATGTGATCCTGGCACAGAGCCTCCTCTTCTATCCATCCTTTCACCAAGAGAATCTCACTTAAAAGGATTCCATTTTCTAAGCACAACCTATTACTTTTCAGCTAATTCTCTTTTAGTATTGCACTCAAATCATTCTTTGATCTCAATGGGTCCTACAAGTTATTTACCCTACCACTTTTTTTTTTTTTTTTTAAAGATTTATTTATTGATTGATTGATTACTATGTTGGGTCTTCGTTTCTGTGCGAGGGCTTTCTCTAGTTGCGGCAAGCGGGGACCACTCTTCATCGCGGTGCGCGGGCCTCTCACTGTCGCGGCCTCTCTTGTTGCGGAGCACAGGCTCCAGACGCGCAGGCTCAGTAGCTGTGGCTCACAGGCCTAGCCGCTCCGCGGCATGTGGGATCTTCCCAGACCAGGGCTCGAACCCGTGTCCCCTGCATTGGCAGGCAGACTCTCAACCACTGCGCCACCAGGGAAGCCCCCTACCACTTTTTATTAACTCTCATCAACTCACATATCTTCCTCTTTTTTCTCACCCAGCTCCATTGTCCAACTTTATAATCATTGACTTGTATAAAAACATACTAGGTAACCTTAGAAAAATCCTATATCTCAAAAAGTTCCTATGCCACATGAAATGTAGGCTTTAATATATAGGACTTTAATTTAATATAGGACTGTATCTGTCTACCACTTTATCCATAGCACCTAGTATAATATCTGACACATAATAGGTGTTCCATTATTATTTGTTGAATACATAAGTACGTGAACACATATCAATTATTTGAGAACAACAGATTTTTAAAAATCTAAATTTTATCAAATAAATTATCTGAAACTATAACTATTTCTGGTTTTATGAATGGCAGAGACATTTAAAACATAAAAGTTAATTCTTATATATTTCCATCAAAGTAACTAGAAAATAATAAATGTCATAAATGTGTACCTTAAATAGTTGTCAGTTCTATCAAGTATACCATTTTACAAAACTATTACTATTTTTGTATCTCTACAATTGATTGTGTACATTCAAGTAAATGTGATTGTGTAGTCACCCACATAGGTTGTTATGACTATATCAAGCATCATTGCAGTTGTTTTGGTTCAGACTCAGCTCCTTGGGCTTTGAGAGGTAATATCAAAAACATAGTTCCTAATGCAAATAGAAAAAAAACACTCATGCTGAGTCACCAGAATAAAAACTGTCCACTCAACTTTTGCCATCAATATTTTCTCTCAGCTCTAGATGCCACAAACTCAGAGTCCTATTGAGTATCCAGGTACTTTTCTAAAGCAGCAACTCATTATCCTAATATATTATCTTAATTTACTAATATTATTTCCCAGAGATCATAAAATTGTAGTGTTATAATAGATATTTGAGGTTCATTTTGTCCAGCTTCCAATCATTGGTGCTGCCTAATGTATGAAAAGCAAAATCACTTGAGAATCACATTGGCCATGAAATATCTGATTGAAGAAGAGCAGCAACAGCAATCAAGAATATTCTGTAATGCACTAACTCAACAGTTTTTAGTCTCCTAAATGGCATTTTTCATCAAACTAGAACAAATAATTCTAAAATTTGTATGGAAATACAAAACTCCTGAATCCCTGTAACAATCTTGAGAAAGAACAAAGCTGGATATATCACATTTCCTGACTTTAAACTATACTGCAGAGCTACAGAAATCAAAACACATGATCTGGCACCAAAACAAACACATAGATCAATGGAACAGAATAGAGAGCCCAGAAATGGACCCACATTTACATGGGCGATTATTCTCTGTCAAAGGAGGTAAGAATATACAAGGGGGATAGACAGCCTCTTCAATAAATGGTTTTGGGAAAACTGGACAGCTACATGCAAAAGAATCAAACTGGACAACTCTCTCACACCATGCACAAAATAAATTAAAAATGGATTAAAGACTTAAATATAAGACCAGAAGCCATAAAACTTCTAGAAGAAAACATAGGCAGTAGGTTCTTTAACATTGGTCTTAGTAATATTTTTTTGGATATGTCTCCTCAGGCAAGGGACACAAAAGCAAAAATAAACAAATGGGGCTATATCAAACTAAAAAGCTTTTGTGAAGCAAAGGAAACTATCAAGAAAATGAAAAGGCCACCTGCTGAATGGGAGAAGATATTTGCAAACACTATGTTCAGTAAGGGACAATATTCACAACATACAAAGAACTCATATAACTCAACATCAAAAAAATAAACAACCCAATCAAAAAATGAGCAGAGTAGCTGAATAGACATTTTTCCAAAGAAGACATACAGATAACCAACAGGCACATTAAAAGATGTACAGCATTCCTAATCACTAAGGAAATGTAAATCAAAACCATAATGAGATATTATCTCACATGTGTCAGAATGGCTATTATCAAAAACACAATAAATAATAAACATTGGAAATGATGTGGTAAAAAGGGAACCATTTTGCACTCTTGGTGGGAATGTAAATTGGTGCAGCCACTACAGAAAACAGTGTGGAGATTCCTATAAAAATTAAAAATAGAACTACCATATGATACAGCAATTCCACTCCTGGGTATTTATCCATATGAAAGGAAAACACTAATTAGAAAAAGATTTATGCACCCCTGTGTTCATTGCACCATTATTTACATTAGCTAAGATATGGAAGCAACCTAAATGCCCATCAGTAGGTGCATGGATAAAGAAGATATGGTATACATAAACAGTGGAATACTACTCAGCCATAAAAAAGAATGAAACCTTGCCATTTGTGACAACGTGGATGTATCTAGAGGGTATTATGCTAAGTAAAATATGTCAGATAAAGGCAAGTTCTGTATGACTTCTTTGTTGAATCTAAAAAACAAAACAAATGAACAAACATAACAAAACAGCAACAACAAAAAAAAGAGTTATGGACACAGAGAAAAATCAGGTGGTTGCCAGAGGGGAGGGAGGTAAGGGAGGGAAAGAAATAAGTAAGGGAGATTAAGAAGTACAAACATTAAGTTGCAAAATAAATGAGTCACAGGCATGAAATGCACAGAGTAGGGAATATAGTCAATAACTATGTAGCATCTTTGTATGGTACATATTGTAATTATACTTATCATGGTGATCATTTTGAAATGTACAGAAATATAGAATCACTATGTTATGTAACATGAATGAACCTAGTATACTTCAAAAACATACTTCAAAAACCAATAAACTCACAGACAAAGAAATTAGATTTGTGGTTACCAAAGGCAGTGAGTGAGTTGGATGGGAAAAAATATACCTTCCAGTTATGTGATAAATAAGTACTTAGATTGTAATGTGCAACGTGGTAGATAGAATGAACCCTGCTGTATGTTACATATGGAGGTTGTTAAGAGAGTAAATCTTAGGAGTCCTCATCACAAGGAGAACTTTTTTTTCTATTTCTTTAATTTTGTATCTATGAGATGATGAATGTTCACTAATCGTATTGTGATGATCATTTCATGCTGTATTTAAGTCAAATCATTGCGCTGTACACCTTAAACTTATACAGTGCTGTATGTTAATTATATCTCAATAAAACTGGAAAGAAAAACACCAGTATTTGCTGTCTAGTAATCTTTATATGTAATTTTAAGTTCCCCAATGCCCAATACCTTATAAGTTTTCAATAAATATTTAATGAATGGCTGAATAAACATAATCATAGTCTTCAAAAAACACATGTAATACTTTATTACACTTATAAATGACAATTCTTCTGAAACAGACTTATGGATATCAACTAAGGAGTACCATGAATATTCATGGCATTTCTTTTTTCCAATCACCATTTTCATCTGTTCTGTCAATCCCCTTTTCTACCTCTTAATGGTATATTCTAGAACCTTTGTATCACATTCCATGATTAAAATTCAGTCTGTCTTGGATAAAACTCCAGTATCTCAATTGATTCAGAGTTACAATGCTTCTCTTCCCCACTAGACAAACTCATGGCTGGAATGGAGGTCTTTCTGCTCCTCAGTTCTCACATTCCTTGACTCATTAGCATTTAACACAGCTGACGATGCCCTACTTCTTGAAACAATTTCTTCACTTGACTTCTTGGATGCTGCATTCTCTTGGGTTTGCCCTTCTCCACTGACTGTATCTACTCAATTTCCATTGTTTGATCCACTTCTCTTGCTGCTATCTCAAAGATGGAGTGCTACAGGGCTTTGTCTGTAGTTTCCTTCTCTTTTTTTTTTCACACTTACTGATGCTTTCAAGGTAATTTCACCCTGGCATAATGTTAAATGTCATTCATATGCATATGACACTGAAAAATATTTCTTCCTTGATCTCCAGATTTATTTAACTATATCTAATTACTGGTATTTCAAACTTAAATGACCAAGATAGAACTCTTGATTTCCTTCTTCTTTCCATCATCCAACCTCAGGGAATGACCTCTGTTTGTCCAGTTGATGAGACCAAAAATTAAGAGTCAACCCTGGCTCCACTCTTTTCTTCACATCCCAGATTCTATCGTTTGGCAGTTCTTTTAACTCTACAAATTTATCTAGATTCTGACTGCTTCTCACCATGTCTCACTTTAGTTCAAACCATCATTCTTTTTCTCCTAGACTAGTGTAATGTTTAAGGGCTGCTCTATCATTATCCTACTCTTATTCTAGAGTACTTTCTTGTCCCCGAAGGACAGGAAAGTAAAAACTACATTTTCCATAGGAAATGGACTCCTTTGAAGCTAGGCTTCTTAAATGTGAATTTGTTTTTGCAATTAGGTATACTTGCTCAAAATTTGAAAGGCAGAAGTAAGGTAGAGGCTATCTTCCTCCATCTTAGGCTTTATTTTTCCTTGCTCACTAGCAAAGTTATGGAAATTGAGTTTTTTCTGTGGCAACATTCTAGGATTCATTCTCTAGTTTCCTGGGTGCTGAAAAGTAGTTGTGGCATGATAAATGATGACAAATGACATTTGATTCTGGCTTTCTGATTCCTGCATTGCAGAAGCCAGACTATAGCTCACTCTTCCAGTCATTTGAAGGAATTTGGAAGCTCCTACTTTCCTGCATCACATTCTTTAATGTTTAAAACAGCTAGAATCATTTTTAATTCTCTGCACTGACAGAACTTTTAGCTGGCATTTCTCCCTTCACTCTTGCTTCTTAGAGTAATTTCTTTACACAACAACCAGAATGATCAAGACATCTCACTCCCCTGCTGAGTATCCTCCAATCACCTTCCTTCTTATTTAAAATTAACTCTATATTCCTCACCGTAACCTCTAAGCCCATTCATGATTGGTCATTTCTCACATCTCCTACCACCTTCTCCGTGTTCACTCCTCTCTAGTCACTCTGATTTATTGACACTCCTCTAATATACCAATCTTGTTTCATCTCAAGATATCTGCACTTTTTATTTTCTCTTCCTAGAATGCTCTACCTTCCTTTGCTTTATTCTGCTCTTCGTTCATATCCCTCCACAAATAAAAAGACCTTTACTCCCTGAATTTGTTAATATTTCTGTTTGTTGGCCCATCTCTCCTAATAGAATAAAAATTCCATGAGGACAAGGACCTGTTTTATTCTTTACAAGGACCTGTTTTATTCTTTACTGTATTCACACACCTCGAACAGTTCCTGAAAGAAACTTTAAAAAATTAATGTGGATTAAATAAATAAAATGAGTGACATCAGTTTTTGCAGAAACTTTTGGCCAAAGAGGAAATGTATGTAAAATATGATCAAATTTTAGCCATTTAAAAATAATATAAAAGTTGCATTTGAAGTGCTACCTGTATGCCTTATTTGAGGTTAAACATGTAGGTTGTCTTCTTTTCTAATCATTCAAATTCACTAGTGTTTAAATGCTTTGGACTGAATTGAAATTTCGATATGTTATATAGCTTACTTACTAGGTATTCAGCATGTGCCTACTTCTGCTACGCATGTTTGAAAGTTAGGTTTATGAGTCAAAACAGTCGTAAAAAATGCAAATTTTGATGTGGAGAGGACTTACTATCAGCCTGTTGTTTCACACACACCTCATTCAGCTTCATAACTAATCTTTTCTTGAATTCAGCACAATGATGCAAACACTTCTTGTGGGGCATGATTCCATAGCTCTTATAGAAGTCATTAAGGGCTTCTGGGGAAACATTTTTAGAGTAAAGGCTGCAAGGTCAAGCCCAAGATGACTACTTTACTTGGAGAACGAGAAACACTCTAAGATGTAAACACATAATGTACACTTTAAAATATCCAGAGGTAGTTATTGCTGCTGTGTGAGAAGGAAAGAATACATTATTAAAAACATTGTGATCTTAACTAAAGCAAGACCACCTAGGTCCTTGGCTTTATTTGAACCTACTTTATTTTATACTTTATTTTACATGATTACTGCAGAAACAAGTAAACAAACAAAGAAGACTAAGGCCATTCAGGCAACATTCCTTTTGTTATTTTTATTGGTGTTGTTTTCAATGAACAATAAAACTTCAAGACATTGTTTTTTTTATTCAGTATGTAAATGTGGCAGTTAACTCATGCCAGGAAGAAAAAATACATAACAAATACAAAAGAATGATTAAAATACACAAGAATGTTTTATTAATTTAAGTATGTTGACAGGATAAATTTGTATTCCAAACTCAGTCACCTTAATGTTTATTTCAAAATGTTTATTTATCTTTTAAATATGCTGTGTATGTACATGCCCTAAAAATTAAGAATATAAGCATCTTTGTTTAGTTTATATTATCATATTATTGAATTCTGAATGGGTTGCAGTAAACAATGGAAATTGCTCTTTAAATTATTGTTCTAAAGAACGGTTCAGCATCATGTGGGCCAAAAATCAAATAGTTGTTTTCAGCTGACATTCTCCAGTGTTCAAATAGGCAAAGCTACAAAACCATTTCCTGCAGACCAGTTATGTCGTTATTTGGGAGGGTGGTGAGTGTGTCATGATACTGAACTATTTAAAATCAGTTAACCAACAGATGCCAAAATGAAACTATTTTATGGCTAACAAACTATTGGGAAAAAATTACCAAGAAAATACTTTTTAAGAGTTAGACCTTAGTTACATCAATAACTTTGTAAGAAAACTTTTCTCCCTTTTTCACCACCCAATGACTGAAATTAGCTGAAGATTGAAGGCTTTAAATTAAAGGCTGAGACTACTTGATTATAGCTGGAACCTCTTGAATTTAAGTGGAAATGCTATGTGTCAATTGGAAGAATGTAATTAAATTTCTTTTGGGGTTCAGGGTTTGTTTTCTTCTTGTCTAGTTGCCTTTTGTTTTTGTTTGTGTTTGTGTTTTTGTAAAATTCACAGGTCTGAGCACCTAAGCTCAGACCTTAAAGATCCAATTCACAAATAATACACACCTGAATAACAAAGATATTAGAACATTTTCCTTATTCCTAGAAATCCCTTCATGCTCTCTTCCTGTCCTTCCCAACCCCTATGGGCAACCATGGTTTCAATTTTTGCTAAAGTTTTTATTGCTTTTGAACTTCATGTAAATAAATCAAGGAGTATGCATTCATTTGTTTCTGCCTTTTTTAATGTTTTTTTTTTCTTTTTTAAGTTTTCTTCTTGTTGTTGCATATATCATTGATTTTAAGTCTGTCTTCTTACTAATACAGCATTTAAAGACATAAAATTCCCTCTATGGCCTGCATTATATGCATTGTGAACATTTCCATATTTTTACTCACATTCAGCAGAAATATTTTCCAGTTTTACTTCTCTTTGTGAACTATATGTCATTTAGAAGTGTGCTGCTTAATTTCTAAGTATTGGGAGGTTTCCTATTATCTTATTGCTATTGAGTTCTAATTTCATTTCATTATGGTCATAGAAATTCCTCTGTAAAGTTCAAATTTTTCAAAATTTGTTGAAGACTTATTTTATGCCCTAGGATAACATTTATGTTAACAAACATCCCATGTGCATTTTAAAATATTGTGTACACTGTAGATTTTGGGGGTAATATCACATAAATTTTAATTAAGTTACCTCAGTTCATCATGTTGTTCAAGTCTGTATCTTTAGAGATTTTAGTCTCCTTGTTCTATCAATTATGATAGTAGATGTGAAAAATTTCAGCAATGATTTTTTTGATTTGTCTAATTTTACCTTTAGCTATGCCAGTTTTTGTATCATATGTTTTGGCATTTACAATTTTTCTATCTTCTTAATAAATTATCCATTTATCTTATGAATAGTCACTCTTTTTTTCTGGTAGTGTCCCTTGTTCTGATATCTAATTTATCTAATATTAACATAGCTACACTAGCTTTTCTATGTTTAATATTTGCATACATGCCTTTTACCTTCCTTTTTTATTCAACCTATCTATGCCTTTATAAGTGGACCACATATAGATAAGCCTTCCTTTTACAAGTGGTCTGACTCTATCTCCTTAAATTGTAGTATTTACTCCATTTTTATTTAATGTAATTATTAATGTGATTTTACTTAAGTCTACCATTTTGCTATTTATTTATCACTTGTCCTATCTTTCAATTGTTCCTTAACTGTTTTCCTGCCCTCTTTTTATATCAATTTAGTATTTTTTAGTATTCCATTTTATCTCCACTATTGTCTTATCAGCTCTTTAATTTATTTTTCAGTCATTACTCTAGAGATTGAAATGTGAAATCTTAACCTGTTACAATTTAACTAGAGTTAATATTTACCCTTTATATTAAAATTTAAAACCTTAAAAGTACAATTAAACTTAGCTCTATTCTTTTTGCACTTTGTCACATAATTTATTAATACATATATTATAAATCTTCGCAAGACAATGTTATCATTTTTTTAAATATTCAAATAACTTTTAAGGAATTGACAAGAAAAAAGAAAATCTTTTATATTTACCATCTACCATTTTGGGGTGATTTTTAGTCTTTCTTATAGATCTAAATTCCATTTGTTGGCATTGCCCTGTAGCCTGAAGAACTTCCCTTAGCATATCTTACAGCACAGTAAACTTAACTCAGCTTTTATCTATCTGAAAATATTTTTATTTCACCCTCATGTGCAAAGACTATTTTTCTGGACAAATAATTTTAAGTTGACAATTTTTCAATGATAGATGATCTAAGAGACATACTAATCATTTGTTCTTACAGATGTTCCATCTACATTTGTATGAATTTGAGCCCTGGAAATGTCTATAATTATTAGCTCATTACAGATTGTCTTCATTCAAGTAAGCATTGTCGTAATATCATTGACTTCTACATTCATAAAAATCTTAATGGAGAAATTGTTTTGCATCTTCTATAAAAGCTCTACCAAATATATATTTTTATCAATGTCCCTCACATTAAGATTCATAATCCTGTTAGAATTTAGAAATAGAACAAAAGTTTATCTAACTGGGAATATAGGTTTCCTTTAATTAAGATAATTATATGAACCATTATATTTTCCTTTTTACCTTGAGAGTCAAAACAAATCTTAAGGAGCAGTCTGAGTAACTGAAATAGCATAGATGCAGAACATAAAAGAAAATTGCTTTTCTGTATGTGATAGAGTTATTTTATTTTAATTTTATTTTTTAAAGTAGCCAGGGTATAGCTATTTTACAGATTATTATCTTGCATCTGGCAGAAATAACATAAATCAAAAAGTTTTTATATATAAAAACTTACATATATATATGTATATACACACACACACACACACACACACACACACATATATATTCAGTTCTTTTCTATTGGCATGGATGTCTTACCAAGCTTCAACCCACCCCTTCCCCCCAACACACACAGTCAGGAGGGCTTTCTGAAGGAACATGTCTTGTCTAGAGCTATGGTAATGTCACAACTAAAGGAGCTGAAGGTTGAAAGGTAAATAAATGAGTACAAAGGAATCATCAGTACAAACAGAGAGTAGAATAACTCTATTATAAGTTTTGAGAATTGGAGTACAACACAGCAAACTAATGATGGGAGCATTGAAATGAGGCCCGGTGGACAAATAGGAGATGCATCTATAAAAAACTAAGGAAAATACCATGCTACCTCTACCTGGCTTCTGTATGTTCTTTCTGACATGATGTTTAGCATCTGGCTCCATTAAGGAAAAGGTGAAGGAATATAAATAGAAAAAAAAGAAGAAAACTACAGATACGAAAAAGAGTTTTTAAAAAAGTGGGCTTATTTTAAAACACATTTGACAAATAGAGTGAAAATGATACACTGTTTGTTCATCTTTAAACTTTCCCTTTTCCTTTACTTATTGACATTTATTTACTGAATACTTAACATAAGGAAGGCATTGAAACTGGAGTGAATTAAACATAGACCTAATTTTAAAGAGATTTCATTATCATTCAGTAGAGAAAGTTAAATAAGTTTATAAATATCTAGAGTCCAAGGTAAATGTGATCTATAAGAGATGTATAGAAAACCAAAAGAGATGTATAAAAAACCATGAGAGATGTATAGAAAATATGCTAAGAAAGGTGAAAAAAGAATGACATTGTTCCCAGGGAAGACTTCACGGATGGTTCACAGGTATCCTTGACTTTGAAGAAGACACAGGAGATAGAAAGTCAAAGCCATAGGTGAGGACAAAGCATTAATGTTATACATATCCATTCTTCTATTCTGTTTTATTTTGAAATAATAGCAATGAGGTGAAGGTTTGGTGGTGGTCTTAGTGGTGGTGGTACACAATGATTGTAGATCCCACTTCACAGAGAATGTAGCACAATGCGTCCTCAGGTATATAGTTAATATTTTAGGAATAACAGTCATTACATGTGTTTCCCTTGAATTTTTAAATTATAACTATATTTTATGTAATTAGAATATAAAACATTATAACTAATTTCCCTGTTGACTCAAGGGGCACAAATATCACTTTGCCTTCCCTCATAATGTAGCGAACATTTCCTTCATCTCACTGTATGCTGTGATCCTCCACCAGATTTGCCATGGTAGTGGTTGAAAAAGGATTTAATCCTGTCATGGGACAATTTGCACTATTGCAAATTGCAAATCAGTAACTTGGGGTTACGTGAAAGGCCTGCTGACGAGCAACTCCCTTGAAGCTCATCCTGTAATCATAGGATGAATGACATGCTCATTTATTTCTTTTGAAATACTTATTAGCCGTAGCAGTAGGATTTTCCCAGGAGCAAATAGCTGACCAATTCGTGCTGCAGTTTAATAGAAGTTCTTGGCCTCAGGGATCACTGTAACTGGGGATTCCACTTGAACAGGTACGTGACACAGCCAAGGAAGAGAGCAAAGGTGAACTCTGCCTTAGCCTGCCCAGGGCTCTGTGATTGACCTCTCAATAAAGGAGGAAAACTGTTTGAAACAGTGGTAGTGCCTCACTGACACAGTGACCAACCGAAGTCCTTAGAGGAAAGAAGATATTGGGAAAGGTGTTTAAACTCTGCCTGAATTGTTTAGCAGCTCAGTCAGTTTCTCTGGGAAATTATGGACACATATGATCCTTGTGGAAACCTAAGACTTTCTGCTTTAAAAAAAAAATGTATAAATGAAAGCTGAAGATTTTTAATCTTTGGGCATTCTAACATTTCACATTTACTATGAATTTGTGAAAGTCATTTAAAAAAATCAGAACTTTGCAACTTGCAATGGGTGCTGAATCATCCTTCGGAAACATGCCACACTTTATACCTTTTCCTTTAACTATTCATTTTGTGGTACAACACTTATTGTCTCAGGCTCAGCTACTTTCCTGTACCTGACTCATATAACTCAAAGATTATAAGTTTTATGAAGGCAAGGATTTTATCTAGCTCATCTTTGCCACACTAGTGTCTAACATAATGCTTGGTTTGATAGTCAATGCTCAGTAAATATAAAGTGTTTAGTACAACTACTCACCATATACTCATTTATGCTCATTGGTTTAGATATTTCAGAATGATTGAAAATGTTCCCAAATGAAATGTCCTGCTAGCAACACTAACAAGACAACTCTAATTCTCTATTTCATCTAATTCATCTAGAGTGGTGATCCAAGTGGAAAACTTCAGAATCATCTTTTCAGAATCATCAGTCATCAAAAATCACTGGTATTTGAAAACTTCACTTCTTCAACAAATGTTTCGTGGCTTCTTACAGCTATACAACATGGATTACACTAAAATGCATGTTATGGTCCTTCAGCCTGCAAAGAGCTGTTCTGATAGAGAATAAGGACTTCATAATGAAGAGCTCACATTTATTGTGCAATTATTCAAGTTAGTCTTTTAAACACTATAAGTAACTTATCTCGTTTAATTAATAACAAAATTAGGGAAATGCTATTACGAGCAAACTGAGTCACAAGGAACTTAATTGTTCAATATTATTCAACAAATTATGGATTCCAAGTAGACCTAGAGCCTGAAATCTGAATGACTACTGTGGTGGTGGTTGTTTTGATATTGCATATTGATTGAGTTTTTTTAAAAAGACTATAGGTTGTATTTTTTTTGATGGACTAAGGATATCTTGAGCTAAATTTTTCTTTACTGGAGTTTCTTTCAGAGTCAAGTAATGTTAACTTTTGGGAACAAAGCCAAAAGAAGGATCTGATTAATTGGAGTCTGTTACTGAAAAAAGATTGATAGGCATTTATTGTAATGATTAATGGAAAGACAAATAGAAGTGATGGAGAAGAATCCAGGCTTTCAGGTTTTTGCTCTCCTATACTGGCACTTATATCTTTTCCCTGCCCTTCATCTCATTTTCATTTTTCTAAGTTTTCAGAAATGTTGGAAATATTTCTATCTTTCTGCATCCTCTCCCTTCATCTGGTTGACATATTTTTAGTGTTAATTTGAGTAAATAAAGCTTTGCTCTTTAAGCTGCGAATTTAGTTGCAGTGGGTAGCATTTTAGAGAATCTAGTGAGTGAAATTAATTTTGTAAAAGATCCAAAGGGTTCCATTAGAATATCTGACATACAGTCAGCAACTAAAAGGACAGGATCTGTTGATTGGTACCCAGTGAGAAAGAAAATGTGTCCAGGAGCTGAGGAAAGCTGTCCTGCAATAGGCAGTAGGTATTCCAATGTGGAATTGGCAGAAATTCCACAATGTATAAGTTCAGTCAATATCAGTAAATACCTTTGCTCAATTGACATGGGGATTTTTAGAAAGATACTTCACGACAAAATATCACTGCCATAAAAGAGGTAAGAAAAAGAGCTGTTTAGTGGTATTAATGAGTTTAGTTTATGATGCATAAAATGGGAAGAGTCAGTGGAACACTCTAGGTAGAATATTTTAAAAGTTAAAGAAAATATACAGAAATAATTTGACAGGTTGTAGCCACATATTATACAGTGAGAGTTATTTGGATACAAATAATACAACATGATGTCACATGAGTGGTTACAATCACTGAGAGAATGTAAAAAGGATAGGAAGACGGGGAAGAAAACAGTGATATAAAGGTTAGTATTGGAATTTAGACAATGTCTCCAGCTGGCAGCAAGAAAAAGAAGAGCAAAAAGTAAAAGTGATAAACCAAAGACATTCTAAAAGGATTTAAATGGTCCTGTTTGTTATTAAGTACCACAAATGGGTTTTCTGTTTATTTGTTTGTTTGTTTGATGTTTTTAAAATAGTAACTCTTACATCTGATTCTCCCTATCCATTCATACAGTGAAATCTCTGTTAGTGCAGGCCTTTTTGCTGAGCAATTGATTTCTTCTTCGTATATGGAACCAGTGACTTTATTATGCCCTTTTGTTCTATTCAACTCTGATTGTATGATTCACATAATACACTTCTGACTGAGTAGTTACTACGTATGAGGCACTGTTAAGAGTTTTTGACAGTATTATTTTTTTTCCAGGAGAATGTCACACAATCTCAAAGATTAGGGGGAACTCTGAACCCATCTTGTCCTTGATTTTGTGCCTAGATTGCCCACAAATATATCCATCCTAGCCCTAGTTCCCAAGAGAAAAGAACCTGGAGCAAAGGTCTAAGTGCTGATGTTTTATTTGGAAGGTAACATCTTAGAGCACGGAGACTGAAAGAAAAAGGTAGTGAGACAGAGGGATGTAAAGCAATGTAAGGTAACGTGTTACTGCATTGCCCCCTGCTTCATGCAGAACCACAGAGATACACCCATCACTTGACACATGCATCTGCTTAGCCACTCATGACTCCTTTGGATGCACTGTGTGAATAAAACATTGCTCGGAGAAGTCTATGGAAGGGAGAAAGGAGAGGAAATGTATCCTCCCATCTTCTGTTTTCCATTTAATGAAACTTGCCTATCAGGGAATTAACTGTCCCACATTTCAGAATTTTATCTTCTGGTCCCTTTGGTAGTTGTCTGGAAAACTATGCCTGCATCTAACCTGGGAGTGATGGAGAAACCTGCCATTCAATGCTTGTGGCCGGTTTGGCCCTGAGGCCAAAGTGGAGAGAATTCAGACCTTGTGAATAGCCCCAGGTGCTGGCACTACACATACCCAGGCTAAGTCAGTAGGCTGTGACTGCCAGATTGTGCGTGGTCCCTCTGGGATGATATACCATGAAGATGGCTGAAGAGGGACAAACAACTGAGGGGCTGGAAGACTATGGCATCAACAGGATCATAGGACGTGCATTAAGCTGTGCCTGATATGATATCTAAACATTACTGGCTTCTGCTTATACAGTTTATATTTACCATCTCTTAGAGTGACAAGTTCCACATATTTACTATTCACTACCTTGTATTTTCTCCTTGTTTTCCATGTCCACATCTTCATTTCCTTATGTACTATCATCTTATTCACCAAAGAATTATTTTCACAAGCATCTCTGACTGAACAGATGAAAGGGGATTTCATCTCTTTTCTGTTTAATCTATTCCCAGTAACACAATGCGACTTTTGAGAGCAGAAATACTGATGACACTAACAAAACCTCTTGGCCTTTTAAGGCTCTACAATGAATCCCTTCCAATATCACCCAAAGAGAATTAATTATTCCTAATTCTGCCTTCTGTAGGACAACAGCTCCACCATGGTGCCCTCGAGGTCTTGCACATATCCACAGAGGCCACACAGGCAAAGACTTGAACTTGACCTGCAACTAATCTGACTGTTGCCAGTGTGCCATGATTCTCCTGGATGGGAGGCCTCAGAAGAGCCCCTTTGAAGCCATCTCCCCCTCACCTTCCTATCTCACCTGGGTGGCTGTCAGGACACAGTTTCTTATCACCTTCAGGATTCTGATGAGGTATGGGGCTTTCTGCCTGGTCCCCCTCAGAACAGAACTGCAAAATGTAAAACTGCTTAGCCGCAGTCTAGAATTGGTTCCTCAGTGATAGGAGATCCCATAACTCACGTTGCCCCTCTGGTATTGTCTGTTTTGGTGTGTGGGAAAAGGATCATGGGGAGCTGCCATCTTTGGCTACTCTTCCTTTCATTGTCTATATAAGTAATACACTGTATGAATCTAAAAGTGGCACGTTGCATCTTTACCTGATGAATCAGTCAAGCCTTGGCCTTTTCTTGTCTTGTATATGCTTGATACAGTCTCTCATTATTTTGTTTATAAATTCTATTGTATAAAATTAATTCTCTTCTGATTAATATGTGCAGTTAAACATTTATCTTCCCCCTGCATTTTAACTTAAGACAATGATTGCGTATGTTTCAAACTTTCCCCCAGAACACTGAGTATAATTCACAGAATGTAGAAATAATGTTCCTGAATGAATAATCAGTTTAGTTATGGATCAAAAGAAATAAATTAATTCTATAAGCAATATTTTCTTACCAACCAACAACATATAAAAAATGTGAAGTTTTGAATGTCTTTTCATTATTATATGGAAGAGTAGTGAAAGAGCCAAATTATTGATTAATTTGATATAAATAAGGAAACTTTCAAAGTTTTGACATTAATTTTGTTTTTAGTTATTGGCTAGGCAATTAAGTGACTGAGTCCACTTTTCATATTCAAAAGTTACACTATCAACTGTATATGTAAGCATTTTGCTTTCTTTTGTAATGAAGGTGAAGTTAAGAAGTCTCACTTCTTTAACAACTATTTATTACGTACTCACTGTATGTCAAGAACTCTTACAGATACTATGGATAGAGCAACTAATAGCCAAAATTATCTGCCCACATGAACTTACGTTCATATTTTCTCACCCATTCATCTGTGGATCAATTAGAGCTGTGCTTCTTGTGCAAATGAATCACATAGGGGTCTTGTCAAAATTGAAATTCTTATTCAGTTGCTCTGGGTTGGGGCCTGAGACTTGGCATTTCTAATAAGCATCCTGGTAATGCTGATGTGTTGCTAGTCTGCCAACTACATTGTGATGAGCAGGTGTTACAGGACTTATTGGATCTATGGCTTTGGATCTAAATTGGCTCTAGTGTCAGGATAGGTCTTCCTTTCCAGCTGACCAGACATTTCCTCTCTCCCCTCATCACAAGTTATCTTCTCCTCCCTTATAGTACTTTCTTGTTTCCAGTCACTTACTTTAACGTTTCCTTGCATTTAGTTATGCTATTGTCGTAGCCATGAATCTGCATTCCCCTCTCTCCATTGCTAACTGGTGCTTTTGCCTGATTTGAACTGGATGCAACCTTACTTCTCTGAACTTACAAATGAGAAAACTGATTTTTCCAGGAAAGTTTCCTCACTACTAGCATTGTACTCAATGTATGGCCATTTCAAGGAGGGCATTCCACATGGTTATTGTACTGTTTAGGTAAGTACAAGTTTATTTTTCTATAACTGCTTATTCTTCTGAAGTCTGATCTACTTGATGTCATCAAAGATAATCTGACTAGTTCCAGGCAAATTCAGTCACTTCAAATTTCTCTGTCATTTCAAGTGTAAACTTGATTCATAATTTCTATCCTACCTCCTTCAAGTTAGGACCACATGAGACTTATATGTCATTGAGGAAAGAGTATGAGGTCATTCATTATTGTGCTCCAATCCCACTAGCTTCAAACTCCCTGGTCTCCAAACATCAGCACCAAACTCCATTGGTCTTTGTGGAGACACACCGCTCAGCCTGGTCTTCAAGCAGTCATTTTCCTCTATGCAAGCACCAGCAGAAGCAAAATGGGCTTTTATCTGATCTCTCTAGGCAACCTATGTGCCTCACCTTCTTCAAAAGTGTCCTTTTATTTTCACCACAAGATCTCTGTAGACCCACCATTTGTCTCACTTTGAAAGAACTTACACAAACTTCTTGGGACATGCAGAAAAAAAATGCGACCTAATTTTCTAGAAATCTTATAGAGCCATTTTAAATCTATTGGAAGAGCAATGTACAGAGCATTGGGCTTCTCCTCAAGGCTTGGTCTCATCTCAGAACTATAGTCCTAAAATCGAATCAAACAATCCCTCCTGTATTTAAATTTTCTGAGATTCTTTCCTTATTCTCAGGAGGAGAGTAGGATGTGGAACTCTTTTTGCATGCCACAAAATCACTAAACCTTTGTGGGATGTTTTCTCCATGCACCCACCATCTTTTTCTTCTCCAAATCAGATGGCGCTTATCTAATGGAGAGTCAAGAAGACACAATATAACCCATCTTCTTGTTTTACAGTTATTTTTATTTTAATATAGTCAGTGCTACTCTGACTTCTATGAATTGAAATGTTTATTTTAAACTAATGAGCTACATACTGACTCTTCCTAACTCTTCCTGAAGTAAGGGGTGATTCTGAGTCATATAAAAGGAGTATCACATAAAAAGAAGTGAAGGAGGGACTAATTAATTAGACTTCAAAGTATAATTCCACCACCTATAAAATGTTCTTAATTCCCTAGTTTTCTTGACCTCTACTACCAACATATTTTTTATTACTTCAGCTATTATGTTACTATTTTACAGTATTTATATGGCCCTCTGTGTCCAGCATCCATTTTCTCCCTAGTTCAGTTGTGATGTTTACTGAGGCCAACTGCTAACTGACTGAGAAGTTTTATTTGCTTTTTCCAGAGCCAGGAATCCATCCCAGGTCACTGCTAACCAGCACATGCAAATCAGAACGGATATATTATTGCCTAATATTTAGTATACCCTGAAAAGCAGAAATAGTTATAGATTCATTTTATAAGGCTCTCTCACCTTGATTTCAAAGTAAAATCTTGATCTCTATGTTGTACAAATTAACAATAACAGGAGGTTAGGAGTTTATGTAGATGACATATACAATTTGTTGACAGTGATTAAACTTAACGTTCAGGGATTACCACTCTGTATACACATGCATTTTGTACTTTGTCCAACCACACACAACAGACTCTGCATGCAACACCTAGTGCTTGCCTTTTTTAAAATCCATTTTTAATTCTTCCCTACTCTGTGTGTACGTGTTTTTTAACTGGACACAGCCCCGGGAACGAGTGGGTTGGCAAAGGGTTCTGCCTAGGCTAGCAGGGTAACTCTACAGTGATGGGCTAGAAAAGACGAATTTAGAACAGAGCAGGGAGAGGAGGGCAGGACAGCAGTCAGACACGCCGAAGAGCCGTTGAGTGGAGGAAACTAAATGCCAACGAGGAGGGCAGGTTCCAGCTGCAGCCAGAGATATAAAGGGTCAGAACCTGGCTCTGCACTGACTGGCCGGGGTTGGGCTTACCTAGAATAGGGGCCGGAACAGGGAGGGCCAGATCCGGCCCTGCACCCATTGGTGGAATCTGGAACTATTTAGAAGCACTGTCTAGGTTGGGCGGAGATGGGCTTGGGTGTAATTTAAGGTACCTGAGGAGTGACTGGGGGTGTGGGAGATGGGTAAACCTTAGGACCAGTAGTGAAAGGCTGATTGCCTTGGAAACAAACCTCCACCCTGAATTGGCCCATTCTCTAGAAAAATTCAAAGAGCTGTGTTCAGGGAAAGGAATAGAAGGAAGGGTCAGGTGGATTGTTCAGATAGGCTCACTAGATTTTTTTCTTACCAAAGGTTGCTTTTAAAAATACACAATGTTCCAAAAAGTTTCATTTTAAGTTCAGAATTTATCAGTTTTATTGCTAAGAACACTGTTTTTGCCAATGTCAATACAGTCTCAAAAGAGTTGGCCGCCATTTCACTGGACAAGTCCATCACTATTTGGTCTCTGTCACTATAAGCATTTCTCTCTTGCTCTGTGTGTCAGTGAGAAGGAGTACTGTTGGTCTTTTCAGGCAGAATAATTTGTCATTGGAAAGGACTATCAAGGAAGTTCAGGATGGTGAAAAACCTCAGATCCTGAACACCCAATGCCATATCACAGCCCGGTCATTATGTGAACTAAGAGCCCCGCACTATTTCCAAATACCTCTTAAAAGGACAGTACTGGCTGAGAAACTCGGATCTGTACCTTTCTATGAGATGAGCAATCGTTAGATCTTGGCTTCATGGGGCTTGTGTTTTGGTTATTTCTTCAGCAGAAAGAGTAAAGTTTTTATTGGGGCAAGTTGAAAACATATTCATGTGACAAATATGGACTCTATTGAACTCTATAATATACTTTACAAAATTTGCTACCCTTTCCCCCCAAATTAACCCTCCTGATCATTGTGCCTCGATTGTTGTTGGCATGAATATAAGAGACTTAGAATATGGATGCTTTATTCCTATCATGTGCAATGACTGAGAATGAAGCCAACTCTGAGAATCTCAGGCTGTGAAATGGGTTTTGGTGATATCACTTGTACCCACTATTAAGTGGTAGCTAATACCAGCTATTACTAGATTTTTTGTTCAAGGAGCCAATAATTTCCTTTTACTTCTAATACTATTTTGTGGGCTTATTCTTGATACTTCAAAAATAAGGGAATCATATGTGATGCATGGATAGTTTCATGGCACTCTTTTTCGTGTGATTTAACCATTTCCATGGGCTGAAACAGTTGGTGAGTGAAGAGACCTAGTCTATGTCTCTGTTTGTCTATTTTCTCTAAATCTTGGCTACAGATAAACTTGGGAACAAAAAATAAGACAATTGAAGGCAAATCTGGTCTTCATGCAGGCATAGAACTTTAGCTCTTTCATCATTGGGAACTCCCTGCTCTCATTAATACAATCAAAAAGACTCAGGCATTTTTAAACACCATATTAACAGTAAAAATGCTTCAACTCAACATTCATTCAAAGGATCTTGTAAAGATGGGGTGTGCTTGTGTGTGTGTGTGTGTGTGTGTTTACTATAAGGTGAAAAATTGTTTATGCCTTATTCTTATGTCACATATTTTGCTGCTAGGATTCTAGGATGGGTTCTTTGGTGTCACTTTAATAAGTATGAATGATGTGTTTTATTGTACTACGTTGACTTAAACTGAATATTAGGAAGTGCTTAATCAATGCCTTGATGTCTGTTGAAAACACAGCATATGAAACAAACCAAATAATTTTCTAGAAAACAGTTTATTTGTAAGTAGCAATGCAGTCATATTGCTGGTGCACGTGTACTGGTGTGTTTTAGTCTAATAGTTCCATTAGGTCACTTTTTAGAGACACTTTTTACTGGTAATTTTATACTGCTGAACTTTGCTCATGAACAAATAAAACATCTATGTTTCTGTAAAACTGCAATGCTTATTTATTTATTTAATAATTCAGTAAATATTCATTGCACCATTTCAATATTCCAGGTACTCTGCAAAGTGCTGGGGAAACAGTGATGAAGAAGACAGTTATAATTCTCACTTTCAAAGAGTTTTATTTTAGCTGGAGATCTGAAGGCTTTAAATAGCATATAATTATAGTATGTAAGCTCTATGAGGCCTGGAAATTTTGTTCACTGTTGTACCTAGAACAGAATAAGCACTCCACAAGTATTTGTTGAGTGATTCAATTTTTTAAAAATGAGTGTAATATAAGGTCCTATGGAACTATATAACAGAGGGATTTAACTTAGGGTAGGGGTCAAGGAGTTCCCTCTGTTCAAGTAAAAAAGCAGAGCTATAGTAATTAACCTTAGAGCAAAAAAACATCTAAGGATAGTAACCAGGGGTAGGTATAGACTAGTAATGGAAGAAAGCAGTCAATACTCATCCCAGATGACCTAAGGTAACAGAGCAAGAGTTGACAGGACACTTGATCAAGTGGATAAAAGGGATTTAGTGGGAATAGAATGAGAAGCTCCCAAGCCTATGGAGAAGATTATGATTATAGGGGTTCAAGTGTCTATCATTTACAGTAATGCTTGATTAGGGGCTTGCCTCTAGGTTCCAGCTAAAGAACACTGATAAATGATAATGGAGACTTTCACCCCAATACATTTTGAAATACCTTACTAATTGCTTCCTTAACTCTATTCTGTCCCTGCTTTAATCCATCCTACTTATGCTTGCAAAAGCCTCCTTACTGGGCCAAGTAGCAAGGAAACATTGTGAGAGAAATTATTCAAAGCACAAAAAGTGATAATAACACCAAAGTCCCCAATTCTTTTCTTTTGCAAGGCAGTATGATGATCCATATTAATCATCTCTAGATTCTTATAAAAATTCCTAAACAAAATTGGTAATGGATGAAGGCTGACCATTGCTAGCACCCCATAATCCCTTTTGGCAACAAAGTGGAAAGGAGGGAGGAGTTATTTGACTTATAATTTTGGCTTTTAGATTTTTGTTTGTAAGGCAGTATTCAGTGCACAGGTACTTTCACGTTCTAGTGTTTCTTAAGGAAAAATACCTGCTCTCCTATTCCTAACACTAATTTGATCATTCAAGTTACTATTGTTTTGGTGAACACAACTGCTTGAGAAGATGTTGTGTACGTTGATTTTATAAATTCTCTTGAAGGAAAGGAGAGAGTAGTCAATTGGAATTTTCTAAGAACTATCCCCTTGAAAAAGTTGATACCTGGTCACCTCACCTCTTCCTTCATGATGTCAAAGAGTTACAAGTCTATTTCCTGGAATTAAATAGGGTGGCTGAAGAAGACAAAATAGCCAAAGGTTCTGTTTGAAAGCTAGGGAAACTTACTAGAGCTTTCCGGTTTCAAATCCCAACCCTCCCCCCGTCACCCCACCCAGTCGCATCTTAAAATTAACAGTTTCAGTTAGATTTTGTTTGTACTTCTCAAGTTGGCTCATTCTTCATTACATGCAGAAGAAAACTGGTGGAGTCACATATTAGTAGGAATGGGGCTCAGTCAAAGGTCAGGTCTTACTGAGAGAGTTTGAATCAGCTCAGCTTTAATGACTAAGTGCAGCCTTCTTCATTTTCTCTTGCATCAGCATTTAAACAGGGATCTGTAAAATCCTAATTACTGACTAGAGTAACTTTATCTGCATTTATCCTCTGTTAACAGATATTACTTTTGCTTATTTCAGGAGCCCTGCCAGAAAATACCTACTGAATGCTCAATTATTCACCTCCCCACAGCAACACATTATTTTAGTATAAACTTTTCACTGTAGTCAGCAACTATTGTGTATTTTCTTTAAATTGAGTTGTCATATCTTATTATAAAATATAAAAGGAAATGACTGGAACTCTTAGGGTTAGGCAGAGTCATTTTACTGTGGTTTGGCTTCTATTTGCAGCATATTTTCAATCCAGCAAGCCTTAACATGACCATGGGAAAATAAAAGAATCTATGAAATAAACAAAATAGTTAAAATGAGAAATATGCCCTGTACATCAATTGAGCTAAGCCATTTTAAAAAAATTAAATGCAGATCCTCCTTAGTGCTAACCTACTGTGCTATGCAAGAAATGTAAATATGTCCTTAATATGAAGATTAATATCTAGGTTAAATCAGTTTCAGGTTTCCTGCCTGATAACAAATCTCATTTACATTCTGAATACCAAATGGGGTCCAGCCAAAAATGTTTGCAAGCTAAGAAGCTATTTTTTTTTAAGTTCAATCTTAATATAAGAGTGACAATCTTTAAAGGTTCTCATTGATTGTGGTTTATTATTCAATTATCTAAATGCTGAGCTCAAGAGTAAATAGGAATTCCTCATTACAATCTCACTATGAAATCAAGAAATGTAGACTAAATATGTCAAAATGTCTCTCCTACAGTATCTTCTGAGACTCCTGGTGTTATAATATTGGCTATCAAAATATCAGGCTAGTTAATTAAAACAAGGATTTAAAATATAGGACCATTTCTAGTCCCTGAAAAGTGATAAATTATAGTCTATTATCTGCTTTCCCACAATGCAGGTAATAGCTTATTTTAAAGGAAGGTGAAAGAATGCTAATGAATTATTAATCAGCGTGGTTCTTGTTTCCTTTTATAATGTTAACTTTCAGCATAATTCACAATCACAAATATAACTTCCATTGACCAACATAACATGTAAACGTTTGATTACATTTAAATCTTTATTTCAATCATTTATATGTTTGAAAGGTCTGTTCCATACAGTTTCCCTCAATAGTTAGGCTAAAAATCTTATGTTTCACAAGGACCTGCTGATGATAACAATAATCACCCAGACAAACTACAACATTTTTATTTGCTACTATTGTCATTTATGTAAAAGCATTTTGAAAAGAGCCAAATCCACCTAGCAGCTAAATGTTTGAGTTCAGAGAAATTGCTTAAAAGTACCTGGGTAAAAGAAGTGAGATGCATAGACAGAGTGTGAAAAAAAATTATACTTTTGTTTACATTTTGAGAATCATAGTGTACAGGAATATGATTTTTTCTGCTTTTGACAAGGCCCTAACTTGGAAATACTGATTTTTTAAATTAAATGATACAGGATTGTTAGCTTATGTATTTGTTGAAAGTTGGGTCAAGAGACTATTCTTCAGTGTTTGCCAAGGGTTACTCCTCTGGTGAAGGTATGTAATATGATCTTGATTCTTAAAAAAAAAAGTCACAATACTTTGTTTATTTAAGCTTTGACTATCTGGGAAGCTCTCCAGACCTCTACTAGTGATCTCAGATCAACTGTGGTTCTAGAATGAATTTTAAAGTATACAGTATTAAATAAAGATACTCTCAGAAAATGCATGTAGTTCAGCTATCTATTGCTGCATATCAGACTTCCCCAAAACTTAATGGTTTAAACAGCAGCCATTTTATTAGCTGACAATTCTGAGGAGTTAAGTGTTTTGACAGAGTTTACTGGGTGGATCTTGTGCACCACATGGCATCAACTAAGGACCTCCCATATGGTTTCAGTCAGAGCACAGATTTAAAGCCTGGCAAATGTGGTAAAAATTTCAGCCTCTCTACCTCTGTACCTTTTGGCAAACCATATAACCTCTAAATTTCATCTTATTCATCCATAAAATAATAGTAATATCATCTACTCTGTAGAGAAAGGATCGTATGGCTTATTTTGGCGAAATTGTCAAGCACTGATGAGCCAAAGTTATCTCTTGCTAGAGACACTGTGTTAAAAGAAAAACTCCCCCACTCCCTTTTACATATTCCTACCTCAGACCCCTGGATGTGACTCTTCTACTCCAAATGCAGTAGTGGAATCAACTAGTTAAAACAGGGCTCCAAATGAACCTTTCTCTCTTGGTTCCTTATAATCGGTGTTTAAATGGACCCAGGGACTCTCCTGGGGTCTGTTTATCTCCCTCTCCTTGCCAGCTTACCTAAGTGTGTGGATCCAAGGTCTATTTTTAGATAGAAGTTTGAAGCTCCATGTAGGGTTTGAGCCTAGGCCATAAGCATCAGCTTGGCTTTTATTCAACCTTAGCTTACATTCTCAGAAACTTGTGTAACTCTTACTAAAGTCATTTCTCTATTCTGTTTGCTATTTTTGAAAAAAAACCATTTATTTTAATATCATACTTCCAGTCAAGTTCCACTAGGAAAGAGAGGTGATTCAGGTATTCCTAGACCTCCGGTTATGACCCCCTAGTAATAACCCCCCAATAACAGTGTTTTGAGACTCAGAGAGTACTGAATCAACTTTAGTTGCCTTCTTCTTTTATAAGTTAACTTTTAGATATTCATTATATGAAAGATAAAGTTTGTAAACTTTTATGTATGAGATATAACTTTGGAATTAAATATAAAAAATCCATTCTCATGCAATTTTTACAAGTTTAGTAGGTATCTAAAAGAGTAATAAAGGTGTGGCTGATTTCAGGTTGTAGAAATAGCTAGAAACAACACAGGCCTAATGTTACACAGTGAATTTTTAATTTTCAATAAAATTCTTATTGATTCATTTAAACACTTATTGAGCCCTAATATGTACCACACTACGGTTTGTATGATGTGGCAAGGGAGATGACAAAGTTTACATTTAATGAGTTTATCATCTAGCAGGTGGGTTGGAGGCTGGGACGGATGGTGAGTTATGGCCTAAGCAGGTACATGGTTACCCAAAATACAATGATTTCTGTGGTAGTGCTTAGTAAGTGGTGGTATGGAAGCACTAAGGAGTATCTGACTGCAGACAGGGTGCCCGCAAGGGCTTAAAGGAGTAGCTTTCTGGTTTCCCTTACTTTAACCTGAACCCCCAGGAACCCTCTCCTCAACACACATAATCCCTCCATATGGATTCCTTACTTGAAACTAGCACAAATAGTCTCAAATCTATCATCCGTTTCCCATACTAAAGATCTTTCTTGACAACCCCCTGTCCCAAGTGGCCTAAATAAAAAAATCAAAGATCTTTACTATGGCCTAAGATCCCTTTATAACCCGATCTTTGTTCACCTTCTAGTTTCATTTAATGTGTTCCTCCCTATTCTTTTTGTTTGTTTGTTTGTTTGTTTCCTCCCTATTCTTGATGTTCCCATAGTATCAAACTGCTTATATACTCCCCATGACATCGCATATGCTGTTTGTTCTATATGAGATCCCCTTATCACCATTGTTTGGTTGGGAAACTTAGACTTATATTTCCGTCTATCCACATATTTTACCCTCTAGATAGTCTGTTCTTACCAGTTATTTTCCACTCCAAGCTACTACCATCACATAGATAAAGTCACTGCCTGCTCTAATTATCTCTGGGGTATATGGGAATTCTCTCTACCTTCCCTTCAGTTTTGCTGGGAACCTAAAACTGTTCTAAAAAAGAGCCTTAAAAAAATGGAACTAATTTTTCATCTCAGTTAATAAAATTCTTCCTCGTTCTTAATTTTTCTTATAAACCTTCATAAAAGTAGTGCTCTCAATTTTGTTATTGTTGTTCTGCCGTTCATTGTCATTCATGTTGTTCATAGTGCTTATTATTATTGTAAGTAAAGGGACTGATCTGCCTGGGTGGCTTAAAAAATTCAGTTATTTCTTTCTAATCTTTTTCACATATATTATTGCCAGTTACTATTCCATTAACTTCAGGGAGGCAGAAGCTCAAGCTCATAAACCATGGTATTAAAATCTAAATTTCAATTGTGCTAATTTAGGAGGCTGTTTAAATTATGTGTTGAAATTTTTTGTAAAACTTCATACAGTTCGTGCAATTTTTCAAACTGACATTCTAGAACTTCTGGTGAAAGGTAGAAATGAGGATTTGGAGAGTATTCACTGACATTTCAAACTCTTTAGGAATATGAAGTTACCAATATGAAAGCTTAGGCACGTAATTTTGATGTTCAACCCAAAATAGAATGATTGATTTTTATATGTAAATTGTATCTTTTGAGCTCAGTTGAAATCCACACTTTTGTATTCCAGGGAAACTTCTCAGAAACTTAATTTGCAGCAAAAGATGCTTTCCTTTGAAGGAAACATTTTTTATAGAGACCTCTTCACTGAAATGTAACTGAGTGAAACATGAGGCTTTGACCATTTGCAGCTGTGACCTGAAAATATCATTTTGTTGGTGGTATTTATGGCAAAACTTTTTAAAATTAAAAATTAGCATAAAACACACCCCAATATTTTGTGAGTAAAAAAAAAAAAAAAAAAAATTGCATGGAGGTGATACAGGGTTTTTTCTTGTAATAGGAGATTTGATAAAATGCCTGGCCGGTTCCATTTGTATAAATGGTCTGGAATGGTTTATGTTCTCACATCAGTTCAGTCATTTAAATGCCGGAGTCTAGTTCTTATAGTTGAGCCTGTATGAATCTGGAATCAGGCAACTAATCATTTGTATTGCCCTGAGCTGCAAGAGTGGGAACAGCAGCATATAAACCAGATGAAACAGCTTCATTTACAATTACAAAAGCAAGGGCTTTCACAGAACAGAAAGCAGTTTTACTGCAACAATTGTATTTTCTAGATTCCATCTTCTTTATTTGAGAAATATGCAAAAGCATTGAAAATGTTTTTTCTTTTTTGTGTATACTAATTTTTGAGTTGTTTTATATAGACACTAGAAAAGGGAAGAGAATGTTTAATTATTTTAAGTGTATTTTCATTTTTATTTTATAACTATTGTGAGGACAAATCATTTACTTTGAGTTAGAAAATAATGATCCAAAATATTTGTCCACAATACTACTGGCTGCTATAGCACCATCACTCTTTTATTTTTTCATATTACAAGATGACATTCACAGCAAATCCTATTATGTTACAAGATATGACCATAATAGTATGATAATGTTATAGATAAAATGATTTCTGATTATACTGTCTTTTGTATCTTTGAAATGATGCAAACTTTCTATAGCAAGATAATGAATCTTTATACAGAGTAAAAACTGTATGCTGTGTTAGTAAAGCAGAGAGAAAAAAAATCATAACAATCTTTTTCTTCACGTCGACATAATTTCAGTGGTGCATATTTTTTAGGTTAATGACCACTGGATGATGACATCCCTAATAAATTTGAAATAAAAGGCAATAGAGTTTACTGTGCGACAGAGTTCCTTTGGAGAGAGAAAATAGTATAATATGCTGGTTTTGGATTTTTATTTTTTAACGTAGACAAAAGGTTCTTAAATGTAGCTGTAAAGTAAGTGTCTTAGAAAGTTGACTCTTAGTCGGATTTTGACATCTGTTAACTGGTTTTATAGAACAGTTTTTAAAGCTGGCTTCAGAGATCATTATGTAACTATATACAAGAACCAATAATGTCAGCCTGCCATAACAACAAGTCACTGTGGTTCGATTTCAAATACTGCTGTGGATTTAATAGCTTCCTGAATGCATTGTGTTTTTGTCCCAACAATATGATTACATTTTGGGGCACAAATTAGCAGATTAGTATTGATAGTTCTTGTGTTCGATTAAAAAAATTGTGTATCTTGCTCTACATTTTCAAGTAGAATTTTTCTTTTCCCTGGAAAGCTATCACATTCTTAGAACAAATAATGAGAAAATGGTTTTATTGTAGGGTCCAATTCTCAGGATATTTGGTTTATCATTATGTTTTCTCTGTTTCCTAGAGTCTTGAATGTCAGCCTGTACTCTCAAATGAAAGGATTTCTGATTTGAGATTTCCAAACTGAATATAAAAAACAACCATAGAAATTATATGAAAATAAATACCTTTGGTATTTCAAAATTCATTTTGATCTTATATTGATTTTTTTCTTATGGGCAAGTAGCAAGGAATAGTATTTTTCCTCGCCAGTAAAGATGCATTCCATTGTGATATGAAATGATGTATTTCACCCCAAAATATAGCTCCAGACATAAACCTAATTATGTTCTTTTTTTATGGATCTAGTATCCTAGCTTTATGGAAGATGTTCATCCAACTTTGGTTATGATTTGTGTTCACCAAACCCCAGGCTCACACATACAGAAAGTAGTTGATAAGTCACATTATGCAATTGGAATGTAAAATTCAATTTTATCCATGTGAAAAGCCCTCAAGCAATATTTGCTGGGTGAGAAAAATACAGACAGCAATTTTTTTATACTGTTTGGGTGGTGCATATGAATATCATAATACATTCTAATCTGCTACATACATTACAAATCCAGCCATAAGAACACACTTAAGATTTCCAAAGTTAACCTCTGAAGGGAACACTAAGGCCAAATACTCCTTAGATTTTCATTTCACTACATTAGCAAAAATGTCCTGGGGGAATGGAAAGGCCCCAGCTCATTTTGCATTTCCAATTGTCATACATAAACACATAAAATCGGATATGGATGATTTGATCCATGGTGCATATGGATTACAAATAAATATGAAAACCTTAATTCTTCCAGGTCCTGTTCACTTTTAAAACGTCTTCTCTATTACACTGGTAGGTGATTTTACCTTCTCTTAACCATGCAAAAGCTATACTGTTTCAAAGCTGCAGATTAGTGATGGTGGCAGCTTATTTCTTTTGGTTATCTATAGCACCATCTTAGTGTCTTGAGGCATAAAAGAATATTATCTGTGTGACAGTTATGGCTGGAGCCATCTATACTGTTCATGGTATCAGCACTCCGAGTGCTCTGAATAGAAATCATTTAGTTTAAGACATTTTCTGTAGTTTCATTAAAACTTAAAATCACAAAGTGCTGGGAGTTACAACTAAGGTTATACAAAATTTTGTGCCTCTTATGTGTAAAAGCATATAAGTGGTTGTTGGTTTTGTTTTGTTTTGTTTTTTCTTTTATTTTGATGGTGCTTATATGTGTACATTTGCTAATCTTTGTAGAGGCACCGACCATAGCAAAGCAACCTATAAATCTGCTTTGTTTCTTTACTTAATTTTCATCACAGATAACGTGTCACTCTGATTGCATGGAATCATCAGGAGTGTCTTCAATTACTGCATCCAGCCTCTGATCATAATACCTTCCTTCATTCTGAGTCTGGGGGAGGACATACAGAAAAGAGGCGGGGTGAATGGTGGGAGAGTAAATGCACAGCTAGTTCTGTACCACAAATGTCAGGTTACAGAGGAAGTGTATATATTCACAGAAGATAATTTTTAAGCTGGAGTTGTGATTGCAATAATGGCTCATTCATATCTGCATTTCATTTAAATGCACTGTTTTGACTCACTGAACATTTGTCAAAGACAGTACAGCTAAACTTTCTCACATGACCACTGAGGTAATGACAGCATTACATTACCAGGAAACTGCATAGCTTGCTGATACTTCCATTTTCCACAGCAGCTTATGAAATAATCAAAATGTGTGCATGAAATGGCAGCCTGCTTTGACTTTATTTTAATACAGATGGACTTATGCCAAGAAAAGAAAAGTCTTGGACCCTCGACACAAGAGACAATGACTTTGCATAAAGCTGAATTTTACTAGCATAGAAGATGGATATATGAGTATTAGACTTTTCATAGCTATAGGAAGGATAATCTTTCAATCAGATTAATGAGAAAATATATTGCATGGGCCCTACAGCACTTTTTGCTTTCCAGGCTAATGCGTGATTTAAATCCCCAAAGTACATTTTCAGCATTACAATATCCTTTGATAATAATGTCACTGACACAAAGACAGATAAAAATAAAACAGCCCCCCTTGATTTCCTATTTTAGATTGGAAGTATATTTTCTGTTCTTTGCTGGCAATGAAGTGAATTCTATTGAAAAGAGTCACATTTAATAAGACAAAGAGAATTTTCTAATTATGCTACTTGTCAAGATGGAAATCTATGGGATTGCAACTGCAATTGAAGAAACGGAAGAAGCAATTGCATATAGTCCTGTTTACTTTGGTGTATGATTACTATCTGCATGTAGATATTGCTAAATGTAAATCAAGCAAACACACAGAAGCATATTTTGAGGTAAACACCAAAAGGCAGGTTTCAGAATGGATTCTACCATTCCCATTGCAATTTCAGTCACCAGTTTTCTGAGATTTTCTAATTCATCTATTGAAAACAACATAAACCACTGGAAATGTTTAACAAAGGACAAAATTGCATGCTGTGTTACATAACCAGCTAATGTGAAAACTTATAAAGCCAAGCATACTTATGTAATAAATACATATATATATATATATATATATATACACATAATTGTGCATAATAAATATCTAGTAGAAGGAAGTGACTTTCAGGAAAAATACATACTAGGGAAAATAAATACAATGACTCTAGAATACATCTATACATTTTGTTATTTTTACCTAATTTGTATTACAACTGTGCAGACATTAAAGAAAATCTCACTACTATTCAAATGTTTTCCTGGAAGTTACCACATGCCATTCTGTGTGAGCCTCTGGGAACAGTTCCTTGTGCCCCATCAAACATTACTTTTTTTTTCAGCATTGCAATTTTTGAAGCATTATGGCACATTAGACAAGGAAAATAAATATTGTGTTTTCAATAATTTCCTCTTATGCTATGTATACACAAAGTTGCACACAATCAATAATTATAAATACCAGCATCTGCTAAAAAATAAGTCCACTAGGTCTCAGATGATAATAATTATGATAAACAGGAATTCACCAATAACACATTTTCAGAGATGCAATAAAAAGAGTAAAAATAGTTAGCAAAATACATAACAGCAGAAAACTTATGATTAGGGATTTAGTTTTAATTAATCTTTAATTTCCAAGAGAATAAATGATAGACTCTATTAAGTTCTACAATTACATTGCCAAGGTATTCAAATGTTCTTAGTTTTGCATAAATTTCAAATAGGTGTTTCTAACTACCTAAGCCATATTTTTGGTTTTGCAATCCATTTTGTGACCATGCAGAGAAAATGGATATTCTCAAAGCAGCAAAGCATTAATTTAAAAATTAAACACTTCATATGATTTTTAAAATAAGCTATTAGATACTTTCAAAGGAAATCCATCAATTATTACAGCACCACTGCCCTATTTTTTTACAATAAGAAAGCCATTAGAAATAGAATATGACTTAAAAATTACTTTATGGATCAAAGATTTGAATAAACAAAATTAAGAATGCTCCTTTCTATATCCACTATTTCACAATCTAATACCCACATGTTATAGGCTGAATTGTGTCGCCCCCAAATGCATATGTTGAAGTCCTAAGCCCTAATATCTCAGAATATGACTGTGTTTGGAGATAGGATCTTTAAGGAGGTAATAAAATGAGATCATTAGGTTGAGCCTTAATCCAATATGACTGATGTCCTTATAATAAGAAGAGATTAGGATGAAGAAATGTACACAAGGAAGACCATATGAAGACACAGAGAGGAAATGACCTTCTATAAGCTGAGGAAAAGAAACCAACTCTGCTAACACTTTGATCTTGGACATCTAGCTTCAAGGATTGTGAAAAAATAAATTTCTGTGTTTAAGCCATTCAATCTGTAGTACTTTGTTATGGCAGCCCTAGGAAACTAATATACAACATAAAAACATGAAACCTTGAGATAAGGAAGGTTCAAACCTCTTTCTAAATGTTAACACATCTATCTCTGAATTTTTAAATAATGGGTTGATAATAGGATTTTGTATCAGGCTACTTACATGGCCTGATTCTAAGTTTTGTCTTCCAGTTCATGAGAACCAGATTCTCAGCAAGTTTATGGAATCAAGTATACACAAACTGAGTCAGATTAGGAAATTATATGTATGGCCCAAATCCTATAGGTGTTTTTGTACCCACTTATTTATATATATTGTTCTGATAATGTCATTTACAATGTGATTAAATGGACGTTTATAAATATTTGTTTCATGTTGTGCTAAACAAATGCAACTTTCTCTACATATGTGCAATGACAGTGTTTTTTGAATTAATATAATTTTGTTCAACTATACTTTGATAGCTAATACAAATTAAGAAACTAATTTGAACTAACACTATGTCACAATCTGAGTTGCTAAATAATAGTTAACACTGAAAGTAACAATAGCTATCATATATTAAGGTCTAATTTCTTCTAGGCACTGAACTAAGCATAAACACATATTGCTTCTTTTAATTCTCACAGCCTTATGATCTAGATATATTTTATCTGCATTTTAAAGAAAAAAAATGAGACTTTGTGAAATTTAGTCACTTGCCTAAAATACACAACCTGGATTCAAATCTGAGATGGTATGGTCTTAGAGTTGGGCTCTGAAACAGAGTCTTTCAGTGATAAAATTAAAATGATGAACCATCATTTACTTTTACAGTTCTCCATGTTGAACAAATTTAGAAATAATCCTCTTCCTTCCAAACTCATTAACTTCAATTAAGGTTAAAATGGTAGGTAAGTTTAAAGAGCAATATTGTGCCTAATCCACTTCAGGTTTTTAAAATTTGAAGAAGATAGGCAGTAACTATTCAACCAGAAGATAAGAAAATAATTTACTGTAGATTTTATTGACTAGTAGTTTAGAAAGATGAACTCTATTATGGAAGCTGGAAAGTAAAAATACTTTGTCAGACTCCTTTACAGCTATACATTGTCTTACAGTTAGACATGTACAATAAACTGTAAACAGAAGTCATATAGTGGCTCTTATGGGAAAACTTTTTAAAAGTAAAAACATACCGTTGAGTCTTTCCAACTTTGCTTCCATAATTGAGAGAATCAAGAAGAAAGGAAATATGACTTTTTCAATTAACCTATAAAATTATTAAGCTTTATAACTACTCCATTGAAAATAAATGTTCTGTATAGTTCCTTAGCAAAGCAACAAGTGTATCTGTGTTTGCCTTCAGGAAGAGAGAGGTGGGGGAACTGTGGGCCATTTGAAAGTGTTCTTGTTGGGAAGAGTCATACAGCGCTCAGAGATTTGCAGAGTAGGCAAAAGTAACAAATCAAACCAATTTGTTGGAGCCTGATGAAAACAAAAATGTAGCAGCACAGAGGAAGTAAACCTTGGTCTAAGAAATGAAAATAGTGATTATTCATGAAACATTTTGATGCCTCATAGAACATAAATATATGCTGGAATGACAGGTGAATGAATTATGAGGCTTTCTTGAGATACTTGAAATCTACTCCTCGGCTAATTTGTATTTGCACTTATAACAGAAATAATTTGCTTTAACTTATCATAAGTTTTTCACCTCCCAAATCTGATAAATGGTATAATCTATGAAAGACATTTAAGGCCTTTAAAAGAAACATTATTGTTGGTATAGTTAATGAAATTATGATAATTTAAAATTACAGAATTGAGATGTTTTTCAGACTGTTAAGAATATGATTCAAAATTGATTTCATCTGGTCTATAAAGAAAATTTCTTGTTAATTCTAAACAATGAAACCCCTGAAAAAAATTAAGAAACCTTTCTTTATAAAATCTACCTTTTAGCAACTAAAAAGAAAAAAATAATTTGTAAATTTTGGTAAAAATATCTGTTTCCACTCATGAAGTATACTTTTTTGTAATTTGCTCTCCCTTGGCTAACTAGGAAGGAAAAAAATTGAGGCAAACCTTACTTTAATGCTCATATTCTGACTAGAGGCAATTTCCCAAGCAGGGGCAGAGAGGGTTGAACAAAACAGAATTTGAAGTTTCGCTGAGTTAAGGAAGCAAAGCTTACTATTTTGGGAGGCAGAGGTTTCTAGAATTTATAGGGCAGAGTGACAGAGAGTAGGGAACCAAACAGAGAAAGAGCTTTACTGTGTTTCTGTCTGAACCCCATCTGTCATCCATAAAGTGAAATTTCATGAGACAGGCAACGACCAACTATAGGGAAAGAACAATTAGTAGGAATCTATAAGCTTAGTAATTTCAGACCTCAGAGAGATCTGAGAGTAATTCCAGTTTTCCTACTAACCAAAGTGGAGAGAAATTATTATACATATATAAGGTTTTCAGTGGAGATTAAGAAAGGTCAAGCTTTAGAAGTCAAGTGAAAATAGCTGTAGACTGTAGGCTATTTAGACTCACCTTATAAAAGTTCAGAATAAGCCGGAAGGAACTCACCTTGTTATGCAAGGAGTTTAACTACCTGTAAGAATAAAGTATGTTCTTTAAAGAAATATAACATAATCCAGTACTCTACATTTTAAAATTTAAAATATCCAGCATCCATTCAAAATTTACTGAATGTAATGAGGCAGAAAAATGTAAAACATATCCAGAATAAGCAGTCATTAGAAACAAGCAGAAAAATAACAGATGATAGAATTAGGAGACAGAAACTATTAAACAGCTGTTATAAATATGTTCAAAGATTTAAAGACAAACATGGACATAATGAAGAGAGGGAGATAAGGTATAAAAGAAAATCAAATGGAATTCTGGAGATAAAAATATCTGGAAATAAAAGATTCTGGAAGTAAAAATTTCACATTTTGAATCAACATCAGATGAAATACATTAAAAGAAAAATAAGTGAATTTGAAATCACAGCAATAAAAACTATAAAAAAGTAGCATAGAGAGAAAAGAGTAGTCTAATATACGTGTAATTAGAGTTCCAGAAAGAGATTGAGTTATATAAATTTCATAATTATAAATACACAGATTCAAGATGTTCAAGTAATCTAAAATGGAATAAACACAATGAAAACTACTTGTTGAAAGCAAGTGAAAAAACATCTTTAAAACATCCAGAAAAAGAAGGCATATACACAAGAAATAAGATCAGAAGTTCACAGAGTTATTTTCAGAAACTGCAAACAAAAACCAATGAAACATCATCTCTAAAGAGTTGAAAGAAAATCTGGTAATTTAGAATTCTATAACTAGCAAAAACATCTATCAAAAACGATTATGAAATAAAGAACTATGAATAAAGATGACAAAATCTGTTGCCAGTAGGTGTAGACTATAAGAAATGTTAAAGGAAGTACTTCAGGTAGAGGGGAAAATGACACTAGACAGAAACTAGAATCTACCCAAATGTTGATGAATGCCAAAAATTGTAAATGTAATGGAAGGGGATAAGGATAAATAATGGAAGGGAGATGGAAAGGAAAGATACTGTTGTAAAACAGTTGACCCTTGAACAGCACTGGTTAGAACTGTGCAGGTTCATCTATAGGAGGATTTTTTTCAATAAATATATACTACAATAATACACAGTTGGTGTTTGGTTGAATCCTTGGATCTGGAACCACAAATATGGAGGGAAGAGTGTAAAGCTATACTCAGATTTTCAACTGTGAGGGGTTGGCACCCTAACCTCCACGTAGTTCAAGAGTGAACTGTAATCCTACATTAAACATGAAGTCATGCAGTATTATTTGAAACTCAGTTGTGATAAATTAAAGATGTCTGTTGCAATCCATTGAGTAACCACAAAAAACCCCAGAGATATAGCTAATAATCCAAAAGCAGTCCTTAAATAAAACCACTAAACAAAAATTTAATAAATTCAGAAGAAGTTTAATTAGAGGAAAAGAAGAATAAGCAACACATGGGACAAATCAAAACCAAATTTATTTCACAAACCTAAATAAAGGGAAAGACATCCCGTGTTCATGGATTAGAAAATTTAATATTGTCAAGATGGCAATACAACCCAAAGTGATCTATAGGTGCAATGCAATCCCTATCAAAATTCTAATGCTGTTTTTTTGTAGAAATGGAAAAGCTGATCCTCAAATTCATATGGGATTTCAAGTGTTCCCAAACAGCCAAAAAATATAGAAAAAGAATAAAACTGGAGGAGTTACACTCCCCACTTTCAAAATTTACTACAAAACTACAGTAATCAAAGCAATGTGGATGAACATGTAGATCAGTGGAACAGACATAAGATTCCAGAAATAAAACCATACATATATGGTCAACTGATTTTTAACAAGGTTGTCAATACAATTGAATGGGGAAAAGAAAAGTCTCTTCAACAAATAATATGCAGATAACTGCAAATCCACATGTAAAAATAAATAAAACTGGACCCCTAACTCTCACTGTATACAAAAATTAACTTGAAATGCTTCAACAAACTAAATATAAGAGCTAAAACCATAAAACTCTTAAATGAAAACAGGGGTAAATCTCAATAACCTTGGATCTGGCAAAGAATAATTCTTAGATATGAAATCAAAAACATGAACAACAAAAGGAAAAATAGATAAGTTGGATTTCATCAAAATTAAAAACTTTTGTACATTAAAGACCATTGTCAAGAAGGTGAATAAACAACATACATAATGGCAAAAAATATTTGCAAATTATGTATTTGATAAGAGTCTCATATCCAGGATATAAAAAGAATACTAACAATTCAATACAAAGACAACCTAATTTAAAAAATGGGCAGGGTTGAATAAACAGTTCTCCAAAGAAGATACACTAAAGGCCAAAAAGCACATGATAAGATGTTCAACATCCTTAGTCATTAGGGAAATTCAAATGAAACCTCAAAAGGATACTACTTTATACCTACTAGGATAGTTACTTTTTAAAAGGGGGTTGGGGAACAAGTGTTGGAAAGGATGTGGAGAAATTGAAACCCTTGTATATTGCTGACAGGAAGGTAAAACGGTTTGGTCACAGTGAAAAACTGGTGGTCCCTCAAAAAGTTAAGCATAGAATTACCATGTGAGCCTACAGCAGTTCTACTCATAGGTATACACATACCTCAAAGAATGGAAAGTAGGTAATAAAACAAGTATGTGTACGTGTATATCTGTAGCAGCACTATTCATGATTAGCCATAAGGTGTAAACAGCTCAATGGCAATGAATGAATGAATGAATGAACTGTAGTATATCCATACAATGGGTTGGTAATATTATTACAATATAAAAAGGAATGAATTATAGATCTATGCTACAAAGTAGATGATATAAAAAACATTATGCCATGTCAAAGGAGCCAGACACAAAAGGCACATAGTGTGTAGTTCCATTCGTTTGAACTATTCAGAATAGGTAAATCCATAGAAACATAACACAGATTGGTGGTGGACCAGGGCTGAGGAGTGGGGTTTCAGGATGGGGAGCAATTGCTTAATGGGTATGAGATTTCCTTTTGAGGTGATTAAAATGTTTTGGAACTAGATAAAGGTAGTGGTTTATAACATTGTAAATTACTAATTTCCTCTGAATTGCTCACTTCAAAATAATTAATTTTGTGTTATGTGAAAAACTCACATTATAAGGCAATTTTTTAAAAAGAGCAAGTAGCATGAAGATAGATTTGAAAAATAAAAGCACATTAATGATTGCATTAATTCAAATAGTCTAAACCAAAAAATTAAATAGCAGCTATTGTCAGACTAGATAAAAAAGCAAGACCCCACAGTATACGGGACATAAAAAATTTACTTTAGATACAAAGACATAGATAGGTTAAAAATAAAGTATCCAATGTAAACAAAAATCATAAGATTAAGTAGCTTTATTAATATCAGGTAAAGTAGCCTTCAGAACAAGAAATATTACTAAGGATAAAGATGGTTATTTCAAAATGATAAAGGATCTATTTAACAAAATAATGTAATAATCCTAAATGTGTATGCATCTAATTACAGAGTTTCAAAGTATTGTAAGCAAATAGTAAATAGAGAAATTATAATTAGAGTTTTCAACACCTCTCTCAATAATTGCTAGGAAAGGTAGACAGAAAATACTAAGGATAGGGAAAACTGGAAAAACATTATTAACCCACTTTCCTAATCATTAAATAGAGGTCAACTTGCTGAAAATGATGGAATACACATTCTTTTTAGCTCAAATAAAGCATTCAATAGCATAGATCACATTCTGGAACATGAAACCAGCCTCAGTAAATTTAATAAGAATGAAATCATATGGAATTGTAATCTGACCACCATGGAATTAAACTAAAAATCAATAACAAAGACTTTTGTGAAAATCTCCAAATACTTAGAAATTAAACAAACAAATTTTAAATAACCAGTAGAACCAAGAAGAAATTTAAAAGACCATTAGAAAATATTTTGGATTATTGAAAATTAAAACATGACACATCCAAATTTGTAGAATGAAGGTAAAGCATTGTGTAGAGGAAAATTTATAGCCTTAGGTGCTTATATTTCCAAAGAAGATAGGTCTAAGATCAATGATCTGAGTTTCCACCTTAAAAATATAGAAAAACAAGAGGAAGTCAAACCTTAAGTAAGTTAAAAGGTACAATACATCTAAGATAGAATTATATACAATAGAGGCAAATTAAACTCAAAGATGTTTATTTGAAAAGATTAACAAATTTTAAGCTTATATTTAGACTAATTAATAAGAAAGTAGAGAAGGCACAAATTACAAATATCAAATATAGAAGAAGGGGCATTAGTGTAGATCATACTGTCATTAGAAAGATAATAAGGGAATGTTTTGAACATCTTGCATTCAATAAATTTGACAACTTATACAAAATGGACATTTTTTCAAAGTCCCAAAGTAACAAAATTACTAAAATAAATTAAAAACCAAAAGCAATAAGATCTAAATAAATAAAGGACATTAAAAACTATTCATAAAATTACAAATACTGTATTTTTAAAGGTTAACTTGAAAAAAATGAAGAAATATAAATGTAAAAGAAAATAAATTGTCAAAATATTTAATACCCAATGCTCACAGGGCTTAATAGGTTAAGTCCCCATTAACTGGTGGGAGTAAAAGTTAGCACAATAATTTTGAAAAGCAATTTATTCATTAAATTTATTGAGAGCCTTAAATATTCACACTCTGAAATGTATTTTACATCTCCATATAAAAGATGGTAATAATAAATAACATAATAGCAGTTTTTGCACATTTTCTCCAAAAATCTCTTTATTCTGAAGTAAATTTTGGAAAAATGTCCTGCACCATCAGTGAATTATCTCTGACTCAGGGAATCCATCAATTTAATATCAATTATTGAGCTTAGCCTAATAGAAAGATTGCAACTGATATCTACCTAAGGTGACTACATCAAATACATATTTGAAGTACTCTTTCCAGAACAAAAATCTAATATATTTCATTGTCAGTGTCACCAAAATGTAAAACAACATGGCAAATATCTTCAAACCAAGAAGAAAATATTACAATTGACTTATTCAGAGACATAAGATTTGACATTTTGATCTTATTCCTAAGCCAAAATTATATCTGGATAAATTTCTACATAACAGCTCCTAATTTCTTCTTTTTATAAGAATACTTAAGGAAGTGTCACTACTGTAGATATACAAAAATGCCTTATGCCTCTGATTATTAAGTACAGGGGAAAAATCTCTTTTGATTCTTGAACTTTTGAAATTTTTCATGCATAATGTTGATTAGTTATGAAAGTTCATCATAAATGTTCGGATCAGTTGGGTAAATATCCAACAGTGTGATTGCTGTATCCTATGTTAAAATTATATTTAGCTTTATAAGAAACTGTCAAACTCTCTTCCAACATGACTGTACAATTTGGCATTCCCACCAACAATCCCCCACCTATTGTTCTGCCTCTTCACCAGCAATTGATACTGCCAGTGTTTTGGGGAGCTTAGCCATTCTAATAGGTGTGCAGTGGTAACTTGTTTAATTTTCAATTCTCTAAAGAAAATGCATGTTGTGTAGCTTTGTATGTGCTTATTTGCTATTTGCATATCTTCTTTGTTAAAGTGTCTATCCAGATTTTTTGTCCATTTTTTAAATCGGTTGTTTTTCTTATTGTTAAGTTTTAAATGTTCTTTGTAGATCTTGGATTCTAGTCATCTATCACACATGTGATTTGCAAATATTTTCTCCCAGTCTGTGGCCTGTCTTTGTTTTCTAACAGTGTCTTTCACAAAGCAGAAGATTTAATTTTAATAAAGTCTAACATCATTTTTTTCTTTCATAAATCATGCTTTGGGTGTTGTACTTTTCAGTTTCATTACCAAAACTAAGGTCATCTAGATGTTTTCCAATACTTTCTTCTAGAAGTTTAATAGACAATTATTTCATCTGTGAAAAAAGAAAATTTTATTTGTTCTTTTCCAGTCAATATACATTTTCTTTTCTTTTCTTTTCTTTGCTTTTCTTTGCTTTGCTTTGCTTTGCTTTGCTTTGCTTTGCTTTGCTTTGCTTTGCTTATTTCACTAGCTAGGACTTCCAGTACAACGTTGAATAGGAGTAGTAAAAGAGGACATCATGCCTGTTCCCAATTTAGGGGAAGGTGTCCCACTACCATTAAGGTAATGGTCCATCATCATTAAGTATATTGTTAGCTGCAGGTTTTTGTAGACATTCTTTATTAAGTTAAGGAAGTTCCTATTATTCCAAGTCTGCTGAGAGTTTTTATTATGAATGTGTGTTGGATTGTGGAATGTTTTGTCCATGTAAATTGATATAATTATATGATTTTTTTTCTTTTGCTTGTTGATGTGCTGGATTATATCGATTGATTGTCAAATGTTGAACCAGCCTTGAATACTTAGAACAAACCCCATTAGTCATGGTGTATAGTTCTTTTTATGCATTGTTGAATTTTGGCCTAGCTTTTTCATTGGATATTCAAAAATGAGAGATAGGAGATCTTTGGGGCTGAGACCCCAAAGAATTATTGTGTAATAGTGTCTTCCACCTTTAGTTTAGAAAGAATGCCATGTGACATACTGAGTTGTTATTCCTTTGAAAGTTCAAGAAGAAAGTTAGACAGCCTTTAAATTAATACATAAACATTAGGGATAGCTGGAGAAGAATTATGTACATGAGAAGGGTTGAAAAAAGGTGACTAGAGATAGTAGCAATGGGAAAATCGTTAATCCCAAGGATTCAGATGAGTTCATGGTGAGCAGATAAAAAAATGAGAGCCAAGTTTTGGGGAAAAGTGTATCTGACTGGACTGGGAAACCTTATCCCAACTCATTGATTAAAACCAGCATGCCAAGCTCTTGATTTCTTCTCTTAAGACTCACTTAGGCCATCTCACTTTTATTCTTTACAGAAGTGCTCATTTAAGAAAGAGAATTATTTTTTATTATTTGTAAAAAATATAAAAATGCTTTTTATTTTATAAAATTTCTTTGGTTAGAGGAACTGCTTATGCAGTTCTTGATTGACATTTCTCTTCAGTTGTCTTTCTTCACAGGAAGTGAAGGCTTATTTAAGAAAAGATGAGATGACACAAATAGAGCTATTCTAGCTTATTTTTCCCATCTCATCATTCCATGAAAATTTAGAGAAGAGTCATATTATGGTTCTTTCTTTTGCCAAGTTTTGATAAGGATCATGACGATAATCAAGATGATAATGATCCTCATCTTCTCACTTCCCACAGCCATCAATACATCGTGTACTATCACAATTTGCAAACTGTGACCTAATGCTTCACTTGAATTTATGCTTGAAAAATAGAATGCTTTATTTCCTGTTTTAACTCTGACATGTAAAGAACTTAAAAAATTTCATTCTGTCCTTATAACAAGAAAAACTGAACTAACTGAAAATACAAATTTTTTTAGCACCCATAAGAGAACTGAGGTTGTAGGGGAAAACATCACCCCATTTGGAAAAAGGCCAATTCAGAATCATAACCAAGATATGCTTGCCTAGAGCAAAAGCCACCCACTGAAAACATAAGCTACTAGGAGCAATGGTAACGGTAATTTTGATGAATTGCTAGAAATTGAGTATAGACTATCATGAGAGTCATAAACTCCTTGGACCTGTAATCTTAGGGGGTTACTGCTCAAGAACCATACTATTCAGGAACAAGGGTATCACTCTGAAGATCCAAGACAAGTCTCTTTGTGGCTCTGGCAGCGAGAGGTGAAGAGTAATCATTGCAAGATATGCCAGCACATTATCAGTAATAAATGCCTAAACCTAGAATACAAGACTTTGCCAGGGACTTATCCAAACTAGAGAAACATCATTCCTTCTGCTCCAGCCCTCTTTCGTTTCCCGTCTAATCTATGGAAGACAAAAGACTATAACAATGAAGAAACACTTATGCAGTCACAGCCCAGAGACAAAAAGACCACTAAATTATGATTTAATCCAAAGATTATACAAAACTTCCCCTCTTCCACATATAACCACCACAAAACAGGGTGACAGTATGATATTAGTGGATTACATCTGAAAGAACTTCAAAATGCAAACTGTCTTTGAAGAAGAGTACTTAGAGAAGAAAAGACATGAAGACAAAAAGGACACTAGATGAACTGAAGCCTTTGGCACCTACAGCAACAGTAAATATTAAACTCAGCCCAACACTTAACCTGACTGAAATAAATCCTCACACTAATAGTCAATTTAACCCAGCTTCTAATACCCAAAACAAAATTTCCAGCTTCCAAGAAAAAAGTTCAAGGCATGCAAAATATAAGAAAAAAAAAAATCTAAAGAGAAAAAGTAGTACTGTACCCAGACCCAGATATGACACAGACGATAGAATTGTCAGAGTTTAAAATAACTATGATTGGAGGCTTCCCTGGTGGCGCAGTGGTTGAGAATCTGCCTGCCAATGCAGGGGACACAGGTTCGAGCCCTGGTCTGGGAAGATCCCACATGCCGCGGAGCAACTAGGCCCGTGAGCCACAATTACTGAGCCTGCGCGTCTGGAGCCTGTGCTCCGCAACAAGAGAGGCCGCGATAATGAGAGGCCCCTGCACCGCCATGAAGAGTGGTCCCCACTTGCCACAACTAGAGAAAGCCCTCGCACAGAAACGAAGACCCAACACAACCATAAATAAAATAAATAAATAAAATTAAAAAAAAAAAACTATGATTAATATACTGAAGTGTCTAAGGAAAAAAGTAGACAACACGTTAGAACAGACTGGTAATGAAAGCAGAGAGCTAGAAATTCTAAGAAAAGGAAATGTTTAAAATCAAAACACTGTAACAAACATGAAGAATGTCTTTGATGGGCTCATGTGTAGACTATGCACAAATAAAGTCAGTGACCTTGAAAATGAATCAATGGAAACATCAGAAACTGAGATGTAATGAGAAAAAAAAAAGAATAGACTATCCAAGAACAAAAAAACTACTTCAAAAAGTGTAACATATATGTAATCAGAAGAAATAAGAATGGAGCAAAAGAAATATTTGAAGTAGTAATAACAGAAAACTTTCCAAAATTAATGTCAGATATCCAGGCACAAATCCAGGAAGCTTAGAGATAATCTAGCAGGATAAATTCCAAAACTATTACACAAGACATATCATATTCAAGCTGCAGAAAACCAAAGACAAAGGAAACATCTTGAAAGAAGCCAGAGAGAAAGAAATACACATTTTCTATACAGGAACAAGGATAAGAATTTCAGTAAATTTCTTGCCAATAACCATACAAGAAAAAACAGAGAAAAAACCATACAAGAAAAAAACCAAAATATTTTCCTTATTAAAAGAAAAAAGAAACAACGTAAAATTCTATATCCAGAAAAATTATTCTAAAAAGTGAAAGAAAAATAAAGACATTCTCTGACAACCAAAAACTGAAAGAATTCATCACCACCATACTGTTCTTGCAAAAATGTTAAAAGAAGTTTTTCAGGCAGAAGTAAAATGATATAGGTCAAAAATTCAGGAATACATAAATAAAGGAAGATCTATTTATATAATACTCCATTCTATCAATAGAACAGAAGAATGCACATTCTTCTCAAGCTCAAATGAAGCATTCACCAAGATAGACCATATTCTGCAGCATAAGATACTCTTAAACAAATTTAAAAGCAGAGAAATCATACAAAATATGTTTTCAATTCATAATGAAATTAAACTAGACATCAATAACAGGAAGATAGTTTAGAAATCCCCAAATATTTGGAGTAATCTACATACTTCTAAATAACACATGGGTCAAAGAACAAGTCTCAAGAGAAATTAAAATATTTCAACCTAAATGAAAATACATGTCAAATTATGTGCATGCAGCAAAAGCAAAGCTTTGAGGAGGAATTTATATTATTAAGTGCATACATTAGAAGAGAAAAAAGATTAAAAATTATAACCTAAGCTTCCCCACTAAGATATTAGAGAAAGAAGGCTAATCCAAACCTAAAGCAATGTGAAGAAAATCAATAGTAAAAATTAAAGCAGAAATGAAATATGGAATACAGAAAAAGATAACAGAAAATCAGTGAAACCAAGACCTGGTTCTTTAAAAAAAAAAAAAAATGAATAAAATCAATAAACCTCTAGACAAACTAAGAAAAAAAGAGAAGACACAAGTTACCAAAATCAGAAATGAAAGAGAATTCATCACTACTGATCTACTCATCCCAAAAACATTACAAGGATAAAAAAGAATTCTATAAAAATCACATACTAAAAATAAAAATAATTGCTGGTGAGAATGTAGAACAACAGGAACTCTCATTCATTACTAATGGAAGTTAAAAATGGCACATCCATGTTGGAAGATAGTTTGGCAATTTATTAATGGTAAAAAGAAATGATGTATCAAGCCACAAAAAAACATGGCTGAATAGTAGATACACAATGTTAAGTGGAAGAAGCCAGTGTACAAAGTGTACATATTGTATGATATCCTGCAAAAGGCAAAACTACAGAGATTCTAAAAAGATCAGTCGTTGCTAGGACATTAGGGGAAAGACAAAGGGTTGACGAGGTGAAGCACAAATGATTTTTTAGGGTGGCGAAACTTCTTTTTTACGACACGGTAATGATGAATACGTGACATTATGCATGCGTCGAAAACCTTAGAAACTTCCAGCACAAAGAGTGAACCTTAATGTATGCAAGTTTTTAAATGTTATTTAGGATGTTGGGAGCTCCCAAGAATGAATGAGAGTGTGACAAACAATTTAAATGTATTATAAATATGTGAAAAACTTCACCAAAGGGGATTCAGGAAAAAAGGGCTGGCCAAAGTTAATCTGCAAAACAGTGGAAACTATAAGACTAAAGGCAAAACAACTATACTAAGCACTGCGGTCTTAGTTGATGAAGTTGTTTCCCATAGGAGTGTGTGTTAACTACTCTGTTACTGCTATATATGAATATCAGAATTGAACAATAATTGAATTTATGTTAATGATGGGAGTCAGATTATTCACTGTTGGATTGAGAGGTTACATACAAGCAAATGCTTGGGTCTAGAATGATCCACGTTTAATGGATTAGAATTATACCCATCAGTATGGACTCATGTTTTGCTTAATATAGATACAGATGGTTACATATAGAAATAGTTATTGATATGTTAATATACATGAGTTGATATATACACATATATCTCCTTGCATTGTCAGCTGAGACTGGCTAGAAGCAACAGCTGTAGATAATAATAGCACATCTAATAACGAGCCTACCTAGTGCTCAGATATTGTTTTCTATTACTATTATCCACTGAAAGGAACCAAGGCTCCTTAGAGAAATTCTAAATGGGGCAGGAAATATGCAAGATGAGCCTGGAGCATTTGTAGTGTCAGAAACACACACACACACACACACACACACAGACACACAGACACACACACTAATGGGAATATGTCAAAGGGATACAGGAGCCAACTGAAAGAGCTCTCAATGGCCAAAACTGAAGCAATTTGAACAAAATTAATGAAATAGTATTGGATTATAACCCTAAGTATAAAATACATATCTCTGAGTCTACACTTACATAAACAAGTAATGGAATAAATAAAAGAGAGAGAATGAGCAAAATTCACTTGCAGTATTCCAAATAAATTATGTGCATACTCTGCCCCAAAGGAGATGTGGCATAAATCTCCACTCTGTTAAGTGTCGGCTAGGCATAGTGCTTTCCTTCCAAAGAGAACAGTATGAAAAGGGAGAAAAGACAGTAACTTTACAATGCAGAAACCTGACAATACCTCAGCCAGGTAATCAAGATTAATATCCTTAGTGATATCAAGTCAATAGTATGTACCGTGCTATAATAGTAAGTGCATTGAAGTGATGGAAATGATACTTTACCTCTGTGGTTTCCTTCCAGGAACACGTAACCTTAGCCTAAGTATGAGGAAAATATCAGACAAAACCCAATGAAGACATTCAAAAAATTACCTTACCAATACTCCTCAAAACTGTCAATGTTATCAAAAACAAGGAAAGTCTGAGAAATTATCATAGGCAAGAGTTGCCTAAGGAGACGTAATGTGGTGAGCACAATGTGGTGTCCTGAATGAGATCTTAGAATAGAAAAGGGAAGTAGGTAGAAAAACAAGGAAATCTGAATTAAGGGCTTTTGTTATAATAATGTATCTATATTGGTTCATTAATTGTAACAAATGTATTATAATAATGTTAGATGGTAATAATAGGGGCAAAGAGGTATGAGGAGTATGGCAAATCTCTCTCTTTCATAATCTTTCTGTAAATGTAAAATGTTTGTAAATTAAAGGCTTTATTTTAAAAATATACTTGATTTCACACTTTCCTTGAATCACTGCAGTAGCAGTTATCTCTTTTTTAACAGATCTGACACAGTCCAGACAAACATAGGTTAAGGAAAATTTCCAATTTTTGTTGGAAGTCAATTTTTTAATTTTTATTTTATGTCAGAGTATAGTTGATTTACAATGTTTTGTTAGTGGAAGTCAATTCTTCATGATTCTCTGTTTCTACACATTTTGTGAACAAGAGAACTGATTTCCCTTTATTCTAGACTATCTTTTTAAGGATATTTGTAAAAAGAACAGGTTTTGAAGACAGAGATAATGTCTGCCTCCTAAGGAAAGTGTGGGCAAGCACTTTTGTTTTGCCGAAATTCAGGATTCATTTGTAATGCAACTTACTGTGCATGCAGGCTTTAATCTGGGTCCATTAACATTGCCTAGTGTGATTTGGAGCAAGAGGAACTGACACAGATATGCTGATGTTCAGTTGCTTGCTGGACCATGAGTAATAATGTCTTTTTTCTCTGACCCAGCGATCTCATGTCTTCTGTCAGCCTCCCTGAAACTATGGCAGTTTAACTTACTAGATTTCAAGTAGGACAAAATCTTAAATCCTTCACAGTTCTTGATAATATTCACATTTAAACATTAATATTGATTAGTTTTCACTTATGAGTAAGTTAAGCTCTATAATACATAGGGGCTTTGTCTTTATTTACTCTGGAATTTTCTGCTAAATATGAACTTTCTTCCTTTTCCCTACTGCTTTCCATTTTATTTGACTTTTTATCCTTAGTATTAATAACCAAATTTATTAATCCTCCTCAATGAACTATTTTATATATGCATTTCCCCCATATAATCATCACAATAAACAGAAGTGGCCTGATCCTCTTATGCACCAATTTAAATATTTTTAAAATGTCTTTTTGGTTGATAAATAGCTGTTGTTCTAAAACTTTCCCCCCCAACCTATTCCCATTGTTCCTGATACCCTAGTACCTTCCCAAGATACCTACACCTCCTTTTGAGGCAGAAACTAAAGGACTAATATTTGTTCTAGCCTAGGGTCAGGAAATGGTTAGAAGAGCTACAGCCCCCTCAAATTGTTCAAAAGTGATAGTTAAATACAGAACTGGTTGAAGACCTTTCCTGGTCTTTTATGGTCCTTTGCCTCTGTTTTTCTAAGCAGGTATGCTCTTTTTTTTTTTTAGTCTTTTAAATGGGGGACACTTATTTGCCTTACTCTACTCATATCTGTATCTATATCTGTATCTCTATTGCATGACTCAAAATTCCCATTAGGAAGAAGTCCTAGGTGATAGCACAATAGTCTATAGGCTTAATATCTGATAAGTAGCAAAAGATCCTATGATATGATGTGAAAAAATGCAGGGCCTGACGTCCTTCACGTATCAAAAAACGTATATGTCATCTACTGTGGGTTATAGTGCTTTTCCCAACTTAATTGGCTCCAGGAAACAAATACGTGGGCAAAATTACAATGCCACTGAGACTTGATGCATAATCAAGACCTAGTAAAAATTTCAGCCCATTTGAAGAGCAATATAGTTGCTACTAACTTGAAAAATTTAGTGGTTAAAGTATTTTAGAAGCATACTTGTACAAACTTCCTTTTCTCTAAGCACTAGAATATCTTGAAAGATATTTCCTTTGAAATTATTATGTGTTTTCCACTTTCCAAGGCTCTAATGAGGTTTTGCATAGGTTAGCCACAAACAGCATTTGGTAGAAAAGGCCTCTGATAACCTCTTCTGCATCCAGATATACTCATGTAAATCTATGAAAAGCAAATGACAGAACTGAATGTTTGTGTTCTCTTTCTAGTCATAGAGGGTTGGAGGGTAAAAGCCTGGAGATTCAAAAAGGCAAAATTAAATTCTAGATATAAAAGTCCAAGACATCTATTTTAAAGTAGACATTAAGGTATTAAAAGAGGCTATTTAATCTTGGAATTTACAAAACAACCCAATAACAATTAACGATTTTATTGCGATTGGAAAAGAAGAGAGTAGGAAACAAGTATCCTCTGTAAATTCCTTTAAAAATTACATTCCTCATAAACTTGATGCATATAACTTGATTACCAAATAATCAGAAATATGTTTATGAGTTACAAAATGGTAGCAATTTTTAATAACTCTTTTCTTGTGGGGTAATACATTTGTTTTTATAATAATCAACAGAAATCCTAACTTTTCAAATATGTGAAGAACTTTGTGTTACCAATGTGTATTTAAGAGAGTAAAATATAGACCTCTCTACAGACTCAACTAATTGAGTTATTGCTTTGAAGAGCTAGTCACAAGGAAAACAGTTGGTAGCAGGACCTTTTCAACATAGATTATTATATGAAATAAGTAATTTAAGCCTGCACTGACTCAATTACCAGCTGGTCAATATGGGACAACATCTTCAGAGGCATAATAAGGATGGCACTCTAGTTTACAATCAACAGCTACACTCCAACCTAACCTTTACCACCAGTGTCAATAGACTTCAGAGGCTCTCTATTTTCCTTCAAAATCCTTAAATTGGTTTGTATAATTTGCCCAAATATATTTATTTTGTCTTAGCAAAAGAAAAAAAGCAAAGATGATGTTAATATAAAATGAAAAATCTTTTTTTTTTCAAAAAAGACTTATCGTATTATTTTTAATGTAATATATTTTTTCAAAACCTTTTACCATAGTTAAAATTTGGATTCATAATTTAGCTAGGTATGTAGATAGAAAAACCGTGGTTAGTTATTTGCTGATTTTTAAGAAGAAAAGTCAGTTTTTGTTCATTAATAGTATTAAGATTTTAGAAAATTGCCATGGATGCTATTAAGATGCTATTGATTTGTTAAAGTGTGATTAATTCAGGTTGCTTTCAGGATGTCTACCTATGGCTAAACATAAAGGATTCCACACCATTACTTCTGCCTAGTGTGTAAAAGATGAAAAATAATGTGTAAGCCTGCGAAGGACCATTACTGTGGATTTTGGTCTTCATCGCTACTGGCGCAATGCCTTGTAATTTTTAATGTGTACCTGAACAGCTGATTTAGGAGATCTGGGATGGGACCCATGATTCTCCATTACTAACAAGCTCAAGATGAAAATAATGTTGCAAATCCACGTGTCACAGTGTGGGTAGCAAAGTACTAGAGAACACATCTGAGAAACTTTGGCTTTCATGTGATACTCCAAACCCAGTAAGTCTATTTTTGAACAAAAGTAAGAGATTATGCATCTCTTGTGATACCAGTTCACTTTTCTGCTTGATGAGAGTCTAGGTTCTAGGAGAGCATTGTCACAAATATTGTAAATGTACATATGGGTACAAAAATCATCACTCGTAGTACCTAAAATTAAATAAAGACTTAAGATATGTTTTAATATTTATTTCTATATGTATATATTTGTTAAAAGTCATAAGTTCATACTGATGTCTCCAACAACAAAGGGTTCATTCTCATCTTCTCCCTTTTCTTATTGCTAACTTCCTTTTCCAAAAAAGAAAATCCTGCTTTTTACTAATGAAATACATTCATTAATTTGCTCAGTCCTAGAATTCACACAAAGTAGTTTCAGAATTTCTAACCCATACTACTGTGACAAACATTAACTAGTACAATAATAATTTATAATTCTATTTGTCTTAAGTCTTCAGTTATTTTGTCAAAGTACTATCCTCATAAGTTACTTAGGTTAGTTCTTCCTGAGTACCCACTCTTCTCACCTTTGTAGTATAGGTGATATTCACTTGAAACACAGGTTTCTTTGTTTCAGTTTATATTCTGTATTGGTGGGGGTTTTTCCTTTCAAATTCTCCAATTTTGGCTGATTTTATGTATCTACTTTTTAACTGTGTAAAACATTGGCATGGTTCTAAAAGTCAGAACTTCATAAAAATATATACTCAGCTAAGTGTCATTTTCCCCATCACTTTTAGTCCATTCCCATCCCTCCATCTTTTCTACCCTATTCTTACCTCTTCCTGTAGAGAAGCAATCTCAGTCATGTTTGCTTATCTTTCCTGTTTCTTTTTTGCATAAATGAGCAGAATCTATGTCCTAGAACAATTTATTAAAAATACTATCTTTGAGATGACAATTTTATCATTTACTAAATTTTCATGGGTACTTGTTCTAGTTCTGAACGTTCTATTCTACTCCACTGATATGTTTGTCTAGCCATGTACCAGTTTTAATTATAGAGACTTTATAGTATACTTAATATTTGATAGGAATCAGCTTTCTCATGATCTTTTTTGGAAAGCTAGCATATTGTAGATATTATTTTGCACTTTCCTTCCTTCATTTAACAATATACCCAAGAAAACACTCTTTATGTATTCATAAAATATATAAAATCTTTGTCATTTTTTTCAGCTTAAGAGTATTCACACAATTTAAACAACTGCTTTATTTTATATGAGCATTGTGTTTGTTTGCAATATATTGAAACTACAAACAATACAGTCAATAACCTTGGCATGTGCATTTCATATTTTTGGAGATGTATCTTCAGGATAAACTACTGGAAGTAGAACTACTTTGCCAAAAGGTAAGCACTCAATAGTTTTGTTAGATATTTCCAATTTCCCCTCTAAAAGGGATATACCCGTTTGCTCTTCCCCCCAGCAATAAAAGAAGAGTATCTGTCCCCCTACAGCCTCCCCAATAGAAGACAATATAAGTGAGATACAGTATATGAATGTAGTTTCAATTTACATTTCTTTAATTTTAAGTGAGGATGAACATTTTTTCATAGGCTTAAAAGAATAAATATCCATGGACTATCTGTTCCTTTTTTGCCCACTTTTCTATTGGGTTTTTGGACTTTTTTCTCTTATGTCTTAACAACTTGAGGAATGCATTGAAAATTCAAGGAGTTTCCAAGTCCATCTGGCTTTTACTTTCTGCTATGCCTGTTGGGTCTTCACTACCCATGTGTGTAGGTCCTCTCTAAAAGGGAAGAAAATTTGTAGAGAGCAATCAGTGTTCTAAAGGCTTGGCTAGGAACTGGCACATACATCTCCCACACATTATATTGGTCAAAGCAAGTTACAGTTTCAACCAAAATTCAAAGTGTTGGTAGTGAAGAAGTATCCTTCACCCCACGACTAGAGCATATTTCTGTTGCATAGTAAGCGAAGTACGATCAAGGGCAGAGAACTGAACCATCTTCTGCAAGTAATCTAAAACAAGCATTCTGAAAGAGATGTGATGAGAGAGAATAACAGATTGGATGATTCTAACTTATACTGGGGAATAATTCAAGACATTTTCATGAAAGAACCTTTGAAAATGAGACATAAAATTTGAATAAGAACCAAAATAATTAAGAGAATAACAGGACCCAGACACAAGAACCCAAGACAGTAATGATTATAGTGCTAACAATCTGATAGGCCTAATTATAATAGAACTTACCAAAGGCCTGCTTGCACACTAATCACTCGACAATTTCCTGTAACATAAACCTCATAACAATCTTATGAGAAAGGGATGATAACCTCTTTATGAATGGGTAAAAGTGTTCTTGCTCAAGGTTACAAGCTTGACCTCATATAGAACTGGAATTTTAAATCAAGTCCTCTGTTCACTAAACCCCATATGAATCCCTCTCCATGAGGAAATATCTATTTCAGGCAATAGTTCCTCCAGAGACTATGCACAGTTCAAACACGCCTTGCAAACTGTGTGAATAATTTTTTTAAATAGCAAATTACATAAATGGTCACAGTAAATGTTGTCCCAGGTGCATAATTATATTGAAAAATCCTCTTCAACTAGTTCTCTATTTAGAGGAAGAATCCATAGAACTTCATCTGTTATATTTTTCTACCTGTAGCTCTCAACACTGACTAAATATTTTAATCATTTAGGGAGAAATTTTAAATAATCTTGATGGAAGAGGCAAAAGTGAAACAAATTAAATCAGAAATTCTAGGGTTGGATCACAGGAACCAGTATTGATTTTTAAAGCTCCCAGCGATTCTAAACGGACATTCACAGTTGAGACTCTGATCTAGAATGAAAAAAACCCACTGGGAAAATAACACTGATGAACCTCCAAAAACAAAACATTAACCTGAATTTATCATTTATAATGTGTCATTCCCCAGGGAATAACTTTAATCTTTGTTGTTCCCTTGAAAGCTATCATAATAACTTATTTATGCATTCTTTCATTCACCTTATTCATATTTATTGATCTCAAACTTAATTAAAAAAATACTTTTTGTATTATTGCAGTAGTTTTTATTCTAAGTTTGAAAATAATTGTTGAGAAACTGGTACATAAAAGACAATATAGTAGCCATTGTGAGCGATACAATAAGGAACATTTCTCTAAGGAACCTATTGCATAGAAAATACATACATGAAGATAATACAAAATTTTTAAGAACTAGAACTATATAAAAAATTGGTGTAAAATGCCATGAGAATTGAAACCCGAGAAATATAACTTCTGAGTTAGGATATCAGGGAAGAATTTTTGGAGGAAATGACTTTTAGGCAAGGCCGTCAAGAATGGATAAACTTGCTGACACTGTGTGGATTAAAATAATCACATTCTAAATAGATTCTTGTTTACAATAGGAAGGTAACTGCCATTTTGAATTGTACAGACAGCCAGAAATGCCCATGCTTCTCAGCTTTCTGTAGTGGAAGAATACAATAGTGACTCAGAAAAATCAATTGCTTTGGAAACTCTATTGACAGCACCAGAAATTCTAAGGTATTAACTGAGATTAATTAGTTCTTTCTTCCAACATGGACTATCATTTGTACTTTAGTACAGTGTTACTACATCAGATCTTTTTCTATTAGACCAATAGAGGAAAATATTTTATAATTAGTAAAAGTCTAAATTTTTGAAAACAATTCTTTATTTCATTTTCAATTGCTCAGCATATATAAACTATCAAAGTACTTTATTGCATATTCCTACGGATGATTGCTTTAATAAAAAGATGACTTTTGCAATTACTATGTTAATTATTTGCATGTAATTCTAAAGCAATGAAGAAAACAGTATTTGGAAATTGATTGCTATTTTGAATGAGCATCTACCCTGATCTGGTTTGCACTTTTAATTAGTTTAGAAAATTATCTCTTATTCTTTTGTCATGGTTTGTGAAAAGGTTATCTCAATGGCTTTAAATACATTTGGTTTATTAGGTATTTTAAAACATGTTAGAAATAAATAATTGCTGGGTGATTTTTAGTGATCATGGGGTTTACTTCCTCAACTATCCCAGCCCTAAAATAAATTATATGACTACTAAGAATAGTGTTTTAGAGAGGAACTGCCTATATAGCATAAATTTAATTATCTACAAAGTGATATAAGAATTAAGGAAAGGCTTCCTGGGAAAGAGCAGCCCATTCTCCGTGTTGGACAGTTGATGTTCTTATAAAGAGTTTCCTAAGGGCTTTCAATTTATGTAATTTTACAAATAAACTCCAAAATAGACTCTTAGTGAGTTATAAGTGTACGTTCTCATTTATTCATTTAACAAATACCTAATAATCATCTACTATGTGCAAGAGACTTTATTAGATCATGTTTATCATTTGGAAGAAGTTAATTTGAGATTAATAATTTTTTTACAAAAGTAAAATTAAGTCATGTGGTTATTCATGATTAAATAATGCTAATATGTATGAATTTGGGCCAGCAGGCAATAAAATAGTTCTTGGCATAAGCTGATTATTGATTACAATGCTTTGAATGAAGCTAAAACAATATTTCACTAGTTTATGTAGAATCAGCATAACATTATATTTTAACATTAAATTTGCATTCAATAAAATTACATTAATTTTATCCAAATCACAGCTTTGAAAGGTAAGAAATTGACCTGGCTTGGTAAACTAAGTTAATAAATGAAACATGGCTTGAGACTTAACTGTTTTTAGAATGGCTACAGTTTCTCAAGAAGGTCTAATAATCTTTTCAATCAGAATCCTATTGTCACAGACTTTTTTTTCCTTTTTCCAAAGAAAAGAGTCCATCCCTAATAAACATCTCTTACAGAAACCAGAATGCCATCTACTGGCAGCCTCCAAAATTCTGTAAACTTTTAAACAAAACAATTTATGCTTAATCAATTTAAAATAAGATATATATATTTAATAAAGAAATACCTAGATTTTGAAATAACATCTATAGTAATATGTTCACATATTTAAAAATTGAGGTATTATCTAAATGCACATTACGTTTTATTACCTTCATAGGAAAATGCTTCCATAAAATAATATAAATGATATAAGTACCAAATAGCTAATATCCCAATGTTCTTACTAACTTTCAGGGGTAAAACTCCCTTAAATAAAAAAGGTATTCAGAGTTCAAAAATATTGTTTAATATATCTAGATATCATTAGGTCACCAATTTATTTCTTAACTTACTATTTAGTTCCAAAGAATATTGATAGAAATTGTACATAGCATAGATAAGAAAGTTTTATTGAAAGCTGATTTTGTGATTAAAGGCTGCAGGAAAAGCACATTGAAATTTTATAGTTAGTTATGTAATTAATTGACTTAATAAGCCTTTTGAGGAAAGGCTTTAAAAATGTATTGTTACCAAATATATAATCATTATTTTTAAATAGTTAAAAATATTAACAATTAAACTATTAAATATTAAACTTATACCTATAATATCATATGTACATACATATGTATGTGTATATATATATTCCAGATGTTTATATATGTATATATGTAATATATATTCCAGATGTCTCATTCAATTGATTCTAAAATAAAAGAAAGTAATGAACATGGAAAATCAACTTTTGATTTTAAAGCATCAATAATCTCCTTTAAAAATAATCCATGCATCATTTTAATGGTTTACTGCAAGCATTTTCTTATCCTTTCATTGTTCTTTCATGTATAATTTTACACACTTATAAGATTTAATTCCAAGAGAAGAATTCATACAAAGATTATGAAAGCTTTGAGAATGGATGCATATCATAATCTGCGTTGTAAAGCAACCAATTCCCCTACATTTTGTAGGGGTCTTGTTCCCTCAATCTATCAGTAGGAGGCTTTATGGGGGAAGCCTAAAGGCTGCCATGCCATCCTATGAATGTGCATAATTCATACAGAAGAATGTATTTCAGGGAATCTTGAAATCTTGTCATGTCTTTTTCAGTTAAAGTATGAGAAGAGTACTTAAAAGGTAAATCCTATCCATCCAGAAAGTCATTTTTAAAAGGCCATTATAAAAGAAGTTCTCAGAACTCTGGCTCCAGCAAAGATATAAAGGTTAAAAATTGCCTAGGAAGTCCTATTCTATGATTATCTTATTTTAAATGCAGATTGTCAGCAACTTTGTACCATGCATGTTCATGATAAAGTTTAGAGAAATGAAAAGATACGATAGGAGGAAGAAGAGCATTTTCTTGCACAGAAATTTAAGAAAGAGCACAAAATGTTAAATAAACCAGCTTTAAAATTGTGATCATTCTTATACAAGGCAAAGAAGATAGTATTAATTTATTTTCCAGTTGCTCGTATATATTAATATTTGGTATACTGTTTTTTACTTAAATATAATAATTCACAGAAAAAGCATTCTGTAGTGACATACTCATATTTTGAATGATCCATATAAAACTATTCCTTACAAAAGAGTTTTGTAATCTACTTTCAAAAATGCAAGAGATGCTACACATTAATTCATAAAGAAATTTGAAATTAATTTATGCCTATACACAGATATATGTATTATCTCATTGCTTAAATAAAACATTTATAAAGTAACTGGACTATCTTGCCCTTGTAAAAGTGCACTAGTTTAGACCACAGAAAAAAATTTTAAATGAATTAAAATATTACATATCATCTGCTCTTCTTTCTGTCCTGAAAAAATTTTCAGGTAGCCAACTGTTCTGAAATAAATTTCCCTGCAGTTGCTATAGTGATGATAATAATTTTCCTGCTTCTATTTGTGTGATAGAGGTTCCTAGCAGAACACTTGAAAAGGTAAGCTAAACAAAATGAAGACACTGTTAGTTCTCATCTTCAAGGCAGCCTCCTTGAATTTAGTTCACAATTACAGGACTCAACAATCGTCGACAATTTTATTATATGTATATTATCGTAATCCTTCTCAATGTCACCCTAAAAATTATACAGCAGAGATGAGCCCTCTTTTTTTTATTATAAGTTAAAGTCATTGGACAGAAGATATTTAAGTTAATTCTAAATGTTTTGTGAGAAAATCAATGATTGAAGCAAAGGTACTGCTCCATTAGCTATTTTTATCCATTAAAAAGCTTTATTTTTCTAACAATATAATGATTGTATGTTATGTATTTATTTACAATGTAATACATATGTAATATGTAATACAATGTAATACATATGTAATACATATGTATGTATATATTTCACTTCAATGGTACACATTGTTCAAGTCTTATTTTATCTCAGTGTTGCTGTAAACTAAAGAGCTTAGGAGTTACTTGTCAAACCGGATGCATCATCAAAGGCATGTCATAGATAAAACAGTATTGCTTAGATATATATTCTACCACAGTGATGTAGAAAAGTAATAGTATTTACCTTAAAACTTCTGGGAAATTTAGATAGCTTTAAAAATTGTTGGTTCAGAAAGAAATCATGCAAAGCAGCTCATACACATATAGAAAGCATTTTATGTCATTTTGATAAAGAAGCAGAAATGTTTAGTCTGACTCTCAAAATCCAAATGGTTAGTTAAAAATAACCATCACAGTTCAAGGAAGTATTTTACTAAAACACTTACCACACTTTACAATCATGGTTATATTATAAAGATGCATAACAATTGTGTGCTAGTAGAACCTGTGAGTATTTTACTTCATTAGCATGCTTATTCTTTTACATTTTCATTAACTCCTAAAAGCAACCTTTTTGGTTATAAATAAGCCATGTTTTCAATGGTGTATATTAGTTTTCTATTGCTGTGCGACAAATTATCTCAAATTTAGTATCTAAAACAACACTGGTATATTGAGTCCAGGCACAGTGTGACAGGCTTAAAATTTCTGGTCCTGGTCAGAATTCACCCATTCTAAGTCTGAAATCAAGTTGTCAGGCAAACTGAGTTCTCCTCTGGAAGCTTTCAGATAGGATCACCTTAAAATTCATTCAGGTTATTGGGAAAATTCAGTCCCTTGTGATTGTAGTACTAAAGTATGTGTTTCCTCGGAGGCTATTAGTTGGGGGTCCACTCTGCTCTGCCGGTAGAAGCTGCCTGCATTCCTTGTCTCATGCCCCTCCCCCCACCTTCAAAGCCAGCAAAGGAGAATCTTTCTCATGTAGAATCCCTCTCATTCTCTGAATCTCTGAGTTGAAGAAAATCCCAGTACTTTTAAAGGGCTCCACTGATTAGGTCAGGCTCACCCTAAATAATCTCCCTTTGTTAAAGTCTACTGTGGCATATAAATTAACCTAATTTGGAGAGTAAAGCCCATTATATCCATGGTCCTAGGGATTATGGAGGGTGTATATACCAGAGGGTGGATATTGTTGGGGTTCACCTTAGAATTCTTCTACCATGTGATAAAAATGCACTTGGTTATTTCATGCGACAGGTGTCATTCATATATATATATATATATATATATATATATATATATATATATATATATATATATATATGACTCAAGATAGATTGTATGTAATACAGTACTAAGAAATTTATTTAAAAAAATAATTGCAATTTTTTTCCAAGATAGAAGGCAAGTGTACAGTTACAGGGAATTACGAGTTTTCATACAGCATTATGTAGATGGTAGAAGGTAATTGGAGCCCTCTTTTCCTTCTCAAAATTGCCAATAATAGAAGATCACAATCATAATCCAAAATCAAATGACACTGAAAGGTAACTCAAGTAGTTTTTTAGAAGCACTTTGGTCAAAAATCTAACTCACCTCAGTTTTCCTATCATTTCTTTTCTTTACTAGGATACATTTGGGCAAGATATAAAAATACAGACATGCAAAAAAGAGAGATGAATATGAAAGTCAATTTTTTTCATTACTAAATTGGGATAAGTTATGTGTATCAATGTTTCAGTTTGGGAATCATACAACATGAATTTGATTTCATGCTCTATCACTTATTAACTTTGTGATCTTGAACAAGCTAATACATTCCTTGAACTTCAATGTTGTTACCTGTAAAATGGAAATAATAATTGTATGTAATACAACTTCTGTGAAGAAAATTGGGATAAAGCATATAGCCTAATTCTTCCATAAAGCCAAGTACTCAATAAATGGCACTTATTGTTATTAGTATTATTATTATTGTTTTTATTGATGTTACTTACCAAGAATTTATGTAAGATGTTCAAGGAATAACAAAAATTACTAATATATTTATTATTATATAAATATAGTATAGAAATGATAATCGATGCAATATAGAGAGAATTTTAATTAATCCTCACAACATTTTATAATATAGATATTATTATTTCCATTGTGCAGATAAGGAAACCAATTAAGGTTGTTATAAGATATGCTCAAAGCCCAGAACTGATTGGTAGCAGAGTGAAGAGTCCAACTAAGTCCTATGCTTGCAGTCATCCCTCTCTGATACACACCTTTCCTAAAAGTCACAGGAGCCCATTCACTTCAATTACCTAATCTGACCTTATAAACAATGGCTGCTTACCACCTGATATTCAGGGAAACTAAAAAATGTCCCTGTCGATCAAGACAGGTATCAGAGAACATTACCTAAAGGAGATATCTCTTATATTCTGGGACTCACAGAAGTCCTGTTGGTTAAAGACAGTGGAAAACTGAAAAAACCAAAGATAACCTTGATTAACCATACAGTATTGGTAAGGGCCAGTCCTGGACAGATTTTCTTTAGCGTTCTTTCGCAATAAACCAGACAACTGATTACTATCTAAACATCTATACATATATATTTATGAAAGTTCAAGTGACCCTAATATCAGAGAACACTTAAACTGAGACAATGATATCATTTACACAAAAGTCTTATTAGATCTACTGGTAGTTTCAAACCATGTTACAAGCACAGTCTAAGTCATCTTAGTGACAAAAGCAATTGTGTGCAAATTTCTGATTATGTAGTTAATAATTTATTTTACTATGGGCAGTTTAAACCAGAAGTTTATATTTAAAACAGGTATTTTCCTAAACAAAATATGTTTATAGGCCAGAGATGTGAAGCCATAACCTGACCAATGACATGTGGGTCATGAGTAAACATATGATCTGCCACAGTGACTCAATTAACCATCCATCAATGTAATTGCATAATACATCAGAAGAGCTAGACTCCACCATTGAGGGTCAACATCCCATATTAAATTTAACAGGAAAAATCATCACTATGCTATAGCTTATTTGGCTATATCATAGAAAATATTTTAAAATGATACATTGGATACTGTATTTATAATTTTTGTTCTCTGGAAGACATTTTTGACAAACAGTTTTGGGCTGCTATTAAGAAATGATTCTTCTTATGATAAGCGGGTTTAGGTGAAAAGCACAACTTACAAGACAGGTATAGAATTTTAATCAATTCTAATCATGTTAGTGTTGAAATAAGAAAGAAGAAGGTATATCATTTACACATTATGTAAATTATGTATAAAGTTAACGCATTACAAACTTCTAAGAAGAGCCATGGCTGAACTGATTTATGCAACTTTCTAGACATTGAATCTTTCTGGAATGTTACACATGACAAAATAATGACAATACTCTATAAGTAATTTAAAAAATGTGTGTGTGAGAATTAACCTAGATTGGAAGTATGATAGTGAAAGAGCTTGAAATTATGAGCAAATAAACATTGTGCCAGGTTTATATTTCATAATTAAGATGTACTTATTAAATCAGGAAATGCCAGGTTCCTATCTGACATTCTTCTCCTTCATTAAGGTTCACATCCTGAGGAATGATTCCACATCATTAACCTTATGTGAATTTACCCACAAGCCTTAGCATAAAGAGGAAAAAAAAACTGGAGAGGAATTAAAGGAGATATTTTAGTCAATCAATACATAATTGCTATTTGCATTTTATGCAATTTGCATTACATTTGGGGAGAAGAAGAAATCATTGGCCAGAGCCCTGTTCCTACATAATTATTGATATGGAAAAAAATTCCATGCCACTAGATTTATTTTCTACTTTTCCAGGATTTGACCTTCCTCTGGTATAATTAAATTTTTCCTGACCTACAGTTGTTTGATATAAAATCTTACTAGATTTCTGATTTTGTTTATTTTTTTTCTGGAATTAGCCCACTATTTTAGAATAAAGTATAATAGTATTTAACACAAGAAGAAGGAAATACTAAATATATTAACCTTCTAAGAAAACAAAAATTGTATGAGGTTAACTGATTATCTGTTGTGTTAGGTAATAGTTAAAAAAAAAAAGAAGAAGAAGAAGGAGGGACCAAGAAGAAGAAATGAACAAGCCTTCAAAAATCAGCTCAGTGCTTTGTGACCACCTAGAGGGATGGGATAGGGAGTGTGGGAGGGAGACACAAGAGGGAGGGGATATGGGGATATATATATACATATAGCTGATTCACTTTGTTATACAGCAGAAACTAACACAACATTGTAAAGCAATTATACGCCAATAAAGATGTGAAAGAAAGAAAGAAAGAAAGAAAGAAAGAAAAAGAAAAAGAAAGAAGGAAGGAAGGAAGGAAGAAAGAGAGAGAGAGAAAGAAAGAAAGAAAGAAAGAAAGAAAAAAAGAAAAAGAAAAGCAAGAAAGAAAGAAGGAAGGAAGGAAGGAAGAAAGAGAGAGAGAAAGAAAGAAAGAGAAAGAAAGAGGGAAAGAAAGAAAGAAAAAATGTTTTTGCTACAGAAACTGAACTGCTATGGCTATCAGCACTGATGAGGATGGTGAAATTGTCTGAAAAAGAAACCAGGCACTACAATGAAAAGATATTCTCTATTACTAAAATTAACTTGAAAAGCTAACATCTACACAGACACTATTTACTCAGTTGGACCCAAATAAGAACTATTTCCTATTTGGGAATTGTCAATTCTCCCCATCCTTTAGATTTTCGTTATCAAAAAGCCTCTATAGACTACTGATAATTCTTTTGTGTTAAGTGTACGCTCTTTACCACTCTTCCAGATATAAAGATTTAATCTAAGAATAAAGTCCTTCAGGACTTGGATGCTCCTGTGGAAACAAACACCTTCTGCCACAACTTCACTGCTTCAACAGAAAGTCATAAGGGCTACTGAGATTATTCTTGCCCATCAAAATCTCTGCCACATTATGTATATCCTACCATCCAAGAAAACTACCTATGATATTCTCCTCACACAAAAGATAGCCAGCAGTTTCAGTGCCAATGCCAAAGCCATTCAAAGATGTTTAACTGGCAGATTTCCACTTGAAAACTGTAAACTGAAGCTTACTTACTTTTACCATTATGGATGGGCTTACAGGCAAACTTAGTTCATGTCATTGCACTTAAGAAATTTAATTCTTATAAAATAGTTCTGTCTGATGTCACTTCATACTTTCATCCACTAAAATAAAAAGAAAGAAACCCAAAAAGGAAAAAGAAAAGAAAAGAAAAAGGCAAAGAATTAACTGGACTTTCCATAATAAAACAAAATCTCTTTGTTGTAATAAAATCCTTCATACTTCATTTTGAACAGATGATCCCACTTTTTTTTGAGTGAATGCATGAAGGTCATATTAGTTTAATTTTTGAAATTCTTTTATGCTACCTCCAAGCATATTTATCCCTTCACCCAATTTTTACTCCTTTCTTTCTTGCTTTAGGGGCCAATGATTTTTAACATGATTCATGTTGCTCTTCTTGGTATTTGGAGGCAGGTGGGATCAGAATCACCAGAACTATTATAGAATTCCACATAATCACCACGAGAAGACTGAAATTTGAGGTCCCAATCAAGTTACTGTGTGGGAATTCTGCTACTTTTATGTTCAATATCATTAGTCATTAGAAAAATGCAAATTAAATCCAAAATGGGTTGCCTAATAGACTGGCTACAAAATTAAAATTAAAACTGACAATTCCAGGTGCTGACAAGGACATGGCACATCTTGAGTTGTCATACGTAGCTGGTGAAAATGCAAAATGATACAATCAATCTGGAAAACAGTTTGATAGCTTTATATTCATACAATAATCTGCCTGTGTATGTATATAGCGGCTTTATTTCTAATAGCAGAACACTGGAAACAACCTAAATGTCTCTCAAGTGAGGAAGGGAAAAACAAAGTGTGGTTCATTCATATAAGGGAATATTACTCAGCAATCAAAAGGAGTTGACTATTGAAACTTGTAACAATGTGAGTGAATCACAAATACATTAAGGTAGCTGAAACAAGTCATAGAAAGCTAAAAATTCTACCATTCCTCTTATATGACATTCTAGAAATGACAAAATTATAAGAATGGAGAACAGATTATTGGTTGCCAGGGGTCAAGAGAGAAAGCAGGGCTTAAATACAAGGATTAGCACATGGGAGACTGATGGAACTATAATGTATCTTAACTGTGGTGGCGGTTATGAGTATATGCATTTATCAAAACTCACAGAACTGTTGACCCAACAGTATGAATTTTAATGTATGTAAATTTTTAAATTTGAATAAGATATACTTAGTAAATTGTAATTTTGAACAACTAATAGGCTCTGCAGTGGGAAAAGTATGACTTTTTTCTCTGGAACAATAGAGCACTTGAGCTCAGATACTAGAACATGATGACTGATGAAAATTCTTGGAAGTAGCAATTCTTAGGGGACAAGAGCTTGGTCAGAGAAAGTACAAAATGAGCCTGGAACATCTTGTTGTGACAAAAATTTTAAAAGTGCTAAAAGAATAATGAGACATGCCAAAAAGACATAGAAGTCAGCTTGAAGGTGTTCCCACTTACAAAATATGGTATAATTTGAACATTAAAATACATTAACAATATTAATGGATTATAACCCATCGAATAAAATAAAAATCCATAAGGTCATACTGGTGTATATATATACACACAGATAAAGAGAGAAAGAGAGAGGGAGAGGAAATTTTTTACTTACAACAAGATGCTAACTAATACATTTAGTACCAATTATGGAATTAGAATTAGAAAATAAATATTTAGCAACTGTCACAGATGTCAAGACTGGTGAGTTTAAGTATTTTTTATGAATGGAATATTTACATAGTTTCAAAGAACGCTACCACAAAATACTTATTAAATACAAAGAGGTAAATGGAGAAACTATGTAGACACCACATTAATCAAATGATTAAAATTAACATGACACAATGTAACAAAACAAAATCGAGTACTACCTGTAAAAATGCAATAAAAGGAACACAATATAACCTCTATGATGTTCTTTCCGAAGCGCATAATATTAATTTAATCATGAGGAAACATCAGACAAACCCAAATTGTGGGACATTATGCAAAATAATTGGTCTATAATATTTAAACATGTCAAGGTTATACAAGTCAGGGAAAGACTATTTCAGATTGAAAAAGCTTGAAAAGACATGACAACTAAAATCAATATGTGATCCTGGATTAGATTCTTCTGGATGAGATTCAAGAAATTCTTGAAATAACTGGGAAAAAAAGAATGTGTCCCTATATTGGTACAGTAATGTGTCAATATTTATTTCTCAATGTTGAAAATTATACTGTGGTTATGTAGGAGAATGTCTTTGTGGGAATGCCCCACTTAACCACTTGGGGGAAAAAATGTCATATCAGCAACTTACTCTAAATAGGTTAAAAAGAGATAGTTTTATTAATTCTGTAAAAAGTATGAGCTTTCAAGACAACCTTTTGTGATATTGGTTGTCTCAATCTATGGGACTTTGATAAACCATGCGAAATGTATTTCAGGATTGTCTTTTGATGAGGAGAATAAGAAAAGCATTTTTCTTTTTTTAACATCTTTATTGGAGTATAATTGCTTTACAATGGTGTGTTAGTTTCTGCTGTATAACAAAGTGAATCAGCTATACGTATACATATATCCCCATATCTCTTCCCTCTTGTGTCTCCCTCCCACCCTCCCTGTCCCACCCCTCTAGGTGGTCACAAATAACCGAGCTGATCTCCCTGTGCTATGTGGCTGCTTCCCACTAGCTATCTATTTTACATTTGGTAGTGTATATATGTCCATGCCACTCTCTCACTTTGTCACAGCTTACCCTTCCCATTCCCATATCCTCAAGTCCATTCTCTACATTGGCATCTTTATTCCTGTCCTGCCCCTAGGTTCTTCAGAACCTTTTTTTTTTTTTTTTTTTTTTTAGATTCCATATATATGTGTTAGCATACGGTGTTTGTTTTTCTCTTTCTGACTTTCTTCACTCTGTATGACAGACTCTAGGTCCATCCACCTCACTACAAATAACTCAATTTCGTTCCTTTTTATGACGGAGTAATAGTCCATTGTATATATGTGCCACATCTTCTTTATCCATTCATCTGTCCATGGACACATAGGTTGCTTCCGTGTTCTGGCTATTGTAAATAGAGCTGCAATGAACATTGTGGTACATGACTCTTTTTCAATTACGGTTTTCTCAGGGTATATGCCCAGTAGTGGGATTGCTGGGTCATATGGTAGTTCTATTTTTAGATTTTTAATAAACCTCCATAGTGTTCTCCACAGTGGCTGTTTCAATTTACATTCCCACCAACAGTGCAAGAGGGTTCCCTTTTCTCCATACCCTCTCCAGCATTTATTGTTTGTAGTTTTTTTTTAATGTTGGCCATTCTAACTGGTGTGAGGAGATACCTCATTGTAGTTTTGATTTGCATTTCTCTAATGACTAGTGATGTTGAGCATCCTTTCATGTGTTTGTTGACAATCTGTATATCTTCTTTGGAGAAATGTCTATTTAGGTTTTCTGCCCATTTTTGGATTGGGTTGTTTGTTTCTTTGATATTGAGCTGCATGAGCTGCTTGTATATTTTGGAGATTAATCCTTTGTCACTTGCTTCGTTTGCAAATATTTTCTCCCATTCTGAGGGTTGTCTTTTCGTCTTGTTTATGGTTTTCTTTGCTGTGCAAAAGCTTTTAAGTTTCATTAGGTCCTATTTGTTTATTTTTGTTTTTATTTCCATTTCTCTAAGAGGTGAGTCATAAAGGATCTTGCTGTGATTTATGTCATAGAGTGTTCTGCCTATGTTTTCCTCTAAGAGTTTCATAGTGTCTGGCCTTACATTTAGGTACCTAATCCATTTTGAGTTTATTTTTGTGTATGGTGTTAGGGAATGTTCTAATTTCATTCTTTTACATGTAGCTGTCCAGTTTTCCCAGCACCTCTTATTGAAGAAGCTGTCTTTTCTCCATTGTATATTTTTGCCTCCTTTATAAAAGATAAGGTGACTATATATGCATGGATTTATCTCTGGGCTTTCTATCCTGTTCTATTTATCTATATTTCTGTTTTTTCCCAATACCATATTATCTTGATTACTTTAGCTTTGTAGAATAGTCTGAAGTCAGGGAACCTGATTCCTCCAGCTCCATTTTTCTTTCTCAAGATTGCTTTCGCTATGCAGGATCTTTTGTGTTTCCATACAAATTGTACAATTTTTTGTTCTAGTTCTGTGAACAATGCCAATGGTAGTTTGATAGGGATTGCGTTGAATCTGTAGATTGCTTTGTGTAGTATAGTCATTTTCACAATGTTGATTCCTCCAATCCAAGAACATGGTATTTCTCTCCATCTGTTTGAATCATTTTAATTTCTTTCATCAGTGTCTTATAGTTTTCTTCATACAGGTCTTTTGTCTCCTTAAGTAGATTTATTCTTAGGTATTTTATACTTTTTGTTGCAATGGTAAATGGGGTGTTTCCTTAATTTCTCTTTCAGATTTTTCATCATTAGTGTATAGGAATGCAAGAGATTTCTGTGCATTAATTTTGTATCCTGCTACTTTACCAAATTCATTGATTAGCTCTAGTAATTTTCTGGTAGCATCTTTAGGATTCCCTGTGCCATCTGCCAACAGTGACAGCTTTACTTCTTCTTTTCTTATTTGCATTCCTTTTATTTCTTTTTCTTCTCTGATAAATCTTCCAAAACTATGTTGAATAATAGTGGTGAGAGTAGGCAACCCTGTCTTGTTCCTGATCTTAGTGGAAATGGTTTCAGTTTTCCACCATTGAGAACGATGTTGGCTGTGGGTTTCTCATATATGGCCTTTATTATGTTGAGGGAAGTTCCCTCTATGCCTACTTTCTGGAAGGTTTTTATAATACATGGGTGTTGAATTTTGTCAAAAGCTTTTTCTGCATCTATTGAGAGGCTCATGTGGTTTTTCTCCTTCAAATTATTAATATGGTCTATCACATTGATTGATTTGCGTATATTGAAGAATCCTTGCATTCCTGCAATAAACCCTGCTTGATCATGGTGTATGATCCTTTTAATATGCTGTTGGATTCTGTTTGCTAGTATTTTGTAGGATTTTTGCATCTATGTTCATCGGTGATATTGGCCTGTAGTTTTCTTTTTTTTGTGACATCTTTGTCTGGTTTTGGTATCAGGGTGATGGTAGCCTCATACAATGAGTTTGGGAGTGTTTCTCCCTCTGCTATATTTTGGAAGAGTTTGAGAAAGGTAGGTGTTAGCTCTTCTCTAAATGTTTGATAGAATTCTCCTGTGAAGCCATCTGGTCCTGGGCTTTTGTTTGTTGGAAGATTTTAGTTACAATTTCAATTTCAGTGCGTGTGATTGGTCTGTTTATATTTTCTATTTCCTCCTGGTTCAGTCTCAGAAGGTTGTGCTTTTTTAAGAATGTGTCCATTCCTTCCAGGTTGTCCATTTTATTGGCATATAGTTGCTCCTAGTAATCTCTCATGATCCTTTGTATTTCTGCAGTGTCAGCTGTTACTTCTCCTTTTTCATTTCTAATTGCATTGATTTGAGTCATTTCCCTTTTTTCTTGTTGAGTCTGCCTAATGGTTTATCAATTTTGTTTATCTTCTGAAAGATCCAGTTTTTAGTTTTATTAATCTTTGCTATTTTTTCCTTCATTACTTTTTCATTTATTTCTCATCTGATCTTTATGATTTCTTTCCTTCTGCTAACTTTGGGGTTTTTTGTTCTTCTTTCGCTAATTGCTTTACGTGTAAGGTTAACTTGTTTATTTGAGATGTTTCTTGTTTCTTGAGGTAGGATTGTATTGCTATAAACTTCCCTCTTAGAACTGATTTTGTTGCATTCCGTAGGTTTTGGGTCATCGTGTTTTCATTGTCATTTGTTTCTAGGTATTTTTTGATTTCCTCTTTGATTTCTTCAGTGATCTCTTGGTTATTTAGTCGTGTATTGTTTAGCCTCCATGTGTTTGTATTTTTTACAGTTTTTTTCCTGTAATTGATATCTAGTCTCATAGCATTGTGTTCAGAAAAGATACTTTATATGATTTCAGTGTTCTTAAATTTACAAAGGTTTGATTTGTGACCCAAGATATGATCTATCTTGGAGAATGTTCCATGAGCACTTGAGAAGATACTGTATTCTCTTGTTTTTGGATGGAATGTCCTATAAATATCAATTAAATCCATCTTGTTTAATGTATCATTTAAAGCTTGTGTTTCCTTATTTAATTTCATTTTTGATGATCTGTCTATTGGTGAAAGTGGGTGTTAAAGTCCCCTACCATGATTGTGTTACTGTCGATTTCCCCTTTTATGGCTGTTAGCATTTGCCTTATGTATTGAGGTACTCCTATGTTGGTTGCATAAATATTTACAACTATTATATCTTCTTCTTCGATTGCTCTCTTGATCATTATGTAAGGTCCTTCTTTGTCTCTTGTAATAATCTTTATTTTAAAGTCTATTTTATCTGATATGAGAATTGCTACTCCTGCTTTCTTTTGATTTCCATTTGCATGGAATATCTTTTTCCATCTCACACTGTATGTTTCCCTAAGTCTGAAATGGGTCTCTTGTAGACAGCATATATATGGGTATTGTTTTTGTATCCATTCAGTCAGTCTATGTCTTTTGGTTGGAGCTTTTAATCCACTTACATTTAAGGTAATTATCGATATGTATGTGCCTATTACCATTTTCTTAGTTGTTTTGGGTTTGTTGTTGTACGTCTTTTCCTTCTCTTGTGTTTACTGCCTAGAGAAGTTCCTTTAGCATTTGTAGTAAATCTCGTTTGGTGATGCTGAGTTCTCTAAGCTTTTGCTTGTCTGTAGAGGTTTTAATTTCTCCATCGCGTATGAATTAGATCCTTGCTGGGTAGTGTAACCTTGGTTGTAGGTTTTTCCCTTTCATCACTTTAAATATGTCCTGCCACACCTTTTTGGCTTGCAGAGTTTCTGCTGAAAGATCAGCTGTTAACCTTATGGTGATTCTCTTTTATGTTTTTTGTTGCTTTTCCCTTGCTGCTTTTAATATTTTTTCTTTGTATTTAAGTTTTGATAGTTTGATTAATATGTGTCTTGGAGTGTTTCTACTTGGATTTGTCCTCTAGGGACTCTCTGTGCTTCCTGGACTTGACTGACTATTTTCTTTTCCCTATTAGGGAAGTTTTCAACTATAATCTCGTCCAGTATTTTCTCAGACCTTTTGTTTTTCTCTTCTTTTTTTGGGACCCCTCTAATTTGAATGTTTGTGTTTTTAATGTTGTCCCAGATGTCTCTGAGACTGTCCTCAATTCTTTTCATTCTTTTTTCTTTATTCTCCTCTGCAGCAGTTACTTCCACTATTTCATCTTCCAGGTCACTTATCCGTTCTTCTGCCTCAGTTATTCTGCTGTTGATCCCTTCTAGAGAAATTTTGATTCCAATTATTGTGTTGTTCATCATTGTTTGTTTGCTCCTTAGTTCTTCTATGTCCTTGTTAAACACTTCTTGTGTTTTCTCCATTCTATTTCCAATATTTTGGATTATCTTTACTATCATTATTCTGAATTCTTTTTCAGGTAGACTGCCTATTTCCTCTTCACTTTTTGGTCTGGTGTGTTTTTGCCTTGCTCCTTCATCTGCTGTGTATTTCTCTGTCTTCTCATTTTGCTTAACTTAGTGTGTTTGGTGTCTCCTTTTGCAGGCTGCATGTTCGTAGTTCCTGTTGTTTTTGGTGTCTGCCCCAGTGGGTTAGGTTGGTTCAGTGGGCTGTGTTAGCTTCTTGGTGGAGGGGACTGGTGCCTGTGTTCTGGTGGATGAGACTGGATCTTGTCTTTCTGGTGGGCAGGTCCACGTCCAGTGGTGTGTTTTGGGGTGTCTGTGAGCTTATTATGATTTTAGGCAACCTCTCTGTTAATGGATGGGGTTGTGTTCCTGTCTTGCTAACTGTTTGGTATGGGGTGTCCAGCACTGTAGCTTGGTGGTAGTTGAGTGGAGGTGGGTCTTAACATTGAGATGGAGATCTCTGGGAGAGCTTTTGCCATTTGCTATTACATGGGGCCAGGAGGTCTCTGGTGGTCCAGTGTCCTGAACTTGGTTCTCCCACCTAAGAGGCTCAGGCCTGACACCTGGCCAGAGCACCAAGACCCTGTCAGCCACAGAGCTGCTAGTGTTGGAGGGTCTCCTGCAGAGGTGGTGGGTATCTGTGGTTCACTGTAAGGACCAGGACACTGGCAGCAGAAATTCTGGGAAGTATTCCTTGGCGTGAGCCCTCCCAGAGTCTGCCATTAGCCCCACCAAAGAGCCTGCAGGCTCCAGTGCTGGTCACCTCAGACCAAAATCTGCATTTTTCTACTAGATGTCATCGTTTCTTGTTTTATGGCTTACCTAATGTGTATTAACTCTCATACTTCCATGTTGTACAATACATGCATATGAATAGAATGGGTTCCTTCTCATTTGACCGTATAGAATCAAACAGAGAATTCTTAGGAAAGGAGTTAAAGGTGTGCATCATGGGCTTGAAGTGAAGTGATATCAAGTTGGACGTTACATAAAGATGTGCTGAACTGGTTTCCATAGAGGTGGCTGGAAAGAATCAGGTGAGATAGAGTATCAGAAGTGGTATGAAAGAAGTAATCACCCTGGCACCATTCAGATTGTTCATGCCTTTTATTATAGCTGACAACTAACCTACTATGTGGAGCCTAATGTTTGTGAGTGAGGGATGGTATAATGTAAGTTCATCACAGGGTCAGTTCAGATGTTGGCCAAATACAATCTCTGCAAAAGGTAATGTAGAATCATTAGTGCAAAAGCTACAGTGGCCAGAGCTACTGGAGATATTTTTAGAATACTTATTCTTAAATACAGAAGGTTATATTCTTCCTCTGGAACAAAGTCTATACTTCAGCTCTACTACTGAGGCTTGCCACATAGCATCCTTATGCAACAGAGATACTACCAGCACCATCAGATTGACTTGACCATATAGCCCCTGTGGCAGGGAAGACTGCCCTTTACCCTAGGGTCTGTTTGAAACTGACAGCTTTCAGTATCCAAGAACAGTATAAATTGCATTCAAAATTCTCAGAATTCCACCAAACACTGAAACTCTTTATGGCAGTTGCGAATTGCTAAAGAAATTGAGGAAAAAAAAAAAAAAAAGGAAGGTGATGTCCCAGGATGGATGCCTCATATCTTAAAACTCCTAAAATGTTCAGGAGTTTTTTCTTAAGGCTTAATATTCCACCCTCTCACACATGCCTTGTGGTTTACTAGGGCATCAAGCTTCTTTCCTGATCCTTACTCACCATGTTCAATTGAAATAATATTATCAATACTGTGAACCAATATGACGGCATGGCATCTGCAGAATGTCAAGATAATTCTGTTTATCAGAGTCTTTGCAGAACTGGTCACTACATTAATGGATGAAATAAAAGACAGATAAGTCCAACAGGTTCTGAAGCGATGCATAAATGGTGTCCAAAATAAGCCAGTAGCAAATAACAAAATCTGGAGAACAGAGCATATGAGTTTTTTATTGCTGTCATAAAAAATTAAGACAAAACTTAGTGACTTAAAACAAGCCCTGTTTATTGTCTCACAAGCTCTTTGCTTAGGGCCCAGTTTTGCTCCCATGAAGTGGTCTTACACAGCTTCAGATCAGTCATCTTGGCCCTTGGATCTACCCTCGAAATTTTCTTTCTTTTCATAAAAAATGGCTCATATTTGAAACTGAGTAGCCTTCTTAACTTTCTTCCTTCTCACAGAATAAGATTTTTTTCTTTTTTAACTGTCAGCACTTTTAATCCAAGTTTGTAGTGGTTCACCCAATACAATTCTCCTGAAACATTATGATTTAGGGTGCTGTGGATAGCACCTTTAAGATTCGAAGAAGCCTCTTCATCTAGCTTTCTGAGACACAGCTTTAAATTTTTCTGAGGTTTCAAAAAGTGTCCTTCACTTTCACCCTAGGCTAGATGTTTACTATGAGGTTGTGTGTTACGAGCAGCACCCAAAATATGATCTTTACCCGACTTAGTTTCTAATTTTCAGAGTCTTCTGCCAGAAAACCCTAAGGATAGGAAACGATTTTCTTTTTTAACAGAGCAAGTCATAACTCCTTTATATTTCCTCTGATTTTGATAGGAAACTAAATATATCCAGTTGGCACTTCCCATATTTTTTCTAGAAATCTTATCAAAGCTACTAATACTTTTTTCATGTTACTGCAGGTGAGATTCTCACTAATTGTTTTGTAGTACAAAATTTGAATCCTCTTTACTTCAGCCTCTAATAGCAATTTCCTTTATGCTCTCAGGCCTTCACCTGCCACCTGGCCCCAAAGCATGTAGTCTACTATTTTGTTATGAAAACACCCGACTTCTGGGTACCAGTTTCTGTTGCAGTAATCTGTTGCTATAGAAGAAAGCACCTTAAAAGCTAATGGCTTAAGACAATAAGTATTTATTTGTTCCTGATTCTGAAATATTGACTGGGTTTGATTGGAACAGCTTGCCAGTGTTCCCCACTGTATCTTCTAGGGCTGGAGGCCCATGAGGACTTCTTCCCTCACGTATCTGGTGTCTCAGCTGGGATAGTTAGAACAACTGGAACCAGGCTGGGCATCTTTCTCTCTCTCTCCATAAGGGTTTTCCATGTCTTCCTCAAGGCTTGGCAACTGGGTTCCAAAAAGAAGTACTCCAAGAAGGCAGGTGTTAATGTGCAAGGGCTTACTGAGCTTCCAATTGCATTATGCCTCTCATGTCCCAGTGGCCAAAACTAATCACATTTAGTTGCATGGTCAAGTTTGGAATCAGTGGGAGAGAAGAACACACAAAGGTGTTAATTCCAAGAGGTTCTAGGTTCATTGAGCCCATCAAAGTAACTGTCTGCAACAAGTTTCTTAAATAACTTCCCTGGCTTAAGTCTCACTCTGTCTCCTGCCTCATCCATTCTCAAGGCTGCTACTAGCATGTATGTTTCATCTTCATGAAATAGAGATCTTATACAAACCGTATTATTTGAAGAATATATTACAGTTTAAAGAGTTGTGTAAGTATACATTCTCATTAAAATATCAATGTTAAGCTTCAGATAAATTAGATAATTTTATCATATTTGAATACATAGGATGTGAAATAAGTTCTTTCTATTATACGAAGACACATTTTTCTATTCATAGTAACAACTAATGAGCATTGAGTGCTTACTGTGTGCCACTGTGGTAGGTGATTTATATACATCATATGTGATGAAGCAAATGAAGCTTATAGATATGAAACTAAGTCCAGCAGATACCCATGTGCAGGGCTGGCATGCAAATCTAGGTATCTTTGTTTCTAGAGCACGAAATAGTAACCACTTGAACAATACTGTATGTTTTACTTCTTTTTGCTAATTCCTTCTCAAACAAATAATCCCTTTATCTTACAGAAAAAAATCCAAATGTATGGTCTCCCATAATAAATCTCCACTTTGCTGTCTTTCGCCCTTCACTGGACACACAGGCACTTCCTTGCTGTACCATTGCTCATGCCCATTTGTGTTTGAAATGGATTTTCTTCACCCAGAATGGGGAAATTCTACTTATTTCTAACATCTCAATTCAAATGGCACCAGTTCCTTCATAATTTTCCTCAACAACCCTCAACAATACTTTACCCTCTTCTCTTATAGCTAAAATGAAGATATATTCTGGTTTGTTTGAAGCAGCCCTTGTTGTAGTCCTGATGTTTCAATGTAAGTATTAATAGCTCAATTTTCACCATCAAGAGTACCATGGCTTTGAGATGATACCTACCCACAGTTAATCAAGCCTTCTTCTGAACCCAGAGAGTACAGTATTAATGTTTTAAAGGCATATTTATACCATATATGTTGTTTCTATTAGAATGTGAACATTTGAAATGCACTTTTTATTTGTATCTCCATCTCCAAGGCCTGTTACAATGTCAGAGCCAAAAATGATTCTTCAATAAATGAAAGGTAAGAATATTCAGAATAATTAAAACTCTGTATTCCAGCAGAACTGATAATGATGATTCCCATACAACTGACAGCTGTGTATTTGAAGCCAACCAATTCACCAAAAACAAATCATTGAATGCCAAATATTAGTGTGAACTGGTCTTTCACTTAATTGGACGTTTATCAATTTGCTTTTAGGCAACTTGGCATCCTATGAATTGATTCGTGGTAAATTTACTAATGCTTTCTGTTTAATGGCCTTAGAAGAGTCAACCTGTATAATTGAAGCACTTGATTCTGCGTAGTTTGCTTTGTAGGGAGAGCAAATTAAGCTGCATAAGGTTGACCTCTTTACAGTTATTTTTGTCAGTATGGCAAACAATAATTATTTTTTATTTTCTTCAGTCTTTTAGATATCAAAATTTTGGTCAGCCTAATGAATCCTATCTTTAAAAAGGAAAGAAAAAATAAATATTTTATCTTAAGGCTAAAACCATTTTGAAAGTCATCCAGGATTTAGAGAAAGCCTAAAAGGTATGAGAGCAGCATGCTTTGCTCCTAGTACCCGCCCCCTTCCTATTCAAAGCACTTTTTTTCTTGTGTTAATTCAATGGAAAAGAGACTGGGGCATCAAGTCTATCTCCCTAGTATGTACTACATACTGGGAATGTGATAAATGTATTTATTAATTTTAACCAAATTCTACCACAACAAAACAATTTAGAGGCCCCATGGATTCTATTATAATGGGATTTTACCTGTATTTGATTGAATGAAAGGATCCTATACAGAAATCAACTATTTAAACAACATCCACAAAGACCTGAATCACAATGTTTTTCTCTGAAGGAGCACATTATTTACCATAGTTTTGGACAGAGACTAATTAACCCACATTCTGGATGGTACCACTGCTGGTTTCTGACAACATGCTCTGCATCTCACCACTCACAGAATTTTCTTCGTAGAAAACCCCTATGAAATTTTCCAAGCAGGAATCCGCATGAATTTCTTGGAAATAGCTCAGACTTTTCATTATGCTTCTGATGTTTATAGGGGGATTATTTTTTCACATTAAATAATATAGTTTATTTAAAATCAAAAATTTGTTTACACAATTTTATCTTACCCATTTACCTTTCTTCCCAAAATGTGTTTTAATATAGATGGTAAATACAGCATGATTACTTTATTATAGTCATAACATCAACTGAAATAGGATATAATATGAAGCAATAATCACCAGAAAGTCTTCTCATTATGATTGTTTTTAACATTGGATAGATTTGCCTAAGGCAAAGCCAGGAACTTCATTTACTTCAAAGAGATAAAAACAAGGAAATATTCACATTTTGCATCAAATATTATTATGCAGTCAAGGTCTATGAGAGGTGGAGAGGAAATTCATATTCACATGTACGTTCTTTCTAACCTTTGAGACTGCCTGGTGACCGCAGAGACACTGTCGTGCCAGCTATTCTGCAAGTCTAACTGCCAGCCTAGACTGAGGAGCCAACAATTGCACACATCTTTGTAATAACATCAGATTTCTATGTGACAAGACATTTGCTATTATGTGTTATTTTTTTAATTGCAGAGCTGATGAGTTTAAGTCAACATATTTCTTTCCTGTTCCTTCTGCTTGTCAGCTGTAGCTGGATTGATAAAATGCAAATGAACAAATCATTAACGAGTACTGGTTATGAATCTCTCAGGCAGTTCAGGACCCTATCAAATCCTGCACCTATTACTTTGTGTGATTGATGTACTATTGTAAGTGATTGTTCCTGATCTTATTAAATCTTATTGATTTTTTTCCCAGTTTCTATTTTATGCAGGGCCAGGCTTGGACTATTATGAATGTTGCTGAACACTGTTAATCAAGCTTACACAGCTATTTTGATGGCAAACAATTAGAACTCTGCAGCTCTACCTTGCAATTAGCTTCAGGGATATGGACCTCAGCACCATAATAATGAAAGAGACCTCCTTCAAGCACGGTAATGAGATTTACAATTATGACCCCAAATAACCTCTGAAAATAACCAATCTGCAAATTTAGATGTGTTTATCAATAATTTCTCCCTCTTATGAAAATGAATTTGAGAAATTTTCTCAACAATAATACTTCCTAGTGCAGTCATTCTTCTCTCTTTAGGATATCACAAACAAAACTTAAACAGTTTTGATTATATAAATTGCTGTTATAAATACTTTATATGATAGCTAACATACAAATTAAAAACTTTCAATTAATTCCTTAAATAGGTGCATAATATTCATACTTTCCAAATATGACACCACATCTTAAATGAAATATAGACCATACGTATTGTTCATTTTTAATCGATTTATTCTTCAAACTTTTATTAAGCAGCTACTATCTGAATTGAACTGTAGTAGAATCTATGAATTGTACAAAGATAATTGAACATTATTTCCTGCTCTAGATTGTTCTTACCTAATATTATGAATGTATAAATTAATATTGTTGGACTATCCATGTCAACGTAATTCCATTTAAAAATCTATCTGAGAGAATCTCATGGATATATTCTATTCCAAACCTTCTCTACATTCCTTAAGTATAAATTCTCTTTTATCCCTTATTCATAGCAAAGCACATCATTTCCTGCTTTATTTAGAATATAGTACCTGGTGAGATTTTTCTCATTCAACCATATCTTTTCCCTCTTGTCACTTAAGAAGAGACACATGTCTTTACCTATTTCCTCAGCAACGATTTTATTCCCATACCCTCTTCCCTTCTTATTTGCCTCATTGCATTAGTTTATGTCTCTTGTATAATCTTGTATAATCTTTCGCTTTTCACAAACTCTTACTTTGTAAAGGAACAAGTTACTCCCTAGAACAAAGCAACTAAATAACTAACCATCTCAATCTATATTTGGTCTGATATTATGTAACTCTACAATTTCTTTCACCTTTCTGCCAAAATTCTGCAGCCAATGTTTGATAACTGTGATCTCTACTGCAAGGCATATGGCATTTTGAAGAACAGCTCTGTTGGCAAAGGCTAAAAATAAACCATTAAACATCCAAGGTGTTCAATAGCAAGAAAAGTGTTAAGACGGACCTCACCCATCCTGGAGACTCACTGTATGTCAGGCATAGGGTGAGGTTGATACAGGGTCTGAGCTATGATAGGAGTCAGGGATATTAGTTGCCTGCAGTCACTAACACCTGGCCCATTACAGTTTGGCCTGCATGACTCACGATTAAACAAATAGCCATTCTGATTTTAACTTCCTTATTTCTCTTAGTGGTATGTTGCAATGAGACGTATAAAGAACAAGATAGTAGTTATAGGGTCAGAAAGTAGTAGATTTGGAATCTTGTCTAAAACTACTGATGAGCTATGTAGCAGTATTTTACCTAAATCTTCCAAAGCCTCAGTTTCCTCTTCTGATATTTAGAACTCACTATGGGCCATTGTCAAGGATTAGAAATAATGTGTGTTGTATTGCACGTGACCATAAAATTTTAAATTGCCTACTTCACTTAGGCCATCTTTCCAGAGAATATGTCTCCTCCAGCCAACTTTGAAAGAAATAAGCCTCATAACTCCCTACCCACCTACCTACTGCCAATGCTAATTAGACCAGGGGGGGACATGTGACCCAAGCCTGAGCCAGAGAGAAATCTTAAAACCCTCTCCTTCCCCTGACTCCCCCCTCATTTGAACTAACACAGGAAGAGTTTATCAGCACTTGAGAGTAGACCTTCTGTTCTATAAAATCTAAGTCAGGGTCTTCATCAGTGCAAGACAAAGCTAAATACAAGTTAAAATTATAGGAAAGTATATGCACAGCCTGTCGATACACAGCAGAGAATAGTGCAGACGTGTTTATATAAACAGGTTAAGATACCCAAAGGTGGAAAGTAATGAAGAGAAAGAGATAAAGAGCAAGAAAGGAAGAGAGAGAGACAGACAAACAGAGAGATAGATTTAGCATACAATCACATCCAAGTGAGCACAATAGTCCTAGATCTTGATGTTCTCTAGTTCTCATGAAATCTGGTTGTGTTTTAATGGCATGAAACCTTATAATCTTAACCCTCCCTTACATTTATTTATTTATTTTTTGTTTGAGCTAATCTTAGTGAATCTTTGTCAAATAAATTGCAACTTCTGTTATTTATTTATTCAAAGGGGATTTATGATGACCTATTTTAGGCTCCAGAGAGCAAAAGTGAAAAAATTACATTAAAATCCTGCCCTTTGAAGTTTTCATTGCACTTCTTCTTTTACAATATTCCTCTCTCAAAACCTTGGAGTAATTTGTGATCCTTACAGTTTTAAATTTCTCATCCAACTCATCATTAAATCCAGAATTCTTACTTGTAGATATTGCCTATTCCTTCTGCTGACTCAGACTTTGGTCAGACTCTCGTGGCAGCATATACTCCTCTTGATACAGGTCTCTTTATCTTTCGTTTCACACCACTCCAGACTGTCCTACAAATTTCCAGTCTTTGAATATGTGATTTCTTTGTTTTAAAAAAATTGATGACTAAGTGTTCTTACCACAATCAAATAAAATTTAAAATAAATTGATGACTTTTCACTTATCCATAAGTCTAAACTCCTTAGTCATATATTAAAAGCTCACTAACATCAACCAATTTTTCCAACTAGATTTCCTACTAACTTCTGAATCAATTTCTCTGCATTATTAATATCATATATAATTTCATACTTGTATTTCGGTTTTGTGCTTATATTTTATTTCTTTCCCAGAATAAAGTACTTTTTTTCTTTAAATTTTAACTTCTGGAAATCTTTTTAGACTCTGCAATAATACTTTCAAGTTTGAATCCCAACTTTCACATTTTTTCAGCTACATAAAATTTAGGAAGGTATTTAAACAACCTGTGTCTCAGTTGCCTTACCTGTATAAAACAGCACTTACCGCATAAGGCTGTTTTATTTTATTTTTTTTAGGAATGTGGTAGACAGTCTCTAAGATGGACTCTAGTGATCCTTGGCTTTTTGGTTTTCATAGCCTTGTGTAATGCCAGCCCTTTGATTATGGGCTGAACTTCTTGACTTGCTTCTAATGTACAAAATATGGCAGAAGCGATGATGTCACCTCTGAGATTAAGTTACAGATGAGTGTGGCTTCCATCTTGGGTGCTCTCTCCAGTTCTCCATTGGATTGTTCATCTTGGAGAAAGCCAGCTACCATGTCACAGGGTAGTTCTGTGGAGAGGCCCATTTGAGTGAACTTGGAAGCAAATCTTCTGAGGCCTGCCAACAACCAAGTAAGGTTAGAAGTGTGTTCTTCAGCCCCCAGTGAGCCTTGAAATTATTGCAGCACTGACCCAGTGACAGCTTGACTACAACCTGATGAGACACCTGGAAGCAGAGGACCCAGCTAAGCTGTACCTAGATTCCTGACTCACAGAAACTGTGAGATAATAAACATTTGTAGTTTTAAGCTGCTAGTTTGGGCCATAATTTGTTATCCAGCAATTAATGACTAAAAGAAGACTTAAATGAGATAATTTATGTAAAGAGCTTAGTAATACCAAGAGAATGTTAACTGCTAGTTGTGTTACTAATACTCTGGGCCACATTCATCTCACTCTCTTCTGAATTTTCATGGGTAAATATATTGCAATCCATAGCAATTCTATGGTTATAATTTGGTACCCTACATTGTTAAAATAATTATATATATAATTCATAATTATATAAATATTATATATTTACATATATACATGTTTATATGTTTGTATATGTATGTCTGCATATCTATATCCATATCTGTATGTACATAATATATATATATAAATATATATATATATACACACATATATATATATATATATATATATACCTATATCAATATAGATATTGATATATGTATGTCTTTGAGGTCAAGACTCTTGGCTTTATCTTTCCCAAGCACTGTGTTAAGCCTAACACAAAATGTGAATTTATTGCATGATGAATAAATTGATGCCAGATAGAATGACACACTTTGATCCATTAGGCTTGCTTTAAGAAAACTCTGCAAGCTGCAGAACTGGTATTTCTGGAATCCATTTAGGGGTGACTGTGAACTGGGTCAAAGGGAATTAAACAGCTGGAATTACCTGGTTTCATTTGAGTGAGCTGCAAAAATAAAGACAGCATAGTCTTGGTTTCCGTAGTTAGCGGCATATAACCTTTTATTTAATATTGGACAAAATATAGATAATTAAGACCAATTTATATTATCAAAAATCATTTCAAATGCTAGTAAATACTAAACCCATATACCACTAATCTTGAAAGCTTTTATTGTGTAGGAAGAAATTTGAATTGTTTTCTGTATGCTTTAAATGTTATCAAACAGCTAGATTATTTGTTTATGTGCCATTTTTCATTACATCCATTAGTTTAAATATTACACGGTTGCACAAATTAAACTGATACAGACATTCAGTTAGAAACCTGGAGGCAAGTTTCTGACCCAAAAAGCACACAGATTTGGTAGACTGACAGATCTGTGCTCAAATCCAGGTTCAGTCACTCACTGAATTTGTGCCTTTGAGCAAATTTTTCTTAATCTTGTTTTCTTATTGTCTAAAATTGAGGTAATGATATTTGCCTTGTAGAACTATTTTGGTGATCAAATCAGGTTATAAAATATCTACTACATAGAAATTACTTATCCCTTGTTCCTACTATTTTTCATACATATTCATAGAAACAGTTCATAATTTAAAACACATAAATCAACTCATTAGAAAATACCACAAAAATATCCAAGTTTAAAAATAATACCTGATGTCCAACTAATTTTTGTTGACTGTTCCATTGTGGCTAGCCTTGAATGAAACAGTGTCCCAAAGCTAGGAACAAGAATAGCAACCAAGCTGCCAAAAGGGCTATGAATATGTTCTTTGCTCACCATACTTCTATGTCTCAGAACAGTCAAATTATCCAAAGGAATTTTACAAGAGAAACTATTTTCATCATTTCTGAGGAAATGAGACGTTGCTTAGATTTTCTTCCTTGAAGTTAAATTTTCCTACATCCTAAGTATATGAATAACAACTATCATGTATTTTTATTTCCTTGTCGTTAAATTGTCCTTCAAAAATAACTTGGAGATTAACTGAACAACGTAAATTAAGTGATAATATAAACACCTTAGGTTGAATAATACTAAAACAACAGCAACAATAGTAATTTTAAATAAAGTGGTTTCTGTATAAATTTATACTAGCATTTTGAAATGGAGATTTAAAAAATCATCTGAAGAGTTGATTCAAAAGAAACCGTTTTTTTCTGTCATCTTTGCAATCACTCCTTTGCAACTGACCTCAATTTTCTAACACTCCTCTCCTTCCTTGTAATTTCCTGACAAGACCACAACCCTAGTTAAAAGCTAAACCCAAATATTCACCTGCTCCATGCCTGTCATAGGGCTGCTAATTAGGTAAAGGAAAAAAAATCTTCAAATGCTGAGTAGCCTTAATCCATGACCATAAATCTCAAATAAGCATGCAATCGAAACTGACCATCTTATCACTCGTACTGAATATATTAATACTTGCTTGCATAAAAATGACTATTTCATACCAGCTTTTCTATTCAATCTTTCAAAATGCTTCCCAACCTTCCAATGGCTCACCTATAACTCATAATACCATCACCATATATATATGAACATACACACCCAGACAGAGAGCCACACGAACTCGTAGCTGATATTTGCTTTGAAAACACCTTCATCTTCTTCCCATCAAACATATCTACTTTCTAACAACTTTCCTTCAGTTACAATGAGTTAAGTGCACCTACTCATGTCTAAAGTCAAATCCTTTCCTTGGGTCTGGATCTCAGTCTGGAGACTTTGCACTTGCAATCAAAATTTATCTCTTGAGTTAATACATTTCTTTTTTTTTTTCTACATTTTGTCTATTAGCATGCAAACATACTCTAGTATCTTCCATCCTAAAGATTCCACTTTTGTCTCATATCCCATATTTTGACTCTCATTCACACAAAAATTTTTCAAAGTATCTATATTCCTTCTTCTCCAAGCCTTATACCACTTTCTTTCCTCAACCTGTCCAATAAAGTGTCAGTGTTCACTATTTCAATGAAATAGGTCTCATCAAAATCATACAAGGACCTTGTATGCTGCAAAATCTAATACTTATTTTTCTGTTCTCAGCTTGCTCCAATTCTTAGTAACTTTCAACATAATTTACCAGTCCCTTTTTTTAAACATTCTCTAGAATTTTAAGACAATCACTTTCCTTGTTTTCCTCCTGTAATCAAACTGCTCTTTTGCAACTCCTCAGCTACTGTCCTCCTTATTTAAACTGTATGTCTTGGTGGGCTCCAGGATTTCATTGTAGGCCCTTTTTTCTCTCTATATTGAATCTCTGCCTAGGTAATACAATTCCATGCTATGACTTTAAGCAATCCAGACCTGATCTCTTTACGGATGACACTCTAGAAACTTTTATAAATACTCTGACAAGTATGAAGAGTATAGTGTGGGTGTAATTATGAAACAGGTTTTTTTTTTCCAATTATTTCCTTCAACTATGATATGTTAAATATCCCATAATAATATCTATGTCAGTAAACATACCTTCCCAGTCACATTCAGCTATTATACTAATTCAGCCAAACTCCAATAGTTGCTCACTGCATTCTGAACAAAATGAAAACTACTCACCATCACCTAAAAGACTTTAATGAGTCAGTTCTTACTTAGCTTTTTGATCCCATATCACTCTACTACAGTCCCACAAGTCTCCTTTGCGTTGTTTGAAAACACAAGCCAGTTTTAACTTAGAGTCATAATACTTGCTACTCTCTTTTCCTGGAGTAGTCTACACCCATATCTTGTCACAGTAGCTCTCACATTTTTTTTTTTCTTTTTATAATTTAGATCTTGGCTCAGCTCAGATATTTTCACTCTGTGAAAACTTCCTTGACCACCCAATCTACATTAGCTTTCCCCATCTCCATTCTTTATAATATCATATAGCTTTAATTCTCTTCAGAACATTTGTCACTATCTGAAATTAGCTTCTTCATTTATTTGTTTAATTGCTTACTGCTGTTATTCCTCATAGTATACCAGCTCCATGAGAAGGAGAATCTTGTTTGTTTGGCACAGATAATGGTATACATCCACAAGTTCTAATTTCTTTTCTTCTTGGACACATAGACTGTATTTCCTGCCTCCCTGGAAGCTAGATGTGGCCATATGGTTAGTGGCAGCCAATGGAATGTAGACGGAAGTTTTCCACAATGCTTTCATGCCTAGCTTTTAAACCATCCCGAGGCCTTCGAGAATCTATCTTCATCAACCAGACTGTTGTGAACAATCTAGTGACAGACATTGAGAAACCACCAGCAGGCAGGAGCCATGATCTCTGCATTAACAGAGATCCAAAACTCCTAAATCCAAAAACTCCTTTGGCCTGCAATATGGGTCAAAACAGCTTCTAATGCATTAAGTCACTAAAATTTTAGGGTTGTTGATTATAGCAATTTGCCTACTTTGGCTACTATATCTGTCTTCTCCATTGCAATATTTACAGTACCCTTTAACATTAGTGCACAAAATATATTGAGTGGACAAATAAATGATTGAATGTTTAGTAATTTATATTTGCAAATTTGAGTAGCTTTAAAAGCATATCCATGTATAATATATTTAACTGAGAAATTTTCAAGCATAGACTTTTAGATGAACTCTAGTAGCAGCTTAGGACTAGTTAAAAAGGCTTAAATAAAGGGAAGATTTAGGTAGGGTTATCAGATCGGTTTGAAAACCAACCACATATCCTTCAACTCAGACAAACTGTAGGCATGTTGTCCAAGAGAAACTAAGTGGGAGATACTTGACTCTCCTTTTCTTATTTGAGAAAAAATAAATTTCTTTGAATAACAAACTACAAAAATTATTATAATTATAAAAAATACACCACTGATAGATGTTTTCTTTAAGTCTTGTTCCAAATGAAAATCAGTATATTTCTTTATTTGAAGGTTGATAGTTAAAGAGTGAACTCTAGATAGTCTTCTAGAGTTATAAAAAATCATAGAAGCCAACGCTTTACTAAGCTGGTAATTGTAACAGGAAAATATAACTCAATTTCCCAAAGTCATAGTGACAGAAATTTGATCTGAAACTAGGACCCCCAGGTCCTCTAATACTTAGTCACCTTTTCATTCCCTGCCACTGTTGATTTTGAAAATTTGTTTTTTGCATAATGTGACTACTTTTGCCTTTTCCCTTAGATTATTTGATCACGCTGAAAGAATCCTCTACTTATCAATATTCTGAAACATCTCACAATTGTTTTCAGCTAACTTATAAATTATTGAAAAAAACTTCAATGCTTTGTTCACTAGGTATAAAAGAACACTTAGATGCAAATAATAAATACAAAATCTAAAATATTTATATACTTAAAAACTATCTCAGGAATAAACTTATCATTCCCTCTTTTCTCCTATTATCCCTCTTATCAATGTCACCTGGATATTTTGATTATATCTCAACATTATCATTCATTTTATCTCCACCATAGTTACAATTCTAATTAGGTACTCTCATTATCTTTTGCTTGAGCTATTTCTGTAATATCCTGAAATTAACATAGTTGTAAGAGGTGATATTTCGTCATTGTTTAAAATGGACCCTGCTATGTACATCTCCCATAGCCTCCTAGAGCTTTGGAAAATTGTTGTATTAATTTGTTCAGTTAATTAGCAAAACTTTATTGAGCTCCTATCCCTGAGCGAGGCACTATAGGTGTGGAGATCAACTCACTATTCAGCCAAGAGACAGATATTAATATAGCTTTATAAGTGCTAGAATCATAACTCATAGACATATGAGTTCACAGCTATAAGAATAAGACCAAAAACAAAGACTTTCTAAAAGTATTGAAGAAATTTCACTGAAGAAGTGACAATTTAGTTGTATCTCAAAGAACAAGTAGACATCGATCAAATTAAAAAATGGTTGAAAACTGCACCTGAACTAAAAGTTTCAAGATAAAAAGTTCAAAATTGCTAGTAGTATGAAAAATTATAAGAAGTTTAGAACATTGGGAATGTAAGTTAATTGGGGAAGGGAAGGTGATGTGCTCCAACATCTGACATCACATATATGGCCAGAAGGTTCTTTATTTTCTGGCTGACTAAACAGGTGCCTTTATCTTTCTACATACCTCATAAGCCTCCTTCCCAGATCTACCTTCTTGATCAAAGAAGGTTAGAGAATGCTGGAGGAAAAGTAATAGGAGGCAAGTCTGGAAAAAAGGGGAAACCAGATAGTGAAGGCTTACATTTCTCTTTCTGAGATAATTTAAGTTTTATTCTTCAGGCAATAAGAAAGCAACAAAAGTTTTAAATAATCAGGTTTATGGAGAGTGAGGTCAACTAGTGCTGAAACTAAGGACAAACTGGAGACTGATGTAAGGAAGGATTTTTAAAGCTCGTTGCATGATGAAGACCTAGACTAAGGCAATGGAAAAGGAAGGATGAAAAGAAGCAAAATTCAAGAGTGATCGCTGAGGCCAGGGAAGATGTAGAATTACAGACTTTGTCAACTGAATGAGGAAGCAGAATCTAAGATAACATCAAGTTTTATAGGATGATTAGCTGTGTATTAATAGAGACAACATATTTATAAAATAGTAATGCAAGCAGTGAAAGAAAGTGATTTACTTGAAGACTGGGGGAAGGAGGTGGATAATAGGATACATTTTTAGAAATTCATAAGCCTACAACTAAGAGTGACTTTGGTTATTCTTGGGATTGGCCTGTTAATGTTAACATAGAAAATTTATCTCTTATATTGGAACTTCAGCTAAGCCTATTGCATGTTTGCCTCAAACATAGAATGATAAACCCCATAAAGTAGTGTAAAATAAAACTTTTAAAAAGCTGAAAGGGGGCTTCCCTGGTGGCGCAGTGGTTGAGAATCTGCCTGCCAATTCAGGGGGCACAGGTTCGAGCCCTGGTCTGGGAAGATCCCACATGCCACGGAGCAACTGGGCCCGTGAGCCACAATTACTGAGCCTGCGCGTCTGGAGCCTGTGCTCCGCAACAAGAGAGGCCGCGATGGTGAGAGGCCCGCGCACCGCGATGAAGAGTGGCCCCCGCTTGCCACAACTAGAGAAAGCCCTCGCACAGAAACGAAGACCCAACACAGTCATAAATAAATAAATAAATAAATAAAAGAACGTGAATTTCTAAAAAAAAAAAGCTGAAAGGGGCCCTGATGCTTTATATGTTCCGTGGGCCATAGATTTTTCAATCATTTTTAGAATAGCGGTTGTTCATCAAGTAACAGTTTGTGTAAGGAATTACTGAGAATACTTTTAAAATAGGATACATCTGAAGTTTAATGTGAGATAAACTACATGATTTTTATTAAGCAAGGTAAAGAAAACCATGAGGAAACCTACTTTTTTCATTTAAAAATGCTCTTTATACATTATCAGAACTGTTAGTAAATTATACAATGTATTAGAATACTACTAAATATAAAATCCTAAGTTTAAGCCAACACTTAAATAAAATTCTCAATCAACTTAGCTTTTTTATTGCTCTAAACCTTTAGAAACCTATATTACTAACTGACTAATGCTGTAAACATATTCTTAGAAATCCTACTTGTATTTCGACATCATGTTTATCCCAAAACATGCATACCAAGTAACTACTGAGTTTTAGTGAATCTTCAGTGATAAACATGAGTTTGTAACTGTCCTCTGTTAGGAGGGTAAATTTTATTTATTTGGACTAAATAACTTCAAGCTCAGTATTACCTTGGGGTTTGAAGCTATTTCTAAGTAATATCTTAAATGACTCTATCAGCTATATTTAGTTTATTCTGACTCAAGTTTTCCTGAGTTTGACAGATATCAAAAATAGATATTTCTGCCTTCTTTTTTTCCTTTATGTCAAGTTAGCAAAAAAGCTATTAGAGTTTCAGATATCTTGCTTATTTTAAAAGTGTTCTCAATAATTCCTTACACGAACTGTTACTTGATGAACAACCACTATTCTAAAAATGACTGAAAAGTCTATGGCCCATGGAACTTATAAAACACCAGGGCCCCTTTCAGCTTTTTAAAAGTTTTTTTTTTTTCTTTACACTACTTTATGGGGTTTATCATTCTATGTTTGAGGCAAACATACAATAGGCCAAGCTGAAGTCTCAATATAAGAGATACATTTTCTATGTTAGCATTAACAGGCCAATCCCAAGAATAACCAAAGTCACTCTTAGTTGTAGGCTTATGAATGTCTTTTAGCTACTACTTTGCACCACAGAGTGAGGGGGTTACATAGGCAATGCCCGAAAACCGCAAATGTAAGCAGAATGTTGCTTCTGAGCCAGGATCTGCTGGTAACTTGTGTCTGTTTGCTAAAATTAGCCCTAATCTAGCTCTGAATTTCCTTTCCTCCAATTGCTCAACTATGTTTAGTCATCTACTCTACACAGAACCCCATATTAGCAGCTTTAAGTATGTAACATATATATATATATATATATATATATATATATATATATTTAAATCATAATAAAAAAGAGAAACCAAAAAAGACACGGAGACATGGCACCTATTCCTGAGAAGTTTAATATCTACTTGGAGAGAGAGAGAGAAAGAGAGAGAGAGAGCCCACAGAGGTTGTAGTTATAAACAAAAAAGTGATAAAATTTGACCAAAAGAAAATGCTTAAGGAGGACAGAGTCACCAGTTTGCTTAGTCAAAATTAAGAAAATCATGGGAAAATGTCAAAGATGAGATATTTTTAAGTAACATGTATTAATTTTACCTAATTAAAACTTCATTCTTTCTCTTTGGCAGCCAATGTAGAAAATATTAGAAAATTTAAATAAGAATATGTAAAAGTCAGTTATAACCCTACTAACTGGAGATAATAAACATGTTCCTGTGTTTCTTTGCAGCCCTTGCTCCTCTGATTATGTAATTTTATAAAGGTACCATCTTCATCTCTGAGTGGATGCTGTGCTATGCCTCCCAGATATCCCTTCAGCCCGGAGGCATTCACTCCCCAGCTGCTGGGAGTGTGTGTGCGTGTCGGAGCTGTTAGCTCTCAGCTGAGTGCTTCTCTGAGAATCACACTCAAATGAAAAGATCCTTATGAAATTGGTTGAATCCCTTGTTCCAACCATGTTATAGTCCAACAGCTTCTTCAGCTCAGCCCTGCTTCTCTTGGTCCCCTAAATGTGTTGATCACAATGACAGTCTTCACAAGACTTCCTGTTAGCAAATGTCTATCTCAAAGTCTAGTTCCCCCCAAAACTCACCTAAAACACTGTTAGAATGAATTTTAATCCATTTTCTCCCACTTGAAAATATTTATTATCATCACTCAGCTTATGAATTTAAAACTAGTGTAAAATATTTTCAAAGACTTCATAGTCTTTTATTCTATGAACCTATCATATTTTACTTAACCATTCCTGTTATTAAATATTGAAGACAAGGAATTCGGGGTTTAAGATACAGAAAAGCTGTGGGAAAGGAAGTATCTGACTTGATGGCTGGGAGGTAAAATGGGCAAGTGTAGGGAAGGAATGCATGTTTAACCTGACAAGAGCAGAGATTGTAATGAGCAAGGATGGTAAGGTAGGAAATGCAACTGACAGTGGACATCTGAAAGCAAAAATAAAATACCTAGATTTAAAATAATGAAAGGAAAGAAAATTACTTGATGAAGAAAAAAAAGGAGCACTGGAGGAAAGTTATTCCAGAGGTTGTAAGGGAATCAAGTACACTGGAGAAACCCTGGGGGCAAGGAAGCAACTGGGTCTCTAGCACCGTCATGCAGATGAGAGACCTTGGATGCCTGGGGTAAAGTGTTGGCTGTTAAGTTGGAAAGGGAGGCTCAAGAAACATAATAGACCAAAAAAGAAAAAGTGTCAAAGCTTAGTGATGGATTAGATCTAATGAGGAAAATAGAAAGTAAAAGTGAAAATGATTATAAGATATTTACCCTGGGGGACTAGGACAAAGGCAAAGCTTTTAAAATTAGGAACGGGTGACTGTTGGTAGCAGAAGATGATTAACTTACCCTCTGATAGGTTAAATTCTTGGTGTAAGGAGTTCCAAGAAAAGATAATGTATGGGCAACTTGAATTACATAATGCAGAAAGAAGGAGGCTATATATATAATGCATAATATATATATTTATTTACTTATATATAAATATTTATAATATATATATATTTTTTATCTGTGTAAAATGTGCAAAAAAAGAAAAAACGTTTTGCTTGTAGCAAAACAGAAAACAAAGCAGTGTTACAGCAACTAGTACATATAAGTATGCAAGGCACTGGAGTTTTCTCAAAGAAGCAATTAGCATATTAACAGTTAGAAGTCTTATCTATGTAAAGATTTATATATATATATATATATATATATATATATATATGTACATATATATACATACATATATATTCACAAATATTTTCTCCAAGAATATTATAATTATAAACTTCCCCAATAACTTTGAAAACTTGAAAATATAGGATATCAAATTTTTGGGTCAATAGCAGATTTCATATTTGTAGAGACATAAGTACTTTATTTAATCAATACTAAGTTTAATTTCTCATAATAACAAAAGCATAGACTAATTCTTATAACTGGACAAGGTTTCAGATATATTCTTATGGTATATTTGACATTAAATATAAGAAGATTAGAATCATTTGATGAATAAAAAATAATAAAAACCCTTTTGGAAAATTAGCTTGGAATCTTAAATTTGCATTATAATCAGTTTAACGATTACTCATCTTTTGAACCAAACCATTGTGAAAATGGTGCACAAGTGCACCAGTGCATTGATAATTTAGTAGTATAATCCACTTTTCACTGATTATCTCTTCAACTTGCTCATGAAATACATGAATTTCTTATTTTCACACAAAATCTTCAAGTTACTTCTGGGAACACAGAGAGTTGTTGGAACTCTCTCAGGGAACACAGAGAGGTGTTGGTTATAACTTTAAGTTCTGGCCTTCCTGGCTGATGTTGCTTGCCTTAGAAGCCACTTGAGAGCCCCTTGGTTCTTCCCTTGCTTCCAAGCCCCACTGACATAAGGATGACATTTGTGGTAGAGGTGCAATATTGCAATGTTCAAAAGCCATAAATAAGATGCCAAAGTGGTACCAGTTTTTCTGAAGCCTCAGTGAGTCTAAGGAACCTTAGACTTACAGAAATAGAAGGGACACTTTCCTCGGCTGCCCCACATTTTGTCACCTTGCCTCTTGTCACTTTGCTTTTGCCCATAAAATAACACCTCATAAAAAATGTCTTTTTCTCCTGCATTTAGAACTCTGTTCCCCAAGGTCCTGACACAAGTTTAAGATCTCTGAGACAACGACCATGCTATTATTCCCGTTGCCTTTCCTCTCTATTGCATGTGGCTCTTAGCTCTCTTTCCCTCAACATCCCTAATAAAAATGATTCAGAGGAGTGATGTCAGCAACATGGATAAAGAAAACATGCCTAGTTGTATCCCACCCCATCAACAACAATTTGACAACCATCCATGGACACAGGTGCCTTTGTGGAAGCTGTGGAAATCAGCATTATACACCAAGGCACCCAGGAGGAGTCTTGCCCATTCACGTGTTGGGTAATAGGTATACGGATCTCCCAGCTGTGGACCCTGTGGTAGTCTGTGAACTGGCTCCAGTCCCTCTCAGCCATGGTCCGGGAGCCCATGAAGAACACTGCCTTAGACAATCACTCATGGGTGAGAGAACTGTTGTGAAAGTCTAGGTTTCCAGGGGAGGAATTCCAACACACCACTGGAGCAAAAAAAGTACAAGTTTGGACACGTTGAACAGAGTAAGAGGAAGAGTTTGACCTTACCTACAAAAACCCTCCCGCAAGATGGCACATCTGAGGGTCAAGAGAGATCTTCTCAGCCCGAGATTTCCTCTGCAGGGGAAGGTGAGAGGATGTGAGTGAGATCACACGTTCCCCAGCTATGTGAGGCATTGCAAAAGAGGCTCATTTGAGCTGCATGAGCAGGAAGAGGCTGGGGGAGTGGCAGATAAGAATCTCGAGGAAATTAAAGGGGTGTGGATCCTACTAATTACTTTGCAGACTCCATGAAGAAGCTCAGTGATGAGCTGCTGGGAACACCTTGCCAAGAATTCCCCCAACTGGCCCAAGGGCATCCCCAGTACTCCCTGTGTCTCACCTACAAACACCCCACCCCGTGGCTGGCTCTGTTCATGTTCCTGATGGTGAAGAGAGTGAGCTTTGGCAGATGGCCAGTGAGCACTTGCAGAAAGCTGGCCCAACTTGCAGGCCAGGGAGAGACCACAAGCAAAAGCAAAAAGGAAGGTTGTCAGCACCTGGCCTGGTGTGTTGTAGGCCTGGGAGAAGGCATACAAACTTAAGAATTCTGCCACAATGGGAAGCAAGAAGCTTGGAACAGGCATATCCATAGAAGATCTGAGAAAGCCTCAGAATCTGTAGCAGGACTGACAGAAGGTACTTCTCTTTTAAAAGCAGATAGTAAATTATGAAGGAGGTGACTATTACTACAAAGGCAAAGACAGCTACACAAAAATTCAAGAAACATGAAAAATCAAGGAAATGTGACACCATCAAAGGATCACAAAAATCTTCCAGGAACTGACTCCAAAGACATGGAGAACTGTGATTTGCCTGATAAATAATTCAGAACAGTTGTTTAAAGGAAGCTCAATGAGTTATGAGAAAAAAAAGAAAGACAATTCAATTAAATTAGAATAACAATACATGAACAAAATGAGATGTTAGACAAAGAGGTAGAAATCATAAAAAAAGAATCAAACAGAAATTCTGGAGATGAATTATACAATGAGTGAAATGATTATGCAATACAGAGCATCCCTGGGGTGCAAGGATGGTTCACCATACACAAATCAACCAATGTGATATACCACATTAATAGAATAAAATAGATACAAATCATATAATCATCTCAATAAGCACAGAAAATGCACTTGCAAAACAGAGAATTCTTTTCATGACAAAAACTCTCAACAAACAGAGGAAATGAACCTCAACATAATAAAGGCCATATATGACAAGCTCACAGCTAACCACATACTCAGTGGTGAAAGGTTGAAAGCTTTTTGTGTAAGATTAGGAACAAGACAAGGGGGCCTACTTTCCCCATTCCTATTCAACATAACACAGGAAGTCCTAGCCAGAGCAATTAGGAAAGAAAAAGAAATAAAAGACATCCAAATCCGAAAGAATGGAGAAAAATTCTCTGTTTGCTGATGATATGATCTTATATATAGAAAATCATAAAGACTCCACAGAAAAGAAGAAAAACCATCTGTTAAAACTAATCAATGAATTCAGTAAAGTTGTAGGATACAAAATCAACATACAAAAATTAGTTGAATTCCTATACACTAACAACAAAATACAGATCTTCCTTGACTTGTGATGAGGTTACATTTTGATAAACCATCATAAGTTGAAAATATCAGAAGTTGAAAGTGCATTTAATATGCCTAACCTACCAAACATCATGCTTAGCCTAGCCCACCTTAAACATGCTCAGAATGCATTAGCCTAAGTTGGGCAAAATCATCTAACATAAAGCCTATTTTGTAATAAGATGTTAAATATCTCATGTAACTTATTGAATACTGTACTGAAAATGAGAAAAAAAAGGCTGGTATGGGTACAGAATGGCTGTACGTGTATCAGGTGTTTACCTCCCATGTCTGGATGGGAGCTGTGGCTTGCTGTTGCTGCCCAGCATCACAAGAGAATACTATACCACACATTGCTAACCTGAGAAAAGATCAAAATTCAAATTTGAAGAATGGTTTCTACTGAACGCATGTTGCTTTCACGCCATTATAAAGTTGAAAAATTATAACTCTGACCATTGTAAGTCTGTACCTGAAAAGAAAGTTCCTAAGAAAGTAAATCTTAAATGTTCTCACCACAAAAAAGAAGAAATGGTAATTATATGAGGTGATGGATGTATTAACTATCCCTACTTGGGGACCATTTCACAATATTTAAGTGTATCAAATCATCACAATTTACACCTTAAACTTACACAATGTTATATGTCAATTATATCTCAAGAAAGCTAGAAAGATAGATAGACAGATAGATAGACAGGCAGATAGATAAACAGATAGGTAGATAAAATGATTCTTTGACTTCTACTGGTCCTTTACCAGACACTTCTTGCCGTATATTCCAACAGTGGCAATATCTGCAGCTGGGATCCCAGTTGCTTTTGTTTGGGTGAACATATAAGAGGCAACACCCAAACTTTGGAAATAGGAAAATTCAAACATATGCATCAGATACATACTAACTAGTAATGAATTGATCGCTGGTATTTAAGATATTGACATGTAAATGCATGGTGCTATGATATGTTTATTATAGAAAGTAGGAATTTTTGCAAAACAAACATGCTGTGGCAACATTTATTTCTGGCACTTCTTTATGATTTTCTTTCTTTCTTTAGCATTCTGGTTTTTCACCTCTTCTCCAAAGGCTTGGAACTCACAAAACTCCTGGGGAGCTTCTGAATCTAGTCTGCCTCTATCACTACAACTCCAGGGGTGTCTCATATGCAGAACCTATTCTACTTTTTTGTTTCAATGCTTGTTTCTATTCTTACGGTCCTTGGAATCCTAGTCTCTTGTAAAACTAGGTGCAGTTTAATGGTTTAATTAATGATTGTCGAATGAATGAATGAAAGGCTACAGTGTAATGTCAGAACTTATGTTATTCATCTCAGATAAAGAAATCTGTTTGCATTTTAATAGAGGTTTGCAAAGAATGGAGTATGTGATACCTGGGAAATTCAGGGGCCCAAGTGTTGGCTGCAGGAGCTTTCTTTGAATGCGATATTTATGACAATCTTCCTCTACATTATTCATAATGCTAGTCCTCAGACTAATCATTGAAGCCCACATGTCAATTATTTGTGCTATGAACAAAAAGCCAGATGATCCAAGATGCTCAGAAAGAAAGAGAATAGAGAAAGAATGGGAGAGCCCTTCTCTTCATACCCTTTCTCCCCATTCCCTGATGTACATATTTGCCAGTACCTGTGAATAAGCTGTTTGCCAAAAGTTCCATTTGGAGCTAGGAATCAGGAAACTGTATGATTCCAAGAATGGAGGACAAGACATAAGGTGACCTAAACTTATCTTTATCTGATGCTAGAGGGCATTGGCGAACAATGATGTTAAGTGACCTTTCAACCTTGGAGACTGAAATCTCCAGGACAGAGGACTTGCTGACTCTTGAGGAAACAAATCTGTGGAGTAAAAAGACCTGCTCTATGAGTAAGGAGCTCACTGCTTAGTAGGAGAACTAGAGAAGAAAGTAGATAATGATAATACTTAGAAAAAAAAGGAAGAGAGGACTAAACAAATTCTTAACAATCACCTGCTTGGCAAAGGGTCTAAGTAAAATTAAAATGTAAATATCTGTATTTTCAAAATAAAGCAACTCAAATGTAATCAAGGGCATTTTTTTTTTTTAAATCAATATTTTTATTTAAATACTAAATAAAAATAATTCACAGGATAACTTTAACAGGTTCTCCTAATTTATTTTAAAATAAATGGATGTGGAAATATTCAATCAATTCACAATTTCGAGACTTTTTATTCTGAGAAGCAATAATAAACTAAACATTTCAAAGGTTACTCTGTATATTATGGATTACCTAATAAATAATTGTTGACTTATTATGACTTATCAGACATAACTCTGATTATGACTAGATAGTGAACAATAAAAATTTTTAAAGATTTGATTATGTAAAATAATAGTAATAATAATATCATTTCTTTTTCCTCCTTTAAAAAAATCTGTGAATTACTATCATAAATAGCTTTTGTTTTTCAAAACTATTGAAGCACAATAAGTGTTCTTTTACTTACTTTCCAACAAATTTTGATAATGCACATATATGAGTAAATGAAACAAACGTGTAGCTTGCATAAAGCAAAGGAAAACACCAAATGTCCAACGTTTACAAGATGGACAATAGTACTTAAAGTAGTACAAAAGAATAAACAAAATCCACACTAAGTAATATGTGTAAGTAACTCATAATCTACTTCATTTTGTATCAATATCTATAGTACCTTAATTAATTATATACTTATTTTTATATTGAGGATTTAATTTATCTCAAAGGACATTTTCTTGAAATTATTATATCTTGAATTCAAAGTATCCCTTCTGGTATAAATAAGTGCTGGTTCCTAACATAGATAAAGCTAGGTTTCGTATTCCTCAACCTGATATTCATTTAGAAATATCAGAGAAGCAACTTGAAATGTGCAAAAAAAACCCTATTTTCACTGTAATAAATAATAGCCACAAAAAGAAAATTAGCTACTATTTTTTGAGCCTTTATCTGCACTATGCCCAACATCTTATGTGCATTATTTTATATAATTCTTGCAAGAGCACTATGAGAAACACATGTTAATGGTCAATGTTATAAATAATGTAATTGATCTGTGGGAAGATTAGAGGTATCACGGGGAACTAGGTGCAGATAATTCCAAATTTAGTGTGTCTAACTCCTGCGTATTGACCCACTGTGCAAGACTACCTCCCTATTTGAATAGCTCTTCTTTCACCTGTGTCTTAAAACTCCTACCACCTTTCCATAGACACCCAGTACTAGACAGGCAATGCATAAGATTTAACCTAATATGTTTGTTTTACAGTATAAAATAAAGTTTGTACAACCACATAAGGAAAACTTTCTTCATATTATTCTTCCTTACATCCCTGTTTTATTCTTCTCCAATGCACAGCATAGCACTTTCCTTTAGTAAGGAGAGACAACATTTATGCTGTGTGCAAGTAGGATGTTTTTTGATTTTCTTCCTCATAAGGAAGGAATATCATAAAATATGTTGAGCTGATAGGTCTGAATAAATGGCCTATTCTATAACTGAAATACAGCTTATTTTTATAGGTAGGGTTACCTTCAAATTTTAGAGAGGTAAAAATGTATGTTGAGAGTATGGGAATAAGAGTAGAAAGAAAAACGGAAAAAGGCTTCCTCTAACTTGCCTCTCCCTGTTTGCACCTGTATTTATTAATTTTCAATAATTATCATTATAAGTGCTTTGGTGACAACAGTAGCAACCTGTCTCACTGAAATCTTTGGAATTCGGGACAGAAAACTTCAATTTATTAAACTAAGCACTTCTGCATTTCCCGTCAAGGGTACTAACTCTCTAACAGTGGTGTAGCCTTACCAACTATGCACATTAAAGAAACAAATATCAAAGTATAACACTCCATGCCATGTAGGAAATGTCATTAGTGCTGGAGACTTTTTTCCAAAATATATATTGCAGTTTTGTTTTCAAAAGGATTTTGTGTGGTGATTTTTTCATTTTCTCTGCATGAATAGCAATTTCTTGTAGAATGAGAGAGTAATATTTCAATAGTTTTGATGATTCTATATAAACTGACCCAAGTGGAATATGAATATATATAAACATATATATAAATATATATACACACACACATATATATGAAAGGTTAAGCATTATGTGAAATAAAACCCAATCGTGAGTGATCTGGTTTATAATATCAAATATTCTATGACTTAGAATGATTTTCAACCCAGCTTGCAGGGCACAGTAAATTGAGGGGAGTTAGAGTGATGCTTTTAAAAAAAAGTCTTCTAATTCTTTCTTTCAGGAGGGGACATGACATTTTGGTAAATTAGAAAGTAGAGGGTGATGGTGACTTTCAGAAGATGTAAAACGCTTCACTTGGTACTAATGTACATAAAGCAGTTAGTTACTTGTCATGATGGGTGTTCCCTAAGGCAGTGCACTTTCTCCATTAGTATTTATATCTACATGCCATTACACATTGGGTAGCACTAAATAGATGAGATACAATCAGAGAATTACTCGTCATGTGCCATGAAGGAAAGAGATATTAGCAAACATTATTAGCATACAGGTGGAGCTGGATCACTTAGTTTCCAGTGAGATATTTATTTTTAAACGCTTGCTGAGAGTGCAACATTTAAAACTGATTGATTAACCCTTAGAGAAGAAGTTATTTCTTTATTGATTGGTAAATATTTTTGGCAAGTGAACATGACCATGACAGTTTTATTAGAGGTCATCTCTCCCTACGCTTTGCTGAATATCCTGCCTTCCTCAGCTGGAAAATTCAAAGGTCTCTTCTATTTGGAAAATATTACTAATATATTAAGAGAAACTTAATTAAAGGATCTTAAATATAAAGCCAATCATATCCTGTCACATCTTAGGCTTAGGGTATATATCTGAAATGAAAGCAATATTATGTTATTTGCCCCTAAATGTATTTTTCCTCTTCCTCTACCTCTCCCCCCATCTCTCTCTCTGTCTCCACCCTAAGATCTTGAATATTCATATCTCTTAAAAGATAATCTAGTTTCAACTTGGCTCTTTTCAAATATATGTTCTATTTAAAAAGCTATTAACTTTTGATTCATCAGCTTTTACAGTGAAATTATTAAAGCATAATCTGCCTCATTCACCACAGTTGCAGAAAATATTTATGAGTGTCTCATATATTCAAAGTATAAAAAGTTATCAGAGAGTCTGCCCTTTCAGCTAGTTCCCATAGGGTTCAAATTTTGTTTAGAATGTGCCACACTATATGCTGTTTACATCTATGTAGGTCTCTCTCTCATAATTATTCACAATGCATTTTCAGGCCAAGTAGATTAAACCTGTGTATATAACACTGAAACACTGAAATGCTGAAGCTTTTAATCAGAGTTATTACTGATATTTCTTTCAAAAATTTGAAAATAATCTTAGTTATCATTCATCTAAAAATCAGGGCTCTTTTCCAAATAAGCTACTATGTTCCATTATGGGGAAAGAGCTGAAAGAACTGGTCAATAGTCTTAGAAATATTAGACTTATCTACACAAATATATTTTTAAAATATAAAAATAAAATATTTTTATATTAATATTGATTGGCAATATTGCTACTTAAGTAAGTTCATTATTCCATTGCATACTTGGAAATTCCAAATATTATGCATAGAATGTAACTTAAGTGTAAAGTAATTAATTTGAAGTTTTTAGACATACAGAAGTTCTAAATTTTAAAGAATTTACCGTATCACCATTCACCTACTATAATTTTGGGGTCTGTACATATCTACCTGATGTTTGGTAATCAAAAATTGTCCATGTCTTAAAACATACAACATTTCTCTAAATCATGTGTTCTGAGCCTTGGAAATTAGCTATCATGGCAGCTAAATAAGAATCACTTCTACCTATTATATTACTATGGCCACTTGGACGGTAAGACATGGATTTAAAAAAATTTGGATTATGAAATATAAATATATAACTCAAAATAGGAGAGAAAGATGTTGCTGCATACGCATTGGTGTATAAACTCCTCTTCTGTGCCTGGATCCCTGTGCAATATTATATAGAGTTGAGGCATTCAGTACACAGAGAAAACACACAATGTCCTTGAAAGATCTTTTCTATTGTGAATCTTGGGCAGGGAGAATTTAGCCTTGAATATGTACTCAAGGCAAAATCTATAGAGAATAAAAAAGACTGAATAGTCTGAAAATATTTCTAGATCAACATTCCTCAAAATAACTCAGAGACAAAAATTCATGCCAGAGAGATTTAAAATACTGCAAATGATGAGCCACTCAGGATAGAATCTAAGGGTTGCCAGCCTTCCTTCCAACTATAAAATCCTACACACTCTTGTTTTATTGCTGCTTTCTAAATAATAATTATACGAATGTGCTTCTAAACACTATACCAGCCTTAGGAAAAATCTTATAAATTAGCTCATGTAACTGACTTGATTGAATAGTGAATCACTACCATCTGCAATATATTGTTGTTGATTTTTTTTCTAAGTAATTCAGTCATTGCAACCATAATATTGAATATAGCTATCAATTTCTGGGTCAAATATGAAAATCCAAAGCCATCTTCTTTCTAAATATTAAGACGATAAGCAAGTCATTTTCCAAGTAAACATAAAACAACCGATCCCAACCTTTGTGAAAAGCTGCCAACTCTTTCTTTCATCTATGGCATCACACTAGAATAAGAGTAAATACTAATATCTTTAAAATATTTCATTTAAAATAAAAATCAAGCCTCACTGCAGGGTTATAAAAATAAAATCATCTGAGTCATGTTTTAGGTTTTTACCTGGTTTTGTTACAGTGGAGGAGAGAAATGAGTTGGGAAATTAACAAACATTCCACTTAACAGATGCTTACGGAGCAATTACTGGGTGAAAAATGCACCATTAAGACAGGACTGACCACATAATTTGTGCGGCTCAGTGCAAAAAGAAAATTTAGGAACGCTTGTTCAAAATTTAATAATTTCAAGATGGAGACAGCAGAGCATTAAACCAAGCATGGGGCACTTCTAAAAGTGTGGCCCTGAGTAACTGCACAGGTCATATGCTCAAGAAACTGGCCTTGCTGCCAGACAGTATGAAACACTAGGATGAATATGACTTTCCTACCCTGAGGAGAAATGGGCAAAGCCCTAGGAAGGTGTACTGTGCTCACCTGGAAGCTAAAGTGAATGATGGCTTTTAACTTGGGGAATCAGGAAATGTTTGTAAAAGAATTAGAACAGGATCCGGAAAGATGTGTTGAGTTTATCATGATGAAAATGGGGAAATGAAACTATTTTAGACAAGAGCATATAACTGAGTTTAAACTTGGGAAAAGAAAAGGACAAGGTGTGCTGGATATAGTGAGTAGATTGAGTTCCTGTAGACAGGAGAGATGAAGTTAAAATTATAGGTGGGGATCAAAACAAAGAATTACATGAATGCTAGTGTAGTGAGTTTGAATTCCACCTTGTAAGCAAATGGAAGACTTTGAGTAACATGATCGCAAGCAGGCTGCAGGGTGACATGGGAGTAGACAATGAGGAGAGATACTAGAGCCCAATGTCTGATTACTAAGTCAGTTATACTAGTTATCAGAGCTTGGATTAGAGAGACAGCAACAGAAGTAGAAAACATGGAATGGTCATGAAAAGCACTGCAAATGAAATATTGGTATACATGGGAGGCAGTGGAGAAGGATAATTTAAATGACCATGACTTTCAATCAACTCAGCAAAAAAGAAGAAAAAGCAAGGTTTTTGGACATTTCAGAAATCATTCCCTGAAAAAGTAAATGATGAGTCTATTAATAGACTTCGAAGTAGGAAATGTGCAGTGCAATAAGAATAGAGACGCAGACATAGAGAACAGACATGTGGACAGAGGTGGGGAAGGGCAGGGTGGGACGAATTGGGAGATTAGGATTTACATATATACACTACCATGTGTAAGATAGATAGCTAGTGGGAACCTGCTGTATAGCACAGGGAGCTCAGCTCGGTGCTCTGTGATGACCTAGATAGGTGGAATGGGGTTGGGGGGTGGGAGGGAGGTCCAAGAGGGAGCGGATATATGTATATATATAGCTGATTTACTTCATTGTACAGTAGAAACTAATAATGTTGTAAAGCAACTATACCCCAATAAAAAAAAAATTGTCATTTTAAGCCACTAAAAAAAAAAAGAAGGGATTATTTGACTACTTCCATCTATAAGTAGGTAACACTTAAGAAAATACATTTTTAGGTTACTGTTTCTGTAGCAGGACATTCAAGGATCATGTATGTGTATCATATTGTCTGTGTTGAACATATTCTCAGCAAATTTAACAATGTCTGATTCTGTGTTAAGAGGTATATGAAAACAACAGTAATCCAGTCATCTTGTTTTGAATTCCTGAACTCCTTCAAACTAACAAACATGTATAGATCACCTTCAAAGTACCAGGCACAGTAGAAAGCATGGGGCAGAGGAGGGGTGGGAAGGGACATGAACAAGAAAAGATGTCCTCGGGTGGCCCATAGTCCTACAGGGAAACAGAAGATGATAAACATTCTGATTGCAGGTTGAGGCACCCAAAGGAAAGAGGAAATAAGTCTTTCTGAGTGGAAAGAAATCAGGTTCACAATCATGATCCTTGTACAGAATCTTTAAAGGGGCAATTTTGCCAGTCTTGAATGTATATTTCACTGCCTGTATACATTAAAATGTAACGGAATTTGTAACAAACTGTTTTGTTACAACACTTCTGAAGACAAATATAATGAAATCAAATACTTGAGTAATAATAAAATATTTTTCGTTTAAATATTTTATACCTTTTTGCCAATTAAAAATAGACCAAGTGGTGTCTCAAAATTAAGAATGTAGTAGACTCAGGGCTTTAAAAGCATAGTCCTTGTAGCTTTTTCTGATTTTTTTTCCATTTCATAATCTTAAATATATCTTTTTTTTAAGCTCAAAATCTCTGTTAGATATACTTTTATAACATGCTCTAACTTTGCAAAATTGAGCCATGTGTATTTTAGGACAAATATTGGGGGAAGCTATGTTCAATACCAATGTCTATACCATTTAAACAATGGAAGCATCAGGTAAGTAACAACATTTGGACAGCAAGTCAATATGACTATGAAAGGTCTCCAATAATGAGCAAATTCAGACCAATACACGGTTTGAGTATTTGGCCTTCTTATTGACAAAGGTTGCTTTCAATCACACTGTATCTATTACCATATCAATCATCACTCTAAATGAATACAATGTTATCATTGGCAAAGACATCACTTAAGCTGAGAAAGTAAAGATTCTAAACAACAAAATAATGAAAGGTAGGTTGTTAACAGCAGGAAAATGAAAAATATACCTTAAGGATCTATTCATAGTAAAGTAAAAATATTGGGGACTGACAGGAAAATAAAAGGCTTACTTGCTCACAAAGACCTTGAAACAGAGTACACTTAATATCACACCATTACTTATTAAAGTTAATGCAGCAGGGTATTTTCTTTGGTATACAAATTAGTATATGGAATTGAACTGATAAAATGATTTACATGCAGGATTAAAATATTGGCAGCTTTATAGAGTGAAATGTCACTATTTCGTTGTACTTTCAAGTTTTACATTTCCTCCTTTGAATCCCTGTCAGTCTTCGTGAACAGTGGAGAGTTTAATCAATGCTTGAGGTAGCAATAGCATACCATTGAATATTTTTCTCGCTAATAATCTAAATGATGTTTTGTAAACATCATAAAGTAAAACGACAGACACATACATCCTAATTATCATGTTACAAATTAAATAGGGTTCCATGTTTTAAAAAATGCTGTGCATTTAAAAGAAACTTACATTTCCACTAAATAAGTTGTTTTATAGTTACCGGTTTAGCCTAAGGCATTGAGTTTACAACAAGAGATTCAAAGATCAGGAAATTCAAAATATGTAGTTATCACAATTGAAGCCATTTTTTCTTAATTCTCTGATGCAAAGCTCTTGTAGCCTCAGACTCTGTGTGTGTGTGTATGTGTGTGTGTGTATGTGTTTTAATGTTTTTCAAAGATTTGGATTCAGTTTGCAATTTTATTCCAATGTAAAGAAACATCCTATTAAGATTCACTTTGATTCAGATAAGTGAAGGCAAGGGTTGTGTCTCAACATAAAGAGATTTCTATTTAGGTTAATTTGTTATAAACCAAAACAATATTCAGGAAACAAAAGAGGGGGAAAGATGGCATAAAATGACAAAGGAAATCAAGAGCAAAATTTCAAGCAGATTCAGGGGAATGAAGGGACCATGCGGAAGAGCATGACACATTTGGCCATTAAGGAAAATCATACAAATGAGTGTGAGAAATGGCTGGACAGTTTTATGGTGGAGGTAGGAAGAACCTGCAAAGTGTGGGAGCATAAAGGTCACAGAGAAGGGAAATGGGAGGAAAGAGGCTTATAGCAATCTACCTTTATTAGGCCAATGATTACTACTCACCTAGAAATTGCTTCTCAGGTCTATAAAATATCTGAGCTTTTAAGTAAAAAAGGAAATACTGTTGCTACTTATGAATGTTTTAAATGACCAGGATGCATGGTTTTGAGAAAATATTTTAACTGGAAAATGAAACTTCTTTTGATTTCAAAATAATTCCTGTAGATTAACTTTGTTTTTTTTTTGCTGTTATAAACACATTTAAAGTCAAGTTTACAATCTCTATATAATGAGAAAAAATAACAAAAATTAGTAAGCAAGTTTTTTTTTCCAAAAAAAATTTAATACATTATTTTCACATAATACAAAGCAGGTAAACATATCTTCAATAGGCAAAGGAAAATAGGACAATTATCCAATATATATTTTATTTGCAACCTTAGTGACATGTTAAAACTAAATTTTTTTTCTCTTATAACTCATTATATTAGAAGCATATCTCTCACAATTAACACATGTCAGTAATTTCATTCTCTTTCTTATTGGCATATATACCTCATCATACAATTTATGTTCTCCTCACATATCTAGGCCATTGCCTCCTTGAATTGAATTATACAAGGTAGACTAGCTTTTGACATTAGGCCCTAAAATGACATTGCTATTTATACTTTCATTTTTGCTTCAAATTCTGAACATTTTACCCTCAATTATAACTATATTTGCAAATATATTTCTTTTCACATATTTCATAGACTAAATATTTTACGTAGAAAATTATCATATTACTCCTCTAAACAATGGAACTAGCATTAAACACTGGTCTGGGCCCTTTATTAAATCACAGTTTGTATCTAGCAAATCTTAATGCCAATGAAAACTTTTATTATTTCATGAAGCATATTGCCATAGGACTTATGAAAGCTTTATAAAACCAGAATACTATATTTAATATCTCCTTTTAGAAGGATTAATTTATTTAACTAAAAAACTAGGAAAAAATGGAAAATAAAAAACCTGCAGTGAGACACATTTTGCAATCCTAACACTGAAGTTGGGATGATCAGATTACCTGGGCATAACACAGACAGATTGTTATCTGATCACAATCTAGGAATAGGAACCAGGAGAGACTGAGGAGTTTCTAATCAGTGTGAAGAAAGAGATTGCATGTAGAGCTATTTTATTTTCCCCAATATAAAATAAAGAATTCATGAGAGAGAAATTAGTTTAAAGAAGACATGTTGCTTAAATGTAGGGGGGAAAAAAAAACTAAAAATGAGCAAAAAGATAAAAATACCTAGCAAGAAGAAAAGCATTCTTTCTAAGGGATCCAGAAAGAAACTCTAAGAGGGGCACATTGTAAAATCCTGATCCGTCCAAGCTATAGGCAGTGAAAAGGGGCGAGAGACAGAGAACAACTGAAAGCATTTAAGTAGCTCTTACACCTGGATCTCAGAAATATTGCCTAGTCATTAGCAAAAAGCAAAAAGTAAAATGTTAATAATAGTAGAAATAAAATAATTACTACACGATAATAATTCAAGCAGGATTTTAGAGAACTAAACGTTACTGTTTACAAATTTATTTTCTCATGTATCAGAGCTGAAATATCTCAGAAGACTACTGGTTCTAGCCAAAGGCCTCAAACTAATATAGTTTTTGTGTCTTTATCTCATAGAAGAAATATGCGAGTACGAGGGAGTTTCAAAAAATAATTTTAGCAACAAAAATAGCTGCTAAATATATAGCTAATGTTCATATCCTTAAGACAATAATAGCTAATGCATATACCTATATAAACACATATTTTTATTTAACGCCATTCAGCTTGGGTATTCAAGGGAGAAATATTACCATATAATTGCTTTATTCAGTTTTTGCCTATCCCAGTTTCTGTTATTTACAAATTTTTGTCAAGATGCTGTGCAACCCTGCTCTTTAGGGGAATTAAGGTAAAGCAGTTTGTTGGGGGGGTAATATGGCGGCTGTAGTTTAATGAGGGCTAGTTGTCATTTGAACAATTTTTCCTAGTTTATTCGAGTTCATATCATTCCAGTTTTGTCTGAGGTTAACAGCTTGTGATTACCACCCACCTAAGCTATGATAAAATAGGAATCTTTGGGACCCCATGAGGATACTGGACAGGTGCTTATCTCTAGTTCTTCTGTGCACTGCAGAAGTGTTTATTGAAGTACTTCTGCAAGGCAGTTTACATGTCTTGTTCGTAAACTTCACAAGAATCTTGCAAATAAATGATTATGCCCATTTCACCGATGAGGAAATTTATGCTTAGTGAGGCAAATGACTTGCTATTGGTCACAAGCCCAGTGAGTGGGCACTGGCTTGTACGACTTTAGAGCCCAAATTATCTCTACCAGGCTACGCAACCTCAAATAGGTGCTATCAATCATCTTCTGATGATGATTACAGATCTGATGATGCAATCTTATACAAGTTTGAGCCTAATGCCTATGGAAACAGGCATATAAAAAGAAAATATTAGAGGACTGATTAGAAGTCTATGGATTACTGTACAACATTAGAGGTGCAACATAAAGGTTTATATGAAGATAAAGAAACTTGAAATGACCAAAATATTTTTTGGGGGTGAGTTATACAGAGTTACTGATATCAGAGAATATCTCATTGTAAATAATAATTTAAAAATATATACACATATATATACAACATATATATGTATGCATGTGTGTATGGTATATGTAAAACATATTTTATACATATATATACTTTTTTTCATCCATTCCTTAAAATCGTATACATTTTTTTCCTCTTCAAGATAGGATTTTTGTTGTGGTTGCATTGTGGTTGAGAAAAAAAATGCCAGTGTACATATGACTAATATGATGTAAGAAAAAGAACTTAAAGATCTTACTTTTCAAACCTTATACAAGTTGCTATATTCCTAAAAGATGAGAGATCTTCAAACAACCTCTTAACGTCTGGTAACTTTCCTTTACATATATATAAAACTAAGGTAATACCTGGATCTAGAGATAATCGTGAAGACTATGTGTGCAATATGGAGTGCACATTGAGGAATAGGTTTCCTTTCCTTCTACTTATTACATCATAGACTACCTTGTTAGGCAGTGATTATTTTTCTCTGTATGGTGCAGGTCAGCAAAGGGGATTTGTTCACATTACCAGTTCATGTTCTACCACATTGTGTTCTACCAAATAGGCAGATAAAAAATTACTTTCTGAACTTTTGGAACAGGGCTATCCAAGGTATCAATTCTGAAACAAAGCAGAGAGAGAGAAACCATTTGGGGGGATAGAGAGAGGAAAGCTAAAAGAATGAGGACCATTCTTTGCTAAAATCATGGTGAATGCCTGAAGTTAAAGCAGTCTGGAGTAGCCTCCTTTTCCACGAGAGAAGTAGCACACAAATCAGTGGAAAATCCTACCCAGGAAGTAAAATCACCCACACAATTCAGTCACAATTTTTGTTTCTCTGATGATTTGTTTTTATGTTTACTTACATGCTTAAATTTTTAGCTCCAAAGGAAAAGAAAATGGGAACTCACAGTATTTATTTAATTAGTTCAAAATTATATTGAGAGTTTGTGATGTACTAGGCGCCATGCAAGATATTAGGGATGTTGGCACATACCATCTAGTAATTTCATGGAGAATCGAGGAATATTTATGAAGGAAAAAATTCCAAACTAGGGGAAACATTTATTTAAAGATGAATTGATTCTTTAATTTTAGATATAACTAGTTGTTTTTTTGATTGTTTGTGTTTAAAAATTATATGTAAATGCCATGTTTAGAATAAGGTTTATAGTTTATATATTGTTTTCTAAATATCAGTTCTTAAAATTCAGTTTTTAAACTCTACCACATTCTCAAATCATATGCTTAGATTTTAGAAACATGATTTCTATTAAAGCCAATGGAAATAGTGTTGCTTCAAACTCCAACCAGTGCTTTGAAAAATTACCTCTACTAAGTATTACAAGTCTTTCCAGCTGTTGATATTAATATTTACCAAAAGTTGAATTTGGAAAATGTCCACAGATGTAAACAATTTTATCAGAATTTTCTTTTTCCTTCTTTGTGCATAAACAACCATGTTGAATCATTTGAAGAATGTTTTCAAGGAAATTACATTTTTTCATAGGTTAAAAATTGTTCTTTTTAACAACTTAACAATTTTCCTGCAAACAGGAAAAACATATACATAAAAACAGCAGTAAATACTAACTTTATATAATCTAAAGATAAAAATATATCAGAAATATATTTTTAAAAATTTATTACACTTGAAAAACTTTTCCTAAAATTTTATGGAATTTCTACATATGGAAAAAGAAACACAAGTTGTACAATACTCATGTGAAAATACTTGAACCTAATTTGAAGCCAAAATCTGAGCAATCAGTTTCTTGCTCACATAAGACTAAGGTTTTTCACAAATGGAAATTAAGGTAATAAGTTAACATTAAATAATTTCATATAATGATTGTGATTATGAAGAATGACAAATGTTTTATTGTGCAAGTTAAATAATTAATGGTATGCTACTAATCCAAGGTGTCTGTTTTGCTCATTTCCATTTCCTCCTCAGGGCTAACAAAGTGGCACATTCCAAGCAAACAGTGGATCTAGTTGTATAATTTATTAATAGTAATTTAATAATAATAATAACAATTTCAACATTTTTTATTTGTATAGTACATTACCATTTGCAAGGCATTTTCTTTTACTCTCAGTTTGTCATTCAATCTTTTTAAGAACAACACATTACCTATGGCAGCAGTCAGGTAATGCTCTGTGACAGATTCCGCTGCAAACAGTAATGCCTAGAATGACACAACCAGGAAGCCACCCTTCCAGATCCAGTCCCCACCTCCCTGCCTTACCTAACTCTCTATTTGCTCCCATGGCTTCCACTACTTCCACTACAGTAGTCCATAGTAATACATAATTATGAATGCTTGGTTAGGTATCTGTCTTCCCAACCGCACTGTATGTTTCTTGAGTCTGGGCCCTTTATTTTTTCCCTGAGTATCCTGTGTATCCTAAGCACATAGTAGGTTTGAAAGCTTTTGATATGATGAACTTAATGAATCCTTAATTTTCAGGTCAGGAAACAAAGGCTAAAGGGGACAAAAGTCTTGTTTCCAGTACCAATTGTTAGTCCTTTAGCTCTAGATGGAGTTGGGCTCTGCTTTGCAATATAAAATTAATTTCATGTGGGAATTGACTTATTGTGAATTTAATGAGTTCAACTAATGTAATGAAAGAAAACAGAAATGAATGAATGCATAAATTCTACTAAATAATTATGGTGTTCACTGATATCCAAAAATTGTTCAATCTTCAACTTTACACTTAGCCTAAATCATCAACCCAGGTCATTTGTATGATGTGGCATAGTGTAAGCTCTGAGATCAAATTCTTTGGGGTCACAACTTGGCTCTGACATTAACTGTTGGATCTTGGACAAATTACTTAACTTGTCCCAGTTTTCTCATTTGTGAAATATGAAAAGTAATATTATCTTCTTCCTCAGATTGTTGTTAGAGGTTCCTTGAGTTAATACAAGAAAAAATCATACAACCTAGTACTTGGCAAAAAGAAAATTTTCAATAAGTGTTATCTAGTATTATTACTATTTTATATTTATTTTTTATCAGTGTCTGAACAGTTCAGATGGCCCTGGACTTGAACTACCTCTGACTTTTCCAATTAGCTGTTGCTAAATATCCTCTGAAAGGTAGCCAGCTCTAATACTCACCCTAGAGAAATTCAATACAGATTGTTCTTAGTGGCAAGATTTTCTATTCAGAACAATTTTTTTTTTTTTTGTAAAATTGAAGTACAGATTCATTTCAATCAAAATTTCAGCAAGTTATGTGTCCATTAATGAGGTAGAGGTGAAGGTGGAGAATTTTGCATCGTCATAGGTGAATTGTTTATACCCATGTTTCAAACTTACATTAGTAAAATTCCATTTAGTTTAATTTGAAATGTCTCTTTTAAAGCACATATTGATGTTTTAAAATAGTACTCAGCTTTTCTCCTTGCCTTGAAACTATAATCTTAACTGAAAAGTAGGTGATGAGCAAGGTCAGCCTGAATCTACAGGCAAACTGTACTTTGAAATAAGAGAAAAAAATCTACATTTCCAAAGTTGTTACTAATAGCTCACTTTATAGCCATAGTTCTATTTTCTTGTATCTTTTACTTTAATTTAGTCAAGATCATCTCATTATAAAAGATATCAATAAATGTAAATTCTTTAAATGTTTTTTGCTTTTATTAGTTGGAAACAACCTGCAACATTATTTAACTCGATTTTGTCTTTAAATTGCATGAGTGGTAAATGGTTCAAGGTTACCAAAAGGTTCTTGGACTAAACATTGTATCTTTGCCACATGTCTATGTTGTATTTTGGAAGATATTAAGGGAGGCCTTGAACAATTTAAATAGCCTAAACAAAAGCTTTAAAATAGAACAATTCATCTAGCTGTTTTGATTTATGCCTACATTGCATAAACTAACTGGGTTGTCTAAAATACCCGCTTGACTATCTGGCTTTCTAACTTATCTAATTATTTAACTTTACATAAGCCATCTTAAAAGGTGTTGGTCACCTGAGGATATAAAAGAAATTATTTTAGAGAGAGTAAATAAAAATTCAAGTCAGGGATTTCATCCAACGGAGTTTGTTATAATCATAGGACGATGAATTAAGTGTACAGGGCCCTTTAATGATGAAGGGAATAGAGTAAGTCATTGTCTTTTTTAGTATGATGAATATTTACTCAGAACTGTCAGGAATAGTTACTACATACTATGTCATGTTCATTAAACATGTTATACATCAGTCCATCAGGGAGAGAATCAAAAGATCTGCTAGAGAAAAATATGCTTCACAAGCAACAGAGGTCATCATTAATTCAAAGACAGAATACACCATTCAAAACAATATTTTTTTCCTGCTCCTCTCCCAGCCCCCAACCTTCAAAATTCAGTAAGATGGCATCAAATACAAAATGCAGCACGAATAAAATCCATGATGTTCCCTTGATACATATTAGAAACTCAGAACAGGATGGTTACATGCTGATATTTGAAGTCTTTAGTACACAAGATTATAAAAAAGAAAAAAATATATTTATATAGCATTTATGGCTAGAAAGTAACTAGTAACTAGCCAGCATTACCCCAATTCACTACTCCACAAATTATATCATCATTATAAAATGTGGATAGAAATGGAAGAAGAAAAAGGAGGAGGATCGGGGAGGCAAGGAGAAAAGAAAGCATGTACTGTTAAGATCTCTACAGCAGAATGTAGACGACCTTCCATCAACTTTCATCAGAATCTGTTGAAGAAAATATAATATGGGGTAGCTTATTTAAAAATTTAAAAGTAGAAAGCAACTCATTTCAAATACATTTACATTTTCAAAGCAGTTCTGTTAATCTTGAATGCTTATATCCTGAGCATGGTATGCTCATAATTTGCTTGTTTAACCAGGTATGATCTGTACATATTGAAAAAGTCATCTCCTTTGCTTTCAATTTTATCTTTAACTACTAAAAGAAAAATAGAAAATGACTATGAAACATTGAAAAGAAACCTAGCTAGGGTTTGGGGTTTTTTGTTTTTTGTTTGTTAGTTTGTTTTGTTTTGTTTTTTGATGTCAGAATAGGATTCCTTGGGGAGGAGAAAGGATATAATCCCTGGGGAGCATAGTTAACCATTCTAGGGACTTTTGCGGTTAAGAGTGTTGCATCTGTGAAGAGCTATCTAATACAAAGGAGTATTAGTAACATCTTCACTGCTTCTTTCCCAAGGGTTAACCAATATTTGTTGATTATTTTCCCTTTTCTGTCAAGAATTACTACAGTGGGGAAAGTTAGAAGATTTGGATTTATTTGGGGCATCCACCAGTCATAAGAACATAGACAATTTTTACTAAAGATCACTTTTCGTGATCTGAAAGTGGGGACAATAATATTTTTCCTACTCTCAAAAATCAGTTTCTTAGAGGATATAGTGATATAATACATGTAAAAATTTTTTTAAAAAAATCTGTAATATGTGTTCAAAATCTTCTAGAAAAATGTGATTCTTAAATAAAGGAGGTCATCATTAATTCAAAACAGAATATTCCATTGGAAACAATAGACTTTTTTTCTGCTTCCCAACCACTACTCTGATTTTTTTTTTCTTACTTCCCATGGTATCACTCTCCCCAACCTTCTTTGTACTAAAAAGAAAAAAATTATTTTTGTTTGAATAAATGTATGATGTAACTGCTTGCTAGTATGGAAATAAAAATTTCTGGAATAAAAATTGTTTAGGAAACTGACTTGAAAATTACAAGTAATTACCATATTTGAGCAGGAAGAAATTGAGATTCATTTCATATATAATTAATATATAAAGTTTTTAATGTATATAAAAAATGAAGACCAAGTGTAAAACAAAACACAACAAAAAACCTAAAAAGGTAGTATTTTTAGAATGATCTCTCCTACAATGTTGTTATATAGCATTTCTATAATGATATAGAATATTCATGGTCAATGGACACAAGGATATAGTATAACTCCAAGAAGAAGATTCCAAAATGTCAAAAGAATTTCTAAATATTTTTATGTCTTGTATTTGAGAACATTTCATTATAATTCTACAAACATAGGCAATCCATTTATGGCTTATAGAAATGTACCTAGATTATTTTCTTAATAGTAACTGATTTTCTAGCCCTGCCAGGTGATAGTCTCCTGCACTTAGTTATCTGAATTGGAAATAGGAGTTAGCCAAAATAGAAAGGCTATGCATTTAACATTGGTTCATTGTTGAAAGAAAAATAAAAAGAAACCCATAAAGTTCCAAGAAAAGTTACCTCTATTTTTGCATTGGAGTTTGTCTAAAATGAGTCCTATTTTCCAGCTTTATCAATTTGCTATTTCTTTGACCATTGTTATTATTTTCCCAGTTGCACATTTAGAAATTCTTGACATCACCTTGACTTTCCTTCAGTTCCTCAGTTCCTGTTATTTCTCCTTTCACACATCTTTGAGATTTACTTGCTCCCCCTATCCTCATGCCGCCAACTAATCTAGGTCCTTATTGCTTCATAGCTGGATCACCAAGATAGCCTCATAACTGATCTCTCTGATAAGTTTCTCTCTCCTCCAATCTATCTTGCGTATTTTCAACAGACTAATTTTGTAAGGGCCCAATTTCATCTTTTTTACTTCCTAGGTCAAAAATTGATAAGGGCTTCCTCTTGTCTACCACATTGAATCCAAATTCTTCCGCCTGCCTTTCACTGTGCTTTATTATCTCTTTCTTCCGCTTGCAAACTTACAGTCCTGTGTCAGAAAACCTGTCAAAAATGTCTCCTCTTTGGCCTTTCCAAATCCAGTGGTTAGTCTGTAAATTTGCCATGTACCCTACCCCTAAACTGCATCAAACAGGAAGGTTTTCTTTGCTTCTTTTATTTCCAAATTCCAGCCATTTTTAAAGTCCAATCATTTCACACATTTACTGGAAACCATTATTTTATATTGATCTCTTATTCCTTTATTTGAAGCACTTATTTTCAGTTTCAATATATTCAGTATTTTATGCATTAACAATTAATTTTCATTTATAAAACTATACACTCAGCCAAGCAACACTATGCTTATTGTTTTATAAACATAATCTTATTTAATATTCACAACAATCCTAGGAGGTAGAGATTCATAATGCCTATAGATTAACACCTCAAGATTCCAGAAACAATGAAGACCCTCTATTCTCCCCACAAAGAAATATTTTATTATGCCTAATGTATGGTTGCCATGTTAAGCAAATACAAATATAGTAATAAAAATAGTTAAATTTGAATTTCAATTAAAAAATCAAATATGTTTGTATAAGTATGTCCCATGCAATATTTGAGACATATTCATACAAGAATATTATTCATTGTTTACCTGAAATTCAAAATTAACTGGCTTCCTACATTTCATTTGACAACTTTAGCCTAAATCTGACATGGATTCCAAAGACTTTTCATACCAAATAGTATCTTTCCCATAGATTTTAAGAATATGAACAATAACAATGCTCCTCTTCCCCCAAGCTCAGCTTATACTTTTAGTGAAAGTAGAACTAGAAGTCTGCACTCTGGGCTTCCTCCTAGATTGCTCCAAACACATGGTTATTAGACATAAAAAACAAAAAAATGTAATATTCAAAGCAAGATCTTTGGACCAAAATAGAATTAATATACAAAGCTGTGAGTGGGGCTTAAGCCACATGTTCCTACATCCTTGGTCAAGAAGCAGAATGAGAAGCCCAGGTGACCAGCTCATGAAGGACAAGGGAGAACAATGATCTGAACATGAGACAGAGTCAGGACTTGAGTGCAGTATTTGAAACTAGGGTTTGAGGTTGGCTTTTTCACTCATGAAAAGTGGTTGAAAAGAAGCCATCACCAAGCACTTCCTTAGGTTATGGCTCGTGTGGTATTGATGCTTAGGGAGATGAGGTACATTTCTTACTTCAATTTCTTCATTTAAAAATTAGGGGAGGACTTCCCTGGTGGCGCAGTGGTTAAGAATCTGCCTGCCAGTTCAGGGGACACGGGTTCAATCCCTGGTCCGGGAAGATCCTACATGCCGCAGAACAACTAAGCCCGTAGGCCACAACTACTGATCCTGCACTCTAGAGCCCGCAAGACACAACTTCTGAGCACATGTGCCACAACTACTGAAGCCCACGTGCCTAGAGCCTGTGCTCCACAACAAGAGAAGCCACTGCAGTGAGAAGCTCATGCACCACAACGAAGAGTAGCCCCCGATTGCTGCAACTAGAGAAAGTCCGCGTGCAGCAATGAAGACCCAATGCAGCCAAAAATAAATAAATTAATTAATTTTAAAAACTAGGGGAAATAATACATATGTAACACATTTATTCTGAGGATCAGATGAATACTCTTTCAAATGAATCAATAAATAAATTAGAACATTCCTAAACAGCACCTATAATCACCCTGAGACTGTGATTACAACTTTATAAACATGGTCTCATTATTACACCAAGATGGCAAAATTAAGTTATTCACTCTGTTTTTAAAAGCAGAATCTGAAGATCAGATAAATTAAGTGTTTTATTCCATGTACCTATACTAAGAAAATGTTTGGGCCAGAAATTGAACCCAAGTCTGACCAATAGTCCCTGGTACCATGTGTGCTGCCATCAGTAGTATAATTTATTGTAAGTAGGAAACAAAGAACAGAAGGAAGAGATTAAGTTCAGATAGTCAGTAGATGATTGGAAGGACTGAAAATAAGCAACTTCACCAAAACTTATCATTCGAATTTTCAGACTCTAAGCATGATCTGTCAGAAAAGATGTGTTTAATCATTATTGTAAATGAGTTCATGTCTATTGGTTTGTAAATTGGCTCCCATACTTGCAAGGAGACTGAAGAAAGAGGCAGACCACTCCAGATCGGTATGTGGCAGTTCTGATTAACAAGGGAACATACAAGGCTTGTCTTGGGTGGCTGCAAGGTGAGCAGATGTCTGCACCTGCCTTCCAGAATCTTAAAAGTTTACATACAGTCCTTAAATGAGTTTAGTCACATACACAGTCCAGATGGTCTCAGCACACATTTCTCTCTCAAAGCTGTGTCCTTGAAATGGCTCCTACTGTGGGAATGGTGAGCAGACCGTACATTCCAAGAACAGGGGAGGAGGTGAGGGGCCACTAATGGTCGAGATCCAGCTCTTGGGTCATATCCTTTCAATGACCTCTTCCAACAATGCCCTATACTTTCTAATCAATTACTTTATCCAGGGTAATGTTAGCCTTAAAACAGATGTTAAACACATGTGTCTTGTTCAATCTATGGAGAGTAAGAATATCACCTTCAGGAGAGCATTCCCATCTGGCTGAATAAAACAATTAGAGATAAGAGAGTAATGACCACTTGTCTGTAGAGTCTAGGCATTTCCACACTGTAATATCTGTGGAACTCACCTGGTTCCTGGGGTTCTGAGGAAAAATGCATTAGTGAGTGTACTCTACTGACTACAGCAAATAGCCCAGAGAAAAAATCTCAGTGTACTAACATGATAGACAGTTATATTTTGCCCTTATCACCATCCAAAGTAGATGGGAAAAATGGAAGGACAGAGGAAGGAAACGAGGTAGCTTACTCGACATAGTCATTCGTGGAGGAAGGTTTATCTATCTGGTACCAACAGGCTCCCCTTCAATCTCAGAATTTTTTGTTGGATTCTTTACCTGGTGACCCAGTGAACAAAGACCCAGCATGGAAAATAGTGCAAGATTTTATGCAGAGGAAAAGCCAGAAGTGATATAGGTTACTTCTACCCATATTCCATGTTTCAGAATAACATTCAGAGTCAGAGGCTCACTGCAGAAAAGGCTGGCCAATGCAGTCAATCTGTGAGCTTGGGAGGAAAGTGAAATGCATTTGGTGAAATAAGGGCATTGTTTCTTCCACCGTAAACCTATAGAATGTGAAATGGGGTGCAGCTGTAAGGCAGCCAAAATCATCAATAATCAAAATTTGAAGTAGGAAGAGTTTATCATTGGCAACCTCAGACTGTGCTTTCAATTCTCATTTATTTTATCACCAGTGGTGGCTTCTTTTCCCTTTAGGGATATCAAGGTATCTTATGCTCTATTTCTGGAGGCCTCATTGAAACCTGTTCTTATAGCCTTAATACATTCAGAGGCATAAATGATTGATGTGCTCTTCAAATGTAATAAATTCATGACCTGATTATTTATGATGGTAACTTCTACCTGTGTAGTGTTTTATAACAAACTATCTCATACATTATATCACTATATCTTTCAATATATGCTATTATTTCTAATTTCATAGACATTCAATCAGACACAAGTAATAGGCTTGCCCATCATTGCCCAGTTTGTAAATCAAAGAGAAAATCAAATACAAGTTTCTTTGTTTGTTTTAAATCAAAGCTAAGCATTATTTGCACTTTGAAAATAGAACTGTAATAAAAGAAAATGGCTTTAAAATGCCCAGATGATGCCTTTGCCCCCTGTGCAATTATAATACAGATATATTCAGCTATTTAGTCTAAGTGTGTGTTTACTCTTGTCCACACATTACCTACTCTAAATGTGCCTACTATGTCTTCTTAGGCACACAGATTTCCACATCCCTGCAGGGGCTGGGTTTGATTAGTTGGTGACATGCCAAACATAGTTTTTTCTGGATGTTGAAAATTAGAAGCTACCTCTTGCTCCTGCTGAGCCTTCAAAAACATTTCGATTAAATAAAAATGCCATCCTCATTATTATGAGTTCCGTATTTGAAGATCCATCTACCCAACAAAATTTATTTGTAAACCCCCAAGTCAATACTTGTAGCCCTTTTGGGGATCATCTGTGCACATTCACAGAGCACCAAAAAGCTTGAGTTGTCCTAGATGCATATTCCCAGCTGAGGTTGAACAAAGCAGTGCTCTGACTTCTTGTTTCAGCTTTCACATTGCCAACAAGTGTTCTTTGTTTGGTCTATTCATTACAACATTTTTTCTCATTTTTTTGCTTTTTCTTGGTGCTTTCACTTTTTGAAATGGCCTCCAAGTTTAGTGTGGACATGCTGTCTAGTGTTCCTAAGTACAAGGCAGTGATGTCTCTTATGAGAAAATGTATACATTAGATAAGTTTTGTTCAGGCATGAGTTATAGTTATGTTGGTTATGAGCTCAATGTTAATGAATCAAAATACATATTAAATAAGATGTCTTTAATCAGAAAAGAAGGTTATGTATTGATTGGTTGATAAAAATGTGACCAGGGGCTTTCAGGAATCTAACCCTGTATTTCTCCTTGGAGCAATGGCTCAGTATTTGCTAATTCAGTGTTCATGGCGATTTTGTAAAACATAACTACTGTGAATAAGGAGAATCAACTGTACATGGCTGTGTTAGCCACAATCAGTATAGTCCCAAACCCTTTGAACAAAGAACACAAATCCTTTAAAAATTGTATACACTTGTCTTTTGTAATAATATAATAATATCAACAACAAAATTTTGATATTTCTTATATAAAAACTAAATATCTTACTATACTTTTATCTACTTTATGATGCAAACTAAAGGCCTTGGTGGTTATAAGCAGACCAGAGGATATCTGACTTTTAAGAGAGAGAGGGGGACAAATGATATTTGATAGACCAGGTGTGTTACTCTTCAAAGAAACATAAAGCAGACATTATGTCCATTTCTTTTCTCCCATTAGAACTTGTAATACATCATGAGGAAAGTACAGGTTCCAGCATCCTCTGCCAGCAGGTCAGACTTCGCTTTCCTGAAATCACTACTAGAGACATGAGAAGGAATGGAGGATAAAGATTCTAGGGCAAGGAATAATTTTAGTAATCTAGTGGACAAAGGTAAGTCCTGAAAATGATCTATTTCTGTTTCTTTTCCTCTAGAAATGGAACCTGAATGTGCTCTTCACTGAAACACACACAGTGAGAGTGCAATGCAATCCACATCTAAAATGCCTGTAGATGAATTTGCTTTGGAGTAAAAATAGGCTAAATCAAGAGAAAAAAAAATAAACACAAGGTGGTCAATCATAGAAAATCAGATATGTTTGTCCTAGATTTTCCCTGGCTCAGTTGCCCCCACTAACATAATAGTAAGATTCTTCCTCTACCCTCTTTGGTATATTTGGTAAACGCAATAAAATAATATCCACACACTCAAAGGGACTTTTTGTTTATTGCTGCCATTGTTTCGATTGCCTGAATCCCCATTCTTACTGACCTTTTTTGTTTCTTATTGGTCAAGATAACTGATAATTTCTATTTAATAGGGAAGCTATCCACCAATAAATCAATCAATCCGTCTATCTTCCCCTCTTCCCACGCAATACACATTTAACTACAATGTCACCATACAATGCCAACGTTTATTAAATTACTTTATTTTCTCTATATACTAGGAAATGGGGATTACTTTTTTTTTTTTTTTTTTTTTTTTGATGTGGACAATTTTTTTTTTTTAATTAATTTATTTATTTACTTATTTATGGCTCTGCTGGGTCTTCGTTTCTTTGTGAGGGCTTTCTCTAGTTGCAGCAAGCGGAAGTCACTCTTCATCGCGGTGCGCGGGCCTCTCACTATCGCGGCCTCTCTTGTTGCGGAGCGCAGGCTCCAGACGCGCAGGCTCAGTAGTTGTGGCTCACGGGCCCAGTTGCTCCGCGGCATGTGGGATCTTCCCAGACCAGGGCTCGAACCCGTCTCCTCTGCATTGGCAGGCAGACTCTCAACCACTGCGCCACCAGGGAAGCCCGGGATTACTTTTTTTAATGAATATGTATATTTCTATTTTGACAATGTGCTGTAGTTTAATGGCTTTTTTAGGGTATTTAGAATTTTGTATTATACAATCTGTGACAATTGTGATTGTAATATGTTTTTTACATACTTAAACACTTGAATTATTGCTTGGATAAATTCTATGAACATTTTAAATTTTGGTGCATGTTGAAAACTACACTCTAGGAAGGGCATATCAATTTGCACATCCTCCAACAGAGTATGTAGGTGTTATTTTCCCAAACCCTCTCCAACTCTGCATTTCAACATTTCTTTTCTATTCTTGTCAAATATTTAGGCCAAAAACCAAAACACTACAATGCAACAAAAGAAAAGAAAAGGAAAAAGAAAAAAAAATCACAGAATATAAAATTGTAATTTACTTTTACATTATTTTTACTAGATTGATCATTTTCCTATATCTATTAGCCATTTGTACTTGATTGAATTACCTATTATTATCTCTTTTACCCATTTATCTCTTAAGGTACCTGTTATCTTCTAATCATTTGTGAACACTTTTTAAAAATATATATCAACACTTTGTCTTTCATATGTGAGTATATCAGTGAATACTTCTCAATTGCAACTAAAATGAAACATAACTCAAAATAGATTAAGCAAATCATGGAATATAGTGGTCCATATAACTGACAAGTTTAGAGTGATTCTCAGATATGTCTGTATCTTGGCAACCAGTGATGTGATAGGGACACCGTTTTTCCATCTCCTGCCTCTAGTTGGCACCCTGATGCACACTCTCCCCATGCAGTCCCATGAGATTTCATGGTCACAACAGCCTTAAGTTTACATTTCTACCAGCTTCATTATTCTAGGAGAAAGAACACATTTTTTCTTCTCCTGATAGCTCCAGAATCATTTTTGGAAATCACTTCCAATTGGCTAGATCTGTCCATTCTTGGAGTTGGGGGGAAGGAGTGATGATGTCTGCATTCCCTAAAAAACTAAGACTGACAATGGGGTAAGAATTTTTTTTTTAAGAAAATCAGGATGCTATTTACAAAAAAAGAAAAAAGTAACAAATTCTAATTTGGCAATAATAACTTATGCTTTCTACATGGTAATATATTTTTTCCCAGATCATCATTTGCCTATGTACATTATTTATATAATTTTTTAAATTATGTATTCAAATCTATTAGTTTTACTTTCTGAGTTCTGCCTTTGGTGCCATGCTTAGAATATACTTCCCTTCCCTAATACTGTGAAGAGATTCTCCTAGAATTTCTTATATATTTTTTTAACCTAAAAGCTTGATTGAAATAGAATTTATTTTTTGTTAGGTATGGACTATTTTTCCCCACATTGATATCCAGTTGTCTCAACATCTTTCATTCAACCATCCACCTTTTCCCACTTATTTGAAAACTTATCTTTATTACATATTAAATTCCCATGAATATTTTAGTAAATTTCTGGAGGCCAGCAAATGATTTTTTAAAAATTTCTTTGCCACAGTATTTCAGATATAAATTTTATTTTTATTCATCAATTCATTTCTTTATTATAATTAAAATAAAATAAATTATAATTACGTAAAATAAAATTAACCTTTTTTTGGTATACAGTCTATGAGATTTACATATGGATACATTCTGATAATCACAACCAAAGACAGGATACAGAAAATCCCAATATCATCCAAAATATCTTCATGCTGCCCTTTGTTTAATTTGCGTTTCCCTAGTTACTAATGGCGTTGAGCTTCTTTTCCTATACTCATTTGCCATCATATATCTTTTTTGGTTAGGAGTCTGTTCAAATATTATATCTATTGTTTTTAATTGATTGTTTCATTATAATTGTTTTTAATTTTTAAAAATTTTCAAGATATGAGTTCTCTAATTTGTGGTTGGAAGATATGCTCTCTCAGTCTGTGACTTGTCTGTTGTAGAGCAAAAATTTTTAATGAAATGAAATTTATCAATCTTTTCATTTATAGATTGTGTTTTTTATGCCATACCTAAGAACACTTTGCCTGACTCAAGGTCATAAAGATTTTCTGCCATGTCTTTTTCTCTAAAAAATTACACATTTACATTTCACATTTAAAATTTACATTTACATTGTGATCAATTTTGAGTTTAAATTCTGTATACAGTGTGAGGTGTAAGTCCAGGTTCCTTTTTTTTTTTTTATATAGAAAAAAATGTTTTCTTATTCCAGCATCATTTTTAAGAGTTTCTCCATTGAATTGTCTTTACAATCTGATAGAATGCCTTCCTTCATCCTTTATCCATAAAAATGTATTGCCTTTTCTTTACTGTTATTTATTCCAAATGTTATTTGGAATTACTCAGTTCTCATCTTAATCTTAGAAAATTTAGAGTTGTGACTGGAATTACATAAAAGTACATAGATTAACTGAGAGAATTTATATTCTTACGATAGAATTTTTAATTTATTTTTTGTTTTTTTCTTAAAATTTTTCTTTAATTTATTTATTTTTTTGTTTTTTTGGCCGCACTGCAAGGCATGCAGGATCTTAGGTCCCAGACCAGGGATCGAACCCATGCACTCTGCAGTGGAAGCTAGGGGTCCTAACCACTGGACTCCAGGGATTTCCCTTCCTGTGATAGAAATTTTATATAGGTTAGTCTTACGTCACTCAAAATGTGATAGTTTTCTTCATGTAGATTCTCAAAATGTTCTTAGTATCAGCAATTTTATATTTGTATTGATATTGTGAATGTAATATATACCTATTATATTTTCTAAACAATTATTTCTATTGTGTGGGAAGGTAGATTTTGTATATATATATATATATATATATATATATGTATATATATATATATATTTATTTAAACATCTTTATTGGAGTATAATTGCTTTACAATGGTGTGTCAGTTTCTGCTTTATAACAAAGTGAATCAGTTATACATATACGTATGTCCCCATATCTCTTCCCTCTTGAGTCTCCCTCCCTCCCATCCTCCCTATCCCACCCCTCTAGGTGGTCACAAAGCACCGAGCTGATCTCCCTGTGCTATGTGGCTGCTTCCCACTAGCTATCTATTTTATGTTTGGTAGTGTATATATGTCCATGCCACTCTCTTGCTTTGTCCCCGCTTACCCTTCCCCCTCCCCGTATCCTCAGGTCCATTCTCTAGTAGGTCTCTGTCTTTTTTCCCATCTTGCCCCTAGGTTCTTCATGACCTTTTTTTTTTTTTTTTTTTAGATTTTATATATGTGTTAGGATACAGTATTTGTTTCTCTCTTTCTGACTTACTTTACTCGGTATGACAGACAGACTCTAAGTCCATCCACCTCACTATAAATAACTCGATTTCATTTCTTTTTATGGCTGAGTAATATTCCTTTGTACATATGTGCCAAATCTTGTTTATGCATTCATCTGTTGAAGGACACTTTGGTTGCTTCCATGTCCTGGCTATTGTAGATAGAGCTGCAATTAATATTTTGGTACATGACTCTTTTTGAATTATGGTTTCCTCAGGGTATATGTCCAGTAGTGGGATTGCTGGGTCTTATGGTAGTTCTGTTTTTAGTTTTTTAAGGAACCTCCATACTGTTCTCTATAGTGTCTGTATCAATTTACATTCCCACCAATAGTGCAACACTGTTCCCTTTTCTCCACACCCTCTCCAGCATTTATTGTTTGTAGATTTTTTGATGATGGCCATTCTGATCGGTGAGAGATGATATCTCATTCTAGTTTTGATTTTCATTTCTCTAATGATTAATGATGTCGAGCATTCTTTCATGTGTTTGTTGGCAATCTGTATATCTTACTTGGAGAAATGTCTATTTAGATCATCTGCCCATTTTTGGATTGGGTTGTTTGGTTTTTTGACATTGAGCTGCATGAGCTGCTTGTAAATTTTGGAGATTAATCCTTTGTCAGTTACTTCATTTGCAAATATTTTCTCCCATTCTGAGAGTTGTCTTTTCATCTTGTTTATGGTTTCCTTTGCTGTGCAAAAGCTTTTAAGTTTCATTAGGTCCCATTTGTTTATTTTTGTTTTTATTTCCATTTCTCTAGGAGGTGAGTCAAAAAGGATCTTGCTGTGATTTATGTCATAGAGTGTTCTGCCTATGTTTTCCTCTAAGAGTTTTATAGTGTCTGGCCTTACATTTAGTTCTTTAATCCATTTTGAGTTTATTTTTGTGTATGGTGTTAGGGAGTGTTCTAATTTCATTCTTTTACATGTAGCTGTCCAGTTTTCCCAGCATCACTTGTTGAAGAGGATGTCTTTTCTCCACTGCATATTCTTGCCTCCTTTATCAAAGATAAGGTGACCATATGTGTGGGTTTATCACTGCACTTTCTATCCTGTTCCATTGATCTATATTTCTGTTTTTGTGCCAGTACCATACTGTCTTGATTACTGCAGCTTTGTAGTAGAGTCTGAAGTCAGGGAGCCTGATTCCTCCAGCTTCGTTTTTCTTTCTCAAGATTGCTTTGGCTATTCAGGGTCTTTTGTGTTTCTATACAAATTGTGAAATTTTTTGTTCTAGTTCTGTGAAAAATGCCAGTGGTAGTTTGATACGGATTGCATTGAATCTGTAGATTGCTTTGGGTAGTAGAGTCATTTTCACAATGTTGATTCTTCCAATCCAAGAACATGGTATATCTCTCCATCTATTTGTATCATCTTTAATTTCTTTCATCAGTGTCTTATAATTTTCTGCATACAGGTCTTTTGTCTCCTTAGGTAGGTTTATTCCTAGATATATTATTCTTTCTGTTGCAATGGTAAATGGGAGTGTTTTCGTAAATTCACTTTCAGATTTTTTATCTTTAGTGTATGCAAGAGATTTCTCTGCATTAATTCTGCATCCTGCTACTTTACCAAGTTCATTGATTAGCTCTAGTAGTTTTCTGGTAGTGTCCTTAAGATTCTGTATGTATAGTATCATGTCATCTGCAAACAGTGGCATCTTTACTTCTTTTTTTCCTATTTGGATTCTTTTTCTTTCTTTTTCTTCTCTGATTGCTGTGGCTAAAACTTCCAAAATAATGTTGAGTAAAAGTGGTGAGAGTGGGCAACCTTGTCTTGTTACTGATCTTAGTGGAAATGGTTTCAGTTTTTCACCATTGAGGACGATGTTGGCTGTGGGTTTGTCATATATGGCCTTTATTATGTTGAGGAAAGTTCCCTCTATGCCTACCTTCTGCAGGGCTTTTATCATAAATGGGTGTTGAATTTGTCGAAAGCTTTCTCTGCATCTATTGAGATGATCATATGGTTTTTCTCCTTCAATTTGTTAATATTGTGTATCACATTGATTGATTTGCATATATTGAAGAATACTTGCATTCCTGGTTTAAACCCTACTTGATCATGGTGTATGATCCTTTTAATGTGCTGTTGGATTCTGTTTGTTAGTGTTTTGTTGAGAATTTTTGCATCTATGTTCATCAGTGATATTGGCCTGTAGTTTTCTTTCTTTGTGACATATTTGTCTGGTTTTGTTATCGGGGTGATGGGGGCCTTGTAGAATGAGTTTGGGAGTGTTCCTCCCTCTGCTATATTTTGGAAGAGTTTGAGAAGGGTAGGTGTTAGCTCTTCTCTAAATGTTTGATAGACTTCTCCTGTGAAGCCATCTGGTCCTGGGCTTTTGATTGTTGGAAGATTTTTAATCACAGTTTCAATTTCAGTGCTTGTGAGTGGTCTGTTCATATTTTGTATTTCTTCCTGGTTCAGTCTAGGAAGGTTGTGCATTTCTAAGAATTTGTCCATTTCTGCCAGGTTGTCCATTTTATTGGCACATAGTTGCTTGTAGTAATCTCTCATGATCCTTTGTATTTCTGCAGTGTCAGTTGTTACTTCTCCTTTTTCATTTCTAATTCTATTGATTTGAGTCTTCTTCCTTTCTTTCTTTATGAGTCTGGCTAATGGTTTATCAGTTTGTTTATTTTCTCAAAGAACCAGCTTTTACTTTTATTGATCTTTGCTATCGTTTCCTTCATTTCTTTTTCATTTATTTCTGATCTGATCTTTATTATTTCTTTCCTTCTGTTACCTTTGGGGTTTTTTGTTTTTCTTTCTCTAATTGCTTTAGATGTAAGGTTAGGTGGTTTATTTGAGATGTTTCTTGTTTCTTAAGGTAGGGTTCTATTGCTATAAACTTCTCTCTTCGAACTGCTTTTGCTGCATCCCATAGGTTTTGGGTCGTCATGTTTTCATTGTCATTTGTTCCTAGGTATTTTTTTATTTCCTCTTTGATTTCTTCAGTGATCTCTTGGTTATTAAGTAGTGTATTGTTTAGTCTCTATGTGTTTGCATTTTTTACAGACTTTTCCTGTAATTGATATCTAGTCTCAAAGCGTTGTGGTCAGAAAAGATACTTGATATGATTTCAATTTTCTTAAAATACCGAGACTTGATTTGTGACCCAGGACATGATCTATCCTGGAGAATGTTCCATGAACACTTGAGAAGAATGTGTATTCTGTTGTTTTTGTATGGAATGTCCTATAAATATCAATGAAGTCCATCTTGTTTAATGTATCATTTACAGCTTGTGTTTCCTTATTTATTTTCATTTTGGATGATCTGTCCACTGGTGAAAGTGAGGTGTTAAAGTCCCCTACTATGATTGTGTTACTGTCGATTTCCCCTTTTATGGCTGTTAGTATTTGCCTTATGTATTGAGGTGCTCCTATGTTGGGTGCATAAATATTTACACTTGTTCTATCTTCTTCTTGGATTGATCCCTTGAGCAATAGTATTTATTTTAAAGTCTATTTTGTCTGATATGAGAATTGCTACTCCAGCTTTCTTTTGGTTTCCATTTGCATGAAATATCTTTTTCCATCCCCTCACTTTCAGTCTGTATGTGTCCCTAGGTCTGAAGTGGGTCTTTTGTAGACAGCAAATATAGGGGTCTTGTTTTTGTATCCATTCAGCTAGTCTATGTCTTTTGGTTGGAGCATTTAATCCATTTACATTTAAGGTAATTATTGATATGTATATTCCTATTACCATTTTCTTAATTGTTTTGGGTTTGTTATTGCAGGTCTTTCCCTTCTCTTGTGTTTCCTGCCTAGAGAAGTTCCTTTAGCATTTGTTGTAATGCTGGTTTGGTGGTGCTGAATTCTCTTAGATTTTGCTTGTCTTTAAAAGTTTTAATTTCTCCGTCAAATCTGAATGAGATCCTTGCTGCGTAGAGTAATCTTAGTTGTAGGTTTTTCTCCTTCATCACTTTAAATATGTCCTGCCACTCCCTTCTGGCTTGCAGAGTTTCTGCTGAAAGATCAGCTGTTAACCTTATGGGGATTCCCTTCTGTGTTTTCTGTTGCTTTTCCCTTGCTGCCTTTAATATTGCTTCTTTGTATTTAATTTTTGATATTTTGATTAATATGTGTCTTGGCATGTTTCTCCTTGGATTTATCCTGTATGGGACTCTCTGTGCTTCCTAGACTTGATTAACTATTTCCTTTCCCATATTAATGAAGTTTTCAACTATAATCTCTTCAAATGTTTTCTCATTTTCTTTCTTTTTCTCTTCTTCTTCTGGGACCCCAGTAATTCAAATGTTGGTGTGTTTAATGTTGTCCCAGAGGTCTCTGAGACTGTCCTCAATTCTTTTTATTCTTTTTTCTTTATTCTGCTCTGCAGTAGTTATTTCCACTATTTCATCTTCGAGGTCACTTATCCGTTCTTGTGCCTCAGTTATTCTGCTATTGATCCCTTCTAGAGAATTTTTAATTTCCTTTATTTTGTTCTCCATCACCGTTTGTTTTGCTCTTTAGTTCTTCTATGTCCTTGTTAAATGTTTCTTGTATTTTCTCCATTCTATTTCCAAGATTTTGGATCATCTTTACTACCATTATTCTGAATTCTTTTTCAGGTAGACTGCCTATTTCCTCTTCATTTGTTACGTCTGGTGGGTTTTTGCCTTGTTCCTTCATCTGCTGTGTGTTTCTCTGTTTTCTCTTTTTGCTTAACTTACCGTGTTTGGGGTCTCCTTTTCGCAGGCGGCAGTTTTGTAGTTCCCATTGTTTTTGGTGTCAGCCCCCAGTGGCTAAGGTTGGTTCAGTGGGTTGTGTAGGCTTCCTGGTGGAGAGGACTATTGCCTGTGTTCTGGTGGATGAGGCTGGATCTTGTCTTTCTGGTGGACAGGTCCATGTCTGGTGGTGTGTTTTGGGGTGTCTGTGACCTTATTATGATTTTAGGCAGCCTCTCTGCTTATAGGTGGGGTTGTGTTCCTGTCTTGCTAGTTGTTTGGCATAGGGTAACCAGCACTGTAGCTTCCTGGTCATTGAGTGGATCTGGATCTTGGCGTTGAGATGGAGATCTCTGGGAGATTTTCGCCATTTGATATTACGTGGAGCTGGGATGTCACTGGTAGACCTATTTCCTGAACTTGGCTCTCCCACCTCAGAGGCACAGCCCTGATGCCTGACTGGAGCACCAAGAGCCTGTCATTCACATGGCTCAGAATAAAAGGGAGAAAAAAAGAAAGAAAGAAAGAAAAAGATAAAATAAAATAAAAGTAATAAAAATAAAAAACAAAAAATAGTTGTTAAAAAAAAAAAAAGTAATTGAAAAGAAAGAAAGAAAGAAGAACCAAACCAAAAAACAAATCCACCAATGATATAACAAGCACTGAAAACTATACTAAAAAAACAACAACAAAACGGACAGACAGAACCCCAGGACAAATGGTAAAAGCAAAGCTATATAGACAAAATCACACACAGAAGCATACACATACACACTCACAAAAAGAGAAACAGGGAAAAATATATATATATTATTGCTCCCAAAGTCCACCTCCTCAACTTGGGATGATTTGTTGTCTATTCAGGTATTCCACAGATGCAGGTACATCAAGTTGATTGTGGAGATTTAATCCGCTGCTCCTGAGGCTTCTGGGAGAGATTTCCCTTTCTCTTCTGTGTTCGCACAGCTCCCAGGGTTCAGCTTTGGATTTGGCCCTGCCTCTGCATGTAGGTCGCCTGAAGGTGTCTGTTCTTCGCTCAGACAGGACGGGGTTAAAGGAGCAGCTGCTTCGGGGGCTCTGGCTCACTCAGGCCGGGGGGAGGGAGGGGTACAGAGGAGGTGGGGCGAGCCTGTGGTGGCAGAGGCCGGCATGACGTTGCAGCAGCCTGAGGCGCGCCGTGCATTCTCCCGGGGAAGTTGTCCCCAGATCACGGGACCCTGGCCATGGCGGGCTGCACCGGCTCCTGGGAGGGGAGGTGTGGAGAGTGACCTGTGCTCTCACACAGGCTTTTTGGTGGCGGCAGCAGCAGCCTTAGCGTCTCATGCCCGTCTCTGGGGTCCGCGCTGATAGCCGCGGCTCGCGCCTGTCTCTGGAGCTCCTTCAAGCGGCGTTCTGAATCCCCTCTCCTCGCGCACCAGGAAACAAAGAGGCAAGAAAAAGTCTCTTGCCTCTTCGGCAGCTCCAGACTTTTTCCCGGACTTCCTCCCCGCTAGCTGTGGCGCACTAGCTCCCTTCAGGCTGTGTTCACGCCGCCAACCCCAGTCCTCTCCCTGGGATCCGACCGAAGCCCGAGCCTCGGCTCCCAGCCCCCGCCCGCCCCGGCGGGTGAGCAGACAAGCCTCTCGGGCTGGTGAGTGCTGCTCGGCGCCAAGCCTCTGTGCGGGAGTCTCTCCGCTTTGCCCTCTGCACCCCGGTGCCTGCGCTCTCCTCCGTGGCTCCGAAGCTTCCCCCCTCCGCCACCCGCAGTCTCTGCCCGCGAAGGGGCTTCCTAGTGTGTGGAAACCTTTCCTCCTTCACAGCTCCCTCCCACTGGTGCAGGTCCCATCCCTATTCTTTTGTCTCTGTTATTTCTTTTTTCTTTTGTTCTACCCAGGTACCTGGGGAGTTTCTTGCCTTTTGGGAGGTCTGAGGTCTTCTGCCAGCGTTCAGTAGGTGTTCTGTAGGAGTTGTTCCACATGTAGATGTATTTCTGATGTATCTGTGGGGAGGAAGGTGATCTCCATGTCTTACTCTTCCGCCATCTTGAAGCTAACCTATATTTTTAATCTATCTACTTTTCAGAGATTATTATTTCCAAATAATTTTCTATTTGTTTTGTAAGATTTTCCTGATGTCCATTATATGCAAATAAAATGTATTAATCTCTTCTTTTTCAATGCTTATATTTATCAATTTTTATTCTAATTGCAATGACTAGATATTCCAGAATACTGATACTAGGCATCCTTAACTAGTCTTGATTTTAAGTGAGGATGCCAAATTTCATCTTAATGTTTATTGCACTGTTGAATTCAAATAGATAACCTTTATTATTTTAAAGAATAATCTTCTATTAATGACTTAATAAATTTGTGGGTTTTAATTTTTTTTTTAATCAAGAATTGACATTGTATATTATAGGAAGCTTTCTACATACAGATATAAAGTGATGCTTTCAGTAGTACTCTACAGTTGTATTTTGCGTTATAGATATTTGGTGGTTGTTTTGGGACGTTACTATAATTCAAAGCAGTCTTTCTAGGAGAAAATACTTTGAATTCCAAACAACTAATTGATAATTAATTAAAGAGTACCTACATGTACTTTTAAAGCATAAATACTTCAAAGGATTTTGACCTGCTTTATCTCTCTTCATGCATCTGTTATAATTATTTGTCATATTTCTCTGATATTATGATAAACATAATACTAGAATTGAGACTATGTCATGTATGCAGCTCTGCTCATATAACCACTAGCAGCTCTAAGATCTTTTTAATATTTTCTTTTACTCCCACATCTTTACCCAAGGAACCTAGTCTATGACTTCCTGGACTCTACTCTTTTCAGCTAAAACCCATTACAATTTGAAAACTTCACCTTAGACACTAAATCAGGTATCTGACCTTTCTATTTCTCCCAGTATCTCCTCTTTTCTCCCCTAACAATACTGTTCATGTATAATGGTTTAACTACTAAAATCTACTGCCTCTCCTTCATCTTGTTCTTTTCCTTTTTTCCTTATAATACGTAAGGGTAAAGATCTAAGATCAATACTACGTTAGCCTAACCTGAACAAATTGAGTCTTAGAAAGCTAATCTCAGACTGGATTTCTACCAGTCAGACAGCTTGCCAATAGGTGTTCAATGCTACCCTGAATCTAACTGAGTGGACATCCAACCTCAACCAAGAAAAGCCTGGAAGAGATTTTCAAACCATATGTCCTAAACATTTCAACAGACATTGTGCCCACAGTATATCATTGTGGTCAGTTTGGCAAATATAAATAACTAATATTTATTCAACATTTATATTATGGGATCATTCCAACCATTTAAGTATATTTATTCATGCCATTCCCATAACAGGACCTCAAGGCAGGTACTATTAAAAATTCTTACCTTACAGCTGAGATAACTGGGGTACTGAGAGGTTCACATAACCAATAAATGTTACAGGAAATTTAGAACCCAGATTATTTCATTCTAGAAACTCTGGGTATAACCATTAGATTAGTGGTCATCTGGTGATTTGAAAGATCTTGAATTTAATCTTGTGAAGTTGGAGTCCTAGTGATGTCTAGAGTTAAACTGTATGAAATTGGAGTTACCAGTAAACTCTATAAAGTCATATACAGGACCACTGGAGAATCCTCACAGGTTCTTAGAACTGCCAAAAATTGCAGCCGCATTTCCAGATTATATCTCAGCCTTAACCATTGAGAATGCTACATCTGAAAGGTAACATGAATTACCCAATCCAAAAAAAAAAAGGAGAAAGAGAGAGAAAGATATTTCCCAAAACAATACTGAGGAAAAGAGCCTTGAGTAGTTGGGGATGAAAGTGGATGCCTAAATTACTCAGAGCTCTTAATATTCTTTCTCAAACCAAGATACTCGGAAGATGATCAGCCATGTGTTTGACTCTCAAGCTGAGGGACAGGCTTTGAAACAATAGCCCATTTATCAAAATCACACTCAACAATTAAAGATGTGGTGCCTTCATAGGACATCAGGTGAAACAAAATGATGTTGTTATTTCTGAGTGTCTACTATATTCACGCACTCTCCCAGGGACTTCAGTAATTTTTTTAAAATATTTTCTTCCCAATATAGTTGGTGAATTTGATTTTGGTAAATTGGCTGCTACTGTTTCAAAGCATTCTCTGATTTAACTGGGGGAACTTTTGTATTCCTTTCTCAGGTTCAGAGTCAAATCCACATTTGAATCCATTAACATGGAGGTATCAAAACCTTCATTTTAAGGATGAGGAACGCAAGACTCCTCAGGTTTCATAGTTACTGAGTGGTAGAACCAAGCTGTAAACCTGTTTCTTTTGATTCAAAGCAAAACAAAAATAAACCTGAGATTCCCTGTTATCCAAGCCAGCATGGTGACATTTGAACCCGGCTCTCATCTGTATCCAGTATGGTCTCTTCTCCAAGCTCAGTTCTCTCAACTGATGTTCATATGAAATAATTTTAGGACTTTGTCACAAGCCTGGCTCTCTCCTTCTAAAAATCTGTTAAGACTGTTTAGAGACAGACACCAATAACTGACCACTCTTGTCTGACCAGCAGAGAACTATATCTCACACCTTAGCCTCCCTGGGCTTCAGTTTTCCACAAATTGGTATATGGCATTTACTTATCTATTTTACAGAGTTGATGTGAATTTCAATGAAATCACATGGCAAACCATTTTAAATTATACATTGCTATACTTTTGTACTATTATTAATACTGTTAGAATGGGAATATTTGAAGCTCAATATTTTTCAAAAATTATCTATAGTCATAAGACTTTCTCTTAAAAGACATAATATGCTTTCCATTGATATACATTTTACATACTTCAAAAGATCTCTAAGTATTTTCTAAGTATTAGCTTAATGTTTCAAATGGTGCACAGACTGAATGTATTTTGTACTATCTCTAATTTGCAAATCGAAAAAGACATGAAGTAGGAACCATTTGGTAAATTAATGAAACATTTAACAATTATACAAATTCTGTGACTCCAAATCAGTACATTAAGGCTTTTGATTCACTTAATCTTTAATTCATGTGTAGTTCATTGATGCAAATGTTCTGGCTATAACATTTCTATTGAATCAAACATATGCTCCATTAAAGACTCCATGTGACCTTAGGGCCTCATCTGACTTAACTCAAATGATATTAATGATGGAACACATTCTCATTTACTATAAATTTTTAGAGGCCTTTCATACCATTGCTTAGGAAAATGATTGCCACTGGTGGCAACTTTTAGTACAAAGAAAAATTGTGTGGTATTTATTTGCCTATCAAATTTACCTGATTAGCATAGAGATAATTTCTGTGATTTACTTTATTTTTAAACTATAAAATGCATAATAAATATATAGACAAAGAATAATATAAATTAAAAATAGCAAAGAAATAAGTCATTATTACTAAAAGTTCATGTTGATCTATATATTTCCAGACATTTTTATGTATGTATATATTTTATGCAATTATGTTTTACAGTATGCTCTCTTACTTAATATATTGTAAACATTTCCAAAATCAATAAATACATTTCTTCAAAATAATTTTATTAATCTCTAGTATTTCAGCATATACATGAAACACAATTTTCTCAATCACTCTTTATAGAAAGGCCTTTCTGTTACTTCTAATTTTATTTGTTAAGTGATGCAACAATAACTGTATTTGTGCTTAAAGTTTATCCTAATATTTCACAGTTTCCTAGGGATAGATTACTAAAAATGGAATTACAGTCTTTAAGGGTTAGATATATATTGCCAAAGTGATTCATCGAATGGTATTATGGAGTCTATGAATTGACTTTCCACAATCTCCTTGTTTCAAGACAACCCTGGCTGTAGTCATTTTTAAGTTAAATCTTTCTCAGTTTACTAAATGATAAATGGTATCTTCTTGAAAATTGCACATCTTTCCGAGTCAGTACATTTTTTAATGTGTTTACTGGCTATTTTCATGTCTTTTCCTGCACAGTTCTTATTCATGTTCATTTTTTTATTCTAAGTGAAATTTTCTTCTTTTGGTCTTATTTTAAGTGTTTTTAAAAATAATTTAAGAGTAATTATCTTCTCTATGTTTGGATTTTTTAATCTATTTTTAAATTTATAATTTTTCCATATGAAAATTTAATATGTTTTGAATGTAAGGGAGAAAAAATTTTTACCTCTTCTCTCTTAGAATTTTTTGGCTGGGCCTGAGAAGTAAACTAACATTAGACAGATTAATAGGAGCAAAGCATACAAATTTATATAAGTTTTACATGACACAGGAAATGAGGCCCAAAGAAGTGGTAAAATCTAAATACAATTTTACTAGGTTGAACAAAGAAAGGCAATTATAGAAAAGGAACTAAAATATATGGGAAGGCTAAAGAAAGGTAAGAATTATTTTCACAAGGTCTGTTTGTACAGAATTCTCTCGGCTTTGACTTCCCATTGAAGAATGATTCTTTTCTCCTGGTACAGGAAGGGCATCTTTCACATGGGAATTTTTATCTCCTGTTTTAGAAGAAAAGAGGAGATTAAAATGCCCTGCTTGCATTTGCTGTGTTTTTGTTTGTTTGTTTGTTATTTTTTTTAAGTGCCCTTAGCTCAAAATAATCCTTATGTCAAAGTGGCATATTTTGGAGTGTCATCTTCTACAACCTTCAGAAATAAAGTTTTTCTTTCCTTTTCCACGTGGAAATATATTTAAAATGTACACAATCAAATTGATGTTTGTTTGTTATTTCTGCCTTTGTTGTAACTTTTTAACATCTTTCCTCACTATAAAATTATATACATATATATTACTTATATATAATTTTAGTGCTATTATTCAGTTTAAAAAGTTCAATCTCTTAGGAATTTGTTTTCATTTATGTTTCTCAAAATCCAAATAACTCTCTGGTCATTTTTATCCAAAATGTTTATGCAGTAATTCATCATTTTCTCCTGATTTGAACTATAAAATTTATCATATTTTTGTGTTTATCTAGATCTATTTCTGAGGTTTGTCTCGTGACCCATTTATATTGTCTGTTACATCAATACCACATCATTTTAAGTAAGTAACATATTTTAATATCTAGTAGGATAACTTTTTATCACTGTACTTTTGTAAAATAAAATCATTTTGTCAAGTTCTAAAGAAAATTCTACTTGCATTTCATAGTGATTGTATTAAATTTATATATTAATCCTGAGAGAATGGGCATCAATATAATATTGAGTCTTCCAAACAAGGATATGGAATTTAATCTTCATTTATTCATTAACCTTTCATGGCTCTCAGTAAAGTGTTTAAAGTCCTAATCACAAGTAAGTTTCTTAGTTTTGATTAATGTACCATGGTTATATAAAATGTTAACATTAAAGGAAGCTGGATGAAGGACATATATTGGAATTCCATACTATATTTGCAAATTTTCTGTAACTCTAAAATAATTCCAAAATAAAAGTGTATTAAAACCATTGGATTTTGGCTGTTTCTGTTTATATCCATTTAATGAATGTTTTAAACATACATTTCACTAGGCTACAGGTGAATTTCATGATGATGGAAGCTAATGAACCACCCTCCAACCACATAATTACTCATTGTTTCCAGAAACTTGAATATCAACCAGAAAGCCTCAGTAGGAAGCAGATAATCACTTAGCCAAAGAGGTTTCTTGGAATTCTTTCTTTCCTTCTTCCTTGTCCTCCTCCCCTCTCAGAAACTTATCCAGATCTGTGGATGTTCAGGATGTGGAAAGGGTGGGGAGAGTTCTGTCTTGCCAATGCACAGTGGTCACTGTGCAAACACCACACCCAGGTGCAATTAAAAGACATGGAGGCACAGGCCTTAGTCAAGTCTACTCAATAAATAATTCTCAGAAGCCACCATCACAAACTAGCAGGCCCAGGGGCATTGAGTTGGATAAACCAGCTCAATTAGGAACTGTACACTGACCTTGATCACCCCTTGTCTAGACCATGATACTGTAATATAGTTATAAAAGGGACAGGCATTATACACTAATTCTGACACTGAGTACCTATATTTTGTGTGTAAGTTACTCAACATCTCTGTGCCTCAGTTACTTCATCAGTGAAATTGGGTTGCTCTTTCACATCTCTGTGCCTTTGTCCCATATGCATTTGTACCTTAATTTTGCCAAACTGTATATTGATTTATTCAAATATATGATAAGAGGTGATAATGACACAGCCATTTTTCCAGATGCTGGAGATACATTAGTTTCTCTTACACTCACTAGACTGAGTTACTTGGTGGCAGGATGCAATTTTTACATATTTTGCTATTATCGGCCCCCAGCACCAGCTAGCTCTACTAAGCGTTTAGTAAATATTTAACAAAATAATTCCCTTGGCAACAAGTATAGTCTCATATATTCTAAAGCTGCTGAGGTTTCCCCACAAAGCGAGAGGTAGTCAACCCTTTTCCACTACCCAAGAAATCCTGGGGTTTCAGGAAAATTCCTTTTGTTGTTTAGGAGACTGTTAAGGACAAGGATTTGAGGGGAGAAGGAAAGCTATCTTCATCAGGTGCTGCTTTTATTACCTTTCCAACACTCTCTGCCATAGAGTAGAGAAACACACACATCTAGTTAAGTTGTCACAGCAGGAAAGTCTGATATTCTCTAAAGAATATGCATGAACCACGGGGATGTAACTAGGAAATGAGAATATTTGCCTGTTGTGAGCTTCATACAAAATCACAGAGGCTAAGATCATGTTTGCCTAACCCATCAGGAAATTCAGATGAAAGCGACAGTGCTACCACGTCTGAGTGAAATACAGGACATCTTCTGGGTTTGTGGACTCAGGATTCCCAGTTTTCAGTACTTATTATCAACATGACATGTGATCAGTTAACTGATGATCCTCTGGGTTGCTTTAGCCCTACTAGCTGTATTCTCCTGGCTGCTATAGTTATATAAATGGCCCTGGACTGGGAACACAGCTCTTTGTTAAAGGAGAGGTTTACAGATTAAAGAAAGGTGCTAAAGACAAACCAGCCCCTAATATAGACTTCCTCTCTGATGTAATCAGGAGAAATAAAAGATCTGGAAGGAAGCAAAAGGAGACCTGTGGTCTGCCTGGGTTAAAACCCACAACTTTATGTTTGCCCAAGTCTAGAAATATTTATAAATTTTATCTGTCAAGAGAGAAATCTTTATGAGCATACATTATGCACTCAGAAAATAAGTTAATATGAGATTTGACTTAGAATAATGTGAACACAAAAATAAAAATATGATTGGAGTATACCTTTCAAAACTCTTCACATTAGTATTATTATTAAGAGCTAATGCTGGGAACATAGCAAACACAGGAAAAAAAAAAAATCTAGAGTGTTGACAGCTGCCCAAAGAAATCTCTGATCTTCAGATTCCCCTATGTTGGAAAACAAATATTATGTTTAAGGGCACAAAATTCATATTCACAAAATATATTGAGGTAACATTGTTTCAAATGTTTAGATTCCATCATATAAAGCATGTGGTTACCAATTGTTCCTAAAATTAAATACTGTAGTAACTAGTACAAGTTAGAAACCAGCAACAATATGGCAATATGTAATTAACCATTAAAAAAGTTTAAGGGGGGCTTCCCTGGTGGCGCAGTGGTTGAGAATCTGCCTGCCAATGCAGGGGACATGGGTTCGAGCCCTGGTCTGGGAGGATCCCACATGCCACGGAACAACTAGGCCGGTGAGCCACAACTACTGAGCCTGCGCGTCTGGAGCCTGTGCTCCACAACAAGAGAGGCCGCGATAGTGAGAGGCCCGCGCACCGCGATGAAAAGTGGCCCCCGCTTGCTGCAACTAGAGAAAGCCCTCGCACAGAAACGAAGAACCAACACAGCCAAAAATAAATAAATAAATAAATAACATAACATAAAATAAGGTACCGCTTACTTTAAAAAAAAAAAAAGTTTAAGGGACATTATTTTAGGTCTAAGGACCAGGTTCTAGCCAAACATAATTCTTGGTCAATAAAGAAATGTAGGCCATGGTGATATTGTCTTTCAGAGGAGTCATTTGGACAAACAGAAAAGGCAATCAAAGATTTGTGAGCCATGCTTAACCTATTTATTATCGAACAAGGTGTTTTCTGATAGTGTGTGTGCATGTGTATGTGTATATGCATTTGGTTGGTGCATTTGGTTATCAAGGTATTATCTAAACTATCCAAACAGTGGTTTTGGTTTGAAAACAAAATTAAGCAAATGCTACTAAAAATTTAATAAGCGTTGCTTCTTTATATAACCTCCAGTTATGTTGTGCATTCGTGTAATCTTTTCTTAAGAGAAAATCTAAAGAGTTATAAACAAAGTGTTATAATTAAAATAGATTTTAAAGACTATGCAGTAATTTTACTAAAGCAAACTTGTCAGACCCAAGTCATAACCTGAATCTTGTCCAATTGCTTAGGAGATTTCCTAGAAAATTAACTTTATCTTAAAATAGTTAAAAATTTTTATATCAAAGTATATAAATTACAGTTTATTAAATCAGATTTTTAAAGACTATCCTTTATTTCCAACATACAGTCCTATTACACAGGAGTCAAGGAAAGAACAGATTAATTTTCAGTTAAAATATTTACTGAAGAAATTTCTGAGTCATTTGTTCCTTTTCCTCTCTGTTCTCTTTGTTTTGCAATTTTTCCATGTTGACCATAAAGTGGATTTTATTTTTTTATTTTATTTATTTATTTTTTTTAAAGATTGATTGATTGATTGATTGATTGATTGCTATGTTGGGTCTTCGTTTCTGTGCTAGGGCTTTCTCTAGTTGCGGCAAGCGGGGGCCACTCTTCATTGCGGTGCGCAGGCCTCTCACTATCGCAGCCTCTCTTGTTGCGGAGCACAGGCTCCAGACGCGCAGGCTCAGTAGTTGTGACGCACGGGCCTAGTTGCTCCGCGGCATGTGGGATCTTCCCAGACCAGGGCTCGAACCCGTGTCCCCTGCATTGGCAGGCAGATTCTCAACCACTGCGCCACCAGGGAAGCCCCATAAAGTGGATTTTAAGCTGATAAGTGCATTTAGTGAGGAGGCATGTTCCTTAGTTTTGAAGTTTTGATAAGTAGAAGCTCATATAAATCTTTTTATTTATTGACAAATTAATTTACCTCTTAATTTTAACCACATACCAGATCATTTTGTGCTGTGGTTTTATGGTTTATATAAGAAAAAGTTCTCCTTGTAATTTTAGAAATAACTGATGTTTACAATATTAAGACATAAAAGGTCTCCTAAACATATAAACGTTTATGTTAGAAGGTATGTTTAGCTTTACCTGAAATTGTTTTACCTGAAAAAGATTCAAATGTGTTTTCTCAATGCTGAGTAAACACAAAGCCTGTCTAGTGTGTAGCTAGTGAGATTTTTGTACTGTGGCTTTTACTTGCCATCCACAGTATTTGTTTCTCAGTAACCCTCCATCCATCCATGCCACATGTGGAACATGCTTCAAAAACTCCTTAAAGCATTTCTTCTGATCATCTTGCTTCAGTAGATTAACTTCAATTCCAATCTATATTGGAAGACCCTCCTATTTTAAGTATGGCTTAAAAGAAATAGTGACAAGACCTAGAAAGGAGTAGTAGCCCTAGAAGCTGGATTTGAGAATCATCAGTTGGCATGAATGGGCTCAAATTCACTATGAGCTAAAAGGTAATGATCACTCTAAGAAGCAAAAGAGGAAACAAATCCAAGGTAAATTGTAGAAACTCAATTTTCCTAATTGGGTCTTTCAGATCCCTCGGGGATTTAATTGTGGACACATCACATGAAGAAAATATTTCTCCTATTCTAATTTACATGGGATATTAGGCAATTCATTACACTGTAGAACATTTACTAGAACACTTTCAAAACACAGTCTAACTCCTCACCCACTACTAAATCATCAGTGAATTGGTTTGTTGCACTATGTGTAGGATCTGGGCCACAGAGATGCCTCTTTCATTTGGGGGCAGTCGACTCATATACATGCTGAAGACTCTAATATGCCAGGGTCAGTAATCTGTGGTCCCTGTTCTACGGCAGGATGTTCTCTGGGCCATCAATAACTCTACAAATTCACATCCTTTAATTACCAATCCAATCCTGAACAATTCATTTTACTTCTATTAGGGTTATAGTCCTTGGTCAATAGAAAATCTTATTTATAATTCTCCTTGCCACTAAATAATCTTATTATTAGTAGACCCTAAGCTATTATATAATCGTTGGCCTAATAGCATCCTGTGGATATCTGACCTACTACAAAATGAAACTACTATTTCTTTCTATCTAGCCTTAATAGGTAGCAGTCATTATTATAATTTTTGAAATCATAGGTAAATATACTCTTGTCTTTGAAATTCGTATTACCTGTCTAGAGGACAGTTTTTCACCTTTAAAGATTCAATTTCTTTCCCTCCTGATCTCCACCCTGGTCTGCCTTCATTATAACTGATGACTCTCTCCTCTTTGCCACATCTTGGCCTTCTATGGAGCAATATTAGGAAACTTTTAACACAAATTACAATTATTGGTATATCTGTTTATTTCCACTAGATAATGAAACACACTGAATGCAGTATGTTCAGTCCTGGAACATAGTAAGCATCAAATAAATGTCTATAGAATGAATTGATTAATGAACCATATTTATTTGGTTATTAGGGATGATTCATGAGGAAATACTAAAATATAAAATATATAATTTTTTAAAAAATCTTTCCAATTCCAGAATCATTGTAGAAGTTAATTCAAAGTTGGAAATTTTCTACTTACAAAAATCAGAAAATAAGAATATCTTTAATAATTATGGTAACAGTTAAAGAAACTGAAATGAAAGTGTTCATTATTTTCATTTTTATTGTTTTAGTTTGTAGAGTTGTTAGTATTTGAATATACTCTGAACTGTGGCTTTTTTCCCCTCATTTTCAGTTAAATGTATTAGATTTTAAGCTGAGAGTTAATAATAACAACCAAAGACAAAACTTGAAATTGAGAAGCATTAAATTAAAGGTACCATAATAAATGTTTTATTTGAAACTTATGAGAACTTTTTGTGATAGTATTAAAAAAAAAGCCTATTATAAGGTAATTTATTTCATAAAGGTGTACTTTGGTCTGGCACTCACATTGCTTTAAAAGGAAAAATAATATAATACATGATCACATTTTACATTGGAGCTTAATTTATGTGGGAATCAAAGGAAAGACTCCCAAGAAACATTTAGTTCCTTTGTACAAATACCAAGTTACCTAAATACTGGCATACAGGACAGAAATAACTGTGTATTTACCCTGCAATTATATGATACTTAACCTTACAATTAAAGGAACAACAGTTGCCACGTACACAAAGTGCACTTACAGGAAGTAAGAGCACTATAAAATAAAGCAATTACTGAAATAAACTATATAATTAAAAATCTCTTAAGGCAGCAACAAGGCTTGCCCAGCTAATTCTGAAAGTACAAGGACAGTTACTCCAGATGCATTATCCTGTAGTTTACAAAGAATAGAAAATGTATCTTTTTCAGAAGCATGTTCTCTGGAAAAGAACACAAACAAGCTAAAACCTTTTAATTTGTTCCCAGAGCTGGTACACCCACCCTGTTTGGGAAGAGATTGAAGTTAGAAGAGCATTCTGAACACTAACGTCCAAATGCATTTTTGATAATAAGTGATGATTCAAAGCAGACCTATCTATTGGCATTGAGAGAAACAATGTCTCTTTTTAAAGGCCCATCCCAATAAGTACTATGTCACTTTTCCAGAGAAAGCCCAAAAGTAGTTGGAGAGATATTTCTCTTCCTGAGAGGCACATATGTTAGACCCTGTCTATCCTTTTTCCCAAATATGTATACAAGAATTGAGTAAGAGCCAGAGAAGAACTTATATGTGGTTCTTGCCAACTTTCACTACAGTTTCTCCAGAAATATCTTATATTTCTACCCTTACTTTTTTTTACTTTTTTACAACTACTTTTTTAAAAATATATATTTTCTTGAAGTATATTTTACATGAATTGAAACAGATTTTTTTTTTTTTTTTTGCCTATACTGCATGGCATATGGGATCTTAGTTCCCCCACCAGGGATCTAACCCATGCCTCCTGCAGTGGAAATACGGAGTCTTAACCACTGGACAGCCAGGGAATTTCCTTTTACGACTACTTTTAATTGCACCCTCTTTCGTGGGGAATAAGACCTTATAAAGCCTTACTGATTAATCTCATATCACAAATAATGCACAGGGAGTATCAAGAATGACTCCAGGTTTCTGACTTATGCAACTGAGTGGATGGAAGGGCCATTCACTGAGACAGAAACTACTGGTTAGTGTGGAATATGATGAGCTTAATTTTGAATTTTGGATTTGTTGGATTGAAGTTATTTTAGAACTCACAAAAGATATTTTAATGTATACACATGGGGAATTCCCTGTCGGTTCAGTGGTTGGGACTCCGTGCTTTCACTGCCAAGGGCCCGGGTTGGATCCCTGGTCAGGGAACTAAGATCCCATAAGCCTCAGGGCGAGGCCAGAAAAAAAAAAAAGAAACTCCAAAGAGAGATCAAGGATACAGAGGGTAATTGAAGTCATGAGTATGGGTAACCTTTTTCTAAAGAGAGAGTGCATTGTGATGAAAGGACAGGTGTAAGACTGAAGTTGTGCAACACTAACAATGAAAGAAGGGTTGAGATAACAATAGAGGCTAAACAAGAAATGATCAGGAAGGAACACAGGAGAGTACAGGGCCAAAATACTAAGGAAAGACAGTTTTTCCAATAAGCCAGAGAGAGTCAACACTGTCAAATGCTCCTGAGGCACAAAGGGATACGAGAACTGAAAAATATCCTTTGGATTTAGTATCATTGATGACCGAAAGAGGGGTCACCAATGATGGCGGAGCTTTACAGTATTTATGTGAATCTGAGGCAGGTGTCCAATGTAGAAGGAGGGCTCATCCAGGTATACGTCCCATTTTCCACTTCTGACCCATATAACTGGAAAAGTCATAGTAAGGAGTTGGGGGAAGATCCAGAGGGGTTCCTGAATTGGATTAGTGGAATCATTTAGACTTATGACCCCACCTGGGCTTACATCCAGAGCCTCCTCAATGTACTCCTAACAGGGGAAGAAAAGGCCTTGACCTTTTCAAAAGTTGGAGAGGAAGCAGACAGTGAGAACAGAAATGATGCAGGTCATGGTATTTTCAGACCAGGGAATCAAGTGGTCCCAGACAACGAACCCAACTGGGACTACCAAAACAATAGAGAAGAGGATGGAAGACAGAGGCTGGTCCATTATAAAAATACAATCCTAAAGGGAATCCAGGTAGCAGGAGACAAACCTGTCAGTTGGAATAAAATAAAGGAAATCAATCAGGAGCCAACAGAAAACACTTCAGCATTCCTAGAGCACCTCAGGGGATGCCTCCCAATGTCTACTACCACTGACCTTGAGTCATTGGAAGCGAATGCAATCCTGAGGTCATATTTCATTTCCCAAAGTGCCTCTGACATTAGGCATAAACTTCAGAAACTGGAACTAGAACCAGATATCCCTAACCTTGCACCTGGTCGAGGTTGCCTACTGGGTGTTTAATAACTGAGATGAAGAGGAGGAAAAGTCAGAGGATAAAAAGGTCCAGAGGTAAGCCCACCTACTAGCTGTTGTCCTCCAACATCAACCGGTCCGCACGGGAATCTGGACTAACTGTCCACTGAGACTCTCAACGCCGGTGCGCGAGCCCCTGCCCCCGCAAAGGGCTAACAAGCCAAGGAAACTAGGACCCAATCAGTGTACCATATGTAAACAAGAGGGACACTGGAAGACAGAATGCCCTAGCCACCCCTGAAGAGGGACAGAAATGACAGATCCTGGCCACTACCCTCAAAGGCTGATGTTCCAAATAGATGAAGAATAAGGGGGCCGGGGGCCTCTAAAGCTGGTGCTCCAATTGACCTCTGAGGAGCCCTGGCTGACATTGGACATAGGGGGAAAGCCTGTTGAATTCTTAGTCAACACTGGTGCTACTTACTAGGCTCTGAACAGGCAAACTCAGTCACAAGAGTTGTAAAATTATGGGGGTATCAGGGAAGGCCCAAGAACGGGAATTTATGGAGCCCTTAGAATGCAAATTGGACAGACACACACATGCTCACCTATTCCTTCCTGTATGTTCCAAAATACCCTTTACCCCTGCTAGGAAGAGACATCTTGCATAAATTGGGGGCTACTATCTGTCTAATGGGAGACAGACTGGAGATTGCTGTCCCCTTAGACAAAGAGCACGAGATTAGAATGTTCATGGATGAGGAGAAACCTCCCTCTATAGAGCAAGTCGCCTTCCCAGGAGTAAAGCCAAGGTCTGGGCTTGGTGGGACAAGCTGTAGGAGCTAGTCCTGTGATAATCCATCTAAAACTTGGACATACATGGCCCAACAGGAAACAGCACCCTCTCTGTTGGGAGGCCTTGCTGGGCATTGCCCCTGTTATACAGGGTTTTATTAGACCATGCCAGTCAGCCTGTAATGCCCCCATTCTCCACATAAAGAAACCCAAAGGGAAATACCGGATGGTACAGGACCTCAGGGCAGTCAGTGAAGCCACTGAGGATATATACCCAGTAGTACCTAATCCTACACCCTGATGGCCACTGTACAATCCACCAGGGCTTGGTATTCTTATTAGATTAAAAAGATGCCACCTTCTGTATTCCATTAGCCCCAGTGTCACAAGAAATGTTTGCTTTTGAGTGGCAGGACCCAAACACATAAAAAAACAGTACTGCTGGACAGTCCTGTCCCAAGGGTTCAAAAATTTCTCATCACCTTTGGGAAAATCTCAGCTAAAGGTCAACATTTGGAAGAGGGAACCCTCTGACAAAAATACTGTAACCACCGTGGGGTTTCCCTGGTGGCGCAGTGGTTGAGAATCTGCCTGCCAATGCAGGGGACACGGGTTCAAGCCCTGGTCCGGGAAGATCCCACATGTGCGGAGCAACTAAGCCCGTGCATCACAACTACTGATCCTGTGCTCTAGAACCCTCGAGTCACAACTACTGAAGCCTGTGCTCCTAGAGCCCCTGCTCCTCAACAAGAGAAGCCACTGCAATGAGAAGCCCACACACCGCAACGAAGAGTAGCCCCCACTCACCGCAACTAGAGAAAGCCCGTGCACAGCAACAAAGACCCAATGCGGTCATAAATAAATTAAAAAAAAATACTGTAACCACCCTGAGCCACCTAGTTGATAAAGAATATAAGGTTTCCAAGAAAAAGACTCAAATATCACAATCTAGGGTGACCTACCTAGGCTTTATTCTCACAGAAGGTCAGAGAAGCCTACCCCAGGAAAGCAAAGAAGCCATTTGCAGCCTTACCCCTCCTAAAACTAGAAGACTGCTTAGGAGGTTTCCTGGGGATGGGCAGGTTTTTCTGCATCTGGATCCATAACTATGGTCTAATAGCTGGGCCTTTACATGAAAAGTTGAAAAGAAAGGATGAAGATCCTTTTGAATGGAATTCAGAACGTGAAGGGGCCTGTCAAGAAGTGGAAAAGCAATTTCCACAAAGCTAAACCCTTTGACTTTTGTATTCATGAGAGAAGGAGAATCACCCTTGGGGTATTAACTCAAAAACTGGGACCACGTTACTTAGGTGGTTACTTATTTCTCTAAACAGTTAGATCAAACTGCTAAGGGTTGGCCTCCTTGCCAACAGGTAGTAGCAGCTACTATAACCCTGCTAAACAAGGCTGAAAGGTTAATTTTTGGTCAGCCAGTCACCATATGAACGCCACACCAGGTTCAGGCTTTGATAAGTTATCAAAGTTCAGGCTTTGATAACTCCTGGCATGGAAAATATAATCAGTCAGGTAGTTGAGACATGCCCCATCTGCACACGAACAACCCGAAAATCAGACCCCCACCCCCACCAGAAGCCCCCAGATAAGACCCATTCAGACTGAAAGGGATATATCCTGAGGAAGACTGGCAGATTGGTTTCACTGTCATGGCCAGAGCATCAGGCAAATTCAGGTACCTCGGTGCTAATGGACACATTTTCAGGGTGGGTAGAAGCTTTCCCCACTAGAACTAAAACAGCAGCTGAAGTAGCTAAACTATTACTAAAAGAGGCAATCCCCAGGTTGGGGCTCCCAGGATCCCTATTAAGTAATAATGGCCCAGAATTCCTGTCTCCTGCCTCAAGTAACAAAAGGGATAACAAGTGCCCTGGACATAAAATGAACCTTGCACTTAGCCTGGAGACCCCAACCACTGGAGGAAAGTAGAGAGATCCAATCAGGTCTTAAAAGGAACCTTAGCCAAGCTATTCCAGGAGACTCAAAAAAATTGGATTGTTATTCCCAATTGCCCTGCTCTGCTCTAAGAGATAAGTTAAAGTTAAGTGACCCATTCTCCAAGCCTGAGAGAAGGTTCACTGTAGCCCCCTTGACATGGAACAACTCCAGGTGTGCCCTCTAGGCAGTATGGCCTCCAGGTAGGAGAAACCATGAGAGTCTTCATGGAATAAGGTAATAACCAGGTGCTGCCAGCACCCACTGATCTGGCCCTCCACCCCTTCTGACCAGAAGACTGAGTGTATCTAAAAACCTGGAAAACAGGCAGCCCACAAGACGAACTCATTCCTATGTATTCTTCTAGAAATTTTACAGTTTCAGGTCTTATGTCCTTAATCCATTATGAATTAATTTTTGTGCATGTTGTGAAATTCTCTATTTCATTTATTTCTGCTCTGATCTTTGTTATCTTCTTCCATCTGATAACTTTGGGATTAGTTTGTTCTTCTTTTTCTGGTCCCTTGAAATGTAAACTTAGATTTTTTTTTAATGTAGACAATTATCAATATAAACTTTCCTCTTATAACTGCTTTTTTTTTTTAAACATCTTTATTGAAGTATAATTGCCTTACAATGGTGTGTTAGCTTCTGCTTTATAACAAAGTGAATCAGTTATACATATACAATATGTTCCCATTTTTCTTCCCTCTTGCATCTCCCTCCCTCCCACCCTCCCCATCCCACCCCTCTAGGTGGTCACAAAGCACCGAGCTGATCTTCCTGTGCTATGCGGCTGCTTCCCACTAGCTATCTATTTTACATTTGGTAGTGTATATATGTCCATGACACTCTCTTACCCTGTCACAGTTAGAGTCTGTCATACAGAGTGAAGTAAGTCAGAAAGAGACAAACAAATACAGTATGCTAACACATATATACGGAATCTAAGGAAAAAAAAAAAAGGCCATGAAGAACCTAGTGGCAAGACGGGAATAAAGACACAGACCTACTAGAGAATGGACTTGAGGATATGGGGAGGGGGTGGGGTGAGATGTAACTGCTTTTGCAGTTATAAATAGTTTTAGAATTGCAAATAAATATTTTTAAATATTTCACTTAGACTTGTCTAAATATTCATGAGAGAATGATAATTTTTCAGATTTTGAATCAGTAACTTTAGTTCTGAAAATGCATTGACAATTATCCATATTATTCTGTACTCTAAAAAAAATACATATAACATTAAAGTGTGCAAAAACTTACCTGGAAAACTATCAGTGCTTGTTGCCCTTTTGAGCTCATTCTTTGATTATGTTTGTTTGTTTGTTTGTTTTACACAGTAAATGGCTAAATTGTTTTAAAAAAAACTGCTTTTGCTGCATCTTATAAGTTTTGGTATGTTCTATTTCCATTTTTGTTTGTTTCAAAATTTTTTTTATTTGCCTTTGATTTCATCTTTGACTCATTGGTTGTTCAGGAGTGTGTTGTTTAGTTTCCACATTTGTATATTTCCAGCTTTCTTCCTGTTATTGATTTCTAATTTCGTACCATTGTGCTCTGAAAAGATACTTGGTATAATTTCTGTCTTCTTAAATGTGCTAAGACTTGTTTTGTGACCTATCATATTATCTATCCTGGAGAATGTTCTGTATGGACTTGAAAAGAATGTGTATTCTGCTGCTGTTGGGTGGAATGCTCTGTATATGTCTTTCAGGTACATTTGGTATGAGGTATAGTTCAAGTTCCTTGTTATTCTTATAATTTTTTTCTTTCCCGGAGGAAGTATATTGCGTTCTGTATTTAAAAAATATTTTTTGTACTGTGGCTTTGACATTGTTTGTGGCTGGAACACCTGTGGTTTTACCATCCCTGGGTGAGGCCTTACATTAATTTCTTATTTCAGCTTCCTTCACAGTGCAGGTAGAGATAATTTGGCCAACAACAAAACTAACATGATTATATTTTTTCTCACTAGATTTACCTTACTTTTTTCAAGGCCATCATCCAAAGATTTTTCTAATTCTCCTTGTCACAGAAGGGGTCACTTTAAGAGATTTCCAGCATCATGCAGGGATAATAGTTCCAGCTTCTTTTACTTGTATAACCCCAAGGTCATTTTTTATCATATGGACATTAAAACCCCAGTCTCTGATCCCTAGGATCTCAGTCTGTGTCTAATTGGCTGCTGTGATTTTGGCTATTCCTCTCAGCATTCCAGTTTTGAGAATCCTGTTTGCTTTAGACAAATGGTAATACTCTTGCTGATTCATATTTTAAAATTATATTTCTTAGTGATTAGAGTATGAATCCAGAGTTAGATTTTCTGGATTTAGAGTCAGTTTTGCTACTTTCAAATAGGGTGAATTCGGTAAACCCACCTATGACTGTTTATCCATCTATGATTCAATTGTTTAACTCACCACATTATTCAACTTCATTTGAAAATAGTGGGTTAGCCAAAAAGTTCGTTCTGTAACAGCTTACGGAAAAACCCGAATGAACTTTTTGGCCAAACCAATATATTACAGACTGAGAAGATGCTAGAGATCTGAGTTCTGAAAACAGAGACTTGCTGGTTGCCTTATAACTGATTTCTGGCAAATGGAATATGAGAAGAAATAATATGGGCTAGATTTGGAAGTGGAAACCTCTCATACATAAATCTCCAAGGTCTCATTCCATTTCACAAATATTTTAAAGACCATGTGTTTAAAATTTATGCACCATAAAAAAGGAAGGAACTTCAGTCCTTGAATCACTGCTTGGAGAAGAAATATGTGATCATCATTAAATTGTGACATGAGGAAGAAACCCACTTTATAATATTAAGCCAGTGGCTTGGGTATTGTTTTTTATTCAACTGCCAGTTTTGCTATCTTGCTTAAAACACAAATTGATACTCTGTAGTTGATACTGAATAGTTTGTTACAGAAGCTGCCATAACAGAAACCAAAAACAAGAGGCCTTTGATATACCAGTGACAGCCAGAGAGGAAACTGATATTGGGGTCAGAAAATTGGTAATCAATAATATTCAGTGACAAGCATTTGGAAAAATGTTGCCCATGATAATCTGAAAGATAGCATCATGGGATATAATTGAAATGACTCAAAACTGTAGTATGTAACTGTCTAAATTTGGCTGTGTTTGGCAAAATATTCCAAAACCAAAATGATTTTAGGTGAAAATTGCCAAGATTAACCGTAAGGTTTTTTGATGATGGCCATCCTGACTGGTGTGAGGTGATACCTCACTGTAGCTTTGATTTGCATTTCTCTAATGATTAGTGATGTTGAGCATTCTTTCATGTGTTTGTTGTCTGTCTGTATATCTTCTATGGAGAAATGTCTATTTAGGTCTTCTGCCCATTTTTGGATTGGGTTGTTTGTTTTTTTGATATTGAGCTGCATGAGCTACTTGTAAATTTTGGAGATTAGTCCTTTGTTAGTTGCATGGACTAATATATACTACCAAATGTAAAATAGATAGCTAGTGGGAAGCAACCACATAGCACAGGGAGATCAGCTCCGTGTTTTGTGACCACGTAGAGGCATGGGATAGGGAGGGTGGGAGGGAGACACAAGAGGGAGGAGATATGGGAATATATGTATATGTATAGCTGGTTCACTTTGTTATAAAACAGAAACTAACACACCATTGTAAAGCAATTATACTCCAATAAAGATGTTAAAACAAACAAACAAACAAACAAAAAACCAGTAAGATTGAGAAGGACAATGATAGTCTTGAAATATAGGACCTTAATATTTTTTGAAAAGTCTACTGCTTCTGTATCCCAATTAGTAGCAGATAAAACTGAGAAAGCTTTGAATATAAATTTCCACTAAGACTCAAGTTTGCAGCAAAGTTCAGATTAAGAGGCGTAGTCTATTCTCTCAAGCTTAATAGCCTTAAATAACCTCTTAGAGGGTAAAGCTTAAAGTGAAGGAACAAAATAACAAAAGAATTTTCCAAGACACCAAAAAAGGGTTAATCAAGGAACTATCCCTACCAACAGGGTTAGAAGCCTTCACAGTGTCTGCCCAGCAAGATTTCAAAATTGCTTTAGACAAGTGTCCATTGTGTGTTTGTGTGTATTTCATTCCCTATTTTCTCAATAAGATTTATTATTATGGTTATCCCAACCCTGCTACACTATTTTATACTAGGTATATATGTGTTTGAGTGTTAGGAAGTATTAGCAGAAAAGATACTTTATCTCTTTAATTAGAATAACTGGTCCAGAAACCACACCCAGAAACAGACTGAACATCATTTAGAGGTAGTAGACATTGAGCTAGGTGCAAGGTCTGGATGGGACCTGTCTCCTTAAGGGAAAAACAGAGAAAATTGATATGTAATGATCAGAAGAGCAGATATTAGTAAAGACTGAATCTATGCTCATCATTTTTGTTGTTCTAACTTGGCACAATCATTTCTCAGCCACTTTGAAGTTGGGCTGAAACTGAGCTACAGCCAAGAAAATGTGGGTGAAAGTGATGTATGTCATTTCCATCCATAACCCGTGAAAATCTCCCATTTACAGTTTTCCATATTCTCTTCCCACCCCCAGTGACTTGAGGCCACATGTTGAAGATGACTATATTCCAAATGGAAGAAGCCACCCTATGATATGGGGTAGGACCAATTGGATTTTCATAGATTATGACATGAGTGGTAAATAAATACTATTATGTTAAACCACTGTGATTTTGGGACTGTGGCTTATTTTACACTTATTAATACTCAACCTCAAATGTTATTGACAAGATTAAATTAACACATACAAAGTATTTGGAAGCATGTCTAGGATATAGTAAACACATTACAAATGTCAGCTATTTTTATAACACACTGTTCAACATGTATATATGTTTAGATGGAGTGTTTTTCTCTGTCAGCTAAACACACCATATTGTGAGACTTCTGGTGGTGGGGGTGGGAGACTCCAGGGAGGTTTTTCTTTCTTTAAAAACAGAGATTAAATAATAAGTTACGTAACCACTGCAATTAACACATAAATTGTTTCATTATAATTCATTTTAGTGGACTAGTTATTGGAGTAAATATTGGATTAGTTATGCCCTCCCCCTGCCCCTGTGGCTTAAGAAGAAAAAAAATTATTTATGCAATTAGTACATATTAGTGTCAAGTGTAACAATTTCACAAATAAGAACTCCACAATACTAGGATCTATATATTTATGTGTATCTATATATCTATATCTGTAGATATATGTAGTTAGATATAGTGATATAGATATGCCATAATCTATAGAAATCTTAGAGGGAAAAAAAGTCTTAAAATATGAAAGTCTGGAGTAAAACAAATATGTCTCTCTTCTGGAATCTCTGAAATCCATGTAGTAACAGATTGGTTTCTTTCCTCCTGATATGAAACATAAGTGATCTAAACCAGAATTACTGTTTTTCACCATAGTAGTGAACAGAAAAGACCAAAACCTTTTTCTTTTGTCATGTTTGTTTGTCAGTGGTATTGCTGATAAATACATAGTGTGTTTTCTTGTGACTTAGCTCATTTTCCATTGCATGTACAGAGGTTCCTAATCACATCAATTAAAAGGAGACTCTCTTTCACCCCAATCTGTATACCTTCTATTTCCTTTTTTTGTCTCCTTGCATTAACTAGTACTTCCAGTACAATGGTACAAAGGAGTGGTAAGAGGGGATGTCTTTGACCCATTCCTGATATTAGTGAGAAAACTTCTAGTTTCTCACCATTAAGTATGACAGTCATTGTAGGTTTTTTATAAGTAGTCTTTATCAACTTAAGGAAGTTCCCCTCTATTTCTAGTTTACTGAGAGTTTTTAATCATGAATGGGTATTGGAATTGTCAAATGCTCTTTATCCATCTATTGATATGATCACATGATTTTTATTTTTTAGCTTGTGATAGATTACATTCACTGATTTTTAAATGTCAAATCAGCCTTGCATACCTGCGTTAAATCCCACTGGTCATGGTGTATAATTTTTCATATGCATTGTTAGATTCGATTTGCTCAAATTTTGTTGAGGATTTTTGCATGTATGTTCCTGAGAGATATTGATCTATAGTTTTCTTGTAAAATCTTCTTCTGGTTTTGCTATTAGGGTAATGCTGTCCTCATAAAATGATTTAGTAAGTATTTCACCTGCTTCCATCCTCTGAAGTGATTATAGAGAATTGTTATTATTTCTCCCTTAAATGTTTGGTAGAATTTACCAGTGAATCAATCTGGGCCTGGTGTTGTCTGTTTTGAAATTTTATTAATTATTGATGCAACTTATTTAATAGCTATAGGTCCATTCAGATTATCAATTTCTTCTTGTTTGAGTTTTGGCAAATTGTGTCTGTCAAGGAATCGTGTCTGTTAATTTCAGGGTATCAAATCTGTGGGCCTAGGTTTGTCATAATAATCCTTTATTATCCTTTTAATGTTCATGGAATCTGTAGTGATGTCCCCCTCTTTCATTTCTGATATTAGTAATTTTCTTACTCTCTTTATCTTAGCCTGACAAGAGTCTTTTTTTTTTTTGGCTGTGCCACGCGGCATGAGGGATCTTAGTTCCCCCACCAGGGATCAAACCCATGCCACCTGCAGTGAAAGCATGGAGTCTTAATCACTGGACTGCCAGGGAAGTCCCAAGAGGCTTCTTTTTCTTTTTAATTGATCTTTTCAAAGAACCAGCTTTTGGTTTCACCAATTTTATCTATTGTTTCAAATTTTATTGATTCCTACTCAAATTCTTACAATTCCTTTTTCTTTCTGCTTACTTTGGATTTAATTTGCTCTCTTTTTCTAGTTTCTTAAGGTGGAAACTTACATTATTGATTTTAGATCTTTCTTCTTTTCTAATATATGCATTTAATTCTTCAAATTTCCCTCTAAGTCCTGTTTTCAGTGTATGCCACACATTTTGATTAATTGCTTTTTCATTTTCATTTTATTAATATATTTTTAAAAACTCTTGATATTTCTTTTTTGACTTATTTGATTTTTAGAAGTGTGTCATTTAATCTTCATCTTCTTTGCGATTTTTCAGTTATCTTTCTGTTATTGATTTATAGTTTAATTCCATTATGATGAGAGAGCACATATTGTATGATTTCTATTCTTCTAAATTTGTTAGGCTATGTTTTATGGCCCAGAATGTGTTATATCTTGGTAAAGGATTCAAGTGAGCTTGAGAAGAATGTGTATTCTGCCCTTATTGGATGAAGTAGTGTATAGATGTCAATTATATCAGTTTGATTGATAGTGTTGATGAATTCAACTATGTCCTTACTGATTTTCTGTCTTATAGAGATTTTCTGCCTGTTGGATCTGTCCTTTTCTTAATGAAGGGTGTTGAAGTATTCAACTGTGATAATGGATTTATTTATTTCTCCTTAAATTTCTATCAGTTTTTGACTCATATAGCTTGACTCTCTGTTGTTAATATATTGTTTTTTTTAAATAAGTTATCTGTCTTCTAAACAAGACTGCACTCTCCTGAGGGTATTTTCTCACTATTACATGTTCAATGCCCAGTACTGTAAGTAGCACAAAGTATATACTCATTAATTCATTTTCAAATGAATTAACGAAAAAGTGTTTTCTATCTACTAATTATATTTTCAGAAATGAGTTGCCATGGAAAAAAATAAGATTTGAAAATCTTCTGACTGCGAATTGTCTTCATTGACAACTGATCTCACTTAGGAGTGACTTCTAATTTAGGCTGCCCTCAGGTAGGGAGCATATAGCAGTTAACATCCAAAAATCAGTAGTTAAGATTGACTGAGTGCTTACTGTTTTTCTGGTTCGACTGTTTTATTTCCATTGTCATGTTATTCTCTCAACAGTCATATAAAATACATGATATTGTTATACTTATTTAATAGATGATTAACTGAGGCTTAGAAAGGTTAAGCAAATTTTTCAAGGTTAACCAGCTATTAAATGAAGATCTTGAGTATTGAATAAGGTGTTTAACTCCCAAAGCACTGCTCTGGACCACTAAAACAAGGATATGGGAAATTTGGTCTGTTCTGGTAACTCTATGTTTGCTTTTAGGAGATTGGTCAACATGTATGAATAATTCAGACAGTTAATAATCAAAAAATTTTCCTATCCTTGGGGAACTCTGACCTCCTTGACAATAAAAAATTGCTGGGATAAAAGCTTTTGTGATGGGAGAATAGTTCTCTGATTTAGCTGTTCCATAAGTTTGGATTTCTAGTACATATTGGGTAGTCTTAAAGTGAGACACTTAGGCACTTGAGTTGGAATTACCTGGATTATCTAGGCAAAATGTGTTTTGAGCTCTTGGAGGCTTAATTACTAGAGCAATTGCACAACCCCCCACTTCAGTTAGGCTCTTTAGGCACAGTGACCAAGTAATTGCAGTGGTTTTGTCAAATTGTGCTTTCTCGGTTTACTGTTACTTCCTTTAAATTGAAGCTCCACTATTGCCATCCTTTATTTTCTAAGATGATAATGTTGATAAGGGTTATGGTCAGTATGTCTAAGTGTTGCTTTAAACACCAATGAACACCTGATAGCTTTCTCTTCTCCATAAATACAGGAGAAATAATTTATTAATAAAATCAAAACTTAATAAAAATATTTCATTATAATAGAGATGTCTAATGAAAAAAACAAGAAATACTAAGACATAAGTATATAGAATTTCTAATCATGAGATAAAATACTGAACATTTTTAAGAATCACTGAAGTATCCAACCAAGTATATACAAGTATAATTATACAATCAAACATATATTATCATTTAAAGTTTTTGTACTGACACTATAATGGCCATTAAACAGTGTAGCAGAACAAAATGCATCAGAAAATAATAAGATACACTGAATATCTAAGTAATCAAGAGGAAATTTTAAAAAATAAGTATGACCACCAACAAAAAAGTTAATATATGAGTAAAATTATCAGTATATTTTGTCCCTTTTTTCTTTTAATCATGATTTGTGCAGTCCTCCTCAGACTACATCTTTGATATCACATAGGTTTTCAGATGCCAGTGAAAGCACTACTTGGTTTGTGTCACATACTGTGACTAAATTTGAAAGAAATTATGCTCAGTCTGAGAAAGAGACCTTAGCTGTAGTGACGGGAGTAATGAAATTGCCCAAATAAATTCTTGGAAGAGAAATTACCTTGACAACTGCCCATAAGCTCTTATTTGAAATCTTAAAATCCTAGATTGGGTAGCATCTGGAGCAGCTGCCAGAGTGCTGTGATGAACTTTAATACTGTCATACAGTCAATATAAATATTTTCTGGAATACCTTAATGCAGATGTCTTTCCAAGGCTGCCCTGAGAAATGTTATCACTGAGTCTACTCTAAAACACTTTTAAAACCTCTTCTCTTTAAATATTACAAATGAAATGGTAGAGTATATTTCCAAGGAAATAATATTTAAACAATTCTTACTATAAATGTGGTTAGAGTTCTGTTCTTATTATGTTGTAAAAAAAGCACTTAATCATTTACAACACATAACTATGATTACTTATTAATTGTTTTAAAAATCACTAACTACCAACTTTGTGCTAATTGATGTGTTTAATCCTCCATGAGATTAAAATATAATTATTTAAAAATGATTTACCATGTCAAAATCTAATTTATCTATTCTCTTTATTTTGTCTAATTATATGTAAAAATATGTGTTCTGGTCAGAAGTCCTAGGCTGGGTTCCTGGTACCACTCTTTGACTTGGACAACTAAGCACCACTCAGAATTTCCTCATTCATAAAGTATTAATATATGGAAATTAAATTTAATGAATGGATTGAATTAGAAAAGATAAAAATTGTGTTTTTTTGGTTACATTGGAAAATATAATTATCTGTAGGTTAATTTTCCTATCCCAGTGTGAGCTAAGCCTTCACCAAAAGATATTTTTTTCTTCCAGTTTAATTTTTCTTTTTGAATTATAGATGAAAGTCTGCAAAAGCTCACTAATATTATCAACTGGTACAAAAATGTTGTTATGTATTTATCTCAGAAAAAAAAAAGACGCAAAATTCAATTTCATTATGAGTACCTGATAGGGTGATTGAAGGGTCAGTGATAAAGGAAAATATTCTGTCATGTTTTTTTAACTTGAAACATGCTGACAAATTCTGCTTCTTGGCTTGATTCATTTTCCAGTCACTTTTTATTTAAAAATTATTCAGCTGTTAAGGTTGAAATTATTGTTGTAGATATGCCCTTAGAATAGAGTTTGGTTTCTGAGTAGAAATAAAGAAGTTTAAAATCTCAAAGATATGAAGCCAAAGACAAAATCAAACTGAAAGGGTTTCATTTGTTTGCAACATCAGTAATGTTTCATGTTGCTGAAAACTGACTCTGTTTCGGAGTAAGCACCACCTCATCACTATGCAAGAAAAGCCTTCTACACTGCCTTCTGGTTTCTTTGCACAATATAAACTGCAATCCGGTTCCTGCTGGTCTGTCTCCCAGTTCACCCAGCTCTCTGCAGAGTTATGAACTTGACCCATGGTCATTAATTGAAGCAAGGTGGTTTGAATGTGTCCACTTCACACCTAAGTGCATCTTCTTCCTTCTACTTATCTTTTTTTAACTCTTCTCCAATCTTTCCTCCAGTGGTTGTGGTTCAGAATTCTGATGAGATAATCTATGGTGCACCTGCTGAAATAAAAGTCATCATACCTCACTGAAAATTCTTTGAATAACAGATAATCAAGTTTATCACATTTTTAAGAGATATAATATTAAAATGAGCAAGAATCATTTGGAAATGGAACTTATATGAGTCATAGAAAAATGAATCTTTCATTCTTCTTCTAGTTTAATTGTTACCCTTAAAAGATAAGCTAAAAGCCTGATATATTTTCTGTGGCACAAAGTTGTCTAAAGATTCTTTTGGAAGAAAAAGTATTCCTTAACAAAAGCTTTCCTGAGAAAACTATAGACAGATTCGTGCTTGTTTCAAGTACATTAAATATTTATTCTTATTTTAAAAATTTCCAAAACTATTCTCTCCCTGAGTGTAGCACTCTTAATTTTATAAACATTTAGTAAGTAAATCGTCTAATCAAGTAATCACTTACAAATTACATATTCAACAGATAGACTAAATGCAGAGCTGAACTAAATATTTTCCTTTTATACCCATTTGTAAAATTAGTTAAAATTCTTATGATTGCCACTATGATACCAGAGAAAAGAATACATTTTATTGTAAATGATGCTGAAATATTTAACTCTAAAGCCTTTATTCTTAAGGCTTTTAATTATAGCTAACCACATCAGATTATTAATCACAGGCAATAATAATTTCAAGTATTTGTGTATATTATGGGACTCAAATAAAGAGTTTCAGTTGGTTAATGATTGCACTTAATCTACCAAATCTATTTTCAGAATACAATTATTTGGCAATTCAGCAAGAGATCCTGTAGATAAATTTAGTCACCTAAACCATCAACCCCTATACATCTTATACGGTCCATTGGAAGATGGTTAAAAAATAAAATGATGTCAAGAAGGGTATGACATAGTGAACTCATGACTTAAATCACTTTGGCTCTCTTGTATCTATGAGATAGGTATTGAACTTAGTGAAGCTGTCTACTGAAGAATGACTGAGTAAGATTCAACAAATTTAGTTATAATGTAAACGTAATAAATACAATTTCATAAAATATTATAGTAATTCCAGTTTACTTATTAATGTAAAAAAACATAGGGAAAATATCTCAAATACAGAATTTTAGTAAAATTAAGTGCACAGAGCTATTAAAATGTTATTTAATATGTAGAGTATTATGAATTATGGTGGTATATGTAGCATACAAATATCTTTTGATATAGATAAAATAATGAAAGGCTCAGTATCATAATCTAATTTTTAATTTTCCATTGTCTACTTGAAGCTTACTTTTAATAATCATTGCATAATATCTACCTATAGCTTATAGAAAACCATAGTTTTTAAAAAAGTAAATAAGAAGATGTAAAACTGTATCTATCTACCAAATAAAAACCACACAGCTCATACGTCACACAGCCACGTTACTTTGATGATGAGTTGTATTCAAAACAGCAATTCACAAATCTATGTTCTTGTAAAAACTTTTCGTGGTATACTGATGTTATACTTGACCTAAAACCTTATTTCAAAGAAATATTAAGGTTTTAATATGTACGTTAAAATATCTGTTTATATTTTATCTATGGAATTTTAAAAGCATTAGAACATTTAACAAGGTAACTTGGAATTGATTAAAATATTCGTATATTTAATGTAAAATTAGAGAGGTTGAGAAACAGTAGTTGCCTCAAGTCTACTTCATTTCCCTAATCTTTGTGTTTTTAATTTCTCATTTTCTCGGTTGATTGTTTTAGCAGGAAACTTCAAAGATTGAGCTGACATCTTTGAAGCATCATCTGGGAAAGTGAATCTGAATCGCCTTTCCACAAAGCCCTGAATATAGGATCTCACAAGACTCAAAAAGAAAATGACCCAGCCTCTGATCCTTGCACAATAAGGGTCAGGCCCAGTTTTACATTCACAATATAGCTACCTTTGTAATTCTTCTACATGTTATGGCACGTTAGTTATCATAATAAGTTCAATGATGGTGAGCTTGCAATTTAGAACCTAAGTAACACATTTGAACATTTGTCAATCTGAAAAGCACATCTCCTGAAAATCCGTACTCAGTTATAAAAAAGTTGCTTTTTACTACATGCCAGCCCATTTTTCTTACGAAGAATGAGCCTTGAAGTAGACAAAGAGAAAATCATTTAAAATAGACAAGGAAACAAACTGGCACTTCTTATGTTCAAGAAGTAAAGGAATGAGTCCTTGGTCCAATATTAATTTCTTGAATAAATTTCATTGCAGGCTGTCTTGACATAAGCATCCGCATTCCACTGACCTTTATTCTGTAGTCTAGAGAGACTGGGACCACACAGAATTGGTGCCGTATAGCTAACTGTACTTAAACTTTGTGTCTGATCAACTTAAGTGTATTGGATTTGAAAACAGTTAGTCAATTGTTTCTAGTCCCTAGGTGGTGGTTTATGGTAATGTTTGCATCAATACTAACAAAAGCCATACCACAGTACAAAGTACATCAAGGAAATGAAAGACAAGGCTGCCTGTTGTCAGTTCTGTCTACAATAAAGGCAGGATTCAGAGCTGGGGCAGAGATCGTTAGAGAAACACAAAAATGAATGAACCACAGAAATCGTAGGGCTGATGTTTCACATCAAAGGTTTGGGGACTGGCTAATGGGCAAGGTTGCACGTAGGCCACAAGACATATATCCTGGACTCATTTGGCCATACAGAAAGGTCACCAAAAAGAAGGGGAGAGATTTATAAGATAGCATGAAGCAGCCTTCCGGAGAAACTATATAAAGAGAAGGAAGAAATAAACCAGGTTTAACAGTGCTGTGTAAACTACATCCACTTCAAATGGTATTTTTGGTGAACAGATCTATTAATATTTTTATTTTAAACATCAAAATCCCTAATATTGAGAAATAGAATATGATACATTATATTTGCTAGAATATTTATTATCTGTTTCCATAAGACAAATATAATGCATAAAGTATCAATTCACTGAAATTTAAATACTTTGAGCCTTACTGCATATAAATAAAATGGTCCAGAGTATTTTCTTAATTTCAAAAAACTCATATGCCTGGAGAACAGCTGGTATATATGTAAGCAGATGTGTATAAATAGAACAATAATGATAACAGAATTGATTTTGGTATTTTTCTCACTTTGTCTGAATCAGCTTATCATGTATAATTTTAAAAGCACAATTAAAGGAACTAAATGCTACAATAATATGACATAGTCATACAATGGTATCTATTAATGTAAGAACGTAGTTATCCTTTATTTGAAGCCTACCCTCCAGATACCTGCTGTGCAGCTAGATGCTAGAATGTCAAAGAAAAAGAAGTGAAAGCATATCTCATCATGGGGTAAATTGCCTGCTGAAAAGAAATGTACTTAGTTTCTCATTTGAATGCTGCTTTCAGTTAAAAAAAATAGGAGGGATTGTTATCAAGGTAAGGACTAATCTTTCCTGACCCAAAAGAGAGAGAAGAGAGAGAGAAAGAGAGAGAGGAAGAAAGAAAGAAAAAAAAAAAAATGTTCATTTGAACAAAAACAGCATCCAGAAAAAAAAAGAAGAGGCCAGTGTTGATTTCCATTGTGATTTAGGGCTATTTTTAAGCTTTTAGTATCAATTATTACAATGTAAAATCGACTTCAAATTGAAAAGATGTACAAAATCACTGATTTCTATTATGAAAAGAAAAATATCTATTGTAAAGTTGTATGTGATTCTTATAATAATATTTAATCACTATACCTGATAGTTATAATATGTGCCATATATGTCAAACTATACCTTATTATTTAAATGACACACATTCGTCATACTTCAAATGGATAGGCATCCCCTTGAGTCCCGTAGATAAGGATTTAGTGTATAAAGACATGTATTTATACAGGTAAAGCAAAGACATTTGCATTGAAGCAATTATCTAGCACTTTGTAAATAATATTGGATTCTTTCACTTGAAATACATTTGCCTTTTCTTTTTCCTAGTATTCATGAAATGGCACATATTTTAAAGTGAGGAAATAATGATCATTTCTATAAATTAAAACTCAAAAGGTACACTTAATATTTAGAGTAAATATTAATTTAATATGAATAGAAGATTAGTAACAAATTACCATAGAAGGAAAAATATTTTAAGTAATGTCAATGCTTAAATAATTATTATCAAATTTCCTTCATCTGCATTATATGCTGCAAAGCACTAATTCCCTTGAGAGGTCTACAACTAATGCACTCAACAATGTTTTCATTAATTCACAAATAAGATTTTTTTTATAATTTACTAATTTTCAACTTGCCTTTAAATAATATATTTCTAAAAGCTCACAAATTTGGAACTGTGGGCACAGAAACATTTATCCTTTTTTAAAAAAAAAAACACTCCACTTATTAGTAGCTTAAGCCCCATGTTGTTTAGAGATAAACATAAAAATATTAATTTTTCCATAGAACAGTTTTTAGACTATGTTCACAAGTTCTGTGGCATTAGATTTTTATATTCCAATGCTATCATTTAAAATAGTTTCACAGAGAAAAAGGTAACTCTTTTCTGAAACAAGTTATTAATATCCGATTACAGTAATGAGATATAATTTGAAGCTACCACATAAAGTTTCATTAGACAAAAAAAAAAAAAAAATTATTCCAGAAAACATATATAACAAATAAATAAACAAAACCCAGTCCATTCAAAATAACAGAATGTGTTTGGATAGATATTTTTAAAATCCAAGGACGTTTGAACGTTAGCTGTCATTGTGGTCCAGTTCACTGTTTATTTCTTTGGTATGCATCTCCTGACCTGTATATAAAATTCATAGTTTCAAAAGTGACATGTGCAAGCCTTGGACAACTGGGGAAAAGGCATATTTCCTGACCTTGTAACCATAGCAACCACTTGCTGATTGGTAGCAGGCAGGCTTTCCATCCTTTACCACTGAAGGCAAGTATGTGAGGTTGTTGGCTTTGTTTGTGACTCTGGCTTTATTTATATGCAAACAGGAATACCAGACTTGAAATCACTGTTTTCTGCTAAGCATACTATCATAGAAGTGGAAAAAAAAGCACCTTAACTTCATAGCTTTATAATAATGTTATAATTACAATGAAAGCGGAACACATTTTCTACTGAAGCTGTGTGTAGAAGCTGAACTTAGGATCTTGTTCTTCTGTTTGGCTTTGCACTATCAATCCTATACCCCAAAGCAGAAAAAAATATGTATATATAGCAATATGTAAATTGTAAATTATTTCCACAAATTAATATAATGCTTTATTTGATGATAAGATTTATGTGTAAAGAAAAAGAATAAACTTTTAAATTATGCTAATGACAAAGTCTATTTCCATAAACTACCTTACATAGTAATTAGGCAAGCATTTGTGTATTGTTTGCATCTCTGAGAGTTTAAGCCATTTAGAACTCCCTTCTGGAATGAACTAACACAAACTTCTTTGGCTGACTTTGCTTTATATGCAAGATATTTGTCTTTGGAGAGTAGAGATCTTCCTATTCATTTTCTTTTCCCCAACCTATTCCACTTTCTTCTCATAACCAACTTCTGACCCTCCTGTGATATAAATGAAAAATGGAATTTTGTAAAATTCACTTTGGTGAATAATCTCTTCATGGGATTCAGGGGGATGAACCAGGCACACACTGAATCCACCCTAACCCTCCAGTTGGATCTCTTCTCCCATGTCAAAGTTATGTGTCGTGAAAGAGAAGTCATATGAAAATTCGTCTTAGCAAATCCTTGCTTGAGGACAGTATAATGAAAGGATACTAAGTGAGACTTGAACATTATATTAAAATAAATATATAATATATATGTGGCATTTTCTAAAAATCAAATGCTCTAATTTTATATAAGGATATTATACAGTTTGTATTTGCTAATAAAGTTTGTTAGAAACCATTCACTGAAATAAATTCCATGATTTATGAAACTAACATTTTACTGAAATGATCTATTAATTAACATGGGTACACTCACATAGTTTTTTACTAAAATGTTCTACATTTGTTTCTGATGTGAGTATATTTTCACAGATACATACGAGTTTAAATCATATTATGCAATAAAATAAACATGCAATAAAATATTTCTGATAAAATTAGATATTTTAGATAAAATAATAAGTGGAATGTATTATCAATAAAATATACACACAAATGATTTTTACTTATAAGCCTGGTTTTAAGTGTGAAATTTATATTTTGCCATAATATTAAAATAAACATAAAATAAACAAAAATTCAAAATAAAATTAATTTTTAAAAACCATTATGCTAGTGGTTTTGTCAAAGTAGTAAATAAATACTGACTTTGAGCCTAAAAAATGCTCTGTAACTTACATAATATATATTAAAATAAGATTTAAGAATTTACTATACATGGTCACAGTCTCTCTGGGACCTACTTAACAATTCTTCTATATAAAACTGTCACCCTTACTTGTTTTTTTTTTCTTCTTATGAAAAGGTCATTTTCTGATTTATTAGTATTTTTAAAATGTTCTTCAAAGGCACAGAATGATTTTTTTGTTTAATAAGTGATAGTGAAATTACTACTAATAATTTTATAACAAAACCCTCTAATTTTTTTCATAATCTTTAACAGATGTGCATGCCTTTAAAATGTTTCCACTTTACCTTCATTTTATCATATTTCTATGTGGTGTAAGAGAAAGCAATATGGTTGCCTTAACATAAACATTAAAAACATAGAGTTTTGTACTAGCTCTTGGCTAAGGCTGGGAAAGGATTTTTTATTTTTTGTACATAATGGTAGTATTCAGACATAATCTGATTTTAGTAGATCTCTGTAAAGTTCTTTCCCTGCCCTGATGTACTGTATAAAACATTTCTTAACTCATTAATGTCAAGTATAAATTAGTTTTATATTGGAATTTTAACAGTCTAGCCTCCATGGGCAACATAAAAACTAGACCATTGTCAGAAATGGTGTTAGGCTGCATGCAAATTTAAACCAGGTATCATTTATCATCAAAGAAAACACAAGACGTATTAAACTTCTGGGTCTCCATACTACAGTCCCCAGTACCACAAATTATTTTGGTACATCTATACTTTAAAAATATCAGCAATTTTTGTTGAACACATGCAGAGCAATTTCAACGATCATATTTTAATGTGCTCTCTGGATTTACCAAATCAGAGTATGACTAACGGTCAATGTTCAAATGTCTAGGATACATTTTTTCATATATATGCTCTGAATATCTGAACAGGCATGTTGTATTAATATCATAATTCAAAGGGAAATTTATTAACCCTCCAGTATTCCCATCATTGCTAAAAGTTGCAAATTCTAGGTGGCAGAACCTAGACAGTAATATCAAATTTTAATAACAATTCCTCTTCTTCAGTCAGGGCTGGTCTGGAGAAAAGCATAAATTGGTGTGACTGACCACTGGTTGTTAGAGAAGCAATCTGACTTCTCCACACCCTTATTTCAGTGTATCTGCTCTGTCCCTCAGCTGTATTAATGATAGCATGAAAGGTCACATGATAAACGAGTGACAAAAATATCAACACATATTAGCCTGTAGCTTTGTTATCAGTGTATGACAGAGATGACAGAAAATTGTATTTTTCCCCTGAATAATTTTGCATTACATTTTGCTGGCTAGGCAGAGTGAATTAGGGAGAAATTCCTGCCTCTGACTGTTTGTCTCCTTTTCTGACATACTTGAAGTAATAATATACATTAATAATAAGACTGTGCTCAGAGAACGGATAAAAACTCAAGATCTCACAGTCTCCATTCTATAAACTGCCATCCTAGTTTTTTCCCAGCAAAAACAAAATTTCTTTAAAATATTCAATATTATTGATAATAGGCTATGGTAGAATACAGACCCAGCAAGTGCACAGGACAATTAAAAACAAAAAACAAAACAAAACTAAAAACTAAAAAGCAGCCTGAAGGCTTCAAGACATTATATTTCAAAACGTACCATTTTATATTTAGAGAGAAGCATGTCTATTAATTAAATACAGGCAATCTCAATAATGTCTGATGTATCTTGTTGGGATGTGGACCCAGTAATTACAAATTAGAAGCAGAATTTATACCTGCTGGTTTACAGACTTTCAGAGATTGTAAACCTTGGTGAGATGAGGTTTGCATTTTTTGAGAAGAGATTATAGAAATTGGTGAGGGCTTAATGTCCTGCAGAGCTAGGGTGTAGTCTCCAGGGGTAGGTTAAGTCCTGTCTTGTCTGAGTTACCCTTTCCTGAGTGAATGATAACATTGCCAACTAAGTCCTATGTTTCTCTTAAAAAGCATCTGTGCTGAATTAGTCACAAATTCTGGAATATTAATATAATTAGTTTTGGGGGGGAATTTGGAGAAAGCTATTCAATGCATGAAATTATGAAATATTTACATGGGTACATTCAACTTTAAATTTTAAACTTCAAACTTATAGAGATGAGGTATTTTGATATTATAATTACAGAACACATTTGAAAGAAAAGTATTCTTAGGTTGGTAAATATGAACCAGGCTCTGTACAAAATGTGGGTGATACAGGAGTGAATAAGACCGAGTACTTGACCTCAAGGAGCTTAAAATCTAATGAGGGAGACAAAGTAAATTGTTATTATAATGTAGTGATAAATTGTATGTCTGTGAGAGAGGATACATACTAACAAATACAATAGAAACTTTACCTGCCTAGTCCTGTCTCACGGCTTCAGAGGAAACAGATTTAAGGACACAGCAGCTGATATTCAGAGCCCAGGGATCCTCTAATATTTCAGGGGAAATGAATTTTCTCTTAAATATATCCATTTTTAATATGACAAGTTCATATTCAATTCCATTGGAAATGGATTATCTTAGAAAATGACCTAGAAAATTTCTTTGAAATAATTTTGACCTTTTGAAAACAAAATAACAACCAAAATGGGAAAAGCTAAAATGAAACCCAAAAACAACTTAAGTTTTGGAATTCATGTATCCTTCCAGCACTTCCAGTGTTCTAAATAGAAGCACTTATTAAAACTGGAGAAACACATGAATAAAATCCTTAGCCTTGAGGAAACAGAATCTAGGAGAGTTAGATTAGTTAGTTATGCAAACAGATACAATTTTATGTCCCCCTATTTTTTTCTAATGAACCATGCTAACATAGAAGAGTTTGATCACAAAAAGGCAGGTTTGAAAGAGGTGAAATTTCCCCAGATATCGAAGGAGGAGGTAGAAGTTAGTCATTCAGAAAAAAAAGTGTGGGGTGAGTATCTGGGCAGGAAGCTACCCTACAAAGAAGGTAGGTATGAAAATGCTTATCATGTTTGGGAAAATGGTATTTAATTCTACATGCAGATACGGTACACGGGTAAAAATTAAAATAGATGAGACTAGAATAGTAGTTTATCATTTACCGTGGTTTACGCTACAAATAACAGAAAAACCACCAAAAGTGGCTAAAACCATTAAGAAAAAAAGTTTATTATTTGCTCAACCTGCAGTCCAGAGTTAGTTCAGGGTTTTTCTGATGTCATCAAGAATCCAAGAGCTTCCCATCGTTCCCCTCCAGAATGAAAGTGTTGATATTCTTCTTTGGGCTTGTCACCTTGTGGTCAAACAGTGGCCAATGCAGCTTCAGACATTGTGTCCTTATAACGACCAAAGCAGAAAGGTCAGTAAGGGAGTGAAAGTGGATCTCTTTATATACCTCTCTCTTCATCATGGAGAAAATTCCTGTCCAGGTGACTCTCACGGTTTCTTTGCTCAAAACTGAATCACATGATCACATCTATCTGCAGTGGAAGAAGGAAAAGGACATATCTGCCTCTTTCATAGAATTAAGAAGGCAAGAGATAAAAGAGTTAGAGATGGCTGTTAGGATCGCAGAAACCCACGTCTGTCCCCAGTGGGTCTGCTTGAGAAGGTTCATATGTACCATGGTGAGAATGGAATTCACTGAGGCTGTGAGATTCAGTAGAAAGAGCACAATCTTAGAGAGAGAGATTTGAGTTAAATTCTCACTGTTAGTTACTAGCATAAAAGTAATGTACGTAAACTACGTGGTGCTGTACATTAATTAGATGGCTAGAGTGTATTTTTCTCATTTGTTTCTTTTTTAATTCTGTAGATAACGGGGAGCCATAGAAGCTTGTTAAGCAAGTTAAAATGATCAAACCCGGTGACTCTGAAAAGAGACTAAAGACTAGATGCTATTGTAATAATTCCAGAGATGCGGAGAGCCTGGTCAGAGACTGTAGTGATGATGATAGAAACAAAAGTAAGCAGTATTTTAGAGAGAAACAAAAATCAACAAAATACACTGAGTGATTTATTGATGTATTCTGTATTATGGAGTTAAGAAGAGGGACATGTCAAGAATGAGAATATTTCTTAGTGCATATGGGGTCATCAACCAAGATAGAAAGTGGAAGTTTTAGTTGGGGTACTATGGTAAATTCACTTAATGCTGAGTTTGAGATATCAGCCTAACCTTCCAAAGGAGTTTATCTAATTGAAAGTTGGAGCTATTGTTAGAGCTATTGGACTAGAAAGAGCTACTGACCTAGAAAGAGCTATGGAATTTGTCAGCATATACATAGTCATGAAAGCCATATGAATTTATGAGAAAGCTTATAGAGCAGAGTCTCTTAATTAGGGACATCCTATATATGTTTTTTGGGGGAATTCCTGAATCACTTAAGATCTCACTTAAAATTTGGTGTGTGCTTATTTTTCTCTAGGAAAAAGTGTTATAGCTCATTGGAATCTCAAAGATGTCTGTGAACAAAATAAGTCTGAGAAACACAGAAGACAGATGGAAAGAAAGGAGGATGGGAAAGGGAATTGGCAGTATTTAAAGAATAGACAGAGGGAGATGAATATAGGAAGGAGAATTATAGGAAACAGGGAAATAAAGTTGAATTGCAGAAGATCATGGAGGAAGGAATTTCAAGAAGTTGCCACAGAGAAATAAAATGGAACTAACAGCTTTTTGTTGTTTTTTTTAAAATTTTATTTATTTATTTATTTATTTATTTATGGCTGTGTTGGGTCTTCGTTTCTGTGCGAGGGCTTTCTCTAGTTGCGGCAAGTGGTGGCCACTCTTCATAGCGGTACGCAGGCCTCTCACTATCGTGGCCTCTCCCGTTGCGGAGCACAGGCTCCAGACGCGCAGGCTCAGTAGTTGTGGCGCACGGGCTTAGTCGCTCCACGGCACGTGGGATCCTCCCAGACCAGGGCTCGAACCCGTGTCCCCTGCACTGGCAGGCAGATTCTCAACCACTGCGCCACCAGGGAAGCCCGGAACTAACAGTTTTTTTTCAATTTGGGAACTAAGACATCATTTTGACCTCTGAATGAACAGTTTTTCTACAATGGTACGAGCAGAAGTCAAGATGTAGTGAGCTGAGATGTGAAAGGGAGAGGCAGAGAAGAGAGAAAGAAAAATTGAGAATCAGAATTAATGTGATTTAGACTGAAACTATAACATTGCCCAAAGCATAGGTTAATATAATTTTTATTCGTTATTTTACATAGACTAAATATTATTTATAAGGCTATTTACTCTTATGCGAAAATTATTATGTTTAATTATTTTAGAGTCCATTCTTGCTTCATTTAACATTGCCGAAGATAACTATTTACTTACATCACACTAAACAATTACATACTTTGTTTCTCAGTTTTGTAGCCCTATGTCCACTGATAACATAAATTAAGTTTAAAGATTCAAATGACTATTTTAAATCATTGGAAGTAGATCCCTCAATGCCTGTTTACCCCATAGATAATGTCTTAACTATTTCTTAATTTCCCAATTGCTTAGCAATAGTCACTGAAAAATAATTAGATCTTAATTATCCATTTAGAGAATACATATTTCTCTGAAAAATTATGGAGCATTTATGGACATACAGAGAGTAATTTTACATAGAAGTTTTTTTTAAATCCCAATCCATTTAGCAGTGTAGACAGATTGCCTTAAAGAATTTCTTTTTTTCTGATTATATCAAATTAGATCTTTTAAAATTACTAGTCCAATAATTTTCTCTACCTTTACTCTTCCTATCCATTATTTATGTAATATAATTGAGGTACATGATATCTTATAATTTACAATCTAAATTGTATTAAAGCCACGGCTAAATCATGTATTTAAATTCTTATCCAATAATACTGAATATTAATTCCTTGAGTTTTCCATGGGGATAAGAGGTTAAATTTCAATGCATAGGCAATTCATAATGACTATGCTTCCGATCTGATCTCTGAGGAATTTGTCAGTTCCTGATTGTGGTTCACACATCACTATGGTAGAAATAAATGTGATTACAGACCTGCCTTCTAAATATTAGGCAATGCTAGCTTTTAAGGATACTACTTGATACACCAACATGCAAGTAAAACACACACATACATATATATTTAATATTTAAGTATGTTTATGCATGTGTGTAAATGATTGTATGTGCACATTGTAGAGGAAGAACATGGTATAATTGGAAAAGAGTTTTTAAGTTATTTGATAGAAAACCCTACAAGTTTTTTAAACTGAAGCATTATTTTTCAATAATTACTATTAATTCAACAGTGCTAATACAGGTAATGTTAACATTTATTGTGGCTTCTCCTCTGGCAGGCACTACACTGAGACGTTCAAATATTATATTAGAATTATTCAAGTTCTCCCCAACAACAGAGACCAAAGTAACACTTATTTAGTCAAAATAGATGTTTTTCTCTCTCACATGACTCATGTGAGACACATGAGCAAGTGTCTTACATTCTTGATATTCAGAGTGTAGTCCTTGGGCCAGCTACATAAGCATTTTCTGGGAGCTTGTTGAAAATGCAGTGTCTCAGGTCCAACCAAGATGTTCTGAATTAAAAACAGAATTTCCACAAGGTATCCAGGCGGCTTGTATGCATATCAAAGTTTGAGAAGTCTAATATTCAGTAGATATCGTATCTCCATAGAAGAAGGAATCCAAGTTTCTTGTTGATTCTGTTCTCAAACCAGAGCTTACACTCTATGATCCAAGATCTGCATTCCCTGGAATCAAAAAGGGGAATAAGAAAGAGGAGAGCACTGTATTTTCTATTGTGATAAGACCTGAAGCTTTATAATTACAACTGCAGATGTTTCATTGAATAGAATATAGTAACGACTATATATAGTAGAATAGAATATAGTAACGACTACATGCAACTGCAAAGGAGGAATTGACTAGGCACCCATGTGCCTTGTTAAATCTGGGCACTTATTGCTAAAGCAGGAAGGACAGGATGTGATATTTGGTAAGTCATTTATAGATGGTCACTCTTACCTCTATGTTACAAGGTCACACCCAGTCTGCCTGATTCCAAAATTCATACTATTCATCACCACATTCTGCTTATTACTTATACCAGACGTAGCTTATTGATATAATCAGTAGGATTATGAAACTTCCCCTAGAATAACCAGAATTTAAATTTACATTAAGAGGTTTGATAATCAAACAACAGTGAAGCTATGTTAATATATTGTTAAAGAAAAATTATCCATGACATTTGTTAAAAATGGTAAGGCAGATTTTATTCAGGACCATTGTAATAGTTATAGGCTCCACTGCAATAGAATTTTGCAGAGGGTTAGAGAGATTGGGCTTAAAGGTAAACACAGCACGGGCAAGTGGGAATTTATATCTAATGAACAGGGTAGATATCAATGGATGGAAAATTACTAACAGGAAACATCCAGGCAAAAGGGGGATTCTGGCTAAACCAATCTAACAGGATTCTTGCTGAAGACAGACCAGAGGGGTCAGACGGCAGCTGGGGAATTGTGAAGGATGAGGAACCTGATCAGATATCAAGGGCAATCGGACATTGAGGGTGGAGGGTTCTTGCTAAACTTACCAGGGTTCTTGATAAAACCTTTTTATTTCTTTTCCTTCTCTGATTGCTGTGGCTAAAAGTTCCAAAATTATGTTGTATAATAGTGGTGAGAGTGGGCAACCTTGTCCTGTTCCTGATCTTAAGGGAAACTATTTCAGTTTTTCACTATTGAGAATGATGTTGGCTGTGGGTTTGTCATATATGGCCTTTATTATGTTGAGTTAAGTTCCTCTATGCCTACTTTCTGGAGCGTTTTTATCATGAATGGGTGTTGAATTTTGTCAAAAGCTTTTTCTGCATCTATTGAGATAAACATATGTTTTTTCTCCTTCAATTTGTTAGTATGGTGTATCACATTGACTGATTTGTGTATATTGAAGAATCCTTGCATTCCTGGGATAAACCCCACTTAATCATGGCGTATGATATTTTTAACGTGCTGTTGGATTCTGTTTGCGAGTATTTTGTTGAGGACTTTTGCATCTATGTTCATCAGTGATATTGGCCTGTAGTTTTCTTTTTTTGTGACATCTTTGTCTGGTTTTGGTATCAGGGTGATGGTGGCCTCGTAGAATGAGTTTGGGAGTCTTCCTCCCTCTGCTCTATTTCGGAAGAGTTTGAGAAGGATAGGTGTTAGCTCTTCTCTAAATGTTTGATAGAATTCTCCTGGGCTTTTATTTGTTGGAAGATTTTTAATCACTTTCAATTTCAGTGCTTGTGATTAGTCTGTTTATATTTTCTATTTCATCCTGGTTCAGCCGCGGAAGGTTGTGGTTTCCTAAGACTGTGTCCATTTCTTCCAGATTGTCCATTTTATTGGCATATAGTTGCTTGTAGTAATCTCTCATCGTCCTTTGTATTTCTGCAGTGTCAGTTGTTACTTCTGCTTTTTCATTTCTAATTCTATTGATTTGAGTCTTCTCCGTTTTTTTCTTGATGAGCCTGGCTAATGGTTTATCAATTTTTTTTATCTTCTCAAAGAACCAGCTTTTAGTTTTATTGATCTTTGCTATTGTTTTCTTCATTTCTTTTTCATTTTTTTCTGATCTGATCTTTATGATTTCTTTCCTTCTGCTAACTTTGGGGTTTATTTGTTCTTCTTTCTATAATTGCTTTAGGTGTAAGGTTAGGTGGTTTATTTGAGATGTTTCTTGTTTTGAGGTAGGATTGTATTGCTATAAACTTCCCTCTTAGAGCAGGTTGTGTTGCATCCCATAGGTTTTGGGTCATCGTGTTTTCATTGTTATTTGTTTCTAGGTCTTTTTTTATTTCTTCATTGATTTCTTAGTGATCTCTTGGTTATTTAGTTGTGTATTGTTTAGCCTCCATGTGTTTGTATTTTTTCTTGTAACTGATATCTAGTCTCATAGCATTGTGGTCGGAAAAGACACTTGATATGATTTCAATTTTCTTAAATTTACCAAGGTTTGATTTGTGACCAAAGATATGATCTATCCTGGAAAATGTTCAATGAGCACTTGAGAAGAAAGTGTTGGTTTTGGGTGGAATGTCCTATAAATATCAATTAAGTCCATCTTGTTTAATGTATCATTTAAAGCTTGTGTTTCCTTATTCATTTTGATTTTGGATGATTTGTCCATTGGAGAAAGTAGGGTATTAAGGTCCCGTACTATTATTGTGTTACTGTCGATTTCCCCTTTAATGGCTGTTAGCATTTGCCCTATGTATTGAGGTGCTCCTATATTGGTTGCATGAATATTTACACTTGTTATATCTTCTTCTTGGATTGATCTCTTGATCATTATGTAGGGTCCTTCTTTGTCTCTTGTAATAGTATTTATTTTAAAGTCTATTTTGTCTAATATCAGAATTGCTACTCCAGCTTTCTTTTGATTTCCATTTGCATGGAATATCTTTTTCCATCCCCTCACTTTCAGTCTGTATGTGTCCCTAGGTCTGAAGTGGGTCTCTTGTAGACAGCATCTATATGGGTTTTGTTTTTGTGTCCATTCAGCGAGTCTATGTCTTTTGGTTGGAGCACTTAATCCATTTACATTTAAGGTAATTATCGATATGCGTGTTCCATTTTCTTATTTGTTTTGGGTTTGTTAATTTAGGGCTTTTCCTTCTCTTGTGTTTCCTGCTTAGAGAAGTTCCTTTAGCCTTTGTTGTAAAGCTGGTTTGGTGGTGCTGAATTCTCTTAGATTTTTTTTGTCTGTAAAGGTTTTAATTTCTCCGTCGAATCTGAATGAGATTCTTTCTGGGTAGAGTAATCTTGGTTGTAGGTTTTTCCCTTTCATCACTTTAAATATGCTCTGCCACTCCCTTCTAGCTTGAAGACTTTCTGCTGAAAGATCAGCTGTTAACTTATGGGGATTCCCTTGTATATTATTTGTTGCTTTTAATATTTTTTCTTTGTATTTAATTTTTGATATTTTGATTAATATGTGTCTTGACATGTTTCTCCTTGGATTTATACTGTGTGGGACTCTCTGTGCTTCCTGGACTTGATTGACTATTTCCTTTCCCATATTAGGGAAATTTTCCACTATAATCTCTTCAACATTTTCTCAGTCCCTTTCTTTTTCTCTTCTTCTTCTGGGACCTCTATATGTCAAATGTTGGTGCATTTAATGTTGACCCAGACGTCTCTGAGACTGTTCTCAATTCTTTTCATTCTTTTTTCTTTATTCTGCTCTGCAGTAGTTATTTCCACTATTTTATCTCCGGGTCACTTACCCATTCTTCTGCCTCAGTTATTCTGCTATTGATTCCTTCTAGAGAATGTTTAATTTCATTTTTTGTTTTGTTCATCATTGTTTGTTTGCTCTTTATTTCTTCTAGTTCTTTGTTAAATGTTTCTCATATTTTTGCCATTCTATTTCCAAGATTTAGAATCATCTTTACTATAATTACTCTGAATTATTTTTTCGGGTAGACTGCCTATTTCTTCTTCATTTTTTGGTCTGGTGTGTTTTTGCCTTGCTCCTTCATCTGCTGTGTATTTCTCTGTCTTCTCATTTTGCTTAACTTACTGTGTTTGGGGTCTACTTTTCACAGGCTGCAGGTTCGTAGTTCCTGTTATTTTTAGTGTCTGCCCCAAGTGGGTAACGTTGGTTCAGTGGGTTGTGTAGGCTTCCTGGTGGAGGGGACTCGTGCCTGTGTTCTGGTGGATGAGGCTGTATCTTGTCTTTCTGGTGGGCAGCTCTGTGTCCAGTGGTGTGTCTTGGGGTGTCTGTGAACTTATTATGATTTTAGGCAGCCTCTCTATTAATGGGTGGATTTGTGTTTCTGTCTTGCTAGTTGTTTGGCATAGGGTGTCCAGCACTGTAGCTTGCTGGTCGTTAAGTGGAGGTGGGTGTTACCGTTGAGATGGAGATCTCTGGGAGACCTTTTGCCATTTGCTATTATGTGGGGCCAGGAGGTCTCTGGTGGACCAATGTCCTGAACTCGGCTCTCCCACCTCAGAGGCTCAGGCCTGACACCCAGCCTGAGCACCAAGATCCTGTCAGCCACTTGGCTGCTAGTGCTGAAGGGTCTCCTGCAGAAGTGGGAGGTAGCTTTCTTTCACCACAGGGACAAAGACACTGGGAGCAGAAGTTCTGCGAAGTACTCCTTGGCACGAGCCCTCCCAGAGTCCGCCATTAGCCCCACTCCAAATCAATTTCTGATCTTCTATTATAAGCTTTGCTCTCTACATTTATAATAACTAAATATAGTTAATATTCAGGTACTTTATATGATAATTCAATTGACTCATGGTTTCAGATAACTTGTAACTAAGATTTTATTTGTGTGTGATTTAATGTAAGTCTACTCTCCTATATGTTTCATGTTTGTCCTGTTATTTGTTCTGTTATTGCCTCCTTTCCTGACATCTTTTTAGTAGCTTATTACATCTTTTTTTCTGGATTTTAAGCTATACCTCTTTGTTATACTGTTTTCTTAGTGAATTAAAATATACTAACTTATATCACAGTCTAATTAGAATTAATATTTTGTTAAGTAACCTGTAATCTATAAAACTTATAAGAGTTTAGGTCTATTTACACCATCTTTTCTCAGTTTACTTCTACATGTTATAAACCTCACAATGCATTAATATTTGTGCTATTAACAGTCAATTGAATTTTTTTTTTTTTAGCTTTCTGAGCTGCATTTTTTCTTTTTTATTATTTTGAGTTTTTGAATTTTATTTTATTTATTTTTTACACAGCAGATTTTTATTAGTTATCTTTTATACATATTAGTGTATGTAACAGTCAATCGAATTTTAAGAAATACATTTTTAAAAGAAAAATTGTCTTTTATATCTACCTACATATTTTTAATTTTTAATGCTACTATTTCCTGCATGTCATTCTGAATTACTATCTGTTACCATTCTCCTTCAGTCTGAAGAACTTCCTTTAGTCTTTCTTATATTGTACATATACTTCTAATAATTTTAATCAATACTTTGTTAGATTTTTAATATATTTGTAATACTTATTTATAAAAATGTTATTATATTTATAATATGCAAAAACAATATATTTACAATACTTATTTTTATCTGCAAATTCTTAAAATATTTATAATACTTATTTTAAAATCTTTGTCTGGTAATGCCAATATCTGATCTTCTGGGGGGTGCTTCTAGTAACTGTTTTCATTATTTCTTGAATAATCTTGGTTATTCAATCTTGAATAATCTTACTTTTTAAATAATAATCTTAAATACGTGGGTTTTGTATTGCTGGTTATTCTAATAACTAGCAAAATTTAATTATATATTATGGGTGGTAATACATTGTAGAGACTGTGGATTCTATGTCTTTCCTGTGAAGAGTGTTAAGATTTCCTCAGTAGTCAATTAAATTACTGTGTATCTTCTTGACAGGGCAGGTCGATTTTGGCATTGTCCTTAGTCAAGAGGAATAGCTCTTAGTCCTGGACTTGATATTTATTCCTCTGACATGGTCATTCTGGGAGTTTAATGGAAAGTCTAAGGTTTTGACCAAATTACTAACATGGAAGGACTTGCACTTCAAACTTCAGAAAAGCCTGAATGAACTTTTTGGCCAGCCCAATATTTCTACAGCAGATTGAATTTGCTGAAATTTCTACTCGAGCAGAGTATTAATTAAATACTAAATAGTCAATTAAATATTAAATTGTAATCCATATGTAAATTTTGCGGATTCTTTTTCTGTGGCTACTTTTCTTGGATTTTATGACTCAATTTCCAGCAACTCCGATTTTCAAATTCTGATTCCTCAGCAGAGTAAGGCTGCTACTTTCTGTTTTAGCTCGATGCATGACCAAAGTTGTGAGAGATGAGAATGCCTTTAGGGGAAAAGATAGTTAAATGTGAATTTCCCCTAAAGCTCTTATTTCCTTTAAACAATTGTTCATCTCGTTTCTGCATGACTTCACAAAGTTATTGGATAAATTTCAGCCAGAGTTAATATTTTTTATTGGAAGGAACATCAGTCCAATGAATGCTACTGTGCCACTACTGGAAACAGAATATATGTTTCCTTTTTCAAATACTGTTATCCTCTAGCAAATTCACCAGTGGGGTACTTCAAACATTGTTGCTAGAATTACTTCTTACGCTGAGATGAAGAGTTTAAGGAAAATAAAAACTTGTGTTTTTTTATGTTAATTTTCATGGCTGATTGGAATAGAATATTAATGGATTTTTTCTACTCTTCATCTAAGAATACCTTTGCTATATCAGAGACATATGAGAAAAAATACTGTAATAAATGTCAGATATTTAATTAAGATTCTACTATTTATTTGTACAGAATTATTTACTGCTGGAATAACTTATTTGGTATATTTCTTCAGGATATCATTTCCAATCAATTTATTAACATTGTCTGAGCCTATAGATGAAATATATGGTATAGTAAAATGTATATGACCCTTGGAATCAGATTTACATAAAATTTAATCTCAAGCTTACCTTTATAAGCTCAATGACACTAAATATTTTTAATCAACCTGAGCTTTGGTTTTCTTATCTATAAGTATACAGATAATATCTACTTTATATTAAATAATATTAATCTAAATGAGCTTTGTTAATATAAATGGATATTGACTTAATCATAATTATCATTTCTGTACATTGATATACACATATATTCACATTTATGGTCAATTGATGTTGCCAAAGGTGCCAAGACAATACATTGGAGAAAGCCACAAATGGCACAGTGACTAGATCTCTACATGTAAAAAATGAATTTACATCCTTACCTCACAAAACACACAAAAATGAATTAATGGTTTGTACATCTAAATGTGAGCTCAAAATCTACAAAATTCCTAGAAGAAAACACAGGAGTAAATTTTTATGATCTTGGGTCAGGCAATGGCTTACTAGGTGCGACACCAAAAGTGTAAACAACAACCACAAAATTTTAAAACATTCATGTGGCAAATGACACCATCAAGAAAGTAAAACACAATTCATAGAATGGGAGAAAATATTTGACAGTCATTTATCTGACAAGGGACTTCTTTCCATTATATATTTAAAAAGTCTTTCAACTCTACAATAAAATGACAGATAACCCAATTAAAGGATGAGCAAAAGATTTGAAATCACATTTTTCAAAAGAAGGTATACAAATGACCAATAAACACATGAACAGATGTTTAACAACATTAGCTATTAAGAAATGCAAATCAAAACCACAGTGACATACCAGTTCATGCACACTAAGATAGATAAAGTAAAGGAGATAGACAATAACAAGTGTTGACAAAGATGTGGAAAATTATAACCCTCATACATTGTTGGTAGGAAAATAAAACGGTGCTGCTGCTTTGGAAAACAATTTGGCAGCTCTTCAAATCTTAAATATAGAGTTACCATGAGACCAGCAATTCTACTTCTAGGAATCAATATATACCCAAAAGAAATGAAAACACATGTCCATGCAAAAACTTGTACGTAAATGTTCATAGAAGCATTATTTATAATAGCCAAAGTGTAGAAATAGCCCACATGTCCCTCAACTGGTGAACAGATGAACAATATGTTTATTGATATTGATACAGTGGAATATTATTCAATAATAAAAAGAATGAAGTACTGATACATACTACAGCATAGATGAACCTTGAAAGCACTGTGCTAAGTGACAGAAGACAGTCACAAAAAAATATATTGCACGATTCCACTTATGTAAAATATTCAAAACTGGAAAATCCATAGAGTGAGAAAATAGATTAATGGTTGCCTAGACCCTGGGGACAGACAGGGTGGGGGGATGGGAAACTGGGAAGAGTAGGAATGGAAAACAAAATGGGAGTGTGTATGGAGTTTTTTGGGGGGTAAAGAAAATCTTCTAAAATTAGATTGTGGGGAAAGTTGCACAAGTCTGTGAATACGCTAAAAGTCACTGAACTGTATACTTAAAATGGGTGAATTTTAATATATGTGAAATAACTCTCAGTAAAGTTGTAAAGAAAAATTTACAAGACAAGCCATACTAGCTGCTCCTTAGACTTTAATATGTTTGACAGTAATATAACCTAAGTTTTTTTACTTGTTTGTTTTAATGTTGGCAAGACGTTTTATTACCTAAAAATAATTTCTAATCCAAATGAAGCATAAACTTTACCATCTTTATCCAACTTGCATCTGATTTTATGTTTTATATCCTTCCTGTTCCTGTCCATAAACAAAGTTTAGTTTAATTGTAAACATGGATTAGAACATGTCTTGCATCTTGTCTTCATTTCTTTATAAAGGATAATGACATTTTGGCTTTGTGACTAATTCGAGTATCTTTAAAGTACAAATCATTAGTACTATTTGTGTATGCATATATTCAATAATGATTCCTCTCAAATAAAATTTTTCTCAAAAGTACTTGGACAAAACTATGTAGTATAGAATGCTGAAATGATTTAAAAACAAAAACAAAATGTTAAAACTACTATCTTGAAAAGATGAGTGTGGCAAGAGGGTAAAGCAGAACCAAAAAAAAAAAAAGATAAAAGAACCATTTCCACCTCCTCCTGACTGCCTTCCTTTTGGTGGAGATGAGCAAAGTTAGGCTGGGCTTAGATGCCCTGTGCTATATAGGGTTCTTCTTATATCTGAAATCACAAAATTATTCACAGAGAGCAAGACTGCTTTGCTCTGAGAACATTTCAATGCTAATATATTTCAGTATATTTTCAACTATTAAATCATAACCATAAGACTTTTGAATGTAAATTAGTGATATACTATCTGACGCCATTAACAATGTTTCTTCTTTTGAATTGTCACGAAACTCTCTAAAAATATTTAATTAGATTAAAATAATTTTTAAAAGAACTATTAAAATTTCCAGCTAGTAACATTTTTTCTATATAGCTTTAACATATTAGGAACTAAGTAACTATATATCAAATGAATTTATCTAACCTGGATTATGAAAATGGAGAACTTAAAGATTCTGTGTGGATGAAGAATTGAATTTAACTATCAAGGTAAATTCTAAAAAAATAAAATTGCTTGTTATAGCTAAAAGGTCATATTTAATCCATAAAATATAAAAATTAAAAATAAATTTATAAGTTTTATTTGAAAGTGAGATTTGTAGTTATAAAATACTGAATTTAAGGCATATTTTCTAAAGTAGATATAAACTGTGCACCACTCTCTGAGATCAATATACGACCTTCCTTTCCTCCATGCATAATAATAATAATATGTGAAATACACTCTAGACATTCACTGAACATCAGATGTGTTTTGGTATTTCAGAGTAGGATAGAAATCAGCTATTTGTAAGAAGTAAACGTTCATTAATTAATGGATGAACAATCAATCTTCCTAAATTCAAATGCAAAGTTTGCATGAACCCATCTCCTAGAAAAACCCATAAAGGATTACTTTCTATCAAATGTCTCAAATTATTAAAATGCTAACAAAGTCGCATATAACGTGCATTGATGATTATCTTTCCTCAGCATACATAATCCTGGAAATAATAGAGTTTACCTTTCTATATAAGCATGATTCTTCATAAAACAGCTTGATGGTGATTTCCAATTTTGGCGTTATACACTACAATTTATAATCCAAATTTATATTTTTTCTTCTACATTATATTTTTTTATTGTCAACATTTTAGTATTTTGATTGTTCACACATAATCACATTTATTATTTTACATGGAAATCATATTGTTCTCCTAATTGTTTTAATCTTCTTGTAATATCCGAGTCTCTGTAGACAATTTTATAAACCATTCTGGACCTTCTAGGCTTCCTTGATCCTCACATTGGGTGACACTGGTGGGAACAAATGGCAGATGAATTTAAGCCATATTATCAAAAGCCCTGCATTTCTTCCTTAAGAACAATAGTGACACACTGTGTAGAATTACATAATTCTGACAGTTAATTCTATAGTTTGGACTTACTTTTCCCAAGTATAATAATATGGGGTGTACAGTTAGGCATAGTAAGAATCAATGATTTACATGGTTAGTCAACTCTCAGCCAGGATCTAATTCCCCACAATCTAGCTCCCAAGAGTCACTTCTAGCCAAATTCTCCCACTGATTTATGTTTTGTGTTCTTGTAGTGGATAGAGAATGGAAGACATATACCATTTGATACGGGCATAGATCCATGCTTTAGCCACTCTCTGTTACCAAACAAAGAATTTTGTTAATGCTATTCTTATTGCACAGGGATTTCTGGGGAACTGGCCTGCCAAGCAATTCTAATTTGAAATCCAGATGGATGTTTTCTCGTTTCTTCAGAAACTTGTATGTTTAACCTCATAAATTTATCACCGAAACCCAGAAGGTTTATGTTATAAGGGTCTCCTTTTCTTTCCCTTCTCTCAATTCTCATCGTTTCCTCCCATATAGTTTCTTTACCCCCTTATTCTACCAAGGCCAAGAAACAATGTGAGCTGACTCCGAAAAGTACTTGGAGATGCCATCCTGCTCCCAGTATCTACCATTTTTTATACATTTGAAATAAACTTTCTTGGAAGACAGTATGCAGGCAGCCAAGATAAATCATGAATGTCTCATATAATAATTTAATTTTTTCCTCATTGTCTTCTGTAGATCAATTTATTTTTCTCAAACTAAAAATCATCTTTACCTATCCATATTTTATACTTGTTTCTGGGGGGTTTTCCACCCATTTCAAGAGCCTATTGTAAACATGTAAAAGAAATATCAAAAACCATTATAAACACCTAAAAAATATTTTTAAGCCTTTGCTTTTATTATTTCAAAAATCTCTTAAAACTAGGGTTGAAAGAGATTTTTATCAAAATTTAAAAAATATTTTAAAATAAGGAAAAACAAACCCTTCAATTTTAAACTACAGAGTGCAACTTTGGATACAAGTATCATTTCTAAAATTTGAATGACACTTTTCAAACTCCAGACAACAAGAGAGGGTCCACAGCCAGTTAGAGACATACAAATACCCCGAAAAAACAAACATAGACTGTCTTACCCGTAATTTTGCAGTGAGAAACATAAAACGAAAAGTTCTTTTTAAAATTTCAGTATAAAGGTAAGTTTTAAATTTTATATATTTGCATTCATTTAGAATTTATGTAGACTTCCCTGGTGGTGCAGTGGTTAAGAATCCGTCTGCCAATGCAGGGGAGACGGGTTCAATCCCTGGCCCAGGAAGATTCCACATGCCGCAGAGCAACTAAGCCCGTGCGCCACAACTACTGAAGCCCACACGCCTAGAGCCTGTGCTCTGCAACAAGAGGAGCCACCCCAATGAGAAGCCCCCGCACCGTAAGGAAGAATAGCCCCCATTCACTGCAACTAGAGAAAGCCTGTGCACAACAAAGGAGGCACAATGCAGCCCAAAATAAATAAATCAACAAATTTCTTTAAAAAAAAAAAAAGAATTTATGTATAAGGTGGTGTGCAGTGTGTACTTGGGTCCTCTAAAAGTTTTAACGTAGTACCAGAAGATAGAAAGAGGAGCTAGTGGTAAATGAATCTTATGAAGGTTCCTTTCATATTTATCAAAACAGTATTTGCTGAACACCGACTAAATGCAAGGTACTAATGACATAGCAGAGAATAAAGCACCTATGTTTCAAGGGACTCACCACCTGTAAACACTGCAAAAGTTCTGAGAACTTGGTAATGCTGTCGTTATTCTGACTTTCCTTACCAGTGTCCATCTCCACTGAACTTAAAATTTCCCTAACACGCATGTTGCAGTGAGGGAGTTAAGAGTGGATCTGCATGACCAAGTAAAATTTCAGCAGTGCCATTTATCATACCTCTAAGCATGCATAACTCAGAATATTCCAAAGAGATTGCTGTTGTAAGCTATGGACTCAGAATTCAACTCAAAAACTCAGCTCCTAACCATATAGTTTCAACAATCATTGGCTTTTCCCACTCATTGTGAGATATTTCAGCAGGCTTCTATATCCCTATATGTTCTTGCTTGGCAAAGAACCTTTTAAAAAGGAAAATCTTTTATAATTTGATCTCAAAGTGAATTGTTTAGTCTTTAACCCCAAATATGACAAATAACTTTGATGAGCATTATCAAAAACAATATTAACAAGTATATGAATTAATTTTCTTGTTTAAAGACTAAGTACTAGAATCAATAGTAGATTTCACCTAATAATCAATGTAATCAAAAAAATATATTATCTAAGCCAATGAAATATAGGAAATTTCAGCCAAGTTTTCTATATTATGACAAAACAAATCTAGAAGCAATTTTAAAAGATCGATTCTTACACAGTATTCCCTGAAGTTACAAAACGTACTTATAAAAAATTATTGTTCAGTTTAGTCTGTTCTATTTTCCTGTAATTGGACCACATCAAAGTTATATTTAAAAAGTTATTTGTTTTTACTTTAGAACATTTATCCTAAAAACAATATAAGACATATGTTCAGAGAATTCTTTGATGTTACGTGAAATGATACCAGAAATAGGATATGTATAAATGTGGATCTACTTTTATGAAAAAGAAAAACTTTTATATGGTATATCTATGCTACTGTTGAAAAAGATAGCAACTGTGGAGGATGGAGGGAAAAAAATCAGATTCCATATTCAAATAATAAATCCACAGCACAGGTTGTCCTAGAAACTGTGAGGGGTTAAATGGTGCGCACTTTTCCTTGAGAATGTATAGTCTAACAGAGTTACAGGATAAATAAAATTAGTGTTTATATTAATGAAACCAGTTAAGTTATATAATTACCAGATACCATAAAATCACAGAAACAAAAAGAGAAACTTAAAAATGTAATTTAAAAGACAAATCAACTAAGTCATTTTTATACCATAGGTCTTAAATACTCAGTGACAAAGATTAAGAATAGAGGGGAAATAGCACCCTAAATAAAGTACAAGTAGTGTACTGTCATATCTTCAAATGATAACTGAGTTTGGCACAGGGTATGTACACAATAAGTCTATGTATAAACCAACGATGCAAGAAATAAACAACTGAATAAAGCAGATGGGTGGTTCAGTCAGTTGAGTGTTTGATTCTCAGAAGAGCTGGATTTTCCTTTTAAGGTCCACTTATCTCTGAAAGTGTTACAATTTGGTTTAAAAATAGAAGTGGAAATATTTCAGAAAGGGAACTTGTTCACTTAAGAGAAACAGAATTTTAGAGCTAAACATCTCTAACTTTCATTTTGGGATATACTGCATAAGCACAGTGATGCCTAACAAACCCAGAAGCTTTGTTTACTCTGTGAACAGTTTCTAATAAGCACAATACAAAATGAAAATAGACATATTAAAACACACGTGTGCACACACATATACACACACAGGGAGGTGATTTTCCAAGAGCTCATTTCACAGTTATAGAAAAAAAAAACAACTCTATAGTGAAAATTTACCATCAAGGATTTCATAGGAAGGTTTGAAAACTACTGCTCTAGATGCCTTCTTGGTCTCCTCCAGCTTAGAAGGATGTCTAACAGAAGATGGCAGAGTAGGAAGACACTGAGCTCACCTCCTCCACGGGCACACCAAAATCACAACTATCGCAGAACAGCCATCAATGAAAAAATCCAGAGCCTACCAGAAAAGATCTTCTATAGCTAAAGATATAGAAAAGAACCAAAATGAGATGAGTAGGAGGGGAGAAGTTGAGGTATAGTTAAGCCGCATACCTCCAGGTAGGCATCCCGCAAAAGGGAGAATAATTATAATTACAGTGTCTCTCCCCAAGGAGCAAGGGGTCTGAGTCCCACATCAGAGGTCCTGTACCAGGAAGACAAGCGCTCAGGATATTTGGCTTTGAAAGCCAGTGAGGCTTACTTTCAGGAGAGCATGAAGGCTGTGGGAAATAGGGACTCCACTCTTAAAGGCTGCACATAAAATCTCACAGTCTCCAAGATCCAGAGCAAAAGCAGTAATTTGAAAGGAGTCTAGGTCAGACCCAGTTGCTAACCTTGGAGAGCCTCATGGAAAGGCAGGAGGCAATTGAAACTCACCCTTGGGACATGGACACTGGCAGCAGTCATTTTTGAGAGTTCAGTTCACCACAAGGACACTGTTGATGGTAGCACCATTTTGCAGTCCTCTCTCAAGCTCATTAGTGCTGGTTCCTGAACCTGCCCACAAGCCAGTTGGCACCAGTCTTAGGATATCCTAGGCCACACAGCTAGCTGGGTGGGGATATGACCACCCCCACCATCATGTCAACTGCCTCAGGACCCTTGAACCCCCAGCTGCCAAATGCCAGATTGTTAAAATGTATTTGAAATTAAAAGATCAGCAACTTAAAACAATCATGTACATGATAGACAGATGATAGATAGATAGATAGATAGATAGATAGATAGCTATATGTAAGTCTCATGGTAAACACAAACCAAAATCTATAATAGACACACACACACACAAAAAAAGAAAAAGGAATCCAAAAATAACACTAAAGTTAGTCAACAAAATAACAAGAGAACAAAAGAAGAAAGGAACAAAAAATACCTATGAACCCAATCCCAAAACAATTAACAAAATGGCAATAAGAACATACATATCAATAATTATAAGTGTGACTAGACCAAATACTCCAATCAAAAGACATAGAGTGGTTAGGAAACAATAAACAAAATGAAAAGACAACTGATGGACTGAGAGAAAATATTTGCAAATGACACTACTGACAAGGGATTAATATCCAAAATATACAAATAGCTCATAGAGCTTAATATCAAAAAACAAACAACCCAATCAAAAAATGGGCAGAAGACCAAAATGGACATTCTCCAAAGAAGACATACAGATGGCCAACAGGCACATGAAAAGATGCTCAATATTTCTAATTATTAGAGAAGTGCAAATCTAAACTACAATAATTTATCACCGCACACCAGTCAGAATGGCCATCATTAAAAAGTCTACAAATAATAAATGCTGGACAGGGTGTCGAGAAAAGGGAACACTTATGCATCATTGGTTGGAATGTAAATTGGTGCAGCCACTATGGAAAACAGTATGGAGGTCCCTCTAAAAATTAAAAATAGAACTACCATATGATCCAGCAATCCCACTTCTGGGTATTTATCCAAAGAAAACAAAAACACGAATTAAAAAAGTTATATGCACCCTGATGTTCATTGCACCATGGTGTTGCCAGAAAGGAGTGGGGTGGGGGGAGAAAAAATAGGTGAGGGAGATTAAGAGGTACAAACTTACAGTTGCAAAATAAATGAGTCAGGGGTATGAAATATACAGAGTGATGAATATAATCAATAACTATATAACATCTTTGCATGGTGATATATCATTATTAGCCTTATGGTGGTGATCATTTTGAAATGTATAGAAATATTGAATCCGTATGTTGTGTACCAGGAACTAACATAGTGCTGTCAGTCAATTATACTTCAAAAACAAACAAACTCATGGATTAAGAGACCAGATTTGTGGTTACCAGAGGCAGGAGGCGGGGATAGAAGGAATTAGAGGAAGGTAGCCAAAAGGTACCAACTTCCAGTTATAAGTGCAGCAAGTACTAGTGATATAATGTACTACGTGATGAAGATAATTAACACTGCTGCAAGTTACATATGAAAGTTGTTAAGAGAATAAATCTTAAACATTCCTATCACAAGGAAAAAATACATCTACCTTTTTCTATTTTTTTAATGTTGTACCTGTATGAGATGATAGATAGATGTCCACCAAACGTCGTGGTAATCATTTCATGATCTATGTATGTCAAATCATTATGCTATACCCCTTAAACTTACACAGTGCTGTATGTAAATTATATCTCAATAAAACTGGGAAAAAAAGAGGAAAAAAAGGAACTTTCATGAACAATTGCAGCCTTCTGTCTGAGCGTTCTATGGTCAAAAAATGTTTGAATAATTAAGTGAGTTGCCTGCTATGGATGGTCCATATTGAAGAGGGAAAAGGCCCTAAAGGATCAAAGAGCAAGATGCTGTAATATCTGGGGGCAGATGGGGTGAGAAGCTAAAACAGAGAGGAATATTGCAAAAAAGTTAGATTTGGAGAAGAATTACTAGGAAAGAGTACAAAACTGGATTATGGGAACTGAGAAAAAATGTTTGGCAAAGCTGATTTTAATTTCATGAGTCTGTGAGACTAAGAGAATAATAGTCCTACTGCTATATCATATTTTAACAACCTGGACACTTAATCTAGTCTAAGGACACCAAATTCAAGCAAAATAGTTTTTGACAGTTTTCATTTGAAAGCTGTAGAACAATTCCAAAAATGACTGTGTGGCTTCAGCACTTACTGGTGTCAAAATAGTCCTAGTGAAATAATTGACTCTTTATTAAGAAAATGCCTTCCAAGTTTTTCCCAATCTCTTCTAATATTTCAAAGAGGGGCAGTAGACTTGCCCCTACCAAGATCCAAAGCTAGGAATATCTGTGTCATCCTCTACTTTCCCATTTATTCTCAATATCTGATTAGTCACCAGGTCCTGTAAATTAATTTTTTCAAAAAGGTCTTTTGAATCTGGATATCCTTGCTGTTCCTACCACTTCCCTCACTTTCAGCTCTCATCTTGTTTTTCCTCTATGTTTATTCTTCAGTTCTGTCAGAAATTCCTACCTCGAAAACAGAACTTAAATCTGACTACTTTTCTATATCTTCATTAACACAAACCTGACTTAGGTACCACCACCTCTATCCTAAAACACAATAACTGCTTCCTGAATCATCCAGCTTCCAGGGTCTTCGTTTTTAATAAGCATCTGGTTAATCACTGCATGTCCCGAGCTTAAAGTCTTTTGATGGCTTCTGCTTGATTTTCAGATAGAATTCCTCAGTATGAACAACATCCCACTAAACTGTCTTGCTCCACCTACATTTATAAATTCACCTACAACCATTCTCCCCGTCCTTGACCCTTTGCTTCAGGTCCGCTTAGGTATTCTTTTTTTCCCCGCCTACAACTCCATCTCTTTCTGGTCACAGGGTTTCTGCATTTGCTGGTACCTCTGACTTTAGGGCTTTCTTTTCGAATTTTGACAGAGCTGACTCCTTCCCCCTTCTGGTCTCAGTTCAAATGCCACTTCCCTCAGAGGAGGCTTTGCTGACAACCTGCTCCGAGGTGGTGAAAACTCTTCCCCTCCCCAGCGAGAAAGACTCTATTACATCTCCCTTTTTGCTACATCGTAGTTCATACACAAAATTTTCAAAACATTTGTTGGAGGAGGTCATTGAGAAGACGTGATGGCAGGCTGATCCCTGAGCTGGACCTGTGCAGCTGGAAGCTTCTTTATCCCCTCTTCTGTCCTTGGAATGTACGTTTCACCAACTATTCCCACACCAGGAGCCATTTCAAGGGTGCAGCCTTGAGACAGTAATGTGTTTGAAACCATCTGAACTGAATTCATGACTGACCCAGTTAAGGCCTCTACAAATGTTTAAAATTCTGATGGACAAGTCTGGAGATCTACTCATCTTGCAGCCACCCAAAACAAGCCTTGTAAGTAAGTTCCCTTGCTTATTAAAACTGCCACCTACTGATCTGGAGTGATCTGCCTCTTCAGTCTCTTCTCCTCCATGTATGAGGGCCAGTTTTGAAGTTCACCAGGGAACTCACAAGGTTGTGAACTCACAACACTTCATTATTATTGTTTTCAAAGTAGTAAATGCACATAAATTTACATTTTAAATGACTTACAGTGAAAAGTAATGGTCTCCTGCTCCACTTGTATTCCCCAGTGTCAACCACTTTCAATTCTTATCTGTTTCTTTTGTTATTTGGTTTTGGTTCTTCATGTTTCCAAATAGTGTACTAATTCTATTATTCTTTGAAACTTTTTTTTTTTTTGCTTTAGAAGTTATCATTTGACTTCTTAAAATTGAAAATAAAAAGTTAGCTCTCTTACATTTACCAAAACCTTCTAACTCTTATCTTCATAGTTTTGATTTAATCGATCATTATGTTCATTTTATTATTGTTTTTTTATATAGTACGCATAGTTGAGTCAAGTAGTGTACAATGATTATATTTAATTCTTATAATACATTTTGTTTACCCTGGAGTTAATTGCTTCATCCTTCCACTTGCTTAATATTCTACGAACATAACACTAATTTATCTACAGACTTCACCAGAAGTGTACATTCATCTTGATATGTGCAGATGAATTTTTCTGTTTTATTACTCTATGGTGATATCTCTAATTGTAACCAAGCAGGATCCTATGGGGCCTTCCCCAAACAGACCCCTCCCCCATATCCTCTTCTATAGCTCCTCTCTGAAGTACCTAGATAATAATATTTGATGTACAATTCCTGATTTGTTTTATAGATGCTAAAACCCCCACCAAATGGAAGAAATTAACTACTTGATGACCATGAGCGTGTAGCCCCCAGACTTGCTGGTGCCTAAGAATTGATAATGTTAACCCCTGTGACACCACCCTCTTACCTCACCATCAACCAATCAGAGAATTGTGCACAAGCTGATCATATACCCTGGGACAACCCTCTCTCACTTTGCCTTTAAAAATTCTTTGCTGAAACCTATCGGAGAGCTCAGGTTTTTTGAGCACCAGCTGCCCTGGACTCCTTGTTTGGAGCGCCCTGCAGTGCCCTGCAATAAATTCTGCATTTCTCTTCACTACAACCCAGTGCCAGTAGATTGGCTTTACTGCATGCAGGTGAGTGAATCCAAGTTTAGTTCAGTAAAATCTTGCATCCTACTTTCCTTCCATCTGATCAGCATTTTGGATTTAGACAATTCCTTGATACCCCTCTTCCTAGAGAGATGACTTGCTTTCTTAAGACTGCATCTTCCCACTAAAACATAAGTCCCAGGGGGGTAGAGATTTTCTCTTGTTCAATAGTGCTTCATGAATGAACTGAACAGTACTTGGCACCTAGTAGCCAGTCAATGAATATTTGTTCAACAAACTCTGAGATTCTTATTACTTAATCCTTCCTTGACACAAGGCTACTCTTCTTAACATTGCTCTGGTTCTTCATTGACTAGGGTTACGTTTATGCTCTTTAAGCTGTCCCACAAAGCTGCAACTCACCTATCAATATATCATCATTTTTCCATTCACTCTGGATGCCTCATTTCCACCACACTGCAATTCAGGTCATTCTTTCAGCACTTTTCTTTACCTTTTGCAATGTTTTGCCCCTGTTCTATATATGGCAACCTATTGCTGGTTCTTCAGTATGATCACAGGAAACTATATTCTTCGAAAGTTTTCCAGATCTTTAACTAGAATTAATCCTTTCTCCTCTATTCATGCCTTTTAACTTTGCTCTTCAAAGTGTGTGCCACAAAGTATTAATGTTGGCATTACCTGGAAATTTGTTTCAAATGCAGAATCCTGGGACCCCAAACAGGTGTATTGTCTCAGAATTTGCACATTAGGAAAATTCTTAAGTGATTTATATGCCCACTAGATATTGAGAAGCATATTTTAGAGAACCTTTTTTTGCTCACATAACACTTTGCTCCTCACTCCCCACCTTTAAACTAAACTGTGATGAACTTAAGGGAAAATTCTTATGGATCCAAACGTAGCTAAATATTAGCCTAGTTTTTCTGGCATATAGTAGTTGTTCGGTAAGTGTTTCTCAAAGGAAGGAAGGAAGAAAGAAAGAAAGAAAAGAGGAAGAAAGGGGCCCCATCTTAAACTCAAGCTCAGGAGACTGTCTTGAACCTAAAATTTACCCATTGGTTGTGGAAAGATTGGAGGTATGCAGCTGCATGCAAAGGAATGCCAAAGATTGCTGGCAACCCACCAGAAGCTAGGAGGAGGCAAGCAAATATTCCTCTACTAGTTTAAGAGGGAGAATAGCCCTGCCAACACCTGACTTAAGATAGTTATCCTCCAAAATTGTGAGACAATAACTTTTCATTGTTCTAAGTTGTTAGTCTGTGGTACTTTATTATGACAGCACGAGGAAACTAATACAAATTCTAAGGCCAATTTCCCATCTAAATGTAGTGGCTATGTGAGGTGATGAACAATCTCCTTGTTTTGATTATTTTTCCATGGGACTATTCCAATTCCAGGACTTTGGCATAAACTGCTGGAACCATTACTTGACTCATTAAACACCAAGCCAAACAAAACTTTTGGTATTTTGGTACATTTTAAATGTGACCAGTAGAGAGATTTATTGTCAATTAAGCAATATTACATATCATTTCACATTTTACTTTAAAATAGCCTTTTCTCATGGAGTTGTTTAACTGATGATATTTTGTTAGAACAAAGTTTTGTATGTCCAGATTTTAGCTGCTTGAAAATAAAAATTGAAACAGCCAACCAAAAAATAAATGGAGGCATGAAACCATCGTCTGTGGCCTGCTGTTAAATCTAGAAATATCTTATTCTGTCAGTGTGATTTCATAGCAGGATGAAAAATGTCAAAAGTGAGGATGACAAATCAGTCTAGTGAGGAAAAATGACTCTTGGACAAGAGATGTCATTTGTCATGATTGCCATTTGACTGCACTTTCCCCTCTTCTCTCTTTCATATGAATGTAATTTTGCCATTATTTTTAAATTATCTTAACTGCACAATGGCTTGATCATGAAAATTGTATTTCCTTTCAAAGAGTTTTGTAAAATACTAGGAGTTTCAAAATTGATATTATATTTCTGTTATTTTTGTGTATTTCAATGAATTTTTCAAAAATTTTAATCCTTCATTTATCAAATATTACTATTTTTCAGACCAAGTGGTCATTTTTCCCAAGATATAGATAACACCATAGCTTAAAAAAAATTTTTTTTTTCAAAACTGACACAGCTGAGTGCAGCTCTCTGAGCCACTGCATAATACGGGTGGTAATTAAGCCACAGCTTCAAGGTTGCATGGGCACAAGACAATTCAGCCTAATGAAGTATCGATCGGCTGCAGTCGAGGTAAAACAAGTTGACATTCATTTAGAGGTAGCAATGCGAATATACCACAATGCCACCAAAGAAATAAAGGGAACAAACAATGAGGCTGAATTTTAATCTTGCAAACACAATTAAGAATCTTATTTATAGCGTGGCTGCTATCACTTAAACTAAAGCTAATTGCGTACTTACTGCCCTGACATAAGATACCTAAATCAGCAGAAATTATATATCCTTTACATAATGGCAAAAAAGAAAAAGAAAAAAGTGCAGGAAGTTTAGTGCTTCAATTAGAGACAACACTAGTACCTTAGAAAACTGTACTGATGAAAGTGTTGGCAATCAAGTTTCCCACATAGTAGTTTGGGTGTTTGGTTTTAGTTCTGCATGTTTCTAAATAGTCCGCTAATTATACTTTTTCTTGAATATTTTTGCCTTAGAGGTTATCAATTGACTTCATAAATCTGAAAATAAAAAGTTACTATTTTTCATATGCCAAATTTCATATTTCACACTAATATTCAATGGAATATAATTTACATTGATTTAAATGTAAATTAAATATAATATAATTTACATCAAATATTTATTGAACTGGCTTTACTTTTCCAGAAGCAAATTTAGTGGCTACTGCATTAACAACCACATAAAAGACCAGTATTTCTCAATATTAAATCTCCCTTTCAAATATGTACTAAATTTAAGTAAACAAGAAGACCTCTCTCATGGTCCATTTTTAAGCTGTCACTAGTATAAAGAATTGCAAAGATTTATTGTATCTATTATTTTTGATCAACCAGATTTTTATGATATGAGTCTAAACACTGTATTCAGAGTATAAAGCCATTATATTTATAAAATAAAATATTTGGCCATTTTATAACAATTAATAATGATTTGCAATTTAATAAATAACTTTTAAAGATCTGATTAAACATTAAGAAATATTATATTAAGCACTTAATTTTAATGATGAAATATCCTTAGAAATGACATGCTTTCTACTGAACAATCTATTGGCATATAACAGGCATTTAAAATTCTATCATAGATATATTATTGTTTTAATATTTTCGTTAAAATTTTATGTTTACTTTAATTTAAATAAATCAGAATCTGAAATATGTTGCTCAATACTCTCAAGGACATTACACAAAACTACTTCCTAATTTAGTGCCTGAAATGTTCATCTTGTGACAAACGGCGTCTTGGACTTACCATGTTAGCGGAGGCAACTTACTTCAGTGAAGAAGCCAGCTTTATCTCTTGCAAGAAGACACACTTATCACAAATTCTGCCTAGAGAAGCCATTTAATCAAAACCTTCACAGAGGAATCAGAATTCAAAATGTATTGTTGTTAAGCAATGGATTCAAAGTTAAGGCATTCTACAGATTTCATGCGTCATATTTTCTCACGAAAATTACTCCCAAACTAAGGAGACAGTGATAATGTGTCTAATGACATTACAAATCTCAAGCAGATGGACATTTCCTTTAAAATACTGATAAGCATATGCTAGGATTCACAGAAATTGCCCTACTTGTTATAGGAAAAAGGTATTATCTTTGCTCTTTCTTTTAATTCAATAATAATTGTTTAGGGCTCCAATTATGAGATTTATATATTTCAGGTTTATCACATCTGATTTGAATTTTGCTTTTCTCTTCAGCTGTCTCTAAATCAACAAACTTATTTATAATAAAGTATTTTATCACAGAGCTATAATTAATATAGTTTATACTAACAATAGTTGAGCATTATGTAAAAACAATGTTGTGATTTCTATCACTATATGAACTAATTACTACATACAGAGCAAAACAAACTTAATTTCATAATTAAATGGTTTTCTGTAAACTTCCATCACACTCTCCTGGATTATTGATAATAGATAAAAAACAAACATTGCAATGACATCATGTATTTCTATAACTATGAAAACAATACAAATAACAGATGGTTCTCAAGAATATATTTCTAAGTTTGTTGTTAATCTTTTTATTTCTCCTATTATGTTACATACAGTCATTTTTTTGCTTATTAGGTACTCAATAAATATTTGTTAATTTGAATTTTTTATTTAAAGTGTCTAAAAACCAGTTATGTCAACTTAATTCTAAGCTCAAAAGCTTAAAAGCAACTATGAAAAGTCTTTAGAAGTAATTATATTTAGTGTGATGTAATAACATGTTGCATGGTAATAGTTATTTAACTAATGACTATAGTGATTTACCTAATCTTATTTCTCCTGGAAAATGATATATATATATATATTTGCAATCAGACCCTTGGTCATATTAAATACTATAATGCATAATTTCTGAGGTTGATAACACAATAGGAACATGATTAATAGGAACACAAAATAAGAATATGATTTTTATGGCTAGCTGAACAAAAGAAAACAGCAGAACAAGTGCTATTGTGTGAATATGTGTGTGTGTGTGTGTGTTTGTATGTTAACATATAGACTAGATGTTTCAGCACACTGAGATGAAAGCAGATGAAAATATCTAGGTATACGAGTTTGCAATGGCTAACAATATCTATCCTATGTACATTAATTTCACTTTATTCTTTGTCCCACAGCTCTCCTAACCTTATATTAACAACATGTGGTATTGGTAATTCTAGGCTCTAGAAAAATGCTAGGGATGAACGTTCATAAATATACAAGGCTCATACTCTAATGATGGACCAGTACTGATGTGGGGCATTGGATTCTCATAAGATCATTTTATATTAAAAATATAGTCCACATTAATAAATATAAGAGGAAAGAATATACTTAGCCACATATGGCTTCTTAATAGTTTAGGAGCAATTTACAGCACTTTTTTGTATAAGTGATACTGTTTACAAATATAGTGTATCAGATTCATTGCTTTTCAATTGTTCATAAATGACAATTCTCATTTTAATAACTTCATTTTGTGTAAATAATTGTTTTGTATGCGTATTCATGGGCTGGTATAAGTTATTCATTTTTTGAAAATTGAATATTCCTTCTTGTGAGTTTGTTCAAAAGGGTGCTGTGAAAAATTCATCTTTCTTTTTTTCTCTTGAGTGAATATTGAGTGAGAAATGACAACAGTCAAATGATCATGGAACATCAATGAGGTGGGCAAACTCTGAGATAAAAAGGAGATAGAATGGAGAGGAAATTTCCTTATGCAATTTTACTTAAGTATTAATGCATCATTTTCTAACTTTTCCAAAAGTGCAAGCTGGAGATATAAAGGTGTGGAAATGTAAAAAATGCTATATAAATTTTTATAATTGTTTTTATAAAAAATATAATTTTTAATATTATTTTAATTATTTTAATTTAATTATATTTTTAATATTATAAATATAACTATAATTTTTATAAATTTTTATAATTAAATTTTATAATCATTTAGGCAGTCTTATCAATACTTTTTTTATTGCTGGGTCTCATTCAATGCTTTCTGTAGGAGTATGAAGATAATCTGATTTCATTATTATGAAAATTGCACATGGCAAAAAAAAAGTATAAAAGGAAGTTCAATGAAAAACTCCCACTTCCCATTCAGGTTCCATGTCCCTGTCCACATTTTAAAATTTCTTTTGTATTTTTGCAGATACTTTCCATGCACATGGATGCAAAAGTCAATTCTCTTTTAATTTTTTCCCACAGAAATAAGAATATATGGTTTCCCTCTTTTGTACTATCCTTTTGTTTCACTTAACAATACCATATTTCATCCAATCTAAGACATCATCTATTAAAAGATGCACCATTATTTTAAGTTCCAAGAGAGAAGAAAAATGCTACCAGTTAAAACTATAATGTGATGGCTTTTTATCATTTAGAATTTAAACACAGTATATGTGTTCTTTTAGTTTTAATTAGATGCATATTTTATAGACTATTTTGTGCATGCATCAAAAAGGAAAATTCAAATAAAAAAGATTGGCTAAGATATCCTACAATTTCATATTCAAAAACCACCCACTTGAAATTACTTTTTAAATTTGTAGTCCCCAAATTTGTATTTTTTTCTCACAATATTAGTGTTTGTTCTTTCAAGCCCTTGATTTAGCAATTCTTAAAAGAAGCCATAAAAAACATAGGAGCCATCTGGATGTCTTCTTTGAAGAAATGTCTGTTTAGGTCTTCTTCCCATTTTTTACTTGGGTTGTTTGTTTTTCTGATATTGAGTTGTATTACCTGTTTGTATATTTTGGATATTAACCTCTTGTCGGTCGCAATGTTTGCAAATATTTTCTCCCATTTTGTAGGTCATCTTTTCATTTGTTGATGGTTTCCTTTACTGTGCAAAAGATTTTAAGTTTGATTAAGCTCCATTTGTTTATTTTGCTTTTATTTCTTTTGCCTTGGGAAACTAAGAAAATATTGCTATGATTTATTCAGGGAATGTTTTGCCTATGTTGTCTTCTAGGAGTTTTATGGTGGCACATCTTATATTTACCTCTTTAAACTATTTGGAGTTTATTTTTGCATATTGTGTGAAGGAGTGTTCTAATTTCATTAGTTTACATGTAGCTGACCAGCTTTCACTTCCAGGCAGTTGACCGTTACTCCACAAGTATGAGCCTGGTGTTTTGTTGTGCAGGCAATGAAATTGCTTCAAAACTTCCCCTGGAAAATAGGATTTTGACATTGTCTAAATTTCAGGAATGTTAATATGTGCAAAGATGCATCTTAAAATTGATGAAATATGGCACATCTTGTAAATTTGCCCATTTCAGTACACACTTTTTGACTTCTTTTACATTTTTGATGGTGGACTAATTGTGCCTTTGTAAATTTTGTATAATTGTATAATATTGCATCTGTTTAGGTAGGCATATTCCTACTACCAGATTTTTAGTTTCTCCCAATTCATTTGTTTCTCTTTGTTTTATTTAAATCTTTTTTTTCTGTTTGGTTGATTTTAACAATGTTGGAAAGAACATCCATATTTATACAACTTTGTGCACATGTGTCCTGTGAATAAAAATCCTAGAAGTGAAAATAATCAAAGGAAATGTACATATAAATTTTGAAATAATTTTTAAACAAATTCTGTCCATCAAGAATTAATGTTCTGTACATTAGAGTGCCTTGATCTCTATATTCACACTAATATGCATTTTCAGCCTTTTAAAATTTAAAGGATCTGAAAGGTGTTCTATGTAAATAATGAGTGGTACCCCTTGGAGTTTTCTAACCCTGCAGTTCTGAGTTAAATTTATTTATATTTTCTATGTTATGTTACAGGAATTATATTTTGCTTACAGGAGCCTTCAATTGTCTAATACTATTTTTTAAAATCAAGTGCATTTTTAATAGTTCAATGTTTCAGATTTTTTCAAGTGGAAGATAATCTTTATCCTAATGTAGATATGTGGAGAGAAAGATTTTTCTCTAGTTCTATCTTAGGCTTTTTATGAAACACTACAATGACACTTAAGACAAATTTGTGAGAGGATATATTTTTAAAATCAATCCATGGAATTATAGTACATTAGCTTTAGCACAAACCTGAGAAGTATCTAATTGTCCCCTGTCATCCTGCATGTGAGAAAATTGGGGTGCAGAAAAGTTAAATGACTTTTTCTTTTATGTCAATAAATTGGAGATCCAGGACTTGAATCTATGTCTTTGGGTTCAGAGTTTATGCCACCATACATTTATATCTCAAAGTCTGAAAAAAGTAGATACTCAAATGGCCACAAAATAGAAGGACTTTAAAAAGGTCATGGTTAAATGATTTTTGTTGTTGTTGCTGGGAGAATAAAGAAAAAAATCTTGTGGTGCTAGACTGGTTATTCTGTCCACATTCCAATTACCAATACAATGTGATGTTTCTGGAGGACTGCAGCTGTAAAGAGAGTGTGCTCTGTATCATCAGAACCAGTGACAAACTAATAAGATTCAATTATAAACAACATCTTCATTCTAGGTATTAATACATTGCTTGATTCAGAGTTTAAAAAGTATTTCATATCACAAATACTTATCTCTCATAATATACACATATATTTACTTATTTATAAGACCTATCATGTACAAATATGTAATTTATATTTTTATAAGTTTGGTTAAAACAACCTATTATAAACTCTGTTATTTATACTACACACATCTATAGTATTGCAATAAATGGCTGATGAGACATATTGCAATGGAATGAACGTTTATTTCAACAGACTGTGCCTCATCAGCTATTTATTTCAATATTGTTTATGTCAGCAACATTTTGACTGATAGCCTTTTCTCAAGACTGTTCCTACCTAAATATCTAACACACCAATCTAATTTTAGGTAAGCTATCAATCTTCACTGGTTTGGGGATAGCTTGGAAAAAAGCTCTTCTTTTTGTCCAAGTTTGGTGATCTGGAACCATTTATTTGAAAACTGGTCCATTCTACAAGTTGGAATTTTAATTCAAATTAACAAACTTATCTGAATTGGTAAACTTGCCAGACCACTGAAAGTAGATAGATATATCCTGTAAGTTCCTAAGTTAGAACATAGTTTGAATTTGCTACTTAGGAGTTAGAGCTCTCATTCAGGCAGAGTAGAAGGCTGAGAACTGGAAAGAGGTCATTTGAAGTAATATAGATGGCTCTGAGTATTCCAAATATGTAAACTTTACTTGTCTACAGAAACAATCTTTCATCCTCTCCTTCTTTCAGAGCATCTCTCAGTTTCTCAGAACATCTATCTGATGGGATATTCTTGCTTTGACTGACAATACTATAATGACTTTACCTGAAGAAAGGTAACGAAATAGTTCTTTTTTTAAGTGTATTATCTTGCTTACTCCGTATACCATATCTCATTGTTCCTAGAATTTTAAATAGAGTCAGTTTCCTGCATGTCCCAGCAGGTAAATATACAGTTAAGGTCAGGATAATAAAGATGATATGCCAAAAGAATTTCAATAACTTGATTATTTATGTTGGCAACAATCTAGGGAGTAGGTACACACGAATTCTGAGGATGCTAGATCAGGTAGAAAGAAACATAATTTCAGATCAGGTTGAATTTCTCAATATGGATAATTTTATGCAAGATTCTCAATTTCTTATTAAACTGAGTAGCTGGAAATGGTTCTAACTTTAATTTTGAAAGCTGATTGGAGGGGCATGAAGAACTTTTTCACTCCAGAGCGATTATACTTCTTGCAATCACTAACTAGCTTTAGAGAAATATTAAAATAATAATAATAAAAACAAATTGAAAACATAAGAGAATTACCAAAAACTGCAAGAATTACCTACAATAACTAGAGTGAGAATTTGCACAACCAGATCCAAAAGTTGAGGGGGCCAAAAGAGATGACCCTGGCATTTGAGACTGTTTTTCTCATTATGATAACTACCATTTCCAAGAGCAACAATCAAAATTGTAGCTAAACGGTGAAGAATCCTAATAAGTTTGGAAATTCAGTATTACACCTTCAGTTGAGCAGATGACAAAGAAAAAAGTCACTATGAGATTTAGAAAATATTTTAAATTTAATAATAACAATAACAATAATAATAATTCATATTGAAACTTGTGAGATGCAGCTAAACTATGCTTAGAGGAGCCATTATAATCTTAAATGCATATATTGGAAGAGAATAAAGGCTAAATATAATGATGTGAACATCTACTACAAGAAAACAGTGTGAGAAAAACACATTAAGCTCAAAGAATATATTAAAAAGATAATGAATATGAGCCAAAAATAATGAAATAGAAAACAAATCTATAAGAAAGGGCAACAACAAAGCAAAGTTATAAACAACAGGTAAGATTTACTAGGCACACAGATGACATGACTATGAATTATCAATATCAAAAATTAAAAGTAAACATTACTATATATCCTCCACCTTTTACAAAAATTAATATTAACAATTATCAAATTTAAATTAAAGAGTTTTAAATGTTATTTTTAAAATCCCACAAAAGAAATCAGAGGCCAAGATAACATCATCAAACAAAACCAAACTCTACCAAAGAATATTGTAATACCAATTTGACATAAGTTCTTTAAGAGACTAGAAAAAAAGAACCCTTTCCAACTTATTTTATGACCACCATGGCTTTGACACCAAAACCTGAAAACGACATTACAACAAAGAAAATTACAGGACAATATCACACGTAATCATAGAAGCACAGTTTTTAAAATCCAGCAATATACAAATAAACGATAATAAATAATTTACTAACTTATTTGAGGGTGTCAATATGAAAAAAAAAACTTTAAAATTAATTAATATAATTGGCCATATTAACAAAAACAAGAAGAAAAATCAAATAGTCATGTCGAGGGAGTTGGTTCTTGGACACGAGTTCACCTTCTCCCCTGGCTGCCAGCCTCCTGAATAAAGCAAGATTTCCTTTCCAACAACAACAAAAAAGTCATGTCAAAGATGCAGAAATCATATTTGATAATATTCAGTATCACTTTATGTAAGAATTTATAGGAAAAACAGAGAGGAATTTTCTTAGTCTGATAAAAAGAATTTAGAACACCCACATCAAGCATTGCATTTAATGATCAAATACTGAGAATTTTTATTTGGGAAAGAAAAAGTAATGCCTTTTCAACATCTCTTCTCAGTAGTATAGTAGAAGCTCCAGGCAGTACAATAAGGCAAAACAAAAAATAAAAGAACTTCAGATTTAAAAAATAAAGAAATAAAATTGTCGTTTTGGGGGCAAATAATTGTATACCTAAAAAAAATAAAAATCCAAATTAATTAACAAATGAATTTAACAAGTTAAATACAAGTTCAATATACAAAAATCAACTGAATATCTACACCAGAAACAAACAAGTAAAAAATGAAATTGTAAAAGTAATGGTATTAGTTGTCTACTGCTGCCATAACAAATTATCACAAATTTAGCAGCTTAAAACAAAACCAGTTGCAAGTTCTGCAACTCAAAATTCAGGGCACAGAATGGCTCAGCTGGACTAGTCTCTGGGTTTCACAAGGTCAAAATCAAGACAGATCTACATTCTTTTGCAGAGTCTATAGGAATGAATCTACCTCCAAGTTCATTTAGAGTGTTGCAGAATTCAGTACGACTAGGTCCCTGTTTCTTTGATGGCCATTGGGTTCTAGAAAGTATCCACAGTACTTGCCTTATTGGCCCTTTCCTCTATCTTCAAAGCCAGTAAGTGATAGGTCTAGTTCTTGCCATGTTTCAAATCTCTTTGACCTTCTTTTCTGCCTCGTCTGGTCTCTGCTTCCTTTTGCTGCCGCATCTCTCTGAACTCTGCCAGAGAACTTTCTCTGCTTTTAAAGGCACAGTGATTAGATTGTGCTCACCTGGATAATCCGTGGAAATCTCCCTATTTTAAACTTCATAATCTTAATTACATTTTCATAGTCTCTTTACAGCTGTACCTAGATTAGTGTTTGATTGAGTAAGCAGGGGGTGGAATTCTGAGAGGTGGCATCTTTAGAATCCTGCTTACCACAGAAATAATTTACGATAGCCTCTTTCCTCCCAAATCCAGCCTCATAGCTTATCCCTCATAGTGAAGAAGATGCAGAAGCCTGATTAGTTTACCAACAAGGGTGTCTATACCAGGAAGCTCTTCAAAAACATTATGCTTGTTACATGTACTCTATCACACTTACACCTCACAAAAATCCCCTGAGATACATATTAATAACCCCATTTTACAAATGAGGAAACTGAAACAAAGAGGTGTTAAGCAACTTTACAAAGGTTGCAAAGAGAAAGTGGTAGATCAAGGATTCAAAGCCAAGTTGCTTCATTATAAAAACTGCTCTCAGACACCCAGCTAAACAGAAACTCAAAACTTCAACGTTGGACCCGAAAGCCACAGAGCAGATGCTCAGAAAATGCATCTTGGATAGAAATTAGTAAAATAGTTATCAGATTTTAAATCCCAATTCATTCCAATACAAATCATTGATGTAAAATATAATACTTTTTCCTTGTTGCTAAAGAGAAACTCATATACTCTAATTTTAGTTTTTTCTTATTTATATATATTTCACTTGCCTTATAATTAATCATTCATAAAATTTTCATGGTGGAAAGAGATTAACCAGTTTGTCACAAATGTATGTAAAATACTCTGCCAAGGCCTCAAGATACAGATATTTATAGCCTAGTCTCTTCCTCTTAAGGAGATGCCGAAAAGACCCTAAACACAAAAAGAAAGTTGACAAACCATATAAGCACAGGTATGTGTATTGAATGTCACTGACAGTTATTGCTATATGGTTTCATATAAATGGAGAAATCTATTTAGGTTGGAGTGAACTATGATGTGCTGAAAATTAAGAAAGAATGTGTTCCAATTTGGAGAAATTAAACAGTATGAAGTGCCACAAATTCGTTAATATTAAGCTAAGACTAAATTGATTGACTGAATTTAGTTAGTGCTCTTGGTGAGAACAATTTCTATTGTATGCCAGGGAAGGAAAAATATTAAAGATGCTTGAAGCTATAGTAGTGACAGGGTTCACTGATGTGTAAGAAACTTATAGAATTGGACCCAGAGCACATGGGGAGCCTCTTCTGCCTATCATGTATTTTTCTTACACAAAGAGAAATTTATTCATTAAGAATTTATTTAAGTCATGCTGGCTATGCCCTTTGGCTTAGAAAGATGGGAAAGAGATTTCAGAGATGAAAGGTGAAGAACTTGAAGCAGATAAAGAATGAGAAAAAAACACAGCCAAGAAAAATGGCAAGAAAAGAAAGAGAAAGGAGGAAATAGAAAATGAAAGACAAAGAAGTGATGAAAGAACAGAGGAAGAGAGGAGGAAACAGGAGTAAGAAATGAAGAGAAATAGATAAGAAGAAAAGTAAAGGGGAAAAGGTGAGGGAAGAAGGAGGAAGCAAAGAAGAGGAGGGGAAGCAGAAGCTTGCATGGCAATAAAGCAGGTCTAATTTGTTTTCCCATTCCTATTCATCTCATAAATAAATCAATAGACAAAATGCAGTATTCTATGTGGGTTTCAAAGACTAAGAAGTCTTCTATACAATGAAGATGTAAGCATAGACAAAACTGTTTTTAAAACTTTGGTTTGGCTTATCAGGAAAGTTTTTTAAAAGGTACTGGCAATTATCAGACTTCTTGAGACATTTATGATGTTTTTCTTCATCCATTCACCCTCTTGCAAGCGAAAGATGGAATTTTTATTTAGGAACCACCACTCGCTGTTTCTCATACCTTGTTATCTAGTGAGGCTCTCAGGCCAAAGAAAATCAGCATGTTGAATTCCCCTGACTATAGCAATTGGTTCATACTGAATCTTGTTGAAATTAATATTAGGATATATTAAAAACTTTTTTTAAAACACTTAAAAACTTTGAACAAAGACTCCTGCTCTCTTACACAGTCCCAGGAGGTGCTTGGAGCTCTCCTGAGACCAGTGGTGAATAAGCCTTTCTGAGAATGGAGTTAACATAGAGGAAGCTGATCCAACATATGGGGAGAATCTCAGTCCTGAGTTGTTTGACCCTCACCTGAAGCTAGATCTACTTCTCGATCATCCCATTATGGGCTAATTAATTATTTTTATTCATCTTGTTCTTCTTCCCTCCTTAGGCTAATTTACATTTGGTTTTCTGTCACTTATGACCAAGAAAAGGGAAAAAGAAACCTAAAAAAAAACTTATGATTCAATAAACACAGATTTATCATAAATAATGGCTCTCTGATACGTTTTATTTGTATATTGTTCTGCTTAGTACATCCTATGGAAGATGACTTCTAAAAGTCATCACTCTTTATGTGAAATTTGTGTGTTGTGACTTCTAACAAATGCAGTTTAGTTTCATGCTGAAGAGAAGTAAAATTTTGAAAGAGAAATTAGCCAAAATTCATAGTATATCACAAATAAGTAATTATTAAAAGAAAGGAAATAGGAATTCTGTGCAACACTAAGGAAAAAATTATGGACAACTAGGGATATGAAAACGACTTTAAAATTAAAGTTATCATTTGAAATTGTTTCCTTAACATTCAGGCAGCCACCGTCTCACAAAGATGGGCATTTAACCATAATTTTAATTTTTTAATTCTAATTCCCAAATTGTATGCTTGTGATTACAACTACAAATAAAATACGGTTTAAAAACAATTCAAAAACCCATGGAGTGATGATTTTGTAATGTTACAATCTTATTTTTTCTGACTACAAATAACTTAACAACCAACTTTTTTCTTATTTTGATTTCCATGAAGACATAAATTATTTTAAAATCACATTTTAAGGCTAGCTGATTTGTTTTCAGTTGAATTCCTTGGCACATTCGTCATCAAAAATATTTTGTTGTCAAAATGAATCAACTTTTGGATATATTCTGAGTCTTAGGCATAGCTTTTCTTTGTAAAATACCTTGTCTTATAATTTATATATTTGTAAATGCTATATAAAATTGAAATTATGAAAATACTGTAATTGTCATAAAATCTAGGTTAAGTGAACATGTATTCAAATAAAGCACCAAATATCCTCTTGGGAGAGAAATCATCCTAAGGGCTGTGAATAATTAAAATTTTAAAAAGTATTAGAAAATCTGTAATAGCTACAGATTGGATATAGCCCAAAGCTTCATCAATAAAGGGTTGTATAAATAAACTATAGTATATCTACAATGGAAGAAGAGTACCATGCAAACATAAAAGACACATGGGGAGACAACAGAGTCATTTAAAGAGCTCCTGAACCAGCTACTGTCTTTATTCCATGCTTTATCCTTAAAATAATTACATATACCCTCGTAATCACATTTCTTGCTTTCTTTTGTCTCATGAGTCACTCTTTTGATAAATCTTGTTTAATCCATACATCTAATCATTCTGATCTGTACTTGTGCAGCTGATCACTCCCAGAGCAAAACAACTACCCTCATCTCAACTTTACACGTCCCAAACTGAATTCCTAATTCCCAAACCTGCTCCTTTTCAATGTCTCCCCATCTCACTTAATGACTGATCCATCCTTGCTCAAGCCAAAACCATGGGATCAATCCATCAACATCCAATCCATAAATAATTCTGTTCATACTGTTGGCTCTATTTTCAAAATGTAGCTAAAATCAAATCACTTCTTATTTCTTCCCACCATTACCACACTCACTGGAGCCAATAACTCTTGTGTAGGTTATTGCTTCTTAACTTTTCTTTTTGCTTCTTTCCTGGGGTTTTTACTTTTTATTCTTGTCTGGAATGCTCAGGAGCATGGATTCTTGCTTCCAGCAATTTCTCCATTTCCTTTTCATAAGATTTAGCTCCTATTTTGATCTATATTCTCCCTCTAGAAGAAAATTCTGACCCTGCGGTCTAGCCCATTTTACTCTACTATAATCCCTTCACCAATCATGTTTCCTAATTCTTAGTATGTTATCTTGGACTTTCCAACTGCTTATGCTGGTGCCAGGATGTGAAGTCAAATTAGTTTCCCTAGTTTTTCCCTAACCCTTTGGTGCCTGTGCTTTTTTTCATCCTCACAGGGATACAGATTGTTCTCCAGATTTTCATGTATTCTTGTATCTATCTCTTTTAAGTTCATTTCTGAACAGAATTTAGAAACGCTTCATGTTTCTCAAGCTGGAGAGATTGGGAGACAGCAGAGTTATTTGATGAGCTCTTGCCTAAATTAGACCTACTGATCCAGGCTATCATTTGTAGAAGCTTCTTCTCAGGGGTTATAGTTTAAATAATTTATTTGCAAGGATTTGAACTTGGACTTTAATGTTTGTTCCTCTCTCCCACGATTCCTATGTGAAGTATGCTAGTTTTAAAACCCTAAAGAAAAAAGGTTTGTTCATCTTTAGCATTATGTACATAAAGTGATGACTTCACATGTACTGGGGCAGCAAGTCTCCATTCCTTTCTCCCAAAATTATGTGTAAGAAGTGGTAGAAAAGTTGAGAATATAATTTTGGTAAATGTTGTGAGTTTACTTGTAAATTTTCTCACATAGAATCTATATAAAGAAAATTTGATGAGAAGTCAGCAGATCTAGACTCAATTTTTCTTTCTGCCACTAACTTAACCTGCAAAGTTGGTCATGTCTTATAAATTCTCTGAGCCTCAATTTCCTCATATAAAAATTAGTACATTGAGAGATTGGTTCAAGATGGCAGAGTAGAAGGACGTGTGCTAACTCCCTCTTGCAAGAGCACCAGAATCACAACTAACTGCTGAACAATCATCAACAGGAAGACACTGGAACTCACCCAAAAAGATACCCCACAACCAAAGACAAAGGAGAACCCAAAATGAGACAGTAGGAGGGGCAAAATCACAAAAAATATCAAATCCCATAACTGCTGGGTGGGTGACTCACAAACTGGAGAACAATTGTACCACAGAAGTCCACCCACTGGAGTGAAGGTTCTGAGCCCCACATCAGGCTTCCCACCTGGGGGTCCGGCAATGGGAGGAGGAATTCCCAGAGAATCATATTTTGAAGGCTAGCAGGATTTGATTACAGGACTTCGACAGGACTGGGGGAAACAGAGACTCCACTCTTGGAGGGCACACACAAAGTAGTGCGCACATCAGGACCCAGGGGAAAGGAGCAGTGACCCCATAGCAGACTGAACCAGACCTACCTGCTAGTGTTGGAGAGTCTCCTGCAGAGGTGGGGGGTCACTGTGGCTCACCACAGGGACAAGGACACTGGCTGCAGAAGTTTTAGGCAGTACTCCTTGGTGTGAGCCCTCCTGGAGTTCGCAATTAGCCTCACAAGGAGACTATAGGCTCCCACGATGAGTCGCCTCAGGCTAAACGACCAACAGGGAGGGAACCCAGCCCCACCCATCAGCACACAAGTGGATTAAAGTTTTATTGAGCTCTGCCCACCATAGTCCCTCCCATCAGGAAGCTTGCACAAGCCTCTTAGATAGCCTCATCCACTAGAGGGCAGAGAGCAGAAGCAAGAAGAACTACAATCCTGCAGCCTGTGGAATGAAAACCACACTCACAGAAAGATAGATAAAATGAATAGGCAGAGGACTATGAACCAGATGAAGGAACAAGATAAATCCCCAGAAAACATCAAATGAAGTGGAGATAGGTAAATTTCCAGAAAAAGAATTCAGAATAATGATAGTGAAGATGATCCAGGACCTCAGAAAAAGAATGGAGACAAATATCGAGAAGATGCAAGAAATGTTTAACAAAGACCTAGAAGAATTAAAGAACAAACACCTAGAAGAATGAAAGAACAAACAAACAGAGATGAACAATACAATGACTGAAATGAAAAACACACTAGGATGAATTAATAGCAGAATAACTGAGGCAGAAGAACGAATAAGTGACCTGGAAGACAGAATGGTGGAATTCACTGCCATGGAACAGAAAAAAAGAAAAAAGAATAAAAAGAAATGAAGACAGCCTAAGAGACCTCTGGGGCAACATTAAATGCACCAACATTTGAATTGTAGGGGTCCCAGAAGGAGAAGAGAGAGAAAGGACCCAAGAAAATATTTGAAGAGATTATAGTCAAAAATTTCCCTAACATGGGAAAGGAAATAGCCACCCAAGGCCAGAAAGCACAGAGAGTCCCACACAGGATAAATACAAGTAGAAACACACTGAGACACATAGTAATCAAACTGACAAAAATTAAAGACAAAGAAAAATTATTAAAAGTAACAAGGGAAAAATGACAACATACTAAGGAACTCCCATAAGGTTAACAGCTGATTTATCAGCAGAAACTCTACAAGCCAGAAGGGAGTGGCATGATATATTTAAAGTGATGAAAGGGAAAAACCTACCCAAACAAGATTATTCTACCCGGCAAGGCTCTCATTCAGATTCAATGGAGAAATCAAAAGCTTTACAGATGAGCAAAAGCTAAGAGAATTCAGCACCACAATACCAGCTCTACAACAAATGCTAAAAGAATTTCTGTAAATGGGACACAACAGAGAAGAAAAAGACCTACAAAAACAAACCCAAAACAATTAAGAAAATGGTAATAGGAACATACGTATAGATAATTACCTTAAATGTGAATGGATTAAATGCGCCAACTAAAAGACACAGGCTCACTGAATGGATACAAAAACAAGATCCATATATATGCTGTCTACAAGAGACCCACTTCAGACCTAGGGACACATACAGACTGAAGGTGCGGGGATAGAAAAAGATATTCCATGCAAAGTGAAATCAAAAGAAAGCTGGAGAAGCAATAGTCATAACAGAAAAAAATAGACTTTCAAATAAAGAATATTACAAGAGACAAGGAGGAAAACTACATAATAATCAAGGGATCAATCCACGAAGAAGATATAACAATTATAAATATTTATGCACCCAACATAGGAGCACCTCAATACATAAAGCAAATGCTAATAGCTACAAAAGAGGAAATCGACAGTAACACAATAATAGTGGGGGATTTAACACTTCACTTACACCAATGGACAGATCATCTAGACAGAAAATTAATAAGGAATCTAAAGGTTCAAATGACACAATAGACCAGATAGATTTAATTGATATTTATAGGACATTCCACCCAAAACCAGCAGAATACACTTTCTTCTCAAGTGCACACGGAACATTCTCCAGGATAGATCACATCTTGGGTCACAAATCAAGCCTCAGTAAATTTTAAAAAATTGAAATCATGTCAAGCATCTTTTCCAACCACCACACTAGGAGATTAGAAATAAATTGCAGGGAAAAAAACATAAAAAACACAAGTACATGGAGGTTAAACGATATGTTACTAAATAACCAGAGGTCACTGAAGAAATCAAAGAGGAAATCAAAAAATACCTAGAGACAAATGACAATGAAAACATGACGATCCAAAACCTATGGGATGCAGCAAAAGCAGTTCTAAGAGGGAAGTTTATAGCAATACAATCCTACCTCAAGAAACAAGAAAAATCTCAAATTAAAAACCTAACCTTACCCCTAAAGGAAATAGAGAAAGAAGAGCAAACCAAACCCAAAGTTAGTAGAAGGAAAGAAATCATAAAGATCAGAGCAGAAATAAATGAAATAGAAACAAAGAAAATAATAGCAAAGATCAATAAAACTTAAAGCTGTTCTTTGGGAAAATAAACAAAATTGATAAACCTTTAGCCACTCTCACCAAGAAATAGAGGAAGAGGACTCAAATCAATAAAATTAGAATTGAAACAGGAGAAGATCCAACAAACTCTGCAGAAATACAAAGCATCATAAGAGACTACTACAAGCAACTCTATTCCAATAAAATGGACAACCTGGAAGAAATGGAAAAACTCTTAGAAAGGTATAACCTTCCAAGACTGAACAAGGAAAAAATAGAAAATATGAACAGACCAATCACAAGTAACGGAATTGAAACTCTGATTAAAACTCTTCCAACAAACAAAAGCCCAGGACCAGATAGCTTCACAGGTGGATTCTAACAAACATTTAGAGAAGACCTATCACCCATCCTTCTCAAACTCTTCTAAAAAATTACATAGGAAGGAACACTCCCAAACTCATTCTATGAGGCCACCATCACCCTGATACTAAAATCAGACAAAGATGCCACAAAAAAGGAAAACTACAGGCCAATATCACTGATAAACATAGTGATATGTTTAAACAAACATATGCAAAAATCCTCAACAAAACACTAGCAAACAGAATCCAACAACACATTAAAAGGATCATACACCATAATCAAGTGGGATGTATCCCAGGGATGCAAGGATTCTTCAATATAGGCAAATCAAACAATGTGATACACCATATTAACAAATTGAAGGAAAAAACCATACGATCATCTTAATAGATGCAGAAAAAGCTTTTGACAAAATTCAACACTGATTTATGATTAAAAACTCTCCAGAAAGTGAGCATAGAGGGAACCTACCTCAACATTATAAAGGCCATATGACAAACTCACAGCAAACATCATTCTCAATGGTGAAAAACTGAAAGCATTTCCTATAAGATCAGGAAAAAGACAAGATGTCCACTCTTGCTACTATTATTCAGCATAGTTTTGGAAGTTCTAGCCATGGCAATCAGAGAAGAAAAAGAAATAAAAAGAATCCAAATTGGAAAAGAAGAAGTAAAACTGTCACTGTTTGCAGATGACATGATACTATACATAGATAATCCTACAGATGTGACCAGAAAACCACTAGAGCTAATCAATGAATTTAGTAAAGTAGTAGGATACAAAATTAATGCACAGAAATTTCTTGCATTCCTATACACTAACAATGAAAGATCAGAAAGAGAATTTAAGGAAAATATCCCATTCACCATGGCAACAAAAAGAATAAAATACCTAGGAATAAACCTACCTAAGGAGACAAAAGACCTGTACTCAGAAAACTATAAGACACTGATGAAAGAAATCAAAGATGACACAAACAGATGGAGAGATATACCATGTTCTTGGATTGGAAGAATCAACATTGTGAAAATGACTATACTACCCAAAGCAATCTACAGGTTCAGTGCAAACCCTATCAAATTACCAATGGCATTTTTTACAGATCTAGAACAAAAAAATCTTAAAATTTGTATGGAGACACAAAAGACCCTGAATAGCCAAAGCAATCTTGAGGGAAAAAACAGAGCTGGAGGAATCAGGTTCCCTGACTTCAGACTATACTACAAAGCTAAAGTAATCAAGACAATATGGTACTGGCATAAAAACAGAAATATAGATCAATGGAACAGGATAGAAAGCCCAGAGATAAACCCACACACCTGTGGTCAACTAATCTATGACAAAGGAGACAAGGGTATACAATGGAGAAAAGACAGTCTCTTCAATAAGTGGTGCTGGGAAAACTGGACAGCTACATGTAAAAGAATGAAATTAGAACACTCCCTAACACCATACACAAAAATAAACTCAAAATGGATTAAAGACCTAAATGTAAGACCAGACACTATAAAACTCTTAGAGGAAAACAGAGGAAGAACACTCTCTGACATAAATCACAACAATATATTTTTGGACCCACCTCCTAGAGTAATGGAAATAAAAACCAAAATAAACAAATGAGATCCAATGAAACTTAAAAGCTTTTGCACAGAAAAGGAAACTATAAACAGGACAAAACTACAACCCTCAGAATGGGAGAAAATATTTGCAAACAAATCAAGTGACAAAGGATTAATCTCCAAAATATACAAGCGGCTCATGCAGCTAAATATCAAAAAAACAAACAACCCAATCCAAAAATGGGCAGAAGACCTAAACAGACATTTCTCCAAAGAAGACATACAGATGGCCAAGAGGCACATGAAAAGCTGCTCAATATCACTAATTATTAGAGAAATGCAAATCAAAACTACAATGAAGTATCACCTCATACCAGTTAGAATGGGCATCATCAGAAAATCTACGAACAGCAAATGCTGGAGAGGGTGTGGAGAAAAGGGAACCCTCTTGCACTGTTGTTGGGAATGTAAATTGATACAGCCACTGTGGAGAACAGTATGGAGGTTCCTTAAAAAAACTAAAAATAGAATTACCATATGACCCAGCAATCCCACTACTGAGCATATACCCAGAGAAAACCATAATTCAAAAAGACACATGCACCCCAATGTTCACTGCAGCACTATTTACAATAGAGAGGTCATGGAAGCAACCTAAATGCCCATCAACAAACAAATGGATAAAGAAGATGTGGTACATATATACAATGGAATATTACTCAGCCATAAAAAGGAATGAACTTGGGTCATTTGTAGAGACATGGATGGACCTAGAGACTGTCATACAGAGTGAAGTAAGTTAGAAAGAGAAAAACAAATATTGTATATTAATGCATATATGTGGAATCTAGAAAAATGGTACAGATGAACCAGTTTGCAGGGAAGAAATAGAGACACAGATGTAGAGAACAAATGTATGGACACCAAGGGGGGAAAGCAGGGGTGGTGGTGGTGGTGTTATGAATTGGGAGACTGGGATTGACATATATACACTAATATGTATAAAGTAGATAACTAATAAGAACCTGCCATATAAAAATTAAATTAAATTTAAAAAATTAGTACATTGAATTGGCTGACTATCATATTCCCTTTCAGCTCTGAAATACCAACTTTGATTTTTTCAATGCTGCAGGAATGCTTGATAGTTACAGAGATCATTTTTATAAGGAAAATCCATTTTTTAAAGCAAATGATTCTGCTATAATTTTACTATTTCATATTCACATCTCATGCTCTCTGCAGCTAAATACACCTACCCTGTTTGGTCCAGGTATTGTAAAACTGGAAGTCACCTGCCAAGAGCTTCTTGGTCCTTTTTATGGAGGCAAAAGTACAACTAAATGCTGTTGATGGTACTACATATAGTTTTAACAAATTTCTGGGAATTTTTCTGATTTCTTACATTTGAGTTGAGAAATATAGATGTGTATTGAAAGCAGTGTTCACACATAGTTTTCTTAATGATATAATTTAAAATGCATGCGTGGGACTTCTCTGGTGGTCCAGTGGTTAAGACTTTGCCTTCCAATGCTGTGGGTGTGGGTTCGATCCCTGGTCGGGGAGTTAGGATCCCACATGCCTCACGGCCAAAGAACCAAAACATAAAACAGAAGTAATATTGTAAGAAATTCAATAAAGACTTTAAAAATGGTCCACATCAAAAAAAATCTTAAAAAAATAAAATAAAATGCATGCATGTTCTGGAGGTTTCCAAGTTTTAATAACGCACTAGGACTTATAAAACTCAGCAAAGCTCATACTCATGGGATGATTTATTACAGTGAAGAAATACCTATTAAAATCAGCAAGAGGAAAAAGCACATAGGACAGGGACCAGCAGAAACTAAGCACAGACCTTCCAGTTGTCCTCTCCCAGTGGAATTGTGGGTCGTGAGGAGGGTGGTAGTCAGGAGCTCAGCTGAACTGGGAAAGGAAGAAAGCTGAGTTGCCAGATGTCCTAGCAGCCAATAAAAGCAACAAGCCAAAAATGAAACAGTTAAGCATTCAATTACTTACTATGATACAAGCAAGTCTAAAGCCAGAGAAAGCACTGACTCCTCATATTCTATTTTCCCCCAGGCAACGGGTACTGGTTTAAGGTCAGGTGAATCATTGCAGACATGGGAATCTTCCCACTTCTGAGGGAGCCCTGCACAAAATTTTATGGATTTTGAGATTGGTGGGATGGGGAAAGGAAGGGCTAGAGTTGAGAAAGTACTAGGTACTGAGTAAGAGCAAGGAAGAGCATATTCACTGTTTCCCTCTCCTCCCCCAGTAAGAAGTCCTTGGCAGACACACCTGAAGAGGACCTCGGTTGAAGACCTTAGATGGAGAACTGGAAATCAAGGCACCAGGGCTAGGAATGTAAATATGTGAAAAAGCATGACATGCCAGAAGGACCTGAGTCCTTGATTGCAACCCTCTTGGGAGACAGGCATGAACGGGCTGTGCACCAAGTCTGGCATGGGGAGGGCAACTTTCCCCTGCCAGGTAAAGCCTTTGTGATTACCGACGGTCAGGCCTGAAAAATCACACACAGGTTTTTAACCAGAAGCCAGACCCCTCACTTACTTTTCCTAGCAATATACAGGGAATATTGCCCACTGAAGCCTTAAGACGGAGATTTTATTGGGGGTTGGTCATGTTAACGGAGCTCACATTTCACATTGGCTAATCCCAGTCTGTAGTCCCTCCAGAGGTCAAGCTGATACTATAAGACCTAAGAGCCCCACCAAAAATCACTTTAGCATAGACTGACATGGCCCAAGTTTCCCACTTAAACAGATACCCTTACCAAGCAGGACGTTCCAAGGGCTTTGAGGTAACCTCCTCAGAGCTGGGGGCAAAGGCTAGAACTTTCTATTGCACTAGGTATTACATAAAAGCATGAGGTAAAGATAAAATTTAATACTGAGCTACATTCAAAAAAATATGTGATAGGGCATAAGAGATAGAAGGAAAGTAAAAATAAGAGTATATAGCTATAGCCTCCTTTCTTGACTTCATCTGTGCTGCTACCATATTGTTGTTACTTTATTTTGAAGAGGAGCAGCATTTGCCACCCTAAAATATGTCTCTTTAGCATAAGAATTATTTAAGGCTGTTTATTTTTAAGAAACAGTAGATACAGCAAAGCTTGGAAAACTAAGTAGAAGTTTTCCTTTTAAAAGAGACAGTTACATTTATAAGAGAAATCTCCATTTGTAAGGGGGTATCTCTCTCTCTCTACCAGGAAGAGAAGGATGGCTAAATCTCTAGAAACTTACCAGTGGAGAAGGCAAGGACCTAAATCTGCATAACAAACTTACCTTTGTTCACTGTGCTTTTGCTGATAGCCTGTCACAACTGGCTCCCTCAACCCCCCAAATCTTCTTTTGTATTTATTTGGAGATGGTATTTAAGGTGGCAGTTTGGGCCATCTGGGGAGTTACTTAGTTTTCCTGTCATCTCCCATGTATACCGGAGGTATACACATTATTATTAAATTGTTGTTTATTTTTCTCCCGTTAACCTGTAATTTATTACCGGGGTAGGGGGGTTGCATAGGGTTGCTGTAGCCAAGAGCATAGAACGGTAGAGGGAAAATTATTTTTTCTACCTTACAGTTTCCATCACAGTGTTGTCAAGTACCTCTGCTTCATTCAGCATCTTTTTTTTTTTTTCTATCTGCAGTGTTCTGTAGTTCTGTTTTGTAAATGTAGGTAATATTCGATCTTACCAAAAAACTCTCGAAGTTCAAAATGATCGTAGACTATGATTTTTAATAAACTGTTTAATTGGTGATAATGAGATAGATAACAAAGAAGGTCCATAAGGGAGATCCCACGTGCCCTTTGGATTGGAGAAAATATTGTATTCTAAGGTGTCACAAAATCCTATGTTGTTCTCTGAGACTCTAAAGGAGCACAGCTGCAGGAACACAGGGGCTGGTCTTGTTAACTCTGCTTAGAGAGAGAGATGGTTTCCTATTTGTCTCTAGTGTCTTATAATGGAAAAAACTGATTCAGGGAAGTAAATGACTTGCCAAACTTTACACATTGGCAGAGCTAGGATTCCACTGAAGGTCTGCAGCCTCTGCATTAGGAAGGCCATTGGTTTATTATTATTATTTGTTTTCCTCTTCATATGTTTAATTTGAACTGGTGTCAGTTGGATAAATATGCTGGTCTAGGCATGTTTTGTCCCTGGCTCTGTGTCCCCTGAAGAATGAATGAAAACTGTGTGCAATTTCTTGAAGTGAGACCTGTGTTGTCCACCCTGAGGGGGTCTTATAACCATAGTAGCTATATGGACAGGGGGTTCTCAAGGAACTCTTCCTTTATAATCTTTTTTCCTCTTTCCCCTTAAAATGGAAGAGAAAGCAACATAAAAGAGAAAGAAGCTAAAATCTAAAGAACAGAGATTCCTGTGTTCATAAGCAGATGGATCAATTCAACTTAAATGATGAGCATTTTAAATCAATTGGTAAATCTTGTAAAATGAATCTCTAAAACCATTTGATTAAATTGACCCTGCATACTATCTGGCACATAGTATTCAACTAAAATATGTTTGTTGAATGTAAGTGAATCATCCAGTTAACTTAGTCAACATATTTAAATGTTTGCATACTGAGGCATGGTCTTAATCACCACATGGAATGGAAATCCACAAACCTGGAATGGCTCACACTTGGAAGAATAATACAAACTCAAATAGTGTAACAAAGTATCATTATCTTTTTGTAATTTGATGAAAGTATTATTTCTAAATAATCAAAATGTTTCTATGACCCTATAATATGTTGTCTTTTGTTTCTAGAAGAAATCAGATTTACCATTATAGGGAAGAAAAAAAGGATATGGTGTTGCAAAACCATGATAAATGTATTCTATTCCATTTGCATTTAACAGACCAACTGACTGTCATTAGCATTAGGTTAAAATATTTATTGCACTTATTCAAGATAAATTGCATCAATATAATTTATTATTTAAAAACAAATGGGAATAATCTGTATCAGTGAAGATAACATCATGCTTCATACTATTTTTGACAATGGCAGGTTTAAGGAAGTGTTAAACTACTTGGTTTATAATTTATAAAATACAAAAATGTAACTGTAAATATTTTAACATCTTTAGGAAAGAAAAACCAAAATGTGTGACAACCATCCCAAGGGGAGGAGGGTGCATGCCCCAAAGACATTTCAAGAGAAAAGTCTGCCTGGGAAGCCTTCTAGAGAGGATTGAATTAATTGGACTATCTCCCTGTGGGTCCTTTGATAGTTGTATTGTAAATGAGGAAAGTCATTTACATCTAAACAGATTCTTCAATAAATAACTTCCACCACTGAGTAATATAGCTTAGTTTTTTCAGCCTAACTTCTGTGACTAAGTGCTTAGTTCTTAAGAACATAAAATGAAACAATGTTTAGAGTCAAAATACTTAAATGTGTAAGCTTCCCATTTTCTCAATTTCACTGGATTTATTTTACCATTGGCAAAATCTGCATTAATAATAGTATTCTATTGTACTGTCATTATGAAGGATGCTACTGAGATTTTCACTGACATCTTTTCTGTGACTGTTTTGACATCATCCTAGATAGTGCTTTCCCATCATCTTGACATCATAGCATAGCTTCCCCAGAACGGTGGTGATATTGTTTCGCATTGTTTTAACATCTCAATCTGGTCTGTGTAGATTTGTATTGACCTCATTTTGCCATCAATTTGACATTGTAATTTGGTCTCCATGGAAACACCGAAACCATTTTGTCATTATAATTTGTCATTATAATGTGGTGTCCATGAGCTTATCAAAATTGTTTTCATATAGCAATTTGACATCACAACACAATCTCTATAGGCTCTCCCCCAGAACGTTATGACGATGGTAAATTACATTCAAATGAGTTGGGATAGAATTGTGATAAGCATGGGAAAAAATATCCATTGTATGTGTTCAGAAGATATTTTTCAATCTTAAGTATGTGCATAACTTAAGGGTTTTTATTTTCATTTTAAAATCAAGAAATACTATGGTGGTAGGTGGCTTTTTGTGATATGTATTAAATTTTATGCAGTTTAAATCTCTAAACTCATGAAAAAAAAATCCCTCATTTTCTCAGAGCAAATTTTCTTCTGGTGACAAACCAGAATGTGCAGCTATCTTTGTTAATTTCTCTCAGTTCTCTACAAAGAGTTACTGACATTAAAATCTTTGCTCTGACATAGTAATAAATAAAGAACACTCTCTAAACTAATTTCTCAATTTTCCTTCCTAAATGTCTTACTAGTTTTGAGAGTTTTAAACTACAGTTTAATTATTCCCTAAAAATAGACTTTGGCATTATCTTCTATGATAAGATATCTTCTTTTCAGCGTTCTTTGGTAACCAATACCTATGCAAGCTACTCATATTATATGAGAGAGAAATGGGGCATTTATTGGAACAGAGAACCAAAACACAGAAAGAGAATGGGTGGACTTGGCCTTAAGGGTGCTAATAACCAAGGAATTGAATGTTCTCAGGCTCTATCTAGTTCTCACATCACTTATCTCTGTAATTTCATGGTCTCTTATTCCAGTCCAAGTAAATGTGGAAGGAGGAAAAGAAGTGGCTGCTAACAGTATTGGTCTTGAATCTGTAGGCTCTATGACCAGAGAGGAAGGAAATAAAAAAGTCTTCCTCAACCACCTGTGTCTGAAATACCTCAGTGAAGAAACCTCTGATCCAGTCTTTGTTACTTGCTAATTTCTAGAATAATCACTGTGGATTGGGATACAAGATCAGAGAGACTTAATTTGGGTGACCTGTCACTCCCATGAGTAAGGTTATAGGACCAATATGCAGAACATCCATCAGAACTGAACAATATGTAAAAGCATATTTCTGAATAAGAAAATAGGTAGAAATAAGGACAAATTTTCAAGACAGCATTACATTCTACTGATTCACATGCTGCTCTGAACTTTTTCCTAGTGATTTCTACTCCATCTTTAATGTGATCAATTGGTCATGCTCTATGATTCCGTTGTTAATACATTTCAGTGCACCTCATTATAATCTTTTTCAGTTATCAGTAACTTAGATCTAGTTCTCAGTGGTATTCTAACCAGCTCTTATGTTTCACATCCTAGACATGAACCTATTAGGATGGCCACCATCTACTCAAAGATAAACTTCATTTGGGGAAGAATCTGATGCTCTCTGGATCTGAAATCTTTTGGACTATTTTATTTCTCATTTTCATTTGAATTATGAATTTTAATATGGAACAGTATAATTAAACCTTACAACTGATATTAAACTGTCCTAGAATAATTTTAAATACTTTCTTATTTTATCCCACAACATTCTTATAGAGAATGTCTCACAATATTCATTTTATATATGAGTAAGTTAATGTCCAGGGAGATTAAGTAGTTTGTTCAAAGGCTCACAAGTTTCTTAGTGTCTAGGTCTCCTGATTCTTAGTACAACATTCTTTGCATTATATGACACTGCAATTGTTGAATTATTAAAATTCATCTTTAGTCTTGCATTCATCTGCATTTCCACAAATCTCTTAAGATACTCCATTTCAAGCTTATATTGTTTAAAAAAACGATCTTAAGTATGACTTCAATCATACACTTACCTTGTTAACACACTTCAAAGTTCAATTTCTTTTTCTTAACAAAAGCAAACCCCAAATGAGTAGGTTCTAGTCAAAGGTATCAAATGTAAAAGAACAATAGAATTTCATGAAGATGGCAGAGGAATAAGGCTACTCACTGCATCCTGACTGTTGAATCTAAGCCCTAAAGTTAATTGTTGCTACAGAAATGACTTTAGGGGTCAAGCAAGCAATATAAATAAGAGAAGTGTACCAGGGTTGCTCCAAAACAGGATCTCAGTAATATTCATTAGACAGTGACACAACTTGAATATTAGACACATAAGAATGTTTCTTGAGGCATGCAGTCTCTTTATTCATTTCCCTCTTTAGTATCAAGAGAACAACAATAAAGCACAGTACTGACTAGCAAGTAAAACTTGGCCTCAGTGTTAGGCAAACACTAGGGAATAGCAGATATTATGGGGAATAGATAAAATATATATATATATATATATATATATATATATATATATATATATATATATATATTCAAAAGCCACTCATGTCCAACTGATTGTTTCCATGTGAGAATGCACAATCGCTGTGGCCAGATAAGTCAGATTTTTCAAGGGAAGTGATAAATTCATATATTCATGTAAAATCTTTAGATCTTTAAATATTGGCAACCAATTTAAAATTATCAAAAATGTTGTTCAGGCCCCTGAGAGATCCAGATGTCCTAGGCTGAATTAGAAACACATATAAAGAAAGCTGAAACCCTGACGTAACATGAAAATTCTGAAAAGGAGTGTATTTTAAAGATTGCTGTGAGAACTCTGTCAGTCAGAAGGTTCATGGAGTTCAGAGTAAGGGTTGAACCAACCTATCATCAATTAAGTAAAGGTGTACTTTTCCTGGCTTAGGCTGACAATTCTCTAATTTAAAAACAATGGCTGGGGAACTAATTGAAACACTCACAGCTCAAATTGCTAAGTAAACGAGTAGATTGTTTGCTAGGAGACTTTAGTTTTCCAAGTGACAGAACCTGAGCTTTAAGTAAGAATCTAGGCTCAAATAAGGACATACCATGAAATTATCACTCCTCATGGTAACCATTTGCCCAGAGGAACGTGTAGGAAAATTCACCATCCTAAAATGTGTCTCTTGGGCCATAAGGATTAATTTAGGCTGATTATTTTTAAGAAATAGAAGTCTCAGGAGGGTTTCCTTTTTACTTCTCTCTTAACTACCCAAAAGAATTTAGATAGAGGGCCTGTTCCCAGAATAGAGCTATCACCAGAGATACCTGCAAAACATATGGGCTAGGTGTGGTGAGGGAAGCTCAAAAGTGCCTAGAAATCGCTCCACTCTGTTTCATCGTCTCTACATGGCCCAGCAAACATTTGTTTAGCAAACATTTGCCTTTCCATCTCCACGTGGATTGCCTTCCTCCTTTTTTAAGCCCCAAAACATTACCACCAATATCTCTTTTTTTTTTAGCTGAAGATGATATTTAAGGTGAGGGTTTCAAACATTTTGGTGAGTTACTCAGCTTTCCTTGGTCTCTCCCATGTATACATGGTACTAAACTTCTTTAAAAATTTTTATCCTGTTAATCTGTCTCATGTCAATTTAATTCTTAGACAAGCCAGAAGAACGTAGAAAGGTAAAGGAAAATTTCTTCTTACCCCAAAAAGTGCCCCTTGATGACTGAGGTAAATGTACTATACTTGAATCAAACAGAGGAAATGGCTACCTCAGTGCTATTCCAGAAATCCAAAGTACATTCTATGCCTCCTCTTTACCTCTTCCATCTTCTAGTACAGGGAACTTTTAACAACATCCTTCTCCAACAGGAGAAAATTATTATAAACAGTAATAACCTAAAATCATTAATTAAAGCTTTTTAGTTGAGATAATCTCAGAATAGTGGTCAAGACTTTGAGATTCAATGCCCCCTTTCCTTTTTTTTAATAAATTTATTTATTTTTAAAAATTAATTAATTAATTTAATTATGGCTGTGTTGGATCTTCGTTGCTGCACGTGGGCTTTCTCTAGTTGCGGCGAGCAGAGGGCTACTCTTCGTTGTGGTGCGCGGGCTTCTCATTGCGGTGGCTTCTCTTGTTGTGGAGCACAGGCTTGGTGAGTGGGCTTCAGTAGTTGTGGCATGTGGGCTCAGTAGTTGTGGCTCGTGGTCTTTACATTACAGGCATAGTAGTTGTGGTGCACGGGCTTAGTTGCTCCGCGGCATGTGGGATCTTCCCGGACCAGGGCTCGAACACGTGTCCCCTGCATTGGCAGGCAGATTCTTAACCACTGTGCCACCAGGGAAGTCCCAGTGCCTCCTTTCTATAAACAAATATTTTTAACACCTATCATAAAATAAAATTCATAGACGATGTCACATATCTTCAAAATAACATTTAAAAATAAACAATGCAATGTCCTCATTGAAACATAAAGCAAAAGTAAAGCAAAGAATTTATAATATACAATAGAATAATATATGTTAAAATATGTTAAACGTTGGCTAACTTAAAAGGCTAAAGCAACCCTCAAAATTTCCAAAATGACCCACAGGGCAGTACTACAGGGGATAAGAACCAGTTTCATTGATCTGAATCTGAGGTATACACAATCTGCCTAGTGTTTTGCACAGAATACTGTGAGTTCCTTAGGACAACTGTCTAATGAGATGCTTAGAGTAGGTTAAGGATTGCACATTCTAAATTATTTTGGAGATGCTGCCATTTCACATTACTATATTTGATAGTCTGAGAAGTCCTGCAAATATAAAACTCTTTTAATTCTGTTTGTCTTAGTTCTCCTCAAATTTATTTGATCATAGAAAATCTTTGTGTAACTGAGCAGGACTCTATGGGGCCTTCCTGAGCAGACCCCTCCCCCATATCCTCTGCTGTAGTGTCTCTCTGAAATACCTAGGTAATAGTATCTCATGCATATTTCCTGAGCTTTTCAGATGCTAAAAACCACCACCAAGGGACTTCCCTGGTGGCACAGTGGTTAAGAATCCACCTGCCAATGCAGGGGACACGGGCTCAAGCCTTGGTTCGGGAAGATCCCACATACTGCAGAGCAACTAAGCCTGTATGCCACAACTACTGAGCCTGTGCTCTAGAGCTCATGAGCCACAACTACTGAAGCCCAAGTGCCACAACTACTGAAGCCGTGTGCCTAGAGCCAGTGTTTCACAACAAGGGAAGCCACTGCAATGAGAAGCCCAAGCACCACACTGCAGAGTAGCCCCCACTCGCCACAACTAGAGAAAGCCCATGTGCAGCAGCGAAGACCCAACGCAGCCAAAAATAAATAAATTAATTTAAAAAAAAAAAAGAAAGAAAGAAAAGTTGTGTGTGGTTTAAAAAAGAAAATAAAAAGCACCACCAAAAGGAAAAAATTAACTACTTGAGGATCATGAACATGTAGGTTCCAAACCTTCTGGTGCCTTAAGGATTGATCACCGCCAACCAATCAGAGAATTGTGCACAAGCTGATCACATACCCGGGGATGCCCCTCCCTCACCTGGATGAGATGCTTTGCTGAAACCCTGAGGGGAGTTTGGGTTTTTTTTTGGGTATGAACCACCTATTCTCCTTGCTCAGTCCTGTAGTAAACTTTTCTCTGTTCCACACTCCGACATTTCAGTTTGTTTGGCTTTACTGTGTGTCGGGTATATGAGGGTATATGAACTTGGGTTCAGTAATATTTTTCCCAATAAACTTAATTATGTATTTCTCCTGTTTTGCTTCTCAATATGGGATATTCAGGATAACAGTTTTTGGGAATTCCCTGTTGGTCCAGTGGTTAGGACTCCATGGCTTCACTGTGCAGGGTGCGGGTTCAATCCCTGGTCAGCGAAGTAAGATCCCACAAGCAGTGTGGTGCAGCCAAATTAAAAAAAAAAAAAAAAAAAAAAAAGGATAACAGTTTTCTAAGGGAAAGGAACCATGGTTTGTGCATTATTAAAGTGGATTATGAATAGATGCCTACTTTAAGCAGTTACAGGATTGTGAATCACCTAAGAGACTATGCTTTAAATTTCTGGGTACCCTTTTTAATCCTCATTTTTTCTGGATGGATTATAATGATTCAATTAATAATTCATGGTCTCTCTAATTATATATCTCTGTACTGCTTATGTTATTATTTTTCATATACTACTTATATATTTAAGCAGTGCTTTGCTAAACACAGGCCCTGTGTCAGATGGGTGGAGAATCGTCAGATGGGTATGATAAATTTCTTACCCACAAATAACTTATTTTCTTCAAAATATTGCAAGATCTTTTTGGAGTTTTCCACAGTATTTAGCAAATATTAGACACAGTGAATCATTACTGATTCACTGATTTTTATATTCAGAAAAGCTATTTGGGAATGTATAACATAGAGGCATAATTGGATTTTAAAAGATATGTTCTACTTAAAGGAAGTGATCATTTTAATATCATTGTCATTACCACCATCATCATCATCATTTTCACCTTCAGTGTTTCTCTGTAAATGGCACCACACAAGGTCTCATATAAAATTTTTCATAAACAGCCATTTTCTTAGAGCAAAAGCCACAGGTGAGAAATTATTCCTCTTCATCCTTGTTACCATCATCATCTCCTTCATCATGAAATAGAACAGTGAATTGGGATTTTTTAGCCCTGACAGTTCTAATTTTTTATAAACATATGTAGGTAAGAAGGCAGAATTATCAGCATCATCAATGTCTAACATTCAATAAATACTTACTATATTTCAGCCACTGTGCTTTCTTATGTGAATTATGTCAAGTAACCATCACAACAACTCTGTGAGCTAGCAGTAAAGACAAAGAAATCAGGGCAGAGTGATGTTAAATAATTTCCTCAAGGTCATGTGTTAGGGTCAAGGCTTGATCGCAGGGCTTTTGACTCCAGAGCCAAAGCTCTTAAGTTGAGAAAGAGTAAATTAAACAGGTAGGGTCACTGTCTCCCCAACTTTCACACATGAACTCGTAAAACTGTGTAGCTGCAATAGGACTTAGTTATACAAACTCTGAATTGTTTCAAGAAGCAATTCTCAAAGGTAGTGACTTGACTTTGCTCTGCAGGTCTAAGACTCAGTTCCTTAGGGGAAAATGTGTTTATATCTGCTTTTGTAAGGAGAAACATTTACATCTAGATTTTTCCCAGCATCCCTATAATAGTGTCTACCTCTCAGCCAGCTTAATTTCTTAACCTGGTTTGGAGGCTGAAGTAAAGAAAGTAAACTTAGGTATCCTGATCTTTTCTCAGTCTACTTTCACATCTGCCCTGATCTTACCCTCAAATGGACAAAGACTGATTTGTAGTATGGTTACTTTTGAACACCAAAATTTACATTTACAAAAAAAATTCAACCCCCCAAAAATAATAATAATAATAATTCAGAATATACATGAAGAAAGCAGATATTTATTGATTAATAAATTCAACCTTGAAAGAGGAAATGAACTGGAGTTGTTTTGCTATGAACTTATTTATGAAAATTAACCACAGCAACAGAAATTTAACAGCAAGACCTTCAAGGTCATCCACCATCTGAACAGTTTCGTACGAGGGACTGCTTCACAAAGAGAAGTATTTGCATCACTGTCAAAAAACAGCTAAGACAACTACTAAAGGAAAAAAAAAAGCAACAAAATTTTAAAAGACATTGGGTAAAGGTAGAGAAACAATTGCCCATTAACTGATCTTTAGATTACTCTGCAATACCTAATTTCACTTACAAGTAAAATTTTAATATCCCATATACATCCCCATTCTTCATTGTCACTTTTATATGAGCTTTTACTGTCTTATAGATAAAAATGAGTGCAACAGAAACAAACTCCCCAGGCTACATGTATTCATACATGATTATTACAACTTCAAGTGTTTTAATTCATGTACAGGATGATATGCTTTAGCGTTAGCATCTATACGTTTATATCATTTTTCTAGAATCTACATACAAATTGTCACAATGTGCACACTCACAAGACATGTAGCATTTTAGGAAATTATTTGGACTAAAAATGCACCTGTATTTCTGGCTTTAAATTATATACACTATTTCTCCCACCACCACCACATGCTTGCATTTTCCCATGTGATGTTAAAATGAGACTGTTCCACATTAAATTTCATCTGTAGCATTCCCAGTCACGGCTATATTCTATTAAGATTTCCCTGTAGCTTTATCCCGACTCTCCTCTGTCTACTGTTTTCAAAGCAAGGTATGGTCAGGTTTACTCCCGTTTCAAGGTCATTTATACAGAAGCTAAATGAGATCTGCCCTAGTACAGAACTCAGGGGAACTATATATGTTACCTTTCTTTTTCTACTGTCTTCTATTCACAGTTGTGGGGAAGTGTGTGTGCGTGTATGTGTGTGTGTGTGTGTATGTTTTACTATCTCTTTTGAACTTTGTTCTCAAACACAATTTGCTCAGTCTATTGATACACTTTATGGACATGAAGAAATAGCCATTATAGGAAAACAGCATTCTTATATTCATTATAAAGGGAACAAATGTATCTACAATAATACATGTTAAAACTCAAGTTTGGGAGGAACATATTGAAAATCATAAGAATAAAAACAGATAGTAAAGCTGTTACTGTATGAACATCTTTACATGCAGTTTCAAGTTTTAAAGAGTTATCCAAAATTTATCACCCTCTTTTAAATTTTTTTTTTGTAGAATTCAGTCTTCCACTTTGAAGGTTTCATATACATATGATTTACTAAGTTTTGAATGGAACATTTTATGTATCTGTCAGGAATATTTTTAATTATATGTATTGTTTTAATAAAAGTAATGGTGTTAAGCTTTGTAATATCTCAGTAGATTTATTTTAAGGACACTAGAAATTATTATCACATTTAGCCTTAAAAATACTGTGCTGTGAGATTAATCATTTCAAATTTGTTATATTTTAGTGGTTGGATTGTAAATCAGGAATGTCAATTTTTATGTGCTCTTCTTAACGTTAGAATATTTAATAGAAAGCACTTTTTAACATTAGAAAATTGTAGCATTATGTATCACTTATTTCTGGGATCTCCACCAGGCAACCATAAATAATTCTGAGAATTTAGTTTTTACTATAGGTATTTGTTCCCTGGAACATTGCTATAAGCAAAAGAGATTATAGAGATTTTTTTCCTATAGTGTTTGTGTAGGTAGTCAAACATGGAGTGTCTTCCCTTAGAAATATCTGCTTTGCCTCTTCATACTCACACATTTGAAACACACACTCATTCCTGCATGTAAAAGACCATATAGAGAGGCCCTGAGAGAATGGAGAGAAGAAAAAGGGCTCAGCTGAACTCAACCTTCCAGTGGCCTTTGCCAAAACATGGCCATCTTGGTCCCTTAGTCCAGTCATCAACTGAATACCCTCAAGTGATCCAAACTGATGCTACATGAAATAGAACACTCTTCCAGCCTAGCTCTTTCAAATCATTAATGGCCCAGATTATGAGCATATTAAAATGATTGATATTGTTTCAAGCCACTAAACTTTGGGTTGGTTTCTTAAGCATCAATAGATAAATGGAAAACTACCTTTCAGACTGTATTAAAATACTGATTGTATAAAATATAGTTTCTATATATTTACAAATAATCTTTTCCTTAAAAATCTATTATTTATTCAATAAAAAACAAAAGAGCACTTTAGCTCCTTTTTCTGTGTTCTCATAAGATTTTTTATATCTTCCATCACAGAGTTTTGTTTTGTTTTGTTTTTTTAAAACACTGTATTTCAGTTATGGGTTTATGTGTCTTGTTTCTTTCTCACAGAACAGCCAAAAAACACACAATACATGTATAAAACAATAGTTTTGAAGACACTAAACATTAAACAATAAGGATCATTGAAAGACAGGAGAAAAATGAAGTGACCCCAGGATTTCCCTTCCACAACTTGAGGAGTTGAGAGTCAGATCAAGCATCTGGCATTCACAGGAGAAAGTACTGGAGAGGAGAGAGAGGTACAAAGAGGGAGAGAGTTCTGTATATCCACAGAAGGTCCAGCTGGAGTATTCAGCTGAGTAATGATCATATGAGAGAGTTAACTGAGGCCAGGGGAAAAAAAAACTTGAAAGGGTTAAAGGTAACAGGGTGCAGCCCTCCCATAGGTCTGAACAGTACCTTGCTTATCAACCAGACTAGAAAGGGGCACTGGGTAGAATTCACAGAAATGTCTTGCTTAATAGTAAGGAATAACTAGCCCTTGACTAAGCACTTCTCCATTACCACATAACACATCTTAAAAACAAGATGTGAAATGATCAAACCATTTCTACATTGCTTAACCACATCTGAGAACAAAACTCAAGAACCCTTATAGAAATACAAAACTATCCAGCACCCAACTAGGTAAAATTCACAAAGTCTGAGACAGCCAATAATTTTTTTATTGCTTGCAAAGAAACAAGAAAATACAACTGTAAAGAGAAAAAGCCATCAATCAAAATGAAACTTAAATTGACACAGATGTTAGAATTAGCAGAGGATATTAAAATAATTATAACAAATTCCACATGCTCAAAATATGAAGGAGAGATATGCAACTTCTATATTTTTAAAAAGACTTAAACTTCTTGACATGAAAACTACAACATGGGAGATAAAAATACACTGGATAGAACTGACAGAGATTAGATAGAAGAAATTACACTTTCATAATTAATTTGCTTCACATATCTACTGACAAATATTTGGGGGAAAAACTTAATAGAACATGTGTTTAGAGTTAATAGGAAAGAGTAAGGAAGATAAATATTTTTCTGTAGTTGCACAGTAACCTAGGCAGCTTGCACACACCTTATTTTATTCTCACAATATAATAATCCTCACAACAATAACAATCTCATTTGATTCTCATAGTAACATTATCCTTATTTTCAAAATGAGAAAAATGAAGCTCAGAGAACTTCAGGAAATTGTGGAATATTACAGTGCTGGAGATGGTAAAAGCCAACATTTGATTCCGTGTCTTTCTGGGGCTTTCATGCCAGACTTCCTTTGGTTTATTTCTTTGACCTCCTGAACATCAATTTCCTGGAACAAAATGATGGTTCTATTTTCCACCATCCTATCCACATCACAATCGGCAGGAAAGAGGAAAATAGGAAGAGGAGACATTTACCTTCCTGTGTAGGACATTCCCACTGTAATGTGTTCCCTTTCCTCCACATCTTCACCAACATGTTATGTTATTTCTTTTTTTTTTATAATAACTATACTAACAGGTGTGAGGTGATATCTCATTGTGGTTTTAATTTTCATTTCCCTGATAATTAGTAATATTGAGAATCTTTTCATGTACCTGTGGGCCATTTGTATTTCTTCTTTAGAAAACATGTCTATTCAGAGTTTCTGCAAAATGTTAAATTGGATTGTTTGGGTTTTTATTGCTATTGAGTTGTGTGTGCTCTTTATATATTTTCAATATTACCCCATTAACAGATATATGATTTGCATTTTCTCCCATTCAGTAGGTTGCCTTTTCATTTTGTTGATGGTTTTCTCTGTTGTGCAGAAGCTCTCTAGTTTGATACAGTTCCACTTACTTATTTTTTCTTCTGTTGCCCTGGCTTTTGATGTCAAAATGATCACATATTTTACTTTCATTCTTTTCTTTTCCCCTGTCTTTTTTTTGGATTATTAAAATAATTATGCACCGGTTCTTGTATTATTTATATTTACCCATGTAATATCACTTTCTGGTTTTCTTTATTTTTTTCTTGCTTTCTCATGTTTTCATCTGCTCACATTCTTTCAGTTTTAGTGAAAAACTTAAGTGATTTCTTTGTTTTTCCTGTTTTCATTTGTTTGTCTTAATGTGGGCCTGCCAGCAATATCTTCACTCAGTTTTTATTTATCTGAAACTATCTTTATTTCAATATCATTTTAGAAGAATACATGTTTCTGAATATAGAAATCTAGATTGACATTTATTTACTTCAGTAGTTTACAGCTGACTCTCTTCTGGCTTCCATATTTTCTGTGAAGGATTAGATGAAATGAAAATGATATGTTCGGGGACCTTCAGGATTGTGGAGAAGTATGAGGTGGAGATCACCTTCCTTCCCACAAATACATCAAAAATACAACTACGTGTGGAACAACTCCTACAGAACACCTACTGAACACTGGCAGAAGACCTCAGACTTCCCAAAAGGCAAGAAACTCCCTGCGTACCTGGGTAGGGCAAAAGGAAAAAGAAAAAACAGAGACAAAAGAATAAGGATGGGACCTCTGAGAGGGAGCTGTGAAGGAGGAAAAGTTTCCTCACACTAGGAAGCCCCTTCACTGGTGGGGAAGAGGGGTGGGTTAGGAGAAGCTTCGGAGCCATGGAGGAGAGCATAGCAACAGGGGTGCAGAGGGCAAAGCGGAGAGTTTCCTGCACAGAGGATCAGTGCCGAGCAGCACTCACCAGCCCGAGAGGTTTGTCTGCTCACCCGCCGGGGTGGCCAGGGGCTGGGAGCTGAGGCTCAGGCTTCAGAGCTCAGATCCCCGGGAGAGGACTGGGGTTGGCTGCGTGAACACAGCCTGAAGGAGGCTAGTGTGCCACAGCTAACCTGGAGGGAGTCCAGGAAAAAGTCTAGAACTGCCTAAGAGGCAAGAGACCATTGTTTCGGGGTGTGAGAGGAGAGGGGATTCAGAGCACCGCCTAAACGAGCTCCAGAGACGGGCATGAGCCACAGCTATCAGTGCAGACACCAGAGACAGGCATGAAAAGCTAAGGCTGCTGCTGCAGCCACCAAGAAGCCTGTGTGCGAGCACAGGTCACTATCCATACCTCCCCTTCCAGGAGCCTGTGCAGTCCGCCACTGCCAGGGAACCATGATTGAGGGACAACTTCCCTGGGAGAACAAAAGGCGTACCTCAGGCTGTTGCAATGTCATGCTGGCCTCTGCCTCCTCACCCGTCATTCTGTACCCCTCCCTCCCCCCAGCCTGAGTGAGCCAGAGCCCCCTAATCAGCTGCTCCTTTAACCCCGCCCTGTCAAGGCAGGGAACAGACATGCTCAGGTGACCTACATGTAGAGGAGGGGCCAAACCCAAAGCTGAACCCCAAGAGCTGTGCAAACAAAGAAAAGAAAGGGAAATTTCTCTGTGCAGCCTCAGGAGCAGCAGATTAAATCACCACAATCAACTTAATGTAGCCTGCATCTGTAGAATACCTGAACAGACAATGAATCATCCCAAAACTGAGGCAATAGACTTTGGGAGCAACTGTAAACTTGGGGTTTGTTTTCTGCAACTAATTTGTTTCTGGTTTTATGTTTATTTTAGTTTAATATTTAGACCTTATTATCATTGGTAGATTTGTTCAATGATTTGGTTGCTCTCTTCCTTTTTTAAAAAAATATATATATTTTTTTCTTTTTCTCTTTTTGTGAGTGTGTATGTGTATGCTTCCTTGTGTGATTTTGCCTATATACATTTGCTTTTACCATTTGTCCTGGGTTCTGTGTGTCCATTTTTTTTGTTTGTTTGTTTGTTTTTGATTTTGTTTTTTGTTTTTTTATTATAGTTTTAGGTGCTTATTATCATTGCTGGATTTGTTTCTTGGTTTGGTTGCTCTCTTCTTTCTTTTTTTATTACTTTTTAATTTTTAATAATTTTTAAAATTTTATTTTAATAACTTTATTTATTTTATTTATTTATATTTTTTCTTTCTTTCTTTTTTTTATCTCCCTTTTCTTCTGAGCCAGGTGGCTGAAAGGGTCTTGGTGCTCCAGCCGGGGGTCAGGCCTGAGCCTCTTAGGTGGGAGAGCCAATTACAGGACATTGGTCCACCAGAGACCTCCTGACCCCTCATAATATCAAATGGCAGAAGCACTCCTAGAGATCTCCATCTCAACGCTAAGACACAGCTCCACTCAAAGACCAGCAAGCTACAGTGCTGGACAACCCATGCCAAACAACTAGCAAGACAGGAACACAACCTCACCCATTAGAGACAGGCTGCCTAAAATCATAGTAAGTTCAGAGGCACCCCAAATCACACCACCAGATGTGGTTCTGCCCACCAGAAAGACAAGATCCAGCCTCATCCACCAGAACACAGAAACCAGTCCCCTCCACCAGGAAGCCTACACAACCCACTGAACCCACCTTACCCACTGGGGGCAGACACCAAAAACAACGTGAACTACAAACATGTAGCCTGCGAAAAGGAGACCTCAAACGCAGTAAGTTAAGCAAAATGAGAAGACAGAGAATTAAACAGCAGATAAAGGAGCAAAGAAAAAACTCACCAGACCAAACAAATGAAGACGAAATAGGCAGTCTACCTGAAAAAGAATTCAGAGGAAAGATAGTAAAGATTATCCAGAATCTTGGAAATAGAATGCAGAAAATATAAGAAACGATTAACAAGGAACTAGAAGAACTAAAGGGCAAATAAACAATGATGAACAACACAATAAATGAAAATAAAAATTCTCTAGAGGGAATCAATAGCAGAATAACTGAGGCAGAAGACCAGATAAGTGACCTGGAAGATAAAACAGTAGAAATAACTACTGCAGAGCAGCATAAAGAAAAAAGAATGAAAAGAATTCAGGACAGTCTCAGAGACTTCTGGGTCAACTTTAAACACACAAACATCTGAATTATAAAGGTCCCAGAAGAAGAAGAGAAAAAGAAAGAGACTGAGAAAATGTTGAAGAGATTATAGTTGAAAACTTCCCTAATATGGAAAAGGAAATAGTCACTCAAGTCCAGGAAGCACAGAGTCCCACACAGGATAAAACTAAGGAAAAATATGCCAAGACACATACTAATCAAACTATCAAAAATTAAATACAAAGAAAAAATACTAAAAGCAGCAAGGGAAAAGCAACAAATAATATACAAGGGAATCCCCATAAAGTTAACAGCTGATTTCTCAGCAGAAACTTTGCAAGCCAAAAGGGTGTGGCAGTACATATTTAAACTGATGAAAGGGAAAAACTTAAAACCAAGATTACTCTACCCAGCAAGGATCTCAGATTCGACAGAGAAATTAAAACCCTTACAGACAAGCAAAAGTTAAGACAATTCAGCACACCAAACCAGCTTTACAAGAAATGCTAAAAGAAATTATCTAAGCAGGAAACACAAGAGAAGGAAAAGCCCTAAATTAACAAACCCAAAACAAATAAGAAAATGGAACACGCATATCGATAATTCCCTTAAATGTAAATGGATTAAGTGCTCCAACCAAAAGACATAGACTCGCTGAATGGACACAAAAACAAAACCCATATAGATGCTGTCTACAAGAGACCCACTTCAGACCTAGGGACACATACAGACTGAAAGTGAGGGGATGGAAAAAGATATTCCATGCAAATGGAAATCAAAAGAAAGCTGGAGTAGCAATTCTCATATCAGACAAAATAGACTTTAAAATAAAGACGATTACAAGAGACAAAGAAGGACACTACATAATGATCAAGGGATCAATCCAAGAAGAAGATATAACAATTGTAAATATTTATGCACCCAACATAGGAGCACCTCAGTACATAAGGCAAATGCTAACAGCCATAAAAGGGGAAATCGACAGCAACACAATCATAGTAGGGGACTTTAACACCCCACTTTCACCAATGGACAGATCATCCAAAATCAAAATAAATAAGGAAACACAGCTTTAAATGATGCATTAAACAAGATGGACTTAATTGATATTTATAGGACATTCCATCCAAAAAAAAAAAAACAAAATACACTTTCTTCTCAAGTACTCATAGAACTTCTCCAGGACAGATCATATCTTGCATCACAAATCAAGCCTTGGTAAATTTAACAAAATTGAAATCGTATCAAGTATCTTTTCTTACCACAATGCTATGACACTACATATCAATTACAGGACAAAATCTGTAAAAACTACAGACACATGGAGGCTAAACAATACACTACTAAATAACCAAAAGATCACTGAAGAAATCAAAGAGGAAATCAAAAACTACCTAGAAATAAATGAAAATGAAAACACAACAACCCAAATCTTATGGGATACAACAAAAGCAGTTCTAAGAGGGAATTTTATAGCAATACAGTCCTACCTCAAGAAACAAGAAACAGCACAAATAAACAACCTAACCTTACACCTAAAGCAATAAGAGAAAGAAGGACAAAAAATCCCCAAAGTTAGCAGAAGGAAAGAAATCATAAATATCAGATCAGAAATAAATGAAAAAGTAATGAAGGAAAGGATAGCAAAGATCAATAAACCTAAAAGCTGGTTCTTTGAGAAGATAAAAAAAAATGATAAAACATTAGCCAGACTCATCAAGAAAAAAGGGCAAAGACTCAAATCAATAGAATTAGAAATGAAAAAGCAGAAGTAGCAACTGACACTGCAGAAATACAAAGGATCATGTGAGATTACTACAAGCAGCTATATGCCAATAAAATGGACAATCTGGAAGAAATGGACAAATTCTTAAAATAGCACAACCTTCCGAAGTTGAACCAGGAAGAAATAGAAAATATAAACAGACAAATCCCAAGCACTGAAATTGAAACTGTGATTAAAGATTTTCCAACAAACAAAAGCCTAGGACCAGATGGTCTCACAGGCAAATTCTATCAAATATTTAGAGAATAGCTAACACCTAACCTTCTCAAAATCTTCCAAAGGATAGCAGAGGGAGGAACACTCCCAAACTCATTCGATGAGGCCACCATCACCCTGCTACCAAAACCAGACAAAGATGTCACAAAAGAAGAAAACTACAGGCCAATATCACTGATGAACATAGATGCAAAAACCCTCAACAAAATACTAGCAAACAGAATCCAACAGAAAATTAAAAGCATCATACTCCATGATCAAGTGGGGTTTATTCCAGTAAAACAAGGATTCTTCAATATATGCAAATCAATCAATGTGATAAACCATATTAACAAATTGAAGGAGAAAAACCATATGATCAACTCAATAGATGCAGAAAAAGCTTTTGACAAAATTCAACACCCATTTATGATAAAAGCCCTCCAGAAATAAGGCATAGAGGGAGATTACCTCAACATAATAAAGGCTATATATGGCAAACCCACAGCCAACATCATTCTCAATGGTGAAACATTGAAACCATTTCCACTAAGATCAGGAACAAGACAAGGTTCCCCACTCTTACCACTATTATTCAACATAGTTTTGGAAGTTTTAGCCACAGCAATCAGAGAAGAAAAATAAATAAAAGGAATCCAAATCGGAAAAGAAGTAAAACTGTCACTGTTTGCAGATGACATGATACTATACATAGAGAATCCTAAAGATGCTACCAGAGAACTATTAGAGCTAATCAATGAATCTGGTAAAGTAACAAGATACGAAATTAATGCACAGAAATCTCTTGCATTCCTATACACTAATAATGAAAAATCTGAAAGAGAATTTAAGGAAACACTCCCAGTTACCATGGCAACAAAAAGAATAAAATACCTAGGAATAAACCTACCTAAGAAGGCAAAAGACCTGTATGCAGAAAACTACAAGACACTGATGAAAGAAATTAAAGATGATTCAAATAGATGGAGAGATATACCATGTTCTTGGATTGGAAGAATCAACATTGTGAAAATGACTATACTACCCAAAGCAATCTACAGATTCAATGCAATCCCTATCAAACTACCAATGGCATTTTTCACAGAACTAGAATAAAAAATTTCACAATTTGTAGGGAAACACAAAAGATCCTGAATAACCAAAGCACTCTTGAGAAAGAAAAATGCAGCTGGAGGAATCAGGCTCCCTGACTTCAGACTATACTACAAAGCTAGAGTATTGAAGACAGTATGTTACCTGCACAAAAACAGAGATATTGATTAATGGAACCGGATAGAAAGCCCAGAGATAAACCCACACACATATGGTCACCTTATCTTTGATAAAGGAGGCAAGAATATACAATGGAGAAAAGACAGTCTCTTCAATAAGGGGTGCTGGGAAAACTGGACAGCTACATGGAAAAGAATGAAATTAGAACACTCCCCAACACCATATGTAAAATAAACTCAAAGTGGATTAAAGACCTAAATGTAAGGACAGACACTATAAAACTCTTAGAGGAAAACATAGGCAGAACACTCTATGACATAAATCACAGCAAGATCGTTTTGACCCTCTTCCTAGAGAAATGGAAATAAAAACAAAAATAAACAAATGGGACCTAATGAAACTTAAAAGCTTTTTGCACAACCAAGGAAACCTTAAACAAGCCAAAAAGACAACCCTGAGAATGGGAGGAAATATTTGCAAACGAAGCAACTAACAAAGCATTAATTTCCAAATTACACATGTAGCTCTTGCAGCTCAATATCCAAAAAACAAACAACCCAATCTAAAAATGGGCAGAAGTCCTAAGTAGACATTTCTCCAGAGAAGGCATACAGATTGCCAGCAAACACATGAAAGGATGCTCAACATCACTAATCATTAGAGAAATGCAAATCAAAACTACAATTTGGTATCACCTCACACTGGTCAGAATTGCCATCATCAAAAAATCTACAAACAATAAATGCTGGAGAGGGTGTGGAGAAAAGGGAACCCTCTTGCACTGTTGATGGGAATGTAAATTGATACAGCCACTATGGAGAACAGTATGGAGGTCCCCAAAAAACTAAAAATAGAACTACCATATGACCCAGCAGTCCCACTACTGGGCATATGCCCTGAGAAAACCATAATTCAAGAAGAGACATGTACCACAATATTCACTGTAGCACTATTTACAATAGCCAGGACATGGAAGCAATCTAAGTGTACATGGACAGATGAATAGATAAAGAAGAAGTGGCACATCTATACAATGGAATATTACTTAGCCATAAAAAGAAGCGAAATTGAGTTATTTTTAGTGAGGTGAATAGACCTAGAGACTGTCATACAGAGTAAGTCAGATAGAGAAAAACAAATACTGTATGCTAACACATATATATATGGAAGCTAAAAAAAAAAAGGAAGGTTTTGAAGAACCTAAGGGCAGGACAGGAATAAAGACACAGACGTGAAGAATGGACTTGAAGATACAGGGAGGGGGAAGGGTTAGCTGGGACGAAGTGAGATAGTGGCATGGACATATATACACTACCAAATGTAAAATAGATAGCTAGTGGGAAGCAGCTGCATAGCACAGGGAGATCAGCTTGGTGCTTTGTGACCACCTAGAGGGGTAGGATAGGGAGCGGGTGAAGGAGATGCAAGAGGCTGGGTTTGTAGGGTTATATGTATACATATAGCTGATTCACTATTTTATACAGCAGAAACTAACACACCATTGTAAAGCAATTATACTCCAATAAACATGTTAAAAAGAACTGATTTGCCCTTTTTTTTTTTCTTCTCTAGCTCTTTTAATGTTTTATTTTTCTTTTTGGTTTTTATTAGTTAGACTATAATGGTCCTAGATTGTATTTCCTTTGTGCTTATCCTTCTTGGACTTTTCTGAATTTCTTAAACTATGAGTTGAGGTATTTAAACTGTTTTAGAAATTTCTTGGCTTTTACCTGCTTCATTCACATTTTCCTTCCTTTCTGAGCCTCCAAATAATATTTTGGATATTTAGACTCTGTTCCACAAGTTCCCTATCATTTGTTTTTTCCCATGATTTTTTCTGTCTATGCTTCAAAATTAATTTTCTCTTGATATGTATTACAGTTCACTGATCTTGTTTTGTTTTCATACAATCTACTGATAAACCCAACAAATAGTCTTAATTTCAGTTATTGTATTTTTCAGTTCATGAATTTAAATTCATTTTTTAATATTTATCCTCATTCTATTTTGCAATTCTCCATGTTTTTGTCTATCTTTTCTACCTTTACCTCTAGGTATTTTTTTTTAACATAATCATAATTTAAAGTCATTTGTGTTAACTACAGCATCTAGGTCACCTACTGTTATGCTTTAATGTCTATTTTACACACTTGTTTATCAGTTCAATTTTCCTGTTTTTTTAAAATGTCTCATAACATTAAATTTAGTGACAGATATTTTCTATTAAAATGTTCATTGGCTGGAAGTAATTTAGCTCCCACCAGAAAGAGTTGGCCCATTCCTCTGTTAGGCAGAAAAAAAATATTGGCCAGAAACTTAATCAATATGTGGATTGAACCAGATCAAATCTGGGCTCCAGTTTTGGTTTATTGCAGATGACTTCCAGTTTGCCCTGTTCCTAGGACATGTCCCTCCATGTCTTTCAGTGAACATCTAGTATATTACCTTCTCAATCCCGAGAGACTAAGAGAAATGCACTTTGGTTTTCAGAAATTTTTAATTCAGTACTTTGGCTTGCTTTCTAACTCACACTTCTTCAGAACTTAGGATTTCTTTAAGACACCAGTATGTATGATGTTCCTTGAGTCCTCAATTATTTTTTTTTTCTGCCAGCTCTGTATAATCACTAAAACCTCTTCTGGTTTCTCCTCAATATTTGTCCTCTATCTAACCCTGTCAAAGAATCTTAGTCTTTGTGTAGCTTGACTTAGCAGATTTCCCCAGGGACAGCTGAAGATCCTTAGTTTACTCTGAGAGTTTCTCTGTTCTCTTGCTCTCCAGAATTGTGCTCCTTTTGTCCTTTGTGCCTCCACAACTCTCTGGCAACCATAATATAAGGTGGTTGTAATATACCACTTTTTCTTATTTTTATTTATGACAGGATTGCCATGCCATGGATAACACATTTTACTTGATAGTTAAAGCTCTCTCTCATTTTAAAATTACCAAATATTCAGTGTCCCCATAGCTGTAATGTTAACCTTAAAGTAACTCAATAATAATGAGAAAGAAAAGAACACACAAATGTTAAAATGTTTTTTTAGCTAAATAGTACTACACATAAAACTTTCCCTGTCTCAAATTATAAAGATGAATGCCCACTGGTTTAGGCAAAATAATCAGTTTCAAGCAGCACTATCTCTATCCTCCAGGTCTAACTTAAATGTTAATACCATTTCTGCTTACTGCCTTAAGACTAAGTTGTCTTTCTGGAAGAATCTTGTGTTCAGCAGAACTAATAACACTTTCATTCAGTTTGCACGTTACCTCCACTATAAAACTGCTGAACCTCTGTGAGTCAATATTCAGCATGTCTGTCTGCAGCTACAGAGCCTCCAAGACTCAATCCATATAATCTGTCTCCTAATTTATCTCCTTTGTACATAAAGTGTGCCCATTTCACAATCAAATGTTTTGATCTACTCATCTTCTCTTTTACCTTTCCACTAAAGCAGAGGAATGAAGCATAAAGCATTTCCATCATTGTGCATCTAAAGAATCCCAAGTAAGTCAAGCCGTGTGTGAGATGGGTTTTGAAAAAAAATTAAATTTTACTCAAAAAATATCTTGTAGTACAACAACCTATATAGCTGGAACATTCAAGATCAACTCTAAGCCCAATATAAAGCTGGAGGATAATGAAAATAAACAAAGAAAAAAAATGATTTAAATATTTCTTTCCCAAGCAAGTATGAAACCAAGGTGAATGTTGCACAGCATAAGGTAGGAAGAAATGAATCGTATATTCAATTTCCTAAGAATAAGATAAAATGACATTTAAAGTATCTTAAAATGGCACATTGTGCATTGACTTTGAAGATATTATTCCAAAGTTCTAATAATAGAGCATAATCCATTTCATGTAGACTTCAGTTAAATGTGTTTTTGATGTAATAATACATTAACATAATATTCTAATATTTTAGATTATGACTTCAGGTCATGACTAATTAATCTATGAGGTTTTATTAGACTTTTAAAACCTAGAAATAGTTGGTAAAAAGAAAAATGATGTTTTAATGACTATTTTAAAGCAGTTTAGTCTTTAAAAAGAAATCTGGTTCTAAAAGTTCAAAATTAAAATTAAAGTATAATTTAATGTTCAACTTCTTTCATTTGCTTCGACTGAGAATTGATAGGGACAGCTAAATAAGTGGGTGCAAAGAAGTTCATTTATACAGTACCACAATTTTTATACTGATAATTTTTCTTTATTTTGGGAGTCATGAAAAGGTGAAGGAGATTTTAATTTTTCTGGATGATAGAATATTGACAACTCTACCTAGAAAGATTTTTGCATATTTCCTATACTAAATGAATATTGATAATACTGAGCTATATGAATTAAGAATCATGAACAGGGGTTACAAGTTTTTCTAGAATCAGTTAATTTGATGCAAAATATGAGTATATTTGAAGGCAAAGTGCACATCTACAACTTTTCAAAATGAATGACTACAATGAGTAGACCTAGATACAGTGTATTCTCCCTTGAGAATAAAAACATATACCACAGACTGTGCAAAAAGATACCAGATGTCAGGATCCTTTAGCTGACCCCTTAATAGAAATGAGCCATCAAAAATTGCAAGGAAGGATCATTTGTGACTTTCCAGAATAATGCCAAAATCTTGATTGGAATTTATTCACTTAATTCATTCTTTCAAAAATCAAGTGGTAATTCATGAAATTTTCCAGCTTTGATTTTTATACTAACCCAATTTTTACTGATTAGTATTGAATTAAGTCAAGACAGACTTTAAAAACTATTTTGAACTATGTACCTACTAATGTGACAACTTAGAGGTGGACAAACTAGAGCCTAACAGCAAAACCCAGCCTCCTTACTTTTCCATACCTCATAATCTAAGAATGGTTTTTACATTTTAAATGGTTGAAGAAAATTTTTAGAAGAATTAGGTTTTTTGACATATGAAAATTAGATTAATATCAAAATTCAAAGTCTATCTCTAAAATTTATTGGAACAGAGTTAAATCAGAAATTGTGAAGAGTCTGAGAATTTACCCTAATTACTGATTACATGTTAAAGTGATAATACTATTTTGGATCTATTGAGTTAAATAAAATAGATTATGAAAATTAATTTCATCTTTGTCTTTTAATAGGGCTATTTGAAAATTTAAAATTATATGTGTGTCACATATTTTTATTGGACAGTGCTGTTTTGATGAATGGTCTCACTAATGATCTACCAGAGAGGCAAGAGTTCCATGTCTCTTTTAATAGGATTAACTGATCAATACAACAGAATAATTTTCAGATCTTATAAGAGATTGGAGTTACTTATACCAACAGTAACAGAGAGTATGACAAAATGATAAATGATGATATCAGGAAAATGGGGTCCATCAATTTGAAACCCCCAGTCCCCAATTTCCCAATTTCATTTTCCTTAAGAATTAACGACATTGCAAGATTCGATGGTTTTGGGAAAGATTTTCATCTTTAGATAAGCAGAGCCCTTAAATAGCTCACATCCGGCAATCACCCAAAATATCCATTATATTGCTACTATTTTCTAAGCTGCAGAGTACTTTTTTTTCACAGAAAATTTTACTTCAAAATTCAAATCTTTATAGAAACGGAATTATTCTGGTTAAATTTGTGTTGTGCATCCTAAATCCCTGTTTACCCATCCCAGCCTTACAATAGCATGAGAGGACCACGTAGCTTGGCTTGAAGATAAAAATGTGAAGACACAGTGAAGCCAGAGTATGAGTATGCTTAAGTCCTTCCAGTAGCGTTTTACTGTACTAAAATCAATGGCTATATTTTTAATCTGAAACCCAAAATTCAGTACTGAACCTTTTTAAGACTAGTTCTCAAATATATATTAATGTGTGACCTTGAAAATAAATATTATGATTTATGATTCTCCATAAATAAAAATGCACTTCCTAACCTTAAAAAAATCCACGCATAACTTTTAGTTAATTTGAACCATGTGAAACTGCCAACTAAGAAAATGATAAACAGTTCAACATGATAGATTAAAAAGATATTGATAATAGGTATAACAGCTACTTCTGTTGAATTTCTACAAACAGTATCTCTTCCATTCTTTTAAAATTATACCCCAGATTAAAACCAACATCAGAGATACTTAGTAGAAAAATAATTATATGTCAGGAAAGCTGGTTCTAAATTGTCTGAGAAAATCCTTCAATTATGCAGAAGAAAGGATCAAGTTGGTTAGTTGATGATCTTCTGAGGAGCAGTTGATAGGTTTTGTTGAGGATTTTCTGTCATGGATCAACTTTTTGCTACAGCCAGATTATATAGCCTAAGGAATTAGCTATTGAGGAAAGGGAATTTAAAGTCAACTTCTCCTTTCATGTTTTGAAATCAAATCTCAAATTATCAGCTGACTTATTGATACCCATCTTTAATGCTGTAGCTTTCTATGTCAAAACCATTACAAGGGGTTTCAGACTGTAGGAGAGCCATATATATATATATATATATATATATATATATATACTGTTATATACATATGCCAAACTATCCCTTCAACAATTAGGAGGGATATTCTTTTAATATTATTTGCAAGCCCAATAAACAAGTACATGTGTTTGAAAAAGACTCTAATTCTTACTTTGGACTCTACAATCAATTTCTCACACCCTGGTAGTTCCAATTGTTACAGGATGAAATTCCTAGTGAGAAAATTAAAACAGTTATCATTTATTTCTCCATTCTTCATGGAGATAATATTGTGAGAATATATAGGAGCATTGGAGTTTAGTGATAAGAAACTTGGGATATTAATTCATCCAACATCTATTGAGCACATCTTAATTGGACAGGATATTGGGAATAAAGAGATTATTTAAATCCTAGTCTGTTTCCTATAAGAATTCACTATTCAGTTGGGAAGGAAAGCCAGTGAATAGTACTTAGGTGATAGTTTAAGTCATGGGTATGTTTTTTTTAGTTACCACCCAAATTCTTATGAAGTTAGAAAAACACACCTCCTTCGTTCTACAGTGGAGATCATAAATGTGATCTTTTCTGTTTGTCATTTGTATAAGAAGCTGATTGCAGCTAAGAATGCAAGGATGTGGGGCAAATTATTTCAGTAGTAATATAGATGATACAGTACTGGGATGAGTCTGGTTTTTTAGGGGTTTTTTTTGACCGCGCCAGCGACATCCTAGTTCCCCAACCAGTGATCGAACTCGTACCCCCTGAAGTGGAAGGGCGGAGCCCTAACCACTGGACTACCAGGGAGTTCCCTGGGATGAGTTTTAAGAGACAAGCTGCTACAATGTACTCTAATGTTCTTCAACTACACATTTTTGTATGGTTATGACTGTCTTTTGTTTTGATGATTATATAGCCAGAAGGTAAATCATCCTAATTAAGAATCCAAAAACCTAATACTGGGAAAAATATTATACGTTTTCTAACCAATCTATAAAATCCTCTCTTTTTAAATACCTGTATAAGAGTGGTGGTGGGAATAGTAAAATACAAACAGCAATATGGTTGGGAGAAATAAAAGTGAGTGAAAGCATTATTTTTTTATGAATTTTGCAGGTCAATGATCTAGTTTATTGATAAAGATTTAGAAAACTACTGATGGCAACAAAAATGCCATTAACACCTTGATCTGAAGACAAGTGAGCTTGTGCTTGAATAGTTTCTTTATTCCATGTGTACCAAGACCTCTGAAATGCCAGATTCTGAGTGCTCACGATTTTACAACAAATGAATAAATGTTTCTGCCCTAGTTATTTCTTAGCTTCTTCATCTGAAATAGCTAGATTATCTTTGTTGAAATTGAACAGCTTTATCACCCCATTCCATTTAATAGTTTTAAGCAAAAGGGGACAAAACAATTTTGGGGAAAATAACTAATCTTTCACTACAGTCATAAATGGAACAAAAACAAGCCATTTTAAGGCTGCTGGCATTCAAAGTTAAATCTTGTCAGAAACCCAAACTGACTTTTTTTATATTTAGAAATCCTTCTGAAGAATTGAATCTGACCTTCTTCTGATCAACTTTCTATCATGTTGAAATTCATAATTGCCAAGTATCTTCTGTATTTGGGGACCAGTACAAAAAAAAATTTACTATGAAAAATTCTGGGAATATAAGAGAGTAAAAATGTTGTAGAGTCTTTGATCTCACAAGCAAAATGATATAACTTAATGTGCAGAGTTGAAAGTTGAAATTTTAAAGTTGTTTCTATTTTGAGACAGACCCTGAGATAATTCAAATGTTAGAAAATACTTTACAAAGTCTCTATGGTCATTGGCTTTAACCAGAAGAATAGATAAAAATTTGAAAACTATAAAACTATACACCTGCTGGATAATGGGGGTAAACTTTGTATTGTAAGTCAGTCAGCTTTCTAAGGTTTATGGACATTTCCTTATTGCCTTCCGGAGATAATATCAGTTGTTTATTGGATTATTGGCAATTTAGGATTTGAAACATTTTACTTTAAAAGTTAAATAAACCAATTATCTCTGGTTAGTTTACTTTTACTCTAGTGGCCCTAGATATGGATGAGATGCCATTTTGCTGTTTTACAGTTTTGATGCCAGTTTATGTCACCTTCTTAAGATCGTCCTTAATTCCCCTTATACAGAAGTTATTGCTACTTTAATTCCACAAATCCTTGTTAAAATATTGCTGTGTGGCACCTTTCCAAGAACCAAGGATATAAACATGAGAAACTCATAGTTGTCTACCCTCCCACAGGAAAGTACTTGTATTTTCTTTTAGCACTCAAATTATTCCGTCTGTGTTTCCCATTAGTTTCTAATGAAAGTCTCCTGTTTTATTCATCTGATTCTCTCCAGGACCTAGGTGAATGCCCACCTCATAGATATATTTGATGAATGGAATTGTTGAAGTATATCCTTTTTCGTAAAAATTTAATATCTTTTGCCTATTAAAGAGGATCACTTTCTATTTTTCATGACTAAAATGGTTTTCTAACATGAGAGAGTGAACGTAATCAGTATAGGAGAGAAGAGTACAAAGGAAAAATAAGGGATTTGTAAATTCCATTGTAAAGTAAACCATGGCTGTCTCTTCACCTTATATCCCCACACCTTGGCATGGAATCTGGCTCAAAGTGGATTCTAACAATGTTTTTTATTGATAAATTGATTAAGAAAGTGGGACAATTATGGGTGGAGTCGGTACTCCATCCACTACTTGGTGTATGATTTGGCATCTATTGTTTAATCTCTGTCTCTGTTTCACTCTCTGGAAAATAGATTTAATTAATATTCACAACAAGATTGGGTGTGAAGATTACCTGTGGGAAATGCTTACAACAATGCTTTGTAAACAGTAAATCACTAAACAATTACATTGATATTAATTATAATCTTAAAATATAAAAACACACTTTTTTTTTTTTTTTTTGTATTGCCTGGATAAAGAGAAAAACCAAACAAAACAAATGATCCTGATTTCTTTGGCACATATTTTAATCATGTGATAGGATATTTAGAATTTCTTTCCTGCCATTTCTTCTGTACTGTTATGGTTTTGTTGAATCTCTGCCATTCAAATTACAGTTTTGAATACTGATAAATTTACCTAGTAATTCATATGGTAATTAACATTTTTGTTCATAAGAATTTCCACTTTTAAGTCAGCCTAGGGGATAGTAAACCTGAAAATATTTCTGGTATATTTTTCTTAACCAGAGAAACTATCTTAGTAGGAGCTTCAATAGTTTTAAAAATATAAATGTTTAAGTTTTATCCTATACTTCGAATTACATGTTTTCATGTACCTGACCTCCCTTTGCTAAATAGAGCCATGAATATTCATAGAGATAATTATAAATTTAACATCACAAAAGTTTCCAATATTTAATTCTATTCATTTTCACTGTCATAAGTATGAGGAAGCCCTCAACATTTACCAAATAAAATTTAAGTTATAAAAAATATCAATTAGTTTTGAGTGCCTAATATGTCTTATAACTTGAGTTATAATAAGAAAATTATAAAGGTCTCATTTTTGTGTGCATTGTCTATTTGCAGTAAAAGTGAGACTAGTGAAAAGGCAGGAGACTTTCTAATGCCCACAGGGATCTTTCCCTATATGAAGACACCTTAAAACTTTCTGATACTTTAAGGAAATAGAAATAATTTTTTTAATGATTATTCATGGATTACTAACAAAATAAAACAACTTTATCTGCTTGTATTCTAGCAAATATGTTTTTCTCTTCTAGTACCAGATGTTATTGAAGAACATTATGTTAGTATACACAAATAAGAAAATTATAATATAATAATAAAAAATTTGGCAAGGTTAGTGAAGTAATAGGTGACCATTTTGGAAAGTACAACAAGAATTCAAATGTATATGCTCTATTTTATGTTTTAAATATGGATTGATTTTATTGGCACAAATCTTAAAAGTCCTAGTGTATTTTGAATAAATTGTACACGGGCTCCTGCCTTACTGATATTTATCAAATAACTTATTTAAATCATAGGTAAGGAGAAAAAAGAAAATGTTATTATATTTATTAAAAGTCTAATAAGTTAAATTCTTCACCACCTTTTTTCATATAAACTTATAATTAGTACACATGCTAATAAAACTCATGAATACATTATTTGGATTGGACTGTTCTTTCACCTTATCTCAACCCTTTCTTTTTTTACAACCTATTCCCAATACCAAATATTAATTTAAATACAGTGTGACCATGGTGAATTATTTTTGCCCACCTATGGGAGAAAAATAAACAGTCTGTGCAAAACTTTAAAAAATAAATAAATAAATAAAACCCAACTTTATAGCTACTGTTATTTGAATCTGCAACTGAACTCTTTAGAGAACTTGAAATTAATTGGATTTGCTTATGACTCAGTTATGAGCTTCAGAGGCTTAGCTAATATATACTTCTCTCCAAAATTTTATTTTACTAAAACTCGTACCTCATCCTAATTTAACAAAGCCTCTTTCTTGCCTTCTTCCTTAGAGGGCATGTAAAAATTATCTGTTCAATTGACATTGAGCATTAGAGGAAAGTGAAGCATAACAGTCAGACTATCAAAAAGTACCGGTCTTTACTCATTCTTATGGAAGGTATCAAAAAAAAAAAAAAATGGTACTGCAAGGATAGATAAGGCAAAACGGGACTGAGACATCTGGAACCAGAAATGATAGATAATAAAAGATAATAAACATGCAATCTTCCTTTACTTCATTGCAACTCTCTTTTCCAAAGTATCTGTTGCGGTGCCCATGTCTTGGAATAAGGTTATGAACAGTATTCAATGGTCAAATGAAAAAAAAAAAAAAGTTGTATAATATCCCTGTGAAAATGAATAAAGGAAAACCTCATTCAAAATGGAGTTGGGAAATCCTGAAAGGGGAGCACTCATGCATGTATTACTCCTCCCAGTTGCTTTATATACACCAGCAGGAAGAAGAAAGATATTCTTCTTTCTCAGCAACAACCCAGCTGCTTTTCTGGAATAAACTTGATTTTGCTGGCTAAACTGCTTACATTTTTGTTTTAAAGATTGACAATCCCCTTGTTATAGTTTCATAATATATACCCACATTATGAAGACCCTGAGAAGTAGTGCAGTCAAGAAATATATTTTTCTTTGTTTAGGTAGGGGATTCCCAAATTTATTTAAGACTAGAATATTTCTCCTTCCAACTCACCCACTAAACTATGCACCTAACACAGCTCTGTAAGACACCAGACTAGAAAAACTGATTTTCCTCTGAACTTGGCTCACACCTCTCATACTTTACACCGTTGGGTTGGGTGTTGCATCACTGCTAGTTTCTTAGCATGCCCCAGGACTTGAATGCACCCTTCCTAAAAGAAAAAAACTGTTCACAGTGAATGAGTCTTGAATACATGAAAAAGAGGTTCAGCTCAAAGCAGAAAAGTTTTCAAGTTGGAAATCCTTGCCGACTGTAAGATATAAATTGACTACCATTGCCAGAACATTCTAAGTGTAAAATTAGAAAATAAAAATAATGCTTCTAAAAATAAAAGTATATAAAAATCACAAACTTACAAGTCAGAATTTAAGTAACACTTTTATAGATTTTTATTTGAATTACTCTATTTTAAAACTAATATTGACTTTCTACTTAAATATTGGTATTTTTAATTGTTGATTTTGTTATTGTTTTTGAAAATAACTCAGTCAAGGCTTATCAAGCTCTGATGACAAAGCTCTTTCAGAGGACAAGATAATCACTTCTTGAATGGCAGCATACAGAAAATGAACATTGGCCTGGACGTTAAGAGATGTGGATTCCAGACTTGCTTTGCTACTGAAAACTTAAGTGACCTAAGGGAAATCAGTTAACTTTATCTGGCATTTAATATCCTCCCTTGAAAAATGAAAATGCTGAATAACCAGAGTTGTTGCTTTGATCTGTAATATCTTATGATTCCAAATGTAAATAAATCATATTCCAAAGCATATTTTAAGTAATACATGGAACTTCCACACTAGGAATGTAAATTGTCAAAGTGTGAAATTCCAATGTGGCTTGAATTTACAACTAACAAAAATTAGCATGTGTTAAAAATGTTTTACAGCTTATGCAAAAATTTTTCAAACCTCACATCAACTCCTAGAACAACCCTGTGTTTATGATATTACCATCCCCACTTTATGGACAAGGAAACAATAGTGCAAACAAGTTAAATTTCTTGTTTGTTGGTCACAGAGGGAGAAAACTCTGAGCTAAAGCTCAGATTTAAGCATCTTATTCCAAAGCCAATGGCTTTTCCACACGGCTAAAGGAGTTTTTCATTAGTGCATGCAATTATTCAGTTGTGTCAAATAGCACTGTGATAACTGTTTCTTGCTTACCTTTCTAATTATTTTTAAATGGAAGCAGTTGCATTTAGCAGGAAACGTGTTAATCTCTCTCTTTTCCAAAGAATAAACTGTACGTTTAAAGCCTTCCTGAGGTTTCTTGCTCAAGGTGGAGGCTTCTTTTTTTTTTTTTTTAAATATATCTTCATTGGAGTATAACTGCTTCACAATACTGTGCTAGCCTCTGTCGCACAACAGAGTGAATCAGCCATATGCATACATACATCCCCATATCCCCTCCCTCTTAAGCCTTCCTCCCACCCTCCCTATCCCACCCCTCTAGGTGTTCACAAAGCACCGAGCTGATCTCCCTGTGCTATGCTGCTGCTTCCCACTAGCTAGCTATTTTACATTTGGTAGCGTATATATGTCCATGCCACTCTCTCACTTCGTCCCAGCTTACCCTTCCCCATCCCCATGTCCTCAAGTCCATTCTCTATGTTTAGGTCTTTATTCCTGCCCTGCCAGTAGGTTCATCAGTACCATCTTTTTTTTTAGATTCCATATATATGCGTTAGCGTACGGTATTTGTTTTTCTCTTTCTGACTTACTTCACTCTGTATGACAGACTCTAGGTCCATCCACCTCACTCCAAATAACTCAATTTTATTTCTTTTTATGGCTGAGTAATATTCCATTGTATATATGTGCCACATCTTCTTTACCCATTCATCTGTCCATGGATGATTCTTTTGTTCTTCACAACTGATACAATCTTGAACTACCAAATTCCACTGCTGTAAATGTGTTAAGCACACTGCAAGGCTGGAAGAGTGCTACATTATTATCTTTGGATTGCTGTCATAGTATTAGTACTTATCTAATTATAATTATATTGCAAAATAAACCGTTTTTCTTTATAGTAGGCATTTTTATGTGGTAAAAAAATTCACTCAGCACTGTGTCTTGTTTGAGTATAACCTGTCCAAATCATCTACAAAATGTAGTTGAGAAACCTATGACTTTTACCAGCTACTAAGAGTTCAGTGATACATAGTCAGTGCACATCTGCTATGAATGTCAACCCAGTACACTCAGTTCTTCACTTGAGTTCTCCTTGGATACCAAGAGAGTGCTTTTAAACAGCCACTAATGAGTACCGATGCATCCCCTGAGACTGGATTTGTGCATACATACAGGACAAAGTAACCATTATATAAATACTTCAGTTACTGGAAGCACTTCAGTATTATTTAATCCACAATTTCAATACATTAATTACATGACACCCCCATGAAGTATGCAAGTGCTTTTATTTCCACAGGCAAACCAATGTAATTAAGCTAATTCTAAGTAAATTAAATGAAATGAGGTTGCAAGGGGAAGTCAACAAAACATTTGCCAAGATTGGAATTAAGGATATTTGATACCCATTTTTAAGCTCAAAATGTGGTTTCATAGACTATGCAGAATCCCATGAATATTATTCAGTTAGAAGACAATCAGAAGGCATAATCTGTTTTATAGGATCATCAACCTCACCTTTACAGAAGACTATTGTGTAGTAGCATCAATATACTGAATAGATGAACAGGATACTACTTGTATTTCAGAGAATTTATTTGGGGATTCATCCAAATATGTTTGTGAACATATGGGTGTAGGATTAAGTGAAAAGGAGTCTTACTTTTAAAGCTAAGGAATTAAGCCTCTATTAAAATGAAAGAAAGATTATTTCACAATAAATTTTTACAAAAATGTTCCTGAGTAGTTTCCTTATATAAAATTATTTTCATGTTATCATCATAATCCTGTTAAAAGAGCAAATTTGAAAGCCATCTGGCTATTGGTGGTGAGCATTTTAGAGCACAATATTTGCATAATATATATAAATGTATTTTGTTTATACTGAGTCTATTATGAAATGAAAGACTACTGTAGGGTGTGAAATTTAAACACTTTCATAGCATTATTTACAATCTATAATTTCACCCAATTATCAAGTCTTATTACGTTTGTTCAAAAAAAACAAATGGAGTGCCGAGAAGGACCTAAAGATGCAGACACACTAAATATAAAGAATAAGCTTAAGTGAAGTGCAAAGACAAAATCCATGTTGTCATTTAGTTTGGAGAAATGAGTCCATGAAATATTCTCAATTAAGTAAACCTGAATGGAAGCCTCCAAAGAAACAGGTATGAACTTGGCTGTAACGAAGATTCAGAACAGCATATTTTAGTCCTTTCAAAACAAGTACATACAAATCTTTGAAAAGAATATATTTTGGTTACAAATGCACACAGGGAATAATGATTTCAAAAATATTATCAACCAAAAAAATGTCTTTCTATATTTCCAGTTATTTTGTTCTGTTCTAAGTAATATTTCCACTGCTTCTACCAGTACTTAAGTGAGTTAAAGGTTATTGTCAAGAAATGTGAGCTCAATTTCTACCCTTAGAGACTCAAATGCTTTGTTCAAAAGAGCTAGTGATTTCTGTATGGTACCAGACAACTCTGAACGGCTCTGCTAAAGATTCTGAACCCATGCTGAGAACAAATGCCAAAAATCTCAAAGTTGACACAAGCAGAAGATGCAGAAGTAGTAAAACAAACAAGCTCAATTTTTTCAAACTCTCATCCAAATAAGAGTGAGGGCAGTGACTTCTCAATCAGATCTCAGTCTTGGCAAAGGAGTCATTGGTTTCTTAGACTAAGCAGAAAGAAGAAAACAGGGTAAAAAAAAAAAATCATACTCATTAGGCTGTCAGGATATTTGTGGTGAAAAGATAGTTGCTTGAAAAGAAGTAATAGATTGGGAAGATGAACATCTTTCTAAGCACCGCTCAAATTGTCTCTGGTCCTAGCACATTATTTTGCCTGTCTTAGGCCACAGGGATGTGCTGTAAAAGCAGACTCTATTTTTCCAAGGAATGGAATTGCTTTTTAATTATTTCTGGCTCAACAGAAGCACAAATCATAGCTAATTTTTTTATTTGATCAAGTGGCTTGAAAAATGGTGATTAAAATAGAACGATCTTCCAAACATATAGGTAAAAATACATAGTTATTCCAGAATTAAAACAGTATAAAGAAAAACACTTTCCCCTCCTCTTACCCCTCCACATCTTCCCCGCCGTGTTTTACTTTTGATCAAAATGGCTAAAGAGCAGACGTCTAAAAAAAAGAAAAGAAAAGACTCCCAAATATACAGCTAAAAATATAGATATCCAAGATTTCAATAAAAGAGGAAAAAGATAAACTCCCTCTGCAACACTATATAAACTTGTTTTCCCATGTAATTTACATTGATTCAAAATGGCTAAAGAACAGATGAATTAAAAACAAACAATAAAAGATATAAAGGTATTCCAGGATTAAAATGAAAAAGTGTAAAGATAAACCCTCTTACGCTTCCCCCAACACCCTATTTCTCTCTATGGGCTTTCTGTGTTCATATCCATGACGCTTTGAATTAATTCTTTCCCCTGAGGGATGGATTACCTTATCTAGTCTGGGCATTTCAGTAGTTGACAATGAACCCACAAATTAATCTGAATATAGAAACTAATTACAATAAAACCTGCCCAGTGTTCTCACTTAAAACATTTCCTCTCTCTAAATGTTAATCTTTAAAAGACCAAGGCAATTGGCACAGAGGCAATGTTTCCCATTTAAGGAACTTTATTCTTCCTATAACGACATGTGTTATTTCCAGTGAGAGAGTCAGTGAGGTGGCGTTATGCTTGAAGGTTATCGGTGCACTGTTTGGGTAATTGTATCCACATGGTCTAAAAGGTCAAAATGGCTAAAAGTTTTAAAGAGAATTTGAGGAAAAATGTAGAGAGAAAGTGGTTGACATAATAGCAGGAAAAGTCATTAAATTGAAAAGAAGTAATTGAAGTCATCTATCCCCCTGGGTGTCTCTTCACATTTTCCTGCAAATGGAGAAGTGTGTATATGGTTGATAATTCATTAGGAGTGCATATAAATATTTTGAGACAAATGCATATATATGTCCTCAAAATAGCATGAAAAATTACTGAATCCTTAGAATGAAGTTGATTTTTCAAAAGACGCTAAATATTGTTACCAAACTTTTTATAGCGTTAGAAAAATATTCTCTATGCATATTATGACTCTCATGTTTTTATTTCCAAGACCTTGTAATGCTTCGATAGTCATGGCCTAAGGAATATCAAGCTGTCAGCAGTAAAAAGTGATTGGCTTTTTTCCTGCAGAATCCCAGAATATAAAATTTACAGGAAATTTACAGTAGCCTTCTCCAATCCTCTCATTATGTAGATAAAAAAATAATTGAAAGTACAATGGATGAATTTTTCTATCTAAAGATCCTATGACTGAGACTTAAATTCTTTGTCTCCAAACCCATTCTTCTTCCCACCATGTCTCAGGATCTCACATAGTCTGATATACACACAAGCAGTGCAGATAATTATATCCAGGTGGGAGTGGATTTGTCTTTACTTCCATGGAATGTTTGGACTGAAGATGGTTCCAGGTGTAGGCCCTGCTTCAGCTCTAAGCCTGGCAAGGAAAAAAATAGTCATGGAGGAAATGCCTAGAGACTCCTACCCAGCTACTGATAAACTGCTCTCCTAAACCTGAGGGCAAAATAGAAATCACTATTTTAATTACTTTAAGCAGTTGCAGGAGATTGTGTGCATTAAAGCTCTGTTACATCATGTGTATCTTTGTTAGTGGTAGATAAAAGCAGCTCAGATTTTTTTTTTTCAATTCACAAATACTATCTAGAAAATTTAATAACTAACACAATGTTCTGAAATCGGCCTTCTGTTGCCACTAGTCAAGGACAGCTCTTGCTTTCAAGTCCTCTGTTCCCATGACCTCTTTTAAGGTATAAAAGTATTTGACTTCTGTATAACATTTGATATTGTTAAATAATAAGAATCTTGATATTTTGCTTCACTACTTTATTCCTCTCTTCGTATTTTGGAAATGCCTTTAAAGTGACAAATCTCTAGGATGCACTATGGATTTTTTTTTTTCCAGTTTTAAGGTATTATTAGTCACTTATACCTGAGAGTGAATGAGTTTATCAGATCTCTCCTGAGAACAGGTTTTCAGACAAAGCCTTGCTCCTGTCCTCAAGGAGGAACCCCTGATGGAGCATGTGTCCAGACTCTCCTTGCTCCTACTGCACTTTTGACAGCTCAGGTCTCTTCTCTCACTCCTTCATCTGCATCTCCCATTGGAAAGAATCCGAGCTCTGCCCTCAGAATAATTCTCTTCCCACCTTGTGATCATTCTTGGCATTGTTGTATATTTCCATGGTTTCAGCAAGGACCTATGTTGATTATTTCTAGGCATCCGTTATTGTTTCTGATTTTAGACTCCTGAATCTATGATTTCAACACTTACCATTGTTTGATCTTTACTTCCAAGTGTCCATTCAGACTTTGGAAATCTCTCTCTACTCTGGTGATTCCTCAGTCTTTCAAATTCACATCCCTAATAACATTTGATATGTTTCCTCTGAGGCTTGTTCATCTTCCTGAATTTCCTTCCATCCTCCATTGGTTATCTAAACCAGGTAATTCAGTCATTCTTGGCTAAACCTACTTCCTTAACCTTTTACACGCAATTGGTCCTTTAGTCCTGCCAACAAACCTATCTCTGGAATCTATGTATATTTATATATACTTCTAAATATAAGATTCTTAGGGGAAAATAAAACTCTCAGAAAGAATATATGCAGGGGAGTCAGCTTCCTTGTCAGAGAAATGGTGGAAATAATAATACAAAATAAATAGACAAATCCCTGACACACTTAAATAATTTAATAGTCATAATTAATTTTGACAGTGCTAGAATCAATTTTTCTGGATTACTGGAAGTAGTATTTATAAGCTAACATTGCATAAGCCTCATCTGCTCTGGTTAATGTTCTCCATTAGCTGAATACTCACTTATGTTGCTCATAGATTTTAGTATGAGTTGGTGTTGTTTATATTACTAATGTGGTATATACATAAATAGGGTGTTGAGTACATTAACTTAGACCTTAACCACCTAAAGGAGAAAGAAGTATTGAAAATTAAATCTATATTCTTGTTTTAGTTTGTCTAGTCTATGAATACCACATTTTACTTAAAAATTCTTCTTTCATGAAAAATAACTCTCATTCTTCGACTCATTCTGAAAGGACAAAGACAAAAGCCAAAATGATACTGTAGATAATTTTTATTGGAAAATTTCATCCAAGATTTAAGTTTGAAAAAGTTTAAAATCTCTAATAAAGACTGGAATCGAAACTTCTAAACATTTCACTAAATGTTGAGCCCTTAAAGTTTTCTCACTCTCATCTCAGAGCTCCCTCATAATGGCGCTAGTAATTCGTGTCAGAGAGGGTGGGTTGAGAGGCTTGTCATGGTTCTGCAGCGTCTCTCTTCAACTTACTCACATGCTCACAGTATAGTAAGGAATAAAGTCTTGCAGGTGACCACATTTGACCCAGAAAGCCAGTTCAAGAAACAAGTTTTTAACAGAAAAATGTTTCTGGTTACATATCTCTAGTCATAGATACTATATATTAAGTACAATTATCCCATGCCAAAATTTAAATAACTGTGAGTCTTAACCCAGTACATGCCAGCTTCTAGTAATGCTAAAATTGAAATTTAAAGTATAATTATATTAGTCATTTAGAGATAAAGATCCATTAAAATATGCATTTTAGAACATATTGCTTGATGTTTAACCACCTTCATCAAAAGTCTCCAGAAATATTTCAAATCCCTATTTCTTCTCAAAGCTCCTCCTCCAACACTTATTTAGTTAGGACAGCATTATATCACTCTCTTTTTACCTCAAGTAATATAGTTTTGGTCGAACTTTGCCATATTTTATTAATATACCTTACATCTAGTTTTGACTTTTCACTGTGACTTTCAGCTTATGAAAGAACTTAAGGCAGCAATCGGAGTGAGAACTTGAGAGGAGTTATTTTCCAGATCTCCCTTTGCTATTTGGAGGTCATTTGGAGGCATTATATCTGATCATAGGTATAACAATGCATGCTGTTAGGAGAGTGATATTAAGAAGGAATGGAGAGAAATTTTTTTTTTTTTAAAAAAGGAAGTAGAATACTATAAAGATTTGAAGGTTCTCTAACTAAAGCAACTACCCTCATAGACTGTAGGAATGGCTTAACAAGCAAACATTGACCTGGGGTGTCTGAAGTTTCAGATGTTAACCCAACGTGATTCTGAATTCTGGAGTACACCGAAGGGATCAATCCTTCTAATTTTCCTGTGAAGAAATAAGAAACAGGCTTTTTTGTGTTTCAACAACCTTGCTCATTAGGGAAGAGTAAATGAAATCCACATATATGAAATGATTTCACTCAGTGTTCCCTTTTTTTTCTCATGTGGATTTCTTGTCAACTGTTGTCACATGTAGGTTATCAGGATACCATTTAGCATGAAAAAAATTTAATGCATCATACAGAGTTAATTATCAACTAAGTAAGATGTCAATTAGAAGATCATGTCTTAAAAACCACAAGATAAACACATTTTAGTTACTATTTTTGTTATTTTCTAGATGGTCTTATTTATGTAAGCAAAGGAAAAAGATGTCCAATATCATTTTACTCATGCAAGATGGTCAAGAACCTAAAATGGGACAAGTCATAGAGAAGATGAATTTTCTTACTGAAACGACAAACAAAAATCAGAGTTATGAGTATTGATTTCTACTAGATTATTCTAAGCTAAAGAGAGAAATCTTTAACACATTTTTTTTTTTTTTTTTTGCTATTAGCATTTTAAGATTGAGAATTTCTGAGCACATGTAAGCATTTTGGGGGAAATTTCTAAAAAAAAAATCTCCAGAAAAGTTTCCCCCCAAAATGTTTCACTTTCATCCTTTTCTATTTTTCATTTTTCCAAATGCAAAACCCCAAGTGTTGGGCTGCAGCCCAAAGGCCTACAAGCCCTGTGCTTGCCCAACTTCAAGACCGAAGAAAGAGCCCAGAGACAATGACAGAGACATCAACAGTTTAATGGATGGGGGAGTTTACACATCTGAAGCAAGGTCCTGGAGCAACACCCTACTGTGTGCATTGGAGAGCGAGCAGGACATGGTGGCCGTCTTCACCTGGGGGGGCGAGGGGGTAAGGGGAGATTACCAGTTATAGGAGAATTGACATCAGGTGGGCTCATTAGCTACCAGGGAAACCAGTAGAGGGGCATGCCCCTCACCGCCCTTTTGATAAGAACAATCACTAGCTGGGGCTTGGGGCAAGTAGTAGGAAGGTCAGTCATGTGCTTAAGGTATAGGTAAAGCAGGCACTCGTCGGTAAGGGGACGTACAGAGAGCAAGAGAACAGCCATCTTGAGTGGCCTGACCATACACCAAGATAAATGATAAGATTTAGATAATGAATATTGTTATTTCCTTAGATTAAATCTAGGAATTAGAATTTTTGAGTCCAAATGTAAGGAAAATTTGGACTTTTATTATATATTACGATATATGCATACTCCAGCAGCATGTTTTTCTTTTATTCTTGCCTTTGCAACAAACAAAATTTCTTACTTTGTTTTCTTTATTTTTACCAATTTACTAATTGAAAGTGGTTTCTCACTGACCCAAGTCAGGAACTCTGGTATCATGGGTCATATCTTGTCTGTGACTTTTTTGAATAAAATTTTATTGCAATACAGACAGACCCATCCATTTGTGTCTTATCCCTGGCTGCTTTCCTGCTACAATGGCAGAGTTGAGTGTTAGGACAGAGACTTTATGGTACACAAAGCCTAACATCTTTACTATCAAGAGCTTTACAGAAACATGATTTGGTAACCCCTCATGTAAATGTAAGTTTGTTTTATTTTCTGAAAGTAGAATGATTTCATCTATTTTCACTTATTCCATTGTTCATTTATACAAACTGTATATTAAGGCATTTATTTGCCTTTTAAAAGGCAAATAAATTATTATTGACGAAGATTTTGTCATATACGAGTTTTAAGACAATATGTATACTCAATCTACCATTGCTTTATTGATTTATTAAATTTGTCATATTAATTTCTGGATATTTTCCCTTTGGCACCATCAGTTTGACTCTATGTACTTACTATAATGTATGTTTTCATTATAAGGGGGTAATTGCAATACATTTTAATATTTGCATCTATATTTAGAAATTTTCTTGGGTTTTCATTCATTTATTTTTTTAAATAGTAATTTTATGTATTAAAGTTTGTCCATTCCAAAAATTGTTCAGTTTTTTTTCTAATTCATTAATTGCAGAGATTAATTTTAGGGAATATAGCTCCTAATTTTTCAAGTTTTCAGGTCTTTGTGAGAATTATTTAAGGCAATGCATTAAATGTACTTGTCAAGTCCCTGATACATAGTAGGTTCTGAATAAATATTAGTCATTACATATGAGATATATATACTTATATATCACCAAGATAGATGTTAATTAAATTAAGACAATATAGTCAGATTAATCTGATTAATCTGTCTTTTTCTATATTTATTAACTGTGACTTTGGGCAAATGACTAGTACTCTCTAGGTCTTAGTTGTGTTCATCTAGAAAGTAGGGAAAATAAATACCTACCATGTGAGTCATTATGAAGACTAAATACAATGACGCTATTTTTAACATCATGAAGTGTTATAAATTATGCAAATATTCTTTATACTTCTGACTGCATATACTTTGTTATACTTAATATTTTTGTACTTAACCATTTTATCTTATTTTTTGATTAGTTTGAACCTTACCAGAAGTCTGGAAATTAACAAAAGACTTGTATAAGGAACATTTATTCAAGAAAACTGGCTATATCATGGTAAGGACAGTGAGCTTAGTGGTATTTTAACTTGTCCTATTCCCATCACCCTAACCCAAATATTTAGTAACCTTGAAAACCAATGGCCTTACGAGCCACTGGAGAGAACAAGATAACTTGGAGCTCACCCCAACACTGCATTTCCAGAAAACCACCACTGTTTGACCTGTCTGGCAGCTCCCTGAAAACCTCCATTTTCAGGACTCATTTTATTTTATTGAACTCAGATCTCTATCTGTGAGAATAGCCATTTCTGTATATAATTTGTTCCAAAAAAATCAGAGAAAATTGTTTAACATCACAATTTCCTGAGGCAGTTATACAAGTTAGGGTTGACAAGAGCCTAACCAAAAAACTTACAATGAAACACTGGGGACTAAAATGTCCAAGGTGGGCTTTGAAAAAGTCAAAAATATGTCTGGGAATCTAGAAGGCCACATGCATATGTTCAAGCATGGAACAAGATTCTGAGTTTCCCTTTGATTGGAGAAACTTAGCTCATGTGTCTAACTTTCAATAAAACTACCTTGACTGTTTTAGGGTAAGCCAATCAGAGCCCACCTTTTTAGCTAGGTTTAAAGGTAATCCAGACATATACAATGGAAGAGGTGTGGTTTGGATGCCTATTTAAATCACTAATAAGTTGCAAGCCATGAAAAAAAAAAAAAAAGATCCCATAGAATAATTCACACAGAGAACTTAGAAGTCTATGTATGGACCTAAAACAATTTTAAAAAGTACAAGATCTAAGGATGTAAAGTAAGATGAGTATAAATTTAGTTTCATCTTTCAGTTCCTCTCTCTGAATATTTTACACAAAATTAATTCTCTTCTGTATTTCCCTTTTTCAAAATGTATCTAGCAGCTTAAATTTGCTCTATGAGACACTAACACTTGATCAGACTTTATATGCTTCTCGTTTGCTTCATACACATAAGGCTTCCTGTTCATCTGCTCAAAAACATATTTTTCTCTGGAGAACAAAATCTATACCTGGCAAGTGTGCTCCACAGCGCAGCAAAACATTGGCCACTTCCTGAAGCTTAATAAATACTTGTTGCTTTGAGCTACGGCACCCAGCTAAAGGAAATACATAGGTTTACAGAGTAAGAGAAAGGTAGATTCCCCACTAGATTTTACACACTGTTTTTCTCTTTTTATATGTAACAATGCAAATTTTGCAAAATTACGAAGTCACCTAGCTTGCTCTTAGTGACAGTGTTCTGTATTTTTCCAAATTTATTTCAAGAGTTTTTAAACTCAGTGACTGAAAGATGTGAGAATAAAGAATATACACTAATTTCCACTTTGTGTATCTAAAATCATTTGAAGTGAGGCAATGCTTAAATATCTGTGTGTGTACATACATACATATACATTACACACACATTACTATATGCTAGATATGCTACCATATGGTCTTTTATTTTCATTTTTAGAAACATGTCTAAATCAGGAATCTAATAAGTAGCAGAGTCTAAACTGGAACACAGACTCACTCTACTGTATGATCACATATGTGTCATTTTGCTCACTCCCACCCCCGGGACCCATGAGTCCTACTCATTTATTTGCCAGATGAGGAACATGAGGACCGCAGGTCACATCAGGCATGATCTTACATCTAGGTTTCCTTACACCTAACTCATATATCTTTTAGATTTGTCCAAACCTCTTCACAAATATTTTTGAGTTATGAAATGTTTTAGAATCTTTTAGCGAAAATTAGCCTATGACTTAATCAAGGCCTAACAGTATAATGATTACATAAACTTTGAAGATGATTTTTTGTAAACTCAAAGTGAAAATTATTTTGCAAAGAGAATGCTGGATAAAAGACAATGGAAACCATCAAAGGTTTGGCACATTTTATTGCATTCTATAATTTTGTTGTGGGACAAACAGTTACCATTTTAAGGACTATAATAAAATGCATGTACTTTGGTTAAATATGTCACGCTATCAAACACAGACTCCACTTCATCTTTTTTACTCCAGAAGAGACATCCATGCCCTATAGTATTTTCAATAGAATTACCGACTATAGTTTGTTTTCACCCGAAATATGTGACTTTTTTCAAGTTAATGGATAAATTTGCTCATCTCTTTATTTATTATAAGGCAAAGATAAATAAGTCTTTTTCACTCAATCTGCTGAGGTAACTTGTGCCCATGCCGAAAGGTGATCTGTTCTAATCAACTTCACGAAGTCTGATGGAATTACACTGAACATATCTCATACCTGACACAACTACAGAATGATACAGTTCAGGACAAACATTGGTGACCTGAATAATACATGACAGACAGATGACCGGGTGAGAAAAGTAATTTTTCACCTACACCACTTGAGTTTCTTTATTAAAGGCTGAGACGTGTTTGATGGAAAGAAGGCTGCTTTGCCAGCTAAAAGCTGGTGTGTTTTATTAATAGCTCGGTCAGTATTCCCCTGCCATTTTACTATTTGAAACGTTATTTCGGCAGTAAAATACAATAGACATCTACTCTGCCTGAAAACTCGACATTTCAAAGACATTTCATAAGAATGTGAAATTGCTGGTAATCAGATATTACTACTTAATATACTTATATGGTCAGGAATATTAAGTTTACTGAATAGAAATATCAAATTTTAAATTGGGGGATAGATTATTTGTGAGTTGATGGTTCATAGTTGCTTATGTTTCCATTTTGCAACACAATTTATACAAAGAAAATGCATGAGAAAAAGTGGAGTCTATCATTGATAATAATCTTATATATTTCTAATGCATTATTTTAAGCAAAAGGAAATTTAATTACTTTAGAGGGGATTCTTTGACAAATACCCTGGCATTATTACTAAATTGTACAATTTAAAAGAAAGATATGATTTCGTGAAATGCTGAATCTTATTACTAAAAAATGCAGTTTTATCACTTTAAAGAAGGTAAATAAAACCATTTAATTCCAAAAACTGGTCTTGATAGACATATTTAAATGAAGAAATATGTCATTTATAGCTACAATATTTATCTCGCAGCATGTAGTAAATATACATAGTTTTTTTAAATAGCTTTTTTGCTCAAATTGATGAATGGTATGTCTCCCTTGTAATTATTAATTTATACAGGTATCTATAAAATACTTATTATGTTATAAGCCTTCTTTTAGGATCTGAGACAGCAGAGAATAAAGGATTAAAATGTGCTTCAGTGGGATATACATTTCAGTGGGAGAAGACAAATAATAATCAAACAAGTAAATTTTATACTGTGCCAGTTGGAGATAAGTCCTATGAAGAATAATAAAGCAGAGGAGGAGGAGGATTGAGGTTGTAACAATAGAGAATAGGGTGGTGAGGGAAGGTCTTAGAGATAAGACCATATTTAAACAGATGAAAATTAAACTAATCGTGAGATATGTGTAGAAAGAACATTTTAGACATAGATAACAGCAAACAAGTAGGCTCTGTGACGTATGTCATTGGAGTTGGGGAGGAGTTGGTAGGAGGTGAGGTCAAAGAGGTATGGGAAGTGGTAGGAATTGGGGAAGAAAAGTAAAGTAGATCATAGAGACCCATCTAGACCACGTTAAGGATTTTTGCTTTAATTCTGTCTAATGTGGAAAGCCACTGTAGGATCTTGAGCAATGAGAGACATGGTCTGACTCTGTTCTAACACATTTAGGATGATACATTCAGAATGCACAGCAGTGGGTGAAAGATGAAGGTGGTAGACCAATTAGAAAATTATTTCAGTAATCCAGATGAGCGATGGCAGTGCTTGGAACTGAGTGGTGAAAAAAGAGGTGTATAACATGGTTAGATTTTGGATACATTTAAAAGGTTAAACCCTTAGGATTTGTTGATGGTTTAAATACGGTGAATGTGAGTCAGAGGAGTCAAAGATGAGTTCTAGGTTTTGGTCCTAAACACCTGGATGGATGGAGTTACTAAACTGAAGAAAACTAAGGGAGGAGAAGGTTTAGGGAAGATAGAAAATCAGGAATTAGACTGCTGTATTGTTTTCCTAGGACTGCTGTGACAAAGTAACACAAATTGGGTGGCTGAAACCAAAGAAGTTTATTTTCTCACAGCTCTGGAGGCTAGAAGTCTGAAATGAAGGTGTCAGCTGGGCCATGCCCTCTCCAAAACCTCTGTGGGATCCTTCTTTACCTCCTTCAGCTTCAAGTATTCCTTGTTTGTGGAAGCATAAGCCCAATCTCTGTCTCCTGGCACATGGCATTCTCCCTGTAACTCTGTGACTTCACATGATCATCTTCTTATAAGGAAACCAGTCATATTGGATTAGGGGCCCACCCTATCTCTAACTTAACTAATTTTATCTGCAACCATCTTATTTCCAAATAAGGTGACATTCTGAGGCTTGCAAATATATTCCATCTTTTGTATTTTTTAATCACCATTAAAAAATGTGTATGTAGTCTCATATAGTATATACATAAATACTTTGGGACTTCCCTGGTGGCACAGTGGTTAAGAATCCGCCTGCCAATGCAGGGGACACGGGTTTGATCCCTGGTCCGGGAAGATCCCACATGCTGTGGAGCAACTAAGTCTGCGAGCCACAACTACTGAGCCTGTGTGCCACAACTACTGAAGCCCACTCGCCTAGAGCCTGTGCTCCACAACAAAAAAAGCCACCTCAGTAAGAAGTCCACGCACCGCAACGAAGAGTAGCCCCCGCTCACGGCAACTAGAGAAAGCCTACTCGCAGCAACAAAGACCCAACACAGCCAAAAATAAATAAATTTATTAAAAAATAATAATAAATAAATACTTTAATGAACAACTCTTTACACAAATATTGTTCTGGTATTTGGGAGTTATGGCAAAGATATAGCAAAAGAAGGAAAAAATTTATGCAAAAATTTATGAATATTTTTGTAGGTTTGCCAAAAAATTATGGACCAATTCATAGAAACTTTTGCAAAGGGTTTGAACTCCACTTTTATCATATTCACACCGGCATAAAATTTTGTGATTGGGGATTACAATTCAGTATTTATAATAAAATTGCATTTTGTATTTTTACATATTAGTACAACTAAGCTTTTTTTTTTTTTTTTTTTTTTTTTCAGCCATGCCATGCAGCTTGCGGGATCTTAGTCCCCAAACCAGGGATTGAATCCAGGGCCATGGCAGTGAGAACACCGAGTCCTAACCACTGGACTGCCAGGGAACTCCCAGCAATTTTAGAGTACTTTTTATATTTGTGGTTTCTCCATCCACATCTTTAATACTGATATGTATTTGTCTTAACTATATAAAATTGTGGTATTATTTTTTGCACAATTTGCTGGATTGCACTGTCATAACATTACATTTTCACTCAAATTAATAACCACAGTAAATTACACATTCCTCTTCATGTTTTTTCTTTTACAAAAACTTGAAATACATTTCTTCCCACCTAGATTTTAAGTAATCTATTTTTATTCAAAAATTATATAAATTAGTAAATCGGTGGTAATTTCTCAATTAATTCCAGATATCACATTAATATTCTAAAGCATCTTTTAGATACATGTCTATGTAGTTGTACCTATCGATGGTTGTACAAGGCATTGTCATGAAATGAATAATTTATATAAAATAAGTTAATTAACTCATAAGGCCAATTTATAACCAATTCAATCTCTTCCATTGAAGTTTTCTTTATTGAAAAATACCTTAGTATTTTTGGATACATTCTATACACACCTCAGAAGGCAGTATAGTCTATATTTCCCATATTTAGAATTTTAATTGATTAGAACCTTCTTTATTTTTAACTTATAACTATGTATTAAAATATTATAATACTTCCAGGGCTTCCCTGGTGGCGCAGTGGTTGGGAGTCTGCCTGCCAATGCAGGGGACACGGGTTCGAGCCCTGGTCTGGGAAGATCCCACATGCCGCAGAGCAACTGGGCCCGTGAGCCACAGGTACTGAGCCTGCGCGTCTGGAGCCTGTGCTCCGCAACAAGAGAGGCCGCGATAGTGAGAGGCCCGCGCACCGTGATGAAGAGTGGCCCCCCGCTTGCTGCAACTAGAGAAAGCCCTCGCACAGAAACAAAGACCCAACACAGCCAAAAATAAATAAATTAATTAATTTAAAAATATATATATTATAATACTTCCAGTTTCCTATCAGTTTTTTCTAGCACTTAATATTTAGTTTTTATTGTTATTTTTGACAGGTAAATGTTTAGTACTTGTAACAAAGAAAGATAGTGTTCACTAATATCAGTTTTTTCCTTTTCTCCCTAAGACAGTGCTTAGCTGTACTTATCCTGTCTGGCTTTTGGTGAGGCCATATGATGAGGCTCTGGCCAGTGGAATATGTAAGGAAATTATTAATGCCATTTAGGACTGATCTCTAAACTTCCTCTTGTAATTCTTGACAGTTTCTCTTCACTTGTGCATTGTTCATATTCTGAAATTTCAGTGGAGAATAGCAAGGCTCTAGAAAATAATAGACCAACTAAATTGTAGAGTATTTCCTAGAATGGAATGAAGAACTCCCAGAACCTGCAGTGAAGTGCAACATTAAAGACATTTATTGCATTAAACCATTTAAATGGTTTGTTATAGGAGGTGAATTATCATGTATAAAATAGGACATTCCTTTTCTCACTGCAATTGAATATTTTAGGAAGATAAAAAAGATTCCCTTTGTTCTGTTTAATGCCTTATATTTTAAATTTTCTATTATTTCTGCACTATCTAATAATTTATTTGCTTTCAACCATCTTGCTACAAAAAACGTTTGAGACAATTAATACTGCTATTTTTGCTCTTTTGAAGAAAATCTGACTCATGAAATTTTTCTCATGCTTTCATTTTTAATTTCTTTAGGTCTCTAATATGTTTCCTTTAAAAGTTACTTATTTCTACCTGGATACTTACAAAAGTTTTTTTTCTTTATTTTTGGAATCCTAGTCATTATTTTTCAAGAACAATCTGTGTAGATTTCCTTTCAGTAATTTTTCCCAGATAATAATGAGCCTTTGGGTAAATGGCCTTAATACTTTAAAAATTAATACTTTTTTATTATTTCTTCTTTTATATTTGTTTTTTCCTTCTTTGAGAAGAGTCATTATTTGTAGGTTAGACGTCCATAATTATCCTCTATCTATGTGATTTTCTTCTTTATAATTTTCTGTGCTCTGTGAATACTTATTGTTTGTCTTTTCTACAGATGATTCACTGTGTTTTATAGTTAAGCATACAATATATTGGTATTTTACTTATTTTATTTAATTGCACCTTCTTTTCACATTCTATGTTGTTCTTTTTTTTTTTTTTTTTTATGGCTGTGTTGGGTCTTCGTTTCTGTGTGAGGGCTTTCTCTAGTTGCGGCAAGTGGGGGCCACTCTTCATTGCGGTGCGCGGGCCTTGTGGTGCGCGGGCCTCTTATTATCGTGGCCCTCCCTTGTTGCGGAGCACAGGCTCCAGACGCGCAGGCTCAGTAATTGTGGCTCACGGGCCTAGTTGCTCCATGGCATGTGGGATCTTCCCAGACCAGGGCTCGAACCCGTGTCCCCTGAATTGGCAGGCAGATTCTCAACCACTGCGCCACCAGGGAAGCCCCCTGTTGTTCTTTTAAATAGTCCTCTCTTGCTTAATACATACATTTTACTGCTTGATTTATTTAACAATTAAAACACATATCTTCTTTAAATTTTTTTTCATGAATAAATTTGTATCAAAGGAGACTCTCCATTGAGTCCTGATGATATTCTTTTCCTTTCCATTTATCCATGCATGAAAGGAAAGCTCTTAAGGTTTAGATTGGAGAACCAGCAGGACTGGGGATTGACTTCAGATTGTTCACAAGTCTATCATACTCAGCTCAAGATGTGTTAGAATATGTCTCTGTGAAACGTGAAATTGGAGGACAGGTTGAGAGAAGTTTGCAGAGGAAAAGCTGACCTGCACAATGCTTATCAAATTTACAACTTACATCAGCTCTTTCAAAGCCCTTCATGATATGTAATTCCATTTCAGTCTCCCAGGCAATTGAAAGTGGTGTATTTAGTCCAACCAGAAGGAATATTTCCTTTCTCTAAGGTAGTGTTAAACATAGCAAGAAAAAAAAGAAGAGAGTGGACACATTTTCACTGTTGGCGAGTTTCTCAAAACTTCATTATAAAAGGGCAAAAGAAAAGTGCATATAGAGACTTCATAATTTAGTACTGATTTAGAATCTCTCTATTCCATAACTAAAAATCACTTCCCTATTTGACTTAGCTCCACTGTTAGTTCTTTGTAACTGGAGACATCTCAGACTTAGCTGGGATTCATTCACATATGTGTGGTGAACTGGTGGTCAGATTCATTTTTCAGAGTTAATTTACATAAGGATGTTTGGACAAATAAAGGAGGAGCAGTGAGCATGTGTAACCTGAGGGACAATATGGCATTGTAAGATCAACCAGGGGTGACAGTACAGGTTCTCCTGGTCTGTGTTGGGGAATCTAATGGCTGAACTTTATCAAGAGAGAGACTTCAGGTAGAATTTAAGAAGAGATTTTAGGAAATCAGGGAAAATAAGCAGTGATGCTTTCAATCTTAAATGAAAAGTGCAAATCAGAGCAGGAAGAGGAGCAATCTCTTCACTACTGTGGGAAGTATGTTAGAAGAGTCTTGTGAGAATAATCTTCCATTGTCTCCTTCTTGGCCTTTGTGCTGTTATCATACATTTTACTTCTCAATAGGTTGAAAATCCCAAACTTCATTATTATTATTATTATTGGTTTTAAATGGTAGATTATCATTTAAAAATATTTAAAACGAAGAAGCCTTTTATATTTACTCATATATATACCATTCCAATGCTCTTCATTTCTTTGTTTAGATCCATAGTGTATCTTTTTGTATCTTTTATGTCTTAAAATATCTCACTCAATTTCTTCTCTATTTTCCTGAACATATGGAATATGGTTATAATTGTTTTATCTCTTTTTCTACTAATTATATAACCTTTATCATTTTTCACTCTGTTGTTAGCAATTCAAATTTTCTTTATTGTTGGTTGTATTTCTCTGTTTCTTTACATCTCTGGTAATTTTTGATTGGGTGCCAGGCATTTTTAATCTTGCATTATTGAGTGTATTTCTATAAATATTCTTGAGCCCTGTACTGAGATGCAGTTAAATTGCTTGAAACAGTTTGATCCATTTTTGCTTTGCTTTTAAGTTTTGATATGCACGACCAGATCAGCCTTTAGTCTAGGACTAACTTTGTTCCACTACTGAGGCAATATCTTTCTGCACACTCTACCTGATGTCCTGTGAATTACTAGGTTTTCTGCTTTGGCTGGTGACAATATAAATTCCCTACCTTTAAAGAATTATGGGGGAATTCTTTCCTTTGTTGCTTCTGTTTGTTTATTTGTTTCCCAGCCTTGGGTAGTTTTCTCACATGTATGCACTGACTCGTACTCAGCTGAAGGCTTGAGGGTGATCCCCTACTGATCTCTCAAGTTCTTTCTATGTGCAATCCTCTCCTCTAAGATAATCTGTCCTGGGAATTCTAGGTGCTATGGCCTCCCTGGACTCCCAACTCTATCTCCTTAACTTAAGAAAATGGCTGAACTCCATGTTGGTGTCCCTCCAACACTGTGTCCTGGAATTTCTCTCTAGGAAGTAAGCTGGGACAACTTGGGGGTTTGTCTCAATTGCTAATCCTGTTTCAGTGGTCACTGTCCTATGTTGTCCAGTGTTCAATGTCTGTAAGCCATTGTTTTAGATATTTTGTCTGGTTTCCAATTGTTTCAGGCAGGAAGGTATTTCTGGTCTCTATTACTCTATGTTACCTAGAAACAGAATTCTCTCTCTCTCTCTCTCTCCCCCTATATATATACTTCTCTTATTAATGTGAAAAGTTGTCTTTACCATATTCTGTTGTTTAATTTCTGGACTCTTTTGTCTATGGATTGAATTGCCAGAATTACATGAATTTTGTGAATATCATGATATCTATTTGTTAGGCTTTACTTTATATCATTTGCAATCATGTGATCTTTTTTCTTTTTTATAATCTTATAGTTTTATTCTTCCACATAAATTTTACAGTCTTTGCCAGAGACCTTTAGAAATTTTGTTTGTTTTTCCATTAATCTTACATTTAGTATATAGATTGATTTTGAGACACTTGACATCTTTATGCTATTTTTCTTCCTTTTTTATAAAATTGTGTTTCTTCCAAAAATAGGGCATATCTTTATTATACTCTATTATGTCTTTCTAGACTTACCTCTCAATAGAAATGTGCAGTTTTCCTCACATAGTTCCTCAACATTTATGATGAGGTTTTACGTATTTTATTTATTGCTATTTTTGTCTATTTTATTCAATGATATATTTTAATTAGTCAGAATTTGTATATAGAAAGGTTTTGTTTTTGACACTTAAAATTTTAAATGGCTGCATGATCTATTATCTAGTGGTTTCTAATGGTTTCTTTGTTGATTCCCTTGGATTTATAAATTATGCTACTTTTAAGTTCTCCTTTCTAGCATATAAAACTTATAGTTTATTCTCATGTCCACTGCATTAAGTAGCCCTTCAAAATGATATTAAAATATATCATAGATAGTATGATAATGTATGAAAAAATCTGTTTTCTGATTTTCTTGGAAATTCTGCTATTTCACCATTACACATGATGCTGAAATTTGTTTTCTGATATATATTTGGTTATTTTCATATTAAGAAGATATTCACCCATTCCTATATATTTAGGGGAAAAAGAGATCTTACTAGAGGCCTAACTATTTTTCAAAGCTACAGTATCAACTAGAAAAAGCAGTAGGTAAGGAATAAATATATTTTAAATTATTTTTGGCTATAAATCTTTTTGCACAATGAAATTTGCATTGAAGCTATATAAAAAAAACAAGTAAAAGTTTATTTGCTTTACAGAGAGGGAAAAAAAAAGACACGCTTAACCAAGCTTTAAGGCTCCATCTCTCACTTGTTTTGCTGTCTCTGGGACATATTGGTACACTCTGGGGCCTCTCTATGCACACTGAAACCTGACAGTGATGATCAAACCTAACTATGCACAAGCATCTCTGGAGAATGTCTTTGTAATGCAGAGTCCCAAGACTGACTTCCCTGAGATTCTGATTCTGCAACTCTGGGGAAGAGAATGGGACTACATGTTTAAAATGTTCCCCAGGGAATATTGTGATTGAGTTTCATTTGAGTCATTGCTCTGGGCCATATGAGGTCTATACTGTATTATATGCTAAGCCTTGTTGAATTATGCTATCCTGTGAACATTAAGAATGTTGACATATGGAATTCCCTGGCAGTCCAGTGGTTAAGACTCGGTGCTTTCAGTGCCATGGGCCCGGGTTTGATCTCTGGTCGGGGAACTAAGATCTAAGATCCCACACACACACAAAAAAATATTGACATAAATATAAGCGTACCATCCTAATGTTTTGAATGCAAACTATGTAAAAAGTGAAATAAAATCATCTATATTGAGGTGGTCTACTATGTAATTTCTTTTTCTTACCATATGAAGATAAAATTGATGTATAATTTGGTCAGTGCTAATTTTTGGCCAGGGTCTCTGGGAAAGCTTTGGAAAATTACTCTAAAAGAATTTAGATTGTTTTATAAATCTTGACTCAATGTGTTCTAGAGAATTATGATCCATTGTGGGTAAGCACATATATCTTTTATTGAAGAGAGAACCAACAGTAATGACACTATTATTCAAATGCATTGTAATGCTAAAAGTATTCATGTTGCACAACTTTTTGCCCAGACTGTATATATGAATGACTGATTTATTTTGCCACAGGGAATAAAGGAACATTTTTTACTTTACTATGGGCTGTAAGAAGCCCTGTCATAAAATGTTGCTGGAAACTAATGTAATTAAGAGTCATTAGTGGAACTTTTCTTTCTACGTATCTTTATAAGATAGAAAAGAAATGGAAGGAACATATCTATTGAAAGTTTTATTTAAAATAGTAAAAGTACAGTTTGAAATACATGGAAAGACTCAAATAAGTTACTCACAGTCACTCAACAAGAAAGAGAGGCCAGAACAAAGAAGATTGGATTAAAAATATATCAAAATGAAAAATCAGTAAATCTTTTCAAATTCCAGTGGTTTAACACACTAGAGCTTGTCAAAAGCTTTATTTTTTATAAGAACTTCTATACACTAATGCCTTTTTTTCCATATTTCAACACATATTTGTTGCTGAAAATTATAGTAATATCCAAATTCAGCTACTCCACTGTTAATGGCATCAAGAATTGGCGTGATGAAATCCAGGCTCTCTTTTTCTCTTGCAAGATGTGGTAACTAAACTTCCTGCTGCATACAGAAGCTTACTTTTCTTATTTTTATGACAAATATATTTTCTAGTAAATGTGGATTCTTTTTATGTAGATGTTTTACTCAGCCAATCAACAAATATTTAATGAGTGTCTAAAATATGCCTGATATGAGTCTAGGACTTTTCTTCTAGGAGCTCTTATTGAAGAGGATCACACATGTTTGTCTGTTGTACTTTGTATCTCATGAGAGGACATATCAACTGTATAGATACCAATAGATGTAGAAAAGAGAGGCACAAACCTCACATATTTATTACTAGTTTCTTAGCTCCTATGTATCTTTTTTTTTTTTTTTTCAAACTTTGGGTTTATTTATTTATTTATGGCTGTGTTGGGTCTTCATTTCTGTGCGAGGGCTTTCTCTAGTTGCGGCAAGTGGGGGCCACTCTTCATCGCGGTGCACGGGCCTCTCATTATCGCAGCCTCTCTTGTTGCGGAGCACAGGCTCCAGACGCGCAGGCTCAGTAATTGTGGCTCACGAGCCTAGTTGCTCCGCGGCATGTGGGATCTTCCTAGACCAGGGCTCGAACCCGTGTCCCCTGCATTGGCAGGTAGACTCTCAACCACTGCGCCACCAGGGAAGCCCCCTATGTATCTTTATATATGTTTTCACAGAAGATATTTTCCAAGTAAAGTTATTAAGCTAACTTAAATAATCCAAAATTAATTTTCAAAATATATTCTGGATGAGTGCTTTAGTTTTCGGATAGTTATACCTTTTGTAAAATGAAAACTAGACACCATTTCCATAGTCAGCCAAAAAGGAGAGATGGATTTTAGGTTAACTATATCTGGTAGTTTAGGAGTTTAGGAAAATTCAGGAGCTTTCAAGCAACAAACCAAAGTAAGGGATGTTAAAATAGCAAAGCTTTGATCATAAGAACACTTTGAATTTTCAATGGTAATAACATAAACTCTACCTATTTAGAGAAAATATTTATTGAGAGACATGGTAAAATTCAGCAAGCCCCAAGAAAGAAAGCAGTTTGGGTGATAGTCCTCATGAAAATTACTGCCTTGATTCATTGATTTATGACTCAATTATTTTCCATAATACATGTTTTTAAAAAAGTCTTTATATTTAAATGACTTACTCCATACATCAAAACAGATCAGGACTCAGCATTCTGTTAAAACAACAATCGTATGGAATATACCTGCTTTAACCATCACTTTATTTAAAGTCTTGGAGGAAGTACTTCACAATTTCTAAATTATCACATATTCCAATATGATGTCTGTTTTGATTTCAATGTGTTACTTAAGGTTTGGTATTAAATTTAGAAAGTAAAATATTTGCACTTAGAGGACTAAAATTCTCAGCTGGCTAAGTGTCCACCTATACATATCCTGTGACAAATATATTTGAGACAATATTTTGCAAACTTTTATGTCTGGCTTTCTTACTCTGGCATTTTCCTGCAATTCACAACCATGACCTTAAATTGTGCAAATGTAGACATCGAGTATACATTAGTTATTTAGCACAAAACTGATGACATAGCAGAGTCAAGCCCATTAGAAAGAAAAATGTTTGCTGAAGAGAGATGCAGATTTAAGTGATATTGTAAATTGTTCCTAGTTACAGCAAAGTTGTGTGTTTTTATTTTATCTGTGGCATTTAGTTTCAACCAAAATAAGGAAAAGTGATATACAAAAGTAAATAATTGATAATAACAACAGCATTATCTACGAGCCTTAAAATTGTTGACGGCAAAATAGCTCAAATGATTCTTAATGCCTTTCAGGCACATCTGAATCAAATAAGGTAATTATTCTTTAAAATGCTTACACAAAGTCTGATTTGCATGCTAGTAATTGCTATGCCTTGTGGCCTCTAGCAATTGACACAGCAATGATTTTAATTATTGTAATTTCATCAGTATAAATACTTCAAAGTTATGCAAATACTCTCATAATCCACATAGACAGCTCAGAGTATTTGATTTACTAGTCTTCTAAGTTTCTTTGTCTATGCAGTTTACTCTCAGATGTGACTCTGCATTGCAATTGAAGCCTTTCACTCACATCAAAGCTCTAAATCATAACAAGATGAGCTAATTTTACAAAGACTGACACTTCAAACATTAAGTTGCAAATACAATTATAAGATGAAATATAAAAAGGACTTTGCTTGGATATCATGAAGCACAGATACCTGCAGCTAATCATGTCTAATGTTTTCTCTGACATGAGAAAGATACAACTCGAACAAATGCCTTTGAATGAAGAAGAATGGAAAAGATCCTCCCTGTTACCTGATTAATTTAAATGATACAATAGGAAAATATTACTGTTATGCAATAAATTATCATCAGTATTACAGTCACTCAGACCCTCAGCCAGTAGAGGGTACTGAACTACAAATAAGGCTTCCATGATGATAAATCTACCCACAGTTAGTAAATCTTAGACCCTGACTCTTGAATTCTCAGGGAGTGGAAACTCTAACAGTTGAATATACCTATCAGTTGGGAAACTGTGTTTTCTCAGAAGTGCTATTATTGTGGAAACTTACCCTATTATAGTCTTGGCTAAAACGAAAGATATTTTGCAGAAACAAAGCACATAAGGTAATGTTTAAGAATATTTTAAAACCCACCAGCACTCTTACTTTATATATACACATTCTTAAAAACTTATTGGTAAATATGATTTTAAATGTTTCAGAGTTGAAGACTTTTTATTCTTATACTAAAAAATATATATGCAGCTTATTTGGCACTAATTGTTACTTTTTACAATGTATTCACATCATCAGAAATGCATTAGTTTGCAAGTAGAAGAGAAAGAGCAAAAGGTGATGGCAAGATAAATTTTCAACAGAGAATAGTGAAAAGTGAAGCGAAAGCACCCTCAGCTATTTGCCATAGATGGACAAGGGAAAACTTTATTCTCCTCAAGAAACTCCTCTGTGTCAGATTCTCTACTAACTCCTCTGTGCCAGATTCTCTACTGTCAGTTAAGTCATTTTTCCCATCAGCTTAAATGGAAAGAGAAGGTGACACTTATTTTTTCCTCTTAGAAAATTCTGCTTTGTGAATTGATACGTTAGTCAGAATATAAGATGATTCCCAATCCATCATGTCCTTTTATAATCTCCTCTCCTTGACCGTGGGTAGAATTGTGACTTAACCTGTAGGCAAGAGAATATGGTAAAAGTGGTAGGGCAGGTGCCGTCTTGATTAGGTTACGTTATACGGCAAAGGTTTGAGGATAGTCACTTTGTAGTTGTGTTACATTACATACTACTCTGTCTTAGCAGATCAGAGTAAGAAATCCTCCTGCCAGCCCTGAAGAAGTGAGCTGCCATGTAGTGAGAGGGCCTGAGAAAGGGCAGCATGGCAAAGGAATGGAGGTAGCCTGGAGGGGCTAAGAGTAATCCTCTGCTGACAGTCAGCAAGAGAACGGGGACCTCAGTCCTACAACTGGAAGGAACTTATCTTTGCCAACAACCACATCAAGTTGCAAATGTGGACAAAGAATGTCACCTGCCATTTCAGTAAACAAAGGATGTGGCAGCCATCAAACCATCAGCCACTGCAGCTGTCCCCTACGATGCACTTTGGGGGGAATTCAGGATGGAGAAAAACAGGAGTTTAGGATTGACATATACACACTGGTATATTTGAAATAAAATGCCTTTCCATGAAAAATATAAACAAATAAACATGTCAAAAAATACATTTCTTACAGCTGAAATAATAATAATAAACAGGAATAACTTCAGTGAGCCCAGACTTTTGCATCTTCCCATACATAGGAACACTTAAATCATTAACTTGAGATGTCTGATTTGTGTGATTAGCAGTAATCTTTTGATGTCTGAATACATGTTGATTTTTTTTCAGCAAAAACTCCTATATATCCTGGCTCTTCCCTTACCTCTTTGGAACAGTCCCTCAGAGCTATCTGAGAGGCTGCATTCTGGGCTTAAGTCCTCAGTAAGTCCACTGAATAAAACATAATTCTCAACGTTTAGGTTGTGCATTTTTCTTCAGTTGACGCAAGACAAACGCAGGTCCAGAAGGAAAAACAACCCAGCTGACACTTTGATTGCAGTGTGGAGATCTATGGAGATCCTGAGCCGAGGACCCAGATTAGTCCTGCTTAGCCTCCTGATGCACAGAAACTGTGAGAAAATGAATTCACATCGTTTTACACTACTAAGTTTATGGTAATTTTTCCATAGCGATAGAAACAAATACAATTGATATCATTGAAATGTGACAGGTTGGACTTTGAGCAATGTATGTGTGTACATGCATGTGTTTGTGTGAGATATTCTGATCATTTTGTAACTATCTCAATCTGCATCTGGCCTCAGTGGTCACTTGGAGGTAGATCACTGTACATGAGTCCAAGTCACTGATGTGGTCACAGATTCCCTGATGCAAAAATAAGTATTAGAGAAGTGGATTTAGAGAGAACACTACCTGGCAGTTCTGCTGGTGATATACTGTAACTTATTTTTCTCTTTTCTTCCTTTTTAACTGAGTAACAGTTGTAAAATAGGTTTCCTAACTATAAAACAAAATGGTACTAAAGAATTTATCTAGAAATTATGTTGTTTAGCGCAGAAAAAAAACATACACACGCAGACAGATGTAGAGCAAGTTAAAATGCAAGACTCATGAGAATTCCCTGGTGGTCCAGCAGTTAGGACTCCCTGATTTCAGTGCTGAGGGCCCGGTTCAATCCCTGGTTGGGGAACTAAGATCCTGCAAGCTGTATGACACAGTAGAACAAAAAAGCAAGAGCAGTGCTTTTAGTTCCTGAGATAATAACTTTGGACATGTTATTAAAACTCTCTGACACCGTCTTCCTCGCCTATAAATTGGGATTAATTAGACTTGGATTATAGGTCTGCTGTAAGAATGAGAAATAATGTAAGTATGGTGGTTGGCAAACTATAGCTGTTATGATAATGGTGATAGAAAATATGAATGATTTTTTTATTCAAAGTCATTAAGGCAGGTACATACTATACACACTTATATCAATGGTTTTAAGTTTTGGTGGAAAAAAGCAATGAATTATGAATAAATATAGTGGACCTAAGTATTCCAGTTTCAATTCTTTTCTAGCCATGTGACCTTGAGAATGTCCAAAAACTTCTGGAAGCCCTTATGTCATCTATAAATAGGTGGAACAATATCTGCTTTACTTACTTCACAGAGTTTATGTGAATCTCAAAGAAGATGATATATGTGAAACTTTATTACAATTCTATATGAATACAATACATTAGAATTATTTTATAGAAGTACATATTTATATATATTGAGAAATCAAACAAGTATTTCATGAGAATTTAGCAGTACATTTGTTAAAGCAATGTCTTGGTTCAGTTATCTATTTACATGAACATAAATTTTGCTTTCAAAAATATCTAAGGAAAAAACTCAAAAATTTGGCACTTGATAAAAAGAGTTGTCAATATCATATGTTTCAACCTCACAAGTTGCAACTCATACTTAGAAAAATATTGCAAATTCATCTTGAACAAGGTGCAGAAAAAATAAAGACTTTAAAGGCAACAGGAACACCAGAAAACAGACAGCAGCATGAATAGCTAAATACATTCCATGCAACTAACAATGAAACACAGAAAGATAACATCACTAAGCCACCTTGCACCGTTGTCAAGTGACAGGAGTGACATAACAATGGAATCACATGCAAGAAATTGAAAGCACTAAAAATGCAGAATTAATTTTGCACTACCTGCTAGCAAGGTTATGATTTCTCCAAGGTCTTCTCAGACAAGCTTTCATTTACTGGACACACATCAAACCTCTACTCGTTAGCATTGGAAATATATCTGCCACAGAAAATTCTAGCTACCCACACGAATCACTTCCAAGCCTAGAATCTTTCTTTTGCCATGTATTTTATGTTATATAAACATTTATGTTCTTTACAAATATACTATCTACCTCCTTTAATCCACCTTGTCTGTATCTTCTGAAAAATAGTCATTTTTTATTTGGAAGAGGGGAGATTGGATCATAGCCAGGAGGAAGTGGCAAGGAAGGAAAGAAAAAAATAGATATTAGAGGAACTAAAGGCAGGGACACAGATAATAGAAAATGAGAGACAAAAAAAGAAGGGGAAATAGAGAATGAGGAAAATGGTCAAAGACGAAAAATGCCTAGAAAAGCATGGCAGAGTTAATGGAGAGTTGACAAACAAAGCAGCTATGGGAATATTAAATTAGCTAATTTAAGAAGAAGAACCAGATCTTGAGATTTCATAAATAAGATAAAAAGAATTAATATAGAGACAAAGGGGCAAGATATCAATCTTAGAATAATAAAATCTCTGCACTGGAAATGTATTTGGAGAGGACCAATGCTCAAATAATATATGAGAGATCGGTGTCTACTGTACAGCTGAAAGGGTGGATTAGGAAGAGAATATTTTTTCCTGTCTAGAAAAGAAACAACTACTGTTTTCTAAATAATCAGCAAGCAACCATGACATCGTGTTGGCAAATGGCGCTTGAAAAGTTAGAACACAAGAAGTTAAATGCCCTTTTTTGGGTCCCTCTGGATATCAAATTACATGTAAATTTAATAACACTCTTTCAGCTCCTAATAATAATAAGACCTGACATTTGCATAGAGCTTCATACTTAAAAAAACAAAGATGAAAGGAAGGAACCAATATCTATTATCTACTGTACACTAAACATTGTACATATTCTACCTGGATATCCCTTGTTTACGATATAAGAAAACTAGTTCAGATGGTAGAATAATGTCCCCAAAGTCACATAGGTTGCAACAAATTGGAGCCAGAAATTGAACTTAGACATCTATTTTACTCTTTCATGCCAGAGAAAGAAGATGGGAGGGGAAAAAGTAGAAATAAGGGAGGGAGAAAAAAACAGTAATAAAGTAATTTGCAGCTTTTAGTGCCAATTGCTGGGCAGCAGCTATGCTCATTACTGTACATCACTTCTGGGAATTTGGCCAGGATTAATTTTATATTTACAAAGAGGAGGAAATTCAGATTCAAAAAAGTAAAGCAACTTGTCCAAGTTTGTGCATTTAGTAAGGGGGCTACATCCACTTTGACTCGGAAAACAGGACTCAATTTTCATAAATGCTGTGTCACGTAGTTGAAGGAGAAACCAGAGTTTATATAGCAGATCTGCCATATCCTAGTTGGGTGACTAAGGGTACATCATCTATCTTCTCTAAGGGTACATCCTCTATCTTCTCTGTCTTAGCTGCTCTCTTATCTATGTTGGATGACACATGCCTCACTTACAAGGTATTGCAAGAATTGCATCTACTATAAAGTATCTTGAACATAGACATTCACAATAAGGAGTTGCTCTACTTAGGTGGATGTTAACTAGATTAGAATATGCTCAATTGACAACCAGAGTATGTGAGATCAACTATGTGTTAGAAGACTTATTTTGACCTACTTGGTGTTGCCAGTAAATAGGAATAACAAAATGAGTCAAGTGTTCTAACTAAAAGAGAAATTTTAAAAATATCATCATCATCATCATGGTGAATTGAAAAACACTTTATTAACTATACATTATGTTGTAAATTTTAGTTGATATTATCAGGGAGATCAGATTTCCTCTTGTACTCAATGAAAACAATAAATAGAGATATTTCAGATATATTATGACCATTTAAAAAAAAAAGAGTGCAAATAAAAACATAGAAAAACCAATAAAAGACCAGTAGGGAGAAAATTATATAACCACATTAATCAATGTAAAGTGAACATAGTAATGCAATTTCTATACTAACACTGCTTTGGAGAGATGGAAATTAGCCATTTTAGTTGGTAAACAATCCCAGAGTTTTTTTGTTTTTGTTTTTGTTTTTGATGTATAAAATTCTTATATGAAGTTTATCCATACATTCATTCCTGAAATTCTGCCTTAACTTTTCTTCAACAATATAAAAACACACTGAGATTTGCTTTGGAAATATTTTTTTAAAATATATTGTAATAGAAAAAAAGGCTGCATCTTAATATCCTTCCAGAATGAGAAAGGTAATTACATATTTGAGCCAGATAAAATTAAATGAAAAACTTAAGTTTTCCTACTGATCACAGCCCATAATTTTCTCAAGTATATTAATGAATTCACTTTAATTCCTACGGTGACTGTTCCAAAAGGCAACAACAAACCCTAAATAATGATTGGCAGTGAGACCTCTATGTTTAGATTTCCATACTGTTGTGGGCAAGATCAGGGACCTTTAATGAAGGCTGACCATGACACGTCTAGAGATAAGAGTTGTTTGGCACCGTAGTTTGACACCTCTCACAACCTTTCACAACCTAGTTCTTCCGCAGTTTGAAAAGTAAGTTCTGATATATGGAGACATGTCAGGTAAAGGTGTCAAATCAGAATATAATCCTGATTTGTGTATGTTTACAACCTTTGTCCTTTGCAACTCTTCAAAATGCAAAAAAAAAAAAAAATCAAATATAATGTTGTAGCAATTGAAGTGCTTTGCATATTATCATATGCAGATCATAATAGAAATGAATTTGCATTTTTATAATCTGCCTTTAGAATGACTATTTATAGTCATATCTGAAAAACTTAAATAAAGCATATTAAAACAATAAAATTTGCAAATTTTGCATCATAAATTGATTTGCACCATGGTATTAAACAATACTGGCAGACAATCAGAAGCCATTAGCATCCATTGACTTGTTAATCAGTTAAACCTACTTGACGCATTGTTGTTGAGTAGACAAGGTACCTTTATAGTGCTTAAGCAAAACACACTTTTAAAAAATGTATAACCTCTTTCAAAAATTAAATATAGAACCTAGCAAAAATCATGTAAAAGGAACTTGTGACAATTAAATGTACATATATTTGTAATTAAACTATCTGGTAAAGACTAAATTATTGATCATAATACTTAATTTAAAAAAAATTGAAGATTAAGAGCTAGCAATGAATGTTTGCTAAATAATATGTCATCTAATCCACACAACAAAATTCAGAGATAGGTGATATTTATATTTCCATTTAACAAATAATAAAATTGAGGAATGGAATGTGTAAATAGCATGCCTAAATTCACTCAGCTAGTAAGTGCAAGAGCTAATCAACTAACTCAGGTAGTCTGACTCCAAGCTTTTAACCCCTATGCTGTGCTGCAGGAAGGTACAGAATGCAAATCATAGTGCAGTAATTCAGCTTCACCCGTGGTGCTCCAAGAAAAACTGGGAAAAGGAGGTAAACTTATGCTAGATACCAAATTAGGAACCATTCCAATGGTGTGTTTGATTTTCATTCTGGTAAATTTTAGTGTCACATTATTGAAACTTATCCTTAACCAGAGTTTTTAGGGGTTTTTTCCTAGGTAAAGGAGAATTTCTTCAATTATTTAATTTTTCATATCTCATATATTTTCTGACCCCCAAAGTGATTTTAGAATGTTACTAATTTGAATCAATGTTTCCTTGCTTATCTGAATCTTATTTTCTAATATATAAAATAATTTTATTAACCTCACAGTTTTGAGGAATAAACTAAATGATATACAGAAAAAGGTATGTAATATATAGTGATAATATGTAATATATAGTGATAAATTTGTTGAATGTGCATATTACACAGTTTTGTTTTACAATATTAAATACCCGTAATTTAGAAACAAACTAAATAGTATCCTATCCAGAGTACAGCTCTGCATCATGTTCTTGCCAATAATTTATGGAATATTAGGGACAAATGAAATGCCACTGATTGTCATATTACTTTCCATAGTTGAGAACTTGAGTAGTTTCCTCACAAAAGAAGAGTGAAAATCCAAAGGTTCTGAAATCCTTAGATAAAGCATAGATTCTTTGTTAAAAATAATAAGGCAGCTCCTTATTATTATTAGTGCTGGAAGAGTCTTAAAAATGTACTGAAGTCAATTGCATTTTACTTGCTTGAGAAACCAAACTTGACCTTACTTTGTGCAGTACAGATTTCCAAATGATTGTGTTCTGAAAAACATTCCTTGCCATTATACTCATTTTGTAAATGGAATAGTAGTTCAATATTTTTAAAAAACTAATATTAACATTTTAAAATCAACTGTTGAGAAGGAAATACTGTGTAAAACATGGATCATTCCCTTTTGACACCAACTTTCTTTGTGTATATCATGCAACAGTTTTGCTACTTCTGAAAACTAGAATTTAATAGCTGAGAAAATGTTTAATGTTTACCAAAAACACACACACATAAAGCAAATAGAAAGCATATGTGTATTCTTTACAACAGCATGTGTGTATTTCTAATAAACAATCCTCTATTTTGTAGCTTTCTGCTCATTGAGGGCTCTAGTCATCCAACATTCTGAGGCAGTGAATGGCTCCAAGGATGAGTAATGAGATCAAATACCTTTCCCATCTAGATCATAGCCTTTTTGGCTGGTCTGTGTCACAAGTGACTAGGAGTCATCATTACCAGTTGATGGGTGTTTAATTGTCAATGAGAAATGTGTCCTGGCATCGCTCCAATTCCTAACAGCTCAGTGTTCAATGTTAACAGAAATCACTATAGTGTGCTCGCTTCTTTATCTACAAAGCATATTGCTCTATGGATTCAGACAAGACAAAAAGCTCAGTCAGCCCCGAGGAAGTCTATACAGAATGGAGATAAAGAACACTTCCTCAAAATTATACACCCTCAAAACCTCCCTCATTAAAATAATAAATTTAGAAGAAGAAGAGGAGGAAGAAGAAGAAAAAGCAGCAGCAGCTATTCATGGAACAAATGCTTTATTAGATACCTAGCATGTGTTAGGTGATGTGGACACCTAAATGATAGAATACTGCTGCTTCAGTTTCAAATACTACGGAGAGTGGCAGAGAATTAAATAAATGATTCTGCTTATGGGAGATAAATGCTGTAGAAGAGAGGTGACAGAGGCCCTATGAGAGCACAGAGAGGAAAGTTCTCCTCTTTATCTAAAGATACTAAAAAAGGCAATCTTGAAGAGGTGATCTTTGCCCTGATTCTGGAAGATACTGTAAAATAAGAACGGGTCAGAGAGCATCCAGAAAGAAGGTTGCACAAAAATCAGAAATTTATTAGAGGCAAAAGAGAATTCCGAAGAATATAGAGATAGAAAAGGTTGAGGGTAGCTACTACCTTTTAGACTGAGGAAAGAATTTAAGGAAGAAAGAAACAGAGGAGGGTTTCCTCCAAGACTGAGAGTCACTCTTCGAAGGAGAGGGAGTGGCTGCTGCCCACGAGATGGGAGAGAAGGTGGCGAGGATCCCACAGGACAGAGCTGACTAGCAGGAAACCACCTTCTGGAGTGCCAGCCAGACCTGCTGGGGAAGGAACACACCACTGGGACACACCTGTGACAACCTTGCCATAGAAGCCTGGAAGTAGCCTGAAAAAATAGCACTCAGAACCAGAAACAGACCTGCGCCTGATAATGACCTTGCAGTGTCCCTCCAGCACCCTCTGTTCATAATGCGTCACAGTGCAGCCACTGACCAGTGAGAAATGTTTACAGGGTTCAAGGCCAGTAGCACGAAGCAGTTCGAAGAAAAGTGGATTTGACTCTAAAGGGCAACCAATTAATAACCGGCAAAGCGGTCATTGGGAAATGAGGCTGTAAAAGGCAAATAGGGGACCTCATTATCAGGGTCTTTATAAATCATGCCAGGTGTCATGGGCAGGATCCTGTGCATCCAGGAGCAAAGAAAAGTTCCTGTGCAAAACAATCAGGAAGGGTGCTTATTAAAAATACGAATTCTAGGCAGCATCCGTGGGAATTTTACTCTGTTAGGAGTCAAGAATGACAGTTTTTAGCCTCCATCTCTGGGGATTCTGATACAGATAATCTTTCTTAGACCCCTTTAATAAGAAAGAGTGGTGTAGATTATGAAGAACTCTTGAAAGGTTTGAAGCAGAGGAAGGCCATCCATGTATTTGTGTTTCAGGAAGAGTTTCCAACTGGAGATAGATGGTAATTTACAAGTATTAAAGGTACAACTGTTGGATTTTTTTACTTTGTATGGATACCTTACTGAAGTTATTCTGACTTGATATGCAGATAATTTGGTGGGTATATAATCAGTTTAAAAAAATATTAGACTTAAAATAACAGAAAACTAACTAAAACGCCAAAACGGTATCAAACAACACAAATATCAAATAACACCTTTGTTATCGTCTGGCTTTTTGGCACCATTGGTAATATCAAGGCTATCTAACAATGTACAGTATTTTGTGCAAAGTGGATACTCAATTAATGTTACTGAGTGATTGTCTTGCAGGCATTTCTAACTGACAGACATATTACTGCAAACTAAAGCAGTAAGACTTCTTTTCATTTAGCCGGATAGGATGACTTGGACTCAGCCATGAGCAGTGTAAAGTACAAAATAATTTTCAAGATATTTGATAAGTCTCTATTTTGTTTCTAGGGAATTGGACATGTTTTCATTTGAATGAGAGTAGGAGAGTTCCTACACATTTTCATTTTAGAGCCTGCATACAAAAGTAGATTTCCTGACTATATTGTTTGTATGCCAAAATCACTAAAATTTGTAACCATATAAGAAAAAATAGATAAAACTTATGATGTACAATTCAAATTCAAGATCAAATATTGATTACAAAGAATCAATAAATCCTACATAAAATACTTAGACTAGTGCCTGACACAAAGTAGGTGAACAGTATATTTAATCTCATGGAATCAAGGAAGAGTAATAATGACTCTCATCTTGAAAATATAGGAGTTTCAAGTTGCTATGGAAATGGCATAAACTTTGGATTCACACAGTCTCTATCATTTTTTTTTAGCTGTGTGACCATGAGCCATTTTACTTAACTTTCTGCACCTCACGTTGTTTTATACATATGTGCATACATACATGTTTATAATTGAGAACTTACTATGTTAACATGTGTCAGACACTGTGCCAATCAGTGTATTTGATCTCACTTAATTATCTCATTTATTCTTTGAAATAAATCTTTAGCATACAGGTGAGGAAAGTAAGCCTCAGCCAAGTGAACTAAAACGTTTACTGTCACAGGACTCACAAATGTGAGCACTGAGGCTCAAATCCAATCATGCTATCAACTGTTGGGGATTTGGGGCAACATCACTAAATTCACTCCGCTCCGGCCCCTGCCCATGGGTCTACCAGGGGAGTACAGGCAGACATATGAAAAGCAGAAAAGACTCACATTTCAGCTTTGATTTCACAAAGTACAAGCAACCTTGTTAAAAGTGTTTGTAGGTACTGAATTACTTGATAAGTCCTGGCAAACACAAATCTATTTTTCATTGAATTTATTCTTTATCTAAAAAATAAATATGCCCAGAATGCATATAAACATATACATATATGCATGCATATTATTATATGTGTATATTTGTGTGTATGTATATCTCTTCTATAGATCAGCTATCTAAAATATGCCCTACATGCACACACAGAGAATATAAATGTGTAATAGTTATACCTCTCTCCTTTCTAAAACCATGAACTCCTGGCAGGGACCACATCTCATCTCTGGAACATAACACATGGAAATGAACTCAAAATATCTGTTCTCAAAAATATCTGTTGAATTAAGTATTTGAAAAGAGCCAAGTACACAATGCATTTTTCTTACCTTCTAAATAAATCAAAAAAATTGTGCTTAACAAGTACTAATTTTATTTGTATAATTCATGTCGATCTAAAATAGGTAATATCTTGATTACAGAAAAACTGTTGACAAGACTTCCCATGAGATTTTATTTGAGATTAAGTAGTGAGCTGGTTCTTAATACTATTAGGTAGAATTGAAGCTAGTTGATCATTTATACAAAACCAGTTTTAATTAATGGCTTTGTGTCAACATAAATCAATATTTCTGTACCTTGCTAAAGGGTTTTTACATGTTCAACACATTTAAAACATTTTTGCACCATTTTAATATAGCAAATGATAAAGAAAAATTTTAAAACACCTAAAAATCTCATCAATGTTAAAAGTAAGATTTCTTCTAGTTTTTTTCTTTGAATATGTTCTAAATAACTAAGATAATATTCTACAAACAATACTGTATCTTGAATTTGTAGTTTTGGTGTACTTATAGGAAATATTTGTCAAGTATAACATTTTTGTTTAATAATGTATATGTCAGCTTCAACATGAAATGATATTTGTACTTTACAGTTTCAGGAAAAGTCAGGCTCAACAACTTATTTGACACAACAGTTTCTAGACAGAACATCTTGCAAAGAACAAGTCTGAATTGCATGCCAGGTTTGAATGAATCCAAAATGCTTTGCTTTGCTTATATATGTGAAGCAACAGGGAATAGGAGGGAACATCTTCTGTGAAACGGGGTATTCTGTGCTGGATCTGTTCCCCCATGTTTTGAAGTATTTCAGTGTTTAACCTTTATTTTGCCCTAAAGGTGTATTCCTGGCTTATTGCTTATCTTACTTTGCTTAGGTATACTTTTGTACCATACTATCTATCCAAAATAATAATGAATTTCTTTTCTCTCATGTGAACCACATAATATGTCATACTACTCTGTAATATTGAAATATCACTTATAGACTATTTAGTGAGACTGAGGTTGGAAAAGTCATTATGCCAGAAAAATAATTGATCTTCAAAAATTGAATGAGACATTTCAAGAGACTTTCTGGTGAAAATCATCTATTAAACAATTATTACATGAAGTTCTTAATTAAAATTATCTAATATTTTTATGATTTTGCGTTATTAGAAACCTTGGACTTACTAACTTTCAATTATGTTTTTATGAAATTATATTATCAAGAAAGTTTGTTAATTTTTAAGTATTTAGACATATGATTCTTGATTTCCTTTTTGTACTCTTGCCTTTGGATCCAAAATGTTGGACATGGTGGTGAGAAAAACTCATTTTTCTCTGAAACTTTTTTCTTTTATATCTTCTTTTTATATTCTTTACTGGATCAAATATACTTTATCTGGAACGTTGTGTTTTCTTTTAAAGTTTTTCTTATGAAATTTTGAAATTTGCCTTTAATTCATTCTTGCAAGATGTAAAGAATCACAAAAATAAATTTTACATGAAAAAATCATGTCCTAAATGGAATTATCTCATTAAAAATTAAATAATGTACCTAAAATTACTTTTTGTGGTTTTGAATGCAAATATAAAAAACAATACTATAAAGATTAGGATAATTATATAATCAAATCTGTATTTCCTTATATTATTATTTTCATTCTAAAAAACATCTATTGCCTAAGCTATATATAATATTTCAGGGTGAAGTCAAGATGGCGGACTAGGGGGATGCGGAATTCACGTCTCCACACAACTAGGGCACCTACCAGGCACCAGTGGGGGACCATGGACACCTAAGGGGATGGAAGGAACCCCCAGTGACCAGGTAGGATGTGGGGCGTGGGGGGGGGGAGTGAAGGGGGAGGAGAAGTGGAGGCAGGATGGGACTGGTGCCCCTGAGGGGTGGCTGGGGGAGGGGAAGGGGTCCCACACCCGAAGGGGTAAACTGGGGGACCACTGGGAGGGCAGAGGATCAAAAGGGAGCATGGCCAGGCTTCCCCCACCCACTTGGACCCCTGGGAGCCTGCTGAGATCCCAGGCCTGATCCTCTGCCCACCGAGGCCCCCTCCAGCCATGTGGGTCCTGAGGGAATGGGAGGGAGGGAAGGGGGAGCAAAAGCAAAGGCCGGAGCTCCAGGACCAGCACCCCTGAGGGGTGACTGGGGGAGGGGAGGAGTTCCTACACCCAGCGGGACCCACCCACAGTTAGGGGTCCAGCGGGGACAGGGGAGACCCTGGGGGAGATGGTGGGGGTGGGGAGGAAAGGAAGGGAACAGGGCCAGCTCTTTCCCTGTCCACTTAGGCACTGGGGAGCCTGTTGGGCTCCCGGGCCTAATCCTCTGCCCTCAGAGCCTCCCTCCTGCCATGCAGAGCCCAAGCCCCGCCCCTACACCCCCACCCAGGGCCCCACCTCTACACTCTGAGACCCCTTCTGAGACCTCGTCCAACACGCTGGGCCTAAACCCCACCCACACATCCTCACCAGGGCCTTACCTCCAAACTTCAGAACTCCACACTCCAGAGGCCCCCCTTTGGAGGTGCTGCTTCTCCCCGCAGGTCCTAAGCAGAAGCCCCACCCCACGCTTGAATATCATGCCACCTAGGCCTCTCCCCCAAAGCCTTTTCCAGCTGTGTGGGTCCTGAGACTAGGCCCCGTCCCATGCTCAAAAGTGACTCCCCCACCCGCCTAGGTCCCGCCCCACGCTAAACCCCACCCCTGCCTAAGTTTCACCCCAGCCTACACTCTGCCCCCATAACCAAGGCTTTTTTTTTATCTTCTATCTTTTTTCCTCTTTTAGACTGGGGTTCTGTTTTACCTTGCTGATTCATTGTTGTTGATTCATTTATATTTATAGTTTTCCTAATAAATCTTTATTTTTCTAATTTTTGGTTTATTCTTTATACTTTGTTATTGTTCTCGCCTTTTGGCTTGTGTCTACCCCCCCCACCTTTTTTTTTCTTTTTTCTGTTGTGGTTTCATTTTACCTTGTTGCAGTTATTTCAATTATATTTTTATTTTTCATAATATATTTTTTATCTTTCTAATTTTATTTTGTTTTTTATTCTTTGATATTGTACTGCTCCTTTTTCTCTGATCATTTTCTTCTTTCTTTTTTTTAGCCACACCATGCATGCAGCTTGCCGGATTTTGGTTCCCAGGCTGGAGGTCGGGTCTGAGCTCCTGTGGTGGGAGCTCCAAGTCCAAACCACTGGACTAACAGAGTCCCGCAGACCCCAGGGAATATTCATCGGAGTGAGGTCTCCTGGAGGTCCTCATCTCAGCACCAAGACCAGGCTCTATCCAACTGCCTGCAAACTCCAGTGCTGGACACCTCAGGCCAAACAACCAGTAAGACAGGAATACAGCCCCACCCCTCAAAAAAAAAAAAAAATGAAACAACAAAAAAATATGTTAAGACTAAGGAGCAAGGTAAAAACCTACAAGACCAAATAAATGAAGATGAAATAGGCAACCTACCTGAAAAAGAATTCAGAGTAATGATAGTAAAGATGATCCAAAATCTCGGAAAATGAATGGAGAAAATACAAGAAACCTTTAACAGGATCTAGAAGAACTAAAGAGCAAAAAAACAGTGATGAACAACACAATAACTGAAATAAAAGATACTCTAGAAGGAATCAATAGCAGAATAACTGAGGCAGAAGAAAGGGTAAGTGACCTGGAAGATAAAATAGTGGAAATAAATACTGCAGAGCAGAATAAAGAAAAAAAAATGAAAAGAATTGAGAATAGTCTCAGAACCTCTGGGTAAACATTAAATGCACCAACATTTGAATTATAGGGGTCCCAGAAGAAGAAGAGAAAAAGAAAGGGTCTGAGAAAATATTGGAAGAGATTATAGTCGAAAACTGCCCAAACATGGGAAAGGAAATAGTCAATCAAGTCCAGGAAGCACAGAAAGTCCCATACAGGATAAACCCAAAGAGAAACAATGAAACACATATGAATCAAACTAACAAAAATTGAATACAAAGAAAAAATATAAAGAGCAGTAACAGAAAAGCAACAAAAAACATACAAGGGAATCCCCATAAGGTTAACAGCTGATCTTTCAGCAGAAACTCTGCAAGCCAGAAGGGAGTGGCAGACATATTTAAAGTGAAGAAAGGGAAAAACCTACAACCAAGATTACTCTACCCAGCAAGGATCTCATTCAGATAAGACAGGGAAATTAAGACCTTTACAGACAAGCAAAAGTTAAGAGAATTCAGCACCACCAAACCAGCTTTACAACAAATGCTAAAGGAACTTCTCTAGGCAGGAAACACAAGAGAAGGAAAAGACCTACAAAAACAAACCCAAAACAATTAAGAATATGATAATAGGAACATACATATCAATAACTACCTTAAATGTAAACTGATTAAATGCTCTAATCAAAAGACAGAGACTGGCTGAATGGACACAAAAACAAGACCCGTACATATGTTGTCTACAAGAGACCCATTTCAGATGTAGGGACACATACAGACTGAAAGTGAGGGCATGGAAAAAGATATTCCGTGCAAATAGAAATCAAAAGAAAGCTGGAGTAGCAATTCTCATATCAGACAAAATACACTTTAAACTAAAGACTATTACAAGAGACAAAGAAAGACCATAAATAATGATCGAGGGATCAATCCAAGAAGAAGATATAACAATTGTAAATATTTATGCACCCAACACAAGAGCACCTCAATATATAAGGCAAATGCTAATAACCATAAAAGGGGAAATTGACAGTAACACAGTCATAGTAGGGGACATTAACACCCTACTTTCACCAATGGACAGATCATCCAAGATGAAAATAAATAAGGAAACACTAGCTTTAAATGATGCATTAGACAACATGTAGTTAATTGATATTTATAGGACATTCCATCGAAAAACAACAGAATACAGTTTCTTCTCAAGTGCTCATGGAATATCCTCCAGGATAGATCATATCTTGGGTCACAAATCAAGCCTTGGTAAATGTAAGAAATTGAAATCATATCAAGTGTCTTTTCCAACCACAACACTATAAGACAAGATATCAGTTACAGGAAAAAAATCTGTAAAAAATACAAACACATGGAGGCTAAACAATACACTACTATATAACAAAGAGATCACTGAAGAAATCAAAGAGGAAATCAAAAAACACCTAGAAACAAAGGACAATGAAAACACGACTACCTGGCTTCCCTGGTGGTGCAGTGGTTGAGAGTCTGCCTGCCAATGCAGGGGACACGGGTTTGAGCCCTGGTCTGGGAGGATCCCACATGCTGCAGAGCAGCTGGGCCCATGAGCTACAACTACTGAGCCTGCGCATCTGAAGCCTGTGCCCTGCAACAGGAGAGGACACGATGGTGAGAGGCCCGTGCACCACAATGAAGAGTGGCCCCCGCTTGCTGCAACTAGAGAAAGCCCTCGCACGAAACGAAGACCCAACACAGCCAAAAATAAAAATAAATAAAAAACCCTTCCCTCTACTTTAAAAAAAAAAAAAGAGGAAGAAGGTCTTAAAAAAAAAAAACAAACAAACCATGACTACCCAAAACCTATGGGATACAACAAAAGCAGTTCTAAGAGGGAAATTTATAGCAATACAATCCTACCTCAAGAAACAAGAAACGTCCCAAATAAACAACCTAACCTTACACCTAAAGCAATTAGAGAAAAAATAACAACAAAAAAAAAACCCCGAAGTTAGCAGAAGGAAAGAAATCATAAATATCAGATCAGAAATAAATGAAAAAGAAATGAAGGAAACAATAGCAAAAATCAGTAAAACTAAAAGCTGGTTCTTTGAGAAGATAAACAAAATTGATAAACAATTAGCCAGACTCATCAAGAAAAAAAGGGAGAAGACTCAAACCAAGAGAATTAGAAATGAAAAAGGAGAAGTAACAACTGACACTGCAGAAATACAAACGATCATGAGAGATTACCACAAGCAACTCTATGCCAATAAAATGGACAACCTGGAAGAAATGGACAAATTCTTAGAAAAGCACAACCTTCTGAGATTGAAAGAGGAAGAAATAGAAAATATAAATAGACCAATCACAAGCACTGAAATTGAAAGTGTGATTAAAAATCTTCCAACAAACAAAAGCCCAGGACCAGATGGCTTCACAGGAGAATTTTATCAAACATTTAGAGAAGACCTAACACCTACCCTTCTCAAACTCTTCCAAAATATAGCAGAAGGAGGAACACTCCCAAACTCATTCAACAAGGCCACCATCACCCTGATGCCAAAACCAGACAAAGATGTCACAAAAAAAGAAAACTACAGGCCAATATCACTGATGAACGTAGATGCAAAAATCCTCAACAAAATACTAGAAAACAGAATCCAACAGCACATTAAAAGGATCATACACCATGATCAAGTGGGGTTTATCCCAGGAATGCTAGGATTCTTCAACATACACAAATCAATCAATGTGATACACCATATTAACAAAGTGAAGGAGAAAAACCATATGATCATCTCAATAGATGCAGAAAAAGTTTTGACAAAATTCAGCACCCATTTATGAAAAACTCTTCAGAAATTAGGAATAGAGGGAACCTACCTCAACATAATAAAGACCATATAAGACAAACCCACAGCCAACATCGTTCTCAATGGTGAAACACTGAATCCATTTCCTCTAAGATCAGGAACAACACAAAGTTGCTCACTCTCTCCACTATTATTCAACATGGTTTTGGAGGTTTTAGCCACAGCAATCAGAGAAGAAAAGGAAATAAAAGGAATCCAAATCAGAAGAGAAGAAGTAAAACTGTCACTGTTTGCAGATGACCTGATACTATACATAGAGAATCCTAAAGATGCTACCAGAAAACTACTAGAGCTAGTCAATGAATTGAGTAAAGTAGAGGGACATAAAATTAATGCAAAGAAACCTCTTGCATTCCTATGCACTAATGATGAAAAATCTGAAAGAGAAATTAAGGAAACACTCCCATTTACCACTGCAACAAAAAGAATAAAATACCTAGGAATAAACCTACCTAAGGAGACAAAAGACCTGTATGCAGAAAACTACAAGACAGTGATGAAAGAAATTAAAGATGATACAAACAGATGGAGAGATATACCATGATCTTGGATTGGAATAATCAACATTGTGAAAATGACTATACTATCCAAAGCAATCTACAGATTCAATACAATCCCTATCAAACTCCCAACGGCATTTTTACAGAACTAAAACAAAAAATTTCACAATATGTAGGGAAACACAAAAGACCCCAAATATCCAAAGCAATCTTGAGAAAGAAAAACGGAACTGGAGGAATCTGGCTCTCCAACTTCAAACTATACTACAAACCTGCAGTAATGAAGACAGTATGGTACTGGCACAAAATCAGAAATATAGATCAATGGTACAGGATAGAAAGCCCAGAGATATACCCACGCAAATATGGTCACCTAATTTATAACAAAGGTGGCAAGAACATACAATGGAGAAAAGACAGCCTCTTCAATAAGTGGTGCTGGGAAAACTGGACAACTACATGTAAAAGAATGAAATTAGAACAGTGCCTAAGACCATACACAAAAATAAACTCAAAATGGATTAAAGACCTAAATATAAGGCCAGACACTATAAAACTCTTAGAGGAAAACATAAGCAGAACGCTCTATGACATAGATCATAGCAAGATCCTTTATGACCCAACTCCTAGACAAAGAGAAACTAAAACAAAAATAAACCACTGGGACCCAATGAAACTTAAAAGCTTTTGCCCAGCAAAGAAAACCATAAACAAGGCAAAAAGACAACCCTCAGAATGGAAGAAAATATTTGCAAACGAAGCAACTGACAAAGGATTAATCTCCAAAGTATACAAGCAGCTCATGCAGCTCAATATCAAAAAGACAAACAACCCAATCCATAAATGGGCAGAAGACCTAAACAGACATTTCTCCAAAGAAGGTATACAGATTGCCAACAAACACATGAAAGGATTCTCAACATCACTAATCATTAGAAAAATGCAAATCAAAACTACAATGAGGTATCACCTCACACCGGTCAGAATGGCCATCGTCAAAAAATTTACAAAAAATAAATGCTGCAGAGGGTGTGGAGAAAAGGGAACCCTCTTGCACTGTTGGTGGGAATGTGAGTTGATACACCCGCTATGGATAACATTATGGAGGTTCCTTAAAAACAGAAAATAGAACTACCATATGACCCAGCAATCTCACTACTGGGCATATACCCTGAGAAAACCATAATTCAAAAAGAGTCATGTACCACAATGTTCACTGTAGCACTATTTACAATAGCTAGGACATGGAAGCAACCTAAGTGTCCATTGACAGATGAATGGTAAAGAAGATGTGGCACATATATACAATGGAATTATTACTCAGCCATAATAAGAAGTGAAGTTGAGTTATTTGTAGTGAGGTGGATGGATCTAGCGACTGTCATACAGATCGAAGTAAGTCAGGAAGAGAAAAACAAATACCGTATGCTAACACATATATATTTGGAATCTAAGAAAAAATGGTTCTGAAGAACCTAGCGGCAGGACAGGAATAAAGATGCAGATGTAGAGAATGGTCTTGAGGACATGGGGATGGGGAAGGGTACGCTGGGACAAAGTGAGAGAGTGGCATGGACATATATACACTACCAAATGTAAAATAGATATCTAGTGGGAAGTAGCTGCATAGCACAAGGAGATCAGCTCGGTTCTTTGTGTCCACCTAGAGGAGTGGGATAGGGAGGACGGGAGGGAGACGCAAGAGGGAGGGGATATGGGGATATATGTATGCATAAAGCTTATTCACTTTGTTATATAGCAGAAGCTAACACAACATTGTAAAGCAATTATACTCCAATAAAATTGTTAAAAAAAATTTCAAGTAAAGTTATTTAGCTTTTTCCCACTTATTTATTTTAATTTTCTTAATAATGTTTTTGTATATAAATTTTTTGTTGTTTTTTAAAATAATTTTACTCTTATAATGACAGTATGCATTCATACTTCTGCTGACTTTATATTGACAGTTTATCAGATTTCTGGTCCATATGTTCTGAAGGTGAATATTCAGCCATTCTGGTATAAGCAATCACTCTAAATTACTTACGATGCACCTTGTTTATTTATTTATTGATACAGTTCTTGGCTGAGAACTGAGGTCAAATTATCCTTAGAAATTATCAACATTGTATTTCTGACAACCTCCAACCTTTTGACCTTATCTTTTCACAAACTTCAAAACTGTATTAATACCAGGAAAAGGAAACTGAAATGAACTTTCAGTGGTGTAGCTCAGTGGAGAGGGCCTTACCTCTGAAGGCCAATTTTTGTTCTGCCTCTCACTCTAGAATCCTGACAATGAGAAAGTCACACTATTTGATTTTCTTATTTTGTAAGGGAACATTGTCTTGTAAAGCTTCTAAAAGTCTTTCTAACTCTAAGGCTTATGAGGACAGATGTTCTGTTTGTATTTTATCTGCAGTGCCCAGCATAGTGTCTGGCACATTGTAGGTGCTCAATAAATCTGTGTTGATAGGCTACATATCAGATTACGTACATTTAAAGCATCAGATAGATGGTCTTAAAACAAGGTAGTTTAAGTATTGACTAACCCAGTAGAAGAGGAAGCCAAAAGAGTTGTTGGAATCATTCTAAAATTCTGCATTAGCAATTCTGGAAATATATTGTTTATTATTGGTAACTTTATAAATCAGATGTGAATTCTGTGGCTTTCAGATCACAAATTATCTCATTAATTGTCTGCATTTTGATATTCTTTTATACTATTTTTCAGTTTTCTACAAGAAAATTGCATTCTGACTAAATTTTTAATTGAAATTGATATTTATATTACACAGAAGCAAAACAACCCAAAAAAGTTATTACCTTCCCCTCCCCTCCTCCAAAATCTCTCTAGTCCAGCTTCATTTTTCTGAATAACAGCCTAAATTTTGCATTTTGATTTTCAAATGGAGAGCTGGCTTCAAGGATTTGTTTTGGCTGCTTAAAATCAATGATCCGCAATCACTTCACATTGGCTCAACTCAGCTCAGAAGTTCAATATTTGCATGACTTCTAAACTGATAATCACGACCAGAGGTATATATGCAACATTATGGAATTATTCAGACATTCAAAAATTTAAAGCACTCTGAAGAGGAAAGACTGAAAACTCTTCTGGAAACATGAACCACTTGAAGCACTTCAGTAATTTTCAATTGCTTTGCGATGTGCAAGCAAAGAAGCTCGATCACTTTCTCACTGATGCACTTAAGCTCTCTGATAATTTTATACCCTAGCAGCCATTTTCTGAACACCATCATTTCCCTCACTGAAGTGGTTTTTAAAGTATGTGAAGTGTTTCAATAATTTTAAATTATCTTCTACCGCAAAAGCTCAAACCCTGATCACCTCCAAATTTAACAGCTAAATAAAATTTAAAGTAGTCCACTATTTTTTTCAAAACCTATGTATTGTGATTTCAGTTGTTTTGTAAGTGACTTCAATTTGTATTGGATAGACTACAGAGCAATGCAATTCAAGATACATGTAATAAAACCAATTGCATCAAAAGCCAATGAAAAATGCAAATGTTAGAAAATGAGCCATCTTTCTGGTCTCAACTCCTGAATAAAATATGTGCACAAAACACATTTCAATGCTTTGATTTTTAAAATATCAACCAAAAATTGTTTACAAAAAAAAAATTAAACTGTGCAAACTAGTGTGTGAAATAGCAGAAAACAGTTCAATAATGCTCACTGGAAAATAAAATGACCATATTTTAGAAATATAAAGAGATATAAATATAACCTACATATCCTATGTAGAAAGTGGCAAATATGTGGTTAGGCATACCGATAGTTTCCAAATTGAGGAAATTTTAGATCCTTTGGAACAATATCCAGAAGGAGTATTTTAAACCAAATAATTCATAACTGCAGAAAAGAATAAATTATTTGATATCTTGGGGGTTTTTTTTACTATTAATATTCCTTTGATGTGTATTTAAAAACATCCATTTTCCCCTAATATTTACAAATAATATTTTCTCCCAATCCCATAATACTTGGATTAAAATTGATACTTACTTATGTTTTAAGTACTTCCTAGAACATTGCTAGAATTATGACAACACAGTATGAGGAGCAGGGAACTGGGGTATTGAGGAGAGAAGGGAAAATGTAAAGTCCATATAGACCCTTGAAGATGGCTATTGTCTCCACAATGATAAGTATCAATAACCGTAAAAAAAGACCAAGGAGATACATTTAGTTATCACCTAGTATAAAAGTTTCCTATACAAATATGGAGATCAAGACCCCAAAATTTAAATGAATTTAAATTTAAATGTGGGCAGGGACTCATATTTTCACGACAAGCAAACAAAAAAACAGATTTCTTCTTTTGAGTCTCCCTTGTATATACTATTCCCTAGTCACTAACTAATAACTTAGGATGCTACGGCATGAAACGAATGGACTCTTCCTTTGTTGACAATATGAATTAAATGGAAAATCATGAAATTTTGGTGCTAGAAGAAACGTTGCACTCCATCCAGTGTGCTTCAACCCTTCCATTTTATAGAGGAGACTGTGAGTCTTGCAGACCTGAAGTGACTTGTAAGGCAGAGGTTTGACCATAAGCAGGGTCTCTGACCTGCTTTTTTTGATGACTGGCATTATAGATGCACCTTGTACCAGTCTGTCCTCTTAGCAGAGTTTCTTTGTTGTATGTCACTGTGAATGAGAAGAGAAAAACCATTCACAGGCACTTGGATGAGAAGCTTTTTTTTTGTAGAGAATGTATTTGAGAGGCCTTTTTACTGTGTACTTTAAATTATTTAACCAACGAAAGTTTATTACAAAAGGATGAAATGTAGAAACATTGCAAAATATCATTTTGAGATATACATAATTATGATACAAATTTTAAAGTTAATGGCATTTGGGGAATAATATTAATAATATATCTGGGTTTGATGCCAGAAGGGATTTGATGATTGGAAATTTGAAGAAATAAAAATATTGTTTAAAACTGATTAACAGGTACTGATTAAATTAGCATTGTAATTATACTGTCATTGCGACTTCCAGTACCTCTCTAATTTTATTTTTAGCCTTCCAAGAAAAACTGCTTGCAGAATCAGATTATGATCATGATATAATATGAATAAAGGTGAGAATTACAACATTCATTTTTCCACATGATTGACAAAAAGATGAATTAGGATACCACTGCTTCCTACAGCTCTTATCCTTTACAAACCAGTTTCTGTAAGCAAAGCCCACTGGATCATTACCTATGTAAGAGGTCATTTTAATTATTGAGGATTTTACTCTCAAGCCTCCAAAACCCTACTATCTAAAATTTTATTACATAAAAGCAATATGTACTTCTCTTTTGGGTACAGTAAAAGGCAAAACAGAGTCAGTGGTACAGGTCATAACAGGGTGGCAGCACATGAACCTCTGTGCTTATAGAGAAGGCTCAAGAGACTATTATGATGATGAGGTATTGGAGAAAGTCAAACTCCCAGTCTCACCAGGCACAGACATCAGGCAACTTTTGGGCACCCTAAGCAATGTATTCTATAACAGAAGCAATATGTACTAAATAAATATAAGGAAGTCTAGACAAAGCTGTCTATTCTTGCCACATCCAGATTGCCTGTAACTCTCTTAAAGTCAGCCTGTGAGTCACTCTTCTAGGGAAGAGTTCCCATTAATGCAACTGGTCCAGTCCAGAAGCAGAAATAGTGCCTACAGTCTCAGATATATGCTATTGTAGTCCCCAGTGATCTTTGGATACACATTCTGGGAGACACTCAAGAGTTTTATTGTACCCTGAATAGATTACACAGTTTGCCTTTTTAAAAAATTTTCCTTTCTAATTTTTCTTGACTGGGAAAATAACTATTTTGTTTGTGGCAGTGGGTGAGGGTTCAGTCTCAGAACTTCTGGAACTGCTTCTTGGTGCCGGCAGCCTTAGTGACCTTGAGCGCATTGAAGTGCACCATCTTGCTAAGGGGCCAGCACAAGCCCACTGTGGCAATGTCATCGATCTGGACATCCTTGAAGCTGGGCGAAAGGTGCACAGATATGTTCTTGTGATGCTTCTCGAAGCAGTTCTACTTTCGGACGTAGTGGAGGCAGTCTTGGTGGATGACATTGGTCTGCTGCATCTTCATCTTGGTCACCACACTAGACAGGATCCACCCTTAGACGGAGACATTAGCAGTAAAAGGGCACTTCTTGTCAATGTATTTGGATAGAAGGGATGACCAGGTAGGTAGATTGAAGATGGCTAAGTGGTTAGATAGATAATAGGTACAATTATATAAAAATGAATTTAAAAATTAAATTTTACCTGAATTTATCTGAAGAAAAATAAATTTAACTAATGCTAAATTCCTCTTCTTCCCTGAAATTCAAATAGGAGTTCTTATCATTGTTAACTACTATACAGATTATTTTCAAATGCCTCTTATTTCCTTTAAGTTTAAGATAAAATGGTTATGAAAAATATTAAGTTTAGAGTCATTATTTTTAAAGTTAAATGTTTTAATTTTAGGTCCTACTGACCATCTGCTATGAAAGATGAGATGTGAGGAGGTTAGCACAATTATTTGACAATCTAGTAGTCCTCCTTCCACCTTTTCCTTTATCTCAACTCATTTAATCCATCAAATTTATAACATTTTCAATCTCTTCTGAAGTTTGTTTTGCCTTGGTCTATTTAAAGATCCTTTCAAAAAAAGTTTTCTTCTGTTGTATTTATAAATATTTTTCAATTTTCCCTAATCTCCCAAACATCTAATTATATCTATCTATATTTAACTTTTCCATCTCTTTTATATACATATATTTTCTAAAATTATTTAAAATTTTCTATTTGTTTCATTTTGTTTTGAGTAATTATCTCAGTTCTTTTCCTGCTGCATCTTTTATGTTTTCAGGATTGTCCATAGTATTTTTTTTTCACTTAACATATAAGTTTCATCTTTGCAGTATTTTAATTCTTCTTCAATTATTTTGCTAAGCTCTATAAAGCCTCTTTTCAACTTACTTTATTGTCTTATGACATTGTCTTTCAATCCATGTATCCTGTTTGTTTGTTTGTTTTTTTCTTTTTTTAAGGGAGATCATTATTTACATTTTTTGTTGTTGTTGTTGTTGTTTTATTTATTTATTTTTTAGCCGGGCTGTGCAGCTTATAAGATCTCAGTTCCCTGACCAGGGATTGAACCCAGGCCACAGCAGTGAAAGCACCGAATCCTAACCACTAGACCACCAGGGAACTCTCAACATCACTTCTTTAAAACAATGAAGAACTTCTGTTTTCAGAACTCTTGACCCATTTCCTTGTGTGATTCTTCATGTGTTCAACTTATCTTCCTTCTCTGCTTTAAGCTTGTGTTTCTTCTCTTTGATTTTACATTCTATTTATAAGTATATTATTGCTATGTTACTAATTCTTATTGTGGTAAACAGAATGGTTGCCCATAAATGACCATCCCCTACTCTCTGAAACCTGTAAATGTGTTACATTACATGGTAAAAGGAACTTTGCAGATATAAGGTTACTGACATTAAAATAGGGATGTTATTATGAATTATGCATGTGAACCCAATGTAACCATATAAGTCCTTAAAAGCAGGGAACCTTCTTCAGCTGGAGTCAGAGAGATGCAGCAGAAGTCAGAGAGATTTGAAATGTGAGAGGATCTCCATCTGCTATTGCTACAGTGGGGCAGATGGAAAGCATGAGAAATAATACAGGCAACTTCCAGAAATAAAGACCAGCCCCTGGCTCACAGCTAGCAAGGAAACAAGGACGACAGTCCTACAACTGCAAGGAACTGAATTCAGCCAAAAACCTAAATTAGCTTGGAAGTAGGTTTGTCAAATTATATACATTACAGAATGTAGCTCTGCCAACATCTTGATTTCAACCTTGTGAAAGCCTATTCAGAGAGCCTACCAAACACACCCAGAATTCTGACCTATAGAAATGAGATAATTTTTTTTGTTCTAACAATACTTGGCTTTTAAGTTTATGGTCATTTATTATGACAGCAATGGAAAGCTAATATACTTATATATAGTTTTTCTGAAGAAGAGTACTGAGATGAACAGCTTACAGCTTCTAGCCATTTCTTTTTTCTTGAACTTTCATTACACATGCAATTTCATTTACTCTGGCAGATGTATCTCCCCTCCATTCTGTCATGTGAGGGTTTATGGTAGCAAAGACCCTCCATCTTGCCATGGATCACTACCTTCCTATTTCCTCATTTTTAGCCAAAAGAGTAGGTTGTAAACAGAAATAATATAAGGTTAACTTGTTTCCAACGTTATCTTTATCTTCTTTTACTTTCTTCAAAGTTAAACTGGTTCTTTACAGGGATATTTGCTTTTTCTGAAATGCCAGACCTCTAGACACTATCTTCTCTTAAGAGATCCTTGAGAAAGTCTTTCAAATTCAGAGAAATCTATAAACTGCAGGAATTCTAAGAAGGCTATAGCCTTCTACAGCAACCAAGACCAGACTTCACGATGCCTTCCTAATTACAGCTTCTGGTTCTGGCATTTTCTTGTTTTATTGTGATATAGGTTTTCTTTTGTCTAATATTTACTCTTTTTTCCTTCCCTTTTTAGGAGTAGTGATGAAAGGTAAAAGTACCTTCACTTTACAAACTTTAACCAGAGAACGTATGCATTTTCGTTTAGTGGTTCAATATGGGAAATGAAAAAGAGAAGCCCTAGTGCAAGAAGGAAGAATAAGGTGGAGAAAACAATATGAAAAATAGGAAGTACAAATCAAAAAGAATCAAATTTGAGTTTAATTTCTCTTATATTTTAGACTGAAATTTTCCCAGATTGAGAGATTTTCTTCCAGAGGTTAGCTCCAATAAAAATGATTATGACACACATACACAAATATAAAAATAGTGGAAAGTGCTATCAGAATCTGAGAAAAAGCATGAGCTAAACAATCTATTTGCTTGAAGAGAATAGAATTCTAATATTACTGCCAGACAATTTTTTAAAGTTTTAATAAAATTGAATAAAACTTGATCACCTTCTAAGTATCAGGATACTATTTTCTGTTTTGAGGTATATCAAGGAACAAAACACAGTGTCTGCTCCATGAGGGTAATGGTTCAGGGCTGTGAGGGAGACAATAAACAGATAAACAAATGCATGTCAATTGATGATAAAGAAGAGAGGGAGAGATCCTATTTCATAGAATGTGTTCAGAGAAGCCCTATCTAACAAGGTTGCATTTAACAGACCTAAAGGAAGGAATAATACCAAGCAGGCAGAAGAACAAATGAAAGTCCTGAGATGATAGTGTCCTTCACGTGTTTAAGGACACAAGGAGTTCTATGTGGCTGAAGCATTGGGGAGTGACAGACAAACACATGTTGGAGATGAACCCAGAAAGGCAGTGAATAGCCCAATCATTGGATCCTTGTAGACAATTGTCAGGACTTTGTCTTTTACACTAGTGTGAGATGGGAAGCCATTGGAGGGTTTTAGGAAAAGGAATGTTGTGATTTGATTTCTGTTTTCAGGATCCTTTTGGCTCCTCTGTGGAGAGCAGACAGGAAGTGGGCAGAGGCAGAAGTAGGAAAGTGATTGAAGATGGTCAGCCCAGGTAGGAGGAGATGGTGACTTGTATTTGGGTTGTCACAGTGATAAATGGGGCAGATTCTGGATATATCTTCAAGGTAAAACCAACAAGATTAGGGTTGTGGCATGTAAGGAAAAGAAAGAAATCACAAAGTATTCCAAGGTATTTGATGGCCATGTGGAGACATCAAATCTTTCCATTCCCTAAAGGATGATGTGCATACTCTTTAGTATGACATTTAAGACTGCGCTGAATGTCACACTCCTAGGTCCTTTTCATCTTCATCACATATAAGAGCTTTATTATGCTCTGCAGAGTGCTTGATGAGAGGTGATCTGTAAAGGCTGAATGAATGAAGAATTAATTTAATAGCTATTGACTGTGCTAGAGAAATATTTTGTATACACACATATATATAAATACATGTAATATTATATACTATACATTGAGAGATATTCTTATTATAGCAGTATGAAATTTTATAGCATTTGAGACAATTCATACACATACATCACACAAAAAAGAAAATGTTGTGTGATGTGGCATAATTCAAATCCTGCCCGAAGCATGCCACACAGAAATAATAATGACAATATTCAATCCAGTAATACAGAATCAATAGATGTCATTGAATTGCCATCTGAAGGAAATTTAGAATGCCATTTTGTTGACTATTAATTAAATTGACATGTCAAATTAAAACTAAAAATTTTTCTTTTGCTGGAAGAATTATTGATAATCCTCTTTTCTTGTAAAATACTGATTGAAGTTAAGATAATGGAGACATTAGCAAATAATCCCATCAGATATATTTTTAACAATAGGGTTTGACTTTTCTTAAAAAAAAAATCTGATTGTATAAATTCCATAAGTAAAGCATTTGCAAATTGTCTTTTAACTCTTATTGATCACAACTTTGGCATTCAAAGTCTAATTATACTAAAAACTGCCCATGTCTCTTGTGTACTGGAAAATCATTATCTGAAATTAATCAGTTCTTCAAACATACTATTCCTAATTATCATGTGGTTATTGAGATAGTATGCAATTTAAAATATATATGAGATAGTATGCATTTCAAATACCTTATTTGTATAAATCACTGTATTAATATGAAGGTAAATGCATTATACATATTTTTATCTCTTGTACTGCAACTATAAAAGACAAGTCAAACACCACTCACTGTTTCTGACTAAACATTACATTTCAAGAATTAATAATAATTTTAAAAAGATAACAGCAGCTAACATTCTTGAGTATTTAGTATGTGCCAGTAACTATTTTAAATATTCCATTTTTTTAAACAATACTCATGTAGCACTTACTAGGTTCAAACTCTATTGCAAGCCCTTTGCAATTATTATCTCACTTAATCCTTACAATCTTATGAAATGGAACTATTATCATAACCTCTATAGAAATGAAGGAAAATACGTACAAGAGACCAGAACTGTCTGTAATCCCACTGTACACCAATATATATTACATCAGTATTGTAATGTGGTAGCAGAATTCTAAGATGAACCCCGAGATTCCTGCCCTTAACTATGGGCAGGACTTGTGAATGTGGTGGGATTTCACTGCCATGATTGGGTTATGTTATAATGGCAAAGGTGAAGGAATTTCAGGGATGTAATTAAGGTCTCTAATCCAGTTGCCTTTAAGTTAGTCAAAAAGGAGATTTTCCTGAGTGAGCCTGACCTAATTACGTGAGCTCTTTAAAACAGAGTTTAACCCTTGCCTGAGTGAAGATTTCAAGTAACTGAGATGCTCACCTCTTGGTCTTGAACAAGCAAACTGCTGTGTTGTAGAGAAGAACACGTGGCAAGAAAATGTGGGTGGCCTCTAGGGGCTAACAGCTCTTGTCCTACAGTTGCTAAGAACTGTATTCTACCAACAACAGTAACTTGGAAGAGGACCCCCAAGCCTCAAATGAGAACTGCAGCCTTGGTTAAACACCTTGATTTCAGCCCAATTAGACCCTGAATGGAGAAGTTAGCCAAACCATCTGTGGTCTCTGCACCCATGGAAACTGAGATAATAAATGTATGTTGTTTTGAGCCACAAATTTATTATTCATCAAAGGAAAACTAATATATGTAGTGAACCCAGGTCTTGGATTTCCCTAGTTATTAACTTATCATCCTTATATGCATACCGGTTGGTTTCTTCCACACAATATTTTTACCAGTGGCAGTGAAGTGTAGGTTTGCCTAAATATCTCAATGATAGAACTGGCTTCAGCAAGATACTGCTCTAAAATACTGCTCTTTATACTATTTAGATCATTCAAGAAACTAAATGATTCCAGCAGTGTTCCTTAACTTTTATGACTTTAAAAAGAATACAACATACGAAATTGAGAATAGCTAAATATAGAGACTGGAATAGACTACGTAGAGTTTATAGATCACTTAAGCCAAATTCCAAATATAATAAATTACAAATAATATGCAGCAGGTCTCTTTTTTCCACAACACCATCTTGCCTCACAGGGAAGTTGATGAGTCTGCTCAGTCTCTCATACAAGGTCTTTTTTTTGTTTTTGGCTGCATTGGGTCTTCGTTGCTGTGCACAGGCTTTCTCTGGTTGCAGCGAGCAGGGTCTACTCTTCGTTGCGGTGTGTGAGTTTCTCATTGTGGTGGCTTCTCTTGTTGTGGAGCACAGCCTCTAGGCACACGGGCTTCAGTAGTTGCAGCACGTGGGCTCAGTGGTTGTGGCTCGCAGGCCCTAGAGCGCAGGGTCAGTAATTGTGGCGCACAGGCTTTGTTGCTTCATGGCATGTGGGATCTTCATGGACCTGGGTGTGAACCCGTGTCCCCTGCACTGGCAGGCAGATTCTTAACCACAGTGCCACCAGGGAAGTCCCTCATACAAGGTCTTTCCAGCTCCTTTTTACCATTTATTATTCGTTTTTATTAATTTTATTCTGTGCCCTACATTATTCTTATTCTATAATATCTGCTGATACCAGAGTTTTTAAACACTAAGCACAAAATTATGTTTTTATTTTTTATTTATTTTTTAGTCTCTCTGTCTACACTAGCACAACATCCACACTGAGTACAAGAGTCCTTGACAACATTTCTCTGGTTCCATGTATATTCCAACTACCTATGTGCAGGCCCATGTATCCTGAAGCACAAGAACTTTGTTCTCCTTTACTGTTTTCTCTCAGAAATGTTAGAGCAAAATGCCAAAGAATGTGTTGGCTTGTTCCACTGCTCTTCATTCTGCTTTGATTCACCTTTCATTTCACTGTATACGCAGGAGGGACTTTTGTTTAGTACCTGAAACATTTTTATGCATTTTCATATATTTGCAATATATTAAGGATTTAACCTCATTTCTACTTGCAGTCATCAAAAGTTTTACCATTAATGTTATCCACCAATCCTATTTCTTCCCAAATGGACCTCTTGGCTAAACCTAGAAAGGAAAAGTTTCTGTACTGGTGTGGGACCTTTGAATCCATCTAGTAATTAGCTATGCTTTGACTGGCATAGCTCTGATACTATTATCTTCAAATATCATTTAAATAAATATTTTATTATTATCAAGTTGTATATGTGTATGTCTGCTTTGCCCAAACAGATTGCTGGGTGTTTAACAGTTCATCAGTGAGAATTCCTTTTCTTTGAAACAAGGTGAAGATGTGTATCCATTTCTCTCTTCTTCCCTCCATATTTACACATTTCATAATAATTACTGCTACACCAGACAGACATTTAATGTTTAATGCCTAATTGCAAGTACTGATGGCTGATTCATGTTTATGTCTAGGATTCTGTGTAAGGACACACCTTACTTTTCTTTGTCCCTGATTCTTCACATGAGAATTTCAAGAGCTTTCTCCCCCTATTTTGACCTCTAACCCAGTGAGACTATAAAGATAAGAGCTATGTTTCCCTTCAAGATCTCTGAAGAGAAAAACACTCCACGGGGTCCTTTATGATACCCTCCAGCATCTTTCAGTTGTTATAGGCAGGGGCTAGGCTGAGTACAAAGCAAGGCTGAATCAAGAGTTCCTTGGCAGCCTGGGTCTTTTTTAAGACAGGAAGGGGAAGATGCTAGAAAGACAGTCTATTCTCATCTAAGACTTCTGCTTCTATCCTGAGAATACCATAATACTAGTGCTAAACGCCAAGAAATCCCAGAAATCAAAGGTGATAAAAATGTCTGTTCTATTAAGTGAATGTGACAAAATTCTGAGCACACTGAGATTATTTTCTGTGCTCAACTTAATGTGGTTAATTATTAAAGAGTCTGTGTTAATGAAATAGAAAACTCATTAATCCCATTAGGTATAAAAATGGGAAATTTGGTACTTTAGGAATGTGTTTCCTGAACATAGTTTACCTCCCTTACAAAGATAATACAGTGATTTACACTATCAACACACATCAAATGGCTATATTAATTCACTGTCACCCTTTAATATAAACAAAGTCATAACATCATAGTATTACACAAAAATTTATAAAATATTATGATAGGGCTATTAATGCTATTAATGACTTCACCACGACTTAAAAGCAAGCTGAACTCCTTGCATTATTAAATAAAACACACTATATTGCCAGTTTGAAGTCTTTATAGTTAATTGAATAGAAACATTTAAGGATTTAACATAATGAAAGGAAGACTTATTAATCGACTCTGACCGTCATCATAGCTCACACTGTTTACTACATCTGAATTCTGACTAACCATTTTATATTCATTTCCTAATGTCATCTTTACAAAGATCATACGAAAATGACTATCATCAATACCATTTTACATATGAAGAAACTGAGGCCGGGAAATTAGTAGATTAACCAAGGCCACACACTTCAAAATTAGGGGTGGGGCAAGGTCTGAACTCCTGAGTCCCCACGTGCTTACCCACCATATTGCAGTCATAAGGATAGATTTTTATGTAGGCAAGAGAATTATAAACATTTGTATTTTACATGGACTCCAAAGAAAATTATTCCTTAATTTAAAATTTGAATTGAATTTTTAATATTTTATAACCATTTGCAATAAAAGCATATTGCAATTTATATTGTCTACAAAGATAATTAAGAATAAAGCTCTAAATTAAAACTTACATTATAAGTCTAGGTGCTAGATCACCTAATTAAAAGACGCCAAGGGCCCATATAAAAACACAATAATTATCTAAAATATCAGTCAAATAGGAAATATTGGGGAATTTTTTTGGAAGGAGGCAGTTGCATCTATTATTTATGAGTTTTATGTTTGCAGAATAGAACCACTATCTAAATAATATTCATATTTATTTTGTCAAATGAATTACTATAATTAAATTTGTCATCTTTGACCATATTTTTCTAACTTTATTTTGTTGAATTGCCATAGTGGGAAACAAATTGTAACAGTTAACATATGATGGTCCATTTTGCATATTTTTCTTATATAGTAATGAAAATGAAATTGAGAAGTCTGCTATACTCACTGTCATACTTTTAAATGGTACAGCAATAACCTCAATATGTAGGTCCCTTCCCAGAATTGTGGTTTTGGATACAGAAAATAGTGAGAAGAAAACACTTCCATGGCTAACATGAAAAAAAGAAAGTATTTTAACAGATTTAAGTTTCTGGTAATTTTCATGATCATTGTTACATGTTTAATCCCAGAAATGTTCAATTCTCATTTAAATATCATTTCCCATCAATCACTAGTGCTTTCCTTCCTGGGTCATTGAAAACATAATAATTCATCGTGTCATTTGAAGGTGTGCTGTCCTACTTTCCCTCGTTAATTTCAAGAGAAGGATCAGATGTTCCATTGCTTTTTGTAATTGATTTGACGATAGATCTTTACTAGAGCCCCATGACATGATCTGAGGGCATTACAGGCAGCAAAGGCTCAAGGTCATTACTGAAATGAAAATTCCACAAGTCAATTAGTTCTCTTAACACAATTTTCTGTTTCTGTTGATTGTTGACTGTTCTAAGTCAATCAAGACAGAACTGGATAATTTAGAATTTCAAATATGGAAAATATTATTTTAAAAAATCACTTCAGAGCTAGATACCTTAGCTTTATAGTCCATACATAATATATGCTATTTTAGCCCATATTTCAGATTCTGTTGATTTCCTTACCCACTTCCAAAGAAAGTAGACAAACACTTGGAATAATATTTCTTATATTTTATAATAATCTTCACTCTTTTCATTTTAAATAGTCCTAATATAGTAAGGTTCCTATATTTTGAACATATTTTCCTGCATGAATTAATTTCACTCCATAACCTTAAAAACAATATTAGAGAAAACTAGTGAAATAATCAGATGTTTTATCAGCCACAAACAAAATCAGTCTACATACTTAAAAAAACTGTAAGAAGTTACTAGCAATGATAAATTTAAATGCTATTTGTCTTGTTGGTTTAGTAAAAAGGACTGACATGTAGAGAAATTAGCAAATGCATTTATTTATTCTGGAAATGTACGTTTACCCTTTTCCTCATGTCATGCTTCAGGTTGGAAATGCCCTCCTTGTCCAGTCGAACAAATAACTTTGATAGCACCAATCAATGATTGCCACTCTCCCCCATGTCACACAGTGCTTCCTGTGGTATCACATTAAATGTCTGAGAGGCTCTACTTTCCAATATTTCAAATACTTCTTTATTCTCGTGCAATATTCACCTCCATACTCTTCTTCAATTGTAAGACCTTATGGCTGGCATGCTCTCTTTTCTGGTGCTAGTTCTACTTCTTATTTACAGTGCAGTAGTTCAATATTTCCCCTTTGATTTCTGTAAATACTATATAGATTATATAAGCATTATATATAATAATATTAATACATGTATAATGCATGTATTATATATAATAAATATAAAACTGTATATATAACACATATGTATGTGTATTACATATACTTATATATCTAAAACAAATATATTTTAAATCAATAGGAGAACAAAGCATATGTGTTTCCCATAACATTTGTCTTAGATATTAATCTTCATGGATAGGATAAAGTAATGTTAACAACTACAATGGTTAAACCACAAAATCTCAGTTGTTTAATAAAATAGACATTTTTTTTTTCTTCCTAATATAAGAGAGAGTCCAATGCTGGCCTTTCCAAAGAGGTGGCAAGCACCTAAAACTCTTTTTTATCTGGCATTTCTACCTGTAACAAGTTACTTCGAAAGTCATCAGTGTTCTCCATTCCAGTTTACCAGAATGGCCAAAGAGTCTAGAAGATCCAGTATGAGAAATTGTTCTAAAGAAGCATGGAAGTGGCACCCATCACTTCTGCTTGCTTTCTATTGGTTAGAAATCAGTCACACTGACAACTAATCACAAGAGAGGCTGGAAAATGTATTTTATTTATGTGGTTTAATTTCTTCTCCAGGAAGAGAGAGACAGAATTGGTAAATAGCTAGTCAGTTCCTGCCAGAGAAAGTCTAATGACTTCACTTGCTCAGTATAGAACCTATAACTCTTCAACTGCTAGATAGAAAAATCTTCAGAATAAGAGAACAGGAGAAGTTCCCTGAAGTTCTGAATAAGGTGTTAGAAGTTTGCTGAGAAGATAGGAAATACAAAACACAATGAAACATCCTAGTGCAACTTCATATTGTAGCTTGATAAATGCCATTCGAGTCCTTTTATAAGAACCCCCTTCCATTTTCAATTTAACCTCAGTTGTGTCAGTTGTGAATTGCCATAATAATGAATTACCATTCTGAAAACAGAGGACTGGACCAAATGATCCCTGTGTACCTTTATAATCTTAAAACCTACCCTTAAATGGAATAAAGATTAAATCTATGAAGCAAAAGAAATCTACCTCCATATTTCAGGAGAGTGTACTTCGGAAAAAATTGTTCCTCAAGTTCTTCTTTCCCTCTAACATGAATGCCAGTTATTGAGATTTTTTTTCTACTAAGAAAGTAAAAAATATTTTCAATCCTATCTAAAGGTTTCCATAAATATACAATATATTTACTGTAAAAATACTGTGTTTAAAACATTGCCTCTAGACTTAAGTGAGGAGAGGAAAATATATTGCCACAGCAAATACAGAATGGGGTGTTTTCAGTTTTAATAGTGATTAAAAAGCGGACATGAATTCCAGGTGCCAAATGTGTAGTGGTACACTGGCTTGGGCTAGGATGACTCAATGAGAGGAGGAGAAAGAGAAGAAAGTGTGGAAACTAGCACATAAAGAATTTCTGTTATGTAACAAATGCTTTACATTGTACATTTTATAGACACAGAAACAGGTTTGAAGCCGTCAAAAAATTTGTTCAAGGACACAGAGCTAGAAAGTAGTTCACCCTGAATTTGAAATGATGTCTGATTCCTAAGCCCATATTTTTTCTATTTAACAGAATGTGAGGACATTAGCATCTTACTTACCATCCTGTCTTTTAGTAAAATATTTCTGTTCTTTGTATTATAACCTATATATTTTGTAGGCATGCTCTTTATCCCCTTCTGGTATCATACTTTTTGCATCCCAAATGTCTAGCAGAGTATTATGTAGAGATTATGACCGCAAATTCTTTTTTTTTAAGATTAGTTACATGATCTGTCACGGAAAAAGATAAAAGAACTAAATTGCCATTCATATAATTTCCTATTAGAGATACGTCACTTTGCTCCTAACCCATAATAACCTTTATTTGGAGTTCCTCTTGTATGTACAGATCAAACTGAACAAGCTAAACACAATAAATGCATAAATCAGAGCATAAGAACTTATCAGACTAAATCTTAGAAATATATTCCCTTCAATAGAGGCAATAATGTCTAGTTTTAAAACATCAGTCAGCATTGGGACCTTTGTTAGCTCTTACGGTAACGCAATTCCAGGCATTTTAACGTTTTAAAATATGCTGTAATGGCATTTTTCCAACTTAAATGTATTGTTTTTAAATAGAAGCCATTTCCCTCCATTATCAATATACATTATAAACTGTTGAGCACAAACTAAAATATGACATTTGTAATTTTAAGTGAAACTATCTTTGCATAATTATTTGGTTGGCCATACAACGTGTGGAATACAAGTCTTTCCAAATCACATAAATATTCATGATCTGTGTATTCTACTTAAAATGTAATCTGAATGCATGTTGCTGTTCTTTGTATTGATTTCTTTAAAAATATGTGTGTTTTGATATATGTATTTGAATTTTAAGAAGACAAAAAGAAAATCGTATTCTAAAATAAGTAACTATCCTGAATATTGGGGGTTTTTTTTTGTATATTCTGTACAGAAAACTTTAATGGCCAGACCTGACAGTATTATTACATCTCATGATATATTCCATATTGAAATCATTTTCCAAGCTTCTACTATACAAATTTTAATGGGACAATCTAAAAGAGTAAGAGTTTAGAGAATGCGAAAGTAAATTATGAGGGGCTATGTAAATATAATTAAAATCAAGCTCCAAGATACAAACTAATAAACATTCTTAAATTTGGAAGTAATATTAGAAGTCATCTGGTCCTACCATCTGTCCAGCGCATCAATTCTCCCAATGGCATGGGGCCAGTAATCCCAGATCCCAGCTCCAGTGATGGGATGAGAGACAGTAATCCCAGGCTTAAGCAATTCCTAGCTACTGGGAAAGCACTGGTTTATGAGGATTATTGTTTTTCTTGTTCATTGTTTTTTTCTTTTTGGTTTTGTTTTTTGTTTTTTATGCTCTAAGTTTCAGAACATTACTCCTTCAATTGAACCAACCTCTTTTCATTGGAATTTTCATTTATAGGTTAGAAGTATTTGGTCTTTAGCCCCACCAAAAATACTGAAGATTTCTTTTGCATAATGAAGCCTCCAATGTGATGTAGTCTCATCATCTATATTTTTTCTTTAGGTCTTTTAAAAAATCTATTTCTATATGAATGTGAAATATTGATAGCTTTCATATTCTTATTATTATATAAACTCATTTTGAGGAAAACAATTTCATCAATGTCCGCACATTAGCAGCAGTTCTCAGATAGAACACTCTATTTCAGCTAAGAGTCCTAAAAGCAAGTAAGAAATATTAATTTCCCTTTTTTTAGACCATGCACTGCTGTTATGCCTGCTTAAGCTCAATCAGTTTTTTGTCAGCTATATTATACAAACAAATACTGGAGCTTCTAGTCAAGTAAATTTCACCAGACATTTTTAGTTCTTGGTCATTTAAGCAGATCTGCTCATCTTGGCTAGGTTTTCTTACATATGTTACAGACAGCTGTGTTTAGGCTGGTCTAGGCTGTCCTCAGCTGAAACAGTTAAGCTCTGTTCCACGTGATCACTCATCCTCCAGTAGTTTATCTCAGACTTGCTCTCACAACTAGAGCAAAGATCATAGGAAGAAAACAGGATACTTCAAAATGACAAAACATTTCATCTGCCTTGTTCTATTGATTAAATTGGGTCACAATGCAGATCAGACTCAGAGTGGAAAATAAACTCTTAATGGAAGGCTAGTCCGTCAGTGCAAAGGGTGTGAAAATAGGAAGGAGATTAATTGGGGCAGTTTTTACAATCAATCTACAGCACCCATTATGTTAGTGTTTTTTTTGCTGTGTAACACATTGCTGTAAATTGAGTGGCTTAAAACATCATCCATTTATTATCTCAGTTTCTGTTGGTCAGAAGGCTGGGCACTTCTTAACTAGGTTCTCTGTTCAGAGTCTCACACATCTAAAATCAAGGCGTTGGTGGGATGAATTCTCAACTGAAGAATTGATTAGGGAAGGATGTGCATACAAACTCCTTTGGATTGTAGACAGAATTCATTTTCTTGTGACCATATAATTTATAGAAGCTTGTTTTTTCAAGGATATCAGGTAAGAGAGTCTCTGATACTTTGAATCTTTGACTTCAGGGATGTTCTAGTGGGTTTTTAAAGGGCTCACCTGATTAGACCAGGACCACAGAGAATAATCTCCTTTTTAATTAATTAAAAATCAACTGTAGATGAAATTCTGTAGATGAAATTACAGAATCCCTCACTTTTGCTGTATAATGCTACACAATCATGGGAGTGATATCCCATCACTTTTGTTGCATTCCATAAAAGTGGGTCATAGGTCCTGCCCATCCTCAAGAGGAAGGAATTATATAGGGTATGTGTCATTTGATGTCCTCTTAAAATTTTGCCTACCACACCACAGAGAATTATATATAGTTCTACTAATGAGTCATACTGTCTCATGCTTTACTCTACTTCCTCTGCTTCAAATATTTAGAAAATAACTTGTTCTCTGGCTGATCTGGAAATTACATATTTGACTTTAAAGCATGTGAGAAGTAGTTCAGGAATCTCATTGGATGGTTCTTTCAGTAGGCTGGAATGAAATTCTTCTGAGCTTGGAGTTGTGAATACTTTAGAATAGCAAATTCTCTCTTATACTTCTGACATATCTAGGGCTTCAAGTTCTTTCCATTAACATTTGTTTACCTTTTAAAAATCTCTGGAACATTCTCCTTGGCAGAGTAGACAGAAAAAAAATTTGTGAGTTCAAAATTTCTACTGTTTTTTTTTTCTTTTTCTCCAGCTTAATATTGAGATATAATTGACATATAACTACTGTTTATTTGTGTGTGTGTGTTTCTGTGTGTGTGTGTGTGTGTGTGTGTGTTTGTAATCCAGGAAGATTATTCTGTTGCTCCCAAACTTGTGTCTGTGTCTTCCTTGTATGTCTTCATTCTCTAAATTACCAATGAATTCCTTTTTATTGTTCTTTGTTGGTGGTATTCCGGTATTTTTTTAAAAATCATATGCCTCTTTAATGTTTGTCTTTAATTTCATGCCCACTAGTCTATGTTGTGAACACACATTCAAAAATCTAAGCTGAAGATAAAAATATGCTGAGAAGAAGCACTTGTTATTTTAGCTATTCTCTAATCAAATCGAACTTTTCTTTTCAAGATCATTTGAAACTCTAAATGTGAGGACCTACCAAACTGTTGATATATTTTCTTGCCTAAAATACCAGTTACGGGACAGTATTGATATATTTTCTTGCCAAAAAATACCAGTTATGGGAGAGTATCTATCTTTCCTTGACATTCTTAAAAATTATCCTATGATACTATAGAGTACTCCTTTAACTCTTAGCAGTAATGTTTGTCTGGTTATAAAGTCTGAAATGGTATTTATTTTTCCATGTTATCAATCATTCCTATTTCATAGACCAGTTACTTCTGACTAACACTAGATGCATAATAGCAATTCTCATAATTGAGCTCTTTACATTTTAAAATTTTACAAAAAGTGGAAACTGTTCTTTTACATTAATGAAATATTCAGCAATTGTTGAAGCTCCTATCTCTACTATATCTTACCTCTGTATCACTTTTGCAATTTGGATTAAAAAAATGTCCTTTATTTTGCCCACTTGGCCAGGAAATCTATAGCTTAAATGCACTTAGTAATCAAATGAATAGCTAAGAGAAAGGTAGCAAAAGTTAAAAATTCAAATTACTAGCTATTTACATTATTTGTGATTCAAGTTAAAAATGCAAATCAGTAATCACAGATCAAATGAATTTCCTACATGGTATATCTAATCAGTAACAAGTTGCCAGTAACTACATATTTCTATGGGATTTAATCCAGTCTTCTTCCTTGAATCCAATCAGAACTTATAAGGTATTAGGATGATTTGTATTGTTAAGTATATTGGTTTATTTTTTTTACTTATTTATTTAGTTCTAATGTATATTCTAGCCTCCAACACAAGTTGTAGACATGTTAAAATTTTTTATTTATTTATTCCTTCATGCATGCATGTATTATTCTACAAATGTAGACTGCTGTCATATACTATGCTGTATTTGAGGTTACCAGGGTTATTAAAATAAATGAATCATAACAATAAAAAAAATCCTTGCCCACTTGGAACTTCCACGGTGAAGGGGATAAACAGAAAATAAGCAAAATAGATACATAAATTATGTACTAAGATAGACATTGATAAGCATTATAAAAAATAAAATAGAAAAGAGAGTTGGGTAGGACCACAGTGTTGGGGAATGTTTGCAAGTTTTAGTAAGAAAAGTCTCTGTATTAGTTTACCTATGGTAGTATTAAAATATTACCGCAAGCTCGGTAGTATAAGACAAAAATTTTACCTCACAGTTTCCATGGGTCAGCACGTTTTAGTAGAGTCCTCTGCTCAGGATTTCACAGGCTGAAATCAAGGTATTGATTGGCCTCCTATACTCCCATTTGGAAGCTTGATGAAGAAAGGATTCACTTCCAAGTTCCCTCAGGTTTTTGACAGAATTAACTTCCTTGCAGCTGTAGGACTGAAGTTCCATTGTCTTGCTAGCTGTTGGCTGAGGACCGATCACAACTCACAGAGACCTCTTTCAGGTCCTTGCCCCATGATCCCCTCCATAGTCCTTTTCACGCTTCCAATCTCTCTGACTCAGGAAGGGCCAAGTCCCTTTTAAGGTTCATCTGATTAGGTCAGGCCCACATGGGTAATCTTCCTTTTGATTGGCTCAAAACTAACTGATTAATAACTTAATCACAGGAGTGATGTCCCATCATATTTACACTCAAAGGCAGGAGATTATACAGGATGTGCACATCAGGGAAAGTGGGAAATTTGGGGGCAATCTTGAAAGAGATTTATTTATTCATTTATTTATTTATTAAAATATTTAACTCCTTTTATTGAAGAGTATTACCCTTAGTTCACAGCAGACTGAGGATACAAAGTAGAGGAGAAAGACAGACAGATAGGTGATAATGACTGCTAGGTCTGACATGAGATATGTGATGGACACATGGATGCTGTGAGAGCCACATGAGGGGATCTAAGCCAAAGGGGTGAGTTGGGCAAACCTTCCTGATAGAGGATAACCTTGGGTCTCAAAAAAAAGAGCAAGTGTTATCTAGGTGAAATAATTAAAATAGGGGCAGAAATTTATCTATTGGCTTGATAATATGATTCTTCTTTATTCATACAGACATAGACAGCAATGGTTACCTTGCTTCAGGATTGCTGTACATATACCTACATTATAGTGAAGAGGTATTTAATAAAAGTCCAGAGGTTGGTCTCATGCTTCTATTTTATTTCTGTTAATTTATCCTTCTCAGGACAAGTTGATAGTTTTTCTAGCTTGTCTGTATGGCACCTCATCAGTACTATGGATTGCTGTTATGGCCCTTTGCAAAGGTAAGAGCAGGGATTCCGAAACAGTGGAAGGTTAAAGAAGTAGATTTAAGGATGTGTCTTGGAAAAGTAAAATATCACATACTATTTTTATTATTTATTTATTTATTTATTTATTTATTTATTTATTTATTTATTTATTTATGGCTGTGTTGGGTCTTCGTTTCTGTGCGAGGGCTTTCTCTAGTTGTGGCAAGCGGGGGCCACTCTTCATCGCGGTGCGCGGGCCTCTCAGTATCGCGGCCTCTCTTGTTGCAGAGCACAGGCTCCAGACGCGCAGGCTCAGTAGTTGTGGCTCAAGGGCCTAGTCGCTCCGCGGCATGTGGGATCTTCCCAGACCAGGGCTCGAACCCGTGTCCCCTGCATTGGCAGGCAGACTCTGAACCACTGTGCCACCAGGGAAGCCCTCAAATACTACTTTTAAGAAAAATAAGTTTTTCTTAAGCAGCTGATTACAATCTCTGGTCAACCAAAATCTACTGGTGAAATTTGAAGATACATCTAGATTATCCTAGCTTTTTATTTACCACCAGGACTTGTGGAGTGTCTCAAATTGGAAGAGGAGCAACCTGGTACCATGTCCATTCCCAGTTTTAATTTATGCTATAAGCATCCTCATAACCCTAATAGGAATCTGGGAAAATCCAACACAAGTCATTATCTGGGAAAGATTAAAGTCCCCTGTATTAGTTTATTTGAATGCCACTTTTTTATGATCATATGCCTGACACTTGGCAGAGTTTTTGGAGGCAGGGGAAACTTGAAAATTACCACTTAGAAGCACCATGCTCACGTCTTTAGAAAGGCTACATTCAAATGTGACTTGTGTTCTTTTTATTACATTATAGGGCCCTATTCTTCTGCCTCATACTTAAAATCTTCTAAGTTTTGTACAGATAATAAATAATTTTCATTACAGATTCAGATTAATGCTTCATAAAAAAACATAAGGCAATCCAAAATATCAACTAGGTAGTGTAGGTCAATTCCATGCTGCTGTAAAGTCTATCATTATATTGGAATCCATTTCCCTATACTTAATAGTTCTAGGGGTCAGTAGTAGCAATCAGTCAGATACTAACTTCTTTTTTCTCTTTTAAAACCTTGAATATTCTTCTCCATCCCTCACTCCTGCTATGTTCTAAGTCAGCCTCTCTTCACCACTAAAATATTGCCCACATAAAATGATATCTTAGTTCTGTTTAAATTCTCATGAATATTTTTTTCCTTGCGCTGACTCTGTAAAATGTTCACACAGAGCAGACATGCCTACTGTTCCAAGGAATCATTCAAAAAACTAGCAGACTGTAAACTGAATGGACTCATCGCAAAAGGATGAAGGACAGAGCTGGCCTGCTGGGATTTGAAGTGTTGGTTCCAGGGAGTCTAGATATTTCAAACCAGACGCTTACACAACCCATTTCTCTCTGGCCTTATGACTGAATGCACTAATTCATTTACCATTCAAAGTGTCCTTCTATAATTTATGCCACATACTGACATGTATTTAACTCTCTAAAATGCCTTGAATATAATTTGTTTGAAAGACATTATACACAATAAACCATAATGCATTTTTTAAGAGGCATCTTGGAATAAAAATAAATATAAATTGAAAAAAATGCTTATTAATAAGCATTTGTATGGCACTTCATGTTTACAGATGGTTTTACAGTCATTTTTTATTAGTTTAATGTGCCAAGTCTCTTTGGACTCAAAGTGCTACTTAAGTACATCTCCGGACTTTATCCCCCTGGGGTCTAGACTTGTGGGGTCACATGTTGTAAAGACAGTCTTTCTGGAAAAGTTGTATCCTAAAGCTATTAAAGAAATTTTAACGTGATGAATGAGAGTACATCCAAGACACAGTTTTCACTGAAACGCCTGGTTCTGAGGAAATAAGAAGAATAAATATGTATGGCTAGTAATAGCTTTAGATGCTAAGCTCTGTCTTATGTTAACATAAGGGTCGTGGTAGCCCACCTGGCTTCTTGCCCGTATTTGTAGGACTAGATCTTACAGAATAGCATCCATGGGATCTATGAAGAATTTCCTGTGGTCCAAGTACGAAAGCACACCTAAACAGCCGCGTGTTTTTTTCCCTGTCAGGGCTACTCCTGGAAATTGCCACTGTTCCACAAGTGTTCCAGATTCCAGACTGATGACCTATATTTTCTGGTCTTATGGTCCAACTAATGTCACTCCTCCTTCTGAAGACTGTCAATTGCCAGTAAATTCTGCAGAAAAAAAAATGTTTACAGTTTCAGGAAAGTTTATTAAGTAGAACCCGAGGGCATTTGGTAACACAGGAGTGCAGGGTAAATTATAATGTCTCAATCAGATATGTATATGCCAAGATTTCAATATTTGCATATCATCTATATTCTGATTTTCATTGCTGACAAAATTGTTGATATATTTGACATTATTTCAATGGTAAATCTGAGAAGTTTTCAAATATATTTTGGTTGAGGAAACTTTTCTAGGAAATTTTCAAAGAAAGTCAGTATCATTAAGTAATATACACTGACATGTGATCTTCATTTGTTCAATTTATCTTTCTATATTCTTACAATCACATTTTAAAATTTAAGCAAAAAGAAACATATTGATTCTATGATGAGTGAGAAAAATAAAACCTTCAAAAATTGTTTCAGGATTGCATTTTAATTTTGTAATTTTTTTTCTGAGGATCAAATTGTACCCAATTATCTCTCTGTAAACCTTGAAACTATACATAAAGTGTTAAAAAATAATATCTGGTATTAGCTGTATGGAAATAAGCAAACGGAGGCAGAAAAATTGAGGGATGGAAGTTTGGGGAATCTTCGTAAAGAAACCTTTAATAAAAAACTGACTCTCCTGCCTCTAGTTTCATCAGAACCTTTTTTTTTTTTTTTTAGATACTATATATATGTGTTAGCATAAAGACACAGATGTAGAGAATGGACTCGAGGTTATGGGGAGGGGGGAGGGTAAGCTTGGACGAAGTGAGAGAGTGGCATGGACTTATATATACACTACCAAATGTAAAACAGATAGCTAGTGGGAAGCAGCTGCATAGCACAGGGAGATCAGCTCGGTGCTTTGTGACCACCTACAGGGGTGGGATAGGGAGGGTGGGAGGGAGATGCAAGAGGGAGGGATATGGGGATATATGTATATGTATAGCTGATTCACTTCGTTATACAGCAGAAACTAACACAACATTGTAAAACAATTATACTCCAATAAAGATGTTAAAAAAAAAAATAAAGATGATCCTGAAAAAAAAATTCTACATTCTTTAATATATTGAACTCTAATAAATAAATCTCTTTTATCTTAAATTTGGCTAGTTGTGTGATCCTGAATATTTGTTACATACTATTTAGACTATTACAACTAGGGCAAGAAATGGAAAGAATTAGTGTTAACTGAGGAAAGAGGCTCTCTTTATATGTTGCTCCATGTAGCTCATCCTTGCAACCCTGATACGAGGTAGGTAGCAATCGTCCCCATGTTATAGACAAAGAACCTGAGACCAAGACAGTTAAGCTGTATCATTACAAGTGGGTAGTGGAGTCAGTGAAGTGGGACTTGGCTTTGTCTGATTCCAAATTTGTGATCTTTCTGCAATGGCTGCTGCCTTCCTTAATTTGGAGTTTTTCTCAGGCTGCAGGATCTCCTAAATTCCATCATTTTTAGAGAGGCTACTCAAAAGCATTAATACAAATATTGTGTATGTAGAGAGAGAGAGAGAGAGTGAGAGAACTAATTCCAGGGGCTTCAGAACAAAAGATGCTGATTCCTTTAATCTGGGAAGGAATCCATAAATATGTGTTTTAAAAAGCAAGTGCTTTAAAAAATACACTACATTTAATTTAAATGTAATTTAAAATTTAAATTACATTTAAATTAAAAATTTACATTAAAAGGAGCATCTAATGCAGGTGGTGGGATAACTTTCAGAAATCTTGAGAGTCTTATTTTTCCATTTTTTTCTGTAGTAACTCGTACATGTTTTGGTTACTATAGCTGTGTAACAAATTGTTCAAAAGCACAGTGGCTTAAAACAAAAACAAAAACCTATTGCTTGTCATGATGTCCATGAGTTAGCAATTCAGGAGAGGTTCAGCTGGGTGGTTCTAGTTTGAGGATGCCCATGCAGTCACTGTCAAATGATGACTGTGATTGGGGTCCTCATGTCTTTCCTCACATGACTGGCACCTAGTCTGGGAAGGCACAAATAGATGGAGCACGTCCTGCAACTCTATCTTTGTTGTTTCTTCACATGATCTCTCTAAGATGGCATCTGTAGGGTGGCCAGATTTTCATGACATTCAAGTTTCCAAAGGTTTATGTCTGAAGAAACAGAGCAGGCCAAAACCTGAATCATTTTTATGAAAAAACCTAGAAATCTCTAGCTTCATGGTATCACTTCTTTTCACTGGAGCAGTCACAAGCCTCTGCCCAGATTCCAGGGGAGGAAGCGTAGACCCCATCACTCAAGTGTTATTGACAAACCTAGTTACTATGATATGTAGGAGATAATAAAATTATTGAATTATTTTATCTAAGGTGTTATATTTTGGGTTACAAATAAGTTGAGATGAATGAATGAACAGTAGCTTTTTAATAGGTTATTAAAGCAAAGTAAAGCTACATAAGACAAGGGCCCAAACTTTCTGATTTTATGTCTCATGAAATATAATCATGACTTGTAGCCCTTCCCTATGCACTGCTTTTATTGACAGACCACCTGGATCCATGGAAGACCCAATATGACAAAGTTTATGCTCTTCATCAGTGAAATGTAGATACGCTGAAGGCCTGCTTTCAAAGCATTGCACATACATACTCTATAATTTAAAGCTTGATGTTATAAATACCCCCAATGGTACAATTATCATGTCTTCATAAATTAAGGAAATAATCTTGTTCTCAATTCAAAAAGATAATAGGAACATGCCTCAGCAACCCTTAAGTACAATATGTGTGTATGATACATTTAGATTTACCAGGCTGGATCCCAGATGATTTAAATAGAGTCTATTGAAGAGACAATTTACAGTGGTGCGGGTAGAGTTAAGGGAATTAAGTAGGATGGTGAATCTCTGAAGAGGAGCAAGAACATGCAGCCATTACTACTCCAAGCCTGAAGATGTAGGAGAGGAAATGATGTCAATGGAACCCGGAGAGAAATGGAGCCATAAGATTAAGGTCACCAGACAGGGGCTGTAGCTGTAAAAGGTGGTAGCCACTGCTTATAACATCCAGGGAGAGAAGGAAGGAAGGAAGGAAGGAAGGAAGGAAGGAAGGAAGGAAGGAAGGAAGGAAGGAAGGAAGGAAGGGAGGAAGGAAGGGAGGAAGGAATCGAGTCTCTCTCAAGTCTCTCTCCTCCCACCTTCTACTCTCCTGCTGCTGCCTTACATTGGCCAAACCCAGTAAAAATCCAGAGAACAAGAGAGCACAAATGAGAAATTTGTAGATATAAGCCTCCTGGGGCACAGAGTAGGGAAGAGAAGAGCAGTGAATGGTCCCAAAAGACAAATGGAGAATAATCAGCCCTGACCAACTGAGATTCAGTAATAGTGGACATATTTTAGATCAACTTTTAATCACAACTTCCATACTTGCCTGGGAAAGTAATCTAACAAAGATAACAGCCAATGACAAGATGTTTCTCATAGGCTGTAATCCAGCTAAGATTTTTCTTCACCGTTCTTTCCTTTCCTGATAACAATTAGAGGCAAATTTTGTATTATGCTTGAACTGGCCAACACCCAGGGCAAAGCAATAATAATTATACGTCTCCTTAGAAACTACAAATAACTTCACCAAAGAAATTGGAAAAATTTGCCTGGGTCCAGTATTATAAAGCTGATTTCCCTTTTTAAATGTAAACTAGACCATATATCAGGCTATAGAAAACTGAAGGTTTGTGTTGAGATTCTGAGCTATGGAAAGCTATTGCAAGCTGAACTTTATATTTATTGATGCCAGTATCATTCCTGTTGATGCCAGCCTCTATTTTTTTTAAAAAGTGAGAGCTGTTTTCTAAAGTTTTGTTTCTATAAAACCCATTATAAAAAACTTCATATATATGAGGCAAGGGGGGATGGGTCAAATGGTAAGATGGGATCCTAATTTTTGGTCATGCAAAAGCTAAAATAGTAAATCCACGCAGTTCAATGAGTAGGACCACAAAAGTTTAGAGACCAGCACAAGAAAATGTATGTTCTGAAAGCTTATATCAAATTATAAGATAATATCCAAAAGTTTTCAAATTAATAATTATTTTTAATATAATGATGGATCAAAGGATAATTTGGACCAAAATAGATGTAATTATAATCTTTTTGTTGACTGTTTCTGAAACATGTGAGGCCTCTGGCTTTGGTGATATTAGTATAGTCTAATCCAGATTTATTTGTGATCTCTTCATAAACTTTGTAGACAAGGCCCATATTTAAAATAGAAAATATAATAAAATCAGAAAGTAGAAAACAACAACAAAAAAACAAATTTTGCCAAGAAGTTTATTCGTATCTAATTCTAATGGAAATATAAAAACTTAGATTTTGACTTTGAAAATAGTTTTATCAAATTAGTGGGATTTGTTTTACGAAAAATGTAAAATGCAGTTTGATTGTTTTGTTTTTTGTTTTTTGGGGTTTTTTTAGTGTTTACATTGTACTTACGACTATTTACATTGTATTTACAACTATTTACATAATATTTACATTGTAGTAGTTATTACAAGTAATCGAGAGATAATTTAAGGTGTACAGGAGAATGTGCTCAGGTTGTATGCAAATACTGTGCCATTTTATATAAGGGACTAGGGCATGGATTTTGGTATCTGGGGTGGGGGTGGTGAGTTTGATTGTTATATATGATTAATTAAGAATTATTCAGATCATGATGGCATGGATGTAGATTTTATTTATGTAGATATCCATACATTATGATGTATTTGCATACAGAAAACTGATATATAACTGGCACATACACATACACACACATACCAAATAGGATATAGCATTACTGTAGTCTTTACATTGTCCTACTGGTCAACTTAATGTCACTGTGAGTCCTTTAGCAGGATTGATGGCCTGGGTGGGGGAGGAGCATCTATACTCTTCTAAAACAAGTCCCAAGAGGGCAGCTACTACAACTTCTAACACTTTATTATTGGTTAATTTGGGGCTTCTTTCACTCAGATGACATAGTTAGAAGGATGTCACTGCACAAATCAATACCTAGTGCCTTGCCATTGATGTGCCCGCTACCTTAAAAAACAGCTGTGTCTACAGCCATCTCCTGAGTCGTCAGGATACTAATTATTGAAAGCATGCTATACTTGGAAAGTGACTCTCCAAGAAAATTCTGACCTCTTCATGTAAAACTCGGACAGCTTGCTGCACACTCAGCAGGAGCTTCCGTGGATTGTTTTCCTGACAGCCTTGACTTTGTCTTTTTGCTGTCAAGGGTATGCAAAAGATTCCATTCATAGTGAAATTAAAATGCACATGTAATGTACTTTTAAGCAATAAGAATAGATGATGAATTTATTAAAAGTAGATGATGCCTGCAATTTTGATGTTTTCTAATTATAGTTATGTTAATTTTGCCCACAAAGGCTTCTACTTATTTTCTGGAATTGACTTTTATAGAAAAAAATTTTATACATACTTAAGGAGGTATCTGAAAAAAAATATATTGTAACTTTCTTAAAATTTTTCTCTAAAGAGCTCTTTAAAGGATCTATCAGTCATTTTCCTAATGCATAAGAACTCAATCCATCAAATGCAACAACGTGGTCTAAGACTGATCAGATGATTCTGTTCATAGCTACCTATGCTTAAGACTGTATCTGTGCTTTGTTACATTCTCTTAAGTTTGATGTAAACTAAAATAAATATATTACTATATATTCTTGGAATATCAAATATAAGTTGCATAGAAAGGAATGGGGAGGAAGCAAGAAACATAATTAGTTCCATCCCACAGAAATTTTGTGGGAGTCAATTATAAGCTGTTGAAAGGATTGCATCTTTAAAAGTCATACAAAAATAATCAAGTGTAAGATAGAAAATATAAAAGATTATTTAATATCAATTAAATAACATTTAAATATCAATTAAATTGGGTTTTGAGTTGTCTTTCACTTCGTCTTTTTTTTCAATTTAAGAAAGTATACTATATGATTTCCAAGTGACTATTATGCTAACATTTTATATACTTCCCTTTTAGCCAAGGATTCTAGCTGTCAAGATTCTCACATTAATATGTGTTAAAAAATTGTAATATATAATCTTTATGGCCTATCTATTCTTGGTATGTTTCCGATTGATTTATAAATTATTGTGGTGTAATTTACATAAAATTAAATGCACAGATATGAAGTGTTTAGATGATTTTGGACAATTTTATACACCCATGTGACTGTCACTCAAAACCAGGTATATAACACTTCCACTGGCCCAGAAACTTTCCTTATACTTATTTCCAGTCAATACCCTCACCCCTGAAGGCAATCACTTTCTGATTCCTATCACCGCATATTAACTTTGTCTGTTCTTGGACTTTACATAAATAGAATCATAGACTATATAGTATTTATGTGCCTACTTTCCTTTGTTAAATATATATTTGAAGCGTTCTCAGGGTTTTGTGTATTTTTTTCAACTCTTGTTATTACTTATTAGTATTTCATTTTTTGAATAAACTACAATTTGTTAATTTATCCACTTGATGGACATTTGGCTGTTTTCAGGTTTTTGGCTACTATGAATAATAATATTTTAAACATTCTTGTACAAATCTTTTTACGGACATTTATTTTTTTGGACCACACCCTTGCCCTCGGCAGTGAAAGCTCGGAGTCCTAACTACTGGACCGCCAGGAAATTCCCTCTTTATGGATATTTTGAGTATCTATGTAGGAGAGAAACTTTCCTTTCACGTGATTTCTCTCACTCTTTCTCTTTTTTTGATTCATTTTGATCAGGTTAATCAATTATATTAGTCTTTCCAAAGAACCTACTTTTGGATTTGCTGATTTTCACTATTGTTTTCAGTTTCCTATATTGTTTATTTCCACTTTTATTATTATTATTTTCTTTTTTCTAAGTACTTTTGGGCTTAGCTGGCTCTTCTTTTCCTAACTTTCTTTTTTTAATATATTTATTTATTTATTTATTTTTGGCTGTGTTGGTTCTTCGTTGCTGCCCGCGGGCTTTCTCTGGTTGCGGAGAGCGGGGGCTACTCTTTGTTGTGATGCATGGGCTTCTCATTGTGGTGGCTTCTCTCATTGTGGAGCACGGGCTCTAGGTGTGCAGGCTTCAGTAGCTGTAGCACGTGGGCTCAGTAGTTGTGGCTCAAGGGCTCTAGAGCTCAGGATCAGTAGTTGTGGAGCACGGGCTTAGTTGCTCTGCGGCATGTGGGATCTTCCCAAACCAGGGATAGAACCCGTGTTCCCTGCATTGGCAGGCAGATTCTTAACCACTGCACCACCAGGCAAGTCCCTCCTAACTTCTTAACATGGAAAATTAGGTCATAGATTTTACACTTTTCTTCTTTATTAATAGAGGTATTTAAAGCCATACATTTTCTTCCAAGTACTGCTATAGCTGAATTTTAACATGTTGTGTTTTACATTATCAATCAGTTAGAAATGTTTTCTATTTCCTTCATAATTTTTTCTTTGAATCTTATATGTAACTCTAAGATCCACTTAGAATTATTTTTTGTAAGGTAAGTTTAGAGAATCATTTCTTTATATGTAGATATCCACTTTGTTGAAAAGACTAGTCTTTCCCCCATTAAATTACTTTGGCATATTTGTCGAAAATCAGTTGACTATATAGGTGTGAGTCAATTTCTGCACTCTGTTCCGTTGATCAATATGTCTATCCTTATACCTGTGGTACTACTGATTTTACTACTTTAACTTGAGTAACTTGATACCTTACTGTAACTTGATACCTAATAATGAAAGTCCTTCATCTTTGTTCTTTTTCAAAATCGTTTTGTCTTTTCTAGTTATTTTGCATTTCCATGTTTTTCAATCAGCTTAATTTCTGAAAAGGTTGCTTTTATTCTTTGAATGAGAAGAAAATACTGTGTGAAGAAAAGAACTCGAGCATATTTTTCCCTGTCTTATAAAGCTAGAAAAAATATATATTTTAAGAATGGATTTTGCTAAGGGGGCAGAGAATACTCCCTCCCTGCAGTTTTGTCTACTTCTTCACACTACATAACTATAATTTCATTTAAATAAATGTAATTTATTTTTTAAACTATTAATGTTTTTATTTAGTTTATTCATATAATCTATAATTTATATGTTATATATAATACATGAAAATTAATGTGATTTTATAAGTCAGGGAACAAATCACAATATTTTGCCATGAAATAAAATGGTAATAGCCTTTTCATCTTAACAAACACTTTTCTGTATGTTCTACTTCCTTATAAAGAATTAGGGTTACTAAAGAGGGTTAGGTATATTATGTTGCCCATGCATGAGGATCTTTTTCTGAATTTTCTATTTTGTTCATTCATCTGTCTTTCTACTTACATATCAGCACCAAAATGCTTTAATCACGTTACATTTTAAACAGTTTTAAATATCTCGTAGAGCTAGTTCCTCCAACACCCTCAATTCTCTTCTCTTTCAGAATTTCCCTTTCTATTTTCATTTATTTAATTTCAAATATATATATATATACATACACATATATACATAAACACAAGCACACAGAAGTGTGTTCATGATGTGTACATATATTTTTATTGCAATCATATTAAATTTATATATTACATTGGGAAAATTAACAGTTTTCCAACATTTAGGTCTATTATTCATTTTAAAAAGTATGCCTTTCTATTTATTCCCATATTCCTTTATATTTATTTCTTTAACAGAATTTTAAAAGTTTTTTTATATACACACTGAAGGTTCTTGTTACACTTTTTCTAGGCATTTTTACCCTTTCTGTAGTAATTTTAAAAAGAATTCATTCCTTTGAATTTTTTTCTAGCTCATTGTTTCACTAAAAAGTAGCTTTCCTTAGAGCAGAGACTGCTCAGTCTTGTTAATGTAGTATTTCCAGATCCTAGCAGAGTACACATTTCCTATTTTTTTGTATGTGGTCATACTGTATAGATTTTGACTTGATGTTGTATTTGTTTCATAGTTTTATGAAGTGTAGTGTTCCACTCCACATTTTCCACAACTTTGCCACTGATGTTTTATGATGTAGCAAGGAAAGTAAGATAAAGATATTTGAACATTATTAACAAAACCCCCAAGATGCAGACTTTTAATAAGGGCTTTAATCTTTGCTTAGGATATCAGTATCGTGCTATCATTTGAGCAAACTTTATTGACAACCAAAAATTATTATATACTAGATGTTCATCGATCTATGAAAGACTGAGATGTTTCTTTTGAGAGGGAATCAGAGCTGAGTAGACTAAAAGGCAAGGCTAGAATTAACCAACCTGCCCATGAAAGTTAATTCTAATAAAAGCAACAAGTCCCTCCTGAGTACAGTACTCAAAGTACTAAGTCAATTTAAATGTGATTCAAGAGCCATAACAAGCTATTTTGGCCATAGCTTACAGTCCTAAATCATCAGGCACTACTCTTAATCATGTTTATCACTAGACTAAATGACAGTAGTAACAAGGAAGCAGAGGAGAGTGGGAATTTTGCAAGTCTGCATTCCGAGAAGTTACAAGTAACAAAGTGAGTCTTTGAGTGGAATCTTTTTTCTACCATTCCTACTCATTAAGCTTTAGTATTTAGACTAAGCAGCATTTAAGTATTTCAAGATCATTTAAGTTTACCTCTGTTTGAATGAGTAAATTTTGTACTAAAACATGGTGTGTAAAATGTCCAATAAAAGCTACTGAGTGTTTGTGGGAAATAAAATTAAAGAACTAACAGCAGAATTTTCCATGTGCTTTTCAAGGGACCCATGATGGAAATTTCCCAAAATTTTTGGTGAAAAACTCCAGTCAATAAAATGTTTTTGAGATAATTCTGCTAACATATCTAAAGTTATATGTTTATTTATGACATACATTTATTGCCATACAGCATTTATTGCCACCTAAATGTATAGATTTGATACAAAATGTGCTCAAAAAATTTAAAGGTATAATGAATGAGGTAAGAAAGGAATACAAATTTAAATAATGTTATTTAATTTATTTAAAAATGGAATAAAAAATTGCTGCCAAATTGAAGAGTGGGGCATGTTTTAGATATTTATATGTTTTAGATGTTTATTTTGAAAATATACTCCTCACTATTTTGCAACAAACATAATTATTGCTTTAGGCAAGAGTCATCAATGGCTGCTAAATCTATTGCATGAAAGTTTGATGAGGAACATGATATTTACATAGCCTCAAAATATTTCTCACAGATTATCCATTAATTACAAAGAAAATGGGTGACTTTATAGTGGATATATCTGGTGAACAACTATTTAATAAGATTTAATATCACCATATTGGGCAAAGCAACAGTATGTGTCTCGTGATATGATTTACCAAGCAACAGGCATCACTTACGTAGTATTTCTGCCAAAAATGAATAATTTGAACCTAATTATGATGAAATATTGGACAAAACCAAAGTGAAGGGCAATCACAAAATACTGGCTGAACTTTTAAAAGAAAAAGGCCGAGGATCTGTTCCAGAGGAAAGGAGATTAAATGTAATCCACAATCCTACATAAGGGGCAAATTGTCACAAAAGGTATTATTAGGAAAATTGTCATAAATTGAATATGGAGTATATAGCAAATAATATCATATGCTATATAGTGTTAGATTTGTATCAATGTTACAGTTCTTGAATTTGATAATTGCACTCTGGTTATCTGAGAGATTATCCCTGTTCTTAGAAAATACATGCTGAATATTTAGAGGTAAAGGTGCATTACGCCTGCAACTAACTCTCAAGGAAAAAAAAACAACATGTATATGCATATATAGAGAAGGAGTGGTAAAGCACATCTCACAAAATGGTAAAAATCAGTGCATTTGGGTCAAGGTTAAATAGATTTTTTTGTACTATACTTAAAACTCTTATATAAGTTTGATATTATTTAAAATCAAGTTAAAATACACAATGTTTTTCTATTGGCATCATGCAATAAATATAGTGAACTTCTTCATTACAGAATATAACTCTAAACTCTAAATATTCAAAAGTGTTTTTGTTAATTTCTGTTTCTTTCTTTCTTTTTTTTTTTTTTTTTTTTTTTTGGCTGAGCGGCATGTGGACCTTAGTTTCCTGACCAGGGATCGAACCCATACCCCCTGCATTAGAAGAGCAGAGTCTTAACCACTAGGCTGCCAGTTAAGTCCCTCTATTTCTTTATGAACAAACTGTTCAGAACTTCTTGGATCATCATTGCTTAGTACTTAACGTGTGTCTTATCAGGATTTCTGACTATGGGGAGAAGTGTTAGCACTACCATTTACTTCTGGTCTGATTTTACTAACAATGTTAAAATAAGCTTTAATCTATATTTTTTTGCAAGATTTCTTTGTCCTTTTTGCCAGGTCAATTTAGTTAAAACTAAGTAGTAAAAGCTAATCTCCATTCACCCTGAGATATGCAAAGTTTAATTTATCAAGATATACACAAACACAGTGGTGCAGACATCACTACCAACCTATTTGACAAAGTTGGCCTGAATTCCAGTGTTAGAGCTGTTTGGATCCCCTCATATAGCCATTTCCCTCTATAACATGGCCAAACTGGTAGAAGGTTCCACCAAAAAAAAGTTGTTCTTCCATTGGCTGTATATTTATACAATGAACTCATCACCCTACTCAGCTACTTTTCAGTAACGCTTCCATTATGTTAAAGTTTGAAATCCCCCATCCTTGGGTATTTTGCTAAACTGAGGAAAAAAAACCTTGAATCTGACACCTGAATACTGAATAAGAGTTAGTCAGGCAAAGAGGGAGGAGTAGGTAGAGCCTCAAGCAGATGACAGAACCACAGGGAATGCCTACATATTGGGATTGAGTGGATGAAAAAGAAAAAAGAATCAGTTAAGGAGCCATATAGAGGGTGGATACAGAGGTAGTAGTTTGCGTTCTGAAATGCTTTGAAATCTAAAGGAGATCAAATCAAGATCAGGAATGCAAGATCAATCAATCAGGCCAAAGTGCTAAAAAGAGGTCAAGGAGGAGAAAGTTGTGAAGGAAAGGTTATATTGTGTCATTTACAACTTTTAAGAGATTTATTTTTATTTAATGTTTGAGCTGAAGCCAGATTACAAATGCTACTTATAGGTAGAAAAGGAGTAAATATAAATTACTCTTTGAAAAATGTTGATGGTTAAAGGAAGTTAAGAGTTAAGTTATAGCTTGAAGAATTAAGATGTTTGTAAGAAGCATCTTTTCTTTTTAGTATGCAAAAGACCCAACCATACTCTAAGCATTGTACAAATAGGTAGAGCAAAGAGAATGCAAAACTGAAACAAGTCTGAATAATTGATAGACTGAAGAAAAGGAAAGACGGTCTTCAAAATGAGAAGATCCTTGGTTTTTAATTCTACGTGGGGACACAGCAAGAATACAGTCATCTGCAACCAGAAAGAGAGACCTCACCAGACCCAGAAGTGACCAACATATTGATCTTGAATTTCTCAGCCTCCAGAATTGTGAGAAAAAAATTTCTGTTGTTGATAAGCCATCTAGTTTATGGTGTTTTGTTATAGCAGCCTAAGCTGACTAAGAAACTACCACACAGAGACATGTATTTATAATAACGTGAATGTTCTCATTCAAATACCCCTAGAATGTTTGAATCTCCACCTATTAGAAGAGGTAGACTAAGGTATTATTTTTTACTGTTTTAGGTATAGACTAATAAGACTAACAGATATTTTCAGGTTAGCTTAACTAGTTAGATCATGGTTCTCAGCTAGTAGAGCACAGTGGTTTTCTGGAGTCCACCTGCCTCTGTTCATACCTAAGTTCTGTCTGTTACTACTTATGTGAACTAAACCTCGCAGTTCTTCAGTTTCTCCATTTGTAAAGTTTAAAATACTGATAGTGTTTATCTCCTAGGGATATTGTGACAATGACATCAAGTATTCATGCAAACCATTTTAGAAGTATAAACTACTATTACTATTACCAGTTATAGCTACTCTGTTCTCTGACCCAAATCACAACTCTAAATTTTGACACAAATATCAGATTTGTGCCCTTGATTTCAGGGAGTCTAAAGGAGCCATAATCATAGCTACTAACTAAAAATTATAACAGGAGAAATGAAACAAATGTTTCTTTGAAATAATCATGAGTCCAAAATCAGTTTCCTCCTAAAAGAGTCTTAGAGAGGTTCATTGACTCACCTATGGACATAAAACAAGTAAGTAGTAAAAGGGAAATTAGAATTTTAAGTGACATGACCCCCTGGTTCAGTGTTTTTTAAACAATACTGCCATGTAAATAGCAAAGTATTTCATGTGTGTATTACTTTAGAATTTACAAAATGACCTAACACATGATCTCATGATTTTCACAACAAATCTGTGAAATGAGTGTGCCAGCGTTTCTTGTTAATATATAAATATTTTGAAAGTTCAGAAACAGAGACTCCCAGGACCCACCCACGTTACCAAAGCTAGTAAGTGGCAGATCCAATTAGAACTATACACATGCGCGTGCACGTGCGCGCACACACACACACACACACACACACACACACTACTATGGTTTGAGCATTTGCGTTACCCCAAACTCATATGCCGAAATCCTGGTGGTCCAGTGGTTAAGACTCCACGCTTCCACTGCAGGGGGCACTGGTTCGATCCCTGGTCAGGGAACTAAGTTCTCGCATGCTGCTGGCTTGGTCAAAAAAAAAAAAAAAAAAAAATCCTAATGCTCAAGGTAATGATATGAGGAGGTAGGGAGGGACATTGGGAGATGATTGGGTCCTGAGAATGGAGTCCTCCTGAATGAGATTAATGCCTCTGTGAAAGAGGCCCTTACCTCTTACCATGTGAGGGTGCAAGGAGAAGTCTGCAACCCAGAAGAAAGTTCTCACCAGACCCTCCTGGCATTCTAATCTCAGACTTCCAGCTTCCAGAATTGTAAGAAATAAATTCCTGTTGTTTATAAACTACACAGTCTATGGTATTTTATTATAGCAGCCTGAACAAAGACACACACACACACAAACAGACAAATATAATTAATAAAAAGCCTCAGTCATATGATTCCAAATACACAGGCTTTTGCATTTACAACATGGCCTTAATTGCTGTACAATGCTTGGGACTCAAGAATTAAATTCTGTAATTAGCAAACATACATGAATCATGAAGAGCTGAATTAAAAAGAAAAAAAGAAAGAAAAGAAAAGAAAAAAGAGTGCTGAAATGTAGAATTCAATGGAATTTCAAATAATAACAGCTTAGGCCTGCAAGCTGTCACTTCACATCTGAAACAATGATTCCCACTGTTTTTCTGGTTGACACAATTTATTAAAACCTCTCAACATACACAAAATAAAATTATGATAAGCCCCCAAATCCTACACAGAAAGCCTAACATGAGAGATTTAAGTCATAATTTACCTTAGAGAGTCAGGAAAAAGAAACCTGAGAAAAAATGAGAAAAGTTCAAAAAAAGTCATTTCAACATCCCAGTAGAGTTAAAGATCATTTTCAAGTATCCCGTTCAGATGTTTTTGTAATTGTGTGGATCCTACAGTGCTACACATTCTACCAGTTCTCAAGTGGCTGTACCCAGAAGGTGGTGACTCTTTCTAACTGGCTGATGCTTGCTTTTATTTTCATTTCCTGTGCGAGAGTGAAATTGCCATTTGGGGACAGTTAAATCTACTTCAAGCATAAGAATCATTTGTCCCATGTGGAGGCAGCTTCGATGAATAGCTTTTCATTTCTTCTTATTCATCCTGACTTTACAATTGTGATGCTTAGCATGATAGGATTTCATTTAGATCCCCCTCTGCATCACACAGCTTTCTTTTTACCTGGTCACTCTGGCCAAAATTTGGAGCATCGTGGTTCAGATGGCACTTTGGCAGGGATTGTCATCCGTAGACTGGATGTGTCTCTGCCTAGTGTGCTTCTTGATTATTTGCTTGTTGCTAAATATATATTGTAGCTCTCAGGTGAGAAAAAAAAAATGTCAATACAGCACTGATATAAGGCAAAGCTTGTGTCTTTTATTTTCTTAGTAAGACAAAATAAAGAAAAAAAATTGGATCAATTTCTTGATAGTGATTTCATAGTTTTGTTTCCAGTCAAGAAATGCCTCTTTATCTAATGGCTGAGCATCTGATACAAATTAGGTCTAAGCAATGCATTATGGTACAAATGTATATATTTGGCTTTTCCAGAGCTATGGGTTTTCATTTAATATTAGCAGTGAAACAAATGCAAACACTCGTTGAAAAACTAATAAGGTTAAAAAGACGTACACATACCAGATGAGATAATTCAGAGGGCAGAAAAAATAAGTAGAGGTAATTTTCTTTTGAACAGACAACCTTTATTAAGATCACAATTTAAATGGCTGTCACAGATATAAATTTGTAAGAATGCATAGCTTGTAACTACAGACCAGAGGCTTGCATCTTTGAAGAGTTGGATTTAACACTTTCAAATCTGAAAAGATTTCCACAAAAGGGGTGCCATTTAAAACAATTCTTCAAGGAGAAGCAAATATTCTCCAAAAAGTAACTTTAAGTGGACAGGGAAAGAAAATTTCAAGATATGAATACAGATTCTACAAAGGCATGGAAATATAACAAGGTATATTGAATTTTTTAAAAATTGAGAATTTTTCTATTTGTTTTTGTGATGTGGAAAAAGCACTTAAAGATGATGATACTAAAAAATATAGTTGCAGTCATATTTTAAGGGTCCAAGTTTAAGATATTAATGAATTTGGAAATTTTTCTGTGATCACTGAGTTAAGATGTTTTTATTTGTTGTTTTTTTTTTAAAGCAGATGAGTTTGTTCAACACTATAATTCAGAAAATTATCTTTGGATTAGGAGAAATTGTGGTGAACATACCTGTTTAAGTCTACTGCAATGATCAATAAAACACATGCCAACGAACTGAATGAAAACAGTAGAAGTAGATATATTGTACACCTGTAACATATAATATCGTACATCATCCATACATCAATAAAAAAGAAAGAAAAAAATTTTTAAAGTTAAAACAAAAACAAATGAAATAAAACAGTGGAAGCAGAGATGGTTGTGGAGAAAATGTAAGATATTTAGAAGGTAGAGCTGATGAAACTTGGTGACTGACATGAAATGGAATATAAGAAAGTAGAATATCAGAAAGAATATAAGAAAGAAATATGTTTCAAGCTTATGAAATAAAAAAAAAAATTACCTTTAACAAGATCTATAGAATACAGGAGGAATAGGATGAACACATTTGGGAGGAAGGCAATTTTCATTTTGGAAATATGGACGTGGAATAATCTTGCTGAAAGCTGGATTGTAGGATTGGAGCACAGTAACAAAGAGGGCTGGAAATACAGACTTGGCAGTCACAGTGTTATAAATGATCGTTTATATGCTAGAATTGTAAGTAATAATTGCCCGGGGAGATTGGACGGAGTGGGAAGGGAAGCAGCATAGGATGGAAATGTGGATGACAGCAGTGTGTACATGGTTATTAGAGAAAGAGGAAGGGAACACTTCAGGCTGCCGAGAAGAAGGAAGAAGCAACTTGTGTCAAGGAGAGAGTGGTCATAGTTTAGTGCTTTCAGAGGTAAAGTAAGTAAATAAGTCTTCCTTCTTAAAACATTTTTCCCTGAAATGTTACTCTCCTTTGATTCTTTTATGATTATGCATTTCTTAATACCCTTCACAGTTTTATTTACTTTTATCACCTTTTGTCAAATTTTTTTCCAGATCCTCTTTTTTCTTTACTCTAAATTTGGACATACCCCACTGCCACAGCTTTGACTACCATTGTGTATTAACTATTCATAAATATAAATATTTTTATTCATTCAAAAACCCTTAATGATTAGTGCTCCAGAAACTAATCATGAAAAAAATAAAACAATATCATTGCTCCTTCTTTAATAGAGTTTAACATATGGAGAGAGTAATAGGTACATAAACAAATAGATTGCAATGTGATTAAGTGTGAAACGATCTTATTGGCATTTTACCTGTCACTCAGGTAGTTGTATGGGAAAGGGATTTGGCAGATGGTCTAGAGGCAATGGCTCCTAGTAGAAATTTGTCTCAGTAATCCTAAAAAGAAAGAATTAGGGCCTAGACTAGTAATATCAACATGGAGAAGAGTCAAGCATGACTCACAAGTTTGTGTTTGTATGTGTGTTTTGTGTTGCTGTAGTTCAAGTTGTTGACATCTGGGTTGATAGTAATGGCAGTCACTGACATGGTCATTTCCTTGGAAATTGGAACAGGTTTGGCTGGAAGAATAGAAATGATGACATCAGTTTTAGAAATGCTGAGTTTGACATATTTTTTTCGACATCTCTGGGGGGGCAACAAATAGGTAATTGAAAATGTAGGTCTGAGACTCAGGAGATACGTACAGGAAGTCACTCCTGTGGGCATGGATGGGAATCCTTTTGGCAGATCATGAACTGAGGCCAAAAAACTAAAAACTGCTGTATTTACAAGACTCAGCCACAATTGCAACCTCTCTCCTGAGCTGCAGACTCAAGAAGACTTTATGTATACAAGTCCCCACATACATTTCCAATTCAATATCTTAAACTGCTTGCCCTCTTTGAAAATGTATTTCACGTATTGTGTTCTATTGTGGCCTATTAATATTGCTTTCATTTTCAGTTATGAATTTCTGAAACCTTGAAAATGTTTTTGCTCTGTCCACTAGGGACTCTCTTAGTTACTAGATCTTATTGATTCAACTCCTAGAATGTTTTTCTTGTTCATCCATATTTTCCATTCTAAGCACGCAAAATTTCTTGTCTGGTCTAGCCTTAGTCTCTCCACCAATATACCTTCCAAGATACTCACACATTTACCTTTCCAAAATAGAGGGTGAATAGCATTGGGTACCTATTCAACACCTTAAAATGATGTCTCTTTACCACCATTTCTGGTGTCTCTTTATCAAAATAATACAGTCCTGTAGCCTCAAGGTCCAAATCTTATGTTTTATGTCTCAAATTATCTTCCCAGACATATCTCACAATCCATTCCACTAGGAATTATCAACTCTAGTCCACACCAACTGGCTCTCCAATCATCTTCTCCATTCTCCATCTTCTGTGACTTTGCTTGTATTGTTTTCTCAACCTGGTATACTCTTCCTTTGGTTTTTAACCTAGTTAAACATTCCCCATATTTTCATCCCTGGCTTAAATGTGATTTCAATTAGATCTTCCCCAATGCTTTTATCAGAAGTAATTGTTCCTTCTATTTTATTCTCATAGCCCCTCTCTTTTAGCACTTATTAAATCTGCATCATAGTATACATAGTTCATTATACGTGTCTATCCTTCTGGCTAATACCTTTATCTTTTATCATTCCCATTAGGAACACAACAAATAGAGTAAAGCTACTCAAGAAAAACTATTTTCATGGTTTAAAGTAACCTGGTTTAATCCTATACCAAAAAATTGAGTTAACTTCCATTACAATTGTAACAGCTACAGTTAGGGGCAAAACCTCTGAATCCCATGTATTTTCAAGGAGTAACGGGCATCTTTAAAATTGCTTAGCTACCTCTATATTTAGACAAGCAAAACTATGTTAGACAGAGATCATTTAAGAGATCTAATAACTTGTGTTTTTTCCATCAAATATTTAATATATCTTTATTCAATGTTCCAGAATATTCTGTGGGTTAAAAGTTAAAAGTTATGACTTAAAAAGAAGGTTAAAATTTAGAGGTAAGGAGGCCAGAAGAGTCCTTGGCCCTCAGGAAACGAAATTTCTCTTGAGGTATATAGCTGACAAGTCATAATAAATTAAGAAGAGCTTTTGCTTATCCCAGATCTCACCTGACACTAGCCTCTGCATCTAAATCCTTGGATGAAAAGGTCTTTGGGGAAATTGGGTTACTTCTACACCAATAATCTCCAGTTGCAGGTTGAGTTATTTCCTGTCCTACCATATGTAACCAAAATTTATCCCAGATACATACAATGGTTTGTGGAAGGGTCTCAGTGTCCTAATTTTAAAGAGAGCTTATATTTATCTTTTCCAACCCAGGAAATGAAATGTTTTGATGAGGTTCTCTAGATCCCAAGTTCTTAAAGCAGAAGGCTGTTTATTTGGGGGACATGGAATCAACCTTTGTTCTCTTTTGCAGACATCATTCCTGGAATTGGATACTTCATACAATCAGAGCTCACAAGCTTGTTATACCTGAAATAAGGAAGACAAAGGAAATGTTAGACAGTGCTCCTTCCAGGACAAAATGTAAATACCTGGGTACAAGTAACACTAGACCACAGTGGTTCATGGTTCTGGGAGAAATAATAGAAAAATGGTTTGGGGTCTGGATAAGTGTCCCCAGAATAATCATGAGACACAAAATAGAAGTGCCCCATCATCACGAGCTGTCATAGGAGAAGAAAGCATGTCTCTGATCCCCAACTTGGTGGCCTCCATAGGTGGGAGACAGTCCCAGATTGTTTTAGTTCCTTGTTCAGACTGAGGGCAGAAATCGAAAATCCTCAGTAATTGGAAAGTTCCTTCTGATTCCTTATTCTAATCCCCTGACCTTAATGTTTATCCAACAGATCCCTTCCTCCTCCCGTTACTTGTCTCACTCAGGACTTTTGGGATTTCTTTGCCTTCGGTTCATCCATACTCACTTGGCACATGTCCCCTGAGCCACATAATATTTTCTTAGTATAGGACGTTCCACATTTGCCTACAAAATGTTTGTTATAACATGGTTGTTTAATAATCCATTAAATCTATCTAACATGTCTTACAACTAAAACACCTTAAGATTCTAACTAATAATAAGACACAACTTCAGAGCATAAATGATATAAATATTGAGATGCATCAGAAGGGTAAACATCATCAAAGATTTTTCTTTATACCCTTACTTTCTGATAATTAATGAATCTCAACCCATACATATGCATTTAGAAGTTTCACAGTAGCGAAAGTGAGGAGTGAAAACCCAAGTATCAATTAACTGGTGTATCCAGGATATTACATTTGTGTTTTCATACATGGTCTTTATTTAATACCCCAGAACACTATTAGGTTATTGGCAAAGAAACTGAGACTCAGAGAAGTAGCTTCCCAGCATCACAAAGCCAGTATTTAAAGCCAAATCCATGGCACTCTCTAGCAGTCATCGTCCAGTATATTCTGTGATCTAAGAGAACTTAATACAGAAAAGTGGATACACAAGTAATGGAAATGCTCAGGAACCAAACCAACACCTCAAAACAGTTACCTCTGAGAATACCTTTCTCTTAAAGCTAACTCCACCCTAAAGTTGGAGGAGAACTGAAACAGCTTAATCAGAGCCTAAGGTACAGAGTCTACTCCAGTAGAATATAAGACCACAGTGGAAGACGTGGACTTGCTGAACCAGGGAACATGAAGGAAATGCAGGTATTGTGACAGACTGCTTGAGGGAAAAGAAGAATAAAAAGGGGAGAAATACTTTTACTTTTCCCTTCTTTGCAGTTTTCTTTAAGTGCCTCCCACTGATTAATTTTACTCAGAAATGAGATCATCAAGGAATCTGGGAAATGTAGTTCTCTGTGATGCCGGCACAGAAGAGAGGAAGGGCAGAAAATTGATTTGAGACAAAAAGGCAAATGCCAGCACAGGTTCCATGACACTACACAGCACACTAACTTGGGAAGTGTTAACAAAGACATACAGGTGAGAGAAAGAATGAAGTATATATTCTGGAGTAAACAACAGTGCAATTTGGTTGTTGCATTTGGAACTAGTGCAAAAATTAAGCTGGCAAAATAGGCTAAGGTGAAACATAGGGAAATATGATGGTCAGAAAAAGTAATTTAATTTTTTTAACATATTTATTGGAGTAAAATTGCTTTACAATGGTGTGTTAGTTTCTTCTGTATAACAAAGTGAGTCAGCTATACATATACATATATCCCCATATCTCCTCCCTCTTGCATCTCCCTCCCTCCCACCCTCCTTATCCCACTCCTCTAGGTGGACACAAAGCACCAAACTGATCTCCTTGTGCTATGAGGCTGCTTCCCACTAGCTATCTATTTTACATTTGCTAGTGTATATATGTCCATGCCACACTCTCACTTCATCCTAGCTTACCCTTCCCCCTCCCCATGTCCTCAATTCCATTCTCTAAGTCTGTGTCTTTATTCCTGTCCTGTCCCTAGGTTCTTCAGCACCTTTTTTTTTTTTTAAATTCCATATAGATGTGTTAGCATACGGTATTTGCTCTTCTCTTTCTGACTTACTTCACTTTGTATAACAGTCTCTAGGTCGATCCACATCACTAAAAATAGCTCAATTTCATTTCTTTTTATGGCTGAGTAATATGCCATTGTATATATTGTGCCACATCTTCTTTATCTATTCATCTGTCGATGGACACTTAGGTTGCTTCCATGCCTGGGCTATTGTAAATAGAGTTGCAATGAACATTGTGGTACATGAGTCTTTTTGAATTATGGTTTTCTCAGGGTATATGCCTAGTAGTGGGATTGCTGGGTCGTATGGTAGTTCTATTTTTAGTTTTTTGAGGAACCTCTAAATGTTCTCCATAGTGGCTGTAGCAATTTACATTCCCACCAACAGTGCAAGAGGGTTCCCTTGTCTCCACACCCTCTCCAGCATTTATTGTGTGTAGATTTTTTGATGATGGCCATTCTGACTAGTTTGAGGTGATACCTCATTGTAGTTTTGATTTGCATTTCTCTACTGCTTAGTCATGTTGAGCATCCTTTCATGTGTTTGTTGGCAATCTGTATATCTTCTTTGGAGAAATGTCTATTTAGGTCTTCTGCCCATTTTTGGATTGGGTTGTTTGTTGTTTTGATATTGAGCAGTATGAGCTGCTTGTATATTTTGGAAATCAATCCATTGTCAGTTGTTTCATTTGCAAATATTTTCTCCCATTCTGAGGGTTGTTTTTTCATCTTTTTTAAGGTTTTCTTTGCTGCGCAAAAGCGTTTAAGTTTCATTAGATCCCATTTATTTATCTTTGTTTTAATTTCCATTTCTCTAGGAGGGGGTCAAAAAGGATCTTGCTGTGATTTATGTCATGGAGAGTTCTGCCTATGTTTTCCTCTAAGAGTTTTATAGTGTCTGGCCTTAAATTTAGGTCTCTAATCCATTTTGAGTTTATTTTTGTGTATGGTGCTAGGGAGTGTCCTAATTTCATTCTTTTACATGTAGCTGTCCAGTTTTCCCAGACCACTTACTGGAGAGGCTGCCTTTTCTCCATTGTATATTCTTGCCTCCTTTATCAAAGATAAGGTGACCATATGTGTGTGGGTTTACCTCTGGGCTTTCTATCCTGTTCCATTGATCTATATTTCTGTTTTTGTGCCAGTACCAGTCCTGGAGCTTGCTGGTCATCGAGTGGAGCTGAGTCTTTGCATTGAGATGGAGATCTCTGGGAGAGCTTTTGCCGTTTGATATTATGTGAGACCAGGAGGTCTCTGGTGGACCAATGTCCTGAACTCAGCTCTCCCACCTCAGACGCTCAGACCTGACACCCGGCCAGAGCACCAAGACTCTGTCAACCACACGGCTCAGAAGAAAAGGGAGGGAAAAAAAAGAAAGAAAGAAAGAAAGAAAAAGAAAGACAGAAAATACAATAAATTTATTAAAATAGAAAAAAAATTATTAAAAATAAAAAAGTAATAAGAAAAGAAAGAGAGAATGAAAGAAGAGAGCAACCAAACAAAAAAGCAAATCCAGCAATGATAACAAGCACTAAAAACTATACTAAAAAAAAAGGACTGTCAGAACCCTAGGACAAATGGCAAAGGCAAAGCTATACAGAAAAAGTCACACAAAGAAGCATACACATACACAGTCACAAAAAGAGAAAAAGGAAAATATATATATATAAATAAAGGAAGAGAGCAACCAAATCAATAAACAAGTATACCAATGACAACAAGCTGTAAATACTAAACTAAGATAAACATAAACACAGAAACAAATTAGATGCAGAAAGCAAACCCCAAGTCCACAGTTGCTCCCAAAGTCCACCGCCATTTTGGGATGGTTCGTTGTCTATTCAGGTATTCCACAGATGCAGGCACATCAAGTTGACTGTGGAGATTTAATCCGCTGCTTCTGAGGCTGTTGGGAGAAATTTCCCTTTCTCTTCTTTGTTCACACAGCCCCTGGGGTTCAGCTTTGGGTTTGGCCCTGCCTCTGCGTGTAGGTCTCCTGAGAGTGTCTGTTCTTTGCTCAGACAGGATGGGGTTAAAGGAGCAGCTGATTAGGGGGCTCTGGATCACTCAGGCCAGGGGGAGGGAGGGGTACGGATGCGGGGGGAGCCTGTGGTGACAGAGGCCAGTGTGACATTGCAGCAGCCCGAGGCGTGCCATGTGCTCTCCTGGGAATTTGTCCCTGGATCACGGGACCCTGGCAGTGGTGGGCTGCACAGGCTCCCGGGAGGAGAGGTGTGGATGGTGACCTGTGCTCGCACACAGGCTTCTTGGTGGCTGTAGCAGCACCCTTAGTGTCTCATGCCCGTCTCTGGAGCTCGTTTAGGCGGTGCTTTGAATCTCCTCTCCTCGCGCACCATGAAACAATGGTCTCTTGCCTCTGAGGCAGGTCCAGACTTTTTCCTGGACTCCCTCCCAGCTAGCTGTGGTGCACTAGCCCCCTTCAGGCTGTGTTCACACAGCCAACCCCTGTCCTCTCCCTGTGATCCGACCTCCGAAGCCCGAACCTCAGCTCCCAGCCCCCTCCTGCCCCAGTGGGTGAGCAGACAAGCCTCTCAGGCTGGGGAGTGCTGGTCAGCAGTGATCTTCTGTGTAGGAATCTCTCTGCTTTGCCCTCTGCACCCCTGTTGCTGCGCTCTCCTCTGTGGCTCCGAATCTTCCCCCCTGCCCACCTCCCATCTCCAACAGTGAAGGGGCTTCCTAGTGTGTGGAAACTTTTCCTCCTTCACAGCTCCCTTCTCGAGATGCTGGACCCACCCCTATTCTTTTGTCTCTGTTTTTTCTTTTTTCTTTTGCCCTATCCAGGTACACGGGAAGTTTCTTGCCTTTTGGGAGGTCTGAGGTCTTCTGCCAGTGTTCAGTAGGTGTTCTGTAGGAGCTGTTCCACATGTAGATGTAGTTCTGATGTATTTGTGGGGAGTAATGTGATTGCCACATCTTACTCCTCTGCCATCTTGAAGGCGCCACTCAGTAATTTAATTTAATAAGAAGACAATTTGGACCAGGGACATGATGCAATTGACATGTTGTTTGGAGAATATTAATTTGAAAATTGCATGTGTAATACTATTGAGAATACTGGAGAACTTTGACTGGCAAGGATGTAATTACAATTGTTTAGGCATAAATGATAATAACAATGTGATGAAGAGCTCTAATTTATTGTTCATCTGCTATGCACCGGTTGCTGTTGTACATAATTTATACATAAGCATTATTCCAGGTGATTCTCTTAACAATTTCTTCAAGGTAAATATCCTTATCTGACCATAAAGACAAAGAACGAATCAGAGCTCTTGAAGTGAGAGTCCCACAGTTAATCCTGCAGTTATTCTCAGAATCAAAGAACTGAAGTGAAATTCCTCTGATCTAAACTACTGATAATGAAATAAAATTATTTTGGATGATGCTGAATCAATGTGGTTATGAACTCAAAGCTTGATACCAAAGTTGGTATATGTAGTTACCATACCAGATATCAATTATCTGTGTTATTAACCTTAATTTCTCTAAATGTTAATCCTGGAAAACATTTCTTTTGTCTGTTGATAGTTTGTTTTTTTTTAATTTAGTAGAACAAGGATACTATTCCAAATTGCCATAGACTTTGAACTTGTTTGCTTTGCAGGTTGGATTATTCTTTAATTCAAAACTCTTCTGTCATAAATAAAATATTTTATTAGAAATATGTTCATGTTAAAGTAATGTCTTCAAGGCCTATATTAGAAGCTTTCATAAAGCTAGAAGAATGTTAGCACAGATGTCAAACATATATTGAATGTCTAAATTTTATTTCTATGTTGAAATGCTTTATATTGCCTCCACATGCATATTTAATATTTTCTCCAGTTTTTCATTAATTGTTGTTTATTTATCACTCTCAACAACTGGCTATTTATAGATAGTCCTTTGAATTTCAATAATTTGATTGCCACTAAGTGAACACATCTATCAAGGTGAGATATCTGTTCAACATTGTACTGAAGTGTGTCACTAATTTCAAATCATTTTTATAACACTCCTGAAATTCTTAATAACTTGTGAAGTGATGATAGCTTAAAAAAAAAACTATAGCATTTAAATTAATCTAAGTATGTAAGGTGAATAATATGAGGCTAATTTTGATATTTTTGTTGAAAGCCATGGTCATTATTATTTGGTCTAGTTTTAATTTTTTTGTTGTTGTTATTTTTGTCAATGGATCAGTAACCTTAAAGAATCACCAAAGACAGACTAAATCTCCCTAAAATTGCAACTAATATATAGAGATCTGAACTTGGAAGCTGTTTCATCCATAAAAATAATTAGATGCTATTCAATCTGCCCCCACCCTACCTCTCTAAATATCAATTGAAAGTTGGTCTTGAAAACTCATAGTATTTTAATAATACAAACCTGAGACTGAGTCAGAAGTATTGTTAGAATCAAAATGACTCATTTTTCAATTATCATTGCTTGGTTCAATCTATAATGACCCAGTATTTACATTCTTGTAAGAATTTCCAATATTATACCCGTTTCTTCTCAGAATGTTAATCTAATGGAAAGAATAAGTCATCCTTTCTAAAAGGGTTGGCAGTGCTGTATAGAAAGTAGATAGACGTATTATTCTCAATACACTTGACTCATTGTTTCCCACATGACATAAAAGCACACATTATCACCAGTTTGAGGATATTCATCCTTATGAAACATAGGCCAAACCACTAAAATCTATTATTATCTTGGTTTGTACCAAAAGTTCTGCACTCAGACAGAGACCTATACTTTTCAATTGCTAAATGCTTTGTTCTAACAACCTCTTGTTCAAAATTTTCAGTAGATGACATTTCTATAATTTCTGTCTATACAAGTTCTTTCTTCCCTATGACATTTGTGACCTTCCCAAATATTTACCAAGAATTCCAACTACCATTTAAACTGGTAAGAACTAAAGTGAAATGGTATCTTATAGGGCATATGAGGGCTTAGAACCTTCAGGCCACAGAGCAATAGATTAAATGACCTCTCAAGACCCCCTCCAGTTCTATATTCTATGGGGACTGATAAACCACAGAGATAGCCAAACAAAGAGGATACAATGAAACTAGTTCTATTATCGCAGCATTTAATGGTTGTCTGTGTAGGAAGTTCAAAGCTGAAAGTTTCAACAAAGATTCCACCAACACAGTGTTTCCTGCACTTACCATTTTTCTGCTTACAATACTTTCTTACATTTTTCAAAGGCCAAGAAAATGTGTTTTCTTTGTAATTCCAAAAGTAGTTTAAGTTACAGGAGATATTATTACAGATAAAAAAATACGACAGTGAAATCAGAGTAATAAAGTTGGATTTTTGGTTAGGCCATCAGAGCAACCAAAGGAATATTAAAAAAAAACCAAAAGTATGATTTTTAATAGAAAGAAAAGTAAATTTTGAGTAGAGACATTACATGCAAACCAAATGAAAAAGAAAAGGGGGAAAGTTAAGGTACTTTGAGGAAAAGTAAATGAAATATACTGAAAGATGAATTAAAGTGTGTTCAAGGGCTATGTGTATCATCTAGAAATAAATATGGCTTTTGTTAGAATAAAAAGTCAGTGCAGAGGAGGAGAGTCTACAACCAATCAAAGCCAAGAAAGAAGAAAATGTACCAGATAAAATATGAAGTATAGAGAAGCACTGAGATGATGGAATGAAGTTAAAAGTGTAAAAAATATGATAAGAAAATTAAGGGTAGAAAATGAAAGGAAGATTGCACAAGAGTTTGAGATAAATCAGGATCCTTTCAAGTAGAGAAGTAAGAAGGGGTCAGGGCTGGAGATAATGGGACCTCCATGAAATGGAAAGTGTAATGTATTCACTGAAGTGGTAGATATTGCTATCAATTTTAATGACTTCTTTGCATCAGCTTTCAGACTAGAGAATTGAGAAAAGATATTAGCAAAGAGACATATATTTGCATATCTCAGGGAAGGAGGATGAAATATCAAGCTAGGGCAATGATTAAGTTATTAAACTATTTAATTTCTGGCAAACTACAGAAAAAATTGAAAATCAACTGGATTTCAGAAAGCAGTATTAATAAATAAGAAGACCTTTATCAGGTACCTTTTAAAACTTTATAGCATTTAAGGAGCTGAAAAAAATAGCCAAGATTTCTAGACTCACTTATTTTTATACCCACAGTCTGAAATAATTTTTAAAAACATAATACTCTGGCAGCTATGTATATACATTTAGACAATCACAGAAAGCTTGATTACCTTTCTCTGAGAGAATTTTAGTGCAATACACACACAATGCACACATACACACACACACACACACACACACACACACATATACATTAATTTTAACTCCATTTTACTCTGCCATGGGAAGGTAGAATTTTTCTCCTCCAGGAAGTCTTTTCACCTCAACAGAGTATAAGCACTCATGGAAGTGCTTGGAGGTAGTCATTCATACACCCACCGCTGTGTGAATGACGAAAACACACACAGAGACAAGTGATGGAGTACAGAACATGCTGTAACCATCACTGCCTCATGCTGCCTAGCAGCTTGAAGAAACCAAAAGCCTCACATCAAATTATCCCAGCCAGAGCTTCATACTTACCATCCCCTGATAGGGAATACAGATAAAAATCATCCTTTCCCCATCCTAAGCAGGGTACAGCCAAGTGATTCATTAATGGGCATGAAATCAAAACAGCATCTGTGCCAACTAAAAGAACTTCTAGTAAGATTTTTGTTAAAATGTTGTACGATTTGATCTCAGAAAATCATCTGTGAAAGATCTCCACCTCTGAAGATCTCATCAAATGCTGAAGTTGGAACTGATTTCAGCACTGATGAGCTTGGACTTCACAGGAGAACACAAGATTGCCTGGGAATTACTGCATTGAATGCTTGCTTCAGTCGTTTCTGATGGGCATCCCAGCTGGAGCTCCGCTGCTATGAAGGTCTTTTTTCTCATACAATGTGAATTTGACTTCTTTCAAAGGCACAAGGCCACCAGGCCTGTGTTTATCTAGATAGTAAAAGTTCAAATAATTAAAATAGTAAATCAGTGTGACTCAGTGTAATTGATATGCACAGACTCAGGAGAATACAGAATTCTGCCACTAAGTCAACAAACAAACTTAGAAAAATCTCTTGAATTTTTCTAGTGTCATGTGTCCCCAAAGGGGAATAGAGAATAAATGTTTTAGAATTTCTGAAATAAAACAGAGTTCACATTTGGCTGGGACAATCAGGAAATTATTGAGAGTGTAGATGAGATTTAAGGATAGACCAAATTTAGATATGGAGGTGGAAAGCTAGAAAATATGCCAGGTAGATCAAAGAGCATGAATTAAATCACAGAAATTGGGAAAGCGCTAGATGTTCAGGACAAAGTACTGAACTTAAAGGAGAACTAAAGGAAAGAGGTGATGAGCCTGAAATTTTTGGAGAATGATTTATAGTGGGAATTGTATACCAGGTTATATTCTCTAGAATTTATTCAGTAGAAAATTATTGGACATTTCATTTTAAGCAAATAGGTATGATGTTCTAACAAAATTAACTTTGGTTGATGTGCAGGATTGGTGAAGCTATTCTAGGGGCTAAATTTGGGTAGTATAATCAGGAGTGGAGAGAGTTTGGCTGGGGAATCATTGGGAAGGAAGAAGCCACAGGGCATGGGAAGTGATTAGGTAAAAGACAAAGGAGATACTAGATAAAGGAGTTGAAGATTACCTGGAAATAGGGTGATGTCATTCATACAAATAAGTCTACTATGAAGAGGAACAGGAGAATAAATAATAGGTCTGATTTTAAAATGCCGAATTGCTGGTGATGACCAAATACAATAAGGAGAAAGGTAGATTGTTATGCTGTTATATTATTGACCAAAATTGTCTAACAGCTATTTCTACTCAATACCAACCAAACTAATGATGATTCTCTAAATTATAAAAACAAACAAACTTTACAATGTTATTAAATAACAGTCTGTTTATTTGAGCTGTCTATTTGAGTTCTTTGAGGAGAAAAACACAAAGTTCAAAAACATTCACAAGAAATACTCTAAAGCTGAAATGAAAAGAATGTGATATAGTCAGTCATTAGACTAAATCTGATATTCACAAAAATAACATAAACTCAGGACTATTAGGAAGTAATCTAAAAACCCACTACTCCTGACACATACACTCAAGTTCAAATGTAATTGCTTTGGAACAAGATTCTGGAAAAAAATTACTTCCTTCTAAACTCTGACCCAACCTCTCACATGTCTAATTTGTTTTCTGAGTCAAACATCCAAAAATCTTTGAAAGACTCCAGCACTAAGTAGAAAGGTTTCCTATGCATGATTCTGGCTGTAGAAGTGCCTCTATTTGTCAATTTAGGAAGCTGAGAGTATGAAAAATTGTATCAACAGTTTTCTACAGAAATAAAGTCTAAAAAATTACTTTAGCAGAATTCAACATTCAGTATGTCTGTAAAGTAAACCTGGCTACGTCTCCTCATTTTACTTTCATGCAAACTCAACTGTTGTCATTTTACAGAAATGATCATCCCCTTCAAAAATGACCATTCACTGATATAGAATTCTTCATTTATTTGGTTTGTGATGGCTTAATTGATACCAACTCTGACAACTTTATTGTTTTATTTTTCTTATTATTTACTCTTACCTCTTGTTACACAGCCTAGTTTTAAAATTATCTCTAAAAATGTCTATTATGATATGCATGTGGTTCATCTTTTATGCATTCTGTCTTCTCTTTTGGGGGGTACCTGAAGAGTAGAAGAAAGAAACAGGAGAACCTTAAAACAAAAGCCTTAGCAATTGAATTACTCACAAATTTGATCAGCGTGTAATACAGGCTTCAATTAGTATTTCTCTTTAGTAGATGAGACACCTCACAACCTCCCATTCACTGTCTGAGGCTGCCTCCAAATCAAGCCACTCTGATCTAGTGCTGTGATCAATATAATTCTTGGCACACTTAAATGTGACCTCCAATAAGACACAAGCTCTTTGTGTCTCTGGTTTTCTTATTTGTAAATAGGCCTGATAATACTTCTGCAACAGAATAATCTGAAGCTAAAATAAACTAAAGAAATACAGACCATACCTGCTACAAAGTAAGTGCTTCATAGTAAGTAAAACCAGTTAATAAGTAAAGCTTCTGTTAATCAACTTGTCACTTTTTTGATGCAATGTCAAATAAACAGCTTCATATATTTGGTAGCAGATGTACTGATTTTACTAGAATGTACTGATTTTTACTATCTCAGTTCTAGTAAATTCTAGTAATTTTACTAGAATTTCAGTTCTAGTAATTTTAACTACTTTGAAATTACTTTGTTAAAGTAGTTTATAAAGAGCTTAAGTATATCCATAAGTTGTGAGGGCAATGAGACATTAAAAAAGAGACAGAAGAAGGCAATTTGCCCTCTCCACCCTACTAATATTGATAAAATTGATCATTGACTAATCAATAGCATTTCTGACAGCCTTTAGGGCACTTTGGCTACTGATCTACCTCCTAATTTGCTAGCTACTACCGCGTGACCTCCATTTATCTGCTATAAACTGTGGCCTTTATAGCATGCGTCCTTACCTTCTATACTGGCCCTCACCTTGATATTATTATATTTATTCTACTGTTGGCAATAAATCAAATTTTCCTTCATAATTATTACTTGTACTTCGAAACTACATTTTTTTATTTGCAGGACCCTTTTCACCTCAAGAAATATTCATGATCTTCCACATGATAATAGATAGTTGTGATTATTTCTGAGCTAACCAAATATATAATCAAAAAATTTGCCACCGATCTTAAATGATTTTAAATTTAGTGTTATTTTATAAATTATAATAGTTTCTACTATATACATTTGAAAATATGCAAAATTTTCATATTATACCACACGCACTAATACATACATGCACATTTGTATATATAAAGGCTATTTGTTGAAACTATGGGTTCAAGGATCTTTTGTAGCAAATAAAGCTCTTCCCCTCTGGTCCTCAGTAGACAATTTGGGTGCATACATTAAACCAACAAGGATCTCAGAGGACCTAACATAGTGGATCTCAACCACTATTCTCAGGAAGTAGTTTGGAAATCTATGGAGATACTGAATTGTAACAATGATGAGGGATGCTATGCCACTTAGGTGATGGGGGTCTGAGATGTTGGTTGCCCTGCAATGTAACAGATAGTCCCACACAATTTTTAAATGTTCTACCAGACATCTATATATGTGAAGAATCTGTTTTAATGCACCTTATCTTAGAAACCAGGTCCATTTTACATATAAATTCAAAGCTTTGGGGGCAGGTTTCTAATATATATTGAAACTTCCAGAAATACATCTACTGTGTAAACCAAAGGAAGGTCGTGTGTACTTTGCCTTACTTGAAATTTTGCTGAGAGTTAATTACCAGTTTTAATAACAGGTGAATATAGGCAAGGTTGCACATGGTATTTGAGTTGTCAGTAAACATGCCTGTATCAATCTTGGTCTGTAATTGTCATATTCATAGTATTTCTACATATAAGTGCTAGCCTCTGTCTTTCATTACAGTCATAACCAAGCTTTTGCAAATTAAAAATATATTACTTTGTTAAAGATTATTTTCTTTTATATTTATCTTTTAGAGTTAAGATATTATACAGATTCTTTTTTGTTTAATCATGTGTATTGGTAAGTGAAGATATGAATGAATTGTATTTCAGAATAGTAAGGGTTATTTCAAAATATTTATTAAAAAGGAAGTGTTAGGTCTGATCTACACCAAATGACACTGTATTGGATTATATTAAATAATTTTTGTAACTGAAGAAGTTTCTCAGGGTTCTCTGATCCAGATAATTTAGATTTACTCCATCAAAATATAGACGCTCAGAATCCATCCCATGGCAGATATTCATTTCTCCTTTACCAAATGGAGGTGAGTTGATGTTTGGAGAGGTTAGGATAAGGAAGTCTTTTGTCATGTAAACTCTTGCAATAGCACCCTCAGATAATAGGGTAACTCAGTCTTAACTAGTGGAATATGAAGAGAATGGTGCTCTGCTTGAAGACAAAAGAAAATGAATCAAATGAGTAACTCATCATGGGACACTGCATTTTCACACAAATGTAATTGTACAACTATTACATGGTAATACAACTCTATAGAGCCTCAAATATGTTCTCAAAAAACAATAGCACAGCCTGGAGTTGCCACTAGAATGATGGTCCTCTAGTTTTGCTGTAGACATAAACTTGAGTTGCAGACTCCAGAAATGCATAGGAAATTTGGGTAAAAGTCACAGTTTACTTATTGAGAGCCCTAAAAAAGAGAGCAAGAAGAAGCCACTGTGAGGTTTTCCCGTGATTGGGATTCACTTGTACAGATAAGTAATCTGAGCCACTGCTAAGAGCTAATGGCTACCCCCATGTGGAGCATTTGTCAACCTGAATTTCTGTATGCTGGCCTACGGCAAGGGAGCATACTCATGGACAGAACCACCTCAAATAGCAGGCCCTACCTCTTTCCTCCTGCCTAGGTGGGTCCATCACTAGAACCCAGTCTCAAAGAAGTAAAAAGTAAGACTCCGGCTACCTCACTCCTATGCTTCTTATTGCAAATGTCTTCATTCTGGCCTCTTCCACCTTGCTCAAGTTAGAAAAGTAAGAACAATTTTCCCACTTCGTTATCACCAGTAGTCCTGTGTAAAAAAGACCTTGATTCATTTAGCTTGTGCCCTGTCGAGCTCTTATAAGTTCCTTTCTATTTATACTGCCTTTACCATGTACGTAATATTTTACTTGTTTCTGGGATCTAATGTTGGGCAAAACTCAGACACTGTCCATCATGTTATGGAGTGTGAGACCTAGCCTAGAAGACAATTAAATTAACTCACAAATAAACTGAACTGAAAGTCTGATAAATGCTACAAAGGGAAGGTGCATGGTGCCTTGAGAGCACATAAAGAGGATTTGATTTAATTATAAGGACCAGGGAAGAATTCCATATGAAAATGACAATTGAGCTGAACTTGGAGGACTAAACAATGCAGTGGATGCTCTAGAACCTTGCCCAGACCACCCCTTCAGGACTAAGGCACTAATTCCCACCAGTAATGGGAAAGTCAGTGGTTGACAACTTGCAGCTAAATTGTTCTCCAACTGGAAACGGTTTGGGCTGGGAAGGGACAGGTTAAAGACCTGACTGGTATCTTTAGCCATTTCTCATCCATAAAATAGAGTTAATAATACTACTCCAATTACCTCAAAAAGTTTGGGGGAGAATTAAATTAAATCACATATATGAAGTACCGAGTACAGGACCATCTACGTAAAAGATAGTTTAGAATAATTGTGAAGAACATGGACTTGATGACAGACCATTCTGCCTTCAGATTATAACAATGTTATTTATTCAATGTGTGAGCTCAGGCAAAGTGAGAAATGGTTACAAAATTTTCAACCACATAAATTTGCTGAAGTACTATAACCCGGCACAGAGTAAAAAAGTAAGCCCATAATTTTCTTATTAATACTAATTACTACCAAGTATCTTAAATTGTCAAGGATAATTGTTAGTTATTATTAATCTTTATATTTTAGTGCCTAGAATAGCATTAGAATTTCATAAATATTTTAAATGAATAAATGATCATTTCCCACTAGTAATTTATTCAACAATACTTATATCCATTAACCATATTTATGAATTGCTTTCTATGTATGAAGCCTGTTGTAGGTAAAGTTTCCCTGGTATGCCTGGAGAACTGGTGGATATTTACGATTGTCAAAGAAGATTTAAATAGTAATGTAAAATTCCGGTTTCTTTTGAAGGATATAGGCTTCTAAAAGTGGTCAACTCCAAGATTTGAACAACAAGAATATGCTTACCCATCCATATCCTATACAATTCTCTAGGCTTTTTTCATATCCCTGTTTGTCTTTATTTCTTTCTCTTGTTTGTATAGAAGTAGTTTTAAAAACTTCTGTGAATTATTAGTTATTAACTTCTCACAAGTTGCTAGGTGGTGATATATATCTGCTACAGACTGCAGAAGAGATGTTCAAAGCCATACCTATTTAAAAGTTTTGTGTCATAAATTTGGTGTAAAATATAGCAGTATCAAATCAGAGAGACCCTCTATAGCCTATCTCCCTAAGTCTAACATCATTCCTTTATGAAGTTGTCAGCCTGAAGAAAATTGTCAAAGAATACAGGTAAGAATCGGCCCTCACTCTCTCCTATAGAGATCCATTTAAAGCAAAGTTCAAATCACTATTTTTCTTTCAGAGAAAGCAAATAGACTATTTGAGTAAAAAGGCCTTTGAGATCTTTTTTTTTTTTTTTTTTTTGTCATTGTTCATTCTGCATCTGACCTTGGTTTTTGTTTTTCTTAATATCCTATTTATTTATTTATTTATTTATTCATTCATTCATTCATTCATTCATTTGGCTGTGGTGAGTCTTAGTTGCGGCACACGGGATCGTTGTGGCAGGTGGGCTCTGTAGTGGCAGCATGTGAACTCTTAGCTGCAGCATGTAGGATCTAGTTCCCTGACCAGGGATTGAACCCGGGCCACCTGCACTAGGAGTGCAGAGCCTTAGTCACCGGACCACCAGGGAAGTCCCAGGCCTTTGAGGTCTTAATAATCAAGATGAAGAGGGTACATTGGAAGACATTATGATATAAATGTAAAAATATCAAAAAGAAACACATTATCAAGATTAATCTGCAATTCATTTTGCCCAACACAGCTACAGAGTTCCGAGTCAGCCACTCTTAATTTGAGTGAGTTTATTTTCATTTAATTGCACAGATTCAACATTGAGAACAGTAATAGCTCCCCGTCATTATTCAGTCCCTACTACCGTTTGTGACATTAATGTTTTAATGCTGGGAATGGCTGCCCCATCCCGGAGAAGTAGATTTTATACTTGGTATACTAGTAATATTTATCTTATCGTAGCAGGTTATGGCTAGGGCAATATTAAAGTTATCACATGAGTAAAATTCAAGCCTTAATAAGTCTTTGAAAGAGAAGGATGACTGACAATGTGTCACTTATTTCAAAGTCTAGACTTGAGAGAAAATGATTTCTTAATTTCTTTTAATAACCATGGAAATCTCAATAATATTTCATAGCATTGTATAGCATAATGAACAACCAGAAAAACTGAGTGTTCTCAGGCACCATTCTAAATGTTTTACATTCCTTCCTTCATTACTACCATAATAGCAATAATAAGGTAGGCATTGCTATTACCATCAGTTTACAGATAAAAAGACCGTGCCTTGGAAAACTTAATAATCTGTCCAATATCATTATTTAAGCGATAAACTAGGATTTGAGCCCAGATTGTTCAACTTCAGAGTTCTTACTCTTAACCTTTAAAAATTAATAAGGATTTAGCATATAAAATATGGTATAATTGTAGGATATTAAGTTCAAAAGCCCACATGCACAGCATTTGTTGAAAAACTGTATTGAGTCAAATTTTCAGCTTCAATTTAGAGAACCACCTGCGAAAAAACATCTTCAGTACATCTTCCCAAACATCTCTCCAGATTTGCTTTTCAAAATCAGATTTCCAAAAAGTAGAACTACTTCAAAAATTTAACTTAGTGAAAGAAATTCCTAAGGAAAAATAGCTATATAAATGCTTATACTTGAACATACTTTTGAATATTTCTGACCACTATCTTCTAGAGATATATATTCTCAGCTATTTTCCTCAAAGTTATCTATTATAGCAATTGTATAGAAAATAAATGATAAGCATAGGAAGACTGTTTTCCATGTACTTAAAACACTAAGTAATATTTCATTCTGTTATACCAAATCTACTCGGTAAGTTAAAACAGGCTCAATTTGATGAAGTATGTAATTTGAAATTCTTAAGCTTGTAATATGAATGATTACTTTCTCCCATAATCTGCTTAGGGATTTTTTTCATTTGTAAAGCTAGAACATTTGGCTACCTAAACACAACATCAATAGAATTTGCCACGCAATCCATTGTTTATTAATCATTTTCTCCTGATAATCTAAATGATGATTAGACTTGCCTCAGTGAATTCTTTACTCTTCTTTTTTTTTTTTTTTTTTATAAATTTAGTTATTTATATTTTTGGCTGTGTTGGGTCTTCGTTGCTGCACGCGGGCTTTCTCTAGTTGCAGCGAGTGAGAGCTACACTTCGTTGCAGTGCATGGGTTTCTTTCTCATTGCAGTGGCTTCTCTTGTTGCAGAGCATGGGCTCTAGGCACGCGGGCTTCAATAGTTGTGGCATGGCGGGCTCAGTAGTTGTGGCTCGCAGGCTCTAGAGCACAGGCTCAGTAGTTACTTAGTTGCGGGCTTAGTTGCTCAATGGCATGTGGGAACTTCCCTGACCAGGGCTCGAACCTGTGTCCCCTGTATTGGCAGGTGGATTCTTAACCACTGCGCCACCAGGGAAGTCCTCTTTACTTTTCTAAAACACATCCAGTTTAACCCTCTCACGTACTCTGATTTGTCATAATTTGAGAAGTGAAAGTGAAGAACATTTCTTTCAAAAACAAATTAAGGCAAAAGAAAATATTTTAAATGTGAAAGAAATTGCAAAACTAATATTTTTAGCAAGGGCAGATATCATAGATAACAGAGAAAATGCCTATGTATTTTACAGTCACTAATCCAAAAAATACCCAATAAGTTGAAAACGTGATTCAACAGGGAGATTTCCTTTTAATTTAGATACACAAACTGTTCATTTTCTTACTAAATATGAAACTTTTTTGAATTATAATAAATAGTAATAAAAACTACCGAAAGAGTAGGGCAAGCTATTTTTCATGCACATGAAGTTTCAGAAAACATTCAGGTAAACAAAACTTCCAAAAAATATATTTTATTACATGTTTTTCAAAAAGTCACCACTGTTATTTGTTAAAAGGGCATAATAGGCAGAACTGGATAACCCTCAGACAGATATAAATTCAGTCTGGCAAACCATCCTTTTCACTCTGGAGTAGACCACGTTTGCATGTATTGCTAAATCAGCTCTCAACTCCTCCATTCTCAACATCCCTTTTATCTATGTAGACATTCGTTATACGTTTCATCTCTCCAGATCAGCTCTGTGTTGCTTTCTGTATTTCTCGTCACACTTGTAACAATCCATCTTCCTCTTCTCTACATCCAGTCTATTTTTACATTCACTTAAAAAAAGTCTCTTCATAAAATCAAATACTCTATGATTCTTGTCAGGGGCAAGGCCTAACCTAATCTTTTTTTTTTTTTTTTTTAATTCTGGAAAGACAGAAGTATGAGGAACAAAAGTATAGAATGACAAAATAAAACTAGGCAAATTTTAAAAAAATATTTAGAAAAATCTCTATTTTGAAGCTAATCAGCTGCTTGGCTAATACAATTGTCCATGCTGGTTTAATACTATCTCTGAGCCTCTGGGACAAGGACAAAGTCCTTCAGTACAATGTATAAAGTATTGGGCTCACCAGGCATTCAGCAAACAGGAATAATGAGGACCTTGACCTTTTGAAGTCCTTTTACCTTTAGTATTTACCAGAATTCACTCCATTGCTATTATTTGCTTGAATTATTTCACTGAGTTTGGAAAGAGTATATAGAAAGCATTGCATTTTCCATTCTCTAACTGCCATCTCATACCATGTATTAATAAGCTCTAGAGAGTAAATGAGTATGAACATTAAATTTTATTTCAATTTATTCTTTTTCATTCAATGAAATTATTCAGATACAAGTTTTGGTGCCAGAAAGAATTCTGATGTCTTAATTATGCTGGATGCTGGTCGCCTCAATTAATTAGATTATGGTGGCAATGAAGGCCATATCCTGTGCTGAACAATGGCTTTGCTTTTCCTAAGCTGCTAACTCTACCCATAACATACGCAGATGCCTAACATACACCTCCGTTAGTCAGCAGGGTAAGTGAGCAACAGAGTGTGAATAGATCTGCAAAATCTATCATCACCATTGAGAAAATTGTTTGGTATGCACGTACTACCAATAGTGAGTGAAAAGCATCTATTTGGTTAAAAAAGATCTGCGTTGCTAGCTTTCAGCTATGGCTTAGTTTAACAAGAGCAATGCCAATGGCTTTGCTATATAACATATAAATTGTTTAAAATTCTAAGAACCCCTACGTAATAGCAAGCGGACATCAATACATAAAAACATTAGGGTCACATTTTCGAGATGAAATGTTTATGCACCTTTAAATGAAGAAGTATTTTTGTTTATTATGACCAGTAGGAATACTCTTCTGCAATTGAGAATAACCAATGGTGAAATAGTCCAATAAAGTTTCATCATTTATGCTGTTGTTAGCTGATTATTTTTAATATTATTTGTTTTACACAGTAACTTTCATTAAACAAACCCTACCTTTATTATTATGTTATATTGATAACAATAAATATATCTTATGCTGATTATTCTACAGTTCTGATGCAAATAAGACATAATAGTACAAACCCTCGAAGATATTTTGATACAGTTTTGTCATCAAGTAAAATCCTCCAAGGATTGTTTCATTTGTCATTGGGACCCTGGAGACTAGTTCAATGCCTCACACAGAGACAACTCTTGGAACATGCTTGTGGAATTTCATGGACCCACTGAAGCACCGTTGTACACCTACAGGTCAACAATACATCTATGAACTGCATGGCTGATACTTCTTTACAGTCCTAGATCCCCAGAGGTGTGAAAACTGGGTCAAATTTTTCAAGTTTTTATCAGCTCACTTGAGAAGCACTTGGCTATAGAAAAAGGATGCCATAAGTCAAATTTCTGTGGGAGACAGGCAAGTAACAATCAGTAATACAGAGAAGAGTGTGAAATATTAGAGAATAGTAGAAACTTGTCAACTGGAGAGATCAATCTCTCTAATGTGGGTGCTTCTTAGATGTAGCCAAGCACTGTCATTAAGTCATGAGCATCAAGAATTATCAAATAATCTGACTTCTAAGAGAATTTGGAAATCCAAAGTTTTATATGAAATCTCAGATTATTAGAGTTTGGAAACAACTAAAAATATTTAAAAGTCTCTATGAGGCCCAAACAAAGCACATCTGCTGGTTGGATCTAACCCTCACACCATAACTTTATGATCTTTTGTAAACTGCAAAGAAAATAGAATAAGAGTTGTGAAGACCTCTTTCTAAAGTATAATCTGAATTCCTTTTTTATTTGCTTATGTACAATAAAGATTGAATTACATTATTTTTAAGGTCCCTTTCTGTTGTAACAACTTACCTCTTTATTATATGCCGAAAGATGTATGAAACACAGACCTATACAATAGGTCTATACAATAAGGATGTTTACCTGTATAGCCCTTGGAACATTCCAGAAATGCACTGTGTAGTCTATCATAGAAAGAGGCAGGAGGAAGTTATGGGGAGAATTGAGAGAGAAGAGTAAATTGGGCATCGTTTACACAAGGAGGTTCTGAGGTAAGTATTCACAAAGCATGACTGAAGTCAGTTTGCTGCGGCAAGAGTACATGTATACAGTCAGGGACGGAAAAGGTGAGATTACTTGGAGGGCTGGTGAGAGTCTGTTTTGGTCCTTAGACTTTAGAAAAAGAAGGTCAGAGGATTTCTTTTGAAAAAGAGGTTTAGGGAATCGGCAGTGAGGCTCAATAGTATGAGATATATTGTCAACAAAAGACGTGGGAGGGAAAAGTTAAGAACAGGATTGTTGCATATGCTAGAGCCAGAGGAAGCGTTTTAGTTCTGGGACAAGAAAAGTCTTATTTAGAAGCAATGGCCGCAAATAAATCAGAGGGAGAACAAAACAACAGGAGCTAGCTAAGTGATTTTAAAAGGCTCACTCAAAATTGGCAGGCCTATAAAAATAGTCTGTTTTGGCAGTTTCTGAACTCAGAAGAATTTTTGACAGATCTATAATATGATTTATTCCCAAACATGATCATTCCTTACACAGACCTGAAATATACTGGATATTTTTCTTACAAATTAAGAATCATAGTCAGAACGATTAAGAATTAATTAAGGATAACGGAGAACAAACAACATACTCCCTTCCTACTGGCTAGCTTTCATTCTTTATAATCTTCTTTATCTAATTTTGAATTAAGAATGTGAAAAAAGAGTCCAGTGTACAGATAAATATACATGCTATTTGAGGATTAACAAATGAACACATACTGGGTAGGTAAGCAGTGCAGTTCCACACCACAGAGGAGGAGATGATTCAGAAGAGGGTAAAGTAAGCTTTATTAACTGCTCACATTTATGTTGGGCACTCTACTAAAAGTTTTAACACTGTTATATCTGAAACAACTGACAGAAATTATCTGATATGTATGGTATCACTACATTTTCGAGAAGAGAACATTGAGGATTAGAATACTTAAATAATCTGCCTAAGGTCCCTGACTGGCTGGCCAGAATTTGAATTCAGATTAGGTGGACACCAGCTTCTATACTCAGAATTACTCCACTGTGTTATTTGCCTCCAACTGGTAAAGAGAAACCATTACTGCAATTCTCAAAATGTTTTATGTTAAAGTGCCTCAGGCTTTTGTGCTTACTATTCTTTCTTCCTGAAATGCCAATCCTCCAAATCCTCGGGTAGCTCATTTCTTTTCCTCAACCAGGTGACAATTCATTTGGCCCCTTCTCTAGAGAACTTCTCTATGTGAACTATGTCAAGTGGCTCCCTTAACCCAGTCACTCTTTCCCCTGCACTGTTTTTTTCACCAGAGCACGTTCACTACCTTACATTAACTTAATCATATTTCATCTCTGGAATCTATCTCCTTCCTCTAGAATGTAAGCTGCATGAGAGCAGTCTTCTCATATATATAGTGGATCCTGTAAATCTAACACTTAAAACCATGCCTTGGGGCTTCCCTGGTGGCGCAGTGGTTGAGAATCTGCCTGCCAATGCAGGGGACACGGGCTCGAGCCCTGGGCTGGGAAGATCCCACATGCCGCGGAGCAACTAGGCCCGTGAGCCACAACTACTGAGCCTGCGCGTCTGGAGCCTGTGCTCCGCAACAAGAGAGGCCGCGATAGTGAGAGGCCCGCGCAACGCGATGAAGAGTGGCCCCCAATTGCCGCAAATAGAGAAAGCCCTCGCACAGAAACGAAGATCCAACACAGCCAAAAATAAATAAATAAAAATTCTAAAAAAAAAACCATGCCTTGCGTATAGTAGGTGCTTGATAAATTTGTGCCAGATTCATGAATAAGGAGTGATTGTCTAACTTGATTTTTTTGATCATTTTTGAGTAACAACTAAACTGATAATTTTGTGACTTTTTTTTTAAAAAAGGACTTCATCTTATCATGTCAGAGCCTCAGTTCTCATGGAAGTAAGTAAATATGACTAAACAAGGTGTGCAATATCCTTGAGGAGCTTCAGTTCCATCCACTGTCATGACCGCTTCCACCAAATGTAACACGACAGTCAGGAACACTGGGTCCCAGACCTCTAGGTCTTACTCACTTTCTCAACTACTCTCACGGCCTTACCTTCCTAGTGCTTTTCACATCACTCTTCCTGAAATACCCCTACTCTTCACTGGCTAAAAAACTGCCACTAACTTAAACCAACAGGTTCAGTTTTTCCTTTCCTTTTCCCCAGAACTTTGCTTTCATTTCAAGTACAGCCCTTACTTTATAACACTGTAATTGTTACTTTCATTTCTATCTCTACCACCAGATTTTGAGCTCTCAAAGGCTAGGAACATAAAATAATTGACTTTAAAATGACTATTTTACTGTGTCATGCCATTCTTAATGACTGGTTCATTTTGTTTACATTTTAGACTGAACTGATCACTAAGAATGGCAAACCAATATTTGTATGCAAAGTAAATTTTCAATTTTTTTATGTCTAATGTGAATTGAAACACTTTTCTGACTGCTATTCACCCATGATTAAAAAAAAAAAAAAAAAAAGGCATGAAGATTGCTACGATCAGGGTGAAGTAAAAAGAGCCAGTAGCAATGTGCAAATAACATTCATGAGGTGGGTTAGTCATGGAATTTCTGGAAGCCTTTGATATATGGCAAACCACAACTCAAGATTAAAACCACAGGAGCCCTAAAATATCAACAAGACCTAATGCAGGACAACCATAGTCCTGCATTATATGTAGGGGTGTGTGTGTGCACGTGTGTGTGTGTGTGTGTGCATGCGTGTGTATGTGTAGTGTGTACATCAAATCTGTCGCTGCTCTAATTTGTCTTTCTATTTAGAAAAGAGTTTCTGTGCTCCCCTAAAGTAGCTTTAAGAACGATCTTGTCTGTGGCTAATAATCTTCCTATCACTTGATCTTTAAAGAATTAGAGTGACCCCTACTGCCCAAGTTAAGTGGATAAAGTCATCACTTTTCCTAAGGAAATTTCAAATGCAAATTTTAACTTACTGCTTACGATTTCTAATCAAAGTCAGAATCCTTCATTTCACCTTAAACCCATTATTAAAACAGAATGAAAGGAGACATTTGATGAAAGTTTTTCTCCAGTAAAAATGTATGCACTTAATTTAGTCTCACAGCATATTCTACTCTTTCCAGCATGGCAAGCATTTTTTTTTTTTTTTTTTTTTTTTTTGTAAAATTATAATAAGCAAAGAAAAGAGGAACTGAGGTGAAATGTCAACTTGGCAGTAAAATAGGCATTTGAACAATTGCAATTGATTTGGAATGTAAAAGAAATGCATAAAGATCTGAATGCAGCATTGCCTAAAATTGAGATTTTAGTAATTCTCTATTTTTAAAGACCAAATTAGAAGTACTGGTTTTCTTTCACATTTTTGGATTTTAATGGACATTAAAAGTTAATAGATGGCTTGGCTGTAGATAATAAAGATTTCTGTCATTTGTTGAAGTAATACAAATCAATATAAAAGCTAGAGACTGCAGTCACAACAAAGACCTCAGTATGGGGCTACCAAGAAAGATGACATCTCAAATTTTCACAGAAAAAAAATTATAAAAGAAGCTGTTCTTTGAACTGCTAGAAATCCATTCTACCTTTTTAGATAATGTGCCTTAACTGAATTTTTTTTAAAAGCCACCTTTGGAGACCTTAAGAATTTTTTGGAGCCCACTTAGGTTCTAGTACTGAATGTATCTTTTTACAAAATGTAATGTACCACCACATTGACTTGCATTAAAAATTAAAATACTTTGAAAACTTTTTTAAACATTTCAGCCAAAAAGGCTTCCAAAAGAAAATAAATGGGCTACAAAATACTGCTCTAGAAACCTATGTCTGCATCCATGGTATCAATAAAGTATTGATTAATGTCAAATAAAATTAGTTTTACAAGATCAAAAATGATTTTTACAATTATAGAAGTAACTACATTTTGGATATAATTTTTTCAGTTATTTACATCATAAGATAGTTGAACCCCAAACTCTGTGATGGTTTAACAAATGTGCTATAGAGATTAAAAAAAAGTATTTGTATAGAAAATTCTTAACACATAATGTAACATCTCAAGCTAACTTTGTAATGAGTAGTGTTGGTTTCTGCATGGGTCCTCCTGAAATAAGAAATCAATTTGATTTGTTCTGTCCATTCATTTTTAGCCTTGATGTTTAGGGATCAATTTGCTTCAGAGGATAGTTCTAAAAAATCCATGCCACGATGAGTGAGGCTAAAGTAGGATTTGGAGTATTGAGAATACATAGCTTTAAGGAGAAAAAAAGGTGACAGAGGTAGGGAGATGCTAAAGGATAGAGATATTAATGCACTCTATATTACTGTTACTAAATGCATTTGTTCAGCATGGTTTATTTGGTTTCTGCTTAAATTATATTGATTGTTATAAATATGATATTATACAGTTCTTTTACTTCTTACCATCACTAAATAATTTAAGACCTGTCATAAAGAAAAATGCCAACTCCTCAAATTTAAGACAGTTTTGCTTTTATACCAGTACATAAAATTAAAATAAATTTCCTATTTAACAATATATATTTTAGGTAGAGGAATATTATTAGCAAATATTGCATTATTTCATAAAAGTTATCAAATTCTTATGTTAAAATTTATATCTGTAAAAGGAGGCTCAAGAACAGAAAATTCACACACTTGCTGTCAGCATAAACTTTAGTACAAAAAAAAAAAAAGAAAAAAAATCCATAGACAATATACCATCTGTCTCCTAAACCATGTGAAAAGAAAAGCTTTGAAAATTCAGCCGCTGCTAATGTGACATGTTGAAACATTAATCACCCCCTTAGGCCAGTATAATTGTAGCTCCATGTTAATTACCTAACAATTAACAGCAGTAATTTCCAAGGGGCAATCAATGAATTAGCTCGTGATTTTCCCACAGATTTCAGTCCCACACTGCCAATCTGAATGCATTTCAAATTCCTCACTGTGGTTCATCAATGACACTTCTGGTGTATGAAATAAAAATTCATCTGCACCCTTACTAATTAGGCTCAAATATATCCCTATGTGTATTGCAAACTCTATTCACTAGCACAAAATCTCTGCCACAGGCATTTTTCCCCATTTAAAAATTCATTTTCTATTAAATTAGAAGGTCACCTAGCAGGAAAATGTACTAATCAAGATTTTATCACTAACGAATTAAAGGTTTTTAATAAGCAAGTTTAATTAAGTTATCCTAACAAGTGATAACAGCTATTTACAACTTATGGGGATATGTGTATGTGCACTAGAGTATTGAGCGTTTGAAATCATATTCCTTGAATTCAGATGCTACATATTCTATACACAGAGGGAAGTTGCCTAGGTGCATATATATAAGATTGAAATCTTTTCAAGTATAACAATTTTTTGTGGGGGATGAGGGGTGCTTGCTTGAAAAAATTAGTTTTCTATATTTTAAATAATAAAGGACAGAGAATATTCAATTTAACAGAATATTATCTTCTTTGCTTGATGCTGTACTTGTATTGGTGTCAATTACTTCTATGTGTTGATAATTTGCCTTATATCCTAAATGCACAAATATTGTATTTGATTATTCTCTCTTGAGGTAATGATAAAACTTGTACTTCCAGGCGATTATATATGATTTTAACAGACTCTCCATAAAGTAAAAGTGAAACATATATATGACATGTAACCATCTATCTGTTGAATTTACTAAAACTTTGTTTTTGCCTTTATTATTGTCATGTACATATACAAAGGTTTCTGTTCCCTGAAGAATATCCCCTTTTATTTTATTTTTTTTATTTTTTTAAATTTTTATTTATTATTTATTTATTATGTTTATTTTTGGCTGTGTTGGGTCTTCGTTTCTGTGTGAGGGCTTTCTCCAGTTGCGGCGAGTGGGGGCCACTCTTCATCGCGGTGCGCGGGCCTGTCACTATCGCGGCCTCTCTTGTTGCGGAGCAGAGGCTCCAGACGCTCAGGCTCAGTAGTTGTGGCTCACGGGCCCAGTTGCTCTGCGGCATGTGGGATCTTCCCAGACCAGGGCTCGAACCCGTGTCCCCTGCATTGGCAGGCAGATTCTCAACCACTGCGTCACCAGGGAAGCCCCCCTTTTAAAATAAGTGATGAAGAGAGAACAGAAGAAAGATTAACAATATGGCAATGGCAAAGTTCCAACAAGACACCCATAAGCAGTTTTGCAATTCCACCATTGGATTTTTCTTCTTTTAAAAGATTATCCGTCAGATTCATCAACCCATAACTCAGTTCATTCACTCATAAAGCACACACCACTCTGAATATTATATCTAACATAAATCATAAATAAATATTTCATGTTATTTAATGGTGTCTTGAAATCTAGGTGAGGCATGCAGAAAAGTGTAATGTTAACTGTTTTAAAAATGGAGCGGAGAATTCAGAATTTCCAGGAGAAAGAGCAAACCCACTGTCCTGTATGCTGCTCACAATGATTATTAATGAACGCATGCATTGGGGTACAGATAATTTAAGGAGACTCAGAAAATGCAACCTGGAATATTATCAAATGCAAATCACTTCACTCTCAGATTCTCTTTCTTTGAGCAAGGTTTGACACAAATTATGACTAAATCTTGTTACAAGACACTCATCATTAAATCATACAATTTTTAAACTCAGAAGAACCTTAAGAGGTTAATTTAAAAATGAAATAACTGAAGTTAAGTGATATAAAGTGACCTATTTATGGTCATACAACCAGTTAATGGCAGACATAGCTTTACTGACCTGCTAGGCTTATGCCCTTTACACCACATTATGCTGCTACACTGTTAGTAATGTCATTATTTTTGTCATTAATGTCATATTTAGCAATAATTAACACATTTTATAAAGAATTTTGGGAGTTTGCCTCTTGCGTCCCTGACCCATTCATTCTTTTCCACCATTAACTGTTAAGTGGTAATACTGAGAACACAATAATACCTATTTAGGCCTATATAATAATAATAAGTGCCGAAGAAAGCCTCATTTACTGGCTTTGAAGTTCCCCATTAAATTGACTTCAGTTCCCTATTATCCATCTCTATTTCCCACCACTCCCTAATAATCTTATATATGGGCAAGGATTAGACCTTTCAAGTGAAAAAAAAAAAAAACAGTAATATAGCCCTTTGTTAAATTTTACTTTCTGCAAAACGAACATACAAAATAACATTACTGGGATTACCAAATCTACAGTGACAATTCTTCTATTCAGTTTTTTTTTTTTAATTTACAAAATATCTTGATATAATATCCAGAGACATGTCATAGTCATTCCTACATCTATGCTTTAATTCCATTGTCGGAAACACTATACCTTCTTCCTATTCAACTCCAACATATTCTCAAGACTCACATACCCCCCAAAATCTGCCTTCACTGCACTAAGCTTCGCCTATTTTCTTTTTGAAATCACTTACACTTTTTAATGAGTGTATGCCACAGGTTAGCTTTAATTACTAAATTTCAATGTTTTCTCTTATTTTTATTTTGATGTGTGGTGATTGATTTATATATATCCCAGCTTAAATATCACTTCCTCAAAGACATCTTATCTGATCTGATCAAACAATCTAAAATAATACACCCAGCCAAATTTCTATCAACACCATGATACTCTTTTATTATTTTGATTTCATTTAAAACTCTCTGAAATTATCTTCTTTATTTATTTACTCATTTATTTAGTGCCTTCCCCTTGCATAATGTAAATTTTATGAAAAAAGTGACCTTATCTTTTTAAATACTGTTCCCCTGGGTCTAGAACAGAGTTTGCTTCAAATCTTGACTCAACAGTAAAATATGCAAGTTTTTTTTCTAAGACAAGAAGAAAAAGACATGGATATCTACTCCGATTACTTCTATTCAACATAGTCATTTATGGAAATCCTAGACAAAGCAATTATTCAAAAAAAGAAATAAAAGTCATCTAAATTGGAAAGAAAGTAAAATTGTCTCTGCTTATGACATGATCTTATGCATAGAAATAAAGACTCGACCAAAAACTGTTAGAACTAATAAATAAATTCATCAAAATTGCAGGATGCAAAATCAACATGTAAAAATCAGTTGTTTCTACATACCAACAACTATATAAAAGGGAAATTAAAGGAATAATCCCATTTATAATAGCATCAAAGAATAAAATACTTAGGAATAAACTTAACCAAAGAAGAAAGACTTGTATACTGAAAAACTATAAAACACTGATGAAAGAAACTAAAGCAGACACAAATAAATGGAAAGATATTCAGTGTTCATGGATCATAAGGTTAATATTGTTAAAATGACCATACTACCCAAAGAGATCTGTAGATTTTATGCAATCCCTATCAAAATTCCAATCACAATTTTTACAGAAATAGAAATAATACCCAAATTTATATGAAACCATAGAAGATCCTAAATAGTAAAAAAAAAATTCTTAAAAAAGAATAAAGCTGAAGGCATCACACTTTTTGATTTCAAAATACATTACAAAGCTACACTAATAATAAAAAAAAAAAAAAACAGTATGATAGTGGCCTAAAACAGACATATAGACCAAAGGAACAGAACAGAGAGTATAGAAATAAATCCAAATACATATGGTAACTGACCTCAACAGTGGTGCCAAGAATACATAAATGGGGAAAAGATAGTCTCTTCAATAAGTGGTGTTGGGAAAACTGGATATCCACTTGCAAAAGAAAATTGAACTCATATCTTACACTATACGTGAAAATTAACTCAAAATGAATAAAAGACTTAAAAGTATGTTCTTAAACTGTAAGACTTCTTGAGAAACATAGGAGGAAAACGTCTTGATATTGGTCTTGGCAATGATTTCTTGGTTTTGACACAAAAACTGCAGGCAACAAAATAAAACATAGACAAGTGGAATACATAAGACTAAAAATCTGCACAGTAGAGGAAAAAATCTAGAGAAAAGGCAACAAACAGATGGGAGAAAATATTTGCAATCTACCTAATAATAGATTAATATCCAAAATATATGAGTCTTCTACAACTTAATAGCAAAAGAAACAAATAACCTGATTTTAAAAATGTACAAAGGACTTGTGTAGTATTTCTCCAAAGAAGACATCCATATGGCCACCATACATAAAAAAAAGGTACTCAAAATCCCTAATTTTTAGGGAAATTCAGATCAAAACCACAATGAGATGTCACCTCACATCTGTTAGGATAACTCTTATCAAAAAACAAAAGATAACATGTTGGCAAGGAGGTGGAGAAAAGAAACCCATATATGCTGTTGGTGAGAATGTAGAATGGTGCAGCCTCAATGGAAAACAGTATGAAAGTTCCTCAAAAACATGAAAAATAGAACTACCATATGGTCCAGCAATCCAACCTCTGGGTGTATATCCAAAAGAATTGAAATCCAGACCTCAAAGGGATGTCTGCTCTTCTGTGTCATTGCATCATTTGCAATAGCCAAGATATCAAAACAACTCAAATGTCCATCAAGAAATGAATGGATGAAGAAGATATGGAAGATACAATGTATATCAGTGGAATATTATTTATAATAGTCCATCAATGGAATATTATTTATTCCATAAAGATTAGTTCTTAAAAAGGAAAGAAATCCTGCCATTTGCAGCAACATAGAGGAAACTAGAGGACACTACAAAGTGAAATAAGCCAGTCACAGAAGAACAAATACTGCATGATTCCATTAATATGAGGCATTTAAAATAGTCAAACCCATAGAAGCAGAGAATAGAATGGTGGTTGTCAGGGGTAAGGGGTGGGTAAAATGTGGAATTGTTTTACCATAGGCATGAATTTTCTGTTGCACAAGATTAATAAGTTATAGAGACCTGCTGTACAACAAAGTACCCATAAGTTAGCAGTATGGTATTGTACACTTTAAAATATGTTGAGAGGATAGATTTTATGTTGTGTCCTTATCAAAAAAAAAAAAAAGAAAAGAAAAGAAAAAAAGAAAACCAAACATAAAAGAACACAAGGAAATTTTTGGAGGTGATGGTTATGTTTAGTATTTACTTTTGTTGTGGTGATGGTATTATGGGAGTATGCACACATTCAAACTCATCAAAATGTTTACATTAAATGTATGCAATTTTTTGTGCATCAATTATACCTCAATAAAGTTTAAAAGATATGGTTGACTAGCAGGTCTGGGGTGTTCAAGCCCTATACATTATCAAGAAACGTCTGCCCCTTGACCTGCTCCTAGCAGACAACTTCTAAGCCCTTGGAATATGCTACCTCATAACAGTATCCTTGTTTAACCTGGGTCTTGATACACATCAGATAGTTTATGATGACAATGTGATTTATGGTGGGAGCCTTGAGCCATGCAGAATCAGTCTGACCTCTGGTGCGACTGGAGACTGAATACTTAAGACCAGCCATGTTGGTGCTCCTTGCCTACCACAAGTAAAATCCCTAGACACTAAGGCTTGGATTAACTTACCTGGTTGGCAGTATTCCATATGTGTTGGGACACATCACTACTTGAATCATTAAGTATTATTCATATGGCTCCACTGGAAGATGACAATTGAAAGCATGTGTCTGGTCTCTCCTAGACTCTACCCATATGCCTTTTTCTTTTGCTGATTTTAATCTGTATCATTTCACTGTAATAAACCATAATCATAAGTATAACAGCTTTTCTGAGCTCTGTGAATGTTTCCAGTGAACAACTGAACCTGAGGTTGGTCTTGGGGACCTTGGACACACTATGTCATCCTATGTCATCGGTAAGGTAACACAGCTTCTTGTTTTTTAGGAGTATTATAGTGTACTACGAGCTTTTGAAACTTCATATTTTCTCCCTGCTGCCTAAACATCCCTGCAAACAGGCTATGCACACCCTGCCCAAGTGATCAGGTATACCAGCGTGATAGGGATGGCCCCTCCCTACAACAAGTTCTCCTTCCTGCCCTCCCCTGTCCATGACCTAGTAACACACCAGTGAAATCCTCTCATGCCTTTTCTTGTGTACTCCACTACCACCTTCAATTAAAGTATTTGCCCATGAGTCCCGGATCTGCTTGGTCGAGCCCTACTCCTTGGTACTCCCCCCCACCCCATGTGGTTCCTCCTGACCTGTGGTAACTCTGTTTCTCTAGGACCTGTGAGTATAATAAACTTTGTTTTCTGGTGCCTTTCTTGTGTTCTTTCTTGTGGCCACATCTGACTGACCATCCCATAAAAGAACACAGAACGTTTAAGTAGAAGCTCAGAAATGTAATCTCAAGTATTTTTATTTGCATTTTGTTGGTGGTAGTTTATTTGCCTTTTTTTTTTTTTCTGAAAAAGGGTGTTTTAAACCCTCACTACAGCTTTTGTTTTCACAAGTAAATAGAAAGGAATTACATTGAAACAGCTTATTGGCTTTGGCTGTTTATCATAATATGACTGTTTGCAATTGTTTCAAATCCTAGAGATGTTTCCTCAGCACTCCCCGCATAACTATCCAAGTGTAAATATAGCCTCAGGGAAAAAATGATAATTTAATGAGTGACAACTGAACAAATGGATAACCCTAATTTTTAGCATTCTTGCTTTTCTTTTAAAACCTAATGTGAACCTACATAAAAACACATAATATATGCATAAAATCTAGGATTTTTGGATTTATAAATGCCAATAGAGGTAATATCACATATTTATTTTATATACAAATTATCCCTCAGTTTAAATGTGTTAGTATTCAACTTTTAAGCCTTCCAAGCTTGTGAACATCATGGAGGTTAACAAAATTTAAAATATATTTAATGGAACAAGGACATTATATATCTTTAAGCTTGGGTTTCTATATACTCCAGTAGCAGTTTTTACTATTGTTGTTGAGACAGACTCCCTGGTTTTCAAAGAATTTATAAATCCAATTATTTTCATCATCAATTTTTAAAATTGTCACTCTTTTGAAATATACTCCCAAGATGAGCCCATCGTTTTGGGACCAGCATGCTAAATAAGTCCATATTTAGAAATGTCAAAGATGGATGACATAAAAAAATACATATTTTATGTATTCAAATGTATGTACACATTTTATATCACCTGCAGGGATTTTCCATTACAATCTGATCAAAGATTACTCAATAAAGCAACACAAATCCCTAGAGAACTTTCAGTATTGTCTTTGAAGTATAATGTTTTGAGCCATGATAAAAAGTAAAACTAGGTATAAAGAAAAAAATGTAGCAACAAAAACAACTTCTTTAAAATGTAAAATGCTAGGAAATGGGAGAGATGTATATATTAAATGGAAAAATGAATCCCCCAAATAACCATTTTTTTCCTCGATTTGATTTGAACTTAATGATTCACAGAATTTCATTCCACCCAGAAAACTAGAGAGTACCTCTCTCACTTGTAAAAGTATTGCCAGTTCTGAAAAGTCTGTTCAATTATCTGTCCTTTAATTTTTTTTAATCACAGATAAGCTCAGAAGCCTTAGTTCGTCATCTCTCATCTTAACCTAGTGGATATGGGGCATGGTTTCAGTTTTTCCTCATGCAACAGCCATGAAATGGCTTAGGTTAAAAAATTGAAAAGTGTCGTTTACTTTCCCCCCTGTCGCAAGTCCTAGATACACGGCACTCTGTCTGTAACAGAAACTGGACCTTAACACCCCAGGTACTAATCTCTGAAGCATCCAGGGCACGTTTCCCAATGCTCTGGTTGTCTCTTTCAACACCTAGGCAAAAAACATTTTCCTAAGAAGAACTGAGCATATTGAACAGGTAGCAATAGTGATGGGATGTATGTGTCCCTAGGATAGATTCTATCGATAGAAAAATTCTTGGAAGCAGGGGTTACTGACATTGAAGTTTACTATAAACTTCCGAAGTTATAGCAATTAAATCATCAGATGGTTGGGGCAGGAGTCATCACAAGAGGGCACAGTGGTGCTAAATGAATTTGATTTTCCACTCAAATCAGGAAATCGTATAAGACACTGTGAAAATTGTTACCTCTCAACAGTAGACTTGAGAACAATCTGACCAAAATGTGATTAAACCAGAGTCTGAGGAAAATATTGTGACCCAAGAATTTTATACTTAAGTAAGTTATTTTTATTAATTTTTTATATCTTCTATTTTCTAAAAAAAATATACGGAGATATGAATATCTACAGTGAAAACGTAAAGTCCCTTGAGATCCAAAATACAATTTGCATAACCTACTGAAATAAAAGTATTTTATTCTAGTAAAAATATTTGAATATTATAGTAAGACTATTCAAAAAAGTGTCTACTTTCAAATAAGTATGTAAAAATCAATAGCTTTTTTGTGCCAGTAATAACTAATTTGAACATATAATAAAACAGAAAATCCATTCAGAATACCAACAAAAATATGACATAGTTACAAATAAACATAACAAGAAACACACAAAAATTTACATAAAAAGAATTACAGGGCCTTACTGAGGGATATCAAAGAATTGAATAAATAGACAAATTATATCACTGAAGAGTTATTATAATATTGTATAGATATAATGTATCAATATTAATCCATATTTTAATGCAAACACTTAAAAATGTTATATATTCCTTACCTGGTAATATACTTTGAAATTTTTATTCTAAGATGCTACTTATTACTATATATAAAGATACAGATGCAAATATGCTTATTATGGTGATTTTTATAGTAATAAAATTATCAAAAACAAATTAAATACCTAATAATAGCACACTAGTAAATCTATGATAAATCTATGTATTATTATGAAGCCATTATAATGAACATAACAATATAAAAAGAAATAATAGTTTCTTATGTTTGAACATCATGGTCTGTCTTACCATGTACTATACAATTCCGTATTTTAAAAGGAAAGGAAGGAACTGGGTAATGACAACATTCTTTTTTAAACTAGAGAAATGTCATTTGGACATTATTTTTCTCATATAATAGACATTCTTCAATTGAGGAAAACCACTAGAATAAGTTCTCAAGACATAAAAAAATGATAAATAAATAACCAATGATTATCTTTGGGGAAAATTATAAAGGCGTGATTGACCTAAATACAATAATTCAAGTGAGATGTGAGTCTGCTCTGCTTATTAGTGCATTCCCATATTTCTTTCTCAGGCCTGGACCTAAAAAGAGCACTTTGGGAGAGATGATCAAACTAAACTTGGCACCTCACACTGGAGAATGCCTGGTGTTCTCAATGCATCATTGACTCTAGAGCAGGCATTCAGGGCCCTACCTCTGCCCCACACCTTAGTGATCCCTTCTCTCATCTTCCCTCAACTGTGGCCTTGACAGTGCTGCAGCATAACCTGATGAAATGGTCATAGCCTAGCAGGTCAGCAAACGTGGGTTCTGCTGTTGACTGTTTGCGTGACTATCCATAGGTCACTTTACATTCCTTATACGCAGTTCCTTTATTTTTAAATTAAGATTTTGAGGTACTTCTGAGTTTAAAAATAGTATAACTTTTACAGTAATATTGGCATAGCTGCTGCCGTCTTTACTTCTATAGCTGGTATCAAGGGAAGTTGATAATCAGAGCTTCTTTCCATCCTGTGTTTCCCTTGAGCTCTGCCAACGCCTTGATTCATCTGTGTTTTTTACCTAGTGGAGGGACGCAAATTCTTACTTCCAAAGTTCTAGATCCTCAGTCGTTCATTTACTATTGACTTAACATATTTGCTGTTAATATTCGTAAGCAAATAATCAGGTTAAATTATCCTGGCCAACTTAGTAACACTCCTCTCCTGATTTATAGGCACGAACAGCCGTAAATGGCCGGGGAGCAGTCTCAGCTTCCAGTTTAATGGCGCTGGGACTATGTTCCTTGATGGAAGCTTCCTCGTTTGGAAACAAGGGCCTTCGTACCTACTGATTCCAAGGCTGGGGAAGTATGAAGACTCAAGCTGTGAATGGGTTGTTATATATGAGAGTAAAAGGTACTCCTACTCTAATTCCTTGGTTTCCAGCCCTGGGTTTTGTGGCCATGGTGGAAATAGCACCATATATATTGGTTTCTAGTATGAGGCATATACCATACCCCATAGGAAAACTCCCACCTCAAATGTACTCTTCAGAATTCTACCCACTGGAAAGATCTACCTCAGGGTTGTCTTTCAGGATTACCCTGCCTGGAACTGTTGGAAAATACGGACAGTAGATAGCCAGTTTTGCTTAGTACCAACAAACCATGCAGATCCATCTGTAACCCAGGCCTCCAAATATTTATCTTTGGTTAACTGGTTATAAGAACTATCCAAAGGCCAAAGGAGAGGTCAGAGAAGGGTAACAAACAACAAGGGAAGGTACCATGGATGTCTGAGCCAATTATTTGTGCAATTTGCATGTGTCTTCTGGATCTAGTTGGACCTAGTCTCTCCTATACCATCCCAATTTAATGGCAGTGCATGCCAAACTTATTTATTTATTGGAATAGAAAACTTTGAGTTTGCAATAGGCAACTTAGGTTTAATATTTCCTTGATGTCCTACAGTCAGATGTTTAGTCTTTAACAGGGCCCATTAACCAGGAGCTGCTGCTCAAATGGAGAATCATTGTTGATGACTTGAAGAGCTCTCAGGCAATGTCAAAGAGTGTACTGCCTATATTATCTTCTAGGAGTTTTATGGTTTCAGGTCTTACATTTAGCCCTTTAATTCATTTTGAGTTTATTTTTGTATATGGTATGAGAAAGTAGTCCAGTTTGATTCCTTAGCATGTAGCTGTCCAGTTTTCATAATGTCACTTATGGAAGAGACTCTTTTCCCCATTGTATATTCTTGCCTCCTTTGGTGTAGATTTACTGACCATATGTATGTGGATTTTTTTCTGGGATGTCTGTTCTGTTCCATTGATCTGTTTCTGTTTTTGTGCCAATACAATATTGTTTTAATTACTGTAGCTTTGTAGCATAGTCTGAAATCAGGGAGCATGATACCTCCAGCTATGAGTGTGTGTGTGTGTGTGTGTGATTTTTTCTCTCAAGATTGCTTTGGCTATTCAGGGTTTTTGTGATTCCATACTAATTTTAGGATTATTTGTTCTATTTCTGTGAAAAATGTCATGGGTCTTTTGATAGGGATTGCATTAAATCTATAGATTGCTTTGAGTAGTATGGATATTTTAACAGTATTAGCTCTTCCAATCCATGACCAGGGGATGTCTTTCCTTTATTTGTATTGTCTTCAATTTCCTTTATCAATGTCTCAGAGTTTTCAGAGAATAGGTTTTTACCTCCATGGTTAAGTTTATTCCTAGGTGTTTTATTTTTTTGATGCAGTTTGAAATGGAATTGTTTTCTTGCTTTCTCTTTCTGATAGTTCATTATTAGTGTATAGAAAAGCAACGTATTTCTGTATATTAATCTTATATCCTGCAACTTTACTGAATTTATTTATTAGTTTTATAGTTTTGGGCAACATTTTTAATGTTTTTATATATTGTATCATGTAATTTGCCAACAGTGAGAGTTTTGTTTCTTTCCTTCCAATTTGGATGCCTTTTATTTCTTTTTCTTTGTCTGATTGCTCTTGCTAGGACTTGCAATACTATGTTGACCAGAAATGGTGAGAGTGGACATCTTTGTCTTGTTCCTGATCTTAGCTGAAGGCTTTGAGTATGATGTTACCTGTGGGTTTCTCATAAATAGCCTTTGTTATGTTGAGATATGTTCCCTCTATATTAACTTTGTTGAGAGTTTTTTATCATAAATGGATGTTGAATTTTGTCAAATGCTTTTTCTGCAACTATTGAGATGATGGTGTGATTTTTATCCTTCCTTTTTTTAATGTAGTGTATCACATTGATTGATTTGCGGATAGAGATAGAGCTTATGCCTCATCAAAAATGCTAATTCTGATGGAACCCAACCATGGCTATCATGGATCAGAGTAATCTCCTAGCTAATATTCTAATTATTCCTAATTCTCTCCCCACTCCCCATCTAGAGAATAAAAAGCTAATTGATTCATGGACCTTAAGGAGGTTTAAGAAGTTTCATGTTTCAGTACCACGCCACTGGAGGTTAGTTGCAGACATACTGTCTATAACTGTTTGACTTTCTCTTTTGGGAGGGAAACTCAGTTGATTATCCCATTCCTTTTCCAAGAATAGTCCAACACTAAAGGGCCTCTCTTGCCATTGATGGGAAATTTGTTTTCCTGTGTAGCAATAGGATCAAACATCCTTAGAATCAAGCATCAGTACAACTGATGGTTGACCACAAAGTTTTGAGGAACTGACAGTATGGCAGACTTAAAATAGGAAGAATAAATGAAGGCTAAGTTGGAGTTTTAAAAAACTGTAAAACACATGTCCAAGTGATTTATTTAGATCTTTTTGTAAGTGATCTAAAATTATTTGCAATACTTTCTTCTCATGCTTCAAATAATGTTCAAATAATCACATAAAATATTATGTATCATATTATCTTCATTCATCTTTTGGAAAATAGATGGAATTTTGTCTGTTTTTCTTCAGATGTTTCAGAGAATTTTCTTGCAGCTTTTAGTTTATGAATGTAAAATCTAGATTGCACTACTGCAACTATAAATAACTTTCCAATTTATTGCATGTTTAATGAAAGACAAATCTTACTGAAGATACTGGTTAACTATTCCAAATCAACTCCCCTTCTTCTTAGCCTTGATTTGGCTCAGGAATCTGTCCCACACATAGAGTCATACACCTCCAGAGAATGTTTTCATCCTAAACCTGTGTTAATCATGATTGGGACTTTAAGCTAATTGTGATTGTCCCATTCACTTTGAGAGATTAATGAAGTAATAGTAATTTGATAAAATTTTGGTCAATGAGGCAGGAGGGAAAAAAGATCTAGAGGGTTTCTGGTAAAAGTTTCCTTTCTCTTAAAAAGAGATGCAAAGGAAGAAATGGTCCTTTTCTTTTGATGAACATTTTTCACTGCTATGTGAACATAGCAGTGTCTTGCAATCATTAAGAAAATACTGACACACTGAAGAGGACAAAGTGAAAAGATAAAAAACAACAATTAAAAAATAGAACCATGTGTGATTGAATCACTGAATTAGCTAAACCTGGAGCTGCCCCAATTTATTACATTTTTCTTATGATTTTATGATTTTTTTTGTTGTGATTTACCCTAATTGTAGAATAAAGCCACCCCCAAATATTTTCAAAGTTGTATTTCCTCTAATGATAATCTACCTACTAAGAAATATGATATATGGAGCGGAGTGAGTGTGAAAAGAAAAGATATGATGACCTGAATTTATTTTAACTGGAGACTATGAGTCTTTTTATCAAATTTTTCAAAACCAGTTTCCTCTTTGACATTATGATTAATGTAAATTTTAATACATTCACTTAAGGAAACTTAAAATTACATTTTTAAAAGTTTGATGTGTTACATAAAACTAAAATATGTTTATTTTATTCTTGTACACACGAAATATAATTTACTTTTTCCACATTCTTTGTAATATATTTTTATATACTCATTACACATAATGTTCTGACATGTAATGTTATTATCAGAGTTTCTTTCTCCATTTTAATCAAAAATCTCCTTATCTGTGAAAAGTTTAATTTATTAAAACATAATAAATGTACATCCAACTTTAACCCTAATTTATGCAAATTAGATATGTTTTTGACATTCATAATATCAGGTTTTGCAAGTTTCACATTTAAAATGTGAAAATATACAAACATCAAAACTTCATTAATCATCTTCTATATAATGTATGTTTTACTTTAAAGAGATAGGTATATGTAATTTTAATGTCAACCTCAGAATCAGCAAAAAGTACCCTGGCAATCAGTGGAAAGATTTAATAGGTTTTCTGTCTTGTTCTTAATTTGCTGAAATTACAAAATCAATACCTTCAGTTGTAGCTGCAGTTACTCGTTTTACTGCTTTAAGATAAAGTCTACCAGAAAGTAACCTTCACTTTCAATTTGTAGCTCAGAACATCAGGTTGCTCTTGGCCACTAGTTAAATAGCCTGTTCTCGGCCATCCTATGTAAGATATTCCAAATGTGCTGTGGTTCCATTTCCAAGGAGATACATACTGAAAGGAACTGTGATTAATTCAGAAAAAGCAGAAATTCAGAGTTTTACACTTTCCCTCTTCCTCTTTCTCTTCACAACATACTGATGTCTTTATTTATTTATTTAGCTTGAGCTCATCTGAATTCTTACTATAATCTTCAACTCTGGATCTTAGATTGGCATCAGATGTCCACAGCACTCTCCACCAAAATAGGAAATACTCTTATTCTGTCTGAACTCTATCTTACCTCTAAGATTCTTGTTACAAGGGCACATTCCTGCCACTTTTAAGATAAGGGAATGCTACCGAGTAAAGTCAGGTTAATACAAAATAGACACGTAAGTAGATTTCTAAGATTTTAGTTTGGGAAAAATGAGATAGATTAAACAATCACTTTAAATGTCAAAGACACTGGAAATGACAAAGGGATTTTGAGTATTAAAGCTATAATGTTTTTTCATTGTAATAAGTCTCAATAAACATGGGCAAAGTCACAATTGAAACTTCAGTTTTCCAATGGTATCACATAGTCTTCGATGTACACACTTTTACACTATTTTTCATATTAATACCCTCTGTGTACCAGAAAAGAGGCAAGAATTTGGGCTTAGCTCAAATGTTGCTGTTGTTGTTGTTTTTTCCAGTCTCAAAATTTAGAAGTGTTCTGCTCCAAGCTATTTGGTAGAAATGAAAAATTTCTAGGCACAAATGAAGATCTTATCAAGTTTGCTTCTGTGATACCACAGATGTTTTACTATCAATATTTTCTTTGGCTACAAACACATGAGGTTTTGCTGTTTCATCATCTCATGACCACTGTGTCTGAGCTACAATAGTAATAATTACATTCTATTTTAATTTATCTGTTTACATGCCTGTCTGTTTCAAGAGATTATAGGTCTTTGAGGATAATAATTTCTTATTCATCTAGCACAAACCCTATTAACATAAGGCATGCAGTATATTCTCTAGAATATCAGGAAAAATTAAAATTGGAATTGGAATTGAAATCACGATAAGCTGCTGATAAACTCAACATATGAGAACTAATAACAATTTTAAGGTTGCTACTTCTAAAAGATTCATAGCATTCTATTTAAGCAAGGTCAAAGGGTGGGGAGAACTTTGTTACAGAAGACATCACACAAGTAAATTATTTTTATCTTGCATTAGTTTAACACTGTTTCTTAGACTATAGATTGTGACCCATTAGTGAGTCATGAAATTGATTTGGTTGGTAGTGTCCAACATTATTTATCTTAATAGAATGGAACAGAATAGAAGAAAGTAGAATAGAATAGAATAGAATAGAATAGAATAGAATAGAATAGAATAGAATAGAATAGAATAGAATAGAATAGAACAGAACAGAATAGAATAGAATAGAATAGAATAGAATAGAATGGGAAAGCATAGAATGCAATGAACTACAATAGAGTAAAACAGAAGAGAAAATATCAGAATGTACATACTAAAGAAAATTATAGTTTTCTAAAGACTTTTGATTATGTATTTGTGTATGTACTGGTTGCAATTTTAAATGTGTTTTAAATTGAGGGCACTGGTCAAAATGGTTGAAGAAACACAGAGTTAGAGTATGAGTTCAGCTATTCTGCCAGATACTAAAGACAGTTTTGGTTTAAATTAAAAAGGAGTTGATTTATCTTTCATCTAAATGTCCTGAGGTAAATAGTCTGGGACCAGCATGGCATGTCCACAAGATCAGTTCCTGGCCTCCTCCTACTTTGTTGCCTTGCTCTCCCTAGAAGATTTCTTTCATCCATGTGATCCAGGATGGCTCACCTCTGTAGCCACATTTCAATCATTAGGAGAGAAAAAAAAGGGAAATAAGAGAGCATGACGCAGAAGTTACCCACAGTTCTTCATCTACATCAGACGCTATACCTGGTTTCGAGGGAGATTGGGAAATACGGTCTTTATTCTGAGCAGCCATCTAGCTAGCTAAAACCCAGGTTTCAATTATTTTGTAAGATGGGGAGAAAGGAGATGTGGGGACAAATAGCACTCTTGCCACATTTATGTTTGGTAGACATAAAGGAAGGACTTAATACAAATTTTACTGTACACAACCAACACAATCAGCCTAGAAATTCATGTGTGCCTTGGCTAGCCTTTCTTTTCTCTCTTTTGATCTTCTGGTTAGTTTTTACCATGTTTTAGTAAGCAGCCTCCAAGATGACCCTCAATGATGCCCACCTCCTCGTGTCTACACCCTTGTGTAATCCCTTCCCATTGAAGGCTAGACATAGTGACTTACTTAAGACCAATAATATATGGTAGAACTGATAGTATGTCACTTCCAAGATTTGGTAATAAAAGAGATACAGAGGTTTCTGTTTCATTGTTATCTCTCTCTCTCATCACGCAATCTTGGAAAGCCATATCATGAGCAGCACTATGAAAAGGCAGCATAGTGAAGAAATGATGCCTCCTGCCAACAGACATGTAAGTGAACTTGGAAGCATATTCTCCAGGCCCATCAAATCTTCAGAGACTGTAGCTCTGGCTGACAGTCCTACTGCAGCCCCATGAGATACTATGAGCCCAAACTGTGCACTAAGCTGAACCCAGATTCCTAACCCCAGAAACTGTCTGACATAATAAGAGGTACATATTTTCTAGGGAATCCACAAAATGAATCCTAGTTTTGCAAATGTCAATCAGTGAAAAAATGAGAAAGAAAAAGAAAGAAATAATAAAGGGCTGAAACTCTGAGTCTATCTCTTCTGTTGAAAATAACAAAAACTGATCATGTGAAACATATAGAATTATTTATATTCTAAATATTTCAAGTGCGTGAAGATGCACACCATTATTTATCTTGAATGTGCATGGGTATACTTTGATCAGACTCTTAGACATCAAAAAATTCTAGAACATCAATTGTCTTCTTTATATTGGAGGAAGGAGTGGATCAGGTTGGACAAAACTGAACCTAGATATAGTACTACTGAGGTCTCATAAATGGTACTATTTTTAACTACAAAGCAAGACATGTAGAACCTATTGATCTCAGATTATTATGTCACTGAGGTAACTGAACATAACCACACAGTTATTTTTAAAACCAGGTTTTCCTTTGTAATAACTAGACATTATAAATGCAGGATATTGCCTATCATTACTTGGCCTCCACTCCCTCCCCTTTTACATGTTTTCCAATACCACAAGGGCTAGAGAGCTGAGAACTGCATAGTCCAGACTCCCTTACACCTAGGATTCCACCAATTAGTACACAAGTGCATATTCATAAGGCTAAGTGGCATGAAACTCATTGTATTATTTTTACTGCTATATAACAAATCACCACAATTGAGCAGCTTAAAACAGCACAACTTTATTATCTCACAGTTTCCATGGTTGAGGAGTCTGGGTACAGGTTAGCTGAGTTCTCTGCTCAGTATCTCACAGTGTCGAAATGGGATACAATCAAGGTGTCCAAGGGGGATACAATCTTCTCTGAAGCTCACTGAATGTGGGCAGAGTTAATTTCCTTATGGTTGTCAGACTGAGGTCCTTGCTTTCTTACTGGCTGTCAACTTAGGGCTGTTGCCAGCTCCGAGAGGCTGTCTGCTACCTCCTGCCATGCCACACTCTCCACAGCAGTTCACAACATGGCTGTTTACCCCCTCAAGGCCAACAAAGCAGCCTTTCTGGGAAACTCTCTGACATTTTTAAAGGCTCATCGAACAGGTTAGACTTCCTCAGGATAATCTTCCTTTGATTAACTCAAAGAAAACTGATTGAGGGCCTTAATTTCATCTGTGGAGTCCTTTTGGCCCCATAACATGACATAATTGTGAGAATGATATTATATCATATTCAACAGTTTCCCTCACACTCAAGAGGAAGGTGTTATACAGGGCTTTTTACACCATGGGGCTGGAATCTTAGGAGCCATCAAAGAATTCTGGCTAATATAGCTAATTTCTTGTTTTTTTTTCTTGTGCCAAGGAAAGTCACAGGGACATGGATGTTTAGAGAAAGTTGTGGTGGCCCAGCACAGCATTCCCGTGTCTAACCACCAGTTTTGTGAATGTTAAAAGGCAGTTTTGTCAGCAGTGGTAGTGGTAGCAGCAACACTATTCTAACTTCTGGAGTTCATTGGATGCGGTACATTCTTAAACACATTAATCCAGTAGCTATACTCTGATTCTCACTATGCCAGTCCATCCAGAGATGCTCTAAGACCTGAATTTTCATATTAAATCTCTACTTAAAATACTGCAATGTTTCTGAATCCTCCACCAAAACCTGACTGATACATTACCGCTGCCAATTTTCCTGGAAAGAGGCAGGTCATAGAGAAGAAAGTAAAAAGGGAAAAGGGAAGCCTTAGACGAGAGGAGGAGAGAATAGCTCTTTATTTCTCCGGCATGCAGATGCTTGAGCGCATTCCTGGTACTTGAAGGAAGCTGTCATCTATTGGGTAGTGGTAGTTTAGGAGTAGGAATGGTAAGGATGCATGACCATGAACCTAAATCTGTGGATTGTGAGAGCAGCCAGGACTAGGAGGTTGTACGTTGCTTAAAATGACAATTCCTGTTCCTCATCCTCACATTTTCAATAAATTCTTGTTGCATGTTATACTCTGGTCTCAGATAAATGGTAGAGAATTAAAGTGAGAATCTGTAAACATTCTTGAAAGAAAGTAATAAGGGGAAAGCAATATCTCCTGTAAGGCCAATATGGTGGTAATACAGCACCATAAGCTGTGTAACAAGACTGATACTGCAGAAGTTTCATCAACAGCAGTGCAAAAACAGAATCCTAGTGAAGCTCAGAACTCCAGACAGAGCCACTCTATGGCACAGACTAATGGTGACCATACATGGTACTCTCTCTGGATAAATCAGAGGGTAAGGAAACCAGAAAAAGAGGACTGGGACAATACTACTACAATATGTCGAGGCTTAGCCACATTTTGGTTAAACTATGCAAACTCTGAAAAAAGTTGGACTCAAAACATAGCACTGTTGAACATTTTGTTTTCAACTGACATAACTCAGAAAATAAATTCTTCAAATATTTTGTGATCTGATTGGTCTTTCACTATATTACATGACCTCCACTGAACCTATAGAGCTATAACTGTAAGGTGAAGGGTGAAATATGGTGAAAGAGTCCTAGTACCCATAATATTCTGGCTATATATCCATCTTAAGTTTGGGCATGAACAGTGGAGGTGAAGGGATGACACTCTTATGATAATGTGACATTATATGGTAAAAGGGATTTTGGCAGATGTAATTAAAGTACCTAATCAACTGAGATAATCAAATGGGACATTGTCCTAGGAGGGCTTATTCTAATCAGATTAGCTCTTAAAAGGAGTCTGGAGGACAGAAGCAAGAGAAATTAGAGAGATTTGAAGCATGACAGGGATATAGTGCTCTCTGTTGAGAACATTTGGACATTTTCCTCTGCTGGCTTTGAAGATGGAAAACCCATGTGGAAAAGAGTACAGGTGGCCTTTAGGAAAGCAGCATCTAGTTGATGGGCAGCAAGGAGAATGGGATCTCAGTCCTATAGCTGCAAGAATTCAATGCTGCCACCAATAATATGAATCAGCTTGGATGAGAACGCCAAGCCTCAGATGACGACCCAGCCCCAGCCAACATCTCAATGGCAGTTTTGTGAGAACCTGAGCGGAGAACCCAGATATGCCATGCCTGGACTTCTGACCTATGGAACTGTGAAATAATAAGTAGGTGTTGTTTTAAGACACTACATTTTAGGCAATTTGTTACATAGTCATAGAAAACTAATACAATTAGTGTTACTAGTTAATTAAAGAAAGTCCATTCTTAGTAAGCAGCCATTGGTGATGGTATGGGAACATATACTGAGCTGCATCCGGGAGCATTGTTTCAGCTGAGGATAAAGTAACGGCATGATTTTTTTAGAAAAGGTGCTCTGTGCTGAGAACACTATCTAAGGAGGGTGAGAGTTTGGGAAGAGAAGTAGGACAGGACTTGCATTAACACTGGACTTCCATGACTCCCATGGGAAAAGAAGAAAGAGAAGTACAACCCTTCTAACAAGAGAAATATCCTAAAATTCTCTGCAGGATCTGCCTGCATATCTCATGCTCATATACGCTAAAGTAAAGCCAACCAATAATGCGCGTGCAGCCGGGTGCATTCGCCTCACAATCAGCTCCTACCTTTTGGCAGTGACCTTTTGGAAAGTAAGGTATACGACTCTAAGACATACATGCCTGCTAACTGTATTCAACACCCAAGGATATGAATGACACACAGACATCTCTAGATAACTGAGGAAAGTATTCCTCACTAAAGATAAGGATTTGAATGAGCAACCAAAACACCTGATCCCAGAGAAAACAGAGATTATTCATGGAACAGAGATGAATTCTAATCCATGTCTTCAGAGAAAGTCAAGGAGATATTTTATCCATAAAGTAATAATGATGAGCTGCCTTGGAAAAGGGTTAAGTAGAGGACAAAAATCAGTGTTTCAAAATTTAAGATAAGATTGTCAAAATTATAAAAAATTAAAAAAACCAAATGTATGGCCTTAATCATAAAATGATTTCTGACTTAAAACAAAATTAATAATTTACTAGGTAAAGTCAAGGAAATCCTCAGAACATAAAAACAAAAAGCAGCAGAATTGAAAAAAAAATGTATATCTCAGAATTTAAGACTTGCAAAAATAGGGACAAATAATCAATTTATGATAGAAGAAAAAAAATTCCTGAGCCCCTTCCAAAACTCTTCAAAACATAAAAAGAAATAAATGTTATAAATTTAAATAGAAACTAATATTTACTAAATATTAACTGGATTGAAGGCTTTAGTCCAACTTTTCCAGAAATGAGTATAATTAGAGGGCAAAATAAGTATTTGAAATAACAAAATTTTAAGGGGAAATGTTTATACAATCTGAGGAGTACACAGACCTTCTTAAGTAACACTTAAAAGAGAGAAACCATAAAAAGGAATATTGATGAATTTTATTTTATGATATTTTAAATTTCCATACACTGAAAGGTAGCATTAAAAGTTTATGACAAATACAGAAAGAGAAAGACAAATACCATATGATATCATTTATATGTGGAATCTAAAATATGACACAAATAAACCTATCTACAAAACAGAAACAAACTCATGGACATAGAGAACAGACTGGTGGTTGCCAAGGGGGAGGAGAGGGATGGAGTGGGAAATTGGGGTTAGCAGATGTAAGCTATTATATATGGAATGGATAAACAACAAGATCTTACTGTATAGTGCAGAGAACTATATTCAGCATCTTATGATAAACCATAATGGAAAAGAATATTTAAAAAAAGAATACATATATATATATAACTGAATTACTTTGCTGTACAGCAGAAATTAACACATTAAAAATCAACTATACTTCAATTTAAAAAATTAAAAAACAAAACAAAACAAAAAGTTTATGACAAATAAACGTATTATATATTGGAAAAATTATCAGTCTCCAGAATTTGTAATGACTTTCTATAAATGAGTAAAGACAAATAACAGTAAAAAATAGAAACTTTACTAAAAAGAATATAATGGTCAATAAATATTTTAAAAGCCTATAAACCACTTCATTAGTTAGCAAGATGGTTATTTAAATAATAGAGTTTTTTGTTTAGTTTTATTTTTTCCCAACAGATAGTAAAAACTAAAACTATATAGATATTTATCATATCATGTACTGACATGAGTATGAGGAAAGAGAAATTTCCATATGGAGTTGGTAGAAGCTAAACTGGTAGAACCTCTTGGAAGGCCATTGACCCATACCTATCAAAAGCTGAAATGCACAAATCAACCTGCTCCTTCATTTAACAGCTATTTACTGAGCATCTACTTACTAATTATAGACACTGTTCTAGGCACTGAGGATAGAGCAGTTAATAAATGATGAAAGGTGTCTGCCTTCATGGAGCTTACATTCTTATATACACTGCATTGTATATTTTTAAAACTTCATATTTTCCTGGGAATTCCTTGGTGGTCCAGTGGTTAGGACCCGGTGCTCTCACTGCTGAGGCCCTGAGTTCAATCCCTGATGGGGGAACTAAGATCCCGCAAGCCACGTGGTGCAGCCAAAAAAAAAAAAAAAAATTATATTTTCCTGTTGCCTCAACATCCCCACAAACAGGCTGTGAACGTCACACCCAGGCAACTATGTGCACTCATGTGGAAAGGATGGTCCTGCCAATTCCCCCTGCTTATCCTCACCTGACTATGACCAAGTGACATGCAAAACACCAATGAAATCCTCTCATGTCCTTTGCTGTGTACTCCTTTGTGACCCTCAACAAAAGCACTTGCCCACAGGTCCTCACTGTCTCTCAGCTTTGCACCTGCATAGAATAGCCCACTCTGTACAGTGCCTCTTATGTGACCCACTGGGTGGCAAACTGTGCCTCCCTCCTCTAGGACCTGTGAGGAAAAGAATCTCCCACTTTCATGTGCTTCTCCGTGGTGTTATTCTGTGTTTACACCAAACTGAGCATCAGAAACCCGACTTTTAAGTAACATAATTATTTCTCAGAACACATACACCTTAGCAAAATAATCACAAATGTTCATAAAGTAGCATTTATAAGGATGTCCATTGTAGCCTTATTTATAACAGTGATAACCCAGAATGCACTGAAATGTCTATCAACGTGGGAAGAACTAACCTAATTATGATTTCTCTATATTAAGGATAATAAGGTTCTGTTAGAAAGAATGAGGCAGAGCTATGAATACTAGCAGGCAAAAATCTCCAAATTATGCTATCAAGTGAAGAAGACAAGTTGCGGAATAACAAATTAAATGACTGCATGTACTTTTCAACAAATATTCTCATGTATTTCTTTTTCAATCTTTATCTCCCTGTGCTTATATATTTATTATATTATATTTGTATATTCTACCTCCATAGGAAATGTCTGAATCTATACATACTAATTAGTCAATGAGTTAGTAGTGGTTATTCCTGGGGCAATGAGTGGGATCTGGGAAGATGAAAAATAATTTTATATTTTTATTACATAAATTTTATTTTGTTTAAATTTTAAAGGAAAATGTCTACAATTTGTCAGGCAAGCAAAGTCAAATAACCAAGGAACACATACTCTCTTCCTCCTAGAGCAATATTCAATGGAGAAAACTGCCAAGACCAGAAGAGTAGCAGGTAAGCAGGTCCCCAATTCCCGTGTGTCTTATACAACATGGAGAGTTCCATAAAGGATCTCCATCAGACTCCAGGTGAGGTACCCTGACACTCGGGTTGTGTGATTTTTTAGCTGCAGGTGTAGGGAAACCCCAGCTCCTTACCTGGTCACTCAGGACCAGGATACAAGAGAAATATGATCTGGCAGAATCTTTAATCCAACACTAGCCTGGAAGCTAATAAATTGCAGTAGGGGTACCACTGGCCCCTCTTCGGCCTGATTAAGGGTTAGGGTTCAAGCCTCGCTGTTGCAGCTAAATGATACTGGTTGCTCTGTTTGCCATATCAGCATTCTTGCTTAGGGAAGCAACAGCTTCTTCTCTGGCATGATTAAGGAGCTGTGGTCCTAACCTTGAGGTTAGTCAAGTTTGATTGCCTTAAGCATGGATATGTAGCCAACCTCCATGGAGTTTTGTAAAAGATCATATTTGTTTTTGGAAGCTAACCTGCAGGAAATCAGTCTTAGGCAATATTTTTCTTAAGAATTAATATATTTTAAAATGTGAGTTAGAGGTAATACAATAATTGCTAACATATTAAATTTGTATATAGTAGGGACGATGGTAATCTTGGAGAAGGTGGTACTGTTTGAGGTAAAAGACTGAGGTCATAGGGGAAAAAATGGATGGTGAGTATATAAAGCTTTCTGAGAAATATGACTTTGAAGGAGGGGTAAGAAGCAGACAATTAACTGCTACGGTGTATGAGTGGTTGAGAGCAGGTCCAGAAAGATGATTTAAATTGTGTGTAATGAGGGTGTGGGGAGCCTGTGGGGAACGTCATTGAGAGTGAAATGAGAAGGAGCCAGAATCATGGAAGAGAGAGCATGATGGGCGAGTGCTCACAGCCCATGAGCTCGAGAATGTAGCGGGAAGGATTGTCCCTGCTTGGGAGAATGAACTCCTTTTCCATTATAGCTAGAGGGAAGGGAGAAAGGGTGGTGCACAGGACAACATTTTTGGAGATTTTTTATGATGAAAAGTTGAGGGAGGTCCTATCTGATAGTTTCCAGTTTATCTGAAAAGTTGAAAGGAATTAAACATTTTTTCTAAGAATCAAAGGAAGAATACTCAGTTTGAAAAAAAAGAAGATACCTGAAACAGTTGTCATGGAGGATAAGAGACAGATTTTTTTCAGCAGTGCTCCACATGAATACAAGTGACAACAACTTGCATATTGTGTTGTTTCCCCAACAGTGCTAAACAGGCTGGGTGCGGATGTGAAAAAGACAGATATTTGGATTGATTCAGAATTGGGAATTTTCCAGTTAGTGTGAGGGGAAAACCATGAGCTAATGCTATGCATAGAACCCATTACATATAAAACATTCAATAAATCTTAGTTATTGCAGCAATCAATGGGTTAGAAAAAAGGCTCTCCCAAATGATCTAAAACTCAGGGTGGTGGAAATACAATCTAGAAGGTTAGAAAGTGGGAGATGTGGAATTTGATTTCAGGAGTAGAGTGGTTTCAAATAAGGGCAAAGTAATCTAGGGCAGAGGGTCACTGAAGATGAGGTTGGACACTCGGTACACTTAGAATTTAACTGAGGCATGTACAGGAGGTCCACTTTTGGGTGACAAAAAGTAGCAATTGCCAGGGAAATGAAGAGATCCTTGTGATCTCGGTATTCTAGGCTTACCCATAGTTTGAGGGCATTGGATGTGGAGAACACAGGGTCCCATCTTGCATGCTTATTTTTTTTATTTTTATGATCTTTACTCCAAATTTGGTTTCCTTCTCAGAAACAGTTGCTTTCTCAGAACGTTTGATCAAGAAGTGCCGTGCCCTTTTGAGTTGTTTCACACCGGAGTATTACTAGTATTTCAATACTCAAAAGCAGCTATTGAACTCTTATTGTGGGCAAGAAGTAATGCTTTGTCCCTGATGAGATACGAATTCCTGGTCTCTGCCCTCAAAAAATGTTCAGTCTAGCTAGTGTAATACACTTATATAATATAGGATATATAATATAATATATATTATAACTAGGATAATATAGTCTAGCTTATGTAATATATTTAGAAGTAAAACCAGTTTATTAGTGTCAAAAGTAATTTTAATAATCCACTTTTTTCCTGAATTCTCAAGGCATTTTATTTGTACTTCCTTTACTAAATTAATGCATGGTATCATAGTTTTGGGAGGCATACTTCTTAACTATTCTGTTATAAAATAAGTTAATCATAGATGGGATCATATATTTTCATATGTATTTATTTAAATTTAATGAAGGTCTAGATAAAAAGTATGGTTCTATGGGATATCAATCTATGTTCGACAGTGAAGGGGAAAAAAAGTCCTTTAAAAGAGTGCTGAGCCACAATGAGCTGGATTCTTCTGCCAAGAGTTATAGCTGTGTAGACGTGACTTTTATACCTGGAGGTATAAAAGATTAGAGTCTCTAAACACATAGTCCAGGCAAGCAATAATGTTTCTGATGGACAGCTTTAAAGACTGGGAGTAGTTGTATGGATTGACAAAATTAGTTTTGGACTTGGAGATGACAGTACTAAAAATAGACTGAGGCTATAGTTTGGTTCATTGTGCTACAAAATTCCAGTGGAAAAGCAAGTAGCAATGACAAAGTTTATTTTTTAATGCCACTTCTATTGTAACTTTAATGGAACCCAAGAACTGACTTGCTTAAGATGTAAACCCTGATTACATCATCTAATCTTGACACCACCAAAGCCATTTGTTTCAGTTTAGGCTAAGAAAAAGTCAAATTGTTTGTCTACAAAATAAACAAATGCCAACCAATTCAACAACCATCATTCCAGTTTGTTTTGACTGGTCCATTCATGTTTTCAGCACACTCATCTCAGCAGACTCAGAACCCCAAATCTATATTTAATTTAAACATTGCACCATCACACAGAAATCTTTCAATAAACTCACTGCCATTTAAAGGGAAAGGGAAAAAGCGACTCCTTACCGGAAGTACTTTATTGTCTCAAAAGAAATAATAATTCCAAATATATAATTTTTTAATTCAAGAAAAAATTATTTTTAAAAACATAATCCCTTTTCTTTCATTCTGCATCTTAGCAGAGTTAGGAGAAGTTTGCATTTTAACTTAAAATTTTAACTTCATGCAGAAAATGCAAGAAAAATATTACATAAGATTTGAGAACCAAAAATAGACTTAGTTGAGCATTTGAATTTAGATTTTAAACTTTAATCAACAAAGCTTCCCAGTTTTTAAGTGATCATTTTATCTATTGTTCATTTCTGTTTCCTGGTAAGAAAGAGACTACAACTCAGACACTAGAAGAGATTTTAAAGAAAGATCTATTAACAGAGGTGTAATTGGGTTTAAGAGAACAAAGGGGCCAGTCTAGTCCTGAAAAGGGAGGGGGAGAAAACAGAGTTACTGGAACCAAGTGGGAACTGAAGGCATGAGGAGGAGCCCTAGGTTATGGGGAGACACAGTAAGTACCACAAACTGCAGTGCAGAGCAAAAAGATCAGAGAAAAAACATGCACACTTTTCCCCATCTTCTCTCCCACTCTCCCATATTCTTCTGGTACATCCCATTAGCTGAAACAACCAAAAGTCAATAGGTGAGGGAGACTGGGTGATGCAAAACAGGTCTCATATCACAGGGAACAAAGTAGAGTCAGGGAGGGACAAGATGGGATCCAGATGTTCTAGGAAGGGAGACAGAGATGACCAGACAATATCACCCCAGATGAATAGGAGTTTCCATACACCATGAAACAGATGATAGCTGTTCAATTGCCGAGTCTGCCACTTAGTCTTTTCATAGATTTGTGCAATCCACTTCCCTTCTCTGACTCCTGGTTTTCTTTCATAAAGATATCTGCAAGGGGACTGCATTCTTAAACAAAGGATTTTCAAATTTGCCTAAGTTAGTTTAAGGGTGGGTGAGTTAGCATAAAAAAAGAAACTAAATCCTGATCATCTGGGGCTGAAAACTAACATGAAAAAGAAAATAAGAAAGATTAAAAATGGTCTAGAGATGGAATTAGTTGAAGGAAGCACAACTTTGTCACTGCTTGCCAGACAACAGGGTATCAATGACTCCATCAATTTCGTGAACACACTGATGTAGCAACCCAGGAAAGGAGGGAAAAAAAATTTTTTTTTGGTGCAGATTATGTACCAGAGGCATGATGAAGTTCTTAAATATTGTACTCATATTGTTTAAACCCTTTATATTCTTTAATTTTTTGTTTCCTGCTTTCATTTGTAGTTTAATTCACTCATCTATTCACTAGCCATGGAATCAGCATCTAGTTTGAACCAGATCATGTACTAGATTCCTAGGACACAAATATGGAAAAGACATTGTCACCTGAGGACTTCTTACAGATAGAAACTAACTTACAGTTGCAAGGAAAAGATCTGTATTTGCCAGCAAATTCTCTGCCAGCATTAAGGGGAATGTTAACAGAAAACTCAGGTATTATTATCCACATTTAAACATATTTTTTTCTACCTGCCTGACATGTTTCAATATAAACTATCAAATTCATTTATAGAATGCTTTGAGGCTTAAGTGACAAGTGCTTTTTTTTTATTCTATTACAGTATCTGATCTTACTGACAGCGTGGTCCAACTTATTGCAGTTTCTGGGATCTAGAAGATCATTTGGAAGATCTCATAATTTCAGAAAAAAAAATCTAGATTTTTAGCCTAACATAAAAAGAATTCTGAGATGTCAATACATTATCTTTAATTATAAACAATATTTTTCAGAAAGCATCTTAACTTTCTCCCCACTATTAAGATTTTAAGAAGTTGCCATCTGACATAATCAAATTAAATCTATACATATAATCAACTATGATTAAGTTGCTGATATGATAAAATTCTATAAATAAGTGATTGATCATTGCTCTTTTGACAAGGCACCATGATTTTGCTTGTGTTTTGTTGGTTTTATTTTTTATTGTTGTGTGTCTAGCTTTGTTATTTCAGAAAACATGATGCATTTGTAATGATAAATATTTCCATGAATTTTAATTTACAACTTGAATTCATAATAATAAAACCATATTACTAGAACCTGAAAATGCAAGCAAAAATATTATAAGCAATTTACTCTTGCTCAAATGAGATGATAAATTGATATCTGACATTTTCACTGGATCAATAAGCTATGTGTATGGATACAACCAGGCCCAGGCAAGACTTTGGCATTGCGTAACTTCAGGGGATACCATATTGAACAAAATGGCACCCAGGAAGTGTTGATCACTATAGCCCAGAACCCACGTCGACTAGCACAAGTCAGAAATTATACAGTATTTTCATTTTTATTTATCTACATCACACATTATTCCCCCAGCGAATTGGGGCAGCAAGATTCATTAGTACAGTAAAGGCTGTGACCCAAGGTGTTTTATTTGGCATCTACAGTACAATGGTTGTTCCTACCTTGTACTTTTAGACCCGGTCTTAAAGAACTAAGCTTCTACCTTGAATTCCTTAATTTATACTCTACTAATTAATATAATCCAGAATCATAATACATCACCAACATATGTGATGCCATATGGCAGTGGTGTCACCACCACCACCTTGTTATTTTTATCATTTCAATCATTATTACCATAACTAGCACTAACACCAAAGTTCAGCTTAGACCTCCTGCTTTCATGCCTTGCCCAGTGGATTTACCTCCATTGGGTGTTATGCCCTCTTATCCTATATAAATTTGTCATCACATTGAGTTGTGTGTATTTGCCTGCTAATGATTAGGTTGATTTCCCCAGTACAGTTCTCTACGTGGTTTCAACTTTCTCTGTGCCATAGTTCCCAACTGATCCTATTTAAATTATTAAAGTATTAAGCACCGTATCAGATTTAATAGCATTTATAAATGTAAAAAGAGTGAAAAATCAGACACTATAACCTAAAAAGAAATAGTCTTCAAATGAATTGGATATACAATTGTACAACCAGACATTCACAAACTTTCATTTTGGTCTCTGCTAAGCTCTTTAAAAATATTCCTAATCATAAACCACCTCCCTCTCATCACTCTGCGATTCACCTCTACTGGCAGCACATGCTCAGCTCTCTACATCCTGCTTCTTTAACCCTGTTGGATTATGCAAGCTCTTTTCAGACACATCCTGTGTGTCTCCTTACTGTAGGCAGTTCTCCTTACTGTTTGTTAACTTATGTTCCTTCTGATTTTTCCCAGAAATCAAAATTGGGCAATAGTTGTTTAATATTTTATACTCTATAAAGTTGGAAAGTATTTCTGGAGCATATCTTAAGCATTTGGAATGATGCTAGGCACTAAGAGGCAATGAAAGATGGAAAATGTTAGGTAATAATTTGCCTTCAAGAAGCCCAGAGTCAGGGGACCTTCAAAATAGCGGAGGAGTAAGACGTGGCAATCACCTTCCTCCCCACAAATACATCAAAAGTACATCTACATGTGGAACAACTCCTACAGAACAACTACTGAAGGCTGGCAGAAGACCTCAGACTTCCCAAAAGGCAAGAAACTCCCCACGTACCTGGGGAGGGCAGAAGAAAAAAGAAAAAACAGAGACAAAAGAATAAGGATGGGACCTGCACCTCGGGGAGGGAGCTGTGAAGGAGGAAAAGTTTCCACACACTAGGAAGGCCCTTCACTGATGGAGATGAGAGGTGAGTGGGGGGTGGGGAGGAAGCTTTGGAGCCATGGAGAAGAACAGAGCAACAGGGGTTCAGAGAGCAAAGTGGAGAGATTCCCGCACAGAGGATCAGTGCCGACCAGCACTCACCAGCCTGAGAGGATTGTCTGCTCATTCACCAGGACAGACGGGGGCTGGGAGCTGAGGCTCGGGCTTTGGAGGTAAGATCCCAGGGAGAGGACTGGGGTTGGCTGTGTGAACACAGCCTGAAGGGGGCTAGTGCACCACAGCTAGCCAGGAGGGAGTCCGGGAAAAAGTATGGAACGCCTAAGAGGCAAGAGACCATTGTTTCGGGATGCACGAGGAGAGGGGATTCAGAGCATCGCCTAAACGAGCTCCAGAGATGGGTGAGAGCTGCGGCTATCAATGCAGACACCAGAGATGGGCATGAGATGCTAATGCTGCTGCTGCAGCCACCAAGAAGCCTGTGTGCAAGCACAGGTCATTATCCACACCTGCCCTCCTGGGAGCCTGTGCAGCCCGCCATGGCCAGGGTCCCGTGATCCAGGGACAACTTCCCCGGGAGAACGCATGGCACGCCTCAGGCTATTGCAACGTCATGCGGCCACTGCCGCTGCAGGTTCACCCTGCATTCCACATTCTGTACCCCACCCTCCCCCCAGTCTGAGTGAGCCATAGCCCCCTAATCAGCTGCTCCTTTAAGCTTGTCCTGCCTGGGCGGGAAACAGACGTCCTCAGGTGACCTACAAACAGAGGCAGAGCCAAATCCAAAGCTGAAACCCAGGAGCTGTGTAAACAAAGAAGAGAAAGGGAAATTTCTCCCAGCACCCTCAGGAGCAGCAGATTAAATCTCCACAGTCAACTTGATGTACCCTGCATCTGTGGAGTACCTGAATAGACAACGAATCATCCCAAAATTGAGGCGGTGGACTGTGGGAGCAACTGTAGACTTGGGGTTTGCTTTCTGCATCTAATTTGTTTCTGGTTTTATGTTTATCTTAGTTTAGAATTTAGAGCTTATTACCACTGGTAGATTTGTTTATTGATTTGGTTGCTCCCTTCATTTTTTTTTCTTTCTCTCTCTCTCTATTTTTTTCCCTTTTTCTCTTTTTGTGTGTGTGTATGTGTATGCGTCTTTGTGTGATTTTATCTGTATAGCTTTGCTTTTACCATTTGTCCTAGGATTCTGTCTGTACCTTTTTTTTTTTAGTATAGTTTTTAGTGCTTGTTATCATTGGTGGATTTATTTTTGGTTTAGTTGCTCTCTTCTCTCTCTCTTTTCTTTTTATTACTTTTTAATTTTTTATTTTTAATATTTTTTTATTTTTATTTAATAACTTTATTTAATCTTATTTTCTTTTTTTCTTTTTTCCTTTCTTTCTTTCTTTCTTTCTTTCTTTTTTTCTCCTTTTTCTTCTGAGCCATGTGGCTGACAGGGTCTTGGTGCTCTGGTCGGTGTCAAGCCAAGCCTCTGAGATGGGAGAGTCGAGTACAGCACATTGGTCCACCAGAGATTTCCTGGCCACACGTAATATCAAACAACGAAAGCTCTCCCAGAGATCTCCATCTCAACGTGAAGACCCAGCTCCATTCAACGACCAGCAAGCTACACTGCTAGACACCCTATGCCAAACAACTAGCAAGACAGAAACATAACCCCACCCATTAGCAGAGATGCAGTCTAAAAACATAATAAGGTCACAGACACCCCAAAACACACCACCAGACTTGGTCTTGCCCACCAAAAAGACAAGATCCAGCATCATCCACCAGAACACAGGCACTAGTCCCCTCCACCAGGAACCTACACAACCCACTGAACCAACCTTACCACTGGGAGAAGACACCGAAAACAACGGGAATTTTAAACATGTAGCCTGCAAAAAGGAGACCTCAAACACAGTAAGTTAAGCAAAATAAGAAGACAGGGAAATACACACAAGATAAAGGAGCAAGGTAGAAACCCACCAGACCAAACAAATGAAGAGGAAATAGGCAGTCTACCTGAAAAAGAATTCAGAATAATGATAGGAAAGATGATTCAAAATCTTGGAACTACAATGGAGAAAATACAAGAAACGTTTAACAAAGACGTAGAAGAACTAAAGAGCAAACAAACAATGAATAACAACACAATAAATGAAATTAAAAATTCTCTAGAAGGAATCAATAGCAGAATAACTGAGGCAGACGAACGGATAAGTGACCTGGAAGATAAAATAGTGGAAATAACTACCACATAGCAGAATAAAGAAAAAAGAATGAAAAGAATTAGGGACAGTCTCAGAGATCTCTGGGACAACATTAAACACATCAACATTCAAATTAGAGGGGTCCTAGAAGAAGAGGAAAAAAAAGGGACTGAGAAAATATTTGAAGAGATTATAGTTGAAAACTTCCCTAATATGGGAAAGAAAATAGTCAATCAAGTCCAGGAAGGGCAGAGAGTCCCACACAGGAGAAACACAAAGAGAAACACGCCAAGACACATATTAATCAAACTATCAAAAATTAAATACAAAGGAAAAATATTAGAAGCAGCAAGGGAAAAGCAACAAATAACATACAAGGGAATCCCCATAAGGTTAACAGCTAACCTTTCAGCAGAAACTCTGCAAGCGAGAAGGGAGTGGCAGGACATATTTAAAATGATGAAGTGGAAAAACCTACAACCAAGATTACTCTACCCAGCAAGGATCTCATTCCTTGAGAATTCCTAGAGAAATTTAATTAACTAATTAATTAATTAATTCCTAGAGAAATTAAAACTTTACAAACAAGCAAAAGCTTAGAGAACTCAACAACACCAAACCAGTTTTACAATAAATGCTAAAGGAACTTCTCTAGGCAAAACACAAGAGAAGGAAAAGACCTACAAAAACACACCCCAAAAACTAAGAGAATGGTAATAGGAACATGTATATTAATAAGCACCTTAAATATAAATAGATTAAATGCTGCAACCAAAAGACAGAGACCAGCTGCCTGGATACAAAAACAAGACCCATATATATGCTGTCTACAAGAGACCCCCTTCAGACTTAGGGACACATACAGAGTGAAAGTGAGGGGATGGAAAAAGATATTCCATGCAAATGGAAATCAAAAGAAAGCTGGAGTAGCAATTCTCATATCAGACAAAATAGACTTTAAAATAAAGACGATTACAAGAGACAAAGAAGGACACTACATAATGATCAAGGGATCAATCCGAGAAGAAAATATAACAATTGTAAATATTTATGCATCCAACATTGGAGCACCTCAATACATAAGGCAAATGTTAACAGCCAGAAAAGGGGAAATCGACTGTAACACAATAATAGTAGGGGACTTTAACACCCCACTTTCACCAATGGACGGATTGTCCAAAATGAAAATAAATAAGGAAACTCAAGCTTTAAATGACACATTAAACAAGATGGACTTAACTGAGATTTATAGGACATTCCATCCAAAAACAACAGAATACACTTTCTTCTCAAGTGCTCATAGAACATTCTCCAGGATAGATCATATCTTGGGTCACAAATCAAGCCTTGGTAAATTTAAGAAAATTGAAATCGTATCAAGTATCTTTTCCGACCACAATGCTATGAGACTAGATATCAATTATAGGAAAAAAATCTGTAAAAAATACAAGCATATGGAGGCTAAACAATACACTATTAAATAACCAAGAGATCACTGAAGAAATCAAAGAGGAAATTAAAACGTACTTAGAAACAAATGACATTGAAAACACTACTACCCCAAACCTATGGGATGCAGTAATAGCAGTTTTAAGAGGGAAGTTTACAACAATACAATCCTACCTCAAGAAACAAGAAACGTCTCAAATAAACAACTTAACCTTACACCTAAAGCAATTGGAGAAAGAAGAACAAAAAAACCCCAAATTTAGTGGAAGGAAAGAAATCATAAAGATCAGATCAGAAATAAATGAAAAAGAAATGAAGGAAACAATAGCAAAGATCAATAAAACTAAAAGCTGGTTCTTTGAGAAGATAAACAAAATTGATAAACCATTAACCAGACTCATCAAGAAAAAAAGAAAAAGACTGAAATCAATAGAATTAGAAATGAAAAGCAGAGGTAACAACTGACACTGCAGAAATACAAAGGATCATGAGAGATTACTACAAGCAACAATATGCCAATAAAATGGACAACCTGGAAGAAATGGACAAATTCTTAGAAAAACACAATGTTCCGAGACTGAAGCAGGAAAAAATAGAAACTATAAACAGACCAATCACAAGCACTGAAATTGAAACTGTGATTAAAAATCTTCCAACAAACAAATGCCCAGGACCAGATGACTTCACAAGTGAGTTCTAACAAACATTTAGAGAAGAGTTAACACCTATCCTTCTCAAACTCTTCCAAAATATAGCAGAGCAAGGAACACTCCCAAACTCATTCTACGAGGCCACTATCACTCTGACACCAAAACCAGACAAAGATGTCACAAAAAAAGAAAACTACAGGCCAATATCACTGATGAACATAGATGCAAAAATCCACAACAAAATACAAGCAAACAGAATCCAAAAGCATATTAAAAGGATCATACACCATGATCAAGAGGGGTTTATCCCAGGAATGCAAGGATTCTTCTATATACACAAATCAATTAAAGTGATACACCATATTAACAAATTGAAGGAGAAAAACCATATGATCATCTCAATAGATGTAGAAAAAGCTTTCGACAAAATTCAACATGCATGTATGATAAAAACCTTCCAGAAAGTAGGCATAGAGGGAATTTAACTCAACATAATAAAGGCAGTATATGACAAACCCACAGCCAACATTGTTCTCAATGGTGAGAAACTGAAAACATTTCCACTAAGATCAGGGATAAGACAAGGTTTCCCACTCTCTCCACTGTTATTCAACATAGTTTTGGAAGTTTTAGCCACAACAATCAGGGAACAAAAAGAAATAAAAAGAATCCAAATTAGAAAAGAAGAAGTAAAACTGTCACTGTTTACCTATGACATGATACTATACATAGAGTATCCCAAAGATGCCACCAGAAAGTTACTAGAGCTAATCAATGAATTTGGTAATGTAGCAAGATACCAAATTAATGCACAGAAATCTCTTGCATTCCTATACACTAATGATGAAAAATCTGAAAGAGTAATTAAGGAAACACTCCCATTTACCATTGCAACAAAAAAAATAAAATACCTAGGAATAAACCTACAGAAGGAGACAAAAGACCTGTATGCAGAAAACTATAAGACACTGATGAAAGAAATTAAAGATGATACAAACAGATGGAGAAATACACAATGTTCTTGGATTGTAAGAATCAACATCGTGTAAATGACTATACTACCCAAAGCAATCTACAGATTCAATGCAATCCCTATCAAACTACCAATGGCATTTTTCACAGAACTAGAACAAAAAAATTTCACATTTGTATGGAAGCACAAAAGACTCCGAACAGCCAAGCAAACTTGAGAAAGAAAAACGGAGCTGGAGGAATCAGGTTCCCTGACTTCAGACTCTACTACAAAGCTACAGTAATCAAGACAGTATGGTACTGGCAGAAAAACAGAAATATAGATCAATAGAACATTATAGAAAGCCCAGAGATAAACCCACACACATATGGTCACCTTATTTTTGATAACGTAGACAAGAATATACAATGGAGAAAAGACAGTCTCTTCAATAAATGGTGCTGGGAAAACTGGACAGCTGCATGTAAAAGAATGAAATTAGAACACTTCCTAACACCATACACAAAAATAAACTCAAAATGAATTAAAGACCTAAATGTAAGACCAAACACTATAAAACTCTTAGAGGAAAACATAGGCAGAACACTCTATGACATAAATCACAGTGAGATCCTTTTTGACCCACCTCCTAGAGAAATAGAAATAAAAACAAAAATAAACAAATGGGACCTAATGAAACTTAAAAGCTTTTGCACAGCAAAGGGAACCATAAACAAGGCAAAAAGACAATCCTCAGAATGGGAGAAAATATTTGCAAACGAAGCAAGTGACAAAGGATTAATCTTCAAAATATACAAGCGGCTCATGCAGCTCAATAATGAAAAAACCAAAAACCCAATCAAAAAATGGGCAGAAGACTTAAATAGACATTTCTCCAAGGAAGATACACAGATTGCCAACAAATACATGAAAGGATGCTCAACATCAGTAATCATTAGAGGAATGTAAATCAAAACTACAATGAGGTATCACCTCATACTGGTCAGAATGGCCATCATCAAAAAATCTGTAAACAATAAATGCTGGATAGGGTGTGGAGACAAAGGAACCCTCTTGCACTGTTGGTGGGAATGTAAATTGATACAGGCACTATGGAGAACAGTATGGAGGTTCCTTAAAAAAGTAAAAATAATACTACCGTATGATCCAGCAATCCTACTATTGAGCATATACCCTCATAAAACCATAGTTGAAAAATAGTCATGTACCACAATTTTGATTGCAGCACTATTTACAATAGCCAGGACATGGGAACATCCTAAGTGTCCATCGACAGATGAATGGGTAAAGAAGATGTGCCACACATATGCAATGGAATATTACTCAGCCATAAGATGAAACGAAACTGAGTTATTTGTAGTGAGGTGGATGGACCTAGAGACTGTCATATAGAGTGAAGCAAGTCAGAAAGAGAAAAATACCATATGGTAACACATATATATGGAATCTAAAAAAAAAAAAAAAATGGTTCTGAAGAACCTAGGGGCAGGACAGGAATAAAGATGCAGACGTAGAGAATGGACTTGAAGACACGGGGAGGGGGAAGGGTAAGCTGGGACAAAGTGAGAGAGTAGCATTGACATACATACACTACCAAATGTAAAATAGATAGGTAGTGGGAAGCAGCCTCATAGCACAGGGAGATCAGCTCTGTGCTTTGTGACCACCTAGAGGGGTGGGATAGGGAGGATGGGAGGGAGATGCAAGAGGGAGGAGATATGGGAATATATGTATACGTATATCTGATTCACTCTGTTATACAGCAGAAACTAACACACTATTGTAAATAATTATACTAAAATAAAGATGCTGGAAAAAAAAAAAAGTCCACAGTCTAGTTAGGGAAAGAAAACATGAAAAGTAAATAACAATAAATTTATAATTTGTAATTCAAGACAATAATAGAAAGATTATCAAAAGGCTGCACAAAGTAATCTCTTCAAAATATTAGGGAACAACTGTTAGGACAGTTTAGAGAAGTACAGCTGGTAAGTAGGCTGGGAAGAGAATATTCTAGTGCATGCAATATTACAAGTGCAAGTAATGAGATAGATGAGCAGAGTAAAATTTTTAGTAAAGAGAATAATTTAAGAAAGAGGTTGGGGAGAGGCCAGAAGGAATACAGGTGAGAGAATGCAGGATCTAAATTATTCAGGACCATAAATAACAAGCCAAATCATCTCACCTTCAACTGGGAAACACTTAGGAGCTATGAAATATATTGGAAATGGATAGTAATAGGTTCATTTATCTAGTGATGGTGTAAAGGATGGTTGGGGGAGCAGAAAACTATCATGGAGACAAGTCAAGGGGCTATTACAGTAGGTTCTAGTGTGTGACGGTAACTTCCAGAATCAACAGAGTGGCAGTGGGAAGAGAAAGAAAAGTTATTTTGGAGCCACTAATTTCATTTAATAAGAAAGAAGAAGAAAAAGGGGGAATCAAAGATGATCCTAAGGCTCTTTTGAGTTGAGAAGATGATAGAGCTCTTCAGGTGCCAGCTTTGGAAAGCCATTTTAGAGGAAAATATGAATACAGTTTTAAAAAAGATATCCAGTCATACATATGTATGTAATTTACAAATAAAGTCTGGAGCCTAAGAGAGAAGCAGCGTCTAAAGGTACATTGTTTGTATGGACAGCAGAGACATGCTATTTGAAAGTACAAGATGACACATTGTAAACTCAAGGGGGAGGAAGCATAGAGAGGTGCGCCAGCTCGTGTCACAATCAGCGTAGAGTGACACAATGTGCGTTACTTGGTGATCATGAAGCAAAGTGCAAACAAACAAAACTCTGAACAAATAATTTACCGTAGAAATCTGACAAGATCCGGATCTTTACTAGACCACAGGCTGCTACCTAAGATCACAGACGATTTCCGATATCACCTACACGTTTGCAAATTTAGTGCAATAAGTGTGCATTCTAGCTGTGGAAATAGGGGTTTCTAATGAAAACATGATTATTTATCCAATTTAAGTAGACAGTATATACTTGCAGATGTGAGGCAGAAGAACTAATATTGTAACCATAGTTGTAAAGTATGTAGATGAAATATGATATCATTTTCAAAGAAAAGCTATATTTTTATAAATATGTCATAGGATAACAATGGCATTATTATCCCCCAATATGTTAACTTGAACCATATGAAAATCAAAAACCCCAAATAGTGTAATATTGGCAAATGTATATATTCCACTTATAATTTATACTCATATCTTGAACAGGTTTCTAAATTTTAAAATTCAAGTTAAAAAAATTATAATAATCCAGTAGAAATTTCCTGGTTTTACTTTCTTTGACTTACAAATATTCTTTTTTCTGCTATATTTAACTCTCAAATAAGTCCCTATAATAAATTATACTTGATTTATAAGCATAAGAATAAATCAGATAATGACCATTCTACTACAGAACCTAAAATTAAATAAAGATCTGGTAATTATTGGACAATTTGGAAAAAATACACAATTTAACAAGTAGTAAAAATGAAAAGATACACCTTGTCCACTTTACATTGCGTCTGCATTGATCCTCTTAACAAGATTCTTACCAAACTCTAGTTTACTTTGCACTCTGTGGAAAAAAAGCCAGCTTATTTAAATGTATTGAAATGCTAAACAAAGGATACAAAAATTACTTCTAAAATATTGATCTATTTTTAAAGTATATTGGACAGTTCAGCACTGGCACATCATGAAGCTCAGTACAAAACGAATTTTCTTCTTTCAGGGCAGACACTATCATAATGTACTTGCTAAATGTATGCATTTGATATAAGAAAATTATGGTAATGTGACATTCCTACTACATGATGGAATATTCTTTTAGATAGTGAAACATATTAATCACACACATGATAGAGTTCTTTTTGGTTCTTGACATTTAGAACCAAATTTTTCAAAGGTTGTCCTCATTATGTATGTATACAGGAAATATAAACCACACCAGGCATACAAGCAAATGCCTCAGCCTTTGCTTCAGTAGAATTTTGCCCAAGTCAACAGGTGATCACAGTTTTCTAGTTCCTTTAAATACAAAGTCTTTAAAGAAAACTAAATGAAAACATTTCTTGATAAATTACTTGCACTGGCACAACCTTTTGAGATAAGCTTGTGATAAAAGTATTTGGGATGAAAGAAAGTTTAAAGCAATGTTGTCTCCTGCTAAAGTCATGCAAAATAACATTTACTAGGATTCTGTGTGTCTGTCTACATACACTCATGAATATACAGGTGCCTTCATATACAGACCTAGCTATTATATATACACGTATGTATGGGTATATATACATATATATCTTTGTGACTCAAGTTAAATGACATACTAAGGAAATTGTTGTAAAAGTTTTTTGTCACCAATCGGATATTTTTGAGATTGTTATGGATTCTATGAACCCAGTCCCCACAGATAAATCTATATGCGCATACATGTAGCATTCTGTGTGTCCTTTCAGGGGTTCAGTACATTTCTGGAGTCGAACCACAGGATTCTGCAGCTGCTGCTTTCAATGTGATGACTTAGCAAACATGTTGTCTTTGTAGATTTGTTTTAGATGACACTGTTACTTTTTAAAGGAAAAAGTAGAATTGCCTCATAATTTTGGCATATTTATCATTAATATTTATTTGAAATTCCCAAGAGGCAGCTATCATACAATATCACAGAGACCCAATTTGGAAGTTAGACCGCGTGGATATTTGAATCTCATTTCTCCCAGTATTGGGTTCATTGGTTAGTCGCTTGACTTCTCTGTCCTTGGTTACCTCATCTTCCAACTATGAATAAAAACAATCATAGAGCATATTAAGCATAGAAAAGTACCTAAAAAGCACTTAAACCTGTTCCTGGCATTTATAAACATCAATAGTGGAGAGCTATTATTATTTTCAAAGTCTATCTCTTAAGGTATGGATACTGTTGTCTTCTTCGGCCATCTTCTGGACTATCCTTTTTCATATTGCATTGTGTCCCATTGCTCTAATTTATAGACTATTAAAATTTCCATTTGTAGTGATTGGAAAAAAATTAGAGTTTGTTGGTTTGCTTTGCTTTGCCAAGTATCATGCCTCCGTGAAATGAACTCATGAAGTGAGTACAACAACTATAATAAATGGTATTACCATTACACATATTCCACTGCAAAATGCAGCAAGGTGAATTAGAGGCCAAGGCCTGCTATTATAAATTATTTTCTCTATCCAAAAAGATAGCTATGTTTTATAATAAAAAAGGTAAGAAGCTCTCAGCCATATAACTGTGACACTTGAGTTCTCTTTTATCTGTTTCTTGAATTTAAATCATTAGAAATTTTAATAATACCTTATGCCAATGTTTGATGAAAGCTTGAAATCAGCTACTGAATTTGATAATTGGCTTACTATTATAAGAAATTAGAAAAAAACTATCTTAATAAATTTTTCCACTTGAATTTTGTTGTAGATTCTATATGATTAATCAATATGAAATACAAAGATGCTGAAGCCAAACAATTTGGATTCAACAATGTATATCTAGGAGCATAGTACAGGATGAATTAATCTATAAACTCATTTTCATTAAAAAAGAAGTTTGGTAATTCAGTGGTTTGATAGCACAACAGAGAGAGGTATGAGAAAGGAACAAGACTGGAAGATTAGGACACCAAAACAAATCATTTTTTTTCTAGGCAAGGGTTTTCATTTTTCTAAATCTCAATTTAGCACCTTCTACTATAAAGTGATATAATTTGACTAGTTTGGATAGCAAAGAGGGTCCAGTGTCAACTCTGATTAATTAATGATAACTCCCTCAAGTCCTGTGCTGAGACTCATTTTTAGACTCCATTTCTATCCTGCCAAAGACGGAGAAGGATGCCGTGGATGAGGGTGGAAGCAGAGATAGATGATATGTTTTTACGACTGCAGAATTATATAAATAAATATGATTCTTAGTAGCTCTAAAAAAGATATTAATTGCTTAGGGCCACCATGAAAATTATTTATAATAATACTTTCTGGTGCATCTTTCTAAGAATAAATTTTAATTCATAACTATGGCATTCAACCGAAATGTATTAGACCTGATGAAGGAATAAATACAATTCTGTTTTTAAAGTATAATTTTTTTTATCAAAAAAATCCAAATTACTCAATATGACTTGGTTTACATCACTTGAAAAATGCTGTATGCTTGGAAAATTGTTTGTTCCACACACTATATTTCTGAGTCTCCTTAAATAACAAAGCATAAATGAATTGGGTTGTGAACAGAGTGGAAATGCTACCGATACAATAGCTTCTTGGGAGCAGAGGCCATGTCTTAGTTAACTTTTTGTCCCTCCCTAGAGCCTGACACATGAATGATATGCAATAAACATGGATCAAATTATACTGTTCAACATATCACTTCAGTTCAAACATTTACTGAGTATTCAATTATTCTACTAGAATTATCCAGTGTTAGCTGCTGGTATAAAATTTTTCATTTTTTTTTTTCTTTAACCGGTTATTCACACGTTGAGATCATTTTTATAGTCAAAATCTCAGTTGTGAAATGTCCTATCCATGCTGTGATCTAGTTTCTGACTGTACAGCACAGAGGAGAGAACTTAATATTACAAGACCATCCTGACTCTAGTACAATTTGTATCCTATCTTAGCTTAGGGCACAGATTAGATTCCCCAGGAAATAGGCTTGGAGATTAGAGATTAGTGTGCAAGAGGGTTCTCAGCAAATGTCCAAGGGATCAACCTCTGTGAAAGGGAAAGTAAGAAAGCAGCGTTGGGCAGAGGGAGAAGCTGAGCTGTGATACAGTCTCGATGAAGATCTCAACCATTTCTATGAGAAGTTCTGGAGCTAGGATGACCCTTAAGACGTGTCTCAAGTTGAGGCTAAGGTTTCCCTATGTTTTTCATTAGGGGTGCGTCTCCCCGGAAACCAAATGTGGCCTTGGGCCAGGCACTTCTGTTCAGCTCCTTAGGGGGTTGGAAGCTGAGAACTGTTTCCGGCGGCATTTGCTGCAGAGAAGGAAGTCTTTCATTTCTGAAGAGGCTTTGCATCATGCATCCCACTGTCTACCCCAGTGCCGCGCTTCTCTCTTAGGACAGTAGAAATTGGCTAAGTGCAAAACAGCATGGTAGTAAAGACCATCAAATCATATGCTTGGCCATCATTTCTGAGAATTCTGGGAGAAGGAATGTCAGCCATTAGTTGATGTAACATTAACCAATTTGCAAAGCTTGGCTCAGACTATGGCCTGCGCTGGGCCGCGTAGCCAGGATGGCAGGAGGCATGGGGGCGGCATCTAACTTTGCAAGCCTTGCCCTGGTGACAGGCTGTGTCTGCCCAGAGGAAGGAATTGTCGTATTGCAATCCGCCCACCATAGGGTCAACATATCCAGCATTTACAGAGGTGCTGTGTGTTTTAGTAAGGGCTCAATCTTTATTGCTATTCTCACTCACATATAAACACTGTGAGCACATGTATAACCTATTTTATTCCTTTGCTTTTCTCTTTCAGATGTAAACAATGACTGTGTTGGCAGTGGTGAAAAAAACTCCATTTTTGTACTATCAGCCTAATGGGTGGCATATTGTCAAGGATCACTATTCTTAACATATAGGCACATCACATGATAGCCTTATTTACATCACTACACAAAACAATGCCAGAAGAAACATGGCAGTATAAAATAAATTGTATTAATCAACTTAAGCATTTTGAATTACTGCTTGGTTTTTAGAACATCTGAAAACTTCCAATACTAAATTCCATAGGATTAGAAATTTAAGAGGAAAATTTTGCAAGAAAAATATTAAGTGGTTTGTTTTTACTTGTATTAAAAAGTCAACATTTTCATGAATTCTACTAAATGTCTACCTATTTAATCATATTTATTGTCATAAATTTTAATCTGCATTTCTGCTATTTGACATACTGCTGGCTGTATACATAAAATAATACTAAGCAATAATGATAGCGAAATTCCCTAGAATTTTTAAAGTTTACATCTGTGTTCTCATTTGTTTACATATGTGAAATTATATACAGAGACAACCCATTTCCACTGTTCTTCAATTCAAATCAGAGTGTTTAGGTAACAGTGCCACCTATTGCTATAAAATTGAAGTAACCCTATTTGTTATCATTCCTTTGGTATTTGATACTACAATTCTTATTTTTCTAACTGCTTCTGTCTGTTAGCCTAAGTTTTCATTTCTATTTTAAAGTAAGAGATAATTTCATGTAATTTAAATATATAATACTTTAAGGAAAACTACATTTAAAAGACAGATTTCTTTTGAAGGTTTAAGTACACAACGGGTCAAAAACAATATAAAAATAAATTAAGCTTGAATTTTTTTGTCTGTCTTTGAGAAGCAACAGTATAGTAGTATAGAGCAGAAATTTGTATTTTAATTAAATTTTATATCCTTATCAAGCATAAATAATGGTCTTTGATTTAATCTGTGACAAAATATACTAAAAGATATTTAAAATAGATCATTGGAAAAAGGAAATAAATTTTCTTTGCTGTGCTAAAAATTGTGAATTTATTTTCAAAAAATTGTTCACAGTATTCATTTGTATACACATAAGAATATGTAAATTGCAATCGTTTGCACATTTTATTTCACTGTTTCTATTTTGCAATAAGTTCAAAATTCACTGCAAATATACATTCATAGAATTAATATCAATTACCTATTTTCAACAACATGTATGTGAATACCCTTTTGAATATAACTATATTTTTAATATGTGTAAAAGTAAGATGTTTATTTGCTTAATTAATTCTTAAAAACTATGAAAGGTTTATTTAGATATATTGTGAGTTCTTGTTTATTCTTTATTTTATTTTACAAATAACTGTATAGGGCTTTGTAAATGACGAGACTGTCTAAATATGTAAAGGGGAGTTATGAATTTCCCAGTAGCAAAATCATCAGTGAAATAAAATAAAAGAAAAGCAGAATTTTCTTTACCTCCTTAAATGGATTATGATTTAAAGTGGTATTTATAGTTTAAAAATACTTTAGATGAGCAAAAGAATGGTTGATTTTTAATATATGCTTCTCAGTCCTTAAGGAAGATATCATAAATAATGTTTTTCTAAAACCTAATTGTAGAGATTATATGGTTTTTCAACATTACAATTACTGTAGTTTTGTATAATCTTTGTAACTTAAATGTAAAAATTATGTCAATCTTTCAATTATACCTTTTAACTTTTATATTCAATTGCATAGAAATGTTCTGTTGACTGTATATGTTTATATGGAAAACATTGAGTCACCTCAAATTGTGTCATTTAATTTAAAAGTAAATTTATTAATGCTATATAAATTCTGAATATGCTGAAATATTGAATTAGTTTAATATCACTGACCGATTGCTTATATACCTGGGTATGTGTTCAGAAGACACCCAAGTTTAGTAAAAATATGACCAGTTACATATCTAGGAGAGCAGGGAGTATAGCTCTTTTTTTTTTTTTTTTTTTTGATTCTTAAATAATTTATGCTATAGGTAAAAATGTAATATAGTATCTTATAGACCAGGAATTTTGTTCATAATAACGAGTACAGTTCTTGTCACATAGTAGGTGTTAAACAACTATTTATTCAAAGTTAAAAGAATGAACACAGCAATCATTTGTTCTAAAAGGATCAAAACACTTTTTTTCTGAATTTCAGCTCCCTTGTATATAATTGCTCTTCTTACTCAACATAATTGATTATTTTAAACATGATTCCATTCAAATATAGATTGTTTTCAGAAATATTTTAACTCAAATGTACAAGACAATATGTATTTCAAGGTCAAGAAAAAAATATTGGAAGAAACCTGACTATTGTTTCAAAATCCTTGTTTTATATAATATTTTTTTAAAACTTTAAAAATTATTGTCAATTAATATCTTTACAAACTTTTAAAAATTCCTCATCCTCAGAATAATTACTTATTGTTTTTCAATTGGAAAAATAGAAACAAATAACGTAAAATAGAAAGGATGGGCTCAGATACCAGTGAAAATATCCTAGACAACTGTTTTGAAATATCTGCCTCCTGTAATATAAAAATGCAGAAAAGACTTCGCCTATGTAAAACAGTTTATTGTCTATAAGAGTAAAGAACACTGATAACATATATTAAGAACAAAAATAACATGTTGCTCGAGAAAAATAAGCTTACACTAATGTAGATAAACTGAACTTGATAATTCTTGAAGTCTGATTGATTTGGCTTATTTCGTTCTGTTGAAATTAAAACAAGTATTTGTATAAAGCTCTTCAAGGTGCTGAATTTAAATTTGGGGGTCATGGTCCTTTATATAAGATTATTATTAGGATATAATTCAATCTAGGATAAGAATGGGGAGGGATGGATAATTAGGTCTAACGTTTAATTATTCGTCTTAGCTTCCCCACATGATTTTCTGAGAATGCAGACCAGGAATGCAAAGGTAAGATGATTATACCCCAACAGCTAACATCATCACTGCTTTTATGTCTTGGTTTTACTAGATCATTGCTTTAAATGAGCATCACAAAACCAACAGAGCTTTAGTCTCTGCCTTACCTTCTCCTCATAATCATTTTCAATTTATTTTTTTTCTTCTATGTCATCATTTTAATGTAAATCTTTCTTTTTCTTTTCAATAAAATGAAATGATTAAGTAATTCTGCCTTTTGCATGATTAAAGATGACAGATAAACTTGGGTGGATATATATGAAGGCTCTAACAGAATCTGTGCACCTCACATGTCAGATTTCTTCTAGCTTGCTCACTGTTAATGACAGGAAAAATTAGCATGTCTGTGGATAGCCTAAGAAGAATCAGAAGATAAGGAAACTATAACATTTTTTTCTTACTAAGTTTAAATCACTTTCATTTTTCTCATTGTAATTAATCTCTACTGTAAAGAGTAGAAATTGAATTACATGTAAGTCCTAACCACAAGACAGGTTCACATAAAACTAAAAAATCAGTAGTTATTTAACAATGGTTTAGTAAGTACACAAGTATAAGCAAATAAAGGATAGAGAGAAAATATTAATGCAAGGACATTTACAGAATCATTGATGATATGAAACATTTTTTATTATAATAGCACTACTTTAGTCATTTTGTCATTTAAGGGGTAAACACAAACAAAATTAATGATATTTACCACTTTATATTTTATAACTCTTTTATCTTACATCTTTTCATACTCAGATATATATATATATATATATATATATATATATATATATATAAACTACTGCAAGAGAGCACATAATATATTGTCATTGCTTCTAGATATAAGAACTGAAACAATGTTAAGAATTGGGTTTTTGACCCAGTACTAACTAGCCTCTTGTGATTAATTCAGATTTTTAAAACTTTAATGCTAAAAACCAAGATTATTTTTTAATTTTAACACTTCTAAGGACACACCATATTTCCCTCAGTCAGTCTTAGTTTTATAAAATAAAAACCACTGGTTTCTAAGCAAGGCCTGTGACAACAGCAAAACACCACCTGCATCAGCTTTGCTCACCAGGACCACACAACGTTTCCTGACCTAAGTTTTGTAGATGTCTGTATCATGGTAACCCTGATTTTTTTTTTTTTCTTTTGACAGAAGAATTACTATTCTCCGAATTTTTTTTTTTTTTTTTTTTTTCTGAGTGTATTCTGGATGGCAAAATTTGGGCCACAAAATGCTAATTTCTAACCTAACACCGTGACAGCAATCACAGCCTTCACAAGGATGGAATAAAGAGAGCAATCTAACATCCAGGGGTATGAGTTTCTCATCAGTGGCTGGCAGACCGCCGTGAAGGCTTACAGTAATCCCATTGGACAGCCCTGTTTGATGAAGCCTGGAAACAGGCAACCACAATGTAGGGAGTTCACAATTGCAAGCATTTGTCCATAATTTAAAGCTATACGAGAAGTGGAGAGTATTCATCTGAACAACAAGCTGTAATTTAACTGGAGTAACATTTACACAGGTTTTAACCCATTAACTCCTTCTTTCCTCATGCACGCTGACTTCCTTGTTTCAGAAAATATCTCTCCAAAGAAGCAATGTGCAAACACCTAACACAAGCTTATCTGTTAAGCTGTGAAAACCTGCCATAGGAATAAAAGCTTTTTGTTTGGAAACAGGATCAGTGAGTGACATTTCTAAATCTCAACCTTGGCAGTTTTTTGATAGTTTCCTCTTATGCTGTGTTTTAGTACTTGAAATTCATTTTTAGCATATCACAAGCATATCTAGGCTGGTATTTCGCTTTTTGCTTTTTTCATTTTCATGTGTGCTAGGTCTGACCACCTATTACTCCAGCTTAGGATGTTACCAAATATAAATATAATAACCCAAGTAACTCAGTTTTACCATTCACACAGAACTGTGTGTGTGTGTGTGTGTTTGTGTGTGCTTTTCCCTGCTATTGTACAAAAATATTATAAACTTTTGCAACTTATGCCTTATTTGCTTCTCTTATTACTTTAGAAATTGGACGTTATTTCAAGAAAAAGAAACAATGTGTTTTGTTATATCAAAAATACAGAATATTAGTTATTAAATATACAAAGCACTTCTTTTAAGAATATTCATGGTTAGGTTGTCTAATAGGTCATTTTGAATAAAAGAGTCTGCCATCCTCTAAAGCTCAGAATTGGAAAGTTAGTGCTGGTTACGCTTCTTACAAAATCTTTATTCCCTTCTTCCTTTCCTTTGTACTTTCTCAGGAATGTCTTCACATGTACAAATATGGCCATAAGACTACATTTTTCTTGTTCTCCCAGATTAAAAAAAGACATTTATATGTTATGATATCATTTCAAATTTCCACTCTCCACCCAGTGTTTAAAGAAAATCTAATTTTATCTCTACAGCAAGGGTTACTTCTTCCCATCATTATTTCTTTTTTTATATATATAAGCTTTTTTTTGTTTGTTTTTAATTTATTTTTGGCTTTGTTGGGTCTTCGTTGCTGTGTGCAGGCTTTCTCTTGTTGCAGCGAGCGGGGGCTACTCCTCATTGCAGTGAGTAGGCTTCTCTTGCAGTGGATTCTCTTGTTGTGGAGCACAGGCTCTAGGCACGTGGGCTTCAGTAGTTGTGGCGCGCAGGCTTAGTTGCTCCGTGGCATGTGGGATCTTCCCGGACCAGGGCTGGAACCCATGTCCCCTGCATTGGCAGGTGGATTCTTAATCACTGTGCCACCAGGGAAGTCCCCCCACCATTATCTCTTACCCCCATCTTACTCTTTCCATTTAAAACTACAGGGAAATCCTATGATAACTAGTATTATAATTTTTTACACTTTGGTCTTCTGGTCCCAATTTCTTTCTCTATAAATTCTTTGAAGGCTACAGTAATTTTACTTGCTTACTAATCCAGTCATTTTAAGGACAAAAAAAACCTCCCATTTTAAATCCGGGTCATTACCTATTGTGTTAAAGTAGCATAAAGAGAAGGAAGATCAGTAATTCTTTTAAAAATTAGACATATTACTGAGGCACAGATCACATTTTCTACTATCTGTTGTTATAATACAAAGTCCAAGAAGCCAAAAGGTACCCTGTCATTGAACCACAGTGGGCCTGATGTGCCTAGGTCTTCCCTCTTTCCTGAGCCAGCTCACTTTTTGTGAAGCTGTCACAGATACATTGTGTTATTATACCACAATGCCAGTGGTATCTGAAGAAAGAGTTTCTTATTCAAATACGATCTAGAATTCTCAAGAATAACGAAGTACTATTGCCAGATGACCCTAAATGTGGCATTTCTATTTACCTAGTTATTCTCAGATTATCCTTTGTGATTTACACTGAACCTATATTTCTCCAAAATCTGTTCATTATATTAAAGATAATCAATAAATAATTGCACATGATCAAATTAAATTCAGACTCCTTTCCTTAGCACTCAAGGTCCCAACCTCTGTTTCTAACATTTTTAAACTTTTTTATTGTAAAATAAAACACAAATCTGGAAAACCACACACACATAAATAGTATTACTTGATGAAATATTATAAGGCAAATGCTCTTTTGACCCTGATTAAGTGAAAAAACAGAATTTGTCACCCCCAGAAACCCCTCCACATGCTCCATCCCAATGGGAGCCCAGTCTCTTTGCATTTGTTTATGGTTTCATCATCTAAGTGTGTGTGCAGCCCTAGTCACAAAATATAGTCTTGCCAAAATTTTAACTTGATATCTTATAAGTTAAAATAAAAATCTTTAGATTCCCCTGCCCTATCCCTTTCTTTCCATATAATTTTTCAGGTGAAGAACACACAACTGATTGTTTCTTAAAGAACCTACAAATATGTCACCTGAGTTTGTCAGTCTAGGTTTGCTGGTTGCGTACTCCTGGTGCAATTTAACATGTTCTTCTGTCCTTTATTTCCTGAAAATTGGCATTGTATCCAGAGGATCAATTAATCTCAAGACCGATTCCACTGATGGTGTGTTCTTTCATCAAGAAGCACAAAATGCCTTTTCCCTTTCTGTGATGTTTGTGGCTGGAATGCAAAATGTCTAAATCCATTAATTCATTAGGGATTGCAAACTTGTGATATTTTGATTCTATTATTTTTTTTTACTTGTTAGATGGAACAATTTCATAAGGAGGCTCTTAGGATAGAGTTAATCTACAGCTGGTTTTGGAAAACTCTCTCTTTATCTCCAGGGATGCCTGGATTATCTGGCTTTGACTCTTGACCAAGGTAAGTGCACTGAAATTTATGATGTTTTGTTTAAAATCCAAAACTCCCCTGGTGATCCCCAAACCCCAGAGTCAGTTTGTTTATGGATAGTTTTCTATTGGCATAACTGGTTACACAGCTGGGTGATTATGTAACCAGAAGGGCACAAAAGACCTCCTGGAAGCTTCTGCCTTGAGCTCTTTTTAAGCCAAAATTCAAAATTCATTGCACAGATTAAGCTGAAGTGAATAAGAACCACGGCGAGATTTCATCTGACTATCTCTCGGATCCCCAGTGCCTACCTGCACTCCCTTTCTTTTGCTGTATCATCTTCTCTGACTTTAGATAATAGCCTTAAATGGGCATGTTCTGTTGAGTCTTATAAGTCTTTTCAAATATCCAAAACTAGAAAAATACTTCCAGAGACAACTCCCCTCACCTACTAATTTTTTTATCCAATAGTTCATATAGAAAGACAAGATAATGTTTATTTCTTTCCTCTGATTTAACCAGTTTTCAAGAGAATGAATTGGTTTTCTGTTATCTTCAGCAGGTAAACAATTATGGGTTTGTTTTTTAATATACTTTTTAAACTTGCTTGTTTAAACATAGCCAACAAGTTTAGATCAATTTCAATGTTTATCCTTTATGAAGTTCAAATTGTCCCATTTGTCCCAGTAATCTTTGTCAACTTTCACGCTCTGGTACGTCAAGATGGTCCAGAGTCATCTTTTGCATTCCTACTCACCCCAGACCTGGTATCATCCATTATTGCAAAAGCACAATCTGTATCCTGGGGACGCTCTTTGCTACTGGGTCACTCATTGTCTCTAGACCTTTTCAGTGAACAGAACTAACTAGTAAATAAATATTTTAAAATATTTTATGAGTTTATACACATATTTTGAGTTCAAATGTGGACTATGGGGTGTTTATTTAACCTCCTCTATATATCTTCTCCAGACTGAACACACAATGAAGTTTAATGGATATTTGAGGTGGTTTATTTTAAGAGGGGGGAAGTTACAAATATTTGGCTATATAGGAACCACAAAGGTTAGGACAATAATCGGGCACTTGTCACAGGTGAGCTGCTACCAACCTAAAGCACAAATGAATGAGTGGACGTATTGTCTCTAGAACCTAGAAGGATTAAGAGTTGTGTAGTCAGTCATCTTTTTAGGAATCATGACCATGATCAATGGACACTGTCAGTTCAAGAAAAACTTTCAGGGAGGGAGCCAGAAATTAACTCTGATCTCATTCTCTTCCCTCCTTCTGATCTCCTTCTCCTAGCGAAATTCATGTTATGCATATTGTTTTATAATCTGTTTTTTTTTTTTTATAATCTGTTTTTTATACTTACTCTGTTTGTCAATAACTAGTCTTCAAAAGTAGTATTTCAATTGCTAAAAGATATTCTATTACATATATATGCCACAAATAATGCACTCAAGTAGTAAATATTTAATCTCTTTTCTGTTAGTTTTCTACCATTAGAAAAGAGTTTTTATGGAAATTTATGTGACTAATTGTTTGCACGGGTTTCTACCTATATCTTGGGTAAATATGTAGAAGTAGAATTGATATTCCAAGCAGCAAGTACATTTTCAGTGCTTTGGGGATATTTTGTAAAAGTTCCCTCTAGAAATATAGTAGCACCTTACACTTCCTACAACAGTTTTTTCATACTCGATTAAAAATGTGGGCTCTGATGTCAGATTTTCTGTCATCAAAACCTGACTCAGCTACTTATTAGTTATGAGGCAAGTTACTTAACCAATCTCAGCACCCTTGTTCTGTGACTAGAGATGGTAGTTATCTACCTACTTATAGGATTGTCTGTTGGAAAGATTAAACAGGATGCTGGACCTTTAAAACAGTGTCTGACATACAGAAAGCACTCAATAAATGTCAGCTAAATAATAGCAGGCATTATAACCCTAAGAATACATATTTGCCAATTTGATAGGTACAAAAGTTATTTATTATTGTTTAACTTGAAATTCTTTAATAATCAGCTTGAATTTTTAAAAATTTCATTATAACTGATTAACCCTTATTCTTTATGAATTGTTTATTTATGCTTTTCACAGATTCCTTTTATTTTGTAGTATTTATTTTAAATATTAAAGAAGGTATCCATATGTTAGATATAGTTTGTATATTATATATGCTTCAAATTATTCTCAGGTTGCCATTTGAATTTTAATTGTACATTATAAGTAATTAATTCCATAGTTTTTTTAATGATTTCTGATTTTGTCATCATGCTTGTAAAGGCCTTCTACAACCCAAAATAACAAAAATAGTCTTTATATTCTCCAATTACGTTTATAATTTTGTTTTGTATACCTCTACCTTTAATACCTTTGCAATTTACTTAGATGTAAGTTGTAAAACAGAGAATCTAAATATCGTTTTTCCAAGATGACTGAAGTTTACCCTAACAATTTTGTGTGTGTGTAATATATGATCTTATCACCAATTAGAATAGCATTCTTATTTTACGTGAGATTGTTTGTGTAAGCATAGATGTAATTCAGAAATTTCTATCATTTCACTCATATGCCTGTAGCTTTCTTATATATGTGAATATATCATAAGGCAAAGGCTCTTTTGTAACTCTTATTTTAATCACTTAATTGAATATTTTGTAAAGTAGTATGTTTTAAAAATAAATAGGTCGCCCTTTCTCTGCAGAATCACCATGGCGGCTGGGACCCTGTACACACATCCTGAAAACTGCAGGGCCTTCAAGGCCCTCGTTGCCACTCAGTACAGCAGGGCTCAGGTGCGCGTGCTCTCCGCACCACCCCACTTCCATTTTGGCCAAACCAATGGTACCCGCGAATTTCTCCGTAAATTTCCTGCTGGCAAGGTTCCAGCCTTTGAGGTGGACGATGGATTCTGTGTTCGAGAGCAATGCCATTGCCTACTATGTGAGCAAGGAGGAGCTGCGGGGAAGTACTCCCGAAGCAGCAGCCCAGGTGGTGCAGTGGGTGAGCCTTGCTGATAGCGACATAGTTCCCGCAGCCAGCATCTGGGTGTTCCCCACCTTGGGCATCATGCGCCACGGAGAATGCAAAGGAGGAGGTGAGGCGAATTCCGGGGCCGCTGGATCCTCGCTTGAAGACAAGGACTTTTCCGGTGGGCGAACGTGTGATGCTGGCTGACATCACAGTTGTCTGCACCCTGTTGTGGCTTTATAAACAGGTTCTGGAGTCTTCTTTCCACCAGGCCTTCCCTAATACAAGCCGCTGGTTCCTCACCTGCATTAACCAGCCCCAGTTCCGGGCTGTCTTGGGGGAGGTGAAACTCTGAGAAAATGGCCCAGTTTGATGCTAAAAAGTTTGCAGAGAGCTAGCCTAAGAAGGACACCCTATGGAAAGAGAAAGCTTCTCGAGAAGAGAAGCAGAAGCCCCAGGCCGAGCAGAAGGAGAAGGCAGCTGCCCCCGCTCCTGAGGACGAGCTGGGTGAACGTGAGCGGACAGCGGCCGCTGAGCCGGAGGCCAAGGATCCCTTTGCTCGCCTGCCCAAGAGTACCTTTGCGTTGGATGCATTTAAGCGCAAGCACTCCAACGAGGACACTCTCCGTGGCGCTGCCGTACTTTGGGGAGCACTTTGATAAAGATGGCTGGTCCCTGCGGTACTCCGAGTACCGCTTCCCTGCAGAGCTCACCCAGACCTTCATGAGCTGCAACCTCATGACTGCAGTGTACCAGCGATTGGACAAACTGGGGAAGAATGCATCTGTCAGTGTCATTCTCTTTGGAACCAACAATAGCGGCTCCATTTCTGGAGTCTGGGTCTTCCGAGGCCAGGAGCTTGCCTTTCCGCTGCGTCCAGATTGGCAGGTGGACCATGAGTCATACACGTGGCGGAAACTGGATCCCAGCAGTGAGGAGACCCAGACGCTGGTTCGAGAATACTCTTCCTGGGATGGGGCCTTCCAGCATGTGGGCAAAGCCTTCAATCAGGGCAAGATCTTCAAGTGACCATCTCTTGCCATCGCCTAGCTGCCTGCACCTGCCCTTCAGGGAGAATGGGGGTCATTAAAGGAAACTGAACATCGAACCCTTTCTTGCCCTGACTCCTTGGTGGGTGATGGCTTCTTCAAAGGGGAGTAGATATGTTGAAGCAGGGTGTTGTCTATACCTGCAGGACCTCCCTGTACAGGAAAGAAGTCTTCAGAAGAGCAGAAAGAGAGGCCTCTCCTCAGTTTTGATTTCTGTTTTTTTAATTGCCTTGCCTCTCCTGTGATGACCATCTTCTAGCCTAGCTGGGAAAGATTGGATGTAGTTAGGAGGTGGTGACACGGGGCTTTGTAACTACCTAATTCCAGACCTTCCCACATGAAGGGGGAGAATACCTGCTGACGGGGTGAGAGCACAGCATATGCAGAGCGACTTAACACTACTTCCCTGCTTCCCGCAGCTGCCCTGTGAAGTGGGGCGGCAGCCGTATCCAAGAGTCATAGTTTCAACACTTCAGACAAACGGCAAGAAGAGGCACAGACTCCTTGGAACAGATGCTGGCCTGTGGGCCCTAACCTGGCTGTGGATCATCTCTGGGGTATCCCTACTTTCTATCAAGGAAGTGGGGTTCAGAGATTTAAGCAACTTGCCTGTGATCACACAACTTAGGTGGTGGAGACAAGATCTTGAACCCAGTGGGTGTCACTGGAGCCTGTACCCTAAACATGCCCTAGTGCTTCCAGCAATGTAGAGCAGTCATAAATGTCATTTAACAACCCTGAAAAAAATATATATATATATATTTATATACATATATATATATATAAATAGGTCATAATTCATTTAAGGTTCTGGGAATTTATTGGAAGTCACTAACATTTAATAAATAATAAAAATATAGAAATATTAGACTTCATTATATGTATTTGCAGTAAATATTATTTATAAAATTATTATTGCCTTTGTGTGTGTTTGTGTGTATAAGTGTGTACGAGTATGTGAATTGAGTACTAATTCTAAACATGATTCATACTGTAGGTTACAATCAAAAAAGATTGAAAGTCACTGCTGTAATGTAAGTCTTTTCAGATAATATTAGAATAATTTTTCAAGTTCCAATCTCCCCACCAAAATTTTTCCATGATATTTACTAGCTTTATATTAAGCATCACTATTTTTACTTTCCATTTTAAAAGGTAATTTTGTCCAAAGTAGTTTGCAGGCTTAATCCATTCCCATTACATTTTAGTATTTTTCAATGTGTTAATGACATCTGATTTGGAACTAATACGGATTTGTCTTCTGTAATTTCTTCTCTGCATCTCTCTGAATTTTATTCGCTACTTGGTAATGTAACATTTACTCATGCTAAATTTACAGCTTCTCTTTGCATCACAAAAACCTTATTCCATCGGCATGCGGTGAGAGCTATTTCCCATGCCAAATGGGTGGATAGTGTGCCCTACTCTGGACCATTTTAATCCTTGAGTTTAAAAAGCAATCGCCATATCATTGAGATGTACAAGTAGCAATGAAACATTTGTGTACACTAAGAAATTGAAGGAGTAAATCTTTTACATGTCACCTGGTGTTATATGAGCTTTGATAGGAAAACAGTAATCAGAATATCATCTTTTATAAACTAAGTGAGCATTCATAAATAACTGTCTAAATGTCAGAGGTAGATCAATAATAGATAGAGAGCTAGAGATATCTATATCTATCTGTATACATACTGTATACCCTTCTTTATAGTGCCCTTACCAGCATCAAGGCTCCATGTAATATGTACCCGGGATTGTGCCTTATTCTATTTAAACCCACCCTGTAAGGTTTAAATCTTCATTGTACAAATGATGAAACTGACACTTATAGTTTAAAAACTCACCCAAGGACACAAAGCTGGTATGTGGCAGATCCAAGACTGGAAGTCAGAGTTTCTCACTCTGAAGCACAAAATGGGCAGAAAAGCTGTTTTCTGTAGGTTCTACCTATATCAACAGATACAATTTTTCGTAAGTCCAGAGTCACTTGTGACACTTAATGTTGTCATTGGGTGGACTGGGGCCTGATTCTCTCCCACCCACCCAATTTCATTTTGCAGCAGTTACCCCAGGTGTTTTCACTCTAGGCATATTGGCTTTTTTTTTTTTCTTTTCCTTGAATTCCCATTTTTCATTTATAGAACTTTTTGAGAGAATACATGATTCATCTAATTGAACTTCATATACAGGACAAAGCAAAACAAGTTGAATGTTTTCATTTTTCACTTTGGGGAAAAAAAATAAGCTTTTAGTTAAATCAACTTAAGAAATAGCTTGAATTGCAAGATAATACTGCTCCTATAAGTAATTGCTTATGTGCTTGTCCTATTCATAGTGGAAGAGCTATGATTTATGAACATTTTTATTTAAAGTATAATCTTGGATTTATTCCAAATAATTGCTATCTTTGAAATGTTGTCAACCTGGGATAGCCACAGGGATGCCAGAATTAAAGTATTATATCAGCTCACCACATGGTCCGCCCATTGGGCTCAAGTACGTTTTTATCCGTCTCTCTTTTATCACATATTTCCTTACTTCACATTTATATTTAATCCATTGACTTCCGTGATTTCTTTTATACCAGAGAGCATGTGAAACACAGGGAAAATGAGTAGACATATTCACTTAGCAGGAGCTTTCTTCCTGGTTCTCTTTCTCTCTCTCTTTCTGGCTAAAACTCCATTAGGCAAAAGTGCTCCTGGTATTAATCTAAGATGATTAGCTGTGAAGTGGAACACAAAGGCTGGCCTGGGGTGGAGACATCTGACAGTGGGAAGATACTTCAGAGCAAAAGAATCAAGAAGAACATGAGTTTAAGAGGCAAACTTCAAACAATATTAGGCACAAGAAATAACGTTAGCTGCAGCTGCAAACCAAATGGAAAAGTATATTTGCCAGTGTAGAGACTGTTCCTGGCCTCTCATTAGCTGTGCATGGGTCCCAGAAAGCAACACCAGTATATTTCAATTAAGTTTTTTTTCTCTCTCTCTCATCCTCCTCTTACTTTTTACTTTTTAAAAAAAAATTTTTATGGGAATATAATTGCTTTACAATGTTGTGTTAGTTTCTGCTGTACAAGGAAGTGAATCAGCTACATGTATACATATATGCCCTCCCTCTTGAACCTCCCTCCCACCCCTCCATCCCACCCATCTAGGTCATCACAGAGCACCGAGCTGAGCTTCCTGTGTTGTACAGCAGGCTCATCACTTGACTTTTTTTCCCTACATGCCCCCACATCTTATTCCTTTAGCTTGCCTAACTCGCTATTAATGTTGTGTTAGAGGCAGCGCTGCTTATATACTATGTGCTCCCCTAAATAATCCAGCCTCCCTTGCAATTATATTAGGCCACGAGGCTAGTTCCAGCCAATACTGACTTATCAGAGGTGACCTATTGCACTTCTAGACAAAACATTTGAGAGATAGTGTGGTACCTCTCTCAGGAAAGAGTGACATCACAACATACAGGGAACCTGGATCCCCGAGTCACCTGATGGAAGAGCATCTCCAGTGACTGGCATCAGACTTCCTATGAATAATTATTAAAAGTTGTATATGAAACTGTTGAGATTCAGTGATTAATTCGTTCCTATAGCATAGTCTAGTTTATACATTAAGCTGCATTTTAAACTAATATATACATTGATATTCACTACTAATGTGCCAATTAAGTGGAAAGAATGCACAGGTCACACATTAGGAGTCTAGGATTTTACTTCTATCCATTTTATATTCCTTCAAACAATATGTATGAAGTTTCTACAGTATTTTAATCATTGTTTCAGATAGGCCCTGGGAATAGTAAATAAGACAGATCAGATCCCTGTTCTCAGAGAAAGGGTCAGACAAAAATTAAGTAAATGAACAAATTAGGTAATTCAGAGTTTAATAAGCACTGTTAAAGTCAATACTAACATTGTGTAAGACCGGTGACTGGGGGGACTATTTAATTGAATAGTTAAGGAAGACCTCTCCATCTTAGAATTAGGACATGAATGAAATAAAGGTACTAGTCCAAATATTTCAGAGAAAGGAACTTGGGTATAAATATTCTTAATGCATTAAGAAAAAGAAAGAAATCCAGGGTAACGGAAGCATCACACTGAACCTGAAGAGAGTAGTACTGTATGGGGCAAGAGTGATATGCACCATTTCCGTCCATAGTAAGGATCTGCAATTTTATTCTAAATTCCATGAGAAAATATTGGAGAAATTTAAGTAGGAAAATATTTTAATTGTGTTTGCATTTTCATAAATTCATTCTAGGCATAGTGAAGAGAATATGCGTATTTTTAATGCAGAACTGACTAGACTCACTAATAAATTAGAGTTGCAAAGTGAAGAAATAAAGAAAGCAATAACAGCTCCTAGAATCTAGACTTGTACAACTGGTACATAGTGATGTCTTTTGCCAAGATGAAGGAAGCTGGGAGGAGAATTTTCTTTCAGATGGGCTTTATGATGTCAATTACACATCCAAGTGGAGGTGTTTAATAGAAAATTAGATATAAAATACTAGAGCACAGTGAAAAAGAGTGAGAAAAATTTGGAAATATTTTTATGCAAATTTCATTTAATGCACTGGATTGGTTAAGACCACTTAGGGAAAGAGCTTAGACAGAGAATAAGAGTCATCTGAAGGTAGAGTCCTGGAATATTCCAGCATTTGTTAATTCAGAGACTCAATTCCTCACTCTCTTACTCCTCCTCAAAGCAGACGACTCAGTCTCTAAAAACTTTATCTTGAGGGGAATCCATAAAGAGTGATTATAGTGAAATTTTCAGGTATAGTGATAAGCCACTGAGAGAAATAAAATCAGTAAAAGAGCACTTTTGAAAAATCTATAAATACATGGCTTAGGTAGTTGCTTCTTCTATCTGCAGCCCTGACTTAATTATGAAATAGTCACCTAACTCAGAGAATCCTCATTATATAACTCTACAAAGGGAAAGTAAGAGCAAGCTACTTCCTTTAATATACACTGGGAATACAATCATAAATTTGAAATAAATTATCACCCTGCCACAAATCTTGATTGGGTTTCCATGAATAGCCCACTAGTGAAATATTCACTTGGCTAGTCAAGGAAGTGATAAGGGGACCACAGAAATGAGTATTTGTTCCAAGAGTGATCTGACCTAGTTTGTTATAGGTCTTGGGGACATCACTCAAATTTTCTGTGTGTGTTTTGAAGCAAGTACTAGGAAATGACCAGCAGCAGAAGTTCCATTTGCCATCTTTGTGGCCTATTTTCACAGGCAAACCACCACCATCATTCACCAAGTAGCACAGGTATAGTTTTTACTGGTAACAAAAGAGACATCAGGGACAGGGGCAAAAGGTGTCTCAATGAAATAATGATGTTTAGCTCTTGAAAAACCACTGATGAATTCCAGAATGCCAGCCACAGACCTCTTCTATATAACACTGTGAACATGGTAACCAGGCAAACTAGAGGAAGATAGTAAATAAAATGCCTGTATCACAGTCTTAGTTAGCAATCATATGAAGGATCTTAATAAGAAAGAGTCATTTGGGGAGGAAAAAAATTATTCACTCAGTTGGTTTTGGCAATTTCCTACGTATAAATATTAAATCTCCTATGGATACACTTAGTGAAAGTAGACTAACAGAATGGACATTCATTGGTTTGATTGCTCATGAGCTATCTAAGGGTCATAGACAAGTATTGCTTACATTGGATCATTGTGCAAATATACAGTTGTTACTATAAATTTGAGGAGGAATGAAAACAGAAAAGAAGGAAAGTGAAAGAGAGTATAAAGGGGAAGGTGACTCTCCACCTTACAGGAAACCTCGGCTCTAGTGATTCAGCAGCTCTCAGGTGCACATAAAACTTAGCATCCGTGTATTCTCTGTCCCTTCTCTAAAGCTTATTCTATCCCAACACATACATAATTTGCTTAATTATTAACTTCCCACGAGATCTACCATGTTCCTTCTTCATCTTCCAGTTATACGTCTCTCTCCCAGCAGTCTCCATTCACCTCTGCTTTTCCAGCATGGATTAAGCTGGTTAACAACTGAGTGGGTTTTTAAAAAATTTTTATTGGTGTATAGTTGATTTACAATGTTGTGTTAGTTTCTGCTGTACAGCAAAGTGAATCAGTTATACATATACGTATATCCACTCTTTTTAAGATTCTTTTCCCATATAGGTCATTACAGAGTATTGAGTAGAGTTCCCTGTGCTATACTGTAGGTCCTATTTTATATATAGTAGTGTGTACATGTCAATCCCAATCTCCCAGTTTATCCCTCCCTCCCCCACAAGAATTGGGTATTTTGAGTACATCAAAACATCTGTTATAGGGGAACTTCTGAAATGCCAAGATAATACCGGGGTTTAGCCTGATAAAAATGGTATATTCAGTCAGCTTATCTTGCATTTATATTTACATTTTTGTTTAATTTTGCCTGAACTTTCATATATCAAGCACTTTCAAATAGTCATCCAATTAAGTTATTAAATATTTATTAAGTACTTAATACCAGGGATCCCCTTATGATACACTGGATACAAAGAAGGGACCAAGACAGACATGTTCTATACCCTCAGACAGCAGATGGTCTCATATGGAAGCAGGCATTATATTAAAAATTACAATGAAATTTGATAACTCTTATATACAGAACAATTTTGGAGCTCATTACAATTATCATCAGGAGTATCAAACAAATCATGTCCTATTTTAATCGGCAGAAGACCTCTAGGAGAAATGACCCTAAACCCTCCCCTGAATTCTGATTCACACTGGGATATTTCCTGACTTTCAATTAAATTAGTACGATTGAACTCTTTGTCTTCAAAGCAATTTACTGACGTATTTTCCTGACATACCTAACACGTACATTCTGTGTTTTCCATCCATGTAAATCCTGAGTACATAACCTTAGGCATGGTAGAAATATCATAGAATAAGGACTGTCCACTAAACCAGAGACGGTGAAGTGCTTTCAACTGAAATGCTAATCTATGCTTTGTTGAGAAAGATTCTGGAGTCACATTTGAGATCAGCAAGAAAAACGACCAATGAAAATACCTGTGACATGAACAAGAAGAGGAGAAACGGCTCCTATTTACCACCTCTGTGCTAGATTGAGCGCACCCTCTTTGATTAGACTGAGAGCTCCTCTATAAGACTGAATTCCCTGAGGGCTGACAGTGTCTTGTTCATTTCGGTACTTATTTAGGGGCCTAATCATTGTAAATGAGAGAGCAATTTTATATAGCCTCCCTCCTTCCACTGAGAATTATCACTAGGAAAATTCTCTGTAATTTAACCTTATTCTACATTTTTGAAAAAAATGGTAGAGGATTTGTGGGGAATTTTCTTGGAAAATGACCTATCTATTCTTCATTACATGGTATCAAACTATGCCTTTCTAATTCACATAATGTCTTTCACGTTCATATGTTGATGTTATTGTTTTCTAAATTCATACTCTACCCAGAAAACATGGAAGTGCCAAATGCAAAAACTTAAGTTATATCAAATTGGCAAGTTATGACACACATACAACCGAAGGGGAGCATTTTTTTCTCCTTTTTTTTTTTTTTTTTTGTGCTATATTTGTTCAACTATCCAAGTACTTATAGGATAAAAATTCATAGAATAGAGAAAAAGAATAAAAAATACATTAGTACTCTAATAGACTATGTGCAACTCCTTATATTGGGTTGGTCAAAAAGTTCGGTCAATTAGTGAACACGTTGTTCAATAAAGTTCTTCGTGAAAATTAAAAACGAGTCTTTTATTTTTACTTGATTACGAACAAACTTTTTGGCCAACCCAATAAAATCCCCAAATTCTGAGTTTTCTCCAGTAAAAGCACTTTATTAATATGTACCTATAATAAGTGAATTTTTCACCTGAAGAAAATGGTGAATTGTTGTGATGTGTGTTCTAATAACATTTTCCTTTGTTTCTTAAGGAAAAGGTGTTTTCACAATCCTTTACCAGCGCATTTCTTGGGTCCCTCTCCCCAGTGCACTGTTTGTGCTGAGCAACTTGTCATTTGACATGCTTATTTGGCACTTCCTTAAGTGCTTATAAAAAGCCTTTCAAACAATCATTCAACCAGATTAAAATTTTAGAAGAGAATGCAATTGGTACTTTTGTCGGGGCTAGGGTGGGCAACATTAAAAGAAAATTGTTAATGTTGTCTATACTACTTAGATTGATTCATGGTGAAAAACGTTTCTTAGTTTATTGTCTCCATCTGAACAGCAAAACTATGTAGAAAATCTGATCAAAGCACACTCTTCAATAATGCATCATGTCTTACTATTGACATTCTTAACTTGTGTTGACTTTTACCACACTGGTAATGGTAAGAGAAGCCTAACATTAATAAGTGAACTGATAGTTAAAATATATATGCTCCATCTGAGTGTTTGCAAAGTCATTTGAATGCTGTCAAGTATATTGTTGAAAAAAAAAAAATCTCTCCCAATGGCTGATGGAATAAACGTAGCTAAATGTAGACCAGTATTTGTTTCTGTGCATTTTCTTGTCATCTAGTAGAAGCATGCTGCTGTGTTTCAGGGTTACACTTTAGCTGTTGGGTACCCAGTGGATTGGTCATGAGTGTCTGATCTGTGAGTGGTGAGTTTTCTGATTTCAACACTAGCAAAAAGTGTTCCAAGACTGTTGTCTCCTTAGTCGGTATTCTAATGACCTTTCAGCACTGAATTGAGATAAAGCAATGGATGCCACTAATAGAATTTGCTGCAGGGAGGCTCATGGTGAATTGCTGACTTCACCATGAACTCTAGTGCTATAGGACACTAAAACAAAGCTACAGTGAAGGAAAGAACAGTGACTACAACATAGAAAGGAAGTACAATTTTTTAAAAAATTAATCTGAATATTCCGAGACTGTGTAAAACATTATGTGGTTTAACATACCACAATTTTGTTCCTTATATCTGAAGCCAGGTTGGTGTCTTCTTAGGTGAAATAAGCCCTATGGCAATGCACATGTTTTTATGCTGCTTTGCAGTACTGAGGATGGTATTATACATTATAATAAACAAAATGCAGGAATGTCACAGTTGGCTAAATTCCTATCAATTATGAACTTAATTTTTACACACATTTAATACTTATCTCATTTCAGACTTTGCTATACTGAGAAATCTTCTTTTAAAGAAAAATGGTTTATACAGTTCACTTCCTGCCATAATCAAGGTCTTTCTAACCTGATATCTGAAGGTTATGCTTCAGTGAATAATTCAGTAGGTTAGTGAAACTCTGGCAGCAAAGAAAGTGCTAATCTTAGATGGAAGCTGTGAGGGATATTAAGAAACAATTGCAAAAAGTGACATATTTAATAGAGAAAGATTACGCTGTGCTACATCTATTTAATTTGAATTGAATAAATTTTGCCAGTATTTTATGAGATGCAGACTAGAAATTATGTTAAACTTCATAGTGTCACTTTAGGAGAGAGAATAAAGGCCTTAAATATATTTTATTGTGATTTTGAAGACTTCTCTGTCATTGAAGAGAATTTTGAAGAAACTGAAAAAGAATTCACTTCAGGACTTTATTCATTTGAATTTTAAAATAAAGGATCGGAGAAGGTGATTTACCAAAAGATAAATAAGGTGCAGAACTAAAAGGAAACCATGTCAAATGAGACCTTGAAATCAGGGAATTCCTTCTGGGCTGTGACTGAGTGAGGTTGGCTTCCTTCTCCATTTTTCAAGGGAAATTTAGTTGATCTGGCTGAGACAAGTCTGAAATTATGAATAATTGCAAGTGCAAAAATGATAGGGGGTAGTGTGTGGCCTTAATCACTAAGTAGATCCTCATATGAACCCATCTATGACATTTATAATTATGTTTTGCAATGTGTACATCTGACATAATTTCTGAAAAAGAAAACATAAATACTTCTAATGCTTAACCTAGCACTGCTTAGTTTAAGAACTTAAAAATGGCATATTTATTAATAAATTCACTTGAATGATATTTATTTTGGGGGGAGTTTGCAAGTATAAATATACCTCAGAATCAGTTTTCTCCACCCAGACTGTGTTCCATGAAAAGTAGGAGCCCACTTCAACAGTCTTGGGAAAAATATGTACTCTATCTTCTTCTTGGCTATTCACAGTATTATTTAACATATTAAAATCTAAAATATCCTGCTGGAAAACAAATTAAATTTTTAAAAATATATATTAACCAAAATAACATTATTTAATCTCACATTTCCCGAATTCAACTTCTATAGTCTATCCTCTTCCATATAGTACTTTTCCTGCAAAATATATTTTTGGAAATTGCTCCTTATATCGTTATAATGGACTGAATGTTTGTGTCCTTCCAAAATTCATATGTTGAAGCCCTAACCCCCAATGTTGTGGTATTAGGAGATGAGATTTTGGGAGGTAATGAGGTAATGAATCCTGAGAGAGGAACCCCCATGTTACAATTAGTGCTCTTAGAAGAAGAGGAAGAGACATCAGAGCTCCATTTCTACATGCACGTGCACCCAGGAAAGTCATGTGAGGACACATGAGAAGTTGGTCCTCTGCAAGCCAGGAAGCAGGTCTTTACCAGAACCCAACCGTGGTGCTGGCACCCTGAGCTTGGACTTCCAGCCTCCAGAACTGTGAGGAAACAAATGTCTCTTGTTTAAGCCACCCACTCTATGGTATGTTGTCATAGCATTCTGAACAGACTAAGACAATCGCTTTATCATTTTTCGTTTTATATCACATTTTATCTATCCTTGGATAGATCATATCCTTGGATCACAAAAGTTTCTTCTGTCCTTGACCCTCATAGGGACATGCATCTCAATCTTTTAAAAGGTTGAGGTGTTTTTAACGTGGAAAGGACAATGGCCTTGCCATCTGTCGGTATACCTAGGTTTAGCTGCTACTTATCCTGGAGTAATTTCCATACTGAGCATTAGTTTCCTCACCTTAAACAGTATTAGTAACATTACACGGCTAAAGTGATGTAAAGATTAAATAAATCGCCTTATACAAAATTTCAAAACAGCTCCTGTAGTCCGTAGACAATTAGTGAGTGACAAGACATTATTATGACCATTATTAAAGAAAATCTAAAAAATAAACCAACTAACTAGACTACTACTAGTATGCATGTATGTGTTATAATAATACCAGAACAACTTTCCAGCACCGTGACATAGGCGACAGCCTTAGGAAAGAAGTCTGCAGGCTTTCTGATCCTTTTCCTTCTTAGCAGATAGAGAGTGAAAACCTTGCTTATTTAGTTACTGGGGCAGATGCTGTCAGTTCCTTTGCTACATCCTGTAGACCTTACTTGTTCGGTGTACTCCTGCCAGCTTCCGGTTGCCAGCCTGCTTCCTGTGAGCTGAGTATGCCTGAGAGGGCTTTCTATCTGGCCAGTTGGCCCACGTGAGGTAGGCTGGATGTACAGGGGAAATCGATATCCTCCCCACACCCCATCCTTCAAGAAATGACTCTTGGGAGTTGGGTATAAATCTCCCAGCTCACTTGCTATTGGGTGGGATAATTCTGAATGCATTTCTCAGAGTCTCCTTGAGGGATTAAAGTCAATGCCTCACTTTCCTTTTGATGTTTCCTGCATTTTGCGAATAAACTATTTGCACTTGAAGCTTTGTCTCAAAGTCTGCTTCTAGGAGAACCCAACCTAAGAAAACTGCGACTCCTTAGAGTGGGAAGAAGGGAGTTCGTGTGGGCTGTGATGAACCCACACATACACAGCTTCTTCAGAAATGCTCTGAAGTCCAGGCTTGCGAATTGTTATGAGTCTTGATTGATTCCATTGCCTCTTCTGTGAACATTATGAAAACTAACAAAAACAAAAATGAGAACTGAATCCACACTGTATGTAATGGAAGAACTAACTTATATAGTTATATACTTGACACTTGTATTCCAAGCTGAGGGAGTCCAAAGTCCTTCTCGAATTTTCTGAAATTCCAAGAGAAGAATGTAAATGCTCATAGTCACCTTTGCCTCTGGGGCCATGCTTCTATGCAAGCCTCTTTAATTTATATAAAATTTCCACTCACATCGATTAGCAGTAACTGTAGTAACTTGTGAAAACTGCGGAGGGTGGGAAGTGAGAAATAGTTTGTATGGTGACAATGAGGAGAGCCTTTGTTCTTCCACAGGGCATTAGGCAATCGACTGTCAAAATATTACCTGGCTACTATATTCTCTGTGCTATATAATATTTCTGCATGATAACAGATTCTACTCTGGCTTTACCAAAGACCATCCTCTTAACCGTACTCTCTGTCATGCCCCAATCCATCTTTCTTTCTCCTCTTTTTAGTCACCCTCTTTGAGAAACAAATTATTTTTTTATCAGACCCTGAGTTTCACTATTTCTCCTAAAGTCACTGCAAGGTATTTTCTCCTTTAAGGAGTATTTTGGTGCCACTTCTTTACACTTATACTGTTTACTTTACACATATACTGTTTAACTGTTTCTTTTTCTAATTATGTTAGTAACATCCAAAGTAATGGTTTTTGTAATTACTTATCCCTTCTCACTATGCCAGAGTTAATAAATGTGGTTAAATTATAGTGTTCAATTGAATTCTAGGAGATAAACAAGTGAACATTGTTTATTAGTTATAAATTTATTTTATGTGAATTAGAAGCAATATAACTATAATATCAAAGTTTAAAAGAAACCTGTCATGTAAGAAGATACTACTTTCAAAATATCTAATTCAAATTAAAGTTGATATAAATAAAAATATTATAATGAAGTCAGTAACACTTCTGACACGGCCAACTGACATGCCAAGAATTATGAAGGTGGTGTTTGACTGAATGAATGAAATTTTTGAATTATTTCCCTAGAGTAATGGTGATGTGTTTAATAAAAAATGGCTGGGAGAATGTTTGTCATGATTTAGGTCCTGTTTTATTTGTCTCAAATTTTTATATATTTTTGGAAAATATATGGTACTCTCAAATGGGCTGTTAAATTTATTTTACCAGGTCTGATACACTAATTTAAATTCATTGTGACTCTCCACTTTAGCAATTGTTCCAAGTTGAATATTGACCCTATTAAGAAAATTGATATTGCCCTAATTATTTGTCTCATTTAATACTTCACATACATTTGCACATACATGCATAGACAGATAGAAGATAGATAGATAGATGATAGATAGATAGATAGATAGATAGATAGATAGATAGATAGATAGATAGATAGATAGATATAGATACATAGATACATAGAGTTATAAGTATAGGTACTCATAGCTTCAACCATGGTGCTCCTTTGCTGGGTTTACTTTAATATTCCCACTTTCAAAATGTAGTCTTCTATGCTCTTCCAGAGTGAGTCAGTTTCTCTAGACTACTGTGGATTTGAAATAAAGGGAATAAATCCCAGGCTAAGTACTACCTCAAAGAAGTTTTCTGTTTATTTATTCTATGGTTGTTTAATCAAAAATTCTTGCTCCCTGCCCCACCCCCCCAAATTTCAAAAAGCATGACTAGAAATAACCTTCTTGCCACTGTACTGGAATTGCATTATCTAACAATTATTTTTGGATACATTTTTCGGTTACATTTAGATTGGTTCCAAAAATTGGGGACAGCAGAAGATGAAGGTCATAGCAACTCTCCGAATGCCTCTGGATATCAGTGGTCATTCATTCACCAAATATGGATTAAACATTATGCTAAGATTAACATAAATGAAGACAAAATGGGTCTTGATGTACAACAAAATTAAATTATATTTTTTACTTGCCCATCTTCAGAGTGAATGCAGTAAAGTGCCCACATTTATATTAAATATTAAAATATTTATCTAATATGGACTGAATAGGCTACAGCCTAATTTCAGACTTTACCATCAGTGCAACTTATTTCAAAGAGGAAACTAAAATAATTAAACAAAATCGTCTCCACCTGTATTTCTTTTTTACCTTGTCTTTGAATAGTACTTTACACTTTAAAAAATATTGTCCGTATATACGTAATTTTATCCTCATAACAAACAAATCAACTGAGTAGGTTATGGCATTGCACCAGATTCATCAACGAGGTTATAGACAGATGAGAAAATCATGTGACCCTTAAGAATGGCAAACACACTTATTTCTGTCTCCTTCCCAATCCCTCGCACTTTGATTATACTCCTATCTTCTGGTTGTCCGTGGCCAAGTGGTTCTATAATGAACAAAGTGTGGCTAGGGAAGCAGTCATGCACTTATACACCTCAACCATCCAGTCTTTACCTTAAAGCAACTGTGCCTTCACCTTTGTACCAGGTAAAGCACTGAGCCCACACATTTCCCCAGTCATTGTTACTGATACAAAAACAAACAGAAGAATGACCCATCAGCTTCTGTCCAAAAATTGTGATTCAGTGGCTCTGTTTAGACACCTCCTAGAAAGGACATTTGTCTTTTCAGATACCAGCCTTCCACTTCTGCCCTAAATCCTGTAATTTCACTTACCTTCTATTTCATTTCCTCTCCATCCATCCATCTCCTCACTTCTGCCTTCAAGCACACCCAGGACATTTACTATTAAAAGAAAAAAAAAGTAAAATTCAACACTGTAGCTTCCAACTAGTATCTATGTTATTTTTCCTTCCATTGTATTTTTTTAAAACTTAATTTCCACAGACTGTCTCTAGATAAACTTTAAACAATATATGTTATAAATAATTGAATATCTGTAAAAGTTGAAATGTATTAAATAGTGAAAAACCACTCTTCCTCCCAAGCTTCCACTAGCAGCCCAGCTCCCTTTCCCAGAGGCAATCACTTTTATCACTGTGTGTTGTTCCAGAGGTAAACATGCTTAAGCATATATGTTCATATTCTGTTTGTTTTTACACAATTGATTACATGCAATGCACATTGTTCCATGTGTTGGTTTTTTCACCTGATATTAATATCACTTGGAGGCTGCAGAATATTTGTACACTATGAAAATGCCTAGGCTTATTTTTGTTGTTTCTTTTATTTGTTTGCTTGTTGTAAAAACAAATATCATATATTAACGCATATATGTGGAATCTAGAAAACTGGTACAGATGAACCTGTTTGCAGGTCAGGAATAGGGACACAGACGTAGAGAACGGACATGTGGACACAGGGGAGGAAGGGGAGGGTGGGACGAATTGAGAGATTAGGATTGACGTATATACACTACCATGTGTAAAATAGCTAGTGGGAACCAGCTGTATAGCACAGGGAGGTCAGCTCGGTGCTCTTTGATGACCTAGATGGGCAGGATGGGGTGGGTGGAGTGGGAAGGGAGGTCCAAGAGGGAGAGGATATATGTATAGCTGATTCACTTTTTTGTACAGCAGAAACTAACACAACATTGTAAATCAACTATACTCCAATAAAAAAAAAAAAGAGCTGCTCAGTAGTCATTGCATGTGAATACCATCATTTATTTACCTGTCAATTAGCATTTAGGTGTCTCAAAGTTTGATATTTCAATAATACTGCAATGAATAGCCTCTACATAAGTCATTTGGGCAAGTATATATGTAAGATACATTTCTAGGAATGAAATTGCTCACTTAAAAACGGAATTAAAAAAAAAAAACTTCTAATCTTTTCTCTCTGAATTACTCTATGCTCTAATCAAAATAACTCAGTAATCCTCACTACCCACTTATTTGCCTGCCTTTCTATTGCCTTTCACATCCATTTTGTGCACTTCTCTTTAAATGTCCTTGCCACTGTTTCCACAAACTCAAGTTATCTTCTTTTCAATTAAAATCTTCTTCCTTCATGAACCATCATCTAATTCTTCATTCCACAAGGACACACCCCTGTTTCTTAATACCTCCATTAAATCTCGTTTACGATGAACTCTCGTGACACGTGCTGCTCTCAACTTGGTAATGTTGTCATTTGCATGAAGGCTTTATTTCCCATCTAGTTTCTTAGAAGGCAGTCTGTACATTTTTGTTTGTTTGCTTGTTCCTTAGTTGCACTTAGCACAGACCTATATATTTAGTACACTCAATAAATGTTTGTTGCATGAATATGTTATTAAATAAATGAATAAAAAATGAATAAATGAGCAAGTGAAAGAAATCTAAGTTTTGCAGAGAATCACATTTAATTCAGTCTGAGAAGGCTGTGTGTATCCTTCTGCACTTTTATTTTTGTATCTACTTGATAATATTTATCTTCAAAGCCATTATTAAATGAATAAAATCTTAGGGTATTTTGAATCCCTCCAAATTGAGATAAATTATAATCCCTTCAAGTTCAACATTACTTGTATACATTTGACATCCGAATGAAGGTGCTGTTAGGAAAATGTTTTTCTACTCCAGTCGTGTACACAGGGTTAGATATTAATTCTCATTAGTAATTGAGATCAAACGCATGGTTCATGGAGAAGCATCTCTTCTGTTCATCACTGCTTGAGGAACTTTTGCCTTCTCTGCATACCTCTGCTATTATTATTATTTTTTAAGAGTCTAGATTCTACTGGGGTTTGAGGAAAAAACCCTAGACCTCATATAAAGCAAACTACAAGGCTTCTGATTAGTTCTGTAAGAGATACACAGTGGTGAGAGCTGCTATCATAAGGCCCTGCTAACAGCATTTGCCACCACTCACTATACAAATAACAGAATTTGGGATTTTATGTGATGAAGTTCTGTTTTTCTCAAGAAGACAGACTATGGAAATGATTTTCTTGTCTCTGAATCAGAGGATTGGGTCAATTGCTTAATTATTATAAGTATTATAAGTATTTTATAAGTATTTTAGACATTCTCAAATTTTGTAGTTAAAAAGCTGTTTAAAATACAGATAACAGGATATTGTAATTTTTTTTTAAAAAAATACATTAGAAATAACAAGGAAGGGCTCTGGTCCTAACTCTGCCTCTGTCTCATTGTCCAGTCCGTTCCCTCTCCGTCCTCCATCTTCTCATTGAATAAATAACAATTTAGACTAGAAAATTTGAAGGTCCATTTAAGTCCTAATGATCTATTTAGGAGTGGAGCTCTGGAGATAGAAAAACTGCCTCCCAGATACAGTTCCACTATTTCGTGCTAAGTGAGTCTTGGCAAGTTATTTAAGTCTCTGTGCCTCCATTGCCTTCTTTTTTTCACTTGGGGCTAATGATGCCTACTTTATACAGTTATTGTGGGGTTCAGATAAAATAAAGTAAGGAAAAATAATTGTAAATTCAAAGTCACGGCGTACAAAAAGTAGTTATTAAAATTGTATTATTAGTTCTTTCTTAAACATGAATAGAGACAATTCTCATTTTTCTTGCACAGGGTTTTATTAGGTAGCATGTGTGGTGAATAAAGCATGGCATGGCACATTGTCCCCTTAACCTAAGCTCAATTTTTTGTATAAGGCTCAAAACTTTGGGAAAGTCAAGTTATGTCTTTTAGCCACAAGCTTTCAATACCCCTAGGAAACAAACAAACAAACAAAAAATCTTTGTTTTTTTAGAGAAAGGAATAAATGCTAATATAAAAGAAGAATGTCAAATGTCCTGCAATAATATTTGAAAATAAGCCAACTAATACCAAGATATACTTAAACATTTCTAGACTCCATGTATTTCTAATAATTAGGTAACATTTTACATTTTAGTTTCAGACACTTTTCTAAGGACTTTGCATGCATTAATTCAATTAACATTAAAATCAGGTACATATCATTTTAATTTTGCACATGAGATTAATTGGGGAACAGTTTAAATAATTTGATCAAAGTCAGATTCTAGGTAACCTAGTCATCATTTCAGTTCACACATTTTTGGTAATAATCAGAGATTATGATTATACCTGGCTCATAAAAGGTGTTGAATAACAAAAAATGTAACTTAATAGTAAGAATTACTCCTGGCTCAGGTATCCTAAAGAGTCATAGAAATAAAATTTAGTATTAAAACTTTTTCATTATTCCTGTATTTTTAAGTATAACTTGCAAAGAATGGAGAGAGAGTCTATGTGAGATAAGAGGTCTGCATGCAGCAGAAGGAAAAGGTGGGAAAAATTATTTGAAAGGTCATGATAATTTTTGTGTCTTTCAGGTAAATTAAAGAGCCACTCTCTTGAATTTACCATTTCTGTGGAAGATGAATACTGATATTAACTGCAGTTTGGGAACCAGTATCAATGCCAGCTATAGTGGTATCATTATCAAAACAGTAGTTAGCATTAGTACGCAAAAGATATTTCTGAGCATCAAAGGTATAAACAAAAATGCACTATTCAATTATTTTCTTTACTTTTCTTAATAATATTGCCAAAACATTGAGGAGGAATGGTAAAGAAAAGTGTATTCTTTACATGTGCTTGCCCTTTGAAACAGCAATAGTATGTTGGTATTGTTTTTTATTTCTTTATACAAGTGTGAAGATTGACTCTATTTGTCTTTTGATGATTTACTTTGTTTTGTTATAGAATGTAACATGTTCATAATCAGCAACATTTGTCTCTATTCCAATTAGGAACTAAAGGAAAGTCTAAAACCATCAAATGTTATCATTGCAACAATGCTACCAACTGGAAGCAATTGGAAATTTTGAGAAACTAACTTGCCTTAAATGCTGTAGGCTTAAGAAGCTTTTAGAATATAAGGCAATTATATCACTGATTTTAACAATGTGGATTGGTTGATGACTCAAATTTAGAAAGGTCGTGTTGCTCTGAGCATGATTTATTTACTTTCCATATACAAAATGTTATTTTATTTTAAAAATAACAGGTTGCTTGAAATATGGCTGGCTAAAGTTACTGTGAGCATGGTAATATACATTTAAAGAATCATAAGCACAGACAATCAATAAGAATGAGAGAATAATGCTTCCTTAAACCTAAGACATTGGGTGCATTTACATACGATCAAATATATGGGCTTAATTTACCATAGCAAAGCAATCCAGTTCCCTTTATGTGTGTGTGTGTTTAAACACGTCTTTGGTATACACGCTGTCATTTACAAATGCACCTTTGTGTGCACATGTCACAATAGTTGAGAAGTGATATTGTCAGAAAGATCCTTAAACATTAGTATGGTATTTCTTGGGAAAAGAGTGAGAGAGGCTATCCTCTAAGCATTAGTCACTGCGCTTGATATCTCAGAACTTCACTTTAAATTAGCTCTTGAAATTTTACCACCCCTAGATTTAAGGCAGTTACTATACGTCTTTTGTTTTATATCTAGTTTGTTCTTGAGTAGGGAAAAACATCCTTCTGCCTTCTGCCCGATGAGTTTAAAGTCCCCGGTTTCCAGAAAGGCACTTGTACAAGGTTCACAGAAAACATTGTATCCTCTTGCAAAGCAAGAAAGAAGGAGAAAATGCAATGCTTAGGTTTCTAGTAATATGTAATTAGCAAATAATTTTCTATAAAGCAAGTAAATGGAATACGAAATACAGAAGCAAATGGAGTCCTCTTAAAAGTGAATACTCCTCATTTCTTGTTTTTTAAAAATAAAGTCCTTAACTGTATATGTTTATAGGATATGTATAAGTGGCATAAATTGCATTATAAAAAATCTAATATAAATGCATATATATATATGTATGTATACATGTATCTATATCTATTTATCTAGATGGATATAGACATCTGTATGGATAGTTGTAGATATATATCCATCTAGATGGATAAAGATATAAATATAAATATACATAAAGAGGAGAGAACAAGAGAGGAAAAAGAAGGAAAGAGAAGAGAAGGAAAGAGTAAAGAGAGGGAAAAAAAGGAGAGAGAAGAGACAGATTTTTATGAAGAGGGGATCTTGCAGGATCTGAGAACCACTTCATTTGCTTTCATACCCTTTGCTTCTTAACAGCTATAGAGCTGAGTGGAGTATTCTCACCAGGCTTAGATTAAAAAAATGAAAATTTCTTACCTCTTTTTCTCTAACCCCTCCAATTAAATCCCTGCCAACAACCTGTACTTAGTCTCTAAAGCATCTCTACATAATGCAGGGGATTACTTTTAACTATACTCTGAAACTGAGAATACCCATTCAATTGTGTATTGCCATATATAGAAGGACATTATAAAAATGAAACCAATTCAATCAATAGTTCATGTTTTAGAATCTATAATAAAACATAGACACAGAAAAGGAAATGTAGATTGATATAAAAATAATATTCAGGCAAAATATAGATTTACATCACAGTATTTAGGAAACACCAATTAAAAGATGCATGCTCAAATTGTGACGATGAATATTCCTTTCATAGAGCATCATAAATGTTCAAGTACTCCTAAACCTAAGAAAAAAATATATAATTATATCTCCACCTAGTGGATACCAATGGCAAAGCAGGTGCAAGAAGCAAAACCTAAACATTTCTCGCCGTCTGATAAAAAGCAGCAAAACAGGATTGCCATAAAAATCCTGAAAATGAACCCCAAATTAGTTTATGACGTCTTCAGGGACTTTAAGGAATACTAGGGTACTCCTGCTTTCAACGTTTTATCTAGAACGACATTACTCTCTCTCTGGATGTTAGAAAACCGTGTCTGCTCCTGTTTTACAGGCAAGGTGTCTTCACTGAGCAGTATACACTTGAACCGTGCATTGCAGCTGGTCTTAGACAGAAAAACGTGTCCTTTAAATGGAATTGGAGATCGATTTGTTTGATTTGATGTGTATTTGGGTGGATATTGCCTCTTAAATTTTTGTCTGAAGAAAACAGTGAGCTTGATGATTATCACTGGAAGCCAAAGGGAATTCCAGATAAAACACAAATAAAAAGTAAAAAGAGATCCTTGGATTATATTATGGGCCTACCTATTAGCAATTGTTTTGATGTTAATGAGGGAAAAGTTCAGACAAACTCACTCAAAACCAAAGGTTTACAGAGGGGTTATGTGGTGTAATTTAATTTCTTAAAAAAAAAAGAAAAGAAAAGAAACTAGTATTTTTTAACCAGCACAAGCATTTTTACTCTAGGAGCAAATGAAAAATTTTATTTTGTCCTTCTTCCTTAAGTGTTCAAGGGAATATTATAAATATTCTAAAGCTGTGATTTACGGCTGTAAGATCTAGAAACAGTGGACTGAGTTAACCTTCACAATGTAATATGTTTAGCACAATAATGTTCATCACAAAGATGTATATCTAGTGTATGTTTTGGGGGGAGGGTGAAAATGCACTTCCTGGAAAGTCAATGGCATTAGATGGCATTAAAATACTATGATTTCTCAACACAAAAAAAAGTTCATTAAAATACATCATTGCTAGAAAAACAAGATCATTGATAGTTTTTAAAAAATTGTTGGACCCAAACTAAGGATGACTTTAAAAATCATGAATTTGTTTTAAAAAAAGAATATAGGGGAAAAAAAGAATTGTTTAGAATTAAACAGTGAAAAGTAGTAAAGCTTATATATTCTCCATGGTAGACAGGGAAGAAGACTTGCAATTTATGGATTAGATATCTACATATTTAGAAAGGTATATTAATACTAGAAAAAAATTATTCAATAATAAAATTATACCACTAAAAATTGTGGTTACAAGTAAAAAGTAAAATAAAATAGCAGCAGGAAAAAAAAAGAATAAAATTTCAAAATAGCCCATCAACTGATGTTGATTTCATTTGTGCTTTTCTTGTTTGCTTCTTTATATTTCTCCTTTGTTTTGTTCTTAATTTTTCAGATTTCTGAAATATGATGTATTTCCAATTTTTGGAACAGATTTTGCAGGACATTTTCACAATGCTAGCATGTTTAATATCCTGCTACCTAACTCTACCATTTTCAAAATTGGTATTAAAACAATTTTCTAACTTAGAAACAATTTTGTAAAAGAACATAATCTTGTTAAAATGTTTGTAAAGATTCCCTCTTTAAAATGTGACTGGCACGTTTCTGATACAAAGATCAGAAATTTAATTATGTATATCAGTATTTAGCATAATATTTTAAGTCTGTATTATGGTAACTGAGAAAGCTAATTTAGTAATATAGCTGCTTCCACTATGTAATAACAGAAATGAGACTCTTTTCTACATACATATCACTGCAAATGTTTTTGAAATTTTCCCTGGGCCTTTGTCTCATTTCTTGTGAAACTAAATATAGATTCTACGCCTGCTGTTTTCCTTCTACAAAAGATTTAAATTTAAAGAATAATAGATGCCTGTCTAGACAACCCTAAAATTGTTTTACTTACTGATGTATGGATGACTGATAAATGTCATCTTTTCTGCCTGCAGTGCATTTTGAATCAGTCTACTGACATTTGTCTATAGCTGACCTGGGTCTGCATTTTAGATTTACATGATGCATTTAAGTTTTACAACTATAAACCTTTCTATTTCATTGTTCCTACTCTACATCCAATACAATAAAACAATTAGATCCTTTACCATGTTTCTTCTTCCTCACATGGATGTTTTTAATTAAACCAGCAGGGAAGATTGTAATCAAACGAAAGGCAATGGAATTTACTTCATCCCTTACCTAGTGAAACAATTATTAAATTCCCTAGCTTCATATTTCTCATACCGATAAAATTAAATCTGCAGCTCTGCTAGGAAGGGTGGGAAAAAAAGCAGTGCCAGGTAATCAAAGCCTAGGTCTTCAGAACAATAATGCAAAATATATAACTCTGTTGTCTGGAAAATTGTTAGCTTACTCCTGTAGATTTCATATCAGTTTTCCACATTTTCACTTTATTGGGAAGTGTTCCTATATTTTACACATAATAACAGAACAGTAGCCCTTAGAAATGTGGTTATAAGACCTAATTAGGTTATTCCTGAACAATGTTTTTATAGAATAATGGCTTACCTTGAGTTGACCCACAGTTCTATTGAAAGAAATAGGTTTTTCTTTTTTTTTTTTTGCTTATGTTATAAACGTAAAATTATCAAGAACATGAATACGAAGAAGTGCTTTGCAGGCTGTGTGTCTATGAGTCTTTGTTAGACATCTCATTATCCTGATACATTGTGACATGTGACATTCCCACTTTTCACCTTTTACACAGCTTACACTGCTTGGACAAGTTTAAAAATTTATATTAAAAAATCATCCTTACATTTTTAACATGTAGAGAAAACAATTTACATAATTCCTAGCCAATAAAGAAACAAAGAATTTGAGCAGCTAGAGAAGTGATAACTTCAGTAATATGAACAATGATTCCTGACTGTCCTCCATCTGATTTAGGTTTGCACTAGACGTTTAGCTGGCAAAGGCCAGTGAAAACGTTCTTCCTTTGTATGTACTTCGTTTATAGCACTTATCTCAAGTATATCAGTATTTGTCTCCATCACTTGACTGTGAGATTAAGAGCAGAAAACATAACATTTGTCACCATCAAATACTTCAGTCATGGTAGGCACTCAATCAATGTTAAATGGATTAATGGATTAATTAATCTTAAAGGAATGAATAAATATGGTGATAATGGAATGTTGATATTATGTTACCAATTCCAGACTCCATCCTCTTAAACATCAAAATATTAAAAAAAAAAAAAAAAACTTGTTAATTTTCTGCAGAATCCTATAAAGGACCCTGAAAGTCATAAATGAAGTTAAGCAGCAGATAAAAGCATGAAGACCATGAAAAGAAAAGGATAAAAACCTTCTGAGTTAATCGTGTATTTGGATGAGATAAGAGGAAGAAAAACATAAAACAATTAAGATGAACATAATTTTATAGTATTTTGATTGTGAATTTGGAGCTTTAAGCTACATTAATTGAAGGCACTTAATGAAAATTAGGCTACAATCCTAACTTCATGACTATCCTTTACGATTTATTCTGTCTGGTTTCAAAATGAATCCATGTTCTGTGAGGAATGCAGACTCTAATTTATGAAGTGATTTATATGGGCAGATGCAGACGACTTTGGCTGAAACTGGTGTTTGGTCAGGGATCCAGGAAATGGAGTTATATCTGTGGTAAATGTGACTATAGTCAATGCAAATTTTGCAGACAATATAATTAGTAAGATGATAATGATTTTTGAAAGGAATTTACAAAGGTAAATTATGCTGTCTTGCAGTGTTTTGGGCATGGGTATGGATATAGGAAATCAAGAAGAGAGTACAGGAAAAGTAAAAGAAAATCCTCTCAGAAAAAAAAAAAAGAGAGAGAGAGAGAGAGAATGTTCCCAAAAGGGGATATAATGAATGAAATTAAACAGAATGTAGGTGAATGCAGTACTACTCTCCTTAAAGAATTATTATCATCATTAATTACCTCAATTATTAGTGTTCATCAATTTCTTATTTATTTGCTGCTAGTTAACATAAATGGAAAGTGAAAAAAGAATTCCTTAAACTTGCAACCAGAATAGACAATTAATCAATCAGAAGACAGGTTTAATGAATTTAGCCAGAATGCAATACGGAAGGAGAAAAACAAGAAATATGGACACAACTTTGAAATATCAAAGTATCAAGGCAAAGATACTAAATATATCTAATAGATGTTGTAAGTCTCACTTCTGATGTGGTGGAACAAGTGGACTGACCTTCTTACAGCTATTTATTGTTTTAAACTCTGGGCAAAATACCATAAAAAAACTGCCATATGTGTTTGAAGAGTCAACAAAAGGAAGCCTATTTTGGATGAGACTAGATGATTGCAAATATAAACTCTCAAGAGGTGACTGCTCTGTCCTGTGGCTTTAGCCTGAGGGCAGGCTTGGGTTGCAGCAGGGCACAAGTAGACTCAAGCTCCTTTAGAAGACCTGCTATCTTTCGGGCCTAAGGAAAATGAAGACGGGACAACCTCAAACTGAACTGCCCACTGCAAAAGACAGTTTACAGTTTGAATCACACCTCGTGAATTAAATGCTAGATAAAAAGCATCACATTTGTTGGAGGAAGATAACAGAATCCAGAGACTCCACAACCTCATATTCAAAATGCAAAAAATACAGTCCAAAATTACTTGTTGTACAAAGAACTCAGAAACTGTGATTCATGACCAAGGAAAAAGATAGTAACATCACCAACTGTGAGATGACACAGATGTTGGTATGAGACAAGGATTTTAAAGCAGCTATTATAACTATGCTCAATGAGGTGAAGGAAAATACTTTTGCAATCAAAGAAAATATAGTAAACTTTCAGCCAAAAATAGAAAATATAAAAAAGAATTGTAGATTGAATTATGCCTCTCCCCCACCCCCAAAATATGTTGTTGAAGTCCTAACCATTAGTACCTGTGACTGTGACCTCATTTGGAAATAGGGCTTTTGACGAAGTAATTAGTAAAAATTAGGTCATACTGGAATAGGGTGAGCTCTAAATCTGATTATTAGATTCCTTTTTTTTTTTATGATATTTTTGCTTTAATGGGAGTTTAGATGCTCATATGTGAGACTTTTAACTGGTTAACCAACAGCTCCAGTGTTCTAAGTAGAACAGCTGAGATCTGGAAAGATCTGGAAGTACCATTTGGACTCAGAGGAGCTGCTTAAGTGCAACATTGTAGAGCAGTTCATTTTAGTTCAGTAAACACTTGTCATAACTTTGTGTCATTTAACTGACAAATATTTGACTAACAGTCAATTTTTGACTTAATTAGGACCTGAATAATTAAGTTTGCAAAACCTACATTGTGCCTTAGGTAAATGGGGAGCGGGGGTGGGGAGTAGCAAGGAATCACCAAAAAGGTCACTTTAGCCTTCATGGCTCCATTGTAGGTAAGTGCTCTTCTGAACACCAAGGTTTGTAGCTTTTAACAGTTGTGCCGTCTTCTGTATGTTAGAATTATCATCAAAGTTTTGCCACTATTACCAGGGAGTGGTCACAACCACTATTTCACTTCATTTGTTAAACTCAGCGCATAGGAGAGCATATTAAAATGCTTTTGGAGTTCTACAAAGTTTGTGGGGGCTTTTGTTTATTTATTTGGGTGCTAGCGACTGAGTCCAAATAAAATTTTTTCCAAAAAGGATGTAAAGTGACTTATGGTTATACACAAAGTAGAAGTAGGTGAGAAAGTTAGATGAAAAGATAAAGCTAAGGAGACACAAAATCAACCAACCCAATGACGCTAAAAATAAATTCATAATTTGGTGCTGATGTTGTCATCTGATTATTTGTATGTTACTCATACAATTGCTCTGAGAAGGTAAATCTTACATATTTTCAAATAATGATGTGAAGTTTGAGGTATCTTTCAAATGTTCTAGTTTTCTAGAATTAAGTTAATAAGCTATTTGTTCAGCAGGTTGTAGGCTTAAGTTTTCTGTTTATATACAGTAATTTATAGAAAAATGAAACAATGCCCTAGTATATACTGCATCCTTCCTTTCCTCAGCCATCCTATCATTTTTTAGCATCCTTTTTGTTCTTTATCTGGCCTTGTTCTTTCCTCATCTGCTTTCTGTATATTTTCCCACTTACCTACAATACTGTATCAGAGGTTCTCAAACTGTAGGATGTTTTGAGAATCACTTGGCGGGTTGTTTAAAAATGCAGGTTTTGATTCCCTTCCAAAGAGATCGATAAATATGGCTAGGGGAGAGGACCAGAAGCCTGCGTTTTTATTAAGGGGCTCAGGTGATTTTGATGCAAGTAGCCCGAAATGCAAAGTTAGATAAATGCTGGTTTAGCTTCCTTTTCTGAGATTATTAGATTCTTTTATAAAAACAGACTCAGGCACAGAAGGAAAGATGCCTCGGAAAGACAGAGGTAGAGATTGGAGTTATGCTGCCACAGTAAAGGAACGCTAGGGACTGCCAGAAATCACCAGCAAAGGCAAGGAAAGATTCTTCTCTAAAGCCTTTGGATGGAGCATGGCCCTGCTGACACCTTAATTTCAGACTTCCAGCCTCTAGAACTCAGAGAGAATAAATTTCTATTGTTTTAAGTCATCCAGTTTGCGGTAATTAGTTACAGCAACCCTGGGAAACCAATACAATAATCAAATGGAAAATTTTAAGCTGCAATTTAAGAATACAATATAGAAAGTTTTAAAAATTCACTGTAGGGGCTTAATAGTAGAACGGCGATGATAGAGTAGAAGGTCAGTAACTTTAAAACAAACCAATAGAAAGTATACAACTTGAAGAATATATATTGACTTGCAAGAACAGGGCAACTATTTCGAAAAATAAAAGTTTAAAGGCATAAAATAATGTAATCCAAATGAGTAACTTTTACTCTACCCACATATATGACTTTTAAAGAGACTGTAAGAATTATAAATTAAGGGAAAATGTGAAAATTTACTTATAAATTTATAAACTTTTTATTGGAGCCAAGAAACCAATGATCAAAAGAGGAATGAAAATTTATTTATATAGAAATGAATGTGTGGGAAAGGTACCTAGGAAAAGAGGTTGGGGATGACCCATTCTGCATGATAACAAGGGCTCAGTATTGTATGTGCTAATAGATGATTGAAGTAGTTGAGAAAATTCACTGGAATATAAAGATTTTGGAAAATGGAAAAATACTAATAATGGAGACATTAACATAGATATTAAAATCACAGAGATTAGTGAGAAGGAATAGAGTGAAGAAAATAAAACAGGTCTGGTTAATATATTTCAGGATAAACTCATTTAAATAACATTTATTGAGCTCCTATTAAGTACTAGTCACTGTGTACAGTAATGCAGAAATAGATTGTCTATTTTTCAAAGAGTTCATGACATAACAGGAAGTCAGGAGAATGTCTTAGGGATTAAAGTAAGTAGCTATGAGGTTATGTGTTAAACAGATGGTATATATGTCAACAGAGTTAAGTTGTTGAAATGTGGTGCAGCCAAAGTTCTAAAAGTGGGAATGGGCATTGGAGAGTGTTCTCCCGAATCTGAGGATCTGGGGGAAACAAAGAAGCAAAGGCTGCAATATTAAAGGGAAGTCGTAGAGTCAGAAGAACAGCAAATTAGCACCAAGGGATAAAAAGACGGAAGAAACAATTAATTATTTCAGAGGCAACAGGAGATACTGACAGCAGTAAGTTAAAGAATCCATAGAGTAGAAGGAGAAATGGCTGGAAGGATTTGGTCAAAGGCAAATTTTTTAAAGGACAAGATTGAGCTTACAAGGATTGAGAGAAGTAGGAGGCATATTTTTTTAAATGATGAATTAATTACTCAGTGGGGTGTAGATGTAGATAAATGGATGAAAAGAATTTTGTTGTACGTGGGTGTGCATGTGACCGTGAACATGTGTATGCTTGTGTGTGTGTGTGTGTGCATATGTATGCACATGCTAGTATAAATAGTGAGAAAAAGTGAGGTTAAGAACTGTAAAGACTGGAGAATTAGTGTAGGGAGTATATTTTTCTTTTAAAAATTGCTTGGATTAATTTAATGAAATCTGGTTGGTGTAGCGTAGAAGAAGTTATATTTCCAAAAAGCACTAGAAATAATTTAATGTTTGTATATGAGTGAAAGCACTCTTAAAAGCAATTCAATTTTAAGAAGTTTGTATTTTCAACAATCAGCCAATGATACTCAATCTAGTTATTTAAAGTCAGTGCTTTTTATTTGTGACAGTACCCCTTGAACCTACATAATAACACTTCATATTTTTTTTATATAAACAAAATATCCAGCTGGAATAAATTGTCCCTGTCTTCGGTAGGTGCAATTTTACGTGCCATTGAGAATTGAAAGCAGGAGCTCACGGAGCAGGATGTAAAAGGAATGGATAATAAGAATTTCCTAATTAGCAGCTATCACTGTCAGCACCATTTTTTTTTCTATAACGATAAAAACAAAAGTACATTGTATTTAAGTGCAACAAAACTTGTTGTTTTTGTAACTGTTGTATTTTTTAAGTCAAGGGCTAAGTAACCCAAAATGAAGCTGATCCCATTTTGCCACCATTCAGCAGATGGTGCTGTTGACCTGGATTTAATTCCAGTCACTGGAACTGGGACAAACAAATGTTTGATCCACTCACTCTTAATAACTTAATATGTATAACTGGTTCCTCAAAAAAATGGAAAAGTTTTCTCAATATATATTCATCTAAGATCTGAAAAAAATATTGAAAGAAATTAATCGTAACATCATTACAAAATAAGCAGTACAACAAATCTCATATTTTAGACATATTTAACAATATCTACCTTACCACGTATATGATTTGAAACCCAACTTTTTTTCATTTTATATTATATTGAAAAGCACGTCCTATGTTTTAAAATTATTTTAAATAATTGCTTTAAATACCTGAATATTCCATTACTTATTTGGAAAGGTGTTCTTTTTATTTATTTGGGTCCTAATGAAAAAATTAATTACAACACACAACACTCTCAATATACATCAATTTGAGCATAAATATAGAACGAAATTTATATGCACACAATACACATATAAATATATATGAACTGTGGAATTGATCTGGTGCTCTGGTGATAACCGCTAAATCTTTCTCATGAAATTAACAAATTTATCAGTCAGTTGTAGTTCTGGTGAATGTCGCTGCTCTGATTCTGGGCTAGGTCCTCAGATTCTGTTGTTCTGACTTCCAGTCATCTACTCTGTGATTCTGCCTGCCTCACCAGTAACAATACCGGTAAAATAAATTTGCAGAGAATGATTTTCTAGGTTTACAAGTGTTTAAAGATAATTTTAAAGTAAAACATTTGTTATAAAAAATATTTTAAAACTTCAGCTATTTCTGTTTCTACTCACTACAGAACACATCTGAGAGGTTCAAAGTTTCAGTATGTCTAATGCAGGTGACTGGGATTTTATAGTCCCCATGTCACCTGCTGGGTTGTAAACAACTACTGCTGGTGTCATTTGGAAAAACCTTTTTTCAAATCTTGGAAATCCTACAGTTGCATGCTGTGTTGCCTCACCAACATTCCTCCCAGTAACTACAATGCTTCTATAAAATAGTTCAAATGTCACTTACGGGTTTGTGTTTGAACTATTTAACATTGTGAATGTAAAAATTAAACTAATTTGCTTTGTAGCACATAGCAAAAATATAACTAAATGTATTCCCCAGACTATACAAATATTTCCACCATTATCCAAAAAGAATTAGAAGAGTCACATATGAACTGAACAGCAGTTAGTCTTCTTTCAGATATTTAGTTTGCTCTAAAAGGATGACAAATTTTTAGCAATTTAGCCTGCAGTCAGTCATGATTTATTTAGGGAACACTTACCCAATACTACAGTATGGAAGGTATAAAATGATATACAGAGGAAAGGGGAAATATGGTATAAATTTTTCTTGCTGATTTTGTATTTTTGGTTCAGGACTTCATGGTCTGCCTGGCCTTATTATAAGTAATTATCCGAAACTGTGGCATATTCTTTCAAAGTCTCCTCTGAGTCTACAGTAATGAGGGCTGGTCTAAGACACATAGGCACCCTAAGAAGGCTCATAATTTGATATTCCTTCAAACAAATATTGTCAAACTACTATTCGACTTCTTTTTTTTTTTTGTCAAGAAGATGCTGGAATCTACAAGAGGGAGAAGGGAAAACAAAGAATTGCAGATGGCAATACCGTGCTGTCTTGAGGAATTCATCTCCAAAGTCCAAGTTCCAAACATACACGCATTTTCCACTTTGCAGAAGACTAGAAAGAATTTCCTGAGTTAAGAGTTTAACATGACAAGGAAGATTGGGGAACCAAAGCTATCCCTAAGTATCCCATCTTCCAGTTTTTTACAGAACTTTCCCTGAAGACAGTTCTAGGAAGCACAATCTTCTTCATCCTCTTAAATTTCTGGAGGTGTTTAACTGTCTAGACTAAGACATTGAGCAGTTTCCATGCTGCTCTTCCTCTTAAACCAGTTCTGACATTTTCAGCATTTATTGTAGTTGTCTGAATTTTGAGACAATTATTACCTCTATGTCTCATAAGCATTATAGATTTTATATATTTTTTAAAATTTCTTTACTTTCTCTGAAAACAAAGGGCAAGTCTCATTAGAGACAGAGGAGATATATAAGTATGCCAATTCTAAACAGAAGGGAAAATTAAGCTTATATTCATCAGAGGGATTCCATTCTTCCTCTCTCTCTTTCTCTCTCTTCCTCCCTCCCTCCCTTCCTCATTTCTCTTTCAGCAATCTTCCCTTTTTTCCTTAGACACAATATCACGTCAAAAATTCTTTTTCTGGCTTAATTTCCACATGCTAATTCTTTCAGCTAAAGTTTGTCACAGCCTTATCTATTTCCTTGAAACTTACCTTTTGATGCCATATGTCTTCAGAATAATAACCATGGACCTGATGAATGATGACACACAGAGATGCAAGTGAGTTCCTTGGTAATTTGTATTATTGAATTAATTAATATAAATTTAGACTAAGCCGGGAGTGAGGGGTTTTTTTTCCCCTAATGGGTAGGCCATTTCAAATCCCTTAAGTAACATCAGGTAGGAAACTTACTAATAGTCTTTAGGTAATTATTTATTTAGGTAATTTAAACACCTGCTGAAACATCTCTATTTAAATCCAGGTTGATTAGAATTCAGAATCACCTATGAATGCCATTTACTGACTTTGTGCTCTGGGACAGTCATGAAGTCACTTTCAGTCTCAATCTCCTCACTGGAAAGTGGAGATATTAACAGTACCTATTAATATTAATTCAGACATGGGTTTGAGAGTCAAATGGAAAAAATGCACATAAAGTACTTAGTAGAGTGTGGGAAATAGAAGGCATGTAATAAATATTATCTGCTGTTATTGGTGTTATTTATCCCAAGTAATCACTAAAATAATTAGGATCTATTGGTTTAATTTAATACAGTCCGCGTTCAAATATTACAGAATATATATTTATATTACATATATATATATATTACAAATATTACAGAATAAGTAGCAGAGTTTAAAATTATATTATATTTAGAGTATCTTCCCACCATGGGGTCTAATGACTCTGATTCGCACAACTATGAATTATACTTTTGAATGTGTCCAGTCAAATATAACTCTAAATACAATATTATTAATGTACTTTTCATTTTTCCCTTTTATTATTTTGTAGATGTTTAATAGCGACCTGGTAGAACTGAAAAGCAATGAGATTCTAGTGGCAATTTCCTTAGTTTTACTTGAGTATCCAATATAATAAATGTAGGGGTGACTGTTTTATTGATTGAGAAAGTGAAACTAAAATCACCATTGAAACAAATGCAGGTTGATGATTCCCCCATCACTTTAGATGACATAACTGTTAAAGACCATTTCTTTAGGGATGTGTTTGCTGTCGAGTCCTATTGACATCAGTGAAGATGCCTTCATTATCGGGTTGCCCTAACTGGATGCTCATGCAGTGAAACTTAGAAAATGCCAGTAAACAGCAACAGTTTGATGATTTTAATGTTTTTGCTCTTTCAAATCTCAGATTTTTTTTCTAAATGGCCAAAGGCAGTAACGCCAGACAGGCTGTCCAATTGTTTGGCTTAAAAATCAAACTGAACTCCTAAGTCCAGTTATATCTTTGTGACAGATTTTGAAACAGACCACCAGAGCTGTGCTACAAACTGTCAAAAAAAAGTGGTTTCAATTCTGTAGCTTCCCCAAGGCCTGGTTACCATTTGGTATTCTTAACTTATTGAATTTTCACTCAAGCAGTCGGGGTTTCTGAGAATTGTCAAGCTGTTCTATCAGAAAGAAAAGCTCATTTGTAGAATGGCCATGTAAACATGGCTCAACCAGAATCATGTCAATTTACTAATTTTCACCTCTCACATGAATATATGTAACATTTGAATATGACTGTGACTTGGCTCAAAATAATCAATTTACGGAGAGTTCTTGATGCAATGAGTACAGATAAAGAAAGGATGAGGCTTAATTTTATATCAAATTTAAACATTTTCTTTCAAATGAATATGTATACTGAAAAATGGCTTTATAGATTATACAAATAGGATGTAGTAGTTTTTCTAAACAGAGGAACATTTTACAATACATTTTTTTCCTAAAAAAATGAGTGACAGTAGTAATTTTGTTTTACACGTTCTTGACATATTTCATTTCCATGGCATTATTTATAGTTTCTTATATTCCTTTCAAAATGGAAACATTATGGAACTACCAATTATTAATGACCTTAGAAATTCAAGTAATTTATAGATTATGAATAATCTAGATATGAATAAAAAAAGCAAGCCACACTTCCACGTATGTAGCTAAACATTTGCTTAAAAATGAGCCAGGTTTGTTTTTAGCAAGAAACCAGGTAGATTTTTAGAAGTGCATTTTAAAGACTGTATGACATAACCTTCCCATTTTACAGATATGAGGAAACTGCATGACAGAAGGTAATTAACCTACTCCTTCTCTTACTTGTATCTATAGCATCAGAGCCACAGCTATCCTGATTCCCAGTTCTGTGTGGTTTGCCATGAGCTCATGCTACCACCATATAATCATTTATTAATTATTTAGGCCAGGAGAGAATGGGATGACATAGTCAAAGGGCTGAAGGAAAAAAATTGTTAACTAAGAACATATTACCTGGCAAGGCTGTCTTTCAGAAATAAAGGAGGGATATAGACTTTCCCAGACAAACAAAGCTGAAGGAGTTCATCACCACTAGACCTACCTTAATAGAAATGCTGAAAGTAATTCACCAAGCTGAAATAAAATGAAGCTAGTTAGTAACATAAAGACATATGAAAACATAAAACACATTGATAAAGGTTAAGTATATAGTCAAATTCAGAATACTTTATTATTGTAACATGGTGGTGTGTTAACTGTTTAAGTCTAGTATAAATGTTAAAGGATAAAAGTATTAAAGAGTAACTATAGCTATAATAATGTGTTAATGTAAGCAATTTAAAAAAGATGTAAATTGCAATGCCAAAAACAAAAAATTGGGAAAAGGAGTAAAAGGGTAAAATTTTTGTATATGATCTAAATTACCAGCTTAAAATAGACTATTATAACTATAAGATGATTTATGTAAGCATCATGGAAACCACAAAGAAAAAACTACAGTAGATAAAAAGAACAAAGAGAAAGGAATCAAAGCATAGCACACAGAAAATCATCAATTTACAAGGGAAGACAGCAAGAGAGGAAGAAAAGAACTATAAAACAGCCAGAAAATAATTAAGATGGCATTAGTTAAGTCATTATCAATCATTTGTTACTCTAAATGTAAATAGATTAAACTCTCCAATCAAAAGACATAGAGTAGTGAAATGTATTAAAAAAAAAAAAAAACAAGGTCCAACTATATGCTCTCTATAAGAGAATCATGCGATTTAGCAACACACATAGGCTCAAAGTAAAGGGATGGTAAAAGATATTTAATGCAAATCAAAACAAAAAGAGCAGGAGTAGCTATACTATGAGAAAAAATAGACTTTAGGTCAAAAATTGTAACAAGAGACAAAGAAAGTCATTATATAATGATAAAAGAGTTAATTCATTAGGAGGCCATAACAATTATAAATATATATGCACTCAACATAGGAGCACCTAAATACTAACAGATCTGACAGGAGAAATAGAGAGTAATACAATAGTAGCAGGGGATGTCAAAACCCTACTTTTAACAATGGATATATCATAGAGACCAAAAAGCAATTAGGAAACATTGGACTTGAACTCTACTTTAGGACAAATGGACATAGCAGAAATATACAGAACATTGTATCCAACAGCAGCAGAATACACATTATACTAAAGTGCACACAGAGCATCCTTAATGGAAGATCATATGTTAGGTCACAAAACAAGTTTTAGCAAATTTAGGGAGACTGATATCATACAAAGTATCTATGTGGAAACCACATATCAATAACAGAAGGAAAACTGTAAAATTCACAAATAGGTAAAAAATAAACAACAGCTTCCTGAACAACCAATGGGTCAAAGAAAAAAATCAAGGGAGAAATTTTAAAATATCTTGAGGCAAATGAAAATGAAAACATAACAAACTAAAACCTACAAGATGCAGCAAAAGCAGTTCTAAGGAAAGTTTATAGAAATAAACACCCACATTACAAAAAAAAGAAACATCTCAAATAAACAAGCTAACTTTATATATCAAGGAACAAGGGGGAAAAAGAGAATAAACTAAGACCAATATTAGTAGAAGGAAGAACATAGCAAAGATCAGAATAGAAATAAATGAAATAGAGACCAAAAAAACAAAGAAAAGTTCAATGGAACTAAAAGCTGGCTTTCTGAAAACATTTTTTAAAAATTGAAAAATTCTTACTAGATTTGTCTTAGTTAGTTACTAGACTAACTAAGAAAAAGAAGACTGAATAAAATAAGACATTAAAGAGGAGACATTACAACTGATAATAAAAATATAAAGGATCATAAGAAAATACTATGAAAAAATTGGATAACCTAGAAGAAATGGATAAATTGCTAGAAACTTAAAATCTACCAAGACAGAATCATGAAAAAATAGAAAGCCTGAACAGACAAAAAATGAGTAAGGAGTTTGAATCAGTAATCAGAAACCTCCCAACAAAGAAAAGTCCAGGATCTGATTGTTTTACTGGTAAATTCTAGCAAACATTTAAAGAAGAATTAATGCCAATCATTCTAAAAGTTTTCAAAAATTTGAAGAGAAGAAAACAATACCAAACTCATTTTATGAAGCCAACATTACCCTTACACCAAAGTCATACAAAGACACTACAAGAAAATAAAATTACTAGCCAATATCCCTAATAAATATTGATGAAAAAACCCTCAACTAATTACTAGCAAACAGAATTCAACAGCATGGTAAAATGATCATACACCATGACCAAGTCAAAATTTATCAAGTAGGATTTATCCCTGGGATGTAAGTTCAGCTCAATATATACAAATCAATGATTAAGGCACACCACATTAATAGAACAAAAGATAAAAATCATATGATTATCTCAATGGATTCAGAAATGCATTTGACAGAATTCAACATCCTTTCATAGTAAAACTCTCAACAAATTGGGTGTAGAAGAAATGTATCTCAATGTAAAAAAGGTATATATAACAAGGCCATAGCTAACATCATACTAATATCAGGAACTAAATAAGAATGCCCACTTTCACCGCTTTTATTCAACATAGTACTGGAAGTCTCTTCAGGCTTCTTAAATTAGGCAAGAAAAAGAAAAAAAAGGTATCCAAGTTGGAAAGGAAGAAGTAAAACTGTCTCTGTTTGCATATGACATAATCTTATATACACATAGAAAACCTGAAAGACTCCACAAAAAAACTGTTGAAACTAAGAAATTAATTCTGTCAAGTTGCAAGATATAAACTACATTACAAATCTTTAGTAACCAAAGCAATATGGTACTGGCATAAAAACAGACACATAGACCAATAGAGCAGAGTAGAGAGCCCAGATATAAACCCAAATAGATATGGTCAACAAATTTTTGATCAAAGTGCTAAGAAAAATAGGGAAAGAATAGTCCCTTCAATAAATAGTACTGGGAAAACTGGATATACACATGCAAAAGAATGAAATTGAACTCTTATATCACTCACAAAAATAAATTTGAAATGCATTAAAGACTTAAATGTGAGATTTGAAATCATAAAACTCCTAGAAGAAAACATAGGAAAGAAGCTCCTCAACATTGCTCTTGGAAATGACTTTTTTGGATATGACACAAAAGCACAGGAAGCAAACAAACAAACAAAAAAACTATACAACATAAGAGCAAAAAACCAAATACTTCCTTTTTATAATGGACGAAGGACCTGAGTAGACATTTTCCCAAAGAAGACATACAAAGGACCAACAGGTACATCAAAAGGTGCTCAACATCATTAATCATCAGGGAAATGCAAAGCAAAACTACAATGAGACATCACCTAGCATCCATTAGGATGGATTTTATCAAAAAGACAACAGATAACAGGTACTGGCAAGAATTTTGAAAAAAAGGGAAACTTTGCATATTGTTGGTGGTAATGTAAAAGGGAGCAGCCATTATGGAAAACAGTATTGTGATTTCTCAAAAAATTAAAGTAGAACTACCATACAAGCCAGCAATCCTCTTCTAAGTATATATACAAAGGAAACAAAATCAGTATCTTGAAGATGTATTTGCACTTCCAAGTCCATTGCAGCATTATTCACAATAACCAGATATGGAAACAACTTAAGTTTTCATTCATGTATAAATGGATTAAGAAGATGTGATATATAAATGTACATATATTATATATGTATATATAAATTTATATATATCTTTTTATACATACATTCTGTTATACATATGTGTGTATATATATTATAATGGAATATTATTCAACCATGAAAAAGAAGGAAATCTTCCATTTGCAACAACATCAATAAATTTAGGAAACACTATGCTAAGTGAAATTAACCAGACAGAGAAAGACATAACCATATGACTTCACTTATACACGGAACTTTAAAAAAAAATTAGAACTCATAGCAACGGAGAGTACATTGGTGGTTATCAGGGCCTGAGAGAGGGGTGGGGGAGATGCGGAGATGCTGGTCAAAGGGTCAAGTCTTCAACTATAAGATGAAGAAACTCTGGGGTTCTAATGTACAGTACAGTAGCTATAGTTAATAACAGTGTGTTGCATACTTGAAATTTGCTAAGATAGTAGAACTTAAGCCTTATCACCACACATGCAAGAAAGATAAATACACAAGGTTGAGAAATGTGTTAATTAACCTGATTGTGGTAAATATATATATATATATACACATATATACATAAAATTATCACATTTGTACACTTTAAATATATACAACTTTATTTGTCAATTATACCTCAATAAAGCTAAAAAAAAGAAAACTATATCTGAGTAACAATTGCATCTAAAGCAATGAGAGAACAGAGATGACTAGCAATTTACAGCTATATTTTATGACATCATATGCTAAAATATGAATGGGCACAGGGCTTCAGAGTAAAGAAAACATTATCTTTATATATTTTTTTTAAATAGCAAAGATTGGGATAAATTTAGTCATTAAATGAAATATTTTAGCTAGTTGATGTTTTATGAATAGCTTACATAACTGGCAGAGACAATTAAAAACATTACTGAAATATCCCTTGGTTAGCCAATTGATCACATGCTTCATCTAAAAAAATTCATCATATACACCCTGACAACAAAATAATACACACAAAAATTATTCTAACATCCAAATTAGCTTCACTTTTCTTCTTACTGGTTTTCTGTTTCCTTCCACAAGTTTTAGTTACACTCTCAATAAGTCATTTAATATTCTTAGCACATTTATTCCTCTATAGAAATGCAGCTATTGTTTGCTTTTATTTCTAAAAATATTTTTTTCCAGCAAAGTTTGGAAACATCTCTGAGGTATGTTTAGGGAGACAGGTACCTATTTTAGCAAGCTATTATGAAAAATAGCATATACGCTTCCAAGATTTCTTGAAAAAGATATCTCCCTGAAGTACATGTTACATTAGGATGTAAGAGGTTTCTATGACTAATTTAAAATGTTCTTTATTTGTTTCTCAAAGAGTAGTCTAAAAATAAAGTTTTAAATATTTAAAACATTTCTTTGATTAGTGCTTTGCATCGCGTAGCTCTTCAGGGGATGTTTAATAAGATCTAATGATCACAAACTGACATAAATCCTTATAATGGAAAATTCAAATTAGGTACAGTAACACTCACCTATTAAGACTGAGACAGAGTTAACACCTGAGATGTTTTTTCTCTCTTATTTCTTATGTTTGACTTGTCACACTTATTTTCATAGATATGTTCATTAATTTACTTAATTGTTTTTGAAGGACAGTAACACTGTGGCAAAATCATTGAAACCAGCTGACAGACCATTCTACAGAGTTGATACCTAGCTCATCAGGTACCCGAATAAATGTTGGATAAAGTAGGACCGAAAATAATTTTCTAATTTGTAATTTTCTGTTGTCTGTTTCTTCTTATTAGTCATTTTAACATTACTTTTTTGCTTCCCTCCCCTTTGTCAAGCTCTCTCTCTTTCTCTCTCTCTCTCTCATACAATAATCATAATTACCCTTTATACCTTGACAAAACTGAATTTATCTCCAAATGTCAGCCTGTTATTATGTCCTATCCCTTTGAGTCCTCATGCTTTTTTCTCTGCTAGGATCAGTTGTCATACTTAAGGTATGTTCTCTTTGCATTTTGATCACATAAAATATTAACTCTACCTTTTATCCCATTGTTATCATTCCCTCTAGTTACTTAATTATTACTTTATAGCTTAAATCAAGTGTTTTTATCTAATATTTTCAAATTTCTTTTTATCACCTAGTTTATAGACAAAATTTGGGGTTATGGTCATATATACATTACTATGGGTCCATCAATCATGGGATTTTCAAAATTTTTATGGTCTTTTATGAATATCTTACATAAAGACAGGGACAAATTAAAAATTTTTGGACTGAAATGTCCCTTGATTAGCCATCTGATTATACACCGATTCTAACAATTTTCATCATATACCTCTACCGAAATAATCCCACAAATTATTATTCTAACATGGAAATTAGCTTCTTATTGGTATTTTTTTTTTGTTTTAAAAATCACAAGTGAATATTCAATGCAGCAAATCTTACTATCAATGATATTGAGTACATAAGAAATTCCTGGGGCTTCCCTGGTGGTGCAGTGGTTGAGAGTCTGCCTGCCAATGCAGGGGACACGGGTTCGAGCCCTGGTCTGGGAAGATCCCACAAGCCGCGGAGCAACTGGGCCCGTGAGCTGAGCCTGCGCGTCTGGAGCCTGTTCTCCGCAACAAGAGAGGCCGCGATAGTGAGAGGCCCGCGCGCCGCGATGAAGAGTGGCCCCCGCTTGCCACAACTGGATAAAAGCCCTCGCACAGAAACGAAGACCCAACACAGCCATAAATAAAAATTAATTAATTAATTAATTTTTTTAAAAAAAGAAATTCCTGAGGATATAAATAATAAAGAAGACAATAAACAAAAGGAAACCTAAATATTTTTCACTTTAATTTTGCTGAAAAGTTATCAATGATTTATAGAACACCATATAAACTTTGTGTGTTTTTTTTGGTTCAGGTAAGAACTATTAATGGTAGCCACATTTTTAAAAAATATGACAGTCTCATAGAGAATGTTATTTTTTCCATTAGAACTCAAGCCATTAAATCCATTATCCATTTTTGTTTGTTTCCTTGTCAATGCAATCTGTCTCTTTGCTTTGCCCCTATTAACACCACATTGAAAAATTGAATCGGTTCCCTAAGTTAGTCTCTAACCTCTTTTATTATTTGAAAGAGAGTTTAGTGCTTGGAAACTTGTTCAGGGAAATAGAATTCCCTTCCAAAAGTTTTCTGCAGCATAAACATCAGTATTGCAAACATGTTCACCAGTGAGCCCCTGGCCTGTTTTTGAAGAATTGCTGAACAAAATGACTGAGGTCAATATAGGATCTCTCAGAGGCTCAGCTAATTTATATGTTACAGGTGATGCTGTTCGCTTCAGATTAAGAGAAAAGCCACTGCATTCTAAGGCCCACTGTATGTGGGGCATATGGGAGTGGGGGGATTGTTTGTCTGGTCTATGTGCTTTCGGACCTAAAAAGAAAAACCTTAATATATTTAATTGCCAGTTTTAGATACCTTAAAAGATGCTCCTTTTTTAATCCAAGGTAGATTCAAAAATTAAATTCCATATTAAATTATTTTATTTATAGTTTGATAAAACTACAGATCATTATTAAATATAATTTTCCTATATTGGATCAGCTAGAATAATTTGAGTGCAAATGAGATCATCTAAAAAAGTCAAGGTTTTTTTTTTTCTCAGATGTATGGGAAAATAGGATAGACTAATTCGCAAATTTTAGCCACCTCAGCCATCCTTAACTCTGATCTCTGTCTCCTGGTCTCCTCAACTCAGTGAGACCACTCTGCCTGCTGTATGGATTCTTCTCGCCACATTATGGTCTCCAAAGCTGGACTCCTCCTCCATGCAAAGAGCAAAGTTGACTGTAGGGCTCATATCATTGCTTCCTTTCAAAGGGATAACAGTCCTGCACTTTCAACTCTCCAACGAAACAACTAAAAACCGTGGTTTCATTTATTCTGTCCAGTTTTCTATTTTTTGTTCTTTACAGTGAGAGAGTAAGTCCTTTCTCATTGACTCCTCATAACAAGAAGCAGGAATCTCTTTTTATTTTGTGAGTTTATTACCAAACTGAACAACAATAACTAGCTATAGTTATTTTTATAACTTTTTCCCTTTAACCTTTGCTTTAATTGTGTAACAACTTATTCTGATATAGAGATGCAATCTCCTGATTCTATTTATCACCCTACTCAAGTTCTGTGTACTTTCACTTTTTTGCTTCAGGTAGAAGACCTCCTTTTAACAATTTTTGTAAGGCAGGTGTAGTGGTGATGAACTCCCTCAGCTTTTGTTTGTTGGGGAAAGCCTTTACTTATTCTTCATATCTGAAGGATAACTTTCCTGGATTCTTGGCTGACAGTTTTCATCTTTCAAAATTTTGAGTATGTCACTCCACTCTCTCCTGGCCTGTAGAGTTTCTGCTGAGAAATCTGCTGATAGCCTGATGGGAGGTCCTTTGTAGGTTGCCATCTTTTTTTTCCCTGACTGCCTTTAAAATTCTTTCTTTGTCATCGATTTTTTGACAGTTTTGATATAATGTGTCTTGAAGAAGGTCTTTTTGCATTGAGGTAATTAGGTGTTCTCTTAGCTTAAAGGACTTGTGTATCCAGTTTATTCCCCAGATTTGGGAAGTTCTCAGCTATTACTTCTTTAAATAAACTCTCTGTTTCTTCTCCTTCTCTTCTCCTTCTGTGATACCCATTACACTTACGTTGCCTTTCCTAAGGGTGTAAGATAGTTCTCACAGAATTTCTTCATTTTTTTTTTAAGATCTTATTTCTCTCTTCTCTTCTACCTGTATTATTTCTAGATTCCTATCTCCGAGTTCACATATTCTGTCTTCCATATTGTCGGTTCTATTTCTAATGCTTTCTAATGCATTCTTCCTCTCATTTATTGAGTTCTTCAGCTCCAGAATTTCTGTTTGTTCATTTTTAGAGTTTCAATCTTTTTAATAGAGTATTCCTTCCGTTCATAAAACCTGGAGAGACAGGTTCATCCAGAGAGATATAGCAACTGAGATTGACTTACATGGAACAGAGCTGCTGGAGCAACAAACTGGTAGGAGTAACAAAAATATAATTTTGATGAATTGCTGGAGGCTGATTATGGACCTGTTGAATTGTTGAAGTCAGGTTAAAAAAAAAAAGCTTTACCTACAGAAGAAAGGTGTTCACTACTTCAGTTGTGCCAGCAATGAAACAACACATCAAGCACCATAAAAAACCATGACAACATGGTATCACAAAAGAAAATGACAATTCTCCAGAAACCAAGCTTAAAGACACAGAATATTGCAATATAACTGATAGAGAATTCAAAATAGCTGTCACAATAAAAAACAATGTACTACAAGAAAACTTAGAAACGCAGTTCAATGAGCTCAGGAATAAAATTAACGAAAAGCTCAACAGGTTAGTAATTACTTTCTTTTGTTTTTCAATAGGTGGTGCTATAGCACAAGTTTTGGTTTCTCTTACCTACGCTGCCTCTGGCTATCTTGGAGAATCAGCACTTTGCATCTTCCACAGCCTCTGCCAGAGGTACTGTCCAATGCTCTTGTGGTCGCTGTTTATGGGTCGCTGGTGCCTTGCTGCTGCCGGTGTCACTGTTGCTGCTGGCATAGTCACCGGGCACTGGGATGGTGGGTACATCTGCCATTTCCAGTGTCGCCTGAGTTTCGGGCTCTGCTTCCATAGAGGGCAGGGGAGCCAGGGTCGTGGGTGCTTCTGCTGTATCTGAGGTTGTTGGATTTGCAGGTGCTGCCACTGCAAGTGGTGGTGCCACAGTTGCAGGTTCCTCCATGGCTGGAGAGGCGGGGTCACAGGTCCCACTGTAGCTGCTGCCCGACTCCTTGTGGCGGCGGGCACTGCTGTAGCTGGGAGGCTAAATTTGTGTGTATCACCTCTCCTGCTTCAACCATGTGCTCTGGGGCTGCAGGCTCAGCCATAGCAGCCAGGGGGCTAGGATCACAGGCACCACCTCCACTGTTTCCAGGATTATGCCTCCTCTATGTGATCCAGTCCGCCCACCTTTAGACGTACAGATGTGTGGGGCTCTGTGGCGTCCTGGAATGTTGGGCAGAGGAACCTTTGTTGAGTTATGGATGTTTAGCTGGTTGTAGATTGAAGGGGAGAGACAAACGGAACATCTCATGCAGCCACGTTGCTGACTTAATGATTCAATTTTATTTCTTCTTCTCATATCATTTATACTTCTTTTAAAAAATATTTTACTGGTTACTCTAGAGTTTACAAACTGTATTTCAAAATAATGTGTAAGTTAAATCTTCACATACTATACTGCTGTACATGCAGTGCAGGTAACTTTGAATATTCCCAATTGCTCCCTCCCATTCCTTGTGACATTGCTGTCATTCACTTCACTTATTCATGTGCTATAATCATCCATTATATTGTTACTATTATTGCTTTAAACAGTTATCTTTTAGATCAATTTAAAATAAGGAAAATAAAACACTTTACCTATTTCTTCTCTAATGCTCTTCTTTTGTTTATGTAAATCCAAATTTCTGATCCAAGTTATCAATTTTCTTCTGCCAGAAGAACTTCTTTTAACATTTTTTTACAGAAAAGGTCTATTAGCAATAAATTGCCTCAATTTTTGTTTGTCTGAGAATGTCTATTTTTCTATCACTTTTGGAACATAATTTCACTGGCTATAGAATTCTAGGTTGGTGGAGTTTGCATGATTTTTAATGAGAATTCTTCTATACTTCTCATCCTTTTTCTTATAGAGGTAATTTTTTTTTCCCTTCAAGATTCGACAGAGTTATAAAGGAATATTTCTTGGGTGTCTATGAGAACTCAGAGCGTTCTAGAGGGAAAAACCTAGAAAAGTATGGGGCCCTCTCTAAAACCATGGTCTCCAGGAGTTTCTCACTTTTGTGCTAATCCATAATCAGCCTCCAGCAACTCATCAAAATTCTACTTTTGATACTCCTACCAGCTTATGGCTATAGCAGCTTCTGTTTCATATAAATCAATCTCACATGCTATGTGTCTCTTTATGAACCTGTCTGGCCAGATTCTATGGTGTCAGTTTTCTATACCTCCTTCCTCTCCAAGAAAAGTTGTTGATATTGTTTGTTCAGCTTTTTTCTTGTTGTAAGGATGGGAATGATGACTTCCAAACTCTTTTTATTTTTTTTAACTTAATTAATTAATTTATTTATTTAAAAAATTTTTTTGGCTGCATTGGGTCTTCGTTGTAGCAAGTGGATCTTGATTGCAGCATTACAGGATCTTTCGTTGTGGCGTGCAGGCTCTTCGTTGCAGCGTGCGGGCTTCTCTCTAGTTGTGGTGTGCGGATTCTTCTCTCTCTAATTGTGGTGCATGGGCTCCAGAGTGCGTGGGCTTTGTAGTTTGTGGCATGCAGGCTCTCTAGTTGAGGCATGCGGGCTCAGTAGTTGCAGAGCGCGGACTTCATTGCCCTGCATCATGTGGGATCTTAGTTCCCCTACCAGGGATTGAACCCACGTCCCCCTGCATTGGATGGCGGATTCTTTACCACTGGACCACCAGGGAAGTCCGTAAACTCTCTTTATATATGAGATGAAACTTAAAGTCCTCCTTCTTGTGTTTTCAATCTTGCTGTAAGATAGTTTTATTGGGTGAAATAAACATAAAGTGGATTTCTGTTTCAGACAATCTAGATTCAAGTCCTGTTTCTCCACTTAATAAGTGAGTGACTTGAGACAAATTATTCTACTAAGCATCAGTTTCCTCATTTGAAATTGGGCTAAAAATATGCACCTAGGACTTCCCTGGTGGTGCAGCGGTTAAAAATCTGCCTGTCAACGCATGAGACATGGGTTTGAGCCCTGGTCCGGGAAGATCTCACATGCCGTGGACCAACTAGGACCATGCGCCACAACTACTGAAGCCTGCACACCTAGAACATGTGCTCCACAACAAGAGAAGCCATCACAATGAGAAGCCCGCGCACCACAGCGAAGAGTAGCCTCTGCTCTCCACAACTAGAGAAAGCCCGCGCAGCACTGAAGATCCAACGCAGCCAAAAGTAAATAAATAAATAAATAAATAAACAAACAAATAAATTTATTTTAAAAAAAAATGTACCTAGAGGGTCTATTGTTGGCGATAGTGCACTAGATATTTTCAAACCAAGTCTTCCACTAACAACACTAGAAAAAAGGGAGGGAAAAAATAAACACTTTAAAAAAAAATTTTTTTAATTTTGTACTTCTCAAATTCTGGTTTTCTTTTTTTTTTTTAATTTTATTTATTTATTTATTTTTGGCTGTGTTGGGTCTTCATTTCTGTGCGAGAGCTTCCTCTAGTTGCGGCAAGCGGGGACCACTCTTCATCGCGGTGCGCGGGCCTCTCGCTATCGCGGCCTCTCTTGTTGCGGAGCACAGGCTCCAGACGCGCAGGCTCAGCAATTGTGGCTCACGGGCCTAGTTGCTCCGCGGCACGTGGGATCTTCCCAGACCAGGGCTCGAACCCACGTTCCCTGCATTGGCAGGCAGATTCTCAACCACTGCGCCACCAGGGAAGCCCCTAAAAATTTATTTTAAGGCATTGAAATAGTGAGGAATTGTATGACTACAAGCTGAGAGAGAAGGGAAGCCAAAGAGGGACCACCTTTTCCCGCCGGGTAATTACTAATTCCAGAGGCGGTGGCTGAGAAGCTGAGAAGCCAAGCAGAATTTTTGTTCGATTCACAGACAGTGGAGACCGGAAATTGAGTTCAGGGCCCTGCAAGCAAGAGGGGTCCAGGAAAATACTCTAGGAGTTCCACTGAGACCTTGAAGTTTATTCACGCCAGCCACAAGGGTAACTAGACTACTTTTGAATTGGCCTTCATCTATTATTGGATTAATGTTATTTTGGAATTCATTTGTGTGGTTTCAAGCTAGCAGGCTTGTTAATTTTTGTCAATTTTGCTTGAAGGATGTAAAATTAAAAGCTTGTTGAAGTACTTGTTAGGAGGCCAAAAAAAGGGCATGTATATTATCATAGGGCTGAGGAATCTCACCAAGTTGTAACAGCCTACTTCAGTGCGCAAAAATAAAATAGATTTTGTCACACAGTGATTTTGAAACTGCGATTAATATGCAACTGCTTTTGCATGTTTGGCTTTCAGTCATTCTTCTTCCTAATATAATTCAAGGTAACAGAATTATGAAGAACACTGGTACAAAGCTTAAAGATTAACTATGTTGCAGGATTTTATTAGTGGGATCTAAATGCCTAACACTTGTTATGGAAGAAAACGTTCAGAAAGTTGAATTTGAAAAATCCAAGTCTATTTGGAGATCACTTCTACTCCTTAAGCTTTTCCCTTTACTCCACCCTATCCAGGGTCTAACTTCAATTCCCTTTTTTATTTTGCTTTTCATGTATGCGTATTACTTCATTATTGGGAACATCATCTATACAGTTACTATGTAAATGATCATAATAAATGTATAATATATAATTATATTTATAAAATTGTATAAATAAAATAATATATATATAATTATTTATATAATCATATATATGGCTTATAGATATCTCAGATATTTAGTATCATATATAAAACCTTAACTTAATTGAACATTATGCAACCTGAAGTTTTCAGGACTGGACACTCCCAAGCCCAAAGTCCAAATCTGACAAATGAGTCACAACTGAATACAAAGTAATATTGTCAGAAGGCTAATTGTAAACCTATTTGTCCTCCTATTTTTATTCTAAAATAGTAAATTCACTGCTTAAAATGATTATGTCTATACATTAAACTAAGGAAAGCATCTGATTAATAAAGGAAAATACTTTTGATTTATTTGTGTAGCTATTTTCAATAAAGTCAATTACAAGGTTGAATTGCTGCAGTGATTATCTAGCTTTTCTAGTTGTTTTACCTAATTAGACATCCGGTTCCGACTCTATAGAGTCCCTCTCACCCATCCCAGATCACTTCCCTTCCTGTTCTTGGTTTCTGTTATATTTTACTCTCCAAATTAGAAAATCTCCTACTGGGAATTAGATACTAACAGAAATTCCTTCGGCATACAGTATTATAAGAACAAACATTGATAACTCTCTTGATCAGACTATTGGTTGAAAGGTTTAGCCTAAAGTTCAAAAAAGGAGATTTATATATAGGTATAAAGAGCTTGAAAACATCTTACTGGAGCTACAGAAGACCTAGAGTGTACTTTAACAGTCAGTTGGATATGAGTGTATGACTCTGTACTTCATTCAATGATGAAAATACAAGATACATCTGAAAGTGAAAGCTGGATAATAGTAAAAGAGAGAAAATTATAGATTTAAGATATAGTCTTGGAAAAACAAAAGGATAATATTTCACAAATTCTTAATTAGCTAAAAAAAGAACTACTGCTAGTCAATAACTTCAGGAATTATTTTTTAGAATGCTAAAAAGAATAAATTTTCTTTCTTAATTGTACATCCCTAGTTTTTCCAGTGAGATATGGTTTAACATTTGGAGTCACTTCAAGCCATTATGATTTCATTGTTTCCTAATTTCAATTTATAACCACAGCCATTCAGTAAAATTCACACTGAACTTGGAAGTATCAAAACACTTCCAAGTTGAAAGACTGCCAAATTCAAAGACTACTTATTTTTTTTCTCCTTAATGCTTGAGAGCCAGTTTTATTGTGATTTGTTAAATACCTTCATAGTTTTGAGTGTGTGCATCCAAGGTTCTTGTTGCAACTTCCACGGCTGCCAACACTAAAATAGTGTTATGAGCACATTGCTTACATGGGATGAAGTTGCTCAGGATGGAAGATGATCTGATATATTATTTTGAGCATTATGCTTCTTTAAAATATGTTCATCTGAGAAATACAATTCTGTGCCAGTAAGCGAGTAACTATTAATGCAATTCCTGGAAATTTAAACTTAAATTTACTAGTATTCCCAAATTCCTTAGAGTGCTTTTTCCTATAATTAATAAAAGAACAAAGAATCATAGAATGTGAATCTGATTTTCAATATCTGTTTCATCAGTTTATTTAAGAAGTTTTCAAAATTTTCACACTTGAACTAACAAGACTTCCTGTTGGTGTGTATATACTGTAATAAAACAATCAAAAGAGTATTTTTAAAATTAATGGCAATTGAATGACAATACATTTAGTATTTACATAAAAATAGATACCAGAAAGAGGAAGTGATCCACAATGTCACGTTTTTATGTTTTCACCTATTGGAAAGTAGTATTTATTGATAAAAATTACAAAATGACATTTTAAAAGACAAGGTCAACAAATCAGTTTTACAATTAACGTTTTTATCATAAGCATTACTCTAAGTGGTGTAGACAACAAAACTGAACAAGATTTTATGTGTTCATTTCAGTAGATTTTCTTTAAAAATAGCTGGTCAATGATGGCACACAATATATGAACTCAAATCAAACTACAGATAAGAGTACAGTGGGAATGAAGATATTGCCTTACTATGGTCTTGAACTGAGTTATTGGAAGCACACTGGCAGAAAATTAGCCAATTATTATTTGCTTTTTTACCTGCATAATTCCATCATGGAAACCTCCATTATTATACATTTTTTAAAAGTTTTTATTTTATTGTATTTTAAAGCAGGATTAAATCAACTTTATTTTTTAGTGCAATATTACATTCACAGAAAGATGGAACAGAAAGTACAGAGAGTTCCCATATACCCCTTACCCCCACTCTGAAAAACCCCCATCCTTTTTTAATGTCTCCCACTGCAATGGTTCATTGATTTGGTACAATCAGTGAACCTATGTTGATACATCATTATCACCCAAAGTCCATATTTTACATTAGGGATCACTCTTGGTATATTCTATGGGTTTTCACAAATGTGGAATGAAATGTATCCACAATCATAGTATCATACAGAATAGTTTCAATGCCCTAAAAATCCTCCCTGCTCCGAAATCCTTCGTGCTTTGTCTATTCATCCCCTTTCTCCAACCAACTCCTGGCAACCACTCGTCTTTTTTCTGTTTCCATAGTACATTTTGCCTTTTCCAGAATGTCATATAGTTGGAAATGTACAGTATGTAGCCGTTTCATATTGGCGTCTTTCACTTAGTAATGTGCATTTACAATTCCTCTGTGTCCTTTCATATCTTGGTAGTTCATTTCTTCCTCGTGCTGAATAATATACCACTGCTTGGATGTACCAAAGTTTATTCATTCAACTACTTGAAGGACATCTTGGTTGCTTTTTGGAAATTATGGAAATTTTGGAAATTATGAATAAAGCTGCTGTGAACATCTGTGTGGAGATGGCTGTGTGGACAAACATTTTCACCTCCTTTGGGTAAATACCAAAGAGCATGATTGCTGGATCACATGGTAAGAGTATGTTTTGTAAGAAACTGCCAGCCTGTTTTTAAAACTGGCTGTGCAAGTGTATATACTACCACAATGAATGAGAGTTCCCTTTGCTTTACATCCTTGTCAGTATTTGGTATTGTCAGTGTTCCAGATTTTGGACACTTTAATAGGTGTATCATGATATCTAATTGTTGTTTTAAAACGCCTTTCCCTGATGACACATGAAAGATATGTCGTAGGGAAAGGAGCCATATGTTTATCATTGCCTATCATCACCATATGCTTATTTATCATTCGCATATTTTCTTTGGTGAGGTATCTCTCCAGGACTTTTGCTCATTTTTAATTGGGTTATTGGGGGGAGGTGTTGAATTTTAAGAATTTTTTTTTTTTTTAAAGGTTAGACTTTATTACCCAGATTCTATTTTTATTCCCCTGGAATTTTTTTATAAATTTATTTATTTTTGGCTGTGTTGGGTCTTCCTTGCTGTGCGAGGGCTTTCTCTAGTTGTGGCAAGTGAGGGCCACTCTTCATCGCGGTGCGCGGGCCTCTCACTATCGCGGCCTCGCTTGTTGCGGAGCACAGGCTCCAGACGCGCAGGCTCAGTAGTTGTGGCTCACGGGCCTAGTTGCTCCGCGACATGTGGGATCTTCCCAGACCAGGGCTCGAACCCGTGTCCCCTGCATTGGCAGGCAGACTTTCAACCACTGCGCCACCAGGGAAACCCCGAATTTTAAGAATCTTTATCTCTATCTTTGATGAGTCCTTTATCACTATGTTTTACAAATATTTTTTCCTAGTCTGTAACTTGTCTTTCTATTCTCTCGACAGTGTCTTGCACAGAACAGAAGTTTTAAAATTTAATTAAATCTAGCTTATCAATCATTTCTGCCATGGATTATGTTATTTATTTTGTATTCAAAAAGTCATTAACATACCCAAAGTCATCTAGATTTTCTCCGACATGATCATCTCAAAATTTATAGTTTTGAGTTTTACATATAGGTCTGTGATCCATTTTGAATTGATTTTTGTGAAGGGTGTGAGATCTGTGTCTAAATTCATTTTTTCACATGTGGATGTCCAGTTGTTCCAGCATCGTTGGTTGAAAAGATTATCTTTTCTCCATTGTATTGGCTTTGGGACCTTTGTCAAAGACCAGCTGGCTATATTTATGTGGGTCTATTTCTGGAATCCCTATTCTTTTTCCCTGATCTGTCAGTTCTTTCACCAACATGACACTCTCTTGATTACTGTAGCTTTGCAGCAAGTCTTGAAGTTGGGTAGTGTTGTTCCTTCAACTTTGTTTTTCTCTTTCAATACACTGTATTGTGTTGGCCCAGAATGTGGTCTGTCTTGGTGAATGTTCTATGTGAGCTTGAGAAAAGTGTGTATTCTACTGTTATTGGATGAAGTGCTCTATAGATATCAATTATATCCAGTTGATCAATGATGTTGTTGAGTTCAATTATGTCCTTACTTATTTTCTGCCTGCTGGATCTGTCCACATCTGATAGGGGAGTATTGAAGTCTCCAATATAACAGTACATTCATCTATTTCCCCTTGCAGTTCTAGAGGTTTTTACCATATGCATTTTGATGCTCCGTAGTTAGGTAAATACACATTAAGGATTGTTATATGTTCTTGGAGAATTGCCCCCTTTATCATTATGTAGTGCCCCTATTTACAGCTTATAATTTTCCTTGCTCTGTAGTATACATATTCTGTTTGAAATTAATATAGCTATTCTTGCTTTATTTTGATTAGTATTAGCGTGGTATATCTTTCTCCATCCCTTTACTTTTGATCTATGTGAGACTTTATAAACATAGTTTTCTTGAAGACAACATATAGCTGAATTTTGCTTTTTGATCTACTTTGACGATTTCTGTCTTTTAATTGGGGTTATTTAGACCATTGACATTTAAAGTGGCTATTGATATAATTGGATTAATAACTACCATCTTTGCTATTGTTTTCTACGTACTGCCCTTGATTTTGTTCCTACTTTGGTCTTCTTTTTTTCTGCATTTTGTGGTTTTAATGAGCAATTTATGTGATTCCATTTTCTTTACTATCTTAGCATATTAGTTATAATTTCATTTACTTTTTTTCAGAGGTTGCCTTAGTGTTTTCAGTGTGCATTTAAAACCAATCTAAATCAACTCTCAAGTAACACTATACCATTGCACAAGTAGTACAAGTACCTTGTAGTAACCAAAAAATTCCTAATTCCTCTCTCCTGTCTCTTATATCATCGCTCTCAATTCATTTAACTTGTCATTTAGGTATACTCATGGAATACTGTGTTGTTACTACTATTTTGAGCAAACGGTTAAGTATTATATCAATTAAGAATAAAAAGAATAAAAGTTTTTATTTTACCTTCATTTATTACTTCTCTGATGCTCATCCTTCTTTATGTAGATCTGAGTGTCTGACCTATATTCATTTTCTCTCTTTCTAAATAACTTCTTTTAGCATGTCTTGCAAACTAGGTCTACAACTTTGTCTCTGAAGTTGAATGTCTGTCTTTTAATTAATTAATTAAACAAATATTTGTTATGTAAGCTACATTCTATGTTATTCTACTAGGAGTACCATGATAAATAAATTCAACATGATTTCTTATCCCAATAGCTTAAATTCTAAATGGACTGGTGGGGGGAGAAAGAGTAGGCAAATGAACAAACAACATAATAAAATGATTGTTCGTTGAGATACATGTTTAAAGGCATCCATTATGGTAATGAGGAAAACGATACCTCAGGGGACAGAGTAAAGATTCTCTGAAGAGGTGACATATGAGCTGAAACACGAACTGTTAACAATGTATTAACCATGTGAAGAGTATTCTGAATAGAAAAAAAGCCCTAAATTACACTAAAATAAATAATGATGATGATGATGATGAAGTCCAGCATACTAAGTGAAGAGGATTGAATGGGAAATGATTATGTCGCAGAGATAGGGTGTATATATTACCTAGAGCTTGGTGGGGGCATGGCATGGAATTGAAATTTTACTCAAAGAGTAGTGGGAAACCATTAGAGGTTTCATAGGGGCACCGCTATGATTATTTATGTTTAATTATGGCACACAAATCCGAACTTCCAACATAATGCCTTTCTCATTTAGCCTAACATTCGATTATACAATTTACCAAGGCATCTTTCTGTGCTAAATTATCAGAGAAAAAAAAATGACTACCTCTTTCAAAGGATATTTTTGAACAAACCAAAATAATTTCATTTATTAAAATATACCTTTAAGTAAATAACTTCCTTTTTATATTTATTGCTACTAAAATTTTATTATTTTTTAGCTGTTAAAAATGCACAAGTTGAAGAAATTGTTTTGTAGTTTTTCAAAGGGTTTTCTAGGGAAAGCTTGTTTTTGTATCTGATCTTATCTGAATCCACCTGGGAGTCAGGAGACAGTCTTGGCCCCAGAATGAACTGCTGTGAATACTTGGCCAGATCTCAAAATCCATGTGTGACTAGCACTTTGAGCTTTCTGTAATTACAGAAAATTCTCAACCTATAGGAATTAACTTAGAGTGATTCTTATTTATAGCACTCTTGCAATTGCACCTGTGTAATTATTTATGACACACAGAGGAACAAGAGCACAGACTGGCACTCAGGCTGTCTAGATCAGGCTGTATTGCCACATAAAACTTGAACTTCTGGGTTATGTCCTTGGGGTCATTCTAGATACCTGGTTCAGGTGCACCATCAATTCCTGGATAAGAATTAACCACTTCCTTGCATGTTTACCATTCTCTTTCCAGCCAGGCATTTCTTATAGAATAATAAAAATACGCATTAAAGTAGATATTGTATATTCTTTTAAAATTATTATTTATAAATTCAAAAAGCTTTTTGCTACAACATATGCAGATATTTGTTGGGGTTTTTTTCCATAGTTCAATAATTATAGTGTTTGTAGTCATGTTGACAAAATGTTGGTCAGTAGGTCCTTGGGTATTTTATATAACTCTCTATTGCAATGCTTTACTAGAATATAGCATTGTCACATTAGAGTGACTTATAAAAGAATACTCAATATATTTTAAAATTCCTGTATATATTCAAGTTATGATCAATACAAGATTATGTGGATCACTTTTTAAAGGAGGAATATAACCTGAGTGTTTATTTAATTGGTTAAAAAAAGTGGATTATTCACCTATGCTCTTAATAGAATTATTAAGATGACTTATCATAAATAACTTGAAAAAGAACATCACTGTTTTGCAAAATGATATTTTAAAGATAAATTCCTCCAAAATATGTTCTAAGAAACTAAGGGAAGGTCTATGTCAATGTCAAAATATACTTAAAACAAATATCTAATATTTCCATTAGATCATGATTTTGCATTAGTTTTTGATGACTTAATTTATCTGAAAATAGATTAAACTCTCAGAAATGTTTCATAGTTTTCAGTGTTTCAGTGCAAACATTTTTCATTAGATTATTTTATAAATTTGATTTCTGATGATATTGTAATTTATATTGATTTTTACAAATCTGATTGTTACAAATTTTATTTTTAATGATAATATTTAATTTATATGGTTAATTAATTTTATTTTACAATTGCCTATAATAGTATATAAATATGAATTAATTCTTTATGTTGTTTCAGATTGGGTTCCCTAGGAATCAGACTCTGAATTTAGCATGTAGTGTATTTATTAGGGAAGGCTTTCAGGATCTGAAACAGGAGGAAAGGGGACAGGGCACAACCTTTAAAAGAATGACATAGCCACAGGACATGAGAAAAGCTGGTTAGAACCAATTAGGTCCAAGATGGCAGAAGATTCGACTTCCAGTGGACTTTGAGTCTCATTATACACTCATTGTAATACATTAGCGTATGCTAAATGACACACCCACAGGTGCCATGATAGTCCTGAGGCCAACCATAAAAGGTCAAAAAGTGGGAGGTGGCCCAGTTCCTGGAAATCTCCACCTCTTCCCTGAAATAGTTGGAATAATCCTCCCACTCATTAGCCTATGAAATTATCCAGCCCAGAAACTAACCACCTCATATTTCAGGGCCTCTTGCCCTGTGAGATGGCCCACACTCTCTGGAGTGTATTTCTCCCAAGGCTGTTCTCACCTTTTGAGACAGACCACATTCTGTCTATGGAATGTGCATCTCTCTAAATAAATCCACTTCTTAACCTATCACTTTGTCTCTCACTGAATTCTTTCTGTGATGAGACATAACGAACCTGAGCTTCATTAAATCCTCAGACCAGGGGTGTGATCTCAATTAAAAGACAGTGGGTTCAAGTCCCCTGAGTTGTGGGGTTTCAGATCTACACTCTTAAAGAGGATAGAGGCAAACTTTGGGAAAGAAGAAGTTAAGCTGTGATGCAGACTCAAAAAAGACCTCAGCCAATCCCATAATGAGCTCTGAAACTGGATAGCTGTCCACAGTTTTCCTAAGTTGGGGGAAGAGGGCTAGGCTTCTATGCCCCTGCACTGACCAATCCTTGGATGCAGGCTGCTCCCAAGGAAGAAGGTATGGTGAGGAATGAGGTGACTTCCGGTAATTTTCAGAGATATCTGCCCACTGATTGTTCTTAGCCAGCTGCATTCCAGCAACTGGCAAAATAAGTCCTTCAGTCTACGATGTACCTTATGCCTCTCTGATGCATAACTTCCTCTAAATTTAGTTAGCAGCCCCTCTGTGATTCTGGAGAGCCCCTTTTCTGGGGGAAAATTAAGAAATAAAGGTAAGTGGAATAGACTTGATAACGATACCAAGCAGGACCTTCTGGAGGTCCTGGGCACAAAAGTCTTTCTGTGTCCCCCATTTCTTCATTACAGGAAATAGGCTTCATTCAGCCTCCATGACCTTCCCTGAGTTCCAAAGAGCAGGTTCAAACATTTGCTGATTAGGGAAGGGAGGGGATGCGAGACAAGGGAGGAACAGTCAGAAGAAACAATAGTACAGCCTTGGGGCAGGGTCCTGGTTCCCCCTCAAGGGATACACATAACAATATCTTTGAGCTGTTTTGCAGATACTGAAAGCCCCACCAGGTGGGAGAAGTTAACAGTGTGTTGTCCACAAGCACGTAGAGCAGTTAGAACCAGAAGGTTGTTGATGCCAACTCCCACTTAGCTCACCACCAACCAGTCAGAAAAATGTCCATGAGCTGATAATGCCCTCTTCTTTGAACCATTACTATCAAACTCCTCATTACCCCCTCCAGGTCAGGACACATACTTGTGAGGGCATAAACCCGCTACGGTCCCCTAATGCCTGGCAAAGCAATAAAACTATTTTCCACTTCACCCAAAACTCTGTCTCTGAGAATTAATTCGGTGTTGGATTACAGATGCCAGATTCAGCTTCAATAACCCACCAGTGAAGATGTTCTTAAGGCTTCAACTGATCATTATTGTCCCCTTCTTCTACTACCTAGAGTCTCCTCACCTCTGGCTGAACCTCTGTAGTCTCAGTGGCTTGCAGGGCTGGCATGATCCAGACCTTCATCTCAGGGATCTGAGTCTCTAATTACCAAGCTCTTCTCAGGCACTGGCTGCGGAACTTGTCCATTTTCCTTCACAGATGGGCAATGGGGTACCAAGAGATGCCCAAAGGATCACCTGCTCTCTGCTCCCACTGTGTAGCAGCAACCCTACTTCCTGATAATCAGGGGCAACTACCCCTGCTAAGATAGTGATTCTTCTTTTAGTGTCCTGGTCTCTTGGAAATCATATAAATAGAAAATATTTGTAAATGGAAGTCTTCTTCCGAATTACCTCTTTAGAGCCAATATTTCTAATCACTGAGAGCCCAGAGTTATGGGGACAGAGAGCACAAATTCCCCAAATGGGCTGGGGATTATTTTTCTATCATTTGATTTCCAGATCTAATTATTTTACTTTCTGGGGACACAGTTAGAACATGTAATGTGTCCTGAAGGATAGCATCCTATCCTCAACATTTACTATCTGCAAGCTGGTTCCTCTGATGAACATTCAAGAAGCCATTTCTTCTCTCTGTAAAGACAACAGCTTCTGGCTGAATAGGAACCAATATCATGTTTGATAAGATATCAGGCTGATCGAGATAGCTTCAGACTATATTTTGGCAAAAGGCAGGAAAGTCAACATAGCCTTGGATCAACTCTGTCAATGTAGATCGTTGGCTGTTCCAAATGATAGTACTAAACAGTTTCTGATCTGGCATCCTGCTGCAGCTTGGAGCCAAGCTGCCCCGGGGGCAGGGCGGGGCCGGGCAGGTGGACAGACACACAGACCCTCGGACCAGGGACCGCAGCACCACCTCCTTCTTCCCTTGATCCATTTTTGACAAGAATGAAAAAGAATGCATTCATTAGATCAGTAGCCACATACCTCATACCTGTAGCCACGTTAATCCACTGCAATTAAGGCTACTACTCTACTTGGTTGAAATTTGTGGCAGTTGACTCTTATTCTCCAGGATTTCTCTGTCTTTTTAGGATCCATTTTGATGAATTAAATTGAGATACAACAGAGACTACTATTCTTGCATTCTATAGGTTTTTAAGGGATAATAATATTTGTTTCCTCCCCCTCTCCCACACCAGCTTCAAATATGATATTCTTTTAGTTACTGACGTTTTCTGGAGAGTGGGAACACTCTCCTAGGCTTCCTCTTGGCTTTCCCCACTAAGATAGTTTTTATCCAGCAGGACAAGGAACAGATGGTTGGATTCCAACAACCTCAAAGTATGTCCAACCCACTGAGGTAACTAGAGAAATGATTATCAGATTGACTTTTGGACTCAGCAAAATCACTGTATCAGTTAAGATTCAATCATAGAAACAGAAACACAAGAAGTTATATACAATGATGAATTTATTTTAAGACTTTAATATTATATAGTTTTAGGGCTGGTTTAATACTCTACATAAAATTGTTGCTTCTGTAAATCGTTCTGTGGCCTGAAGTCAACAAGGTATTAGTTGGAAAGGAAATATGGACAGAATGGGTAAAAGCAAGGACAGACTGGAGTGTGTGAAGATGAGTTGGAATCCACAAGGGCACATCAGAACTCTTACTGATGACTCCTTGCCTCTAAGAATCCAACTGCAATCAGGTGAATGACCTGCCTGAGGATCTGGTGTCGTTTCTCAAGGAGCTAAACTTGCTCATGGCCTGGGAGTCAGAAAAACAATGGCAGCAAAATCAGCCAGAACTGAGGGAAGTGAAAATGACTACTTGCCCACACAAGCAAGGTCAGCCAGCAATGAAGTGACAGATGTATGAGCTGCAAATGCACCTGGTACCTTGTACTAATCTTCTGAGCACAGAAGGACACGGCTGCTGCTTCACTTACGCTTTCCCAATTCATACAAACAAATTTTCTCTTGTGGCCTGAACTAACCCAGAAGTTCAGGGAAGGGAATTTTTGTAACATAATTTCAGTTAGTTATTTTGAAATGAATCCACCACACTCATTGCGGGCTGATCCAAGGCCATGGCTCTATTTATTATCTAGCTTCCCTATGCTACCATTCTAACAGGGGTCCATGAAGATGCTTCAGGTTTCCAGGTATCAGTGTCAAGCAAGAACCTCTTGCAACAATGCCAAAATGCTTGTTTATTTTCCTTCCTCCAGGGAATGTTTATCTGAGTAAATGGCCATAGGTCTGTTTGGAAAAGGACTGGGAGAATCCTTAAAATATGTACCTGCTATAGAGATATAGGGCCTGTCTGTCCTGGGGGCTCTTTTTCAGTCAATGAATTCTGGGTTAGAAAATAGACCCAAGTCTGGGAACTTGGCAAGATACTGCAATTTTAAAAATTTGTTTGGCAACCCTCAGCTCATCATCTTGGTTTCTTCCTTCCTCCTTCTTTCTGTCTCATTTTTCTCTTCCTTCTCTCCTTCCTTTCTTCTTTCTTTCCTTCCCTCCCTCCCTCTCTCCCTCCCTTCCTCTGTTCCTTCATTCTTTCTTTTTGGTTGCATAGATTGAAAAATACCCTTGTTGGCTATTCATCTTGTTACCCCTGTGGTCTCTTTGGGTCTAGTCACCATCTCCATAGCTCTTTGCAGATCAAGCCCCTTTAGGTACTACTGTAAACTTGGTGCTCATTAAAATGCTTGTGCTTGTCTGTATCACCACTCAGCCTCCATGATTTTAGGGTTCTTGCCAGGAGGCTAACCTCTGTATCCTAGTAGGTTGTTTCCATATTAATATAATCTCCCTTATTCAGCTTTTTGTTATGTCCCTCCTTGATCCTACTCCCTAGAATCCAGCTCTAACAGAACCAACCTCCTAACTGCTGGCATTATATCTCATTATGTTGGAGATATAATTCCCCCTTATTCTCTCAGCAAGCCTAGCACTTCCAAGACCTGGCAATGTTGTGACTTAACCCTCAATATTGGTTTAGTCAACAGGAGAGGAGGAGGGGCTATGTCCTGAGGGGCATATGTCTTGTCTGGAGAAAAGGCCTTTGCTTGTCCTCAAGCAGTGTGTTCTCCTTACCAGAAAGAGTCCTACTCTTAACAGCAAGAGTAAGGCATTTCTGCAGAGAGTTCCAAAGTATTTGGGAATTCAAAATTTTCTATAGAAGTGCCTATCTCAATTTCAAGGTCCCATTTTTCCCAATCAGGGCCCTTACCCTGGTGTAGCTGACTTGCCTCGTTTGAGAATTTAACCTCTCTGGGAACTCTGCTTACACTTTTGACTAAATCGTGGGCATGGCTTAAACCTTCTCTGTCTTCCCGTCCATTATAGTGCTCTGAAGTTAGGATTTCTCCATCCCTTCTGTAACTGAATGCAACTCCTCTCATTTGGAAATTGCTGTGGCCCTGACCCTCCTTCATTGATCAGCCTTTCTGCCTCAAGGGAAATCAGATGAATCTCACTAGGAGCCCTCTATACTGGGTCACTGCCATAGCCCCTTATGTTCTTTGATTTGACCTTCATTGACTGCTGCATGCTCTTCCTTGGTCTCAGCTTCTAGTGTAAAATCATTGAAGATTCTGAGGTCTCTATTTGCGGAATTTCACATTACTTTCCCAGAAGCACCATTATGCCTGTGCTTAATCATAGACTGGTCTGCATTTCCTTTACTCTGATGTCATCATCCCATATTTTTCAGGAAAAAAAAATTTTTTAAGTTTCAGTACCTGTATAGATTTTTCTTATTTTTGAGAAGTGTTTCTCTGGGCAATTCAGTGGGATTGGAGGGAAAGAAGAGACATAAGTTAAAAAAAATCATCTCACATAACCAAGTTGAAATGGAGGTCATATCACACTCAAACATGGGGTTATGATAAACTTCACTATTAATATATTTGATGTGTTTTCTTTTTTCTAAGTCACATTCTTTCTGTGAACTGGGGCTAGGACTATTCTTACTACTGCTATAAGATTAGGGTATATATCTTCTATTCTCCACAGAGATATAAAAGTTACCTGTTTCATATTTTAAATGATGGTTTGAAAATTATTTAAATAGTGACTACTAAGTAAAAATATTGATCTTTTAAGAAATCGGGAGAATGTGGTGAGGATGAACTGTCTGTATACAAAGAAACTCTAAAAATGAAAAAAATTGCAAAATGTGATTAAAAAAACACGTGCTTTCAAATCTTGGCAAAAAATATCAGCTAAAATAGCTGCGATAATTGAATATAGTTACTAAAGAGAAGTACATGGAGAGCAGGGGAGTGACGGGATGGAGGACTGCAGGTTTTCACTTTACACCTTAAGTATAATTTGTGTTTTAAACGATGTATACATGTTACCCTGATAAGAGTGAAAATAAAATAAAACCTAGTAGAATTCTATACAAATAAAATCACTGCACAGACCTACTAGAGAATGGACTTGAGGATATGGGGAGGGGGAAGGGTAAGATGTGACAAAGTGAGAGAGTGGCATGGACATATATACACTACCAAATGTAAAATAGATAGCTAGTGGGAAGCAACCGCATAGCACAGGGAGATCAGCTCTGTGCTTTGTGACCACCTAGAGGAGTGGGATGGGGAGGGTGGGAGGGAGGGAGATGCAAGAGGGAAGAGATATGGGAACATATGTATATGTATAACTGATTCACTTTGTTATAAAGCAGAAACTAACACACCATTGTAAAGCAATTATACTCCAATAAAGATGTTAAAAAATAAAATAAAATAAAATAAAATAAAATAAAATAAAATCACTGGTCTTAATAATATAAAAAATGTTACAAAGAAGCTTTAAATGTGAATGAAGGATACCAGGAATTAAAACATTTAGGTTAAAAATTTACATGCCAAATTTATGTACAGTGTTTAAGTCAGCCTAGGGCATCTGTTTTAATTATTGGGACAAAACTTTCAAGCAAAACTACATAATTAAAGTGCAAATATGAGGCTCTTCCTTCAATCAGTGTCCAACTCTACAATTATTTGAAGATGTGCTAATTAATTTTGCTCTGGCCTCTAAAGACCAGCATTTTGCACACTCTATGTAAATTTAATTAAGTGACAATATAAAAGACACTCTCAGTATCTCTAAAATTATGAAATCATTTTTGAACACTAAGGAAGGACCACATTTTAGGGTTCTTTTTTCTCAATTTTTATTTAGAAAGTTCAGTGAAACAATATGGTATCACAGTTTAGAAATATTTTAATCTCACTATAATTTAACATTAAAAAAATCTAGTAATTTTTGATTTTCAACAATGAAATTTATAAAAATAATTTTACATTTATAAAATGAATCATTATTTCACAATAAATTATTCTTTTTTATTACCTGAAAAAAGGTTTGTGCTATATAAAAGCAATAACTTTGCTTATCAACATTTTGAAGGTATGCTGAAAACTTCAGTTCCCCTTTGTCCAGCATTTTTGGCAGTTAAGTATACAAAAATATTATATTACACATTCCCTGACCATAGTATTTAAAACAAATTGGTTAGCAATAATTTCTAAAACATGACTGTTTAGTAAATATATGCAGATAAGTTAGAAGGTTCACTGAAAATGAATTATATGTTTTACATTCTAAAGGTTTTTTTAATGTCTTCTGAGAGAACAACACAAAAAATTAAACAGAAAACTACAAAATATATTTCCATTTATAAAAATCAAAAGCATTCTTATTCATGAAATAGAGATACTAGCGTAAATTTTTTTTTTAAATGAGTTAATTTTTTTTTCTGTTCTCACTCTCTCTCAAAGATATATTTTGCAATTTCCAGGTACCAGCTCTGCAAGGAATTTTATTGATTCTATTAAATCAATGATAGCTTCTAAGCAATCATTTTTCCATTTTAAGAGTTAATAAGTTAGTTACAGTTAACAGAAGCTTTTTATTTGCAGGGTAAGTGGGGGGCTATGAAATCATAATCATAGAAATTTTGAAAGGTTCTGTAAAAATCATTTAATTCAGCCTCTTGCAGCTTGGAGAACCCTTTTTATATCATTAATAATTACTAAACCAGTTTTTCCCTGCTTCAGCAAATAAAGTGTGTGTGTGTGTGTGTGTGTGTGTGTGTGTGTGTGTGTGTGTGAATGAGAAAGAGAGGGAGGCATCGCTGTTTTTTGAGGCAGCCTGTCAATTGTTTTAAATAAGCTCCAGCTTTAGATAATATCAAATAGTCAAATAGTTTTGGGCTCCAGTGAACTATATTCCTCAGTCCACCGGAGTTTTTGAAAATATGCTGAGTCACTGATTTAAATTTGTCTTTGCTTTCAACATAACCTACCTGGTATATATTTTAGTTTCTTTAATCCGTTCAAAAGTTTGGTTTTTTTTTTTTTTTTTGGATTTGTTTTTAGGAGGAAGATTTGTTAAAAGTACAAAAGTGGTTTCTTATTCATGTTGCAACGAATTTACACTCATTTACATGTGAATATGTGTTAACAGATAACACAATGGATAATATTCAATCATCACTCAACTGCATATATTTAAAAACCACAGTAAGAAGCTCACATTTTCATTCTATACCAAAGATTTAATCTCCTTAAAGTCAACCAGACCTGGGCTTGAATATGGCTCTCCTACTTTTTAGGTTAATGAACTTTGGTTACATTATTGAAACCCTCTAAGCTAAAGGTTTCTTCCTTTACAAGAGAAAGATAATAATACCTCTCTTACAGGGTTGCTCTGAGGATTAAATGAGGCAATGCGTGTGTGACACAGATGGCTAATTTGTCTCCCGATAGCAGAAGCCCAGCGATGTACAGTTTTTGTTGGCACAAGGCTTTCTACCTAACACTCCCAGCCTCCCCGAGAACAAGATGTGGGCATGGGCTAAGTTCTAGTCAATGGATGTCTGCTTCTAGATTGTTTTAGGAGAGGGAAATAAATGTCTGTCTTGGTTGAGCCACTCTCTTAAGAGTTTCTTTTTTACAGTTTAACCTGTATCCTAACTGATAAAACTAACATGCTTTATTTTAACATACATCTTCAAATATAGGCAGATTTCAAGGAATACCCAGTCATCTATGGAATGTCTATTTATAATTTTCTAAACTTAATATAGGCATATTTAACTGTGGGCCAAAAAGATACTTCTTAGCCACGGGATATCCATAAGTGATTCTTCTTCATAGAAATATACCCTATTCTACAGTGACTGCTTTATTTTTTGAATTTGCAAGTTTAAAATTTATTTAAAAACTTGGTTCATTTAATATTAATCTGGGATTTCTGATCTACTGTTCACAGTCAAAAAAGAACACTTAGCTCTGCATCACATCACCATAAGCAATTATTTACAGATTTAAATTAATAATAAGACAACAAATGAAAGTAGTACATAAGATTCAACTGGTTCAGGCACAGTACAAGTTTATACTATATAAACATATTGAAACTCAGATATACATTGGTTGCATCTAAAGGTTTTAAACAATAGCAACAACAAACAAAATGAGCATATAAACAAGAAAACAGGATACCATCTTATAACAGCACCATGAAGAAGCCTTGGCTAAGAGTTTGCCAAAAGTGCTATCCTGAGATATTTCAAGACCAACAACTTTTCACATTTATGCAGTGCCGTTCAGAAGTAAACATATTCTCACAATTGCTTCTGTTTGGAGAGAGGCTGGTGTGAAATGACTGAAGCTTGATTTGCAACTATTTTGTACGGTTCTTGTCCAGAGCCTTGAGGTGGGGAAGGAAGTGGGGTTTCTGGAGTTGCTAAAAAAGAATCAGAGAATTGTATGCAATGGTGACAGTCACCTTGGCCCGTCCCATTAAGTCCTGCAGGACACCAATATGCATTACTTAATTTTGGATATGTTTTTAAAAGATCATATATAAAGTAGTGATTATAATACATTATCAGGTCATTGACATACTATTGGAGATGCACTCCCATCTTACTGTCCCAATTAGCATTGAACTAAATCATACTTAAAAATCTTGACAGTCACTTTAAGGTGTCTTCTGCCTTTCTTAATAGCATTTATGAACATCTGATTCTCTCATAAACCCAGCAGAAAAAAAGTTAAAATGAAAAGAATTAACAGAAAGCTAGTTTTTTTCCAAATCTTACAATATAAATTTTATATTGTAAATCAAAATTGCAATCAAAAAAGCACGTAAAATAAAACATATTTGGTTTAGATTTTACTAATTCAAACATTAGATGACATGAAAAAATTAAGGTAAGATAACTTTTCAAGTACTTTGAAATCTATGTTGTAGTTAAAAGCATCTAAAAAATACTGGCTTTGTCACTTCAAAGTTATTCTATTACAAATACACTTGGCGGTCCCTTCCCCGTCAATGCAAAGAGCACTGAGTAATTAAAAAAAATAAGTTACAATTTGAATACTTCATTGTCTATAACAGTTCTATCCTGGAAATAACAGTTGGTTATTGGTAGGTTGGTTTGCTTTCCAGGATAGAACTGTTTTTATAACAATTTTTCTATTGGCAAATTTTAACCATATTACAAAATAATCTAGAAGCCATTCTATAATTTTTAAAAACTTGAAATATTTTAGTACTCACATTATTATTCCATATATTTAACAGAACAAATAGAAAATGTTTAATGATCAGACTGAGGCATTGCAAACTTCATAGATTTTTTTTTCCCAGTTTTTAAAAATTCTATACAAAATGAGAACAGTCCCTTTTTGCCTGGTTTTCTTTAATATATTAACTTTATATTATTAAGTGTGAATTAGCAATTACTTAGAAACAATGTCTTTAGATATAATTTAATTGACAAAAGAATTACCAAATTTGCTTTAAAAATTATTCTTGGATATTTAGGATGGATCTAACACTCAAGTAGTCTGCTCTAAAAGACCAAGAAAATATGCATGAACTTAAATATGTGTGTATGCTTGTGTTTAATGTTTTGCTTTGTGTAAAATATAAACTGTTCCAAATGAGCACAAGCAAAGCAAAGTTTTCCTTTACAAATGAATTTCTTAAATATTATGTTGAGAGAGGGAAAATAAAAATAAAAAGTGTGATGATGTGATTCTAAAAAGATTAGGGTCAGCAAACATGCTTTTAAAATACTACAAAACTAGCATTTAAAAAGTAAAGGATTTAACCACCAGCAGAATTGTTAAACTTTCTTGTCAGTTGATACCTACAATGTTCAATGTGTTGTTAATGTGTTTTATTTTCCAAGTTTATGAATAACTGATCTCTAAGAGACACAACTTCATAGACTCCTTGGTATGGTATTGGGCTTGCCTCTCTCTGCTCTAGACTATTAATTAAATGAAAGTGGTAACATCTGCTTTGCAAGAATGGTCCCAGTATGGAGGTTCCTCAAAAAATTAAAACTAGAACTTCCATAGTATCCAGCAATTCCACTCCTGGGTATATATCTGAAGAAAACAGAAACACTAATTTGAAAAGATACATGCACCCCAATGTTCATAGCAGCTTTATTTACAATAGCCAAGATATGGAAGCCACCTAAGTGTCCATTAACAGATGAATGGACAAGGAAGATGTGAAAAAAAAAAATATATATAGATATATTTATATATATTGAATATTATATTATATATATATATATCATTTTTATATATATGAATATTACTCAGCCATAAAAAAGAATGAAATTTTGCCACTTGCAACAACTTGGATGGACCTGTAGGGTATTATGCATAGTGAAATAAGTCAAACAGAGAAAGACCAATATTGTATGTTTTCACTTATATGTGGAAACTAAACAATAAAACAAATGAATAAATATAACAAAGCAGAAACAGACTCATAGATATAGAGAACAAACTAGTGGTTACCTGTGAGAAGTTGGGGAGAGGGAAGGGGAAGACTCAAGAAGGGGATTGAGAGGCACAAACTACTAGGTATAAAATAAGATACAAGGATGTGATGTACAACACAGGAAATATAACCAATATAACCAATAACTTTAAATGGAATATAATCTATAAAAATATTGAATCACTATGTTGTACACCTGAAACCAATATACCATCGTAAATCAACTGTACTTCAAGGAAAAAACAAAAGAGAACGTTCCCAAATTAATGTCTTTCAACTACATTGGGACCCACAGATCAAATGTGCTATAGTATACATCATTTGTATTTTTTTCTAACATTTCATTTCTGCCTCTGTCATATACTCAAAGAACTTTGTGTTTCAGACACTATTTACACATAGATCTACCAGTGTGTGTAACTAAAGAACAGCAGTGATAGCATGCATTTCTGTGGCTTCTACTCTTCCTACCACTAGGTAGCAGTCAGATGGTACTCACTTAATTGTTGTCGCATTGCACTGAACATTTGGGTAAAACAACATTGTAGCTAGTTATTAAGGGCAATTGTAAATTCAGTAGGCAATGCTGGTACCCATAATAATTATATCACAGTAACTGAAGGCATCTCAGTGAGGTAGCTGGTTTAGTGTTCAGAGGCAATAGATCAAAAGTAAATCTGGAATTAATTAGTATGAATTCAGAAGCAATTAATTCTAGATATTTTTGTCAAATAGAGATTTTTTTAATCTCCAATGTGACATATAAAAATGAAATATGTGTTAAATCTGCAATAATATCAGATTAACTAGCAACCCGTAGTATTTATATAGTCATTTTAGTTCCAAAGAACTAAAGGAAGCCTAAGTAGCCCATGCTTTGCACAATTATGATATACACGAATGTCAGTTATCACAGCTTAGTTAAATAGCACCAGTCTTTCGAAAACATGGTTCAAATTTCAGTTAGCATGCTAACTCTAATTAACTGTGAGTATTGCATAAACTCACAAACTTCACTGCTAACTCTTCAGTCTACAAATAATTACCTAAAATAATAGATTTGCATTTTGATCAGTGACCAATCACATCACATCCTTCAGTCTGTCCATGATTATTCAATGAACATATTTCCTTCAGTTCATACACTGACAACAAACTGTGTAGTTGTGTTGCCTCCCCGTCTCCCTCTCAGTGACAAATCCACATGACAATTTGCAAAAATGGACAACTGAAAGAGAATTGGCCAAAAGGGGAGAACGTGCAGTAAAGAAACAAAAAGTGATAATGTTGGAAGTGAAATTCAAATCGAACAGGAATGGAGCTATAGAAGAAAGAGCTGACCATGGAAATGTTGACACTACCATTGTTTGAGTCCCTAAAAATTCAGCCAAGAACTTAATGAAGGAAAGCTTGTCAACAGGAATGAGGAACCAGTTGCACTGAAAAGGTTGAAGAGGTCCCAGAGGAAGTGAAACTGGCAAAAAAATTCACATCAAATGGATTCTCAGAGATATTTTAGGACATTAAAAATGCAAAGGATGAAATGTTGGAAACTGACCCAAACTTCCAAAAGAGTAAAATCCATCAAAGATGCTCACTTCCTCTTGTAAGTCATTAGAAGAGAACATGGCAAGCAGTGTTCAAACTACCCTTCATATTTTTTTACAAAAAAATAAAACACATTAATTCTCAGTGTTATTAATATTTTAAATTATGGTGCACTAAGCTTAAAACTACTATTTTTTTCTTTAGTTTCCCTAGACATTTATAACCTATAGCTAAAAGAGTTCTTGATGTTTTGACAAATATATTTAAAGATCACAAGCAATCATAATTTTCCTGTTGATTATTAAGATTCCTTTGCATGGTTCCACCTCGTAGAGTCATTTTTATGGTCCTGTACTACCAGGCAAAGCTAGGACATCCTGCATGTTCTTTTGTGCTCCTAAACCTATGAAGAAGAAAGATTTAGTACTCACATCTCCATTTCAGGGAGAAAAGTCATACCTAAGAAGAATAAGTGATTTGCTTCACAATCTCCCACAGTTAAATCTTGGAGAAGAAATTATATCCAATTTTTATAATTTCTGGGCACAAATAGATTCTTTCCCCAAATTCCACCTTTTCTCAGGTAATTAAGTTTAAGAAATATTATGTTTCAAAAGTAGCCCAGATACTTACAGATCTGGTCTGTATGAACCAGTGTTGACATTGGACCCAAAAGTATAGTTTGTCCAGTTAATGGATCTTGAGATAAATGTGGGTGCATTGGATGATGGAGATGGTTAGCCTCACTGGAAGCACCTACAGAAGACAAAAAGATGCTTGCATTAGTGATATTTAATCAGGAACAGCAAGTTTACCTTGGAACAATTGTTTTGATTGACAGCTTGAATATTGCTATTTTTGCAAAGTGCTTTTTGGGAATTCAAAAATAAATTAATAGAGCCACTGCCATGTTAAAGACAATGTCAGCTTTCACTGTACATTGGTTAGATTAATGTTGTATCATATTATGTTGTATATTAATAATGGACCTTCTGTGCAGTTTCCTGGAATCATTAGGTTTGCTGCCTGTTGTTAAGGCAATTCCAAGAATCACTTACCTTAAGTTTACAGTATTTGGGATCACCCTACTAGCATAAACAACTTTTATTTCAGAAAGATATCATTAGAAACACATTAAGCACTAGAAAACTAAAATTAAACTAAACTAAAATAAAGTGATTTTATAAGGAAATTTAATCTAGATCAGAATACAAAATAAGTGATTTTATAAGGAAATTTAATCTAGATCAGAATACAAAATAAATGATTTCTTAAGTTATTCCTGACATCTACTGCAGCAATGAAATCTCGTTTTTCCCTTTTCATTGTGTTGTGTCAGTTAATTACTTCAGAAGCACAATGTTTATTTTTAAAGTATTTATTATATATATATATTTTTGGTTATGTTGCAATTCCGACATCCTTGAGCTTTTAGAGTCGTCAAGGCATAGAAAAATATAATATACTCCAAGAAGTACTAACAATAGGAGATATAGTTCTATTTACCATATTTGGGAGGATCTGAAAATTGAGGAAAGAGGGACAGGGTAGAGTAAAGATGGTGGAGGTGAGTACCAATGGAGGGGAGGTTTGAATATGTTCAAGTATTTCTGTTCCCACCCAATGGGTTTTGCAGACTTTCTAAATGTAAAATACTGAGTTCGTTACATCATGGACAAAAGGTAAACAGGTCAAGTTGCTCTAAAGTACTGTAGTACGATGTTAATAAATAAAATAGAAATTCTGAAATATACTCACCACCCAGTAGCATCTCCTGAAGTAAGTTGTCGATTTTAACCATCCCAAAAAGTTTAACGAATTGTATTTGCTCAATCATTTGCCAAGTGACGCTCTGCAGCGTGGGCAGGAGCAAGAGCAGCTCCCCAAACCTGCCCCGGGAGTCGTACTGCCGGTCGTTGATGTAGTCCTCCAAACTCAGCTGCACTTGGAACCGCATGTTCTTAATCTTTACTGGATCACTTAGCCCTTTTGCGTCTAAGCAAGGAATAAAAAGGGCAATCTAAATACTTAACCTTACTAGAGTGTAACAGAAAATATTCTAGTATTTAAAAAGTAGTTTAATTTTCACTGCAATTATTTTTAATGGAACTTTGGAAACAAACCTGGATCAAAAAATACAATTGCCTTCAAACAAGCATATTCATTGTCATCGATCTGAATTTCTTGAAATGGTCGGACCAGCTCGTCTAGAACCCGGTTGGCCACACGGCTAATCTCAACTTCACAGCTGTTGCGGTGAATAATGTAATTGTTTCCTAGGTAAAAAAATAAAATAAAAAGATAAAATAATCACCCCCCTCACACACACAAAATTGTCAGATTTTGTTTCATTTTTTTACAAACCAATATTTTAAATGGTCTTCCCTTGAAGAAACAGGAATAGTACTTCCTCTTTCAAGAGCATTGTTAGTTATGTTAGAAAAACTTTAGAACACTTACAGGATCAATAACATTGATAATATGATCACATGTATTTTAACAGCCTTGGTCACTTGTGATAATACTAAAGTACAGACTAATAACAAGCTAATTATTGACAAGGGAGAAACAAGATACAATGATTAGCTTTCCACTATCTCAGTTATCTATTAGTGTTTTACTCATTAATGAGCATATTACAAAACCTAAAGAATCTCTCTTGCTTACGGTGAACTAAAAATGGCATTCCTTTAGTGGTCTAGGTGTATTTACATGTAACAACTACTGAGACACAATTTGAATAAGCCTAAGTAGACGAGGCTGATTTTTGAAAATTAGCATGTATAGTCTCATGAGTTGCCTCATTAAATAGTAAATTCTCTCTTCCTGGACTTGTTTAAGTAGAGACGGGATGATCACTTTACGGGGCTGTATTCAAAGGAGTTCAGAAATTGGACAGAGAACTGGACCACCTAACCCCTAAAGGCATTCTACCTTAGAAAGTCTCGGGCTATAATATGATACTATTATAGCTTCTAAAACATTAGAAAATTGGAAGCTTATTTTAGTCCCTAAAATAGCTGCTAAATTTTTATTTTCTGGTTTTATAAAAAACAGAATATTCTGACTTCTTTCACTGCAGGCAAAGACAATCCTCAGTATAAATAATAACATGCGCAAAATTATTCAAAAAATGTAGCCCTGCCCTTCTTATGAAAAGTTAAAGTACCTAAGTATTTAGGGTAAAACAATTTAGAACTATGTAGTAAAATTGCTTTGATTTCTATGTATATTGTATTCAGATTTATAATGAGAACAGTATTGTAGGGGAACTAAAAATGCAAGAGAAAGTTTAACAGAATTTAAAAGCAGTCATATCATGTGGTTTCGAATCCTGGCTCTATCCCTTACTTGCTTTGTGACCTTAGGTAAATTTTCTTGGCCTTCATTTCTTCATCTACGAAACAGGCTGAAAATAATAGTACATATCCCTCAGGGTTATTGTGAAGATTAAATGAGAGAGTGTATATATAAACATGTAAAGCACTTAAAGCAATGCATCGTACATAGTAAGTCCTCAGTAAACATTAGCTATTGTGATATTATGTTCAATTTATTTATATTTGGGACAAAATATCTATCACAGAAATGGAATAAGACAATTTAATCATCATTTCACACAGCCAGAGGGAGGTAGAGCTTATAAACATTAGAGGGATCTCAAATACCCCAACAGGAAACCTAACTTTATAAGTTAAGTAGGGGATCAGCGTACTTCCTTAATGAAGACACAAGCTTTTCCTTTGTCTCTTTTAACTCTCAGAATTTTTCAGACATTGTATCGTCACAAAAAAATTTTTTTAACTTGGGGTTCTGTAGCATATCATGGGCAATGAGATCATAGGAGATAAACATGTTCCTTAGAAGAGTATAAAATAATATATACTATAATTATTAGGTAGACACTGAGAGTGTATGAAACAACACTGGGACTCCGTAAGATGGTGACACAAATCACTAACTCTTTGTCCTGATATGATTTAAACATACCTCAATATTATGTTTATTGAGCAACATCTTTTATTTTTAAATCGTAATGCACCCTGAACATCCACTCTGAACTTCCCTGAATTAACGGCAAGGAAAAACAGGGCTTGAGTGAGGACCTGACCAACTAAGTCCAATTTGTGAAGTGACAGAACCATTTGGCAGTGCTACGAATGCCTGGTACATACAGAATAGGCCCCACGTAAGTATGAAGCATGCATAATTTTTTCTCAAATTAAAAAAAAAAAACTTACCCAAAAGCAAAATATCTTTATACACCATGGATCTCTTTGTAGCTCCAAGCAGTAAATGTTCCCCTGCGTGAGCTCTCAACAGTGCCACCTTAATGAAAAATTCCAAGTTTAACAATTAATTATAAAATATAATGATTAAAAGATTATATAAGCCTGATTAACTTAGTATTCTTTAAGACTGGGACTTTTTTTTTTGTTTTAACAACTACAATATTCATAGATTCTTGCCATGATTAAGGCTTCCATTTTTCTATTTTTAGCATGTCAACAGAGTTTTACTTTTCAAAATGTCTAAAAGTAACAAGTCAATACAATGGCAGCAAAAAAAAAGAAAAAGAAAAAGAAAAGCGGAACAGTTTAGTGTTTGGGAGTGAATGATGTTTGGGCATAGAGTCAAACAAACCAGATTTCAAATTCTGGCTTGGCCACTTACTCCTGTTTAACCTTGGGTTAGTTGACCAGTATGTTTGGGACTCATTTGTTTCCATCTATCAAATGGAGATAGTGGTAAAAATCTGAAAGTGTAGTCATGAGGACTAAAGGAGAAAATATATGTAAAACAAGATCTCTTATACATAATAATCTGAATAAACAAAAGCAAAACAAAGATTGGTGATATAGCGAAATGAGTATGGGGGATCTGGGTTCTGACGCTTTCTAGATTGAACCTTTAACTCTGCACTAAGCTCTCAAGGGAGCTCCATTGCCTGCTGAACATCACCAGTAGGAAGAATAGGAAGCATTTCAAATTTAACACATCAAAGTAATGCTTCTCCAACATCTTCATCTGCTTAGTAAATGGCACCGTCATCCAAAATGCTTTTTCACACCAAAAACAAGGGTCTATTTGGATCCCTCTCGAATTGTACAGCAAATTCTAGTGCTGCTTCTCCATTGCTACGGCCCCTGTCCAAGCCTTGGTCATTCTTCGCCTGGCCCACCAAAATACACTCCAAAGAGCTGCTAGGTATTCCTGCTTCCTTTCTGGTTCCTCCACCCTAAGTCCTTCTTGCCAGACCTTCTATGATGGTATCCTGTAATAATAATAATCACTTAATATCACTCCTCTGCTAAAAACTCTTCACTGGTTTCTTACTGTCCTTAGAATAAAACCCAGAAACCTCAACAGTGGCCTCACGTGAGGTTATGGCTCAATGCTTTGCCCCCCCTGCCCATGTCTCTGGTTTCATCTTACAACATCCCTTGCTCACTTTTCTCCAGGCACATTACGCCTGCCTGCCTCAGAGCCTTTGAACTTGCTGTTCCTGTACCCAGAATGCTTTCTCCTCAGATCTTGACATGCTTAGCCCCTTGCCACTCAGGTCTCAAGAAAAATCTTCTCTAATCCCCAATTTAAAGGATCTGTTACCACTCCACCCCCAGTCATTCTCCAACAACTCATCCCATTTCATTTTATAGAACTCTTCCCCACCTAGAATTATCTTACTCATTATCTGTATACTTTTATTGTCTGCCTCTCCCAAATAGAATGCAAATTTTATGAGAATAGTGATGTAATCTGTATTTTTACTGCCGGATACTCACAGTTCCTAAAACTGAACCAGTAATCCTAAGAAATATTTGTTTGATGAATACACTGGGTGAATTTAACTGATATATGGTTCAGTTTTAAAAACTGTTAAGTGGAGATTATAACACTTATGCCACAGAGCTCCCGAGAGTATTAAATAAAATAATGTAATATATAATGCATTTGAAACCCGAGTGCCTTATCCATAATAGACATTCACCAATCCATGGCTATTAATGTTATACTGTTAATATTAAAGTGTCAGTTAGTAAATGAAAACTATTATTGACAAGTTACAGGATTTCAATTTCCCAATTTTTAAATCATTGTCTTCATACATGTCAGCAACTTTAAAAAAAAAAAAAGAGTGGTAATAAAAATATAAAACTGATAAATAACATAACCCTACTTATATGGCTTGGGGTGAGACAAGTAAGTTTTAGCAATTTAGCATTATTCACTCTGAAATAACCTTCTGAGACAAGCTATCTTTACGATATGTCCACAACCATGACTCATACCGGGAAGGGAGTTACAGAACATTTTAAGAATGATTTCAGATTTCAGAGTATTTTCTTTTTGTAACCAGGTGAAATGCTCTCCTAGAAATATAACTGCTAACTTGCTGTGATCACTTATTTTCTGGTTATATAAATATTTTGCCCTTCTTTGATTTTTAAACAATCATGTACCTTTCCCTTTGATTGTTTCTTTGTTTTTGTTTATCAATGATAAAGAGCATTGGTCAGAGGGTATAAAAATAGACACTGGTTATATTATATATCATACTTTATTTAACCTGGGGGAACTTGAAATTTTCAAATTATTTATGTACAGAATATTATATACTACTTAGAAGAATTAAAAATGAATCTGAAACTAATAATCTAATCTTTATAGACTAATTAGAACATTCAACTTCTTAACTACTTTTTTTTTTATTAAGAAAGTGGATTGCTTTATTAGAAACAGTGAATATAAAAAGGAGATTGATTTCAGGTAAGAACTCTTTAAAAATATTTCGAGACTATACAAGTAAAAACTTTTTACAAAGATGTTTAGCATTCATTTTCCCTTGGTTCATTTTAAAGAACCTAAATATTTTATTTACTTAAAGACATCAAAATGTTAGACTGCTGGTGAGTTAAGCTCCTTGAGATAATTCAAAATATCAAATATCTCAATTTTTGAGAACTTATATATTTGATGCTAGTAATTAAAACATTATATTATATTGATAAACATTTTTTTTTTACTGATTTGAATACAGTATGTTGATAATCTGAAGTGTAAGGTCACTTGAGAAATGAGATCAGCTAATTTTTCTAATGTTCAAGTTGTATTTTAGCCACCAAGTTCTGTTACAATTCTACAGGTTCAAAGAAAAAGTCAGATTAAGTCTCATCAATGCCCCTACTGCTGGTCATTTTTATGGGTAACTCTAGCAGTTTCCCCCTCCCTCTCAAGTAGTCAAGGTTAATAGACCTGTTAACACTGATTAAATGGCAGTACTTTCCAATATGTTTACATTTACAATAAATAATGTAATAATAAATATAAAACAGATAAACTTGAAGGTTGCTTACAGGTTAATTTATCAGACAAACTCCAATGTGCATAACCTTGCAGAAAGTCTGGGGAAAATTAAGAGTTCATAAACTGTGAAAGGTAGAGACAAGTATCTTAGCTACTTCTTTAAACATATTGGAAAGTGAACTTTTAGCTATTAACTAAAACATCTTAATATACATATGACAAAGTATGAAAATATCTATATTAGGAAAAGATCACTACATCTGAATTCTATTTTCAGGAGATTTCAGAACACAATTCTACAGACTTTTTTTTTTTTTACCAGATTTATACTTTTTACACGTCAATGCTAGAATAAAATTGACAACATGAAAGGCACAATTTTATATGTTAAGTGCATAAAAGTGCCTACAAAGACACCAACACAACCTGGGTGGTTTCTGTCTAGAAGTGGCCTGGTATTTCTGAAGAATTTTATATGCACCTTTAGTAAACACCAAGACACAATGGGGTACCATTTGCCTTCCAGACATTTATTCTTCCAATACTTCATCTCACAATGGCAGTTATCTACTTACTACCTGTCTTTCTCCCTTACTTAAGCTTTTTAGACCTCAGGAGGGAAGAACATAGGGTTGATCAACCCTCATCCAATCAATAAATTTGTAAGACCCCTAAAATAGAATTTAAACAGTCTGTCTCTCAACAGACTGTTTAACTTCAAGGAGAATGAACAAGAAAACCAATCTTTCTCTCATAAGATAATTTAACCTTTGTCAAATATAGTAAAACTACTTCAAATATAATTAAAAGAACTGAAAAACTTAGCAAAGTTCAAAAAACATTTTTTTTAAAGCATTCATAATCTCTTCAAATTATACCTGATCATCCAGTGGTAACTCACAAAAGGCAGGAATATATTTAGCCCATTCCACCAAGACTAAGAGCTGCTGTTTCATGGATTCACAGACATCACCAATACTGGCAATTTTCTTAATATTTATGTCAGTGCTTGCACCAGGGCTTGAGACTGAGATCTAGCATTAAGAAGAACATTATATTAATTCATCACTGAACATAACACAAGACCACTATTTCTCTTTTTTCTACAACTGCAATAAGTAAGCACCATTGAAGTGGGCACTATCATTGTCACAGTATCTTGAAATATACTAAACATGTTAAAATTGAGAAATCAAATACGTATCAATTCAAGTTAAATTGAGAACATTCACTGCATAGCACCATGGTCTGGGAGTACTATCTTATTTTCTGGCCAAACCTGTAAAATAAGTTACCACAACTTTCAGGGAGCTTCATAATTCAAAATGACTACACAAAGAGCTATGGAGTATCCACATGAACTATGTTGTATGATTTTATTTTTAATTGAAGATGATAGTTCCACTAAGAAAGCCCATCTTTAATTTGCTGTAATTTATGAAGGAAAGTTTCCGTTGGATAAAGTTTACCAACTGAGGAGAAAAGATTTAGATGAGAAGTCAGACTATTTATGCTGCTGCATTTAATGGAAGCCCACCCAAATAAAGTTAAGAAACCAACCTTTGACTCAGCAAGTTGAAAATCTTAATGTGTAATGATAAATTTTTTAAATGATGTATAATTTTGAACTATCTAAGATATAAGTAGTGTTCAAATGCCTTTCTTCTGAAAAAAATCACTTTCTAAAAGTTCTTCTAAACTTAATTTTTGAACATGTGTGTGTGTGTACGTGTCTTTCTGCAGTGTATCTCTATTTCCTCACAGTTCCTTTCAGGCCATTCTCGAAATACTTTATAGGACCATCAAATAATCTTCAAGTAATGATGATGATAATGGTGAGGTTAACTTCATCATTTACCCTTGTGTTATCAAAAATGAAAGTAGTTGCATTGACTCATTATAGAACCTGATTAATAGCTATTTCGTTGTTTGCTTTATAATAGAAAAATACCATTAACATTTCTAATAGGGGCATTGGTAAGATAAACTTTCTTCAGAAGGTTTCTTTATTTGATTCTTAAGTGATTTACTTTTATTTATATAACTAATCACTTATAGTTTTAACTTTAGAATTGATATCCTCATTCTAGAAATTTCAAATAATAAAGTTTCTCCTGTGTTTTCTAAATTCTGGTTCTTCCCTTAAATACCTGTTTCCAAAGCAGATGTTAAGGTGAGTTCTTGAATCTAGAAGTCATTTTCAAGGAAGGAAGCTCTAATGATAGGCCTCAAGTAAACACCCCCAAAGCTGTGATAACTGATTTCCAGATTCAATCAATAAAACAAGATACTGTCCCCAGGGCATTGTGCTATGCATTAAGTATTTTAAATCAACCTTGCAAACAAACTTTTAACACTCTTAGACTGAAATGCATTTCATTTTTCCATTTAAAAAGTAGGAACTCGCCCAAGAAAAGTCAAAATTGAGTCAACATTCCAACTAATATTTTCAAAGTAAAATTCTTCAATTTGCATAGGTGTCATTTATTATAGTAATGAGCACATTTGAGTGAACTTAAATCATTTTAGTATTAGGCCTAAATAGACATCTGATTCTATTAAACAGGGCTGGATGCTGGTGCAGCAGTAATGCAGCAGTACCTGGCGAGACCGAACTTCTGCTTGTGCCAGTGTGTTAATGGAGGGGATGTTGCTGCCATCAAATGTGCTTCTTCTCGTGCTGATTCTATCACGTTCGTTTTGCACAGCTAGGGGAGCAAATCACAGTATTTACTGGTCAGTTTTCTTCAATATATGTCAGAATATACAGTTTGAAGTGAAAACAACATTACTATAAAAGGAGAAATGGGATGCCTCTAAAAGACCTTGGAGGGGGGTGCTTGAGGCAGGGAGAAAAGTATGACTGAAGGTATGTTTCATTCTGTACCATTTTTAAAGTAGGAAGAGCCAGGCTTGTCACTAGAGCTCATAAAATATTGCCTTTTGGGACTTCATGATGGCACGCATGTTAGAAAGTGTTGGGTCAGTCAGTTCAGCCATGCTGTAGTTTTACGAGGTTGGTTTTCCATTCTCTCAAAGTTAATAAAACCATAAGATAACTAGAGGAAGAGAACAACCTGTGAGATTGACCAGGTCAAAGATAAGAGTGTATTCACTGTCAGAAAATATGAGTCATACATTTTGAAACTCCCATTTTTCTTTTTCTTCTAAAGCACTAGCAAAAATGGAAAGTAAATTTATTTAGTTAAGGTGATTTTCAGATGGCAATCCTATGATCTCTTATGAAACAATGTCCTCAGGACAGTTTACAAACACTAATAAGGCAAAAATTGCAGCACGTAGGGGTCTCTCTTGAGAACATTGAGATTAGAATATCAGCATTTTGGAACAATGAAGAAATATTAAGTATTTATATGAAAGTTTTCTAAGAAAGAGATCTCTCTGTTTCAGAAAGGAAAGAAAAGAATAATGTGTATCCCCCAATTTTTTATCGAAAACTAAATTTTTAAAAATAAGGAAGAGGGAGAGGGTTAGTACGAATTTGTATACTTGTAATACATAGAATAATAGAAGTCAGATGTCAAAGTTGGATTTCAAACCTTAAAAGGTAAAATTATCTTCTCTTAACCAAAAAGAATGGAAACAAAGTCTGTAGCCCCTAAATTATTTACACTAATGCTCTATCCAATTCTGCTGGAAAGATAAGACATTAAACTACCAGAAATTTTTTCTGTAATTATTCTTTTATTAAAGAAATTCATCAATTTCTATGCCAAAATCTACTATCTAACCAAACTTACTATTTAACTATCAACTCCACTAATTTGAAAGAGAAAATATTAAACTTCTTGCCTTTAAGAGTGAGTAATCTCTAGTTGGAGTGAATCATTAATATTTTATTTTTAAATCATATTTACTGGTAGCTTACTTCCTCTCTCTCCCTTTTTTTTTTTTTTTTTTTTTTAGCAAATATTGTCATTGACTTTCAGCCTAAACTGACTCATTTGGAAATGTATACATGGAGGTAAAAAAATTAAAATATAAGTTATGCTTTTATGAATTTCATTTACATGATCGATCTTTAGAAAAATGCTAAAAGATATTGTGAACATTTGTAATTATCTTGCAGCTACCTTTTTTGACATAAAACCATATTTATATACGTTTCCATCTAACTAACCTTAATATTATGCTATTAGTGTAAATAAGAAAAATATATCTACTTTGAAAGTTAAAACTTACTTCCTAATCTATTTAGGAAAAATTAATACATTATTCTATGAACAGTATAAGATATACTTTCACTGTTTTTGAAAATAATTTAATTTAGCAAATTGTAAAACTCTTAACGGAATTGTAGAATTGTGGTTTGCTTTTACATTGGTAGGAGTGAAGCAGAGGTTCAAGTAGAAATGAATGAAGATAATTGACAAAGCAGGTAATTAATCCCATAAACTACCAAATAGGCCACTAGAAATAAGTCATGTTGAAATGAAAGTGTTTTTCCTTTAACTTTGTGAACTTTATTTTGCCTTTTTTTCTGAGACTAGCAACTGAATGAAATGAATGGAATTTTTGTCTCTTGAAAATACTGAGTGACAAAGAAAAAAACTATGTTTAAGATAGGTTTGATATTTTTCACATATCTGATTTAATTTTTTAATAAGATATGAAACAGTTCTGAAAAATATCTCTTTGTATGTGATAGTGATAGGGATAAGCATGTGACAAAATAATAAACAGAAAATTGTATAGCAGCTATTCCCTGCCAAACATTTAAATATGCTAAACACATTTGTTTTGCTAAATTAACCATAGTTAGAACATAGGATAATATAATTAGATTATTTAATATGTTCAAAATGAAATTAGTGCACATTAAAATAGAGCATCTAGTCCATTGTCTCTGTCTTTGAATAGACTATAAGCTCCCTGACAGGGGGGATTATTTTGCTCAGTATGTTCACTACTGAAACCTCAGCACCCGCAACAGTGTTTGGAGAGCAGCAGTGCTCAATAAATTTGTTAAATAAATAAATGAATGCATGAAAAGTCAATGTTCAGTTAATATTTATGAAATGAATAAAGATATTCAGTTGTTAGTGAGAACAAAAAATCCATTTAAAATTCATTTATAATTGCATCCTATTCATATATTTTGCCATTTAGCTTTTGAACAAGACATTGGAATATTTTTTCAGACAATAATTTTCTTGCCAGGGACTACGCAGTAGTGGATAGAACATGTCAAATTGGTCAGCAGGTAAAGACTGGCTCTACCACTCACCAGTGGGTACCAGTGTCCTTGAGTAAATTCTTAAACTCGAGGAACCACAGATTCTTCACTGAGGATAATCAGAACTCATGTAAAGGTTATTGTGATTAAATGAGAACATGTGTGTATAACACTTTTCATCAATAATGTTAATAATCATTATGTTATATATTATTACCTTCTTTTTTCATTCCTGCTCTAAAGCACTTTCTTAATCGACAGTATCTACATTGATTCCTTTTGTCTTTGTCAACAACACATTGCCGACTGAACCTACAATGCCAAAAAAATATATTAGTTTGCAGAAAACTGTTATTTATCAAAAAAAGCAAACAGACTTTAAAAAGTATAGTCAAATTTAGATCAACAGGAAGAATGTATAAGAACAATTAGCTATGACTTTTCTAATCTCATGATCGACATGAAAATACAAGCCTCATCTCTCATGCAGTCTTTCTAATAAAACAAAACTGAACGATATCTCACTTTTGGCCAGTATCCATGATCATTTCTATCTTGAGCCATGAAAGCCAAACCTAGTTTAAAAATTCTGGCATACAAATTCTAATGCTTACTGCTAAATGATCTCAGTGTGATAAGGAACTTCACTCCTCTGAACTTTCATGCTTTTCTCTATTTAAAAATTCTTCTATTAATTTTACATCATATCCAATTGGAGTTTACTCTACATTCCAAATTACATATCAAGAGGCAATTGAATAAAGTATAAAGAGTAGAGTCTCTGAAAAATTAGGTACTACTTCACACCCACTAGAGTGGCTATAATCAGAAAAAACAGACAATAGCAAATAATGAGGTTGTGGAAAAACTGGACCTCTCACACATTGTTAGTTATAATACAAAATGATGTGCTGCTTAGGAAAACAGTTTGGCAGTTTTTCAAAAAGTTAAACAAGAGTTACCAAATGACCCAGCAATTCCACTCCAAGGTATACACCCAAGAGAAATGAAAACATATATTCACACAAACACTTACACACAAATGTCCATAGCAGCGTTATTCATAATAGTCAAAAAGTGGGGACAACCCAAATGCCCATCAGCTGATGAACAGATAAACAAAATGCAGTGTACCCACACAATGGCATATTACACCTGGCAATAAATAAGAATGAAGCGCTGATACATGCTACAACATGGATGAACCTTGAGAACACTATTCTAAGTGAAAGAAGTCAGACACAAAAGGTCACATATTGTGTAATTTCATTTATATCAAATGTGCAAAAGAGACAAATCTATAAAGACAGAAAGTAGATCAGTAGTTACCTCATATTGGTGGGGAGGGAGTTGGGGGGAATGAGGAGTGACTATTGAAGGGTACTAAGAGGTTTCTTTATAGGATGGTGAAATATTCTAAATTGAATGTAGTGATGATTGTACAACTCTGTGAATATAATAAAAAAATGAATTGCATACTAAAAAAAAAAAAAAAAGTACAGTCTCTGGAATTAGACCTGAGCTTGATTCCCAGGTCAACATTCACTGTCTATAGAACTTGGAAATGTTATTTAACTTTCCAAGTTAACCCACAATTGTAAAATAGGGAAAACCTGCCGTCACAGGTTGTTAACTGAGCATACTTAAAAGACTATGAGATCAGCAAAACCTGAGCTTAAAAAACCTTTCTGCCTCTAAACTTACATCAATATAATATTTTCCAAATGGAAAATCATGGCATTTGCTTAATACCAATACATGTAAAGAAAGCTAAGTTGGCAGCAGTATTCATGATGGGAAGGTGGGAGGAGTAAAGCCATACATGTTGTTGGAATAGTTTTTAAATTTCCAAAATTTGTTATGGGAACGTTTCTTTCCCACTTTTCTCATACAGGAAGGGTGGAAATCTTGAAATCTCTGTGTGCTGACATTCTCTGACTCTTAAAAGTTCTTGTTGGGGCGCTCAACTCAATATTCTGTAATAAGCTATATGGGAAAAGAATCTGAAAAAGAATAGGTATATGTATATGTATAACTGAATCACTTTTCTGTACACCTGAAACTAACACAACATTGTAAATCAACTATGGTCCAACATGAAGAAAAAATTAAATTAAAAAAAAGTTGCTGTCGGATTTAGTTGCTTGGATGGCCATTTTTCATATACATATATATATATTTCACCTTCAACAGAACACATAACTTAAAAATTGTAAAAGATAGTGTTTACATGTTATTTTGTATGTATTTTAGTTATTAATCTTTTAGAAGCACTCAATATTTGGTGTAATCATAGAGAAAATGCTTTTGATGAAGGAAATCCACTTGATTACTTTACACCTCTTGAGTTTGGTTGTATATAAAAGCAAGAACACACTCTTTTTTGTTTACCAAGAAGGTTTTAAAGTAGATGATTTACATTTTTATACCTACTTTAAGCTCTCCTAAAAAAATTACTAGAGAACACTAGTTAGATATTTGGGAGTTATATATTAACTTTTTCCACATCCCTAGAAGTCAAATGGCATCATATTGTAAGAGAGTTAACTTCTTCCCAAACATCCAACTTGTTCCTAAAACACCTTAACAATCCTACACGTGACTTTCAGAGACAGAGCAGACACATATTTTTCTGTTAAAGTCAGTCATTTTTTAATAACCCATATTTAACACAGATATAATCTGTATTCAAGAACTGTCATTCTAAACACTCAAAGGGAAATATCTGACCCTAAATCGTGCTATGATGTTGACTTTTTTTAAAAAAGCCTACTAGAAACATGTGATACATAAAATATAAATACATTTTAGACAAACATTAAATTCAATTACAAAATTGTGGCACGAGAAATACATCTAAAATTTTAGAGCTGAAAATTTCATTTTATTCAGTAACATCAACAAGCTACCAAAATCATCTGCCTTTTTATAATTTTGTTCCAAGACTCAGGACATGATGACGCTAAAAAGATAAGCAATATGCAGAAAAATACACGCATTGTGAAACCATTTAAATACAGATTTACGTATGTCTATTGGTATACGAACATGTGGTGAAACAATAAAGAAACACAAGGAAAAGACAAACACCAAATTTCAGATGGTATTTACCTCTGGGAGAGAGGGGAGGAAGAGAAAGTGATAGGGGAGGTGTCCACTGGAGGCTTCAATTATATTGCTCTAAACTGGGTGGTAAGCATGTGGATTTTTTAATATACATTTTATAAGATGTTATGAAACTAAGATGTTTCATAAAAAAGAACCACCCGTGTGACTGCATGTGTATACACACCCACACACCCTCACTTTTCATGTCGTTCATAAATTTTGTTGTTAGAGTTACAGAAATTTGAAAGCTCTGAATTTTATTCCTGTACTTCTTGCATGGCATTTTGAAACACCTCTAAAGATCACCTTCCGGGAAGGAGCATTTCAAGTACCTGCAGGAATAAACGTGACTCTTGCGGATGCTGCGTCTGAAGAAGCCCTTGCACCCATCACAGCTGGAGGCGCCATAGTGCTTTCCTGTCGCTCTGTCCCCACATATAGCACATAGACAGTTGACACCGTTATCTGTGGTATTCATACTTGTTGTCTCTGGGACAGAACTATCTGTTAAAGAAAGAGAAAGAGGTAGAGTGCAAGTTAGTACTGAGTATTTCTTACATAAATTGGCCTACTAATTATTCATGGGAGTGAAATAGTCTCTTCCTCAGCTTCTTGGAAGCTCCACATCAGTGCTCTCCTTTTATCCACTGGCTGTTTCTGCCACACTCCATTCCAAACTCCCCACTCGTATTTTGGAGGATTAAAATTTGGTATACCACAGGGCTCAGTCCCTCAACTATACCCTTTCCCTAGGGAAGCTCATCCAGTCCCATGACATTAAATATCATCTGTATGATGAAAAATCCCCACATTTTATTTCTAGGCCCGATGTCTCCCACGGGTATCAGTCTAAAATGCCCAAATACCTACTGAACAACTTCACTTTGGAGTTTAATAAGAATTGCAAATTAATGTATCAAAAATAGAACTCTGATTTTTCTTTTTTTCTCCTAGAACTTGTTCTTCCTTCAGTCTTCCTTAGTCAGTCAATGGTACCATCTAGTACCTAAGGCCAATAATCTGGGAGTCTTTACTGAATTCTCGCCTTCGTTGCTCATATCCAATCCATGAGTCATATTTAAAATACATATCGAATCCATAACTTTTCAGCCTTTTACCATGGCCACCCTTATCCAATCGAACATAATCTTTTCCCTGGATTATTGCAATAGCTTCCTCTCTAATTTCTCGAATACTTCCACCCTGGTTCCCCTACTGTTTATTATCAGAAAGCCCGCAATGTGCTCTTGGCATAAGAAATTCACATCACATTAGCCTTCAGCATCCAACCCTTAGATAGAAAATAAAGCCTACACATATTCCCATGGCCTATAGAGCCCAGAGTGAAAAGGTTCCCTTCCCACCTCTCTGATCCCATTATCTGGCACTACTTTTCATCCTGTTCACTAGTCTCCAGTAATGTTGCCTCTTTTTTTTTTTCTCCTTGAAGTCTGTTCCCATCTCAGAGCCTTTACACTTGCTATCCCTTCTGCCTGGAAGGAAAGCTCTTCCTCAAGAATTTCTATTAGCTGGCTATCCAGTTTCTGCTCACATCTCACATTTTCTGTGAAACATTCTGTAAACACACATCTAAAAGAGCCATCTCTCATTTGCCCTTCAAGTAGAACCTAGTACCTTGTTTATATTTTAAACTAACCACTTCATTTTCTAAAATTATATTATGCTTCAGTCTGTTCATTTATTACCCATCTTTACCCATAGAATAAAAACTTCATGATGTCAGAGGATTTATCTGTCTTAGTCACCCCTCTGCCTTCCAGCTCTTAGAACTATGCCTTACATAAAGTGAGAACTAATTGTTTTGAAGAAAGACGCTTCAAAAAATCCACAGATATTTTTACTTAAATATTTCTTAAATTAGTTAATATTGTTTACTACATCTTAACAAATATCTATGTACTCAAAAGATATTAATAAGAATATATTATACACTTTAATTGATAATAAATTATATAATAATGTAAATATAATAATTCATTATTATATTTCCAATATAAAAAAGATAAAATCAAAGACTGTTATGTCCCAATTACATTCTGTGACAATATATGTATTCTACTTACTAATACTTCTGAGTTGACAAATATTGTCATATATAACTTCATAAAGTTACAAAAATCTTCAGTGAGAATATGCTTAAGGGTAATCATGTGACATTTTAGAATTTAAGTGCTAGTAATTTTTCTTTCGATAACATAAACAAAATAGATATTAGAAATATGGCAGAAGTGTTAAAGATTGACTGTGTTCTGGATGATTATATGGAAACAAAAAAAATATTCAACTCTTACTTCCAGTTTGATGTCATACTTGCATATTATTAACAAGAATTTACATATTATTACAAGAAAACAAGTTAGACAACACTTTGGAAATAGCCATATAAGTCAGTGGTTTTAGTAAATATTTATGGTAAATCTGTCCCTACTATTTAGTAATCTATAGCCTTTAAAAAATTCATGAGTCTATTGAGGTAAATACTTTATTAAATACCTTAGTCAAGTCTAAACATAAGGATTAAAAATAGTGACTTCCTAATAGATGCACTGTCAATTGATTTTAACTCCTTTGTGCTAAAATTTCAGAATTCATCTTCTGAAAATTTTTAGAAATCTTCCCACTAATAAATTATTGTTATTTATTGTAAATATTACAGCTATAGCAGTCATTGAAATTGTACAGCATATTAGAACGTTAAGATATCCTGAGTACAAGATACATTCTCAGTCCTGAGCTAAACACACACACACACACACACACACAGAATTTTCCAAAGCATATATAATTAGCAGATTTTAGGAGTTCTAACAATTATAACTGATATCTTGGACAAAATTTTTACATGAAAAAATATGTAAATTCAAAGTCAGTAGTAAACTGTATTCTATAAAGACATGAGCCCTAAACAAGTCATGTCTTATTTAAAGTTAAAATGTTACAGTAGATAAATACTAAGAGCTTTGTGAGGCTAAACATTAGCTTGTCAAGTGCAGTTATAATATAAACCCTTATTTCTTTTCATATTTGTGTCCAATGCAAAAACTTGACAGTAATTTTAAATACAGTTTCTCAGCAGCAGCAATTGAGAACTGGAATAATGAAAGGAGAAGGCGACCAGTAAAACTCTCCAGTGTTCTAAGGACAATTTTCCATATGTCATTTTAAATGTTGCATAGAAAATATACTTTACAGCCAACCTGCCAATATTACTCATTACTGTGATTTACAGTAAATAAAATAACTGCTGAAACTACTCTTTCTATCTAACTGGCCCATGACAGAATTCCGAGGTTACTTTATTATGCATAGCTAAGCTTTTTCTATCTCAAACATAAGATAGCCATAGCATTATTAATTTAAATTTTGTGATGAAGCACAAAAGTCTCAGATCTGTGGCCTTAAAAAACAAGCCCTGAATTCTCCAGCAATAAAACACACGGAACCACCACCTGGGAAGCTCAGTTTTCCTGCTCTCATTATACTTACTTTTCTTTTTATCTACAAGCAGATGAGAACTCACCATTTGAATTATACAGAATCTGCATAGTTTCAAACTCCAAAGTTGTATAAGTTGGGTCCAAAACTTCACTGTAATTTGCCATCTCCATGTCCAGTATCGGTTCCGATACCCTCATCATTGATTTAGATACACACATACGAGTGGCACCACAGGCCCAGAGTGTGTGATGGCTGTTGGGCTTTCAATCTGTGAGGGATAATCCAAAGTTAACTGTAACTGAGTGACTTATGTGCTGCAGTGGGAGGAGCTGTAAAACTGTAAACTCCTTCAGCAGGCCATATTCTGCTTACTTCTTTTTCTTTTATGGTGTACGAAAGCAATTCATTGTGATAATGTTGGAATGCTTCATGAAATCACCTTATCTGAAGTGCTTAGTGGACTAACTTGATTTCCTAAATGGATTTCCAGTAGACAATAAATGATGTCATTAAGAGGATTAAAAACAGAAAAGAGAATACCTCTGATTTTGAACTGTCATTATAGCATCATTTCTCCCATTTAAGCGGCTGAAATCTCATGCCCCATGTTCTAAAAAAATGAGAATTACCTTACTGTCATAAATTGGGTAAGTCAAGACTGTAAGTTAACACTTAACATAAGCACTTAATAATTTCAAGTTTCCTTACCCATACAATAAAGCTAACTTTCTGTTGAGGAAAAACAAATTTGTAATTTGAAATGACAGGGATTTATGATATATTCCAGTAGAAGCCTGGGCATAGCCCTAATATGGCCTGAAACACATTCTCTTTAGTTATCAATCTATGAATTGGTGTCCCTTGCATGTTTGTAAATGTTCCAAGGGCAGAACCAGTACAGTTGCTAGTATCTTGTAGGCATTCGATAAGTAATTGTTAGACAACCACGGTGAGATGCTGGGAAGCTTGCCATGGCATGCAGCCTGAGAGCCCTTAAAAACTGCTTCAGGGAGGCCCCTTGGAAAAGATGTGCAGCAGGCTGAATACCAGTGTGCAATGAAGACAGGGTAGGAAAGAAAGCTAAACCCTCATTCTCCATAGTGGAGAGTCAATGGATAACATGAAAACTGAAAGTACAAGAAGCAGCATGTCACTTAAAGTCATGGGGTAATAGTGGGGGGGGGGGGGGAAGAAAAAAGAAGAAGGCTAAAAGAAGTGCCTCTGAGAACGATGCCCATTTACCTTTTTTGTTTGTTTTTTGTTTTGTAGAATTCTTGGGAGAAACTTTGTAGAATTATTTGATTCTTAAATCTACATGCTTCTATAACTTTAATAAAAACAATAAAAAGGCAAAAATAATAATAAATATATAAATGTTACATGAATAAGGTTTCATTTCTTTTTACTTCTGATGTCAGTTACATTCTAGACATTAAACTGAACATGTGTAGATTAACACATTCCCATCATCAAATTTCTCATACATAACATCTATAAAGTACACTGTATCTTTTATGTGTACGTGTGACAAGAAGCATTTAGAGTATGGGGAAATTTAGAAGATAATATTCAAAGATTATATTTTATTTCTGAGAATACGTTTATTGATTTTATCTTCCAAGAAAGAATTCCAGCCACATGTACATTATAAAGTCAGAATTTCATTTTCCACATTTGTTAACGATTACTGCAAAGTAATATTTCTTATTCAATTTCTTAACACCATAAACTTTGTGACTACTGTATCTTGGAAATTATTATATTTTTCATCAGGGAAGACTGGCCTCTTAAACTCAAAGCCATGTGAAGAAAAGAGCAGAGAGTCATTTTAGCAGCCAGAGTCACTAAATCAAACAGTGAACACTGGAATAGTCCTCTTGCTTTCATATTCTGTAGGATTCTTAATTGTGAGGATAATACTTGGGGGATAAATTTTAGGGACTGATTTTGTTTAGAAGGTTAACTGTAGTAGTTGTTTTTGAAGGGCACAACATGAAAATCCTGTGGTTTTCATTTACATGAAGTGGTTCTCATTTGTGGTGAGGTAGCACAGACCTGTTGTGTTTCCTGTGTGAACACAAAGAGTGCATTGTGCATTGCCCACAGTCTTTCACATGCACGTAGTGACTAACTGATGCTGAGGCATGTCACCAATGGGAGTGTACCAACAGAAGGAAAAGAAGCAAAGAAAAAGGTAGAGAACCATTCATTTATATGACTGCAAAACACTTAAGAGAAATGTGATAAAAAGAGAAATGTGGATATAGATCAGGAGAACAATGCTGTCATAGTTTTATTGGTCTACCCCATCCTGTGTCCATGGGTGGCATCACCATGGATCAGGGCACTGCACTCAAAAGTGGAAGGAGCTTTCAATTCATCTCAGCACAGATCCTCAAGTAGCCACTAGCAATTAGAGCTGGTTTTCAAGATGAAACACATTTCCCATCCACATTATTGTAAATTATTTTCTTCATTTTATCAAGTAAAAACTTGAGAATTTCCAGAAGATATAGAGGATCAAAATAGCAGGCATATCTCTTCAATGGGAGCAGTCTGTCTTCCTAATGATCTTCAGATGTGGAAACTCCCACAGAATTCAGTCAGCCTCACTCTAGTGAAGGAAAGATTCTCTTTGTTTGTTTTTTGTTTTTAATCTTCTAAGACATTACAAAGCAGAGTAGAAGTCCTCTTTTCTTAAATTCTAGAATTGGTAATTTACTGAACTAGTTAAGCAAACAAAATAATTGAAACAAAGAGTCATAAAATTGGTATATCTATACTTAATATGTATAATTGTTACTGTTTTGTTGGATAACCAAGACCTTTTATTTGAGTAAGAATCCAAATAAGTGGATTCTTTCTTTTTAAATTGGGATTGGGATTCTTTCTTTTTAAATTGAAGTATATATAGAATATATATACATATATTCTTTTTCAGATTCTTTTCCATTATAGGTTATTGTAAGATATTGACCATAATTCCCTGTGCTATACAGTAGAACCTTGTTACTTACCTATGTTGTATAAAGTAGTGTGTACCTGTTAATCCCAAGCTCTTAATTTATTCCTTCCCACCCCACCCTGCTTTCCCCTTTGGTAACCATAAATTTGTTTTCTATGTCTGTGAGTTTGTTTCTGTTTTGTAAATAAGTTCACTTGTATCATTTTTTAAGATTCCAAATGTAAGTGATATCATATGATGTTTGTCTTTGTCTGGCTTACTTCACTTAGTATGATAATCTCTAGGTCCATCCATGTTGCTGCAAATGGCGTTATTTCATTCTTTGTTATGGCTGAGTAATATTCCATTGTATATATGTACCACATCTTTTTTATCCATTCATCTGTCGATGGACACTTAGTTTTCTTCCATGTCTTGGCTATTGTAAATAGTGCTGCTATGAACATTAGGGTGCATGTATCTTTTTGAATTAGAGTTTTCTCTAGATATATGCCCACGAGTGGGATTGCTGGATCACATGGTAACTATTTTTAGTTTTTTAAGGGACTTCCATACCGTTCTCCATAGTGGCTGCACCAATTTACATTTGGGATTCTTTATTATTATTATTATTTTTATAAATCCCATACACTACCTTTGATTTCTTGTATTTTTTTAAGTGGAGAAAAAAGTCAAAGGTATCTGTAAAGCAGCCGGAATACAGAAGCCTTCTAGAATTTTATACTTTTTGAAATTTATTTTAATCAACTTGTTTTTATTCACTTCCAAAGTATTTTCCTTGGTTTTTATAGGGAAAATTTTTTCTTTTAATACTCATATTTCATTAGGTTATGTAATATTTAACTAAATTATAGAGTAAAATAACAAGAATAAATGGCATTAACATGCTAGGTAAAAAATACAAGTGACCCTTGATAACTATATAGAGCTGATGAGATGGTCAGAGGACACTATGGCACTATTAACAATAGCCAAGGTGGAAACAATACAAATGTCCATTAATGGATGAATGGATTAAAAAAAAATGTGGTATATAATGGAAAACTATTCAGCTTTAAAAAGGAATGAACATAGTAGTGATACATACTACAACATGGATGAACCTTAAAAACATTATGATAGGGGCTTCCCTGGTGGTGCAGTGGTTGAGAATCTGCCTGCCAATGCAGGGGCCACAGGTTCAAGCCCTGGTCAGGGAAGATCCCACATGCCACGGAGCAACTAGGCACGTGAGCCACAATTACTGAGCCTGCGCGTCTGGAGCCTGTGCTCCGCAACAAGAGAGGCCGCGATAGTGAGAGGCCCGCGCACCGCGATGAAGAGTGGCCCCCACTTGCCGCAACTAGAGAAAGCCCTCGCACAGAAACAAAGACCCAACACAGCCATAAATAAATAAAATAAATAAATAAATAAAAAATTAAAAAAACAAAACAAAAAACATTATGATAAATAAAATAAGCCCATCACAGAAATACAAATACAGCAAGATTCCACTAATATGAGAAATCTAAAATAGTCATCCTTATAGATTCAAAGAGAGGAATGGTGGTTGCCAGGGGCCAGGGGGAGGGAGAAAGGGGAAGTTACTAATTAAAAGGTTTAAAATTTTAGTGAAGCAAGATGAATAAGTTCTAAAGATCTGCCATACAACATTGTACCAGCCAACAATAATGTATAACACAACTTAAAAATTTATTAAAAAGGCAGCACTTATGTTAGACGTTCTTAGCACAATAAAATCAAAAGATTTATGATGAAGAACTGAACTACAGTATGGGAAAATGATCAACCTTATTAGTAATCAGAGAAATGTAAAACAAAACAATGTTGTTAAAAAAAAAAAAAAAGATGCCTTCTACTTAAGGAAAGTAGCCTACCCTGGAAACTAATTCTTATCTTCTACAAAGGAAGTTGAGAACCGGAGTCAATGCAGGGAGCTGGCTAAGTAGAGATTAGATTTTTCTCTTGAATTTATTTTAACATAAGATAACTTGTTTTTTAAAATTAACTTGTATTCCTCCATACGACAAATCCCTCCTCTCTACTTTTAACATTAATTAGGCTTCATTCAGAATATTTTTATTTGCTTAAAGAGGAGTAAGGAAGGACAATGAGGAGGATGAGAAAGAAAGGAAATAAAGACATAACAGAAAAAGGAAATGTCACAGAGAAATAATTTTAGTCATGGTTACTTTGGATTTTTAATAATGCATCATAATCAAGCAAGTATCACACTCTTTAGTGTTTTGTGTTTTCCCTTTCAATAGTGATTGTGACATTTTCATAACTTAGTAACTTTGATTTTTGGAAACATGTCACTTGGCACAACTGAACAAAAGAAAATTATACCATTTAATTGTACAGTATAAAATGTAGATGTGTAAAACAGTTATGGTATTTGTTTATATATTTTCATATTAAAATTCAGTTATTTCCAGTAAAGGGACAGATGAAGAGTCCAGGGAGCTTTTCATAGTTGCTTCATCAGGTACTTCTTATGTATAAATTCATTAAGGCTACATTTGATTAAAAGCTTAAGTAGTGGGCTTCCCTGGTGGCGCAGTGGTTGCGAATCTGCCTGCCAATGCAGGGAACACGGGTTCGAGCCCTGGTCTGGGAAGATCCCACAGGCCGCGGAGCAACTGGGCCCGTGAGCCACAACTACTGAGCCTGCGCATCTGGAGCCTGTGCTCCGCAACAAGAGAGGCCGCGATAGTGAGAGGCCCGCGCACCGCGATGAAGAGTGGCCCCCGCTTGCTGCAACTGGAGAAAGCCCTCGCACAGAAACGAAGACCCAACACAGCCATAAGTAATTAATTAATTAATTAATTAATTTAAAAAAAAAAAAGCTTAAGCAGTTATAAGAAAAAAATGTATTAATTTTATGCCTAGGTGATATAGAAATGATTGTCCTTAAATAAATGGGACTTATGTTATTAAACCCTATATTTAACATAATAAACTTATGAGTAATTTTAAATTTACTTCTTAATGTTTAATTGGGAGAATCATCAAATATTCATGCTAATTCCTAACACAGCAATTTGTAATAATTAACATACATTTTCTAAAATAGAGATATATAAACAATCTACATTCAAAAATATAAATATACATCGTAAACTATGATCTACTGAAAGCTCTTTAAACAGAGGTCACTTTGCAGTATCTGTTCTGTATGCTGAACAAAATGTTATTGTTTTTTAGTGTGATCTCATGGTTTGTAGGCTAAGCTATACCTTCTTACTCCTAGTCAGGTCATCTACCTCAGAAAGAAAGACAACATTATTTGTAGATAAAAGGTCAGTTTTAAATAGCACAATTAATGTTCTTGAAAAATGTTAAAGCAATGGTTCCTTAAACTGGCATGTGAAATATATTTAAATTTCTTTAGAGCAACATAACAAGAGATGAAAACAACATAGGATTTAAAGAAGACAACAACTCAGTTCACTATTGACTGACTATTCAAGATAATAGCAGAAACATTGCTATCTTATCTGTAAGACTATTAAACCTGTTAAATAGTTCTATACTTTAATTAAATCATTCTTTCAGAGCATGATTTAAAACAGAAAACAGGCTAGTAAAAATCAATGTTATTTTCATAAAAGAATTTTCATGAAAATAATTTGGAATATTAACATTAAAACATTTTAAAGTTTTAGCTAATAAAATTTGTTCTGTAAATGTATTCCTTTGAGATTACTTTTCATTACCAAAAGTACCAAAAGTACTATACTAATCCCAAAAGTAGTTTCTTTTGTTTCCATGTTCCACTTTTTCAAGTATGAAGATAACACAAATGTGATCACTAAAAGTTTGATGAAGACGAATAGCAATCCAAATCAACCCAGTATATGTATGTTTTTTCTTAACATTTTTATTGGAGTATAATTGCTTTACAATGGTGTGTTAGTTTCTGCTTTATAACAAAGTGAATCAGTTATACATATACATATATCCCCCTATCTCTTCCCTCTTGCGTCTCCCTCCCTCCCACCCTCCCTATCCCACCCTTCTAGCTGGTCACAAAGCACCGAGCTGATCTCCCTGTGCTAGGCGGCTGCTTCCCACTAGCTATCTATTTTACGTTTGGTAGTGTATATATGTCCATGCCACTCTCTCACTTTGTCACAGCTTACCCTTCCCCCTCCCCATGTCCTCAAGTCCATTCTCTAGTAGGTCTGTGTCTTTATTCCCGTCTTGCCCCTAGGTTCTTCATGACCTTTTTTTTTTTTTTTTTTTGATTCCATATATATGTGTTAGCATAGGTATTTGCTTTTCTCTTTCTGACTTAATTCACTCTGTATGACAGATTCTAGGTCCATCTACCTCACTACAAATAACTCAGTTTCGTTTCCTTTTATGGCTGAGTAATATTCCATTGTATATATGTGCCACATCCTTATCCATTCATCAGTTGATGGACACTTAGGTTGCTTCCATGTCCTGGCTATTGTAAATAGAGCTTCAATGAACACGGTGGTACATGACTCTTTTTGAATTATGGTTTCCTCAGGATATATGCTCAGTAGTGGGATTGCTGGGTCGTATGGTAGTTCTATTTTTAGTTTTTTAAGGAACCTCCATACTGTTCTCCATAGTGGCTGTATCAATTTACATTCCCACCAACAGTGTATGAAGGTTCCCTTTTCTCCACATCCTCGCCAGCATTTATTGTTTGTAGATTTTTTGATGATGGCCATTCTGACTGGTGTGAGATGATATCTCATTGTAGTTTTGATTTGCATTTCTCTAATGATTAATGATGTTGAGCATTCTTTCATGTGTTTGTTGGCAATCTCTATATCTTCTTTAGAGAAATGTCTATTTAGGTCTTCTGCCCATTTTTGGATTGGGTTGTTTGTTTTTTTGATATTGAGCTGCACGAGCTGCTTATAAATTTTGGAGATTAATCCTTTGTCAGTTGCTTCATTTGCAAATATTTTCTCCCATTCTGAGGGTGGTCTTTACATCTTGTTTATGGTTTCCTTTGCTGTGCAAAAGCTTTGAAGTTTCATTAGGTCCCATTTGTTTATTTTTGTTTTTATTTCCATTTCTCTAGGAGATGGGTCAAAAAGGATCTTGCTATGAGTTATGTCATAGAGTGTTCTGCCTATGTTTTCCTCTAAGAGTTTGATGGTGTCTGGCCTTACATTTAGGTCTTTAATCCATTTTGAGTTTATTTTTGTGTATGGTGCTAGGGAGTGTTCTAATTTCATTCTTTTACTTGTAGCTGTCCAGTTTTCCCAGCACCACTTATTGAAGAGGCTGTCTTTTCTCCACTGTATATTCTTGCCTCCTTTATCAAAGATAAGGTGACCATAAGTGCATGGGTTTATCTCTGCAACCCAGTATATTTTTCGGTGTAAACTGGAAACCAATAAGAGGAGAACTCCACCCAATAAAATGGATTATTAATTCAAAGCAAAGCCACCTTTCATTTCTCAAAAAAAAAAGAGTCTATTAAAAAAATCATTATTTTCCTTGCTGCCACTGTCTTACTCATCAGCCCTTTTTCGAAATAGAAATCTTGTCTCTTATCCTTTCTACTTTCGATGAGGGAAAACAAACATATTTAAAAATTAAAACAAATCAAAATAGGCATTTTAATCTTCAAAGTAAGTTCCTATCACTGACATGCAAAGAAAGAAGTCTGAAATTGGATCTAATGATGGGATTCTATTTTCAAAGTGCTTCATAGATTCTTTCTTAAAGCACGGATTATATATCATTTTTAGATAAACAAAAACAATTTTTCCTTGTCTTTTTTTCCTTCTTCAATCTAGCTGATGATCATGCAATGACCAGCAAAACCACAAAACTCATTAGGTTATTTAAACTAAAGTCATTACCGACATTAAAAAATATATAGTATTATTTTTATTGAAATATATTCATTTTAGAACTGGTGGAAAAAAATTAAAATTAAACTGCATGTTCATAAATTTTACTTACAAAGTTTTCTAATTCCTTTGAAATAATTATAATTATTCCATAGCTTATTGCTCAGTTCATATTGTTTTTCAATTCATGACTATACCCCAAGGAAACAATTTTAAATCCTTATTTTAGATCCACCTTCTATCTGATCAATGCAAACAACTCACATAACTAATAAAAAATGCCTAATAAATAAATTGGACAGAGATACACAGCATCTTGTGAAATACCTGAATTAGTTTAGAAATGTTACTATTTTTTATAATATTTATGGTTTATTTCAGCTATTTATTTCTTTCTGTATGCTCATTAAAACATCAGATTGTTATTTAAAACTAGTTATACAATAAATGTAAAACCCCGAAATAAAGAAGAGTGAAAATGGTATCATAATTAAATCAGTTACTGTTAAGATAGACAAAAGGAGGACTGCCAGCTGAGACCTAAATGTACCAAGAAAACACTCTGAGTAAAAGCTTAGAGGTGATATGAGAAATCTTCATATATTAAACCTACCTTCAAGGTCAGTTGCCTCGTGATTCAAAACAGACTCTCCTTTCCAGAAGATAAGGAGCTGATTAGTACTAAATTATTAACTGGAATATAGATTATACTGGTAAGGAAAATTAAAAAAGTCTGGATATAAGCAACATGTTAGGATTCGACAGTCACTGTTTCTGCATTTGCTTTTTACAATCAGTATTATCATTGTTGCCACTGCAAACTCAGCAAAGTTAGTCAGAATATTTAAGATTGTTGTGGCACTCTGATACCAAAGATGCTGCATTATGCAAAATGAAGGGAAGAAAGTTATCAGTTTGAGCCAGTACCTATCTCAAATATGTTCTAAAGAGGTATAATGTTTAATAAAAATAGCAGCAGTTCTACTATGCTGAGTGCACTGACTTGAACATTTTGAATAAATGTATTATAATGACCATAAACTTTTGCATCTGGGAGCCCAATGCATACATACATACACATATATATACATACACATATACATACATAAGAGTTACTGTTTCTTCATTTTAAAAATGTGGTAATAGATTATACACACAGTCATGTCATCAAGGACAGCTCAACATTCCTCCTTAAGGCTTTCTTTCGTACACAGGGAGAACAACATAATTGTTGTTCTCCCTGTGTATGTAATAATGTGATAAGTGATTTATTTTATTATTATTTTATTTATTTGGCTGCGTTGGGTCTTCATTGCTGCACACGGGCTTTCTCTAGCTGCGGCGAGCGGGGGCTACTCTTCCTTGCGGTGCACTGGCTTCTCATTGTGGTGGCTTCTCTTGTTGCGGAGCACGGGCTCTAGGTGCACGGGCTTTAGTAGTTGCAGCACGTGGCTCAGTTGTTGCGGCACGCGGGTCCTAGAGCGCAGGCTCAGTAGTTGTGGTGCACGGGCTTAGTTGCTCTGCAGCACGTGGGATCTTCCCAGACCAGGGCTCGAACCCGTGTCCCCTGCATTGGCAGGTGGATTCTTAACCACTGTGCCACCAGGGAAGTCTCTGTGATAATTGATTTAGATAAAACTAATTAAGATTTGCGTCTCCATTTAATATAGTTAGGTATTTGGTTAACTCAACTGAAATGTTAAATATTTCACCACCATTTATGTAAATTTCTTTTTGAAAAACGCAATATTGGTTGGTTTTTTGAAAATACCATAATGAAGTATATCTTTTGGATTAAAAATATAGATGATTAAAATGACATTAATAGCAAACAAATATTAATTTAATTTGAGCCAAATGTCACAGGTAAGGTCATGGCTTTTGCCAATGTGCTAAGTTTCAAAATTAAAGTATCTGAAGCTATCACCACTCTCAAGTAAGCAATTTGGAATTGCTTAATGTGCAACATACATTAGGCCAGTGATTCACAAATTCTGCTGCACATTAGAATCATCTGGGGAACTTTTAAAGATCCCAAGGCCCAAGTTGCATCAGATACCAATTACATTAGAATGTCTGTGGTGGCAGTCAGGTATCAGTGTTTTTAAAAATCTTTAGGAGATTCCAAAGTGCTGAAAATCGGGAAACCATTGCTTTAAGCTGTTAAGTTCTAGGAAGGCAAAGATTTTATATTTTCTATTTATTATTATGTCTTTAGGGCCTAGAATAGTGTCTTCCACATGGTAAACACTCCATAGATACTTATTGAATGTGTGAATAAAATATATATGCAAATAATTAACTTTGACAGAGTATAGCATTAATATTGAGCACAGAAGTAAATTTTGTATGTCAAGTACTTTTCCAGTGACTGAGTATTTCTACATGAACAAACAGAGAAATTTCCTGCCCTCATGAAACTTACAATAAAATAATAATAATCATTTATATCTCTAGAAAGAGGTGCATAATTGAACCATTGTGTTTCCATTGGATTCACAAAGCTGAATTGAGAAATTCAATGTCTTATACATTTAGACCTTGAAACAGCAAACTTACTGGTCTGTAGGTAGAGAGAAAGAGGTGTAAACCCTCCTTACTCTCTGATTCCTCAATGCCTGCTTTAATTCACATTGTTCTTTTTTTTTTTTTTTTTAATTTTTATTTATTTATTTATTTATTATTTATTTATGGCTGTGTTGGGTCTTCGTTTCTGTGCGAGGGCTTTCTCTAGTTGTGGCAAGTGGGGACCACTCTTCATCGCGGTGCGCAGGCCTCTCACTATCGCGGCCTCTCTTGTTGCGGAGCACAGGCTCCAGACGCGCAGGCTCAGTAATTGTGGCTCACGGGCCTAGTTGCTCCGCGGCATGTGGAATCTTCCCAGACCAGGGCTCGAACCCGTGTCCCCTGCATTGGCAGGCAGATTCTCAACCACTGCGCCACCAGGGAAGCCCCACATTGTTCTTTATTTTTAGGTATTTTGGTAGGAAGTTGCTGCAAACACTGTGTTAACAAATATGGAACTTTTGCTCCTAGGGGAAATACAGGGTTACATTCCTGTGAGCTTCTGGTCACAACATTTTCATCAACAGATCAATTCATAAACTTGTTTTATGTGGGTTTCTGTTTAAAGACCCCTTATTTAATATCTATATTGTTGATTCATTACCATTGAACTCATTGTCAACAACATTATAACTCATGCCTGAATGAAGCTTATCTAACACATGTAGTTTCTCTGTAAGGCACATCATAGCCTTCAGCAATTAGGAACACTAGACAGTACTACCTTTGGGGTCATTTTAAACAGAAAAATCACCAACAAAAAGCACAAAAATGAGGGAAACATGGCACTAAATATATTGTGAAAAGAACACTTGTTCGCAGAACAGAGCTGAAACAAAAAGACAGTGTTGTCTTATTTGACCTCAACTGGGAACGCCATCATCTAGCAACTCAAACTTTTCATTACTCGGCACTGCAAAAGTGTTTCAAGTATTGATTTTGGGGTTAGAAATAAATTTTAGCAAGTAGTCAAATTCACAAACATGGAATCTGCAAATAATGAGGATCCACTGTATATACATATATGCGTTATTACTGAGGTTTTCAATATGCAACAAACAGAAAGTTATTCATTGGCTGTATAACGTTAATTTTATTTTGAGGCAAAATAAAAACTTTTGGAGAATTACAAAGTCCTTTGTAGTCTATTTTTTAAATTCCTGTGTCAACCTGTTAAGGCGCTACCAACCTTTAAAAAAGTTATGCGAATATATTTTTGTGCCTAATATTTGTTTTAAATGTATAGAAAAATATTGATATATATTAATAAGTCCATTCCTTTTAAGTCTGTCCATTTTTGTTGACCTAGCCTCTAAATGTTTACCTTTATTTTTTGTTACAGGAAACTAAACAATAACTTTTCAGTTCCAGGGCCCTAAAAGTAAAAATTCTATTTCCAAATCTTTTATTAAAAAACAAAACAAAACCAAAAAACCCTTCAGCCGGTAATTTCACTGTGATTTTAGGTTATGATAGTAAATGAAATGCTTGTTCAGCCAATCACTGTCACATTCACATTAATTAGGGCAATTTAATTTTTCAGTGATAAATATGCATTATAACAGATAGCATGTTTTTCTAACTGTTCTCCTTTCAGTTATAGAAAAAAGAAAAGAAAAGAAAAGGAAAAAAAAAGAAAAGAAAAAAAAAGAAAAGAAAAGAATGACAACTTAGGTCGGAAACATGAACCTCTGGAAAAGTTTAGGTAAGCCATGAATATGCAGAATTTAAATAAATTCAATATGTATTTGTATCAAAATGAAAAAATATTATGTTTTACCTAAGTGTTAAGAGCTTATCAGAATAATTTTATAGTATTACTACTATTTATAAAATGAAATGAGTAAAAATTAATACCAAGTAGAAAAAAAACAGTATGGTAAAAATGTATGGTAGCCAATCTATTTTTCATGGAAATGAAGCTTATACAATTTTGAGGCCTCTTGAAGAGGAACAAATTACTAGAAACACATTGCCCTAACCAGGACCTTAGAAGAGGCTCAGACAACTGATGGGTCTTGAAATTTGTTTCACTAGCTTCACTTGAAATCTACCTCTGACTTACCAAATACAGTAACTGGTTTTATTTAAAATTATATAATCCTGATTTCATCTTTACCTGTGTGGCACCCCCCTTTTTTCCTCTTCCTCATCCTTCTCATAGATGTTCATTCTTTAGCTTGCTGCTATTTTGTTTTCCTTTGGAATCTCATGCATTTAAAATTACTATCACTATTTAGAAATATGAATCCAAATTTTTATTGCAATGATTACTCCATTGCAGAATATAATTTTATATCCCCAATTTTTGATTAATCCTTTTCTCTCTGGAATGCATTTTTGTCACATACAGTAAAACTTTGCTGCAATAATGTAAGTAGGGACCAAAAATATACAGAATTATTTGTTTCTGATTAGTTATAATCAAACTAAGTGTTAATGAAATGTCTTGGTAATCTTTTTTACTAAATTTCATACTCTCTTCTTTATTATGGACTTTAGAAAGATTTTTAAAAACTCATTAAATCTCTTCACCCTAAAATATTTGCAATAGTTCACTAGTTACATCCACATGCTTACATTCTACTGTATACCAGCTTCCTGGTACATTCAACATACCCAAACTGAGAAGACTCACATAGATACTCTCCACTTCTTCATTTATTGTTCATTGTTATAGTCCAAAATATTGGAACGATTAGTTTATTATACATCTAGCAGGGAGGTCAATGTGTTTAGATGAATGAGGAAAGAAGAAAATGAAATAAAGGATTAAAATTTTTTCTACATAAAGACCTCATTGCAGCAATGGGGGCTACTTAGAGAGCTTATGTGATAATGATAGAGATATAATGTTCAAATGCCTTGATTCTAGAAGTTGAATTAGCATCTAGGAAAAGCATGAAGGAGAAGAAATTCATTATCCTGGGGCTTCAAGGACTATACCTTTGTGTTATCTACAGAGAGCTGAGATTCAAAACAAGCCTTTCTGGTTCCAAAGGCTTTGCTTCTTCTCTTGTGCCCTCTATTTGGGGGTAGGCTTCAATTCCCTTTTTCAAGATACTGAAAGACAAGTAACCAAATTCTAGTGAAAGTATTTCCATTATATAGGCATGACACAATTCCAGCTTTATATTAACTTGTATGAAATATCACTTCACCAAAATTTAAGTGGCATATTAAGAAAATCATCAAGCTATAGCAGTGGTTCTCAGTGAAGGGTAATTTCCCCTCAGGGTGGAAATTTGCAAATGTCTGGAGACCTTTTCGGTTGTGACAACTTAGAGACAGCAGTGATGCTGATATACAGTGAGTACAGGCCAGGATTGCTGCCAACATCTTACAATAACAGAGTGATTGCTCACAGCAAAGAATTATCTATGTCAAATGTTAATAATGCTCAGGTTGAGAAAACCTGACCTATGTATGGTAGACCTAGGTCATGTGTCCTCATTTAAAATTCAACATATTTTAAATGAGAATCAATTGTGAAAATATGTTCATGCTTTTTCAAAATTGTAAGGCTCAACTGTGATAACATGCTTCAGCCTTTTGGATATTATAAAGAAATGTTTAATCTCTATTTATTTACTTAAACCTTTATTTATTGAAATGTTATTATAAAATAAATGTTCTTGGGCTTCCCCGGTGGCACAGTGGTTGAGAATCTGCCTGCCAATGCAGGGGACACGGGTTTGAGCCCTGGTCTGGGAAGATCCCACATGCCGCAGAGCAGCTGGGCCCGTGAGCCACAACTGCTGAGCCTGCGCGTCTGGAGCTTGTGCTCCGCAACAGGAGAGGCCGCGATGGTGAGAGGCCTGCGCACCGTGATCAATAAGTGGCCCCCGCTTGCCACAACTGGAGAAAGCCCTTGCACAGAAACGAAGACCCAACACAGCCAAAAATAAATAAATAAATACATAAATTAAAAAATAAATAAATAAATAAATGTTCTTACAAATATATTGTGATATAATCTAAGCTACATAGACACAAGCTCTTATATACTTCATCATAACCCCAGTATCTCCACAGTCAAGTAGTATTATGCACATTAAAAAAAGTTTGTTTAATTAATGAACTAATATACTAGCATAACAATTGCAATTCCTGGGCAGAATCTTCTACCCAGGTTTAAAATGAAATGAGTAAAAATGAATACCAAGTAGAAAAAAACTATATGGTAAAACTGTATGGTAATCAATTTATTTTTCATGGAAATGAAGCTTATAAAATATAGCATTTTTTTTAAAAAGAGTTCATTTTAATAACTCCAAAGTTAATTTTAATAACTATAAAACTTAAGAAATATTTGTTATTTCAACAGCTTTAAAATTTGATCTGATCATTACCAAATATTTATTCTTTTGGACTTGAGTATGCTTTACTGTTAGTTCTTATGCTATTTTCCATTGAAAGTTATCCATATATAAAATATTTTATTTATATTACATCCTGCTTGAGATAATACTTTAACAGTTAGATAACAGTCAATGTAAATGAAGAAAACTCAGCATTCTTTACATTTAACATTCCATATGTTAGTACTTCACTCCGGTTCCAAATTATTTATACAACAATTTACCTAAGATACTATCAAAATATTTTTTAAATTACAATCTGTTTATTAAAAAATTACAGTCTGTTTATTACAATCTTTTTAATAACAAATAACTTTATGATATTTGTAAAAGTCAGCTACTTTTATAGGAAAATAAATTCTGTTAGGCAGAAAAATAAACAAGAAAAGCTATTTGGCAGACAAAATAAGCAAAAAGACACAGTAGAAGAGGAAAAAGGAACACAAATTTAAAGCACTAGGTGAAAGTAAAGTCATCATTTAAAAATTTACTAAGACTTAAAAACTTCTGCTATTATATTTGTGTGAATTCCATTAGAGGAATAGATAGTCCTGAAATCATAATGGTGGAAGAAGGAGTTTCTTACAAATTTGACTATGACTATTTCTTATATAACTAGTACTATTGAGCTCTTTATATATTCCAGGCACTCTGCTAAGCTGTTTATTACCCTATTTACTATCCTATTATACTATTTATTTATATCTATCAATTACAAATATTTAATACTATTTATCATACTACCATTATAATCTTTATTATACTATTACTAGATTATTATATTATTGTACTACTTACTGTATCTTTACATATACTATTTGTTATTTATTTTATTATACTATTTACTAAGTCTTTAAACTATCCAAACAACTATAAAATGTAGGTACTATTACTTTTCATGTTTCACAAAAAAGGAGACCAGAGACACTAAATTATCTCATTGATTCATTTATTCAACAACAAAAAAATGGAAAGACACATTGATGTCTAAGGAGGAATAAAAAATAAGCCAATAGAGGAAGTAAAATGAAATCATAAAAGATGGCCAATTTAGCACAGAGAAGACAGGAAGAGACAAAAAAGACACAAAACATAAATGGAACAAATAGAAAACAACTAGAAAAATGGTAGATTTTAATACAGTTGTATCAATTATCACTTTAAATACAAATGGCCTAAACATACCAGCTATAATACAGAGATTGTCAGATTGAATAAGAAAGTAAAATACAACTATATGCTGTCTACAGGAAACCTACTTAAAATATAAAGACATAAATAGGTTAGAGGTTAAAAAAAAAGACAAATGGTGTATTATGCAGTAACTAAGTAAAACAAAACTGTATTAATTTCAGACAAAGAGACTTCAGAACAAGGAATATTATCAGGGATAAAGAAGGCCTTTATATAACAATAAAAGGGTCATTCTTAAGAAGAGATAACAATCTTAAATATATATGCACTTAAAAATCTCCAAAATACGTAAGGCAAAATTCATAAATCTGAATAAAGCAATAGCCAAATCCACAACAGCACTCCTCTCTCCATAATTGGTTGAACAAAGGGCATCAACTTAATAAAACACAGATGACTTCAACAACACAATCAACAAACTCTACCTAATTGAATTTATTGAATACTCCATCCAACCGCAGTGGAAAACACATTCTCTTCAAGTGCACATGGAATATTCACCAAGATGGACAATATTCTGGATCACAAAATAAACTTTAACACATGTAGAGAGTAGAAATCACACAAAGTATGCTTTAGAAACATAACAGAATTAAACTAGAAATCAATAATAGAAAGATACCCAGAAAGAATCCTTTAATGTTGGAAATTAAACAACACCCCTAAATAACCCATAGGTCAAAGAAGAAGAATTTATGAAAAAAAAATTTTTTTGAACTAAATGAAAATACAACATATCAAAACTGTGGGATGAAACTAAAGCAGAACTTAGAGGAAATTATATAATATTAAGTGCATATATTAGAAAAGAAGAAAAATTTAAAATCAGTAACCTAGGTCTCCATTTAGGTAGAAACTGAAACCCATAGAAAAAAGACCAAAGTCTAAACAAACAAAAGCAGTGAAATAAGAAATGTGCATGAAGTCATTCACTCAGCTAATAAGCTAATAGATTCAGGCGGTATGGCTCCAGAATCTATATGCTTAACTAGGACTGGAACACTGAAAAGACTAGTAAGCAAAGTAATATATAGACATTGATAAGCATGAACTAAGATAAATAACTAAAGTAATAATCAGCATTAACATTTAAATTAAGGAGGAAGTGATTCTTAAAGAATTTTAAAGGCTTATGTTATTTAGATGACAGATGTAGATATTAATTTCAAGCTTAAGTAGAGTAAACAAATTAACATTTTTAATTTAGTAAGTAAAATAATATAAATATAATATTTAGTTTAAAGAAAGCAAAGGGTAAAAAAGTGGAGAAAAAATAGAAGAGAAAGTAACTGATCAAAAAGAAAGCAGAAATATCACTTCTCGGCCTTTTGGCTAAGATCAAGTGTAAAAAGAAAGCAGAAATAATTTGGAAAAAAAGAATAAACAAATCACAAAATATAATGACATGTACTGATATATGTAATCATTATAAATGTCACAGTCATTTAGAGAAAATCCACAAGTTGATAAATTTTCTAAAACAAAACAATAGTAACAACATTTTGCTTTACTAATCATAGAAACACTAAATCATAGAAACACTAATCATAGAAAATTTGAAAATGAAAGGATGAAAAAAATATACTAGGCCAACACAAACAAAAGAGAGGGCTATGCTAATATTAGATAAAAGGAACTTCAAGAAAAAAAGCATTATGAAGATGAAAGAGGACAGTATGTAATAGGAAAATGCTACAATTCAACAGGAAGATGTAAAATTTCTAAGCTTACATATAGTTAATGGCATAGACTTGAATATATAAGGCAAAAAGGAGCAAAAATAGATAAAAAGACAAATCAACGCTATTATTAAAATATTTTATGCATATCTTTTTGCAACTGATAGATGAAGCAGGAAAAATTTAACAAACTAATTGAAAGAACATACATATACAGAAGTTATCATCCAACAATTAAAAATATGTGTTTTTGTCAATCATCCATGAATGTTTATAAAATCTGACCACAGAAAAAGTATCAAAATAAAAATAAAAAATAATATTAAATAGATCATATTCCCTGAAAAATATGTAATAAAATTAGATATCAGAATCATAGAAATAATAAAAACCACACTTTCTTTTAGAAATTAAAAAAATTTTCTAAATAACTCAGGATTTGAGTTTGATATTATGAAGCAAAGTAGGGGGGAAAACCTACTTTGTATGAAACTAAGCTATAGTTAGAGGACAATTTAGACTTTTGGTGTCCAATTTAAAAAGTCAGAAAACAAGCAGCAGAAAAAAATATACAATAAATATGAAGTAGTGAAAAGAAACATCAATTATTGAAATAAAGCAAAGGTTAAACAAAGGGGTTCTATGTCATCATTTGTTTTTTGAGTAGATAATAAGTTGTAAATAAACATCTGGCAAGTCTTATGAAGAAAAAAGAGAAAACACACAAAGAGTATTAGGAATTACAAAACCAACAAAGCAGTTATATCAGATATTTTAAAATAATATGTGAACATTATGAACAACTTGATGGCATTGATTGGAAAATCTAGACCATATGGGCATTTCCCTAGATAAACTTTACTTACTAAATTTGATCAGAAGAAATAGAAAATCTGAATGAAGTCATTACTATCTTAAAAATTATATTGATTTATTAAAATCTACCAATAACAAAATTTCAGGCCCAGCAAGTTTTATAAGCAAATTATATCAGACACTTACGAAGCACACAAACTCAATCTTTTATACACTATTTTAGAACATAAACCAAAAATCTCTACTAATACATTCTTAATTCTGAAATCAGGCAAGGACAGGTTAGAAGATAGAATTCTTAAATAAAAATTAGCAAATTAAATCCAGCAATGTATAAAAATATAATAAAATATGATCAAGTTGGATATATTGTAGGAATGTTTGGATGGTTTAATATTTACAAATCTATTGATGTAATTCTAATTTAACTTAAAGATTAAATTAATAAAGATGCTAATGTAAAGTGGAGTCATTTGATAATATTCAATATCCATTCACAATAAAAACTCTCAGCAAACTACAAATACTAGTGAACTTTTAAAATAAAAAATCACATCAAACATTATTCTTAACAGTTACTGATTAAGATCATTGCTTTTAAACTCATGAAAGAGATGAGATGGCAACTATCATTGCTTTTATTCAATCTTGTACTAGAGGCCCTAACCAGAAGAGGAGTATAAGAAAAAATTCCATAAAAAATTCCAATCAACTTAATTGTCCAAATAGAAAACCCAAAAGAATTTACAAGTACATTATTACTATTAATACAATCATTCAAAAAGTCTGCATATACAAGTATCAATTGTATATGCCATATTGGCAACAAACTGATAAAAAATACTGGGTTTTAAAAGAAAAAAAAAAAACTCCCATGCACCAGAGGAACAAAAATGTTAATGTACTTAGAAATGATGAAGAACATTATAAAACTTTATTGAAACTCATTAACATCAACTTAAATAAATGGAGACATATACCATGTTCTTGGATATCAACACTGCTCAAGTTAATCTACAACTTTAACTCAACTTTTAACCCATAGCCAGTGGTGTTTTCATTGTATTTGAACAAGTGATTGCATAATAGATGTAGAAGAGGAAAAATCCCATGCAATCCCAGATAATTCTGAAGAAGAAGAGCAGAAAGGACTTCTCCAATTAGACATAAAGGCATACTTGCATATTATGAAGGGAGTGTGATATCATTACAGAGATCGTCAATATACAAGTAGAACAGAATAAAGCACTGAAAATAGAGCTATATCTGGATGAGAAGTTGATATCTGAATGCCATTCTAGGCCAATGGGTAAATGATGGATTATTTAATAAATGATCCTAAGACAACTGATTATACCTATAGAAATCATACAATCAAATCCTTAACACAAAATATACATAAAGTAGATAAATGATTTAAATATAAAAAGTAAATCTTTTAGAAAAAATAATAATCAATAATATCAAATATATTTATTGTGTCAGTATAGGAAATGGAATCATAATAAAAGATTAAAAAAGCACAAACCGTAAAGAAAATATAAATACATCTGATTACATTAAATAAAAAAAACCTTTTGATTTGTTTTTGTTTTATAATATCAAAAGATACCATAAGCAAAATGAAAAGATGAAGTGCTAACTGGATGAAACATTAAGCAGCAATGTAAAATGATGATTACAAGAAAATGTAAGAATACTGTGATAAAATTTTAATTTCAGAATTATTTTTAGTTGCATAGCCTTCAACTATATAAAACACACACACAAATACACACACATAGATAGATGATAGATCTGTAGGCAGATAAGAAAGAGGAAAAGAGAGAAACAGAGACACAGAAAGAGAGAGAGAGAGATTCATCGATGGGCCATATCTATAACTTTTATCTTGCCACCATTTCCAAATGAATCATGATAATGCCTGTCAATATATCAGTGTCCTATGATATCACCATATGATAGGCATTAGAATGTTCAGATTTCTCACCCTCACCCTCAATTGCTGAAGTCCTGTTAGTCTACCCAATCCTGACTTAATACCTCCACTTAACCTCAGGTCTCCTGTCAGTCAAATCTTAGATCCACAGCACCAGATGTGGGTCCCAGTGTGACTCCCAAACTTTTGCACTTTTTACCTCTTTCTCATGTTGGTTCAGTCCTTGGCTTTTCACAGTGAAAACTTCCTCATTACACAGAACTCACTAGAACTGGGAATAAGACCCTAAAACGCTAGCTACAAATATCTCATTCTGCTTCTCTTGTGATGCCCTCTCAGCTGATTTATATGTTGAGTAGATTCCTGTAAGTAAGTCTGCCTCCATGGTACCTTGTAATCACTCTCTAATGAGACTTAATATACTCTTTATGAATTTTCTATTTGTGTATCTTCTCAATTGGACTTTTAGCCCTATAGTCACTTTTACTCAGTTCTCTTTGTGAGATTTTTGCTTTTTAGCTGTCAATTCTTACACTCATAAGTTTGGCAATCTCATCTTCTCTCATAATTGCAATTATGTATATACAAATAACTTCCATGTATATATATATATATATATATATATATATATATATATATATATACACACACACACATATATAAACATCCAGAAATATGTATAGATATAGAATAGGGTTAGGTATAGAGAAAGAGAGAGACAGATAGGGAGAAACAGAGATATTGCTAGGCTAACCCAGACCCACTCACCTACCACGATCTTTGTATCTCAAACTTAACATGTCCTAAATGGAAATTATCTCCTTCACAACCTTCCTACTACACTCCTGAGTCAAATCTACTCCTCCAGCACTCTCTTACTCTATATTGGCACCATCATCAGCCCAGAAGACCAACATCATCAGCCCAGAAGCGCAACATAAAATCCTAAACTTTATTAAATTCTCCCTCTCTCCCATCTCCACAAGAATCAATTCCTGCCACATCGACTTCACTTTTACCCTTTTTCAAAATGAGTACTTTATTCTGTTTACCATGTTCAAATTAACTTTAGAATCATCTTGACAAGTTTTGCCCAAACTATAAATTAATTCAAAAGCTTCTGAATTATTAACATATGTTAGTTTTCTTACTCAGGAACCTGGTAATTCCATTTATTCCTTTTTATGTTTTCTTCAAATCACTTAATAAGCTTATAATTGTCTTAAACTTGACACATCTCTGCGTACAATTTTTTCCAAACACCATGTATTTTTAAAAACACATAACTAAATTTTGATGGAATTAGTTAATACTTTTTGAGTCAGTTTTGTAACTTTATTATAAATATCAGTTTTGTAAAATACATTCTTTGTAAAAAGAATAATGATGCTTATCATCACCATTTCTCTTGCACATTTAATTATAAAAGTCATGTAAGCTTAATTGAGAAAAAGCAAACTTTACAAAGTAAATAAATGACAATTTGAAAGTCAATTCTCCCTCTTCCCAGTGTCACTCCTCAGAGATAGGGATATAGAGATAGAGATTGTAATAAAATAGGTAGGAAGGTAAGTAGATAGGTTATATAAAAAATAGATAATTATCTCTCTATAATTCCTATATATAATCTATATATAAATACACAAAATATGTTTCATAAATGCTCACACATATACATGTAAAATTTTCTATACACATAACCTTTTCAAATGGCTATAGAAATTTTCAGCCCAAATAAAATTGTAGTGTTCAACCATCAGGACATGAATATTATTCTACCTTTATACATGGAGCTCGATCTCATTTTTAGTCAGTGCATAAAAGGATTTTTTTTTTTTTTTTTTTTTTTTGTCAAAAGACATTTCAGTGGTTTCCACCTAGGTCACAAGAATTTGGAAGGGGAAAGTAATCCTTACAGAGTAACTTTTGGTTTTATATGGGAGAAGAAAAATGGAATTTAGGAGAAGCCAGTGCATAAACAGCATATTCAGAAAATATTTAGGAACTATAATTAAGTGGTAGTGAGCCAGTTCAATCATGAAATCTACAGCTTTGAATTACAAAGAAGGTCAAAGAGAATGATACTCTAGTAATCAAGATATACACTACCTTGTAGGAATTAAGGAATACGAGAATGAGGTTGTTTGTTAATTATTTTCTCTGATTAGGTTACCTATTTCTCCTCATGTGCATTTAAATATTAATCAGAGATTCACTTTAGCACAAGATTATTCAAAAGGATAAAATGAGGGAAGAGTTCAAGTATAAGATAAACAGCCATTTAAATGGAGATAAGAGTTACCTGCTTACTAAGCCTAGAATTTAATAATTACGAAAGCTGCTTGTAAATTTTATGATCGATTTCAGTTTTGCTATCTTATAAACTGAACTTTTATGTTAGTAAAATTAGTTTAGTGTTTGACTTTCAAACTCAAATTCTTATAAAAATCACTAAATCTTTTACTTTCAGACCTCTGTTACTTAAGTTTTAGGCTACACAGTTTCTAATACACTAGAAGATTGGTATGCAGTGGTAGAAAGAAAAGGTACAATTCTCTGTGATAAATGTCTGATCTTAAATTACTTACATAATCACTTTTAAAAGCACATCCAGGTTTTTAAAATGCAAAACTTTCATTTTCATTAAGAGAGAAAAATCGGGCTTCCCTGGTGGCGCAGTGGTTGAGAATCTGCCTGCTAATGCAGGGGACACGGGTTCGAGCCCTGGTCTGGGAAGATCCCACATGCCGCGGAGCAACTAGGCCCATGAGCCACAACTACTGAGCCTGCGTGTCTGGAGCCTGTGCTCCACAACAAGAGAGGCCGCGATAGTGAGAGGCCCGTGCACCGTGATGAAGAGTGGCCCCCGCTTGCTACAACTAGAGAAAGCCCTCGCACAGAAAAGAAGACCGAACAGAGCCAAAAATAAATAAATAATAAATAAATAAATGGGGGGCGGGGGGAGTCAAGGCAGAATATCCTGAGATTGCCACAAAAGCACTGAAAAGCCTGCTTCCATTCCCAACATCCTGTCTTTGTGAGGCAGGGTTTTCTGCAGTGACAGCAACCAAAACAAGATTACAGAGTAGACTGGACATAGCAACACACTTAGGGTGTCACTGTAAAAAAAAAAAAAAAAAAAGAGAAAAATCACGAAACTAACCAATTTTAAATGGGCAATTTTACCACCAAGGATCTTAAACTCTGGAGATGTCTTTCCTAATTAAAAAAATTAATTACAGGGCATGTGTTAGTTATTACAAACAGATGTCAAGGGTCATTCCACTTAAATCACTGAGTAGTAAGCAGAGTTAATCATTCAGAGTCCATGTATGTACAAAATATTTAAAATGCAACCGCGAGTTAAATGGATTCATCACATTCTTTCTTAGATGATTTTTTAAACTAGATGGAAAAGTGGCAAGAATTCACAAATGTATATATTTGCAACTCTTGTATTATGTACTTTTTATAACTCATATTAAGGAGCTTGCAATATAACTATCTCTAGCATAAAGCACATTTGTATTTGAGACAGGACGGTGAAACTGACTCAAAAAGACTACAAGACAAATGTTCTTACATATTTTGCCTTATCTTTGTCCATATTTTAGTAAGTGAATATAATTTCAAAACATTAGGGCTTTGAGTTTCAAACTTTTGAAATCTTTGTACTGTTTATCTTGTGCTGGAAAAGGATTAAAGAATGAGATTGGGAGAAAATCCAACTCAGTGTAGACCACAGACAGTCTTACATGCATTTGAGAATTCCAAAGGTGTACCTGCAGGCAAGAAATGCATGGTATTAATGAATGAGTAGGCACAGCCAGTATGGAATTTAGAGATGTCTCAGGCTAATGCTTCATTTGCGGTTGAGGAAGCAAAGAGGTTAAATGACTTGTCAAAGGTTCACCAACAAGTCAGCAGAAGAATTGGGTTTAGAAATCAGTAACTAAATCAAATATTTAGCGGGTAAAAATCCGTACCCACACTCAAAAACTAACATATTTTTAGAGAATGTCAGCATAGAAAAACAGAGACCTTCTTCTCTCTAAACACTAATAAACTACTGATAAAATCTTCTGAAAGGAAAAAAAAAATTTCTTAGTGATAGTCATAAGAAGTGTCAAGAGGTGACTACATCCCAGATTCTGGTAGAAATTTCTATAGTTACCTACATGAGTGAGGGGAATGAAGAAATATCTACCCTCCTTTCCACTCATGGACCACCAAATATAATAGGTATAATTCAAAATCACAAATTCTAGAGTCAGACATGTAAGAAGCTCAAACTAGTTTCCACAATTAATAATTCATGTTATAAGATCCCAGAGTACCTGTATAAAAGTAATAAGAGATCATTTTAATTTGTACTAAAAACATCCAAGAATCTAATAAATCATCATAAGTGGAATATAAATATACAATTTAGACAAAGGGAAATAAAAATAGAATACCAACTTATGGGAAAATATCCAAATTTGGTAATAATCAAAGGACATTAATCTTAAAACATAATGTTATGCCTAGCAAATTAGTTTATTTTGTAAATGACATTATATGCTGCAGATAACTTACATCACTCATACAATGCTGATAACAATATAAACTGCTCTCCCCTAAGTGTATATATGTATATATATGTATATGAATATGTATAAATCAAGAGATATTAAAATGCTTATAACTTTTGGCCTAGTAATTCCAGTTCTAAGAAGGTATCTTTCTTGAGATTTAATAAGCAGAGAGGCATTTGGTATTAAAAGCAGAAATACTATTCTTTAATATAAATGGTAAAACTGTTTTCTTTCCTGATCATGCCCAGAATTTTACTGGCTTTTAGGATTATGAAGGCAACTTTAGGCTTGTGTATTCCTAAAATAGTCTACAATGATTCCTAGGTCCTTAGATCACCTAGAACTTTGTGTTTACTGACTTTAAACTAGTTCCCATCTATAGCAAAGGATTATAACTTATGATGACATAATTTTCTCATATGTGGCACACTCCCACTGGCACGCCCAGAGTTGTCAATAATTCTCTGCATTACGGCTGAGAGTAACTCCACCCCTTTCCTACTCAAAAAATCATTTCATAATTCGAGAGAGAGAGTTTTTATAGGCATAGCACTGATTCAATTCTAACATAAAAGAAACAATCCTCACACTTTGATAAAGTATTATAAAAACAAATTACAATACACACAACATTGATTGTCACACATCAGCTTGTCATGGCACCATGTACAGGAAGCTCCTCTGATCTAGATCAGCAGCAATTGTAAGAATATCTTGACAACATCTGTCATTGGAAGCCAAAAACTCTGTACGTTGAATTTTCTTGAGCTACTATTACTATTATAACAAAAATAACATATGGCATTTATTAGATGATTACTCTTTGTCAGGCCCTATGTTAGTTTACATACTTTATCTTATTTAACACTTATAATAGCTCTATAGGTGACCACCATTTTAATCTTTATTTTATAGAGAGGAAAATGGTGCTTAGAGAGCATAAGTAATTGCCCAAAATACAGTAAGTGATAAAGTCAAACACAAATATAGGGCTATCTAATGTTCTCATAACCAGTGCTTTTTTTTTTTAACCACAGGAAATTTCTTCAGATATTGAGAATTATTTGCCTAAGAAGTCTTCTATATGGAAAGTAATCTCCTTCTCCCTCCAGATTCCAAATTGCCCCTCCTAGTGGCACCACGACTATTTTGGAGTTATTACGAGTTTGTGCAGAGAAAGTCTATACATGAAAAAACTGTATGTGTGTAAGTGTGTTTGTGTACTTTTTAAATACAAATAAATCAAAATCTACATTATGTCCCTCAAATGTCTTTGTTTGCTTGAGGATCTACCCAGGAAATGTTTCCATATCATCATATATATTGGGCAATCACTCTCTCAATAGACAGTTAAGTTGTCTACAGGCGTTTGCTCTTACAGACAATATTATCATGAATAGTCTGCAAACATCTTTGCCAACAGTGCATGAGTCTTTCTAGAGACAGTATCCCTGAGTCAACAGGTATGAATATTTTTTTCTTTTTGAGAGAGAAGGTCAAATTACTTCAAAGTTATTGTAATAATTTACATACACACCAACACTATATGGCAATAAAATGCCTGTTTTCTCACAACCTCATCAATACCAAATATTAACAGAAATTTTTATTTTGGCCAAAATGAAGAGTAGAAATATTACATTGTTGTTTATACTTCCATTTCTTTAATTATTTGTAGATCCAGGCACCTTACCATATGTTTAAAAGTTTATTTTTTTCTTTGAGCTACATGCAAATATCCTTTTGCCTATAAAGCTGGTTCTACTTTCTTGATTAATAAAAGCTCTTTATATATTAAAATTAATATTCATCTAAAATATGTTATAAACTACCATTTTTGTCATGCAGATTTTTAAAAAAATTTCACATAGTCAAATTTCATTATTTGTTGTATTGTATACTTTAGTGTGTTTACTGTATAGAGGTATTCTCACTAGAATTAGAGAAAAAAATATTCTCTTTCTTACAAATTTTACAACTAATATTTTACATTTAAAATTTTATTTCATCTGAGATAAACAACAAGGTCTTACTGTATAGCACAGAGAACTGTATTCAATATCCTATGATAAACCATAAAGGAAAAGAACATTTAAAAAAAAGAATATATATATATATGTATAACTGAATCACTTTGTGGGTATAGCAGAAATTAACACAACTTTGTAAATCAACTACACCGGTAAAATGTGTAGTTCCCAGCCTCAAAGCCTATGTCCATCTGAGAGTTTACAAGTCCCCCAGGTGCTCTCTTCATGGTTACTGAGGCTCTGTCACTCACACATCTGAGCAAATCTAGTGTGAATCCATTTACCCATGGATCCTATCAGCACTTTTTTATTATTATTATGAAATTCTTAATTTGTCCAAAACCCATTTCCTCCATTTTTTTCTTTTACTAGTCAAAATCTGCATTTAAAAAATGAGACTATTTATTTTGTTAAAAAAAAATTATTTCATCTGGAATATATTTTGGTATGATATACGAAGTAGGGATGTAGTTGTAATTTTTTTCCCTGATTGAATACTGGCCTGTTGTCTACACACGTTTATTGAATAAAGCATCTTTTAGCAATCATTTGATATAGTATCCACATAAACAAAAAAGAGCTCTGTGTGTGTGCGTGTGTGTGTGTGTGTGTGTGTGTATTCAGGAATGCATTTGGACTCTGTTTTATCTTATTGATCTATCATGTACCATTTTTTTAAGAATTACTGTGGTTTTATAGTGTGTTTTAAAATCTGGTGTTATCTATTACTCCCAGAATATATATATACATATATACACATTTATATATATATGTTATATATATACACACACACATACAAACAATAAATAAACATATATAACTATAGACATTTAGAGTACATATATATTTATGTATGTATATTTATTTATAATTCAGCTGTTTAATAATATTCCAAAGGTTGTGCAACCAGCATCTCTATCTCTAATTCCAGAACATTTTCATCACCCCCCCCCCCCAAAACCACTCATTACTAGCCCTTAGTAACCACTACTCTATGTTTTTTCTCTAGTAGGTTTCCCCATTCTGGACATTTCATATAAATGGAATTGTATAATATTTTGTATGTGTGTGAGTTTGTCTTGTTCTTTTCACTTAACATAATGTTGCCATGATTCATCTATCTTGTAGCATGTATCAGGACTTCATTTTTTATGTTTGAATAATATTCTATTGTATAGATCTACCCCATTTTGTTTATCCATTCATCAGGTGATGGAATTGTGGATTGTTTCCACTTTTTGTCTATTATGAATAACGCTGCTATGAACATTGGTATACTAGTTTTTTGTATGAAAATATATTTTAAATTCTCTTAGGTATATACTTAGAAGTAGAATTGTTGGATCATATGGTTAATCTATGTTTAACTTTTTGAGAAACTGCAAAAATTTTTCCCAAAGCAGCTGTGATAATTTACATTCTATCCAGTAACGTATATGAGGTTTCAGTGTCCTGGCCAATACTTGTTTCTGTGTCTCTTTTTTATTATACCCATCATAGGATGTGTTAAATCTTATTTCATTGTCATTCTAAATTGCATTTCCCATTTATGTATCTTCTTTATGAAAGCACCTATTCAAATCCTTTGTCCATTTGTAATTGGGTATATCATATTATTGTTGCAGTGTTAGAGTTCTTTTTAGAGTCTGGATACTAGACCCTTAACAGATATATGATTTGCAAATATTATCTCCCATTCTGTTGGCTGTCTTCAATTTCTTGATATTGTCCTTTGAAGCACAAAGATTTTCAATTTTGATAAGTCCAATTGTTTTTTCCTTTTCTTAGTTGTGCTTTTAGTATTGTATCTAAAAGTCCATTGCTTAATCCAAGGTCATGAAGATGTAAAACTATGTTTTCTTCTAAGGATTTTATAACTTTAGCTCTTAGATTTAGGCCATTGATCATTTTGAGTATATTTTTGTATATTGTGTTAGGTAGGGGTCCAACTTCATCCTCTTTCATATGAATTTCCAGATGGCTCAGCACCATCTGTTGTAGAGACCATTCTTTTCGTATTGAATAGTCTCAGTACTCTTGTCAAAATCAGTTGACTATAAATGTATGGATTTACATCTGGACTCTCAGTTCTATGTATGTTTTTATTCCAGTACCATACATTTTTAATTACTGCAGCTTTGTAAAAAGTTGTAGTAAGTTTTGAAGTCAAGACGAATGGGTCCTCCAACACATCTTTTTTTTTTTAATAATGCTTTTTTAAAAATTTTATTATTTATTTATTTATTTATTTATTTATTTATTAGCCATGCCATGTGGCTTGTGGGATCTTAGTTCCCCAACCAGGGATCAAACCCAGGCCCTCAGCAGTGAAAGCACAGGATTTTATGTGGTTCCCAAATGTCTCAGTGTTTGCCTACAATATAAATACTTTAATTTTCTTTTTAAATTTTCAGTGAGGTGTCTATTAAAATGTATATTATATTAATAATACCATGGTATATTTTTAAAGTGTCTGTACATATTTTTGAAATTTTTATGACTGAAAACGGAGACACCAAGATACTATTAAATGCAATTTAAGTTTAGCTTCTAAATTGATTTGGCATATCATAGCATAAGACTTTTCTTTTAATTAAAAAAAAAAATTTCAAGGAATCCTATGAATAAATTCATAGAGTAACAAAAGCTCGGAACACAGAAATATCTAGAGAGTTTCTTTCATTACTGTAAAGAAAACAAAGACAGCTAGGAAAGATCAGGGAGCAACCAGGAAGAAAATAGATTTGATAATAAGATTTAAGATGAAATAAAGATTTTCTGCCCTGAATTTATTATGATGTGCTCCTCTTCAATTGCTATAGGAAACAACGATTATCTTTTTCTCTGTGAGTTATTTATTAGATATATAATTTACTGGGATTTACATCTCTTTTAATTTCTTTATTATGTCCAGCAGTTAGGAATTCCTTCGGCAAGGAATCAGATGTGATATCCTTTGCTTAATGAAGTTACATTTGCTTTAACAACGCACAAACGCAAACACATTTCTTTCTGCCAACAGAGAGACCAGACTTTGTTTTAAAACAGCTGTTTATGTACTTAAGGCCTTTAAAGTAAATTCAAATACAAATACACAGCTCTGTTAGGTTCTCAGTCATTAAACACTTCTCTACACAACATTTATATACCCAGTCAAACCTAGTGGGAAGCAAGGGGCTGTGGACAACTTCTTAACTAAGCTCTTCTGAATCACACGTCAGTGGAACTAAGAACATGCACTTTCTACAGCAAAATTTATACTTGGTCGATAAGGTAGTGTTTCCAAATCTAGTAAACACTGCTGCATTTGATTTTCTCTAAAACTGCAATTCTTATAATCACAAAATTTTTATGCTGGTCATCTGAGATATAGCAAAACGTTTTTATTAAAACTTATTTTAATGCTGTTTACACATATAGCAATAATGTATCTGATGCTGCTCCACTGTAGTATAATTTCCACCTATGACATCATTTCTATGTTTTTTACATCTTTTTTCCACTTTTCTGGCTGTAGTAACATTAGTCCGGTTGATTTTCACAGAACAAAAGCCAAAATTTATATGAACTCTTTCAAGAAAACCAGTTACATGTTTTTGAATTTTGCAGAAGAGGTCTCTATAAAAATTAAGTGGTAAGAAAAAGTGCAGGAGTCTTTAAGAATCCTAACATTTGAGAGTAAATCCCATGTTACGAAGTGGAGAATTCTAGTGCAGGCTGCCCAAAATAATTAGGAGGTTGAAAAATGTCCTAAGAAAAACTATAGCAATATCAAACTTTTGTTTGAGTAACTAAAAGTTGAAGGCTGCAGGAAACATAAATAAAAATATCTCAAGTGTTATGAAGGTAATGTAATATCTACAAAGTTGAAAAAATTAGAATATTAAAATATATTCAAGAAGCTATCAGAAAGCTGCCAATAGACGTCAGGTAGAGTTCATGACAAAAAAAGCAAAAGATTAAAGACTAATAGTGACCAGAATAATATTTTTTAAATATTAATTACCTTTAAAAAGTAGATTTTATTGTAGATTTTGTTTTATCTTGTAATAATTTTCGGTACTTTCCAAATTTTCTGCATATAATTATAATATTAAAAATAGATTTAAATATTAAATTATTTTTGAAGAAGTAACAGACTTTACATGCTAGTTTTGATAGTATGTTCTTTTTCCCATGGTATTTCATACGTCTTTCAATTATAAATATTAATAGCACATCCTTATAAATATAAATACAACAGTTCACAAAATTCAAAGGCTTTGTTGAGGAGGGAGGGAATATGTAATTGATAAATTTGCTAAAAGAGGCAAAAAGAAAATATTAAAATATCGATAATATCCTATTTCTTAAATAGGGAGGTAGCTATACCATTTTAGTATTATTCTTTATACTGCATATATAACATGTTTATGAGTTAAATATTTCATTATAAAAAATGTAAACTGTTATGTCTTTATGGAAGTTACTGTTTCTCCCTTATACAAGTTCCAAAGTTGACAGCATGCTCAAGCAGAGACATTTAAAAATCAGGAAACTGCCAGCTCCTCAGCCTAGTGAATTCTGAGGCTTACAGTAATATTACTGGTTGGTAACTTAAAGACCTGTTTAAGAACAACCTCCCATCCTTAACAACTTTAATAAAAGTGATAATAGTGAATGCCGTCACATGGGGATAGTACAACTGAAGATTTCCGAAATATTGCAATTTATTAAAATTTTCTTTCATCTTTAATGTCTGCACGTGCGCACACACACACACACAAAGGGTTAACAATGTAGGAGACTGAGGAAAAATCATGTGGTAGAAGTGAAGATTTATTTGATAGTATTTCGTACCAAGAAAGAGTACAGGATGAGGGGGGTAGGAGGGCACTGTTTCATCTTTAAATCTTAAAAAATATAATCTGTGAGTCAATTGCCAAAGCACAAATAGAATAAGCATAAACTCATTTTGCTCCAAAATCACTGCCTTTTATTCCCTTCTATGATACTCCTCTCATTCTGTCCTCAGTTTCTGTTATTTGGTAACATATACTAGCTTACTACTAGATCTTAATTACTCATTACTGGGGACCAAACTTCATGAAACTATGTAGTTTCTTTTCCACCAAAAACATTACCTTGTACATAGCTGGCAGGCCATAATTTACCATCAATTTAAATTAAAATTGCTATTGTCACCTTTTTAAAGTAGTTTATCATTAAACTAAAATATATTTTTCATGTATTTGAGTGCATGTTTATTTATATATATTTTGAGTTAATGACATTATCTAAAATTTGGCCCTTTCAAACATTACATTTTACCACTATTCATTCATTCAAAGAAAATTAATGGCCATTTTTATGTTCTAGGCACTAATCTAGGCAATAATTTCAAGGATTAATAAGTCAGAGTACCTGCACTTGATGAAATTGTTTCTAAATACACATGATACACAATATTTTAATATGCAATCTTTATTTATTACATTCAATAAAAACAAATTTACTCTCTAGTCAGTAAAGTATTCTCAATGGTCACAAATTAAAGCTCAATTTATGCGACTATAATAAAAGACCTCATTAATGTTTGTCTCATTATTTTAGGCAATAAAGATGACTTAAATTTTCACTTATCTACCACATCATTTTCCTTAGTCTCCTTCTACATCTTCTACATTTTCAGCCCTGTGGGGGATGTGTGTGTGTGTGTGTGTGTGTGTATGTGTGTGTGTGTGTGTGTGTGTGTGTGTGTGTTGGAAGGTACAGGGAGTGATTTTTCCTCACTCCCTGCAAAAGCGTTTTGTCTAATTTTATTATGTCATTTATTATACTTCATGTTGTCTGTTAATTTATTGAATACACGTTCATAACCTCACTACACTGTTTTTTGCAGGAAGGTTAAACATTTTATAAAACTCAGATTTTCCTATGGTTTTTTCCAACAAAGTATGGATTCAATAAATTTTCATAAATGAACTCAAAGTTTATAATTATTTAGTCAGTAGTCCTAAAATATATTATTATTTAAATATCAATACAGCACTGCTCAGAAACCTCACGTTTTAAAAATATCAGTATAGTGAGGGTGGATTTTATTATTTGGCATTGATATCTATTCTGCAAATTTTGCTTAGAGTGGGAAATGTAGCAACAGAGAAAATAAAAGAAAATATACCCCAATTACTTGGGACAAATTTTCAACTATTTCTTTTGGAAATGAATCACAATAAAAACATAATCAGGCTTAATGAAATTAGTAGGTACAGCAAATAAATTTCCTAATTTTTATTAATATCAGTGGGAATTATATATGCTTATCACATGTTGTTTAAACAGGTGAAAAACACTACAAGGCTTATATAAATTAATTTTAAAAACACTGTTGTTAAAATAGACATTATGAAATGTTAAGAATATATACAATTTTGAAAAATAGGAAGCACAATTACTAAATAAAGATATAGAAAATTTCACCCTAAACTGAAAACTATAAAGAGCAATTGTTTTTTTACATTTCAAATTAGCATTTTTTACAGATTACAATACCCAGTGCTAATAAAGATAAAGTAGAATAGACAATCTCTTACACTTCTGTTGGAAATACTCATTAGGTACAAACATTTTGCAAAGCTACCTTTACAAGTTTTGTCTCAATGATTCATTTTGTGAGAAAAGAGGCCATTTTGGGAACTCTTCAGGGTGGAGAAGCCCATGTCCCACCATCCTCCATTTCTTCTTAGGACATGAAAGGGTCTCCCTAATCCAGTTCAGTCCAATAGCTCCTTTCCCTCCAGATATTTACCTTGCTTCCTCCTCTAAAAGTTGTCAACACAAATCTGGTCCATCCCAATGATGAGATTTCCTCTTCAATCCCAAAATTCACTAAATACATATTGTTAAAATAAACAAGGAGGCTGTTAGACTGAAGTGGCTCTGTTGCTTTGATGGCCTATCAAATCAAAACCCAAGCCTGTAAATGCCTCAAGGTGAAGAAATAGAAACCTAAGGACAACCAATCACAAACAGCCAACTAGGTTTCAAGCTATAGCCAATCAAATGATTGCCTTTATTTGCACCTTCTTTGTTTGTCTTTCCCTAGTTCTTGTCCAGTGGAGTGCTCCCAACCACTTCTGTTCTGGCGCTGTCTGACTGGAACTGATTTTTGCTCAAATAAACTCTTAAAAATTTTAATGTGCCTCAGTTTATCTTTTAACAATATAAGTAGAGGTAGATATACATTTTTCACACATTCTAATGGTATATATATGAATACATATGTGTATGTGTTTGTACATATACATATATATATATTTTTTAATCACGTTCCAACTCTGTTCCCTCATGCATCTCTGGCAGGCACTAAGTCTGCTGGCTGCCATCTGTTTTTTGTGTCAAACCAATCTTGTTCCAAGAACCATCCCCCTCTTCGCCTCCAAAGCGGAAGAGGCAGAGACTGCTTAGGATGGGTGGTTGTTCTTTCACTTTTTCTCAAGAGAAATCACCTACATTGTTTATCATTCGAAGCTAAAAATGTCTTTATGGCCTTCCTCATGTGGTTCCTGTGAGGATGAGTCGGCCCCCCCTCTGTGAGGTCAGCTGGGATTGATAGAAAAGTGATGTACTTCAGCACGCCTCCGGACAAATCCCGTAACCTCTTACAGCCTTTGGTTCTTCTCTACAAAAATGAGGATAACGAGACCACCTCATAAGATTGTTTTGAAGAATTAATGAAATGAATTATATGAAAGTTTTATGTAATCTATGAAGTAGCGTGGTAAAGTCTGTTATTATTAGGTGAGAATGGGATATATATGTAAAATGACGCACAAATGTAGACGGTTAGAATAAAGCTCCAATTTAGTGCTAGAATTTGCATTTTATCCCAAATACTCCCTGCTTTAACTAGTTTTTCTGATCTCTTTTTAATCTGTCATTGTGCAGCTACTGAAGGGACAGTAAAAGAATCTTCCCTGCCTTATGTGTTTCTAGCTGGGTTAGATCTTATCTGGATGGAGATTAGATTATCATCTAATCTCAGATGTTAGAGTGATTCATACTATCAATGCTGAAACAATTTAGAAAGGGAAGAAACAAGTAGGTGGGAACAATAGGGATAGATTGTGGGGGAGGTGACACTCTAGCTAGGCCTTGAACATTGGAAATAACTTTAAGAAGCAAGCGTTCCAAGCCAGAAGCAGAGTATGAAAATAAGTATAGAAAACTCATTTTAAAGGCGAGTTCCTTCAGCATGCAAGAAAAGAATGAAACCAGGTTGTAGTAATACATGTTGGTATAAAGCAGCGGACAAGAAACTCAGCACTGCACTGGGGCATACCTTCCCTAGAGAGGATGTCATTGAAACAGGCTTAAATGTATGGCCATAATGACCTCATTGTCTAAAGCTGCTTGCTGTTTTCCAGCTTTGCTCTTCCTATGCTATCTCTTATCCACTGCAGTCTGTCTGTCTCAAATAGCTGGCTTCATCTGCTTGGAAATCTTCATAATGGATCTAACCATTTGTCTCCTAACAGACTTGCATCCTCCATTTCACTGAGAATTATAGTGACCTTAGAAGTATGTTTTCATGCTCCTCAAATCTCTATAATTAGAAAAAATTGCTTAAAAGATGCTATGGTTTTTATGTACGTTTGTTAACTGCATATTTTCTTTACCCTCAACATGTATCTACTGGTATTATATAAAAATGTAAATATCATAAAATTAAGTTCTTTAGCAAAAACCACATATCAGTAATGTCATAACCATTACAGAACCATTAAAATGTGCTCATGCTAAGACTCTATATTATCATTTATTATTTCAATAACCCTTTGCATATATATATATATATTTTTTATTTTTCATTTTATAGTAGAAGAAAGTGTTATGTACAAAGACTAAGTTACTTTCCTCAAGTCACAGAGCTCATCAATGGTGGAGATGTGATTGAAAAGTTTATACTCTTCAAACTTAATCAAATGAATTTTAAGGAATGGATGAGATGAGTAGCTTTTTGGATTTCCAAATTACAAACGGTGCTACAATACCCCAGCCTTAATTCAAAAAGTGTATACTGGTCCTGTGCCTACCAGTGTAGGAAGCCAGGGGGAGGGAAGGGAGAAACATGTTATTAAGCACAGACCTCTTTCTCTTGAGTATTCTTATGCGTGTGTAGTTTCAGTCAGCTAAAAGTAGACAGTCACAATCTTCAAATTTCTCCATTTACTGGACACAGAAGTGTATTTTCTTATTATATAAATTATAAACATTAAAAATTTTATGGTTCACAAAATCACAAAAGAAAATCTAAGAGAGAATTCAGAAAAAGAAAGCATTTGCAATTTTTTTCAGAACATTGACTCTACTACATTACTGCAAGTGAATTAAATATGTGCATCTGGTCTGATAAACAATTTTTATTCATAGAAACTGTTCCCTCCATTATTAAATAAGTGTTCTTCAAATACTTTAAACTTCTTAGTTTGAAAATGTGCTAATTAACTGCGTAGTGCCGGGCTCCAAACTGCCATCCTGTCTAGTGCTCCGTCTGGAACATATGTATATAAGCTTTTACGATATTTTGCAGGCATTATATCAGAAATGAAAATGGCAAAAGGCATAATCGTAATATGCGTACAACAAATCAGATTTGCAATATAAGATAGGAAGAAAAGGAGCTAGCTCCTTTAGAAGGTTGTGGTCAGTGTATACGTTGAGACCTTTCAATATATATGAGACCTTAGAAATCACAGGCAAGTCAGACAAGAAGAAAAGAGGTCTTTACAAGGTGTCCAAGTAATAAATAATTTACAAAGCAATTTAGAAACCTCAGCAGTCACCACTTAGAAGGCTGTGGTAGGGAACGGAGTCTATATTTGTAGAGAACAGTAGAATCAATACAAGGAGTAACCTGTCAGTTTTTTCTATAGTGTCAATATCTCAGACTGGCTGCTTTCACTGGTGCTCCTGTGGAAACAATTTCCAAAAGTATACTATTGAGTGACATGCTGCATGGATTAAATGATTTACTTTAATCCCCTAACTGCATGTTGAAAGACCGACAGCCCAAAAGGAATACTAGATAGCCTGAGGACAAAGCAACCTATAATAACAGTGTGATTTTGGAATGGTTTATACTTAAGAAAACCCCAGTGCCACAACAAGTTCCATGCAGAGCAACGAGTAAAAATGAGAAGTGGCCACAATAGACTTATGATATCTGGCTACCAGGAGGATCATTCACAATATTGAGAGATCTGATTAAACAGATTTATTGGTCAACTTTCCAGTTTGTAAGTCATCAGATAAAATGGTGATTTGATCTTAGAACAGCAATGGGCAGTCTTAACCATTCCCTTTTCGTTTGCACCTATGTGATAAAGACCTAGTAAAAATTTCTGAAGTGTCTTATCAAGCTCAAACAGGGTCTTAACACTAAATAATTAGGTATAAGAAGTACTAATTTCATTTAATCAGAAGGCTATAAAATTAAATTGACTGTAAGCATAGAGCAATGGGAAGCTTCAGAGACAAGTGCAGCAGGGAAACACTCCATCTTTAGCCATGGAGTAGGCTGAAAAAAGATGGCTCTCCCAACTTCACTGCTATGTGACTCTGACCTTTTCAATGAGAAGATGAGTTCAGTTTATCTCTGGTCCTTTCCAGCTCTAACAATTCTATAATTATAAACATCAATTATTATTCAGGGTTAAGGTACATTGATCTCTGTGAGCTCCTGAGGTGTGTGGAAACGTTTGCCCTTAATTTGAAAGGCACTGAATTTTTGGGATAAAAAACTAAGATGTAAATATAAGGATAAGTTTTACTTTTGTTTGTTTTTTGCTTTCCCAGTTCAGATTCTATCATTTAGGAACAGTCACAAACATTTAGAAGGTGGAAGAGACACAGAAGCTTCACTGCTCCTGCAGCAGTAGCAGGTGAATAAATGCTTATGCTTCACCATATAGGAGGTGCTTTTGTGAGCACTTTGTTCTTTGAATGAAATCCCTTCCTGCTTCAAATTCCTAAAGCAGTTTCTGCTTTTCTGACCAAAGCGTGGATAATACAGTGTCTTTTACATTATTAATACACAGAAGACATCACATCATGTATATTAATTGTAAAGTTTGAGGAAACAGAATGAGAAAGGATATCAAAGACACTGAGATAAAGACTATTAAGAATGGCTGTTCCATACTGCCCTCATTTAAATCTCAGTTTCCTCATCTGTAAAATAAAAAAGTTTGGTATATTAATCCCTAAGATCCCTAATGCTTCAAGGTACTAAGATTGCATGATTCTAAGTTTATTGTTCAAAACGTCTAATTGTGTTAAATAACAGCAGCAATTTGAAACATGGCTTCTATTCTCAAGGAGTCAATCTACTTGTGGAGAGAAAAACTGGTAAGGGTAATTAGCATGAATGAGTGAGAAATGAGATTATTCTAACTCTAGGAACTTCTGCGATGCAGAAGAAAATTCCTAATTGAAGAATTGGGTGATCATGATATTAAGTCTAAGCTGGGCTGTAGACAATAAGTAGATTTTGATTGGTAGACAAAAGAAGGCTTTGGGGTAAAAAGAAAGCAAATGATGGATGTTTGAAAGGATGTGTGAGACGTGATTGGACTTTAAAAGTGGTACTATATTAAAGAGGGTTTAGAGAGGTTGAGACAGAAATTTTCAGGTTTGTTTCCAGGCATGACTGAAAGCCATGAAAGATTTTTTTTAAGCAGATAAGTGATAAGTGTACAAATCAAATGACACATTAAAAAATCAAATATATATCAATCCTGGAAATCTTAAATGTGGCAGGTCCTGAAACCAAGGACATGTTGTAAATTTTAAGAATACAAAATAAAGAAAAAAAAAAAGAAGGGGTGATCCACACGTATAGTTATATGCAAAAGGACAACCCGTCTGTGAGTTGGCAAAAAAGCCTGTCCCAAGGTAAATTATCATGAAGGAAATTAAAGTTTATGAAAATGTGGAATGTGAAAATTATTATTCAGAAAAGAGTGAGTAAACAAAACAATTGGGATACTAGGTTTTACCATTTTTTAAATTGTTGAGATGCTAAGTGGGATTATAAAATTACTCACTTTTTGAATTCACTTTTGGAGAGTGAATTTTCGAAATCAACTTTAAAATTTTAAGCAAGAAAAGGTTTTAAAATTTTTGTTGTTTGCTTGAATTGGGCCAGGTCCCATCCACAAAGGTATAGGTAAGCTGTATGGTTCATGGTTCTGCAAATGAACCACAGTAAATTATTACTAATTTAACTAAAGTATAAAATACTATTATACAGGACTACTATTTTCATGTATTTTGTGTCCCATCTCAGGGCTTAGCTCTACTCTGCACTTAAAAGTTCAGGAAGAAAAGATGGTCAATTCAGATTATTCAAATCTAGTTATTAAAACATAATGAAATGTAGGGGGCTTCCCTGGTGGCGCAGTGGTTGAGAATCTGCCTGCCAATGCAGGGGACACGGGTTCGAGCCCTGGTCTGGGAAGATCCCACATGCCGCGAAGCAGCTGGGCCCGTGAGCCACAATTACTGAGCCTGCGCGTCCGGAGCCTGTGCTCCGCAACAAGAGAGGCCGCGATAGTGAGAGGCCCGTGCACCGCGATGAAGAGTGGCCCCCGCTCGCCGCAACTAGAGAAAGCCCTAGCACAGAAACGAAGACCCAACACAGACATAAATAAATAAAAATTAATTAATTAATTAATTAAAAAAAATAATAATGAAATGTATTGTCAAGGCTCAGGGAGAAAGCATGTTGGGATCTCTGCAAATGGGACAATGAAAGGTACACTTTAAGAAGTAGAAAATTTAAGGAGAAATAATGGGGCAAAGGCTGGTGCTAGAGACAACGCCCAAAGAAAGGATCATCAGATTCATTTGTAACGTCAGGGCCAAGAAGTCCAATATGATGGTGAAGAAACAACAGCTGGAGATTAGGAATCCAGTTAAGATAGAGGCTGTCAATTTATTCATTCATTCATTCATAAGATTAGCAATAAGCCATGAATAAAAATAGGCCCTGTGTAATCACTTTGGGTTCATATCTGATGCTTCTGATCTAAGGTACGGTGGGCAGCTGGCACAGACCTATGGGGAGTTCAGTAACTGTGACAACCTTCAGAATCTGTGTGTAGGCAGCATGACTTAATTCTATGCCTATCAAATACTGTATCCCAATAGAGAAGATGTGGTACATAAATACAATGAAATATTACACAGCCATAAAAAGAAAGAAAGAATGCCATTTGCAGCAACATGGATGCAACTAGAGATTATAATACTAAGTGAAGATTATCATACTAAGTGTTTTTCTCTCAAAGAGAGAAAAACAAAGACCATATGACATCACTTATATGTGGAATCTAAAATATGGCACAAATGAACCTATCTAAAAAACAGAAATAGACTCAACGGACAGAGAGAACAGACTTGTGGTTGCCAAGGGGCAGGGGTGGGGGGAGGGGGAAGGATGGACTGGGAGTTTGGGTTTAGTAAATGCAAACTATTACATTTAGAATGTAATATAAATTTTATGTTATGTTACCTTGGTGAGTTTCAGGAAAAATAATTAACTTTTGAAAACCAATTTTATCTTAAATACTAATGCTTGCAATAAATAAAACATGTATCTTTAAAACTAGATGCTATAAATTTGATTGCTAGCAGTATCTGCCATAGAAAATAATAGAAAGCATGAAAGGCATATATAGAAAGAAATATACCCAACCAGCTCAAAACCTTAATAGTTCTATGATGTAGACTTAATGTGGCTTCCTGTTCTGTAGTTTTAGATTTTACAAAGAATTTTCAATTAAAATTTTAAAACAATATTTTAAAGATTGACTTTGGATTAAACTATCTGGAAAAGTTAATCAATTGCTAATTGTATAGCAATTCATAAGATGGTTATAACTTTGCAATATATAGAACTCTGATTTTCTCTTTCACACAGTCTATTTATTCAATGAAAACCCTTTGGGATTTGGTGTCAAAAGATCTGGACTTGAGGGACTTCCCTGGTGGCACAGTGGTTAAGAATCTGCCTGCCAGTGCAGGGGACATGAGTTTGAGCCCTGGTCTGGGAAGATTCCACATGCCATGGAGAAACTAAGCCTATGCGCCACAACTACTGAGCCTGCGTGCTGCAACTACCGAAGCCCGCGTGCCTAGAGCGCATGCTCAGCAACAAGAGGAGCCACCGCAAGGAGAAGCCTGTGCACTGCAATGAAGACTAGCCCCTGCTCGCTGCAACTAGAGGAAGCCTGCGCGTAGCAACGAAGACCCAACGCAGCCAAAAAAAAAATCTGGACTTGAGAACTATCTCCAACATTCTGGGGTGAGTAGATTTTAATAACTGTGTTCCTTTTTACAGAAGATGATTAAAAAGTGTAGAAAATTTGAAAAATGTTAAGATTGTGTGCAAAACATAAAAATTACTGCAGTTCTACCACAGTATTTTTATATATTTTGCAGAATTTAAAATGCTTGTAAATTCATTATTAATAAATTAATATGAAGTTGGTGATATTTCACCATCTTTGACCTACAAATGTGAACATCTAATATAGTTCAACAAGATACGGTTGACTTATTAGTTATATTCAGTGCAACCACTTCCGTAATCAGTGTCTAAGAACTTGGGCACTACATTCCAAGACATCAGGTTTCAATTTGAGCTGTCCACTGACTTGCTATACAACTTTGGACAATTTTCTCTCTCTAAGATTTAGTTTCCTTATCCATAAAATGTAATAGAGATGGCCCCCACTTCATCTTTTTTGTGGAGCCTCAAAGAGATTACGTGAAAATTCCTCAGCACAATGCCTTGCATTCATTCATTCAGTCAGTCAGTCATTTCTTCAACAAATGCTTACTGGGTTCATACTATGTCCCAGTCTCTGTACCAGGCAGTGAGAAACAAGGCTGATGCAGTTTCTGCTCAAATGAAGTTTACAGTCTAGTAAGGAAGACAGACATTCAAAAGATACTACAAAGTGATTGTCATCATAATAAGTATTAAAGCGTTAGGACAAGATATAACTGGGGTACACACCTGGTCTGAAGTGACCTTGAGGATCAGCAAATGCTTTCCTGAGAAAGTAACATTTAATCTGGAACCTGAAGAAGAAGTAACCAAGAAAAGAGATGAACCAGGAGAATTCAGAGAGGACCCTGAGATGGACAGATACTTTGTGCATTGGATTATTCAGGCTCAGGACTCGGAGATAATGTTTCTATAATTGCGGTCATGCACATTAAACATTTCTATATCCTGTTTTTATTCACCTATTATTAACCTGTGAACATTTTTCCATGTTATTAGAAAATGTAACTTGTAATAGTTGCTTAATACTCATCATGAAGATAATATACTTAACCATTCTCCTATTAATCATTTGATTTTTCCTAATAATTCCTATTTTAAGAAATACTGAGATAAAAGTTCATATTTACTTGAGATTACTTTCTCATAATGATATATTGGGTCAAAGGGAAAATACTGTCAATTTTGCCAAAATTTTATTTCATTAAAAGAGTAAAAATTTACCTTCTAAAAGCAGCCATTCACTTGGCTTCCTTGAGTCTTTCTTAACTTAGTTTTGAATCTTTAATAATATCTGTATAACAATAATATTAATAATAGGGTTGTGATAATCCAATGAGGTAATTCACATGAAAGTGTCATCTGCATAGAAAATTGTACTAAGGGGTTAGTTATTCTTTTCATCAATGTTGTTTATTATTATTGGCCAAGTATATCAACATAGAAATAATAGTTCTAAGCAACTATGACTTATAATACTTATTAAGATCTCAGCTTGTTTAATCCTGCAATGGATGTCATTATGATAAATTTTTGAGGGGAATATCTGCTATATGCTTAGTCTTAAAAATATTCTCTACTTTCTATTTAAATACTATCATTTTCCTTAGTTTTAAAGAAAGTAGACCTATCATTGGTAAGCCCAGCTTTAGATCAATGATATTGAACTTCAATGAAAAGTTACACAGACGACATGGTTTTTAGAGAGAAGATGACTAACGTGAACAATTTAGACTGTGAGGCCACTTGGTGAGATGCAGGGGGCAGTGTAACAAAAGCTGAGGAAGGAAATGGCAGAACTGAAGGAGTCTGAGCAGGGTGGGGCCACGCACCAGCCAGAACTTCCGTGGGCAAAACAGGTGGATAGTTTTAACAAGAGAACACCTCTGCTTATTTTGTTAACAGGACTGTTAAAAGTCTGAGCTCTGAGCCACCAAAACCGCTTCAAGAATTACATTTGTGTTGGGAAGAGAAAATGAACTTCTCTTGAGTGACTTATTAAGATTAGGGAAATTTTTATTGGATCTAACTGAAATAGATGAATAAATATTTTAATCAATCAACACACTATTTTTAGAAATAGAATCAATTTTATACTTAAGTAAAATGTAACATGATAAACAATGATTTCCTCATAATTGAAAAGTTACCGTTTTATCAACACATCATCTCAAACTTTATAACTAAGTTTGTGCATGTTTGGTTCTCATGTCAATGAGTCAGAAGTGTTTTATCTTCCCTCCTGAATATCCAGTCACTACTGAACACTCTGCTATTTAGTCATAAACAGAATAAGTGATTAGATTACAATTTTAACTGGAATATGAAAAATTAATTGGGAATAACTTCAAACAGGAAACAATAATAAAATGATGGTATAAATCTGTTATAAACACTATCACTGTTACATAGAGAATTAAAATATGAGTGTTTCAAATTGTTCATATGGTTTAACATTCAAACGTTTTTGATGGGAATAAGGAAGTATGATCACCAGCAGAGCAAGATTTAAAAGAATATAAACTGGGCTTCCCTGGTGGCGCAGTGGTTGGGAGTCTGCCTGCCAATGCAGGGGACACGGGTTCGAGCCCTGGTTTGGGAGGATCCCACGTGCCGCCGAGCGGCTGGGCCCGTGAGCCACAATTGCTGAGCCTGCGCGTCTGGAGCCTGTGCTCCGCAAGGAGAGGCCGCGATAGTGAGAGGCCTGCGCACCGCGATGAGGAGTGGTCCCTGCTTGCCACAGCTGGAGAAAGCCCTCGCACAGAAACGAAGACCCAACACAGCCATAAATAAATAAATAAATAAATAAATAAATACTTTAAAAAAAAGTAAAAGTCTATTAATTTAAAAACAAAAACAAAAACAAAACTTCCTTGTTAAAAGACAGGGAGTTCAGAATCAAAAAAAAAAAAAAAGAATATAAACTTATCAGTATTCTAGTGTATTTAGTGAGCACTAAAGGAGCTCAGAAAAAGCAGCTGAAAAGGAAAACTGCTCTAATACAAATTATCTTTCAAGATTAACACAAGAAGGTTGCTTTAAAACCCTCCCAACTTTCCAGATGAGACTTCTGATTTCTTCTAGGCAACTGGTTAATCTGTCTGCCTCTTCAATAACTATAGTACAACTGTTAAACTTTCCTTAATCTCCTTCTTCTGGAAGGCATTTATACTATGCTGCAGAACATCAAGCAGGGGATACTGAGGTAAAGAATGGAAGGTTTTTACCTTTGAAGATATCCACTTACAATTTGATCATCTTGAGAGCATTGTCACATTGCTCTTGACAGTCAAGTTGGCACTAGTTTCTATCAATATCAGGATTTCAGTCAAGCCTATATAAAAAGGCTGTCTGAACATTTCCAATAAGATTCACTAAATTCTGTTGAACAAACATGCAAGTAAATAGATTGTGTTCGTGTTAGGGGGTGAAAACATGTGTGCATGTATGGTCCAGAGGCGTATACAAGTGGCCATCACATACTTTTTGTTGTTCTGGCACTTTCTGGGCTTTATTTTTGAATGTTTTCCAAAGTTAAAATTTCCATGAAAAATTCAGATGTACAATTTTTATTGAAATATAATCTGATAATATTGATCTTAAATTTCCCTGTGGACGGTATCCAGGAATCCCATTAAGGTTATGCCCTCCTAATGGCCCATGTGCTCTCCAGGGAGTACCCTGTCATCCCACCATTATCTTCTCTCCATCCGCCTACCCCAGCTAGCCCCTACAGGAATTAGAGGTGGCAACTCTTCCAATATATGAAAACCATGATAGCACGAAGAACAGGTATGTACCTCAGAAACGATGCTAACATGCTGTTATTGAAATTCCAAGGAAGGAGAGCGTTTCCTGGCTATCACAGAGACAGAGTTGGACCTTGAAAAACAAGAGGATCTACGACTGTTGCAAAGGGGCAGATGGGCATCCCATCTGGAAAAGTCTGGAACGCAAGGCAGTGGTAATTTGCGTGTTTGATTCTAGCATAGGAATTAGGAAAGAAATGGATCATATAATGTTAAAGGTGGGAGGAATTCCAGAGGCATCTAGTCCAGGGGCTTTTCACATCTTTACTTTCTGGAAGTATTTTCTAAGCAGATTGCAAGCATGTAACCAATAGGTAAAATACAAAGTCAGAATGGCTTAGGAGACTAAAGCGCTCCTGATCTGTAGCACACGGCGGAGCACTGTCTGAAAACCAGCGACCTAAGTCCATCCCCCGTGAGAAAAGAGACTCAGAGAAATGAAGTTACGCGCTCAAGGTCATTATTAGGCTTTGAGAGCAAGAGTCCTTTACTTACTTTGCAGTAATATGTATAACACTGTGAATTACCTCAGCTATATTTTCCGGCAGGGTTCAGGAACAATAACATAACATATTATTCAGATATCACACTTCAATATGAAGAAATTAATAATGATGGGTGATTTTTACCTCCACCTGAATTTTGGTTTATTTTAAATGGTATCTTTATAATTCACTCTTGATTTCACTGATGAAAATGATTTTTTAATGTAAAACTGAAAATCAGATAGAAGCCCTATATACTAGCTTATCAAAGCGCAATCATGCTGCAGCATTTGGCCTGAGATTCCAGGTTTGCTCTCTTTGAGACTTTCAACACTCAGTCTGTGGGGATCCATCATGGCTGCACATCTGAACAATCGAAATGTTGTGTCCTGCTCAAAGAAGAGGAAATGATTTTCCTCAAAGTTGAATTTAATTTCACTGTACATATTTGATACGTTCCAATCGACCGAGTAAAGCACTGTGTTGTCATTAATTCTCAAAAATTATTTTTATTATTTAGATTAACAAAGTAAAAATTGCCTCATATATTTCATAGATAAGTCAATTATTACTTGTGAGGCAGTGAAGTATGCATTCACTAGAAATTACACTGTTTTCAAATTGCACAGTAGTTTTCCAAAAACAAAACTCTTACCTAAGCACCAAAAAAAGAAAAAAACTAAAAAGAACATTAGGAATTGAAAAGAATATTATTTCAATGTTTTCCAGCTTATTATAAAATGTTCCTTCACATCCACATACATGATAGTTAAACAAATATAGAATATTTGTCATATTTTCTTTTGTTACCCAGTTTCTGAAACAAAATGTTCATTCAGCAAAAAAGTACTCATACACAGCAAAGCTGTTTCTTTACACAACACATACACACACCAAAAATCATTAAAAACAAGTGACAGAACCTCATTAATGATATAGACTGGCATTATTTTTTAGACTGACATTACCTCTTATTATTTACTGTGCCGTGAATAAGGATACAGCTCGAAACAGTATCCTCAAGTTCAAATTCTGGTTCCACTACTTGTGTGACCTCAGGGAAATATACCCAAATTCTTTTTGCCTCAATTTCCCTGTATATAAAAATGGAATAATATCTAAATATAACTGAGGAGTAAATATGTTAACACATGTGAACTTTTTAGTGTGGTGGCTGACATTTTTAAAACAATGTGAGTTACTACCATTAGACTGAAACTATAAACAAATGAAAAATTCATATATGTTCTTTTTTCAAAGGAGGAAGAAAAATCCAGACATTCCATATGGATTATAAAACTAAAAAGAATGCAGACTTTAAAAAAATCTTTAAGAAATGCGTAAACCATCATACAATGTTGTTTTTCTTCCCACTCCTTCCTTTCTTAGAGGGGGGAAAAACTGCTGAATTTCTGATACCTTTTGAAATACAGTCTTTAGGTTATTGAAATTGCGTATCTGGAAGAAGAGAAAGTATCAGAGACTGCTGGCCAGTCTCCACAGAGGAGACTAGGAAAACACTATCCTCTCCTGAAGACAGAGCACTTGATTCCACACAGTTTGCATTTGAAAATCGCATTATCAGCGAAATATACAAGACAGAAAAGGTTTGACTTCACCAAATGCAGCTCTTTTTTTAGGTGCATGAATCTGCTGACTGTTCCAGGACAATCATTCCATTTCTTTAGGTAAAACAATCATTTGCCTTCATTCATGAGCAAAGCTGGGAGATACAGTCTGAGAGGTGGATTTACCTCTTAATAGGGGTGGTAGCTTGGAGAGAGACAATTTAGAGAGTTGCATTTGAAAGGAGAATATTATGCTTAACAGATACTGAGGGACAATTCTGTGCTGTGCATTTTGCAAGGCCTTTTTCTCATTTAATCCTAACCAGATTTTATACAGTGATGAGTTACTGCCCCCAGTTTTATAAATGAGAAAACTGGGACTCAAAAGGGCACAGTAACTTGAGCAAAGACACATACACAATACCAAGATTCTAACCGAAATTTATCTGGTACTAAAATGGATTCTCAGGTCACCACACCACATTTGGAGATTCTAGAGTCTAATAAGCCACTTTCTTTAATTTTTAGAGTGAATTCATAGCTCCTGTGTTCCCAGACTCAACATCTAGCTCTTGTTTAGCTATGAATTTCACTGTCTTCACTGAAAGAAACGTATGTTAAAATCTCTACTGTATAAGACCTGGATTTTGGAATCCATACAACAAGTTTTAAACCTTTAGAATGCCTGGGGAAGTCATCTTAGAGCTCTCATATCCATGAGTTTCTTAAAAGGATTTCATCCTTTGTCCTTAGAATCATTTGAATTTCAATATATATTTATGTGAACTCATGAATCATAAGAAATTGTTTTAATAATTTTTATAGTGGTGCAAGTGTTAATACAAATCAAAATGCAAGGTCTAACAGAATAATGAACCCTCAATTTGGTTTCATTTAACTTGGATATTGACCCTACTTTGAATACTTATATACTCAGAAAATAGGTGTTTCTCTCTACCTTGGAATATCCATTGCCTTTCTGCTCCCTGTACGTATGTTTCCAAATTTGGTCACCTGGAAATTAACTGTTCTTCAGCTTCTGTATATATAGAGAAGTGAAGGATTTGATTCTAAATATACATAATGCAATATACAATAGTATTTCTCTTCTCCAGAGTGTGATTTTAACAAACATTTTAGCACTAAAAATCTATGGTTCAAAAGATTAACCTAAGAATCCTTTCAAAATGTAATGGTTGGCTCTGACCTCAGGGAACACAGGCACCTACCAAGTCAAGTGGTTTCCTTTTCTATTTCAGGATAATCTAAAAAAACAAAACGTTTAAGATTCTTGAAGCTAAACTGGCAAACAGTTCTATTTTACCCTACAAACTCTAGTAAAGGTGCTATCAGTAAAACTGACAAGGGTGTTGATAAAGCAAGTAGATTGAGGGGGAGCTTTTTAATTTTATAGCTAAATACGAAGTCTTAAGTTTTATTTTGAAATAGATAAGTAAGCCAAATTAACAACCACTACATTAATTAAAACTTTTATGCTTAGTTTTCAAACTAAATCTACTCATGAATATTAGAAATATTCATACTTTGGTGGGTATTAATTAAATTAATATTAACACTTACTCCTCACCCTTGATGTTTCTGTGGAACTGAAGCTGTCTCCTGACCCCAGGCCACCCATTTATTCACCTGACCCTAGAAGAGGTGAAGGGACTTACCTGGTAGGCAAATTTGGGAAGACTAAACTGGGGTGTGTAGCCCCAATCGTGCTCTCTTTCTTCGGGAGCAAACTGCCTACAAGTTCCCACAGAAAGTTACACAGAAAGGAATTCTTACTATCTGAATTCTTGATAAAATATGACACGAATAAATTACAGTATATGCAAAAAAAAAGCAAAGACAAATTTAAAAAATTATGCTTCAATGTGTTATCTTCTCACAAATGCTAAAACACATAACTGGGTTAATTTTGCCAGTGAGTTCAGCCTAAAAAGTGTAAAAAAAAACATAAGCCCAATATTGAAGTTGACAGTGAGATATATACTCAAACTCAGAAGTTGAAAAATTTGCATTAGAAACTGAAAGTAAATTAGAAAGTCACATACAAGTTGCCAGTTATATACACTTACCACATATTTTAGTTTCTTTTCTATAATAAAAATTGTATTTCTCCAGTTTATTGTAAGTGAAAACTAAGACTGGGAACTGGGCATTATCTTCTTGGCACTTTACAATAAAAACAATAAATGAATAAATAAAAAACCTCATTGAAGCTGAAGGTTTCCAGTGCTCGTCAATATAACTGATCCATGAGCCATTAGAGGCTCATAAAATAAGAAAGCCCAATAAAATAATCATAATCTCACATGTTTATTTAGTTCTGAGACTTAAATGATGGACCTTTGTACCTGACCATGCCTAGAGACAAGTTTCATTACACACACACACTCACAAATACACACACAAACATACTTATGCTCATGTTCTCTATTTCTCTTAATTGTGTAAACTCACATACACATGTTCATGGGACATCAATAAAGCCACCATAGCTTTCCTTTAATAAACAACAAAGGGCTGTTCTTTAGTTTTATTTTAAAAATAAATAATTTAAGCAATGGATTTTTATTTAAATTATAATAATGTATAATTCTTGACCTCTGGATTTCCTCTGAATGGCAGATAAACCCAAACAAAAAAGAAAAGCTTGTCTTAAGTGAACATACTTTGATGCTTTTTAATTATATTTCTAGCATCTGAACTTGTTTCATCATTACCAAGTTCATTTTAAGTAGGTTTTCAGGACATAAAATTCAAGATTCTCTTATGATAATCTTCTTTCTAACCTCCTAACTTACACAAAATATGGTATATATAATTATAATTTTTCAAGTTACAGTAGTGTTTTAGACAAGTTTAGGGTGAATCAAGGGTATGTTTATTACATAGAAAAGTAAATGTTTTTACAACTTAAAAATGTCTCTTGTTAGTAACACAAAATTTGTAGACTAATGTCACATCTTGATTTAAACTGTTTTCCCTGGTTAATCTTCAACTTATAGAAAGCAACGTTCATTAACTCTGTCTTTCTTTAAGTTTCTCTTATCCACAAGCAGTAATTGCTCCCATCCCCTCTGGTCTTAATCACTAGATTTCAGAAGAAAGGAATTATCTTCCTTCCCAGGTAATCTTTTTAAGTAGAATTTTGATGTCTTCTTTAGAGTCATTTCTAATCTATGTCTAGAAGCCTTCTCTGTTGACTTGCCCTAGTTGACCACAAAGAATTTTATCTCCTCTCTATTTTAACAAAAACTTTATAACTCTATTATCCTACTTTTTTTTCCTTAATTATTTCTTTTCCTTAGACAGCAGTTTTAAGAAATTGTTTACTATTTAAGCTCCATTTAGTCATCACCCACTCACTTTTTTTTAACTTCTTTCCACCCCAGTTTTGCCAAGAAACTTTTTCTCTACGGGTTGTCACCAGTCAAGGCCACAACTTCCTTACCCTGTGCTGACTCTTTTGCACAGTCCTTGATCTGGTCTCCCCAGTTCCAATTCAATTTACCCATTTCTGACAGATTAATCTTTCTAATCTTTCTAATGTGTAGTTTGGTTAAACCCTCTTAATGTGGAGGGTAGAGACAATGAAGGGCAGAGGATTCTTTTTTTTTTCTTTTTTCCCCAGAGGATTCTTAATGATTCTTCAATAGAAGAATGGATTCTTCTTCCCCTGAATAAACTTTACCTTGGTTAACTATTCTTAACACTTCTGATCGAGCAAAACCATTAAAGTCACTATTCTTCTATAAAGCATTCACATGTCTGCCTCAAACTTTAATATTCTCTTTGTGTAAAACAGTATCTTTCAAACATCTTTAACCATGACCTCCAGTGAGACATATATTTTAAATTGTGACCAAGTATACACAAAATTATACATATGTATTTTATGTCAGTATCACATAAATCTACACAATTTTCATGACATAATGACACTCTGTAACTTTTTATAGGTAAATCATGATCCAGAAAACCTATTTCATCAGCCAGTAATGAAGCACAACCCACTGTTTAAACACCCCCGATCTAGATTATCTAAATCCTTGCTCTTTTTCTAGATTTGATTCAATTATATACTTCATTAAGCCATTCATTCATTCATTCCATTCAAAAAGAACAAGTAATAATCCCCTTTTGGAAGGCAGTCATTTCTGTATGCATTGGGAACAAAATGACAATGAGCAAACAAGTCCCTGCCTTCACGGAGTTTGCCGTGTCCACCCTCAAAGGATAATGATCAACCAAGCTCCTCTCTCTTGAAGTATTTACCTATTCCAACCATTTCATAACTGTATCATGCTACTTTGCATTTCCTCATCTTTTATACCTTAATTCCATCTCCATAAATAGACTGCGATATCCTTCAAGAGAGGAATTTTAATTATGCATATTTTTCATTCTGTACCTTCACGTAGTAAGGGGAACAATAGGGTAAGGGCGAAAAACAACGGAGTTCTATCCTTAGCTCATCACTTACCAGTTTGCACGTTTAGGCCAGTCACTACTCAGCTTCTCTCAAATACGGTTTTCTCATCTGTAAAATGAGAGCATGGGGCTACATCAGCAGTTTTCAAATTCTACTGCACAAAGTTTTCAGGACTCAATGGAGGTTCCAAAGCATGACAATAAGGGGTCTTCACTCAAAAGAGAGGATCTCCATCTCCTGCCTCAAGTAGAGCTTACAATTTTATTTAAAAAATTCTTGATGCTAAAAAAAATGTTAATTTATTAAATCTCAAGATCTTGCAATCAAGTGCTCATCTTGTCTGGAAGTTGAGGAAGAAGAATAAGGTAGGAAGAAAAGAGGAAGAAAAGAGGGATTTTAGGAGGAAGAGAGGAAAGAAGAGAAAATACTTTTAATAGAGTGTACACTGCTATGTTTCAGGAACTGTGTTAGGATCAGTATATATGTTACCTTATTTTTTCTATTCAACAATTTCACAAGATAGAAATTTATTAGGCCCCTTTTACACACAAGAAAGGAAGGAAAATGAAGTTCAGAAAGGTTAGATAACTTGATCAAGTACCTACTGAAGAAGCAGCGAGGCCAAAATCTGTTCTCTTTCCATTATCCCAAGCTTCCCTTAAAGAAAACTAACATGGACATTACATTTGTTTTTTTGTTTTTTTTTAAATTTCCCTAGATTTCACCTCACTTAATCCTCACAACTTTGAGGAATATACTTTAGTATTATCCTTATTTTGCCAATTAGGAAACCATGGTTCAGAGAAATGAAAGTGATCTGTCCAAAACCAAATTCAGTGGGGGCAAAGATGGAATGAAATACCTGAATTCATATTCTGTGCTCTTTCCATATACCAAATGGCCTCCTTTACAAGAAAGAAACAGAAACAGGGAAACAAGAAGAGGGAAGGAGGCAGAAAGGATGGGACAGGTGGAGAATTACAACAATTCCACTGCTTACTTAAGAGGGTTAGTGAGTCAGATAATTTAATGGAAAGTACCTGGAAAAATCTGAAATGCTTTATCAAGATAAGTCATCACTATTAACTATTCAAACAGTGTGTGCTAAAGATGACATTTTATATATTTGTAAAATTCCATGTGGTAACTGCAAATATAAAAGAGCTCTATAATGAATTAATTACTTAGATATACTACAGAAACTCATATAAAAGAGGGACAATCTGGCACTCTTCAGATTATGATACAAGAATTGGTTACATATGCCTGCTTTCTGTTCATGATGTACTGTCCCTACTGGCAGTAGAATAATTCAAATTTTCAACTTTTCTTGGATTTCATCACAAACTCAATCAAAAGCATGAAAGTCAGTATTTTAATACCCTTGCACCATGTGAAAAATAATAGCATGCTCTACTACCTGAACTCTTACAGCATTTTTAATTTTGATTGTCTTCCCATTATAGACTGTCAGGACTTTATCAGGAAGATCATCCAAACAAACTAGAACATTATTAAGGTTCCAGCAGTGCAGTAACTCCCTGAAAGTATGAGTGATTAAAAGCCATACAGTTGTGACAAGGACCATAAGGAGATCAGACAAAGAAGTTACATGACTTTAAAAGAAAAAAAAAAAAAGAGGACTAGAATGATTTAACCCTTTGTATCTTTTACCAGTGTAAAACAGGATCAGTATATATGTTACCTTATTTTTTCTATTGATCTAGAAAAAAAATAAGGTGACATATATACTGATCCTGTTTCTTAACACTATATATGTCATTTCATTTTTATAAAGTTTTTTTTTTAATACTTTTATAATCAAAAGTAAAGAATCCAAGAAAGAAATTCTGTAATGGATATTCAGGTAGAATGCTGAGAGAACCCCAGAAGACCGCCAACTGTGAGTCAGGCAATGCCTGAGGGCAAAGGTGGCATCTGAACTGGATCTGGAAGGAGACTCGGGGTTTACTGAGTGGAGAAGACAGGAGATGATGGCCAAGGTCGTGAGAGAATCATCTAGAAGAGTAAAGACATAAAGACAGTAAAGGTTTGGAAGTCAGCATTTCACATAGTTTGAGTGGCAGACAGAGGAGAGGAGGTGGAAGCTGGAGGTTTCCCAGGTGAGAAAACATTGAGACCAAATTCTAAAGGGCTTTAGATGCTATCTTAGAGACATTGAGATCTCAGTCAATGCAGAGCCAGGGTCCTAGCAGCTGAGGCCTCCCTCTAAACGTGGGGCATTCTCAGATTTCTTCTCTGTAAGATGTTTCTGTCCCCACCCGTCTGTGAGGCAAAACTCCTGGTTAAAGATGAAAATTTCTAATGGAGTAAAAATGGAGTGAGGGGATGTGAAAGGTACACTGACAGAGTTGGAAGTGACAGGATCTGTTCACCAGTTGGCTACAGGGATGCGAAAGAAGAAAAACTTGAGGATAAAAGAGAGATCTGGTGATAGGAAATTAAGGAACAGCAGGATTAGGGTAAATAAAGAATTAGTGAAATAACGGTGCATATTGAAGATAAGGTCTCTGAGGAATACTGGTTGGACAGTTTGAAACACGGATCTTATATTCATGAGAGAGACTGAGGCCCTTTCCCGTCTGATTTTCACCACTACTGCAGTAGCGTAACTAATTATACATCACTAAAAAGTAAATGAGTAACGTTTTTAATCTTATAAGTGAAACTCTTAAAAAAAAAAAAGCTTGTGGAAAACAAACAAACAAACAAAGGTCATGTACATCAAGAATATTTATACTTCTATTCATATACGTTCCTCCCGATATCAACTGGATTATTATCCAATTATTCAGTTTCTTGTACTAGGATTATACATCCACACCCTGTGCTATGTAATTCTACAGTGCCTCCCACTGTGGGTGGGATACACTTCCCTATCCCACTCATGTCGGGGTTGGCCATGAAATTGCTTTGACTAATACAGTGTTAGTGGACATGATGTAACAGAAACTCTAACTGCTTGCATGGCTCGGCTTGCTCTCTCCTGCGCCTGTGATCTGCCACGAAAAGAGCATGTCACTCATTCTGCTGCTCCTTCAGCCTGGACCTCAGGCCTGAAACCTCATCAGAAGCCTGTAATGTAGCCTTAACCCAAAGGAGCCTAGCCTAGATCGGCCACTTTATACCCTCAGGAGTGTAAAAATAAATAAAACATCAATAAGCCACTGAGCATTTTATGATTTTGTCGTTGTTGTTATGCAGTATTGTAGCAAGACTTGATTAACATAGCTTTTCCTTTACCTCCAAGTAAACAGAGGGGTATTTTTTTTCCCTTAAAATTGTGGTTTTCTATAGAATCATAATATACTTGTTAAGATACATATATGTGAAATACCCCCATTCAGAAAACCCCGAAGTTGAAGAAAATACCAACAGAGGGATATATCATGTTCATGGATTACCTTACTCAATAAATAAAGGTTTTTCAACTCTTTGCAAATTAATCAATGAAGTTATGGCATTTCCAATGAAAGTCCAAGCATGACTTTTAGTGAATATTAACAAGGTCATTCTAAATATCTATATGGTATTGAAAAGAATAAAAGTAGCCAAGACAATCTTGAAGACAATGTCTGATTTTATGCATGTATGGTATTTCTTATAGTTTCAAAAAATTAATATAAATTAAAAAATAGAAATAATTATAGAACTAGAAAGAGACCTTAGAGATTAAACATATAATAACAAAAACATGAAATGCACCTGAAGACTGAAAAGTAAGCAATAAAAATATTTCTTATGTGAAGAGCAAAAGTGGAAAGAGAATAAAAAGATGAAATAAAGACAAGAGACAAAGAAAACTAATCTAGGAGGTCCAACGAATAGAAATGAGAATGAGAAAATAAAAAACAAAGAAATGGGAAAGAAGAAATCATCAAAGAAAAAACAAGAAAATATCCCCAAACTAAAGAATGATAATGAGTTTCAAAATTGAACAGGCCCATGGGGATCCCAATGCAAGGAGTGAAAAAAGGCCCACACTCATATCCTTCTGAAATTTTGGGATACTGCATTGTGAGACTTAAAAAATATGTAGAGATTCACAAGGGAAGTTTCCAGGGGAAAAAAACTCTGAGATTTTGAGGGGAAAAATAAAATATGGATAAGATAACAGCAAATTTAGAGCAGGAACTAAAACGAAACACAATTCAGGATAAAAACAAACCTGTATGAAAAAGTCAAGGTGCACACGTAAAGCAAATGCAATTTGGAATGACGTCAAGCAACTGAATTAAAAAATAAATAAATAAATAAAAAAGAGAGAGTCCGTTTGGACACGGTGAACTTTTTTCCAAGCATGCCCTAGGTTTCCTGGGATGGGCCTCTATCCAAGAACACAGCACACTAGTTGTCATTCAGCATTAGATAATGTTAGTGGAGTGTCAGCACTGTTTACAAGTTTCCAACATTTAGAGTCAACATATTAGAAAAAGGAAGACAGTGACTGTTATAGAAAGAATGTAAATATAAACAAGCTTGACAATATAAAAGTAAAAGTTTAGCTGACTAAAAAAGTTAGCCTGAGGAGGAAGGAAAATTTGAGGACACGGGTGGAAGTATTAATAACTTGTCTTAGAAAGTGAACTGTATACACTTGTTGGAAAAAAGAAATAAACTTTAACTACATTATTTTGAGTTATAAAAGTAATCAATAGGGGGCTTCCCTGGTGGCGCAGTGGTTGAGAATCTGCCTGCCAATGCAGGGGACACGGGTTCGAGCCCTGGTCTGGGAAGATCCCACATGCCGCGGAGCAACTGGGCTCGTGAGCCACAACTACTGAGCCTGCATGTATGGAGCCTGTGCTCCGCAACAAGAGAGACCGCGATGGTGAGAGGCCCGTGCACCGCGATGAAGAGTGGCCCCCACTCGCCGCAACTAGAGAAAGCCCTCGCACAGAAACGAAGACCCAACACAGCCAAAAATAAATAAATAAATTAATTAGTTTTTTAAAAAAAGTGACTAAGAGTTCACAAGTCCTTTAAAAAAAAAGTAATCAATAGAAGAACAAAACTAAAACTATAAATGTCAAATATTGAAAGGAGGGATGGGGAAAGGTGAGGTAAGCTAAGTGGGACAGATCCTCAAGTTTCACACTGGAAGTCAACTATATCAGTTCAAAGTTGACAGTCATGTGATCAAGAATTGCAGAATAGCAGTCCAAAGAAAAACAACTAAAAATCCACAGGTAGGAGTTGCCCCTGAGAACGTGATGAAAGTGAGGGAATGATAAGGCAGAGATGGTATTTTTGCTATAACTCTCCTAGAACATGAGATTGTGATTTATCTTTTTTAACACCTTTATTGGAGTATAATTGCTTTACAATGGTGTGTTAGTTTCTGCTTTATAACAAAGTGAATCAGCTATACATATACATATATCCCTATATCTCCCCCCTCTTGCATCTCCCACCCACTGTCCCTATCCCACCCCTCTAAGGTGGTCACAAAGCACTGAGTTGATCTCCCTGTGCTATGCAGCTACTTCCCACTAGCTATCTATTTTACATTTGGTAGTGTGTATATGTCAGTGCTACTCTCTCACTTCATCCCAGCTTACCCTTCCCCCTCCCCATGTCCTTAAGTCCACTCTCTACATCTGCGTCTTTATTCTTTTCCTGCCCCGAGGTTCATCAGAACCATTTTTTTTAGGTTCCATATATATGTGTTAGCATTCGGTATTTGTTTTTCTCTTTCTGACTTACTTCACTCTGTATGAAAGACTCTAGGTCCATCCACCTCGACAAATAACTCAATTTCGTTTCTTTTTATGGCTGAGTAATATTCCATTGTATATATGTGCCACATCTTCTTTATCCATTCATCTGTCGATGGGGACTTAGGTTGCTTCCATGTCCTGGTTATTGTAAATAGAGCTGCAATGAACATTGTGGTACATGACTCTTTTTGAATTATGGTTTTCTCAGGGTATATGCCCAGTAGTGGGATTGCTGGGTACTATGGTAGTTCTATTTTTAGTTTTTTAAGGAACCTCCATACTGTTCTCCATGGTGGCTGTATCAATTTACATTCCCACCAACAGTGCAAGAGAGTTCCCTTTTCTCCACACCCTCTCCAGCATTTATTGTTTGTAGATTTTTTGATGATGGCCATTCTGACCGGTGTGAGGTGATATCTCATTGTAGTTTTGATTTGCATTTCTCTAATGATTAGTGATGTGGAGCATCCTTTCATGTGTTTGTTGACAATCTGTATATCTTCTTTGGAGAAATGTCTATTTAGGTCTTCTGCCCATTTGGGGATTGAGTTGTTTGTTTTTATTGATATTGAGCTGCATGAGCTGCTTGTATATTTTGGAGATTAATCCTTTGTCAGTTGCTTCATTTGCAAATATTTTCTCCCATTCTGAGGGTGGTCTTTACATCTTGTTTATGGTTTCCTTTGCTGTGCAAAAGCTTTTAAGTTTCATTAGGTCCCATTTGTTTATTTTTGTTTTTATTTCCATTTCTCTAGGAGGTGGGTCAACAAGGATCTTGCTGTGAGTTATGTCATAGAGTGTTCTGCCTATGTTTTCCTCTAAGAGTTTTATAGTGTCTGGCCTTACATTTAGGTCTTTAATCCATTTTAAGTTTATTTTTGTGTATGGTGTTAGGAAGTTTTCTAATTTCATTCTTTTATATGTAGCTGTCCAGTTTTCCCAGCACCACTTATTGGGGAGGCTGTCTTTTCTCCATTGTATATTCTTGCCTCCTTTACCAAAGATAAGGTGACCATATGTGCGTGGGTTTATCTCTGGGCTTTCTATCCTGTTCCATTGATCTATATTTCTGTTTTTGTGCCAGTACCATACTGTCATGATTACTGTAGCTTTGTAGTATAGTCTGAAGTCAGGGAGCCTGATTCCTCCAGCTGCATTTTTCTTTCTCAAGATTGCTTTGGATATTTGGGGCTTTTGTGTTTCCATACATATTGTGAAATTTTGTGTTCTAGTTCTGTGAAAAATGCCATTGGTAGTTTGATAGGGATTGCATTGAATCTGTAGATTGCTTTGGGTAGTAGAGTCATTTCCACAATGTTGATTCTTCCAATCCAAGAACATGGTATATCTTTCCATCTGTTTGTATCATCTTTAATTTCTTTCATCAGTGTCTTATAGCTTTCTGCATACAGGTCTTTTTCTCCTTAGGTAGGTTTATTCCTGGGTGTTTTATTCTTTTTGTTGCAGTGGTAAATGTGAGTGTGTTCTTAATTTCTCTTTGAGATTTTTCATCATGATTTATCTTTAAAAATCATTTATATTGGGCTGGCCAAAAAGTTCGTTCGGGATTTTCCATAAGATCTTACGGAAAAACCCAAATAAACTTTTTCGTCAGCCCAATAAAAGACTGACCCAGGATCCATTTCCCATGAAACTACTAGTTGTACACTTATAATAACAACAAACAATAAAGAAAACTTCATCTTAAAAAACTAAGTACCTGAAATGGAATGAGAAAAAGCCATCATCAGGTTAATGAATTAATTCAAATACCCAAATTTAACATTATAGTAAAAAACAAAGAAAGCAGGCACTGAATACTAGAAAGTAAAAAAGAGAATACTGAGCAGCGGAATATTATTTGTAGACCATCTACCAGCTAATTGTTTGTTTCCATTTGTTCTAAGGATAAATTTTGTTTTAATTTACCACCATTTCAATTCTAAAGAAATGGCACTAAAAGATTTATCTCAGGTTGTACAGGTAGTAAATGATGGAGCAGGAATTTTTCTGGATTCAACACCATTCCATTATATAATTTATTATATACTATATACAGATTACATAATATATACATATTATATACTATCATCATTTTAGTGATCATTAATCTTACTGATTATAATTTCAGGCTACTAAATTACAATATCAAAATATTAATTTTAAAATACACACACAACTACAGTATATTTACCTAGATCTACTTTAGCTTCTGTGGTAGGCAGATTAATGGTCTTTCAAAGATGCCCTAATCTCTGGAAGCTATGAATATGTTACCTTACATGGCAAGTGACTTTGCAGATGTGATTAAGGACCTTTAAATAAGGAGATTATCCTGGATAGTCTGGATGGGCCCAGTGTAATTACAAGAGTTCTTGAAATATGGAACAGGGAGACAAGAGAGTCAGAAAAGGAGATGTGATGACAGAAATAAAGGTTAGAGAGACTTCCCTCGTGGTGTAGTGGTTAAGAGTCTGCCTGCCAATGCAGGGGACACAGGTTCAATCCCTGATCCAGGAAGATCCCACATGTCACAGAGCAACTAAGCCCGTGTGCCCCAACTACTGAGCCTGTGCTCTAGAGCCCGTGAGCCACAACTACTGAAGCCTGCACGCCTAGAGCCCGTGCTCCACAACAAGAGAAAGCCACAGCAATGAGAAGCCAGAGTACTGCAATGAAGAGTAGCCCCCGCTAGCCACAACCAGAGAAAGCCCGCGTGCAGCAACGAAGACCCAACGCAGCCAAAAATAGATAAGTAAATAAATACATTTATTTTAAAAAAAAGAAAGAAAAGGGTTAGAGCGATGGGGTTGTTGGCTTTGAAGATGGAAGATGGAAGAAGGGGCCATGAGCCAAGGAATGGAGGAAGACTGTAGAAGCAGAAAAAGGTAAGAGAACACATTCTCCCCTAGAGTCTGCAGAGGAATGCAGCCTTGCCGACACCTGGAATTTAGCCCAGTGAGACCTCTTTTGGAGTTTTGACCTTCAGAGCTGTAAAATAATACATCTGTGTTATTTCAAGCCACTCAGTTGGTGGTAATTTGTTACAGCAGAATTAGGAAGCTAATACAGAATCTGCTCCAGAATCAGAAAGATCTCGGCTTAAGCCCTGTCTCTGCTATGCAATTTTGAGCTAGATTCCTAACCTCTATGAACCTCTGGTTTCTTTATCTGAAAAGGTGAATTTATAAAAAACATTTATTCAAGCAAGTTTGGTGACCATTAGTCTACAGTTAGAGTTCATTAAAGTGTAGGTATTATTATTAAGTACTAATTGTAGAAGAAGAAGAAAACTCGTAAGAAAAAAATGGATAAGATTGTTTTTTGCTTCTGAACACCCAAAGTTAGCTAGCCAGTGATTCTTCATAACATACTGTCTACAAGTTGAAATATGAAGGGGGAAAAGTCCTCCAATATTGAAACCACTTCATGATTTGAGCTCATTCACTCTACTCCTTTAATATCTAGCCTCTTTGGGGAAGAGGCAATATCCTTGACTGGCTATAAATTTATGAGTGTAGTTGCTTTTATGGCTCTGAATGTAATAGAAGCTAAGTAAATACTGATAAGTTCTCTATTCTTCTGAGAAGTTTCCACCCACATAATATTGTCCTATCATTGGAAATCCCCATAGTTTTGATAAGAATGAAGGCAAGAACTCTTTTATATATAACACTTGTCAATTAGAATCAGAACAGCATTCATCATTTTAGTTGGAAAGGCTATGGGGTTTTTTAAAAACCCACTTGAAGTCTATATAATGAAATTTTGCCCTTATTGTCTTTTGAGCAACTTCAGCTGGTTTGGGAGGTTAATGTTGGCTTCCAAATTTATTTTTTTCAAGCATTCTTTAACACTGTTTGCATCTATAGATTAAGTGGTAAACTGAATTAAAGGAAATAAGCATTTTCTGTCACCACAATCTTCCCACATAAAGAGACTAAGTTTGAAAACCATGTCCGTTTTTTCAGTACAGGGCTAGGTATTGTCTTCATGAACTAGCCCTATAGGGAACTATTTTAACTCTTTCAAACCACTTAGTTACCAGTCATTTTCAGGAATTCTTTGTGTACACAGTGTTTTTAAAGAGATTTTTTTCTCAGATGCAATGTATTTAACCTTTCTGTGTACAGGATCATAACATGGCAAAAGTTAATTAGTATCCAGGAGGCCTCACAACTAGGTGAATTCTCACTGAGAATCTTGATCACTCTAAAAAGTATAAAATGTGACTAAGGAAAAATAATTACAAAATTCCCCCTATTTTTCATGGCATATGCTTTTTCACTGGTATGTTCATCACATCAAGATACTACCTATGTCATTTGTAAACTCTTTAGGGAACCATTATTGATATTGACCAAAAGATCTTTCAGATCTCACCTGGTTATTTTGCTTTGGCTCTAAGAAAACTTCTACTTTGGGTGTTTCTTACCTGGAATGTGAGGATGAATTTCATATATCACCAAACAGAAAAGTCTCTGTATCTTGTATGAAGCTAATAGGAGCTCAGTAAATACTTACAGAGTTTCATACACTTATATGGCCATATACATGCAAACACACACACACACATACACACACACACACACACGTAAATTTACCATTCAGAGATGGGGAACTTTTTCTAGACTGCTAGCATTCTGAAGACAAGTGCCGGTCCATCCCACCATCAGTATCTGGATCACTCCAATGGATAGGAAGTGTTATAAACTGAATGTTCATGTCCTCCTGAAATTCATATTTTGAAACCCTAATCTCAATGTGATGGTATTTAGAGGTGAGACCTTTGGGAGGTTATTAGGTCATGAAGGTGGAATGCTTATGAATAGGATTAGTGCCCTTATAAGAAGAGGCCAGAGAGCTAGCTAGATGTCTTTCTGCCATGTGAGGATACAGCAAGACGTCAGCTGTCTGCAACCCTGAAGAGGGCTGGTACCGTGCTGGTGCCATGATCCTGGACTTCCAGCCTCCAGAACTGTGAGAAATAAATGTTTGTTGTTTAAGCCACCCAGTCTACAATAATTTGTTAGAGCAGCCCAAACTAAGACAGGAGGTATGAATAAACAGTATATGATTAAACGCATAAATGAACAAACATTTCCTTAATGAAGATATACATGAATTAGTTACTTGATTTTAAACAAGGACATAGCAGAATTTATTTCTCTTTGCTAATATGAAGCCAAAGTACACAGTTCATTTATAAACAGGACTACACAAGCAATATTACAAAGTCAAGGCTAGAATAAATATATTATTATCCGGAATCCTATCACCCAAAAAAGCAGCTATTTTTTCATGCTCCTATTGATTTCCTGATCATATTTTATATAGCTTATTTGTTTAGCACAGAGAAATCAGAATTTTCTACATAATGAGAAAAATTCAAACACGAGTTTAAAATTCTGCACAGTAGGTCTTATATTCTTGACAGACCACAGTGATCTCTCCTTCCTAAGAACTCATGACACTCGTGAATATCATACTGACTAGGGATGCAGTCAAATACATACTGCTACAAGACATGTTTGATATTATCATTTAGCCTACATTCGATTCAGTTTTATGTGTGTTGTTCATCTAGCTACTATGAAGCTCCTTCTCATTAGAGAATAGGAATTATGTCTCTATAATCCCACCCTGCTTAGAAGTGTGTGAATGACAGATGGATAGATAGGTAGATAGATGACAGACAGACATATACATAAACATTTGTTGAATGAACTTTAAATGAATGTAGTTATTATAAGTGAACAAAAAATAAATGGTAAAAATTTAAAATGCCTGATATTTTATATTGTATTTTGAATATAATTACTATAGCTTGTTTCATAATCTTACTATCTAAGATAAAAAATCATTACTGGGCTTCCCTGGTGGCGCAGTGGTTGGGAATCTGCCTGCCAATGCAGGGGACACGGGTTCGAGCCCTGGTCTGGGAAGATCCCACATGCCACGGAGCAACTGGGCCCGTGAGCCACAATTACTGAGCCTGCGCGTCTGGAGCCTGTGCTCCGCAACAAGAGAGGCCGCGATGGTGAGAGGCCTGCGCACCGCGATGAAGAGTGGTCCCCACTTGCCGCAACTAGAGAAAGCCCTCGCACAGAAACGAAGACTCAACACAGTCATAAATAAATAAATAAATAAATAAATAAAAGAACGTGAATTTCTTTGGAAAAAAAAAATCATTACTGTCCCTTAAAATTATATATTTTAAGTTAATCAGAATTTTTACATTAATATTTTATCTATTAAAAATAGTTTAAAATATCAGAAAGTCATTAGGAAAATAAAAATAGAGCAAGAGGAATTATTATTATTCTTATAATTTTGCTTCAGATTTAAAAGCATACGTGAGATGAAAACTGTGTTCTTAACTTTGACCCACTTACTATGCTGAAGCAACATGACCTCTGCCCTTGAATGCCAACCTGTAAGTGGAGGTTATTGCCTCTTCCCACGAGGGTGTAAATTCAATTAAATAAATGTAACACATGTACCAGGCATTTAGGAAACAAAGAAATGAAGAAGATATAATTCCTGCCTTCAAGGAGCTTACAGGATAATGGAGACATTCATATATATCTGAATTGTTCAAGTCAGAATAGGTCTTTCTTTTATTTTGTGTTCCAGTAGAAATCACAAAAATTTGATCCCTGCTTCCTTTGGAAAAATGAAAGCATACAAATCAGCAAATGCTTATAACAGTCCCATAAGTCTCTTCTTGAACTGTGTTATATCTCTGTGCTCATACCACCCTCAAACTTTTAAAATCTCATTTAGTAGGTGCTCAATGCATTCAGAATTAACCTTCTACTTTTGTTTCCTTCCTCAGTAATAATATAAATGTTATGTTGAATTTTGAATAATTCAATTAAGATCTTACATAGAGAATAAGCTCTCAGAAGTGTAGAAAATGAGCCTTTTAAGTATGTGAGGTTAAGGGCAGGTTTATAAAACGTTGTGTACTCTTGGACAAAAAAATCTCAGGTGAAAAATGTATTTTATAGTTCCCATAACCACTTAGTCAATTATGTTCATAAGATAGAAAAGTTTGTACAACTTGCTACAAACCAGTACTGATTTAGAATACCTAATCCCATAGAGTTATTACTCTATTCAATTAGGATGTTCTGTTTTTGCTTTTGGTTTGGTGTGGTTTGGTTTAGTTTTTTGAGGGAGATGAGATTAAATCAGTCTTCATAGAGAAAATATGCAAATACTGCAACTGCTAACATTTTAAAAACAGCTAAAGTAACTTATAGAAGAAATTGTGTTAACAGTGCATCATGGTCATTTTTTTAAAATCATTTTAACATCCAACTGGAAAATATAGAGGCAATTATCACTTCTATGAGCTTTTTCAGTTATCTCAATGACACTGAATGACATCGTGATGTGTCTGCAAAATCAAACGTAGAACTGAAATAATTTATCAAGATAAATGTTAGTAGAACATTTTCTGATATTACTTGCACATTTCATGTTGCTATACTTTCAGCTGAGTTATCCAGAAAATTATAGTTCTTCAAAGTTCATTCATAATAGGAAACTCCAGGTTGTAGCAATTGATTTAATTGTTCTCTGTAGCATAAATTACCTGAACATTAATCACTGCATTGTTGCCATTGTTGAATATGTGTGTGACTAAAGATACCAACATTTTATGAAACTTTTTAAAAATTATCAATCATTTCTTATCTGTCTAGAAGCAATGTGATTACCTAAATACGAATAAATAATATATTTCTAAATAGAGACAGATGGAAGAGCTATATGAAATATAACACGTTAAAAAAGTTCATAAATTTTATGTTCTCAAAAACTATTATACTTTTTGTTCTCAAAAAGAGTACAGTTATCTGGTATTAATTTTTCAGGAAGTCAATCTCCGAAAATCTTACAGTAAGTGTTTTATTACTCTGAGGGTTGATATACTTAATTTGGAAGATTAATTACTTGTTTGGTTTTTGATGGAATAGAAAATGCATTTGAGAAATATGTTATTTGCAGAAAACGGACGGGTGTGGGAGTCATGGCGGGGAGGAGGGAACTCAATACCTATATCTCATTTTTCATATATGATTGACAATCTTACATCATTCCCTCCAAAATCCTAATGTTTATACTAACATCCACATATACGAGTGCTTCTAAGTAGTTTAATTTTTAATAGCAGCATGCTCTTATACGATTCCCTTCGTTCAGGCAAAAAATAGGTGTTTCAAGATGCCATAGGCAAGAGGAGCTTCAAGATGGAGGAAGAGTAAGATGCGGGGATCACCTTCCTCCCCACAAATACATCAGAAATACATCTACATGTGGAACAACTCCTACAGAACACCTACTGAACGCTGGCAGAAGACCTCAGACCTCCCAAAACGCAAGAAACTCCCCCGGTACCTGGGTAGGGCAAGAGAAAAAAGAAAAAACAGAGACAAAGAATAGGGACGGGACCTGCACCAGTGGGAGGGAGCTGTGGAGGAGGAAAGGTGTCCACACACTAGGAAGCACCTTCATGGGCGGAGACTGCGGGTGGCAGGGGGGGAGCTTCGGAGCCACGGAGGAGAGCGCAGCCACAGGGGTGAGGAGGGCAAAGCGGAGAGATTCCCGCACAGAGGCTCGGCGCCGAGCAGCACTCACCAGCCCGAGAGGCTTGTCTGCTCACCCGCCGGGGCGGGCGGGGCTGGGAGCTGAGGCTCGGGCTTCGGTCGGATCGCAGGGAGAGGACTGGGGCTGGCGGCGTGAACACAGCCTGAAGGGGCTACTGCACCACAGCTGGCCAGGAGGGAGTCCAGGAAAAAGTCTGCAGCTGCTGAAGAGGCAAGAGACTTTTTCTTGCCTCTTTGTTCCTGGTGCGAGAGGAGAGGGGATTAAGAGCACTGCTTAAAGGAGCTCCAGAGATGGGCGTGAGCCGCGGCTGATCAGCGCGGACCCCAGAGACGGGCATGAGATGCTAAGGCTGCTGCTGCCGCCACCAAGAAGCCTGTGTGCGAGCACAGGTCACTCTCCACACCGCCCCTCCCGGGAGCCCGTGCAGCCCGCCACTGCCAGGCTCCCGTGATCCAGGGACAACTTCCCCGGGAGAACGCACGGCGCGCCTCAGGCTGCTGCAACGTCACGCCGGCCTCTGCTGCTGCAGGCTCGCCCCGCCTCCTCCGTACCGCTCCCTCCCCCCGGCCTGGGTGAGCCAGAGCCCCCGAAGCAGCTGCTCCTTTAACCCCGTCCTGTCTGGGCGGGGAACAGACACCCTCAGGGGACCTACATGCAGAGGCGGGGCCAAATCCAAAGCTGAACCCCAGGAGCTGTGCGAACAAAGAAGAGAAAGGGAAATTTCTCCCAGCAGCCTCAGAAGCAGCGGATTAAATCTCCACAGTCAACTTGATGTACCTGCATCTGTGGAATACCTGAATAGACAACAAATCATCCCAAATTGAGGAGGTGGACTTTGGAAGCAATGATATATGTATATTTTTCCCTTTTTCTCTTTTTGTGAGTGTGTATATGCATGCTTCTGTATGTGATTTTCTCTGTATAGCTTTGCTTTTACCATTTGTCCTAGGGTTCTGTCTGTCTGGTTTTTTTTTTTTTTAGTATAGTTTTTAGCGCTTGTCATCATTGGTGGATTTCTTTTTTGGTTTGGTTGCTCTCTTCTTTCTTTCTTTCTTTTTTTTTCCTCCCTTTTATTCTGAGCTGTGTGGATGACAGGCTCTTGGTGCTCCAACCAGACGTCAGGGCTGTTCCTCAGAGGTGGGAGAGCCAAGTTCAGGACATTGGTCCACAAGAGACCTCCCAGCTCCACATAATATCAAACGGTGAAAATCTCCCACAGGTCTTCATCTCAATGCCAAGACCCAGCTCCACTCAATGACCAGCAAACTGGAGTGCTGGACACCCTATGCCAAACAGCTAGGAAGACAGGAACATAACTCCACCCATTAGCAGAGAGGCTGCCTAAAATCATAATAAGGCCACAGACAACCCAAAACACACCACAAGACATGGACCTGCCCACCAGAAAGACAGGATCCAGCCTCATCCACCAGAACACAGACACCAGTCCCCTCCACACAGAAGTCTACACAACCCACTGAACCAACCTTAGCCACTGGGGGCAGACACCAAAAACAACAGGTACTACGAACCTGCAGCCTGCAAAAAGGAGACCCCAAACACAGTAAGTGAAGCAAAATGAGAAGACAGAGAAACACACAGCAGATGAAGGAGCAAGGTCAAAACCCACCAGACCTAACAAATGAAGAGGAAATAGGCAGTCTACCTGAAAAAGAATTCAGAATAATGATAGTAAAGATGATCCAAAATCTTGGAACTAGAATGGAGAAAATACAAGAAACGTTTAACAAGGACCTAGAAGAACTAAAGAGCAAACAAAGAGTGATGAACAACACAATAAATGAAATTAAAAATTCTCTAGAAGGAATCAATAGCAGAATAACTGAGGCAGAAAACAGATAAGTGACCTGGAAGATAAAATAGTGCAAATAATTACTGCAGAGCAGAATAAAGAAAAAAGAATGAAAAGAATTGAGGACAGTCTCAGAGACCTCTGGGACAACATTAAACGCACCAACATTCGAATTATAGGGGTCGCAGAAGAAGAAGAGAAAAAGAAAGGGACTGAGAAAATATTTAAAGAGATTATAGTTGAAAACTTCCCTAATGTGGGAAAGGAAATAGTTAATCAATTCCAGGAAGTGCAGAGAGTCCCATACAGGATAAATCCAAGGAGAAACACGCCAAGACACATATTAATCAAACTATCAAAAATTAAATACAAAGAAAAATATTAAAAGCAGCAAGGGAAAAACAAGAAATAACAAACAAGGGAATCCCTATAAGGTTAACAGCTGATCTTTCAGCAGAAACTCTGCAAGCTAGAAGGGAGTGGCAGGACATACTTAAAGTGATGAAGGGGAAAAACCTACAACTAAGATTACTCAACCCAGCAAGGATCTCATTCAGATTTGACGGAGAAATTAAAACCTTTACAGACAAGTGAAAGCTAAGAGAATTCAGCACCACCAAACCAGCTTTACAACAAATGCTAAAGGAACTTCTCTAGGCAGGAAACACAAGAGAAGGAAAAGACCTACAAGAACAAACCCGAAACAATTAAGAAAATGGTAATAGGAACATAGATATTGATAATTACCTTAAATGTAAATGGATTAAATGCTCCAACCAAAAGACATAGACTGGCTGAATGGATACAAAAACAAGACCCATATATATGCTGTCTACTTCAGACCTAGGGACACATACAGACTGAAAGTGAGGGGATGGAAAAAGATATTCCATGCAAATGGAAATCAAAAGAAAGCTGGAGTAGCAATTCTCATACCAGACAAAATAGACTTTAAAACAAAGACTATTACAAGAGACAAAGAAGGACACTATGTAATGATCAAGGGATCAATCCAAGAAGAAGATATAACAATTGTAAATATTTATGCACCCAACATAGGAACACCTCAATACATGAGGCAAATACTAACAGCTATAAAAGGGGAAATCGACAGTAACACAATCATAGTAGGGAACTTTAACACCCCACTTTCATCAATGGACAGATCATCCAAAATGAAAATAAATAAGGAAACACAAGCTTTAAATGATACATGAAACAAGATGGACTTAATTGAGATTTATAGGACAATCCATCCAAAAAAAACAGAATACACTTTCTTCTCAAGTGCTCATGGAATATTCTCCAGGATACATCATATCTTGGGTCACAAATCAAGTCTTGGTAAATTTAAGAAAATTGAAATTGTATGAAGTATCTTTTCCGACCACAATGCTATGAGACTAGATATCAATTACAGGAAAAAAACTGTAAAAAATACAAACACATGGAGGCTAAACAATACACTACTTAATAACCAAGAGATCACTGAAGAAATCAAAGAGGAAATCAAAAAATGCCTAGAAACAAATGACAATGAAAACACGACGACCCAAAACCTATGGGATGCAGCAAAAGCAGTTCTAAGAGGGAAGTTTATAGCAATATAATCTTACCTTAAGAAACAAGAAACATCTCAAATAAACTACCTAAACTTACACCTAAAGCAATTAGGGAAAGAAGAACAAAAAAACCCCAAAGTTAGCAGAAGGAAAGAAATCATAAAGATCAGATCAGAAATAAATGAAAAAGAAATGAAGGAAACGATAGCAAAGATCAACAAAACTAAAGGCTGGTTCTTTGAGAAGATAAACAAAACTGATAAACCATTAGCCAGACTCATCAAGAGAAAAACGGAGAAGACTCAAATCAATAGAATTAGAAATTAAAGAGGAGAAGTAACAAATGACACTGCAGAAATACAAAGGATCATGAGAGATTACTACAAGCAACTATATGCCAATAAAATGGACAATCTGGAAGAAATGGACAAATTCTTAGAAATGCACAACCTTCCGAGACTGAACCAGGAAGAAATAGAAAATATGAACAGACCAATCACAAGCACTGAAATTGGAACTGTGATTAAAAATCTTCCAGAAAACAAAAGCCAAGGACCAGATGGCTTCACAGGTGAATTTTATCAAACATTTAGAGAAGAGCTAACACCTATCCTTCTCAAACTCTTCCAAAATATAGCAGAGGGAGGAACACTCCCACACTCATTCTACGAGGCCACCATCACCCTGATACCAAAACCAGACAAAGATGTCACAAAGAAGGAAAACTACAGGCCAATATCACTGATGAATATATAGAATAAAGACGCAGACCTACTAGAGAATGGACTTGAGCATACGGGGAGGGGGAAGGGTAAGCTGGGACAAAGTGAGAGAGTGACATATATACACTACCAAATGTAAAATAGATAGCTAGTGGGAAGCAGCCGCATAGCACAGGGAGATCAGCTCGGTGCTTTGTGACCACCTAGAGGGGTGCGATAGGGAGGGTGGGAGGGAGGGAGACACAGGAGGGAAGAGATATGCGGATATACGTATATGTATAACTGATTCACTTTGTTATAAAGCAGAAACTAACACACCATTATAAAGCAATTATACTGCAATAAAGATGTTTAAAAAAAAAAAAAAAAGATGCCATAGGCAAGGTACTCCTCTAAGTGCTGGGGATAGAGCAGTGAATAAGAATTTTACATTTAGGAGGAGACCTCAGCAAATAACTGGGGAGAAAAGGGCTACAGTGGAGAGCCCTTTACACGGTGTACAGCAGCTACACCGAAGCAGCAACAATCTCTATGCATTCTGGGAACTTCAGGTAGGCCAATGTGATTGAAGAACAAGAGGATAGGCAGCTGGAGTTCCTGGGACGTCCTAGGAAATGTAACAACCATTTTATATTTATCTTACTTAATCCTCAGTACCATCCTATGTGATATACATTATTTTTCTCTTTTTGCAAAATAAAACATAAAACACAGAGATTAGAAATATGAAATAACTTGTCCATGATTGAGGCAGAACAAGGACCTAATCCTAGGAAGTTGAAATCAATCTTAGTTGCTATGCTATTCTGCTTCTAGCAAAGATTAAAACAGACAGAACCGACAGTCCTGGAACAAGGAGTCTGGCTGCAGATATTATTAGAACAGCCTGATGCAGAGAATAGAAAGCTTAAATTGAGGGGGCCTGACATTCTTGCTATCCTGCTGTGTGATGGCGAGCAATCATGTAATCTCTTAAAATTTAATTTATATAATCATTCACTTCCTCATTAATTCATTCTAAACATATCTATTGAAGACCTCATATAAATTAGGCAATACGGCCAAGAATTACAATGAAAGATAATCAAATGTGTCTTCATGTATCCCTCATTCAAGTGGAAGACAAATCTATGGACACATCCTTCAAGATAATATAAGTCCAATAAATAGGTAGAAAAAAAGTGCAATGAAAACATCAAGCCAGGAACAATGCTGTCTGGCTGTCAGTTTTCTGTAAAATCCAGGAATGAAGCTGTATGATCACACTAGGCCTTCCTCACCTTTAATATTTTATTCTAACTGTCAGTGACTGAGTAACATTCTAAGCATCCTGTGAGAAAGCAATATTATATAAATTCCCATCATAAAGTTTAAAGTTTTTTGGCAATCATAAGTCTATACTGGTTTCCTCATTCTCTCCTTCCTGTAACGATCTAAATTATTTTCTCCAATTCTAAATTATTTTCTGTAATTCTAAATTATTTTCTAGTAAGTCATATACTCAGAAATCTTCATAGGTCAGGAGTTTCTTTGTTGGTAACAACAATAATGGGTGGAAAGAATTTCACCTTAGTATGTAAGCACTGGCTACCACTCAAAAATGAAGCATATGCATAGGGAAACTTTATGCATATTTGACTTTCCTTTAACATTTTAAAAATAAAGTCAGGTTTTTACAGTATAATTTTAGAAGAAATAAACTTAAAGAGCTCAAACTTACATAACTGTTGACATGCATCTTTACTAAAAACCACTGTATATACTTTACATCCACGTAGCTTTTAAAGGTTTGAATAAGCCCAAGAATAATAAAGGAGGCTGACTTGAGATAAGGTATGTTCTGAGGCTCACATAATGAAACTCTAGATAAGAGAATAAGCTGTAGGAACAAGTCATCAAACCAGAGGGTGAACTAAGCTGAACCCGGTTAACTCTGTCTTGAAGCAGCTTTGTCTTTCTCTCTGAAGTATGACATCCCTCCTGAGGAATTAAAATCTCATTTCTCTACTACAGTGCTTGTAAAACAAAGAGAACATGCAGAACTCTGAGAAATGGATAACCCAGGGCCAGAAAATAAAAATTTAGATCAATTAAGAAGTAAAATGTTGAATTTCAAGTTGGACCTATGACATAAACTTAGCAACACTCCAAATGGAAACAAGGAAAGTCAGGTTCTACAATCTCCACCCTCTTCAAAACGGGGTAATATATCAACTTACTGTTACCATATATATTATATATATTAAAAGGGGTTTGGAATTACTTCCTAATAAGTGAATAACAAATCTTCCATTTGAACATTAAAATTAAATTTGAGTGGTCATACTAACACTTGTTATGGAGACCAAGAGTCTAGGTTTGCACAAGATAATGACAGTTTTTGACAGTTGCCCAAGCCTAATTAATAATAGCATCCACTTAACTCTCAAAAGTTTCCTGGTTTGGACAATAAGTTCTGTCTGGAATATTATCTCCTTTCTCAGAACTTAAAATAGTGTGCTAAAGAGTAACTGACCTTAATATCAGAGAGAAAAAAGTAAAAAAGTTAGAATTTACATCTTTTGAAATAATATTTGGTGAGCCATTGTGTATGCTTTTTTGTGCCACTGGTCCATTCTATTGCCAACTAAAATGTGAAAGCTCAGTTAAGGAAGCAGAAATCTTATTGGTACTGTACTAGACACTAAAACAGAAAGGGCATTCAAAGATATGCCCTTTCCTGGCAGAAATGAACACTAAAAAGAAAATAAGATGACCTAACAATGGGCATATAGGACAAAAAGCTAGCAAAATAGAAGCATAAAAGCAGCCACATGAAAAGACATACTTATACTAGGAAAATACACTCTTTATGTAAGTGAAAACATGCCTATATACAAAATGAATCTCATTTAAATTTAATTTACTTGGTTTAATCAGTTTTCTAAAAATGTTCATTCTTGTTTGATTAACTATATTAACCATTATATTAGCACTAAAAATTATAGGCTTGATAGTTAGAAAGTCATTTTTAATTATTAGCATTGATACTTGAATGTTAACAAAATGTACGCCTATTATTGAAAATTTTGTAAAATTTAAAAAAAGTAAAGAAAAAAACCTATAATTTTGTCATACAAATTACTACTTTTAATATTTTCTTACATTAACATACACATATTTTTGTATGCACATATACATTATATATGACTGCATACATATTATGCATTCATGTATATAAATATCTGCTATATAGAGATTATTCTCTATTTGGAGTTTTTTCCAATTTTTTTTCTTTTCTTTTTTACACAATATTATGCCTTGAGCATTGTCCTATATCATTATTATTTGAAAACATTCTTTTAATGCTTGGATAATAAATAAACTGTAATGACCTTGACTGCATCATTAATTACTTTAAAAGAGGAAAACACCCTAGAAGCAGAATCATTAAGTCAGATAGTATGAATTTCTCTATAGGTTTTGACCCACAGTGTTAATGCGCTCTCCGCAAAACTGGTCTGATTTCTTATTTTCATTATACAATAGTGAAGAGAACAGGCTTTGGAACAGGAATGCCTGGAGTAAAATTATGGCTCAAACACTTCCTAGTTGTGTATTTTAGTCTTTAAACTCTTTAAAACTCAGATACTCATTTGAAAAGTGGTGACAGTAAATGTACTCATCTTTTGAGCACTGTTATGGCTAAAAGGTTGGGAGGTTGTGTTAGGGCTAAAGGATGTTGGGCACATGTTAAGATTGAAACAATTATTTGTTATTGTAAATATTACGAGTAATGGTATAATGCCAACACTGGATATTATAATTTTTGTTATTTGATAATATTTACTTACATCATTTATTATAAAACTATAAAGTAATTTTGAATTTATTTGATTACCAGTTTGGCAGAGACAACTGGAAAAGATATGCTCCTCCTTCCATAGCAAGAGATTTATAATTGGACACTTTGGAGTTGGAGACCACATTTCCCAGCCACCTTTGCAAGTGGGTGTAGTCATGTAGCTAAGTTTGCACCAACAAAATGTGATCAAAAGTGATGTTTGCCTACGGTATTTGTTTTTCTCTTTCTGACTTACTTCACCCTGTATGGCGGACTCTAGGTCCATCCACCTCACTACAAATAACTCAATTTCGTTTCTTTTTATGGCTGAGTAATATTCCATTGTATATATGTGCCATATCTTCTTTATTCATTCATCTGTCAACGGACACTTCGGTTGCTTCCATGTCCTGGCTATTGTAAATAGAGACATGGAATCTAAAAAAAAAAAAAAAAAAGGTTCTGATGAACCTAGGGGCAAGACAGGAATAAAGACGCAGACGTAGAGAATGGACTTGAGGACACGTGGAGGGGGAAGGGTGAGCTGGGACGAAGTGAGAGAGTGGCATGGACTTTATATACTACCAGATGTAAAATAGATAGCTAGTGGGAAGCAGCCGCATAGCACAGGGAGATAAGCTCGGTGCTTTGTGACCACCTAGAGGGGTGGGATAGTGAGGGTGGGAGGGAGACGTAAGAGGGAAGAGATATGGGGATATATGTATATGTATAGCTGACTCACTTTGTTATAAAGCAGAAACTAACATGCCATTGTAAAGCAATTATACTCCAATAAATCTGTTAAAAAAGAAAAAAAAAAAAGTGATCTTGCTACTTGTGTGTCCAGGCCTTAAGACACTGCGAATGAAATCCTCCAGGCTCTGTCCTTCCTGTAAGCTGGAATGCAAATGTGTCTGTGATTTAGCACCAACCAGGCAAGGCAAGACAATGCCCTAGAGCAAGGGTCATAAAACTAAAGAGCTGCCTGTTTTAGTAAATAAAGTTTTATTGGAACATAGTTATACACATTTGTTTATGCATTGTTTATACACATTTGTTTATGCATTGCCACTTTTACCCTACAACTGCAGAACTGAGTAATTGCAACAGACATGATATAGCCCCAAATCCTACAATATTTTTTATCTGGCCCTTTACAGAAAAAAAAATGTCAAATACTGCCCAAGGACATGGTAAAGCAACAAGAGAGAAATGACCTGAGTCCCCCAAATGACCACATGAAACACAAATATCATTCAACCCAGACCAGAGACTTTGGGGTTGTTATGTGGGAAAGAAACAAATTCCTGTTTTATCTGAGCAAAATCTCCTTAGGGACATTGAGTTCTACCAGCATAATTTTCATACCAGGGAAGCTAAGTTTTTATAAAATTATGGTATTTAAATGTATCATTTTTATTAAAGTTTGAGAATTTTTCTTCTTAATTTATGGAGTTCTTTGTGTGTTAGGGATTTAAACCTAAGCCTATAATATTTATGGGAAATAATATCCATAGGTGGTTGTTTGATTTTTATGTTATGATGTTTCTATATAGTTTATAAAATATTTATCTTCTATCACCTCTATCATTACTTCCTTTTAGAGTTTCTTACATTGTTTCATATTTATAAATTTTTCTTACCCCAAGATCAGATAAACATTTGCCCCTTTTTGTGTGTTTTTTCACTATCTTTATATTTCGCTCATACTTTTTCATTCCAAATGGCATCCAGCAGTACTTTCTAAATAGTTTTTCCATAGATGTATTATAATAATTTATATATTATATCCATATATTTAGATTTACATATGATATATATTACGAATTTTTAAACATTAGGATCTGTTTCAGAGCTTTTATATTGCTCCACTGCTGTAGTCTTCTTTTCTCAAATCAGTATCATAGAGCTTTAATTATTATAGTTGTAAAATTCAATTAATATCCAATATGGCAAGTCACCTTATTCATTCATATTTACAGTTTCTTACTTTTGGGGGGGAAATGGAGAGAAGGATGCTTTATAAAAATTTGTTTTATCAAGTGATAAATATAAAATAAATTATAATTTAATTTATCACAACTACAGAGAAAGATTGACATAGATGGATATTCACAACACAGGTGAAAAAAATCACACTACAATATTATATATACCATATTCAAAAATAAACCTGCAAAAAATCTAATTTCATGTAATTCTTCATCAGCATAAGGGTAAGACAAATACTTTTTGTCTAGTAATGTATAATATTAAACTTACATGTTGGGCTTCCCTGGTGGCGCAGTGGTTAAGAATCCGCCTGCCAATACATGGGACACGGGTTCAAGCCCTGGTCCGGGAAGATCCCACATGCCACAGAGCAACTAAGCCCGTGCACCACAACTACTGAGCCTGCGCTCTAGAGCCCGTGAGCCACAACTACTGAAGCCTGTGTGCCTAGAGCCCGTGCTCCGCAACAAGAGAAGTCACCACGATGAGATGCCCGCACACCGCAACAAAGAGTAGCCCCTGCTCGCCACAACTAGAGAAAGCCCGCGCGCAGCAACAAAGACACAACACAGCCAAAAATAAAAATAAATAAAATAAATAAATTTATAAACTTATGTGTTTTCTCACAGAGTTTCTGCAATAATTCTGAGAAGTTTTTAATGCTATTGCTCTTTTCACTTTAGATACTAGAATACCAGATGATGCAGTTAAGTGATCTGATTAAAATCACGAGGTCACTAAGTAGTAGAGCCTGATATTTGGTACCCCTGTGTACTACTGTGATTTTCACATTGATCTAGCATTCATTCTACAATGGGTCTAGCCAACTCACTGAATGTAGACATTACATTAAATATTTTTTATCTCCGAACACCTTAAGAGCAAGGTTTTTATGTTGCTGCAATCAAATCCCTACATTGAAACTCACTATAGAATAATGATCTCCTGTCCCTCACAGGCTTTAGGATATTTATGGGTATTACTTTTTCAGTTTTACTTTGTTTATTACTTTTCTGACTGGAATTGGATCAAATGTATATATACATGTGGACTCAAAGCTTTATAATTCTGAGTCTTCCATTCAGGAATATCTTCGTACTCACATCTTTTACACGTCTTTCAGAAAAGTTCTATTTTAAAAGTCTTGCATATTTATAATTTTAGTAATTTTATATCAAACTTCAATACATACTAAAAAATATTTAATATCTATTCAGTTTAATAATAATGAAATAAATATCCATATGTCCAGTACTCAGTTTACGAAGTAGAACATAAATAGTGACTTTGAAGCCCTCTGGGTACCTTTCCTTATTGAATCCCCACTCCTAGAGTTAATTACTAGCCTATCCTAATAATTCCTTACTTTTCTTTGAGTTATACCACATATCTATGAATTAATAACAATGATGTACTCTGTAGTTGTTTCTGTTTGAGTCTTCATATAAATGAAACATTACTGTAGCATATTCTTTGACTTGATTTTTTTTTCTGAACATCATGTTTATGAGATTTACCTATGTTGGTGGATAGAGGAGTGATTTATTTACTTTCTCTGCTTTATAGTAAATCATCATGTGAACACACCACAGTGCATTTATCCATTCTACTATTGATAGACATTTGGGGTGTTTCCAATTTTTGCTTTTACAAACAGTGCTGCTATAAATATTCTGGTGTATGTTTCCAGGTGTTCATATCAACACGTGGTTTGTGGACCCAAGCCAGTTCATGAATTGTTTGTTACAAGTCCATGATGGGATAAGTACAGAAATTGAGGGTAATCGCTTAGAAACTTTAATAGCAATTGGATTTTGCTGCAATATCCAAGCTCACAATCAGTGAACTCATCTCATTTAACAGGGTTTCACCAGTTTGATGTTGAACCCATGTGGTGAGTCACAATATGACAAAAACCACATAGGAGTCATGCACAGTAGGACCATGTGATTTTTTAAAGACTAGATTGGTAACTGTAATCCAAAAGTGGATAAAAATCAGATAAAATATGAGTACACATATATTTTATAAATATCTGTACATTCTTTTCATTTATAATTAAGCCTACTTTTTAAATTTATGATTTCCCATTATAGCTAAATTAGAGAAGTAAAATTTGTTTATTTTTAAGGCCTATTTTATTAACAGCAATATAAACTTCACTGTATTTTGTCATTGTTGTGTAGACAAGATATACCTTTCAAGAAGGGAGCAGTAGCAGTAAACAAAATAATGACAATTGAAGTGATTTCAAAGAAATGAAGACCAAATATCCATTAAGTTTTACCCAGGAATATTATCTCTCATGTAAAAATATGTGTTTGAGGGGATGTAATGGCTAATGAAGCATTAACACAAAAAACTAAAGCAATAAGCTCAAAATCAAAAGAATTCTTTGAAACAAGAGTATTGAATTATAAGGCTGACAGAGGTAGATATTTGATATTTCCCATTTAAACATTAGTACTTTGCAGGCTTTTTAAAAAAGCACTTGGTGTCGCTAGGACTAAAAAGTACTTAAACATTGCTGAAACATTAGTGAAAGACTGCATCCAAGGTGAGCTTACACAGATAGGTTTATCTGTAGCAAAGAAGGTAGTTCAAGTACCACTTTCCAATAACAGCATAGTTCAACAGTTTGCAGAAATTGAGAGAAAATGAGGGCCAACTCACAGAACAAATACACCTAGGAGGAACTTGACAAATACAAAGATACCACTAACGTGGCAACTATTCCAATATATGTATAAGTTGTACATAATCATGATATAAAGAAATATTTTGTCAACTTTGTTGATGACAAACATGATAAGCTGTAGATTTGGAGTTTGGAGTTTAAGTTTCATTAAGAGTATGTTCTGATGTTACAGCTGCAATGACAAGAACATATTCTGGAATACTTATCCTGATTAAGAAGTCTTCTCCAAAATATAAGAATATAGGGCTTCCCTGGTGGCGCAGTGGTTGAGAATCTGCCTGCCAATGCAGGGGACATGGGTTCAAGCCCTGGTCTGGGAAGATCCCACATGCCGTGGAGCGACTAGGCCCGTGAGCCACAACTACTGAGCATGAACGTCTGGAGCCTGTGCTCCACAACAAGAGAGCCCGCGATAGTGAGAGGCCCACGCACCGCGATGAAGAGTGGCTCCCGCTTGCCGCAACTAGAGAAAGCCCTTGCACAGAAACGAAGACCCAACACAGCCAAAAATAAATATAAAAATAAATAAATATATAAATAAATAAAAGATTACTATAAAATGCTTTATAAAAAAAAAGAAAAGAATATAAAACATTCTGATTTCTTTACTGAAAAACACATGATATGAAAACCAAAATGTCTCAGTGATGGAGTAAAAATTGTGAATTTTTTAAAGAATAGCATCTTAAATTAGAAAGTATTCTTTTTATTATGGTGAATATGTAAGCTGATTATTTTAAAAGCCTTATTTCATGTAGAGAGACAAGGTTAAATAGGGGAAATTTTCTGTAGAGGATATTTGTTCATATATATGAACATTTAGTGTTCATGCAATTTATTACGTCATTATGATCCCAATTATTTAAAGATGTGAATGGGACAGCCAGATTTGCTTAATTCTCTTTGTCTTTGGTATACTTAATACTCTTGATATTTCTATGCAAAAAAATGAATGTATTTTTTAATGGCATATATAAAGCAAAAATGAAAGTTAGATACCTAATAGAGCAAATTTTTAGATCATTATGACATGCTCTATAATTTAGTAATATTATCAGTGAAGTAGTGATGATCTTGATATTGCACATCAGCAAAAAATTATCATTGGTTCTATGAATTTGATGGAGTACTTTGGATTTTACTTTTCATTAAAAAAATTCACATTTAAGAAATTTTCAGAAAATAATTTAACTATAAATTATAATAGGTAACTGATGGAGGATTGAAAATGAATTTTGAAAATATTCAATGACAGGTTTATTTTCATAAAAGTGAAAAATAAATATACTTGTGTTTTCTCTTTGATGCTCCAATCCCATTACTGCAAATTGATTCTGAAGATGCACAAACACACACACACACAAAATGTTATTAATTACAGGATGTTTGTAATCGCAAAATATTGAGACTACCTAAGTATCCAACTTAAGATACTGGTTAAATATACTGTGAAAAAGACACAATAGAGTACTATGAAGCTACAAAAAAGAATAAGATCTTCATGAAATGATATGGAGAAAATCCCAAAAAGATATTATGAAGTGGGGGAAAGAAATCAAAGTGCAGAAAGCATGTATAATAGCCCCATCTGTAAAAGAAAAAAAAATAAATTAATAAACATATATCTTCTAATCCTTGCAAAAAATCCCAATGAAGTTGGTTACATATAAGAGAGGTATAGAGAGGAAGAAATACAGAAGAGAGTATGGCTTCTGTAACTAATCTCTTTATATGTATAGTTTTTGCTTTTGAAAGCATAATATACATATTGAAAAACAATCAAAGTAAGAATGGGAAGCAGAAAAAAATGAAAAAGATGAAACAAATGAAGTTAAATTGTATTTCAAATGAATATTACAACCATGTTGAAGGACAAAGAAGGAAGGAAGGAGAGAGGGAAGGAGAGAAGGGAAAGAAGCGAGGAAAGGAAGAAGGGAAATTTTAAAAGTATGGTTTCTTTGTCCTGAACAACTTGAGAAGCTCCCCTCAGGTATACTCAGCAGTGGAACTGCTGGCTCCCAGTGTTATTGCTTAACTTTACTATTAATTCCAAATACAGTTTTCTAAAACATTGTATAATGATACACTGTCACCTGTCACAATGTATGCTAGTTCCTGTTGCTCACTAATGCCGTTATTGTCATTTATTCCTGGAAATACAGTGAGGCATAATATTCAGTGCAGTTTAAATTTGCCTTTCCATTATTAGAGGTTAGTGCCAGCGTGTCTACAAATGTTTCTTGGCTGTTTTGATTTATTTTTTTATGAAATGCCTGTCCAAGCCTTATCCCTGTTTTTCTATTGGGTGTTTGTCTTTTATAAACTGATACCAACTTGTATATATTCTAGATTCTAAATTGTGTTGGTCATGGGCAGGGCAAACATTTTCTTCCAGCTTTTGGACTGTTATTTCACTGTTCTCACAGTGCCTTTCCATGGACAAAGCTCTTAATTTGAATGTGAAATTTGTCAACCTATCTCTTCATGGTTGTGCTTCTTTTTAAAAATAACTCTTTCATGGAAAAATAAGATCAGAAAGATATTCTCTTATGTCCCTTTTCAAACGTAATGTATTAACCCAACTGGAATTGATTTTTATGTTAAATATGAGGTGGGGTTCACTTTCTTTCCCATATTAATTGCCAATTTCCCTAACTCCTTTGTCCAGAGGACTAAGCTTTCTCCACTGGTCTGTAATGCTGGCTAAAAGAACAAGTTTCTATATATGTGTGGGTTGTTTATGAGCTAAGCATTCTGTTCCAGCAATCTATTCCTGAACACATTGTAATAATTATAATAGGTTTAAAGTAGATCTTGATATCTGATAGGGCAAGAGGTCATTCCTTGTATTACTTTTTCAGAAGTGAATTAGCATTCTTGTCTGTTTGATCTACCATATATGTTAAAATGAGCTAGTCAGTTTTCATGAAAAGTCTTTGTTGAGACTTGATAGGAATTGCATTAAATCATAAAACAAGGGAGAAAAATTGTCATTTTAAAAATAGTGTCTTCTTGTCCATAGTGTGATTCTCCATTTATTTGGATGTCTTTTAATGTTCTTCAATACAGTTTTATAATTTTCCATGCAAAGAGCTTATATTTTTTTCATTATTCTGAAGGACCTTATAATTTATGTTGCTATTATAATAGAACATTTTTCCAAGTTAAAATATTAACTAATTACTAATATATAGAAATGTACTTAACTTTGTATTTTGATTTTACAGTTAAAAATGGCTCATAATTTTTAGATGATTTTCCTAAATGGGAAATCATATCATCTATATAACAAATTTAAATGTGTTTTTTTCCTCTTAAAGCTTAATACATTTTATTCTTTCTCTCTTCTTATTGCCCTGGCTATAATCTGCTGTACAATATTGAATTGACATGGTGAAAACAGGCATTGTTGATTTTACTCTGGATTTTAGTGATTCACCATAGAGTGAGATGTTTATTAAAAACTTTTGGTAGCTACACTTTATCATGTTAAAAATGGTCTCTTGTATTCTAGTTTATTAAACGTTTTAACAAACAGTTGAATAGATGTTGAGTTTATAGGTGGCTTTTTCTGTACTTATAAGATGATAATATTAATTAATTAATATAATGAATACATTAATAGATTTTTAATGCTGAATCAGCTTTGCATTTCTGTAATAAACCCAAGATTGTAATGATGTATTATATTTTATAATCATATTTAGTTTTGTTTTACTAATATTTTGTATAAGAATTTTGCAACTGTGTTCATGAGTCTGCTATTTTGCATTCTCATATTATGTGTATACTAGACGCATGAAATAAGCTGTAGAGTACTCCCAAGTATTTTATCCTTTGAAGAGTTCAGGTACTACTGAAATGACGGGATCCTTAATTATTAGGTAAATGTATCTGTAAAATCATTTGGATTTGTCTTTTCTTCATGGAGAGACTGTGACTATTGATTCAATGTCCTTAGTGGCTATTAGACTATTAAGATTTTCTGTTTCATGTGTCATTTTTGGTGAGTTGTATTTTTGTGGATATAGTTGCTTTTTAAATTTTTTAAGTGTATTGATACAAAGCTATTCATGATGCCCGTGTATTGTCATTGTAGTCGCTGTTGCATCTTAGTTATATCCCACTTTATTGCCTAATTTGTGTGTGTGTGCATGTGTGTGTGTGTGTGTGTGTGTGTGTCGGCATAGTCGATTGTTTTCTTGTCATTTTTTTTTTTAAGGGTTTTCAAATTTCTAGGTTTTTTTCCCACTCTCTATCGTTCATTCTCTGTGGTATTGTTTTCTCATTCATTAATTTCTTATCATTATGACTTTTCTTTGATTTCCTTGTGTTTATTCTGTTGTTCTAACTTCTTTAGTCAGATCTTTATCTCATCTATTTTCAGTGTTTTTTCTTATTGTTTTGTAAGGATGTTAAGGCTTCAAATTTCCCTTTTGATTCTACTTCAGTGGTGTTCCAAAAGTTTTTATATGTGGCATTTTCATGGTCATTAAGTTCTAAATATTTTTTTAAATTTCCATTATGATTTCTTCTTAGAGACATTAGTTATTTAAAGTATATGTTTTTGATTTCCAAAATAGGGTGTTCTTATCTTTAATTATTGAATTGTGTGTTAATTGTGCTGAAGTTAAAGAATATGGTTGTATGTTAGTCTTTTAAAATTTATAAAATTTTCTATATACTTACTGTTTTAGTGTCTGGTCAATATGAGAATTACTAATATAGTTGTGTTAACTCTCTCCCTATAATAGTATATTAAAATGCCTGTAAATTATTACCTAGTTTATTTTGAAAATATAGTAGCAACCATGAAGGTTTAAAATTATATTTACTTGTTTAGTTGAAATTCCATCTTTAGTGTATAAGTTATATGTTGTTGCATAGTAAATTATTTCAAGATTTAATGGCTTAAAACAACAATAAAAATTATTAGCTCACAGCCTCTCTGGGTCAGGAATCTGGGAGCAGGTTAGCTTGGTGGTTCTGTCTCAGGATCTCTCGTGTGGTTACATTCAAGTTGTCAAGGGTACAAACATCTGAAGGATTGACTAAGGAAGAGGGTTTGCTTTGAAAATAGCTCACTCAACTGGCTGGCAAATTGGTACTGTCTTTTAGCAAAAACCCCCGATTCTTTAAACATGTATCCCTCCATAGGACTGTTTGAATGTCCACAAAACATTGCAGCTGATTTCCCCAGAGCAGTGCTCCAAGAGAGCAAAGTAGAGGCTACATTGTCTTTTATTTATTTATTTATTTATTATTAATTTATTTTTTATTTTTGACTGCTTTGGGTCTTCATTGTTGCACACAGGCTTTCTCTAGTTGCAGCGAGCTAGGGCTACTCTTCGTTGCAGTGTGCAGGCTTCTCATTGTGGTGACTTCTCCTGTTGCAGAGCATGGGCTCTAGGTACGCAGGTTTCAGTAGTTGTGGCACATGGGCTTAGTTGCTCCGCGGCAGTGGCATGTGGGATCTCCCCAGACCAGGGATCGAACCTGTGTCCCCTGCATTGGCAGGCAGATTCTTAACCACTGTACCACCAGGGAAGTCCCTACATTGTCTTTTATAACCTAATCTCAGAAGTGCTACATTGTGGTTTCTAGAATTCTTACTGGTTAAACGGGGCATGCCTATACATACTTGGATAAAACTACACGAAGCCGTGAATACCAGGAGACAAGGATCGGTGGGGGCCACCTCAGAGGCTAGCTACCACATGGAGCAATATTTTTTGCTTTAGAATTTCCTTTATCTGTTATTTTTAACAATTTCTGTATTCTTTAGTTTAGGAACTTTTCCATAAACAATAGAACTGGGATTTCTTGTTGTGGGTTTTGTTTGTTTTCTGACTGATAATTTCTTTTAACTGGAAATTTTAATCCATTTATATTTATTGTGACACTGATATATTTGGATTTGTTTCTACCATCTACTATTGTCCTGTTTATTCCGTTAACTTTTTTTTCTCTTTTCTTCATCTTGCTCAAAGTTTGGTGATTTCACTATGATATATCAAGGTGTTCTGTGATTACACTATAATGTATAATTGGCTTGATATATGTTTTGCTTTGTGAATATGAAGACTGATGTCTTTCATTAATTCAAAAATTATTTCATCCATTGTTCCTTTGAATATTGTTTCACCCTTATTTTTTCTTTTGCCTCTTTCTGACTCTCCAATTAGATATATGTTACACTTTCTCTTTCTATCCTTCTTATCTTTTAAAGCCTCTTTCATATTTTCTAGGTTTGTCTCTCTGTCCTATAACTTCTTCAGACCTATTTTCTATTTCAAAAAATTACCTTTTCAGCTGTGTCTCCTCTGCTGTATAACCCATACAATGTATTTCAACTTCCATTTAATTTTTTAAATCTCTCAAAAATACTGTTTGGTTCTTTTTCAAATGTATGTTTGTTTTTATAGTTGCTTATCTTTTACTGTATTTTTGATAATCTATATTATTTTAAGTATTAAATATATTAAATATAATTAATTTTAAATATAGTTCATTTATATTCTATAAATGAAAGTTCCAATAGCTACAAGCTTTTTGGATTTGCTTCTTTAATGACTCACTGTGTTTCCTAATGACTCTCACTGTGATGCTTTATTCTGCCTGTATTTAGTGATTTTTTTTTTTAACCTTCTTTGCCTTTTTTTTTTTAAGTTTAATTTGTATTTATTTATTTATTTATTTATGGCTGTGTTGGGTCTTCGTTTCTGTGCGAGGGCTTTCTCCAGTTGTGGCAAGCGGGGGCCACTCTTCATCGCGGTGCGCGGGCCTCTCATTATCGCGGCCTCTCTTGTTGCGGAGCACAGGCTCCACACGCGCAGGCTCAGTAATTGTGGCTCACGGGCCTAGTTGCTCCACAGCATGTGGGATCTTCCCAGACCAGGGCTCGAACCCATGTCCCCTGCATTGGCAGGCAGATTCTCAACCACTGCGCCACCAGGGAAGCCCCAAGTGATTATTTTTTAATGCACTCTCATGCTCTTTGAAATTTCATCTGTGAGAATTACTTAAAGCTTTGTTTTAAATTGTTTTCTTTCCCTCCTCACAAAAGCGTTTTTGCTTGCTTCTGCCAAGTACATGGTGATCAACCTTAAAACTGAAATTTTATCTTTAGATGTTTTTAGGTTACATGTGTAGTATGAATCTGAATTACATGAGGGTGAGGTTGAGAATTTCATTCAGGTGAAACTTTCTATTTTTTCCACTTTACTCAGAACCAAGACTAAGAAAGTTAATTATTCTCACTCTCTCAATTGCATTTGCTCACTCATGCTCTCTCTCCTCTTTCTCTCGCTCTCGTTTCATTTGCTTATCTCACAATAAGAGTTGCCTTCTAGTGCTTCCCTGGTGATGCAGTGGTTAAGAATCCACCTGCCAAATCAGGGGACACGGGTTTGAGCCCTGGTCCAGGAAGATCCCACATGCCGCAGAACAACTAAGCCCGTGAGCCACAACTACTGAAGCCTGCATGCCTAGAGCCCGTGCTCCACAACAAGAGAAGCCACCGCAATGAGAAGCCCGCCCACCACAAAGAAGAGTAGCTCCTGCCCACCGCAACTAGAGAAAGCCCGCATGCAGAAACACAGACCCAACGCAGCCAAAAATAAATAAGTAAAATAAATAAAAATTAAAAAAAAAAGAGTTGCCTTCTAGAGATCCGATTTATGCAGAGGATTTCCAGTCCAACCTAACAATTTTTGCCCTCCAAAGCTGTTTTTTGTTTACCAAAAAATGTTCTCTTAAATCTTAAACTTCCACGAGGAACTGCCAAATAACCCCAGGAAAGATATCTGTTTTAGTGCTTGCTTACTTCCCTTGTTTTGTGATTTCATGCTGTTCATGGACTCTGAGAATTCCCTTTACTTTCCCACCAACTCAGCTATGCAACTAAATATTTAAATATATATATTTTTCTGAAATATATATGTGTATATATATATGTGTTTTCTGTCTGAAGGTCAAAAGTTACTAACTTCCAGTTATAAGATAAATAAGTTACTAGGGATGTAATGTACAAAATGATTAATATAAGTGATGCTGCTGTCTATTATATATAAAAGTTGTTAAAAGAGTAAATGATAAGAGTTCTCATCACAAGGAAAAAATAGTTTTCTCTTTTCCTTTTATTTTGTATCTATATGAGATGATGGATGTTCACTAAATGTTTTGTGGTCATCATTTCATGATGTATGTAAATCAAATTACTATGCTGTACACCTTAAACTTATACAGTGTTGTATGTCAGTTATATCTCAATAAAATTGGAAAAATAAAAGTAATAAAAAAATACATTTTTAAAAATTTAAAAATTATATATAGAAAGCATATAATCCAGTGCATAACATATAGTAGCTACCTAATTAAATGGTGACTGTAATTATAATTCAAAAAAAGGGCAAGAAAGAAAAATATTTCTGTCTGGCATTTTTTTAGTTTTCACCAATGATAAAATTTCTCTAGACATATATCGACCATATTGTCAGAAATTAAAGAAAAAAATAACCATGGGATTTCTGGTTGGAAATCAGAACAATGAAATTTTATGATTCCAGCTTTCTTTCTTAAACTCATACTTTTGGTCCTGATCACCCTTTGCTCTTCAGAGGAAACAACACAGACCTACCATTCAAATCATCACACTTTTGTGAAATGTCAAGATATTCACTAATATTGGAATAAGCTTAACACTACTAGCTTCAATATTGAGAGAGGGTATTATTTTAAACATGGTGAGCAGCAAAGAACCAATAATCCTCTCCTATGTTGAATCTAGAGTCTGAGATTCCTATGGGTGATGGATGGAAATTAAAATGGAAGAGAGAAGGAGATAATAAAGACTTCCTTCATAGTCATATATTTCTGTCTGTTGTCTAAAAAGGAGGGAGAAAAAAAATGGTCTTGTACTATACTGAAAATTCAGTTCAAAACATAATACAAACATTATAGAAACATATTAGATCAGTATATGCTCTCAGAGGTCTCAAATGCACACATTTAATAAGTACAAATCTGAATCAACAACGTACAGAGTCCCTGTAGCCTATAATCGTCTTCCTATATTCTCTCTCTCAGTTAAGGGTACCACCAGCCTTTCATTTAGGTAATCTAGAAACTCAGAAATCATTTTTGAAGTATCTGCTACACACTCCCCATATCCAATTCATTATCAAATCCCTTACACTTTGCCCTCAAAAATTTTCTGAAATCAATTTGTATCTTCTCATCTCCTCTACCAGCACTTTCATCCAAGCTACCATAATGTGTTACCTGACCACCAGGTCTCTTGTCTGGTCTACCCCTGTCTACCTTTGCCCCCACCCAATCAGTCATTCAGCTGCAGCCAAAGTGATATATTCAAAATGTAAATCTGTTCACATCATCTCCTTATTTAAAACATCTCGACAGCTTCTCATCTCTCTGAAGAAAGATGAAAGCCTTAATGTTATCTGCAGGATGCATGTTTTGACAGTCACATACCTCTTGAATAACATTCTTTACAATATTCATTTCTCTCTTTGCACCACCTACATCGTCCTTCTTTTCTTCATATTCACAGTGCTCCTTCCTGTACCACAAAGCTTTTGTGTATACCAGTTTCCCTACAAGGATACTTTTACCCTTCTTCCTTCTTTTCTAAGTTACCTTTGACTCATTATTTAGATACTAGCTCAATTCTCTCTTTACCAATGAAGCCCTTTCTGCACTTCCTTGATTAGATCACATACCTCTTGCACAGTCTTTTAGCACCACATACTTCTCATTCAGTAAGCCTAAAGTAACTGCAATTATTGAATTAATGTCTACAATTACTCTAGCTGTGAGCTCCAGAATACAAGGATATTGCCTAACACACTACGGTCTCTAAGAAACAGTTTATTTTATTTTTGATTGTAAAGTGTATTAGAAAAGGAAGCATGTATATAATGCATTTGTACAGGTTAAATATTAATAATAAATGAAACACTGAGTAACATTACCCAAGTGAAGAAAGAGAACACTGACAGCCTGTGAAAACCCGATTTGTGCCTCTCTCCAAACATACACCCACTTGCCTGGTATATACCAAATAACTAAGCATTAACATGGGACTTTGATCACTATTCCAACTCTTCCCTTTACAGAATGTAATTAATAACATTAACATTTATATATTACGTAGAAAAGTGTTTAGATTTTCTAGCTTTTGAAATCATATAAAAGGAACCGTACTCAATACATCCTTCCCTGATTTGCTTCTTTCATTCAATGTTATATTTCTGAGATTCAACCATGTTGATGGTCTACCCCTAGTTCATTCATTCTTATACAATATTCCACTGTATGAATATAAAGCAGTGTTTTATTTGTTGTACTACTGATGGACATTGACATGCTATTATGCATTACTGTACATGACTCCTCATATACATGGGCAAGGGCTTGTCTAGAGTACATAGGTAGGAAAAGAACTGCTGGCTTAAAGTGCTATGCAAACCTTCAGAGTTCACTTAAATTAGTAAAGTGTGAGCTATCTTATATGCTATACCATGCATCTACTGTAATATATGTTTTATTTATTTTCTATATTTTTCTCAATATAGCCCTGCTATTATCTAAATGGTCAACTTTTAAAAAAATTTTACTTATCTCCCTAATATATTCATTCATTCATCAAATATTTATTGAGACGCCCACTATCTGTTAGGTACTACACTAATGATAAAATATTCTTAATTTCTTATATCCTTATTCCAACAGTGAGAGTCTGAATGCTTGCTAGACGCTCAACACCATAGCCCACTCACTGGTCTTCAGAAGGTAAGTTTCTTTCTGGTACTAAGAACCAGAGTGTGAGTATGAGTAGAGAAATACCTGCAAATAGCCAGTATGTGGTATGTTGTAAACTGTTGACAAAACTGTCCTAAAATAATTACTTTTTATTGCCTCACTTCTCATGTAATATCTTAAAACTAACTGCAAAACTTTTTTTTTTCAAAAGTAAAGCCACTGAACAGTTTGGAAAAGAACACACAGATTTAAAATGTTTAAATCTGATGTTTGTCTTATTTTAAAAATAAATCATTGCATTTCTCTCCCACCAGCTGCCACCCCATCTCGATCCCCAGGATGATCCCCAGGTCTGGAAATAGCTTCACATGATGGAGCTTGAACAAGAGACTATAATACTCCTGAGTACTAAAATAAACATTAACATAATTCGAGCAGTGTCAGGGTGTCCCATAGTACTTAGCCAATCTTTATCACTTCCCATCTACTCTTTTCTCTTTACATTCTTTTACCTTCCAATAAATAATGACTACAATAATGGAAATGTTGTCTGGCCTGCACCTCAGTGATATTATTAAGCTCCAAACCATCGTTATAATTCGGGTGTCCCAGAGAGAAGATATTTACAGCTGACACACCCTAACAAATGAAAGCTGCTTAATGACAATGCATGAAAGCCTGCTGAAGGAATTTTTTGCACTGACTTCCTGGTTCAGAGGTATAAGAGAGGATATAAAAGAATCACCAGAATCATTTCAAGAAAATCTGACCATACAATGAGCAGATGATATAATTTATAAGAATAGCTTAAGTTCTTTAAAACTTATTGTTCTCATAACCTTACTTAAATAAAAAAGTATGTTTTGAAGATCATGTGCTCACTAATACCCAATAAAGCTCAGGATTTGTGTGTGTGGGTCTCCACATGTGCTGTGCTTACCTGAAATATTCACATGAATTCTACATTAAATGAAGTGCAAGGGTACAGTTTCATTGGGTCCATTAACATACACAAATACTGACCTGTCAGTTGATGGTGTGTATTCAGTACTTACTAATGTGAAGTGATGCACAAAGTGCAATGGGGAAACATAAAGAGACAACTGAAGATGTCATTCCGTGCAGACACAAAGGCATGAGCAAAATCCATGAAGAACAGAAGCAAAGGGTATTTATAGCCAACTTAGTAAAGATAGTTATACATAATTATATCTCAATAAAAATAGTAACAATAATAAAAGTCTAACAGTTTAGTATTTCATTTATGTGAACTAATAGTTATATAGTTTCATGTATGAAAAATTCATACAAAAAGAAAGGGAATCATTAAAGGCAAGTGGAACTTGTTAAGTTTTGCCACCAATGAAAGACAGTTTCTAGACTCAGTTCTGTTACTGCTTTCTTGAATTATTTATTCTCTCCCTTTTTGTATGATAGTATACTATTCTTACCACTCTATAATATAGAAATATTTTCCTAGTATTTTAAATAGATTTTAAACCTTAAGGAAGGTAATATATTAGATAAACATATGTATCCTCTGTGATCAGTAATTCCACTCGTGGAATATACCCCTCAGAAATGAAGGCTCAGGTCCAGCAAAAGGCATGTAAAGTACGTTTAAGGTAGCTTTATTTGTAGTAGCCCAGAAACATTTGGAAACAACCCAAATGTCCATCAAGAGTAGACTTGGTAAACTGTTGTATATTCATCCAAAGGCATATTACAGAACAACAAAAGAGAACAAGCAACTAACATACACAGGACACAGTAAAATAGGCAAATTTAATCTATGTCAGAGTAGAAGCCCAATGATATTTTTTAAAAACTGGGAAAATTCTATTTTAGGTGGCAATGGTTACATTTTACATATGTAAAAATTTGAGTGTATACTTTAAGATTGGCCACAACTCAATAAAAAATCTTTAGTTCAAAGCAAAAGCAATACAACGACACGTGTCAAAAACTAGAAAAAGGCTTACTCATTGACTTAATAAATTAACAGTAGGGAAATAAATCAATTTTTAAAAAAGCTGTGTTCATGCACATTCATTACAAAATTGCGAACAGGAAATAATTAAAATCAACCTGTACAACAGCAGGAAAATGGTCAGGTAGGTTGTGTTATTTCAAGGTAATAGCATTTTAATGAGATACTGCAAAGGTAATTCTAAGGATTACTCTTAAAAAAATTAATTCAATAATCAGTGAAAAAATCCAAACACAAATCACTCACGGTGGGTAAATATAAAACGTATGCATCCCCACAAGCACACACGTATAGGAGACTGGACAGAAGTGTGCAAAAAGATAATGTGTATGCATTGAATAGTGGGTGATTTAAATTTCATTTAAAAAATTCCTCGGGGGCTTCCCTGGTGGCGCAGTGGTTGAGAATCTGCCTGCCAATGCAGGGGACACGGGTTCGAGCCCTGGTCTGGGAAGATCCCACATGCCGCGGAGCAACTGGGCCCGTGAGCCACAACTACTGAGCCTGAGCGTCTGGAGCCTCTGCTCCGCAACAAGAGAGGTCGCGATAGTGACAGGCCCGCGCACCGCGATGAAGAGTGGCCCCCACTCACCGCAACTGGAGAAAGCCCTCGCACAGAAACGAAGACCCAACACAGCCAAAAATAAACATAATAAATAAATAATAAATAAAAATTAAAAAAAAAAAAAATTCCTCGGATGTTGCTATAATTCTGCTCTGATAATTAAGAGCAGGTAGAAGAATATTGAGAGTTTTGAGAACTAATTAATATAAAATGTTACTGAAGGACAGATCTAAGGATAAAGCAGAGGAATTATACTTCAGATAAGGTGAATGGCATAGAGGAGACACTGAGGGAAGTAAGAGTACTGAATGATGTGAAAGAGAAAAAAATCCCAGGAAAAAAATTCAAATGGATGTGTAGTTGGATATAAATTTATAGAGTAGGAGGAGAGCAAGGAAGAGAGCATCATGTCCCAAAAGAACAAAGTAAGGCAGCTGAATCTCAAAGAGAAGAGGATATAAAGCAGCAGTTAAGTGGTTCAGAATATCACCCCTGCTAACTGACTGTGTAACATCTATCTGTAAAATAAGAACAATAATAATAGAGTCATTAGGTTGTTACAAGGACTAAATGAATTAATGCAGGTAAAGCATTTAGAGCAGTGCCCGCCAATAATAAGTGCTCAGTAAGTATTAGATAATGCAACAGAAAAATTAAAGTTGTCAGAGAAAATAAAGAGGCAAGATTAATTTCACTTGATTTTTTCTAAATTTAGCCTTTAAATTCTTTTTCAAATTCATAGCTTTATCAAAGTTATATTTAGTTTGAAAATAATTTTTCTCATCACTCAGAAACTTCACAATAATTTTACCTCGTATTCACAGAGGCCTGACCACACAATTGCAGTTTTGCAGAAATTCAACATAATACAGTAGCTGTATGAGCATTTTTCTGTTCATATAAACAATGGTACTATTTCCATGGGACCCTTAAAACTAATTGTAGGATTTGGAACTTAGTGATATTAGAAAGACTAGAAAAACAATGCGGAAAATATTTGACTTCGGGTTGAGTATTCATTTGACAGAACTATTATTGCTTCAGTAAAAGTCTATCATCTCAACCTAGACCGTAGACACTGTCCCCCACCCCTCAAAGCAAAAGAGGTAAAATATAAGAAATAGTCACCAGGAGCTTTTGCTGCCCCCTGATCTTAGTGGCGTTTTGTTAAGTGTTTCCTTTTTGAAATTTGTATTTGGTTCTCTCTTGCCTCCCCTCTCAGGCTCTTTTGCTCCTCTTTCTCCAGGTGGAATACATCATCATAATGGATGGAGAGGTGACCTCCTCCATCCACCTCCTCCAGCTCCCCCACCGCAACACGCACACAAACAGAAACAAACAGACGAAAACAGGCTTTCCAGGGTAGGCATCACCAGGCATATGAAGAAACGACAAGTGTGGCTCCGGGCAATGGGACAAGCACTGGGAGGGGGGAACGGGGTGGAGGGAAGGTGATCTCTGCCGGTAACAGCCTCCACCAGCTGCAGCACCTGGAAATGCAGATTCTCAGCCCCGCCCCAGACGTGCTGAGCCTAGATCTCTGGGAGTGCGACCCATTCCTCTGCAGGACCACTGGCTCTCAGGTGAATCTGATGCCTGCTCCACTGGGAGAAGCCCTTGCATGTGCCAATTCCATGTAAACTGCCTCATGGCTGAATCTTACACACAGCAGGACATCTAGCAGCCTCACCAGCTCTGCAGTGTAAACTGAGCTCCGTCAACTGTACGTCTCTTCAAACATAATGATGAGAGAAATGATAGGTTTTGTGTTTTCAGAAAGGTGAGAGAATACTTTTCTCACAAATTTATTAAAAAGTCCTTGAAAACAGAAAGCGGATGTATCTACTCTAAAAAAAAAAAAAAAATTCAAAGTTAAATTGTCCCAAAATTCAATTAAAAAAATCCTTCCAGATGATGAAAGAGGGGTATGGATGAAATTGCTGTTGAATAACCTTTAAATGTGCACTGACCATCAAGGTACCACGTGGCCATTGAACACTTAACTGTGACTAGTAAGAACTGAGACGTGCTATTAAACTGAAAGAATGCACCAGAGGTCAAAGGCTTACTATGAAAAACAATGTAAACTATCTCTAATAACGTGTATGTTTATACTGATTATATGTTGAAATGATTATACTTTGGATACACTGGGTTAAATAAAAGAGATTATTAAAATTACTCTCCCTTATTTCTATTTACTTGTAATGTGGCGATGCAAAACTTTTAAAAGTACATACGGGGCTGCATTATATTTCTATGGCACAGTGCTGCTTTAGAGTTCTAAACTAGCAGTTAGTAATAATTATATCTTAATCCAAACAAAAAAAAATCATGTCATGAAATATGTTTTCAAGTTATATGTAGAATAAAGAATGTCAGACTTTTTTTTTTAACCTTATTAAATATTTAGTATCCTGATTTCCTTTCTTCTCTTGCTCTCCTAGTCTTCTGTTTTATCCTTTTTTGCAACGTCCACCCAGGCTTCTGCTGCTAAGACCTCCCAGCCAGCTGAACTGATTTGATTATCTCCAATCAACAATAAATGTGGAAGAAGGCATATTTACAAATCAGAGGAAACTCTGAGAAACCTCTCTGTGGAGGTGACATTTAAACTGAAAAGTATAGGAAGAAGATACTCATGTGATGTTTATGTATGGGAGGTGGGGGTGAGTTTGGAAGGAGTAAAGGGCAAAGGACAAAGGCCCTGAGATGAAAAATAATTTGGCTTTTTTTTGAGAACTGAGAAAACCTGGATGTGGCTAGAACCCAAGGAGTAAGGGAGAGTTGCAAGTGGTTAAGAGTGAGAGAGACAGGGGGAGCCCAGAACCTCAAATGACTCAGAGGCCACAATGAAGAGCCCGGACATTATTCTTGGTACAATGGAAAACCAATTGGATGGGTTGAAGCAGGGGGATGACGTGTTCTCATTTGTATTTTAAGAAGGTCACCCTTGAAGGGAATAATACGGAAGCTGAGAGCAGTGAGTGGACCGCTGCAGTTGTCAGGTATGCGGTGACTGTGGCTTGGATGACGTAGCTGCAGTAGAGGTGAAATACGCAAGGCTCATTTGGAGGTAGTATGGGCAGATCTCTAATTCACTGACAAATTAGGTCGAGTGTGTAAGGAAAAGACAGAAATCAAGGATAACTCCTGGCTTCTGGTTTAAGTAAAAAATTAAAAGGGTTTTCTTTTAAAATATCTATTTCCAATATCATAAGAGGAGATTATAAATCATGAAGAAAAGAGAGGCTATGTCCATTTATTAAGCCACTGCCAAATACCAGAAAATGGTGCTGGGTGGTGTCTTATATATGTTGTCCAATTTAAGATTCTCAGGGACCCTATGATAGTAGGTGTATTATCTCAGATTAGAAATGGGCAAAATAAAGCACAAAAAGTTAAATAACTTGTCAAGTGTCATTCAGTAGCTCAGTCTACTATCTAACTCCCTCTGACTGAAGTGCTTTATACACATCATACCATACCAGGACTGATAATTTTCTCTAAATCAATGAGCTGATTATTCCTAAGATATTTATTGCAAGATGGCTAAAGACATACTACTGATACAATTAATCTTTCACAATTTTAAAACAGACTAACAGTAGTGAACACACTGTTCCAAACGCCCATGATTTGCAATTATACTGTCAGTGAAATTAAAGTTTTGCGAGAGTGAATCATGGAGATTTTACTGAAATCTGAGTTGTTAGGATTCTACCTGAGAAACTCTGAAACAACCTGTTTAACGCATAACTTCAAATGCAGAAACTGCCCTTTGAACCTGAAAGGCTGTATGTGTTTATCTCTCTCAACCAGGGAAGAGGGGATTGGGCCATAGAGAGCGTCCCTCAGAATTGCTTTGACATTTCGGCACTTTTGCTATCAGCATGAATGGTGCTGTGCTGTATGTCTCCTTCCCATTAACACAAGAGATATACAGTTTAACAGTCTCTGAATTATTGTATATATTTCTGTATAATTTCTACACTTCTTACTGAAACTCAATGCTTATAAATTAAGGTGATGCATAAATGCCTATACAACGCCCTGGACACAGTAGAGAAGCCTGAAAGAAAGATATCTTTTAAATGTTTTTCCAAAATTGCAAACACATTATCTGCCCTGCTTTGGAATTCAGCTTAATTTGGCATTGTTCTTTGACTTCTGTAGTCTCAGTGACACAAACATACATACCCAGAGGACTTCCCTCTACTGTTACTTAACCAAAACAGTGCACCATTATTCAGAGGTCAAGATGGGGAAATAGGATGAACCTATGAAACAGATAGTAGGTTTCTAATATCAGACATATCTCTAGATTATTCACAGAAGATTTTTATTTCTATATATTATTCACTGAATCTAGATATTATCTCAAGCCATATCAATTTTTGCCATTTGTCCTGGCCAGAGGGACTGATCAAAAGGGAGGAAACATTAAGGGGACAATGGCAGAGTATGGATGGAGGTAAGTGTGAAGAGAGAGAGGAAGCCTTTCTAGAGATCAACGTGAATGATTTGGGTTTTGGACTCAGTTAACTGATTTAATTTAGAGTCTAAAACAAAAAATATTCATGAGCCATAAGGAAGACTTGAATATCTAAGGCTGTAATAAGACTAAATACTTTATGTTACCCTGCTGTTGTGAACTGAACTGTATCTCCCCAACCCCCAAACTTTATATGTTTAAGTCCCAAATCCCAGTACCTCAGAATATAACTGTATTTGGAGATAGAGCTTTAAAGATGAATTAAGATAAAATGAGTTCCTATGGGTGAGTCCTCCATTAATCCAATATGACTGGTGTCCTTATAAGAAGAGGAGGTTAGGATACAGACATTCACGAAGGGAAGACCGTGTGAAGACACAGTGAGAAGATGGCCATCTACAAGTCAAGGAGAGAGGCATCAGAAGCAACCAAACCTGCCAACACCTTGATCTTGGACTTCTAGGCTCCAGAACGGTGAGAAAATAAATGTCTGTTGTTTAAGACACCCAATCTGTGGGTTTCTTTTTTTCCTTATTTATTTATTTGGTTTTTTTTTTTTTTAATTTTTAAATTTTTAATTTTTTTTTATTTTTTAACATCTTTATTGGAGTATAATTGCTTTACAATGGTGTGTTAGTTTCTGCTTTATAGCAAAGTGAATCAGCTATACATATACATATATCCTCATATCTCCTCCCTCTTGCGTCTCCCTCCCACCCTCCCTATCCCACCCCTCTAGGTGGTCACAAAGCACTAAGCTGATCTCCCTGTGCAATGCAGCTGCTTCCCACTAGCTATCTAGTTTACATTTGGTAGTATATATAAGTCTATGCCACTCTCTCACTTCGTCCCAGCTTACAATCTGTGGTTTTTGTTATGGCAGTCCCAGCAAACTAAAACACCTACTTAAAGAAATATTTTATTTACTTTTTTTCTTCCAATAGAAAAAAAAATGTATGTTTGAGGTAAGTTCTCTGGGCTTTCCCAATATCTGGAATACACTATATCAAAAAGAGGAACTATGGAATCTCTTCAGTGCATATATTTTTATAGAAATGGATTTATATAATTCCAGCTTTAATTAATTTCCCACATTTTGCTCCCATTTTCCTCTGTTTTTGAAATTAGCTTCACTAGCTTTGATAGTTACTCCTCTTTTGCTTTTTATTTATTTTGTTTAAAATTGATAAACTGTTCAAGGAATAATACTTAACTATAAGATATTTATGACAGATAATGGAAAATATAGCATATTATTATTAAGATTGATTAAGCTCTTTTACTTAGCTCAATTAAACTTGGAATGAAGCATCTCATACATTTAGAATCTAAATACAAATGTGTATGTATGTGTGTATATACTAGTATATATTATTTATGTATATTATTTGTGGGCAAATAATATATATATATATATATATACACACAGACACACATATAAGAATACATATATATATGTGTGTATCCTGGAATAAGTGGTTTGTATGTTATAACACCATAAACCAATCTGAATGAGAATTATTTTTTATATTTATATCTCTAACTAGTTTGCTAAACTCTAAGGATTCTATTTATTCTTTACATCACTTAAGCCACTACATGTCTTGCACATAATACTCAAAAACTCTTGCCTAATTGAATTATAACCCTTTTAAACCAATAATGCATTTTTATGATAGCTACTCATTTCTAATATACAAGTTATCAGTTCAATTTCACAAAATGAAATGTCAGGTTTTGAATTCACTTGTAAGACAAAATATGTGCTTTACATAGGAAGAAAACCACAATGCTGTTAACAATTGTTTTAGGTTTAAGTAAAAGAACTACACGCTAGGCACGTATATTGTTTGTTCTCCTTTACTATTTAAGAGTTTAAGGCAGTTTGAGAACATATATCAAAAATACTCTCTACTTAGATGACAATTACTTTGCAAGTATTAACTTTCTGGGAATCCATGCATAAATAGAAGAAAAATATGACTATTAAAATTCATAAGTCACTTGGTAATGGAAAGTAGTTCAATATACATGACATATGCTAGGTATACATATACTTACATTTCCTGTTTAATGTATTCATAAGGATAATTTCAGGTAGTAGGAACCTTTGTCCAGAAAGAAGCTGATCAACTAAACCAAGAAAGGAAAATCATCTTTTAAAACACTCTAGACTTTTTAAAAATTGTAAGCCTTGCTTCCCAAGATGTTTCATTATTAAATAATTACTAATTGAGAAACTTTTCAACTAGTACTTATTCATGACTCCTGAAGAGAAGATAGTAATGTACGCACATTTATAATTAACTGAATATTCAAAATGCTTCAATTCTTTCACCAGGAAAAGAACCCATGGGAGTTAAGGATGGATGAAATTGACAAAAAAGGAGCAAATGAGGAAATTTCAAAAACTGCAAGTGAGAAAAAAAAAGAGAAAGATTTAATTCCTGGGCTTCCCTGGTGGCGCAGTGGTTGAGAATCTGCCTGCTAATGCAGGGGACACGGGTTCGACCCCTGGTCTGGGAAGATCCCACATGCCGCGGAGCAGCTGGGCCCGTGAGCCACAATTACTGAGCCTGCGCGTCTGGAGCCTGTGCTCCGCAACAAGAGAGGCCGCGATAGTGAGAGGCCCGCACACCGCGATGAAGAGTGGCCCCCGCTTGCCGCAGCTAGAGAAAGCCCTCGCACAGAAACGAAGACCCAACACAGCCAAAAATAAATAAATAAATAAATAAATAAATAAATAAATAAAAGTTAAAAAAATTAAAAAAAGATTTAATTCCTAAATTGTGAGCCTGTTTAGCATGAAACTTTTTTCACATCTACAAAGTTGACCTGAGGTAAGAATAGAGTAGTGCATGTCAATGGCAGAGGGAAAGAGGGCAGGGTACTGAGCAGAACAATGGAAGCAGAATATATGGAACCAAAGGATTACGTTTGAAAACTTCCCATTATCTTTGAACTTCCCATGAGAAACTAAAAAGTTAAAATTAAAAAATAAAGAACTTGATTATACCGTTTTTTTTCCCTTAGCAAATTAACTAACAAATACATAGAACACATGCAATACTTTATTCATCTAGAATCAAGACACCTGAAAGAAAATTCACAGAGTCCAGAAAATCCTCTGAGATTTTGGAATTTTTGTTAAACATTCTATGTTAACTGTGAATGATCATTTTCAAAGTACTACAACTATACTCCCCAACCTTTATCAGGGTCTCCTGTACATCTACCAGAGCTCAGCAGGACACTGTCCTCTGCCCAACTGGGTAAGTGCTCTTCTGTCCCTGCAGACCAACCCAGCTGTCACTCTTTCTCACACAAATTTACACACACACACACACACACTACCCAAAAAAGACATTTGCTCAAAACCCCAAAACCTATAGTTAATATTGTGTACACTAATCTCCAAGTCTCAGTATCTTCCCATGTTTGTTACAGGACTTAAATAACATAGAGGGAAACACTGTAAATTGTGTATATGAAAGAATTCTATAAACTGTGAAACTCAATTATTAGTATCAATATTTTTATTGTATAAATATTTATTAATGTTAGTGCTCACACACACACAAAAAGTCTAAACTCCATAGCATGACCTCAAAAATTCTCTACTTTCAGGCTTCTTGTTTTTGTGAACTCACTTTCCACCACCTTTTCCTATTTTACCACACACTGGAGCCTCATGAAACCACGAAACCAACCTTTTTATTTGCACATGCTATTCCTATTTATGACTAGAATATCCTTTAGTCTCTTCTTCTCTCAGTCAAATCCTACCTCTTGTACAATAGACTAAATTCATATAGGGAGATAATGTTTTAAAATCCTGTATCTGATAAAGGACTTGTAGCTCTAATATACATAGAACACTTACAACTTGATAATACAAAGACAAACAACTTAATTTTTAAAAGATAGGTGGGGGGAATTCCTGGCGGCCCAGTGGTTGGGACTCCATGCTTTCACTGCCAAAGGCCTGGGTTCGATCCCTGGTCGGGAAACTAAGATCCCACAATCTGTGCAGCATGGCCAAATAAATAAACAAATAAATAAAATAAAATAGAAAGAAGGGTGGGACAGGGGGTGCAGATGCATAGGTTTTGAACCACCAAAGAAAATACATGAATGGTACACAAGCTCATGAAAAGATGCCCAGCATCACTAGTCATCTGGGAAATGCAAATAAAAACCACAATGTAATCTCATCATGTACCTTTTAGAATGTCTAAAATTAAGACTGACCATACCAAGTGTTGGTAAGGACGTGAAGAGACTGCAACTCAAACACTACTGGTGGAAACATAAAATGGTACAACTACTTCGGAAACCTGTTTCTTCCATAAGATCTAGCTTTTGTACTGTTAGGAAACTATATAAAACAAATGAAAGCATATATTCTCACAAAGTCTTTGTACAAGAAGGTTCAGATTAGCTTTATTTGTAAGAGCAAAAACTAGAAACAGTTTAAGTGTTCGTCAACAGGTGAATGAATAAACAAATTGTGGCATATCCATACAATGTTTTAGCATTCAGTTAAAAGAAAATTTTTTTACGAATGAACAATTGGTTGATGCAATAATATGTATGAATCTCCAAATAATTATGCTAATAATTATGAAAGAAGACAGACGCAAAAGAATACTCCATGATTCCATGGATAAGAAATTCTAGAAAATGAAAACTAATTTGCAAAGGCAGAAAGTAGAGCAGTGGTTGCTTCAGGACAGAGGACAGGGAGGAAAAGGAGGGAGGGTTTCCAAAGGAGCTTGAAGAAACCTTTGGGGGCGTTGGCTACATTCACTATCTTTATTATGGTGACTGTTTCACGGGTATATACATATGTCAAAACTTTTAAAATTATGCACTTTAAATATGTGCAGTTTATTCTATGTCAATTGTACCTCATAAATCTGTTTTTTTAAAGAGGAATAAGCTACTGATAAGCACAACAAGATGGATGAATCTGATGGATGAATCTCAAAATTATTATGTGAAATGAAAAAAGCAGGACACAAAAAGCTACATACTATATGATTCTATTTATATATTATTCTGGAAAAGGCAATCCTAGGGACAGAAATCACACTGGTGGTTGCTGGGGAGAGGTGGAAGGGGCTGACTGCAAAAGGGCACAAGGGAATTAGGCGGAGGGTTGTGCAGAAAGGTTCTATATGCTCATCGTGGTTGGTAGTGATTACACAACGGCATACATTTGTTAAAATTCATTGAAGTGTATGGTTAAAAAGGATGGATTTTACTGAATGTAAATTGTATCTCAATATACTTATCTCAATGTAATTATATCTCAGTATCAATATATTATATCCCTCTTGACTTAAAAATAAAGAATTCACATGTCATCTCTTACGTAACCTACTCCAGGAAAAGTTAGTGGGCTTTCTGTTGGGTTTCTACAATCCTTCTCCAGTACTCAATGTATGCCCTTATCATAGTGAGTAATAATTCTTTAATGCATATCCCTAACCAGACATGAAAATCTTAGGAGAGAATTGTTTCCAGTCATTGCTTAATCCCCAATATAGAATGCAGTGCTTGAAAATTAGCTTCTCAACAAATGTTTTAATTCTATTATTGGCATTTCACCTTCCTTTTCCATTACAGATACTCATTCATTCAGTGAACACATGCTCATTAAGCCTCAACTAAATGCCCAACTCAAGAATGAGCAAGAATAATACATTTCTTACCCTCAGAAGCCTAACACTCAAGCCGAAGAGAATCATCATCAAACGTGCAACCACTGTGTGTGATGAAGTTGGTAAGTATCATGATAGGGAAAGAACAAGATACAATTAAATTGGTATATTGGGTCAGGAGGTCCAGAAAGGTGGTATTTGAGCAAAGACCTGCAAGATAAGTGGAAGCTCGCTAGAATAGAGGGGGGAAATGATGGTGACACTGGCAGAGAGTTTTCCAAACAGTAGAAACAGCACTTTTGAAGGTGCAGAGCATGGTGCATTTGAGGAACTGGAAGAGATTTATTCCAGCTAAAGACTAAAGTAAGGGATGTCAAGAAAAGAGAGATGAAGCTTGGAGTGGAAATCATAGACCAAGTCACATGGGGTCTAGTGATGTGAATACACTTGGAGTTGATGATAAGGGCATCAAGAAGTGAATGAATGGTTTTAAATGGAAGAAAAAAATAATGATCAGATTTGTCTTCTCTATAGCACTCTGTTATCATGGGAACTGATTGGGGTTAAGACTAACCAGGAAGGGAGAACAGTTGTTTGTTGCAAAAATTCAGATTAAAAATAGTAATTACTTTGCTGAAAATTAGCCCACACTAGAGAAACAATCCTCTTCCTAAGTACTTGACAATGTGGCTCAAATGGCCAAATGAGGTTTACTTTTGCCATACAAACTAAGCTTTAAAACGTGTACAACTTTTAGGATTATAATAGTTGAAAAACTATAAATCTATAATGACCAGGATCAAATCAAAGCTTCCTGTACAATCCTAAAGATTTAAGGTCAGCTTCAATCCCTCACATTCCCTCATCTTCCTTATTCTACAGTTCTTAAATCCAGTTTAAAGAATTTCAAAACGTCTCTAGATTCTACGCTATCCTCTTCACATCTCCATTGGACAATTGGGAAAAGCTTCCTACTATTCCCCTGTCTTTTGTCTGTCCCTCTTTGATCCATCCTCAAAAATGTTGCCAATCAATTTAAAAAAAAAAAAAAGAAGAAGAAAAAGAAAACTTTCATAACCCAACCTGCTTACAGACTTTTGATGGCTCCCTGTTGCCTAGAGGACATTGCTCAAACCTTTGTCACCCACATTCAAGACTGTCAGAATCTGGCCCGGTGTTCCTTCCCAATTCATCTCTTGCCATTCCACTTATTTCAAATGTCATCTCCTCCACCCCAAACAAATTTCTCATTCTTCTCTATTCAGCAAGTTCTAATCAGAAAAATCATTAACTACTCCATGAAATCTTTCCAGGCCACTCAAGCTAAATGTATCTTTTGTGCTTCTATTTTCCATTGTATTTCTACCTACTGTATTAATGCAATAGCTATCACCCTATGTTATAGACGGTTATATGTGTTTGTCTTCCAGATAGATTATTTGTGTTTGAGGGTGGGGACACTGCTTTATTTATACCTGTATTCTGGGCATCTGATACAGTGCATATAATTACACTCCCTCTAAATTAATATATAGACTTTATTTGCAAACTCTAGCCATGATGTCTGAAATGACAAAATGCAAAAGAAAAAAAAAATACTGGGACAGATTCCACAATCTTCAGTAAGCCAGGAGCACAAGCAAAGTACAATACAGTATGCAAGCCTAGAGGAACAGTACTCAAAGATTCAAAATATTAAAAAATACTAAATTACCAGGCCCAGATGATGCTATCAACAGATTCAGCAGATACTTTTAAATGAGACGGGGACAGCGGACACACTATCTAGATGTCTATGTCAACTTTTTGCTATCATATATAAATGTGATTCTTCCATATTTGAACTATAGTGCAGAGAAAGGGTCAAACATTCAATAAATAAAATGCTTGGCTTAAAGAATACAAGAATTAATCCACATATACTTTAAGGGTAAAGACTTATTCTCATTTTAAAACTTTTTAAACTGAGGCACAAAAATGTTAAGTAACACACAGGGATGCCCAGCTGGCAGAGGGCAGAACTGAGATTTGCACTCAGGTTTTGATGATTCCTAAGCCCCTGTTCTAACCACTGAACTATACTCAAGGCGATCCTTGTCTACACTGCTCAGCTAAATGCTCCATGAAGTCAGGGACTATGTTTCTCTTCTTCATCACTGATCTCCGAGGCCTATTAGAGGGCTTGGCCAGGTCTCTAGGGGTCCATAAACTCTTGAAGTCTTATGCAATTTGTTTGTGTACATAAGTAGAATTTCTCTAGAGAGAGGATCAATAAAAAATGGGTGACACTTATTAACAACAATCAAGCAGTGTTGTAGATGAATTATCTCATTCTATCACAACGACAACAGCTACACAAGATACATGGTGGGTACTCAGTATATGCCAGGCATTGTTCTAAATGTTTTCATGCATTAACATATATGATCATCATACCAATTCTACGAAATAGATGTTATAATCACATACACTTCAAAAATGAGGAAATTGGGCCTCAGTGAGGTTAACTTGGCCAAATACCTTAGCTTTTGCTCCCCTTATAGTAAATAGCTGGGCGGGAATATAAACGTCCCTATGTGACAACAAAGCAGTCCTTCTTGGCTTATAGCCCATGAGATAGTCATCTTCAAAGACCGTCATGTCCCCCAAAATATTAAGAGAATTACAAAAAAAGAAAATAAATTCCCTATGCATTTTCCAGAAAGTCATCTTGATAAAACCAAAGGTTTTCACGGCAACACAACATCAGGAGCTATGAGCTAATTCTCCCATATAGAGAGCATTCTGTCTCCTCATGTATTAAATACAAGGTAGGAAGTATATGTAGTAGGGGAGATTTTTTTCTTTAAGGGTTAACTATGATGAATGGGCGAGAGAGTATTGAGTTCCAAAGGTACTTATATAAGCATGCAAATATGTATACATGGAGCTCCTGGTACATCAGGAGCAGGGTTGCTGCTAGCCCTTACAGACATTTTGTGACCTAGAAAAGTGCCTTCCCCCAGGAATACTCAGTCAAGAACAAGGGGACATGGCATGGACTGTGGAGTCCGACCCAGGTACCATTCCTCGCATCCCCCTCAGCTGGGCAGCCCTGGGCAGTGAACAACCAAGGACTTCTTGAAGATGCCATGGTTACTCTCTAGAGCCTAGAGCCACAGTGCCTGGATTTGAATCCCCAGTTTTATCCCCTATAGATGTGTGACCTTCGTCAAGTTTTAAAATTTCTCTCTGCCTCATTTTTCCCATCTGAAAATGGGGAGAATATTAGTATAAGCTGCATAGATTTGTTTAAAGAATCTAAGAGAAAAAAATGCATATAAATAGTTTAGAACAATACGAAACACATATTAAGGATTCAGTAAGTTTCAGCTAAAATATGTATATTATTAATATTCATAAATAGCTCTCTCAACTGTAGGAGTAAGGCATATTTGAAGCAGTCCATGTGTCTATGTATGAGCTGATTAATACCAAGAGGTGAAAGTTCCTATGGGGAGGGTGGAGAGAAGTGATTCTACAAGGATGTATCATTGTACCCTCAGCTGTTTTGTTTGCCTCTACAGCTTCCTAAGGACCCCAAATTATGATACGTCATTTAAAACTGTGATTTTATTCCCAAGGATGTGAAGTCAAGAGCCACAAAATCACAACAGCAACCACTAGGCACACCGGAGTCACATGTTTGCAACATAGAAATTCTCACTCAGCATGTATCAGTATCTCCAGCCATTCAGTAAATGGATAGATGGTAACTAATACAGTGGCATCTTTTACAAGCTCAAAATAAGGCCGCATTTTAAAATGCATTTAACTTGTTTTCCACTTTATTACTATATTTTCAAAGCAAAATTCTCAAGCTCTCGAAGCAGGATGTTACAGGACTGGCTTATATAATTTCCAAATATCCAACTCCCACAATGAGAAATCCATTTTTCAACAACCAGATTGGCAACATTTTAAACAGATCATTATTATCCAGTGTTGGCAAGAGTATGGTAAATACACTGTGGGTACTTAGGAAGGCTCTTTGCAATATCCATCGAATTTAAAGTGAATGTCCCCCTGGAACTAGCAATTCTCTTCTCAGAATAAATCTTCTGCAGTACCCTTGCAGAGCTAATGTACACAGATATCCACTGCATCACTGTTTGTAATAGTAAGAAATTGGAAAATCCAAGTGAATATTCTGGGGGATATTGGCTGGCTGGTTACATTGGGTAAATACATTTAAAACAGAATCTTCATATACGGACAGAGAAATATTTGAGAAATATTAAATTAAAAATAAATTTCAGAACACTGGTATATGAACCATTATCCATTTTTTTTGAAATAATGAAAGAAAAATTCCTGTGGTTATACCCATGAAAGCACACAACTCCAACCACCAATGGTAGTTACACATATGGAGTGGAATAGGAAAGGGGGTTCACTTTATACTTTACTATAATTTTCATGTTGTTTTATAAGCAAGTAGTACTTTTAGAATTCATAAAAATAACAAGAATTTTCAAAAGAAACGGGGAACTCAAAGTTATTATTTGCATGCGGGTATTAAAAAAAAATCTTAGCAATCCCCAAAATTTATTTCCGCTGTCCCATATGCTTGTAATCACAACTGCAGAATAAAATGCTTATGAGATCTTAAGAGACACACTCTCGTTAAAAAGTTGTACTACCTTCATAAAGCATGTTGAGAAACATTCCCTATTTGTAGGCCTATAAATGGAGCTTAGGAGGAATGGGAAGAAGAGAACAAACAGGTCTCAACCTCCATTCCACTTTGAAAAGTGAAAAATAAGTAGTTTACCACCACTGGCCACCTTGCTTTCCTCCACCTCCTCCACCAGTTGGTACCAGAGAGAAGCCCAACCCTGCTAGGCCACTGACTTCAAACTCACAATAAGTAGATCACGTGACCTGACTGATAGTAGAGTGCACAAAAGATGAAAACAGGGGGAAGTGTGGGGATAACAAGGTTATTAAGAAAAAAGTGGTGAGAGCTGGAAGCGAAGAATATTGTAACGATGACGAGAGAGAAGATACATGTAAAAAGAACGGAAAGGAGGGAGAAAGTAACAAAACAAAAGCAGGAAATGTTACTATTCATGAGGTGTTTAGCTTTCAGGACATCCCAGTAAGTGTACAGCCTCTGTAGTCTGCATTCTCTAGCCCTTGCCCTCAAATGAAAGCTGACTGAAGACTGTTTGATTGTTGGAGAGGGGTCCTTTGACTCTGTTTTGAGCAAGTCTTAGAAGCACAGCACATCAGGTATGAAGCCCATTATATTCAATTCAAAGATCTTATCGCGTGCTGGGTTAATCCCGTTAGACAGGGAGTGATTATTGCTTAACTGGCACATTGTTTAAACAAGCTTCCGAAGGACAGTTCTTCCCAAAAGAAGCCAAAGTGACTTAAATAGAATTATATATACTTATGTCCATGTAAGTATAGACAGGCAGACGTACACGTATATATTTCACAAAATCCCCCCAACAGCAGCATCGGAAGGTGCCCACTCTCCAAATGCGTCTAAGGGAGAAGAGGCATAAACTGAGACTGGAGCAAAGGCCTTGGGGTGATGCTTCAGGACCAAGCACCTCCCTACAAACCTCCGCGGTCCATAGATATCCCAAAGCCCTAGCCTGGCCCCAGGCCACAGACAAGAAAAGAAACTCCACCGAAGCCCCCAGAGACCTGGCAACCACGTGACCCGCCGACAGACACCCAAACTTTCTCTGCCAAACAAATGCAACTTTTATTTTACTTTTCCTGGAGGAACGGCTTGCGCTGGCCTCCCGCTGCCTCTCCTCCGGCCCTTTCTTCCTCCCTCCACCTCCGGTCGTGGGAGGCCTCGGGGTATCTCCTTTCCAGCTCGTCCGGCCTAGGGGTCCTAAGGCTCAGCCCCTCCCGGGGCGGGCGTCCCTCCTTCAGCCGCCTGAGGGGAACCAAGCCTCCTCCTGCCCAACACCGGCCGGGGACGATGGACTCCGGCTCAGCCCCGGGTCGCGGGGCTCGGGCCGAGACACTTACCTGCGCGGAGCCGCTCCCGGAGCTCCTGCGTCGCAGTCAGCGGCTCGGCAGCCGCCGCATCTCCCGGCGGCAGGTTCCCCCCACCCGGCCCAGCAGCGGGGTTCTGTGCAGCACTTTTCCCAGCCTGGGAAGTAGGTTGAAAGCGCGGAGGTGGGAGGTAGGGGTGGGCGGGGTGATCTGGGAGAAGAGGCTTAAGGATTTGGTTGTTGTTTGTTTGTTTGTTTGTTTTTTCCCGATCTCTAGCAAAGACTCTAGACCATATGCTGGGAGAATATTAGCTTTGCTCAATGGCGACAAAGCAGCGGCCTGACTCTCACAGTCCGGTCGATTTACTAAACAAACTGAAACGTGGGTGGGGATGTTAAACAGTAACCAGCAGTCTCAATGAAAACTGAAAGCAGCGAGGGCCGCCACCGCCTCGGCGCGCTCATTTCCCTGTTCCCAAGGCCCCAGGGCGACCGGCGGGCGCGCCAGCAAGTCCCAGAGCCCAGGCTGCGTGGACCGTAGCGGCTTTCCGGGGCCTCCCGGAGGCCGCCAGGCGGGAACTGCCACACGCCGCATGCCTAAATTTCCACCATCAGGGCGAGGCGCCGGGCGGCTTGACCCTTCGAGCCGGCTTCCTTCGCGCGCGCGCGCGCCTCCCGCACCTGGAGGACCCCCAGCCAGCTTCCGCGCCCGCGGCCTGAGGCCAAACGCGGCCCCCGCGACGCGGGCGCCGTCCTCCTCCCCGCCCCGGCTCACGCCTCGCCTAGGGCGGTGTCAGCCCTCGGCCAGCGCGTTTGGAAAAGCGGCAGCGCGGAGAAGCCTTCTGACCCGAGAATGCAGATATAATTCCGAGCCAATGAGGTCCAGAAAAGAGCCGGAAGTATTATTAAAGGGAATTAAATAGGTTCCTAGGGACAGCACTGCGGCCACACCACTAGGGGAAGCCGCAACCATTTCATTAAACCGCACCTTGGGCCGCTGGGGTTAACTTCTGCCCTGAGGCTTGTGACCACCTTGCGCTGCTAGAGTTCCGGGAAGTAGAGGGAGACCAGTTTTTCATTCCCAGCCAACCCAGCCACCTGTGGCTTCAGTCAGTACCTCTTTACATATGTATCTGATGGAAAGCTTCCTTTCTCCCTCCCATACCCTGGGAGCCGTCACAAACTTTAGACTTTGAGAAATGATGCTCAGTCCCATCTGAGATGCGCTGGTCATCTGGATCAGGCTTTTGTTAGCCAAGCAATATAGCCAGAAGCTGTGGCTTTTAAAAACATCTCAACAGTTTAACTTCGTGGTTTCAGGAATGAATGACTTCTGGTCAAACAAGTAATTATCCTCATGAGATAAATAGTTGCTTAATCCGTAAGGTTTTTCTTTTCCGACCAGGGGGGTGGCGGTTATTTTAAGACTGTAATAAAAATGCCAGGGAGATCAAAGGGCTGAGTATTTTTTCTTTTTCTTTTTAGATAGGGTTTACTAAACTTTCTCAGTTTCCTCCTTCTGAATCTCTTGCTGAAAGGCTGTCTTAAAAACAAGTAGTTGGTTGTTTTAGAAATCAGAACAAAAGGGAGAGATCAGATACTATTTTCTTTAAATCGACCTTCTTGAGCAAAACACATTCTTTGGGTCCTCATTGCCCACGTGGTCTGCAAACCATGTCACGAAAGCGGCCTCTGTCCACGTCAGCTCCAGGAAACCCTCCACAGACAGCTGAGGCAGAAGAGTAACAATTAACGGGTTGTATTTATTATGCAAATCTTTCACAGGTGTGTTGTTTAAAGATCACCTATTGACATTCTCTTTTAAAATATTTCCAGATACTTGGATGGTGAAGGTTGTCTTATTACTTGCCAAAATATACAGTTCCCACAAAACGCTGAAAAGTCTGAAGTCAGAAATTGTCCATCCCCATTCACGGAAGCTTTAATGCCACTTGACATCTCTTGTTCCCAGCAGAGAAACCATATTTTAGTTCAATAGTCTCAGTTTATTTCACTGCTAACAATTCGCGATGGCAGTGGGTTCGGTTTTGGATGATCAGTTGGTCATCGATGTGCGGTAGAATCGCTGATCTACCCGAAAGTGATCATCACATATTCTATGTTCAAAATTATTTTGACACAATACGTAGAACCTTTGCCAGAGAATTTTATTGCCACAAGGATTCTGACTAATAATAAGGGAAATGACAGTACATTCAAGGAGGTATAAACCCTGTTAAGACTTAGTTATTATATAAAGGAAGCATTGCATTTGTTCAATTGAAAAAAATCTCTAAGAGTGGATGTCACACTACCAGTCCTCCCGCGTTCGCAGCAAGCAGGCAGTCGTTTCAGTTAACTAAATAAATAAGTGACTGAGAGCTAAAGGAAAGTATGAGGAGTTGGCTCAGCTCCGGGTTTGGCAATTTTTTACTAAATCAGCCAATGCCGATTGACCAAGCTTTAGAGCATCACTTACATTGTTCCTGAAACTAATTTATTACGATTCTTCATGGTATGGGTTTATGATGCTGAAAATGAAAAATGTGCTTATGGAGAGTTGTCCCCTGACGCATTGCGGAGCGGGGGGGGGGGGGCGGGGGGGGGGGGGGCAGAACCACACAAAGAGAAGGAAGAGATCGGGATGATTTTTTAGGGAGAGGTTCTCAGAAGATACAAAGTTCTGTTTCAATAGTTAGTGTTTAGGGGGAAATTATACGTATATGTATTTATGTCACATCTGCGCTTTTAACCCGAAATTAAACCCTGAAAAGTGGCGTCCGAAAACCCTTTATTTCACTTTCCTGTTAAATGTCTCGTTTAGCCTCGTCTTTTCCTTTCTGCTTTGATCATCTTTTTTACACCATGTTTTGTTTTGTTTTGTTTTTTTCTTTCCAATACCACCAGACCGTCTGGATAAAAACCCCGGGTTTTCCCAGGAGCGCTTCTGATGCTATTAATGAAAATCAGTGGCCTCTGGCAGAACGCGCTCGAGGTGGGCAGGGCGCTGGCAGGCGCGCGGAACCTCGAGGGAAAAGGTCTTGCAGATTTCAGCACCCAGAGACCCTGTTTCCGAGCGCAACTCCACGCCCTTCGTCTGTACATAAACCTTCACAGGACGCGAACGGGAGGTGTCCGCTTCCTGCCCAGGCGCGCTCCACCTCTGCTGACCTGGTGTGACAGTCGTCGCACCCACACTGGAGCCGGCCACCGCCCGGGCGGGCGCAATCAGTGGGGATGACCGCCCGCCCTCACGCACGCTTTACACGCAGGGGGAAAAAATACAAGGAAAAATAAAAAACTCGTACGGTTTTCCACCTGCCGGTCCATTCTGGATTTGGGCAAAGCTCAGTGACCCCTTCCAAGCCACTCACATGTAAAGGACCGCGGGCGGAAAGCGGCCACGGGGACTCAGGTGAAATTAAAAGTCTGGAGTTGCGCTAAGCGCATCTCCCAACTCAACCTTTAGGGCTGTGTTTGACCCCGGGGGCGAAATCAGCGGGTAAAGCAGCCTCCGTCATAGTTTCAAAAACTCCTTGGTCTCCAGAGAATGATTTTTGCATCAGAAGCGGAGGCCGGGATTCCGGTCCTTGGGACTGGGATGGCGGGAGGGCCCGGCCAGAGAGGGGTGGGGTGAGGGGAAGAGCCTAAAGCCGTCCCGTCCTCCGGTGTAGGGCCTCGGGCTTTTTCTCCTGCCGCCGCTCACTACCTTGCAGCCCTCATCTCTCTCGGAGAAAGCACAGTCCTTTGGCTCCCTAGCGCAGCCCAGAGCGAGGCATTGCCGAAGCTTTAAAGCTGCGAGGCTCCCGCCGCTGGGAAAGGGGATGTTGAGCCGTTTCATCTCCTCCGACCCTGCGCGGTAGCTTCAGGGAGGTCTGTCCCTCCGGCCTGGAGCAGGAGCGGATTTTGTCTCCAAATCCGGGGGTTTGGTACCCTCGTCTGTTATTTGATTTGTCGGACTTTTCACGGGGCACCCACCTTTAATGCCTTGAATTTAAAATGGTAAAACAACACCCCACCCCCACCAAAAAAATCCGCAGAACAGGCAGATTGAATACGGAGGAGGGTCTGATTAGCGTCTGTCCAGCAGCATCACCCACCAACACCGTGTGGATCCTAAAAAGCAATGTCCAGATCCTTGCACGGCTCTTTTTGGGAGTCAGGCGCTGAAAAACGCTTGCGAAAAGCTGCACGCAAGGCCTCCGCAACTAGGCACCCTGCTGGGCCTCACACTGACCCAGATAAAAATTAGTCTTTCATTTATGCCCAAGTCACAGATCAGCAGCATCCAGAGTAAGCCCATGTAAATAAGGCCACAGGAATGTTCCCACTACCTGTTATTATAAATGTAAAACCAAGATTTCCGATTAAGTGTCTAATTATAAACTGCTCTGCAGATATTACACTTCTGGCTGAGACACTGTCACAATTGAACATTCACTAATTCTCAATGTCAGCATATGGTTCCTGTGGCCAAAAAAGCAAACTGCTAGGCTGGATCTCTTTTCCCCACCTCCTGTCTTTGTAGATTTCCTGCTGAAGTATTGATTGCCAAGGTCTCTGCATGATTTGCAAACTTTTACAGTCATTTATGGTGCATGCAATAAAAAAAGAGGTGATATGAACATGCTAGTTCAGGGTGTAATGCAAAGATGTATTTGGTGCCCTTGGCAACTATCTGTGGGACCTGTTTGTCTTTGCAGAACACACCCTTCTCTGCAATGAACCCCTCTGTAACAAAGATTGGCCCTTTACATTTCCAGGGCCTTGGTCCCTCAATGGAAAGGCATGCGTTCAAACCAGAAAATTCTATTCTTTCTATGTCATTTCAAACCAGGAAAAACAATATTCCTATCAAAGCTGTGGAGAAAAAAGGGAAAAGAATCTTTTTAAAGTTCTCTACTTCCCTACTCTCTCCTATCATAAAGATGATAGAAAGAAGAAGAAAAAAAAAGGAAATCGATTACCAAGTTATAATGTAATCTCCAGCTGCCCCTGGCATAACAGAGATCCACAGAACCTTCCACAGTAAGAAAATAAAAGGATTTAGATTATTCAGAGAAAACACACCATTTTAGATTGTATGTGCCCAAAAGAGAAAGAAAAATTCATAAACGTTTTTGTGAAACTACATAGCTAGTCAAATACAGGTTTGTTGCTGAATTTTAGTTTTACAGTTTTTCAATAAAATAAATTCACAAGCATTCTGTTGTTCTACTCTAACTGTAGATAAAAACATAAAAGCCTTATTAGAAACTATATGCTTTTACCAGTTTTACCAGTCCTTTTTGTTTTTTAAGACTGTGTAGGAGATTGAGGGGGGTGAAAGAAAAAGAAACTCATTTCTAAAATGTCCTACTTTGAACTAAATCGGTTTTCTCATCTAGTGCTGCAAATAACAGCTGACGCACAGCTTCTGAAAGGTATTCTGAATCCTCTACCTGCCATCTAGCGGGCATAAGAGAAAATGCTAATTCTAGACATCCTTAAAAGACTGAGTTTCTAGCTGTTTTCTTATTTTTAAACCAAGACAAGTCTAAGAAGTGAAAAAGAAAATATAACTTTAAAACTTAAAGGGAAGGAAGAAAACAATTGTGTTAGGGACTCTATAAAATAATCGCTCAATTGCATTCCATTTCCTTTTGTTTTTAGTAATCATTAAGGTTACTGATCTTTGCTGAGATAATCAATTTATGATTATACTCATTTTTTTCTGCATACCCTCTCCACATACAACTTATGCTGTTTGTCTTCTTTTGAATTAAACTCATCAGTTTTGCATCTAGTTGATACTCAAATTTTTAAAAATTCAAAAAGAAACTAATAAGTATTCCATTTCTATTTGGACTCTTAAAAAATCCACAAAAAGCCATCCTCCATTTTGCAAGACACCATGAAAGAGAGAGAGAAAAGAAAGGAATAAATAAAGGGAGAAAGGAAGGAAGAAAAAAGAGAGAGAAAAAAAAGATGGAGTTAATCATACACTTGCTTTTGATGCTGTGTTATAAGTATTATACTCCTTCAAAAGTTAACTTCATCAAATATCAGAAAACAGGTAGGTTTTCTGATAAAATCCATAAAATCCAGTTGGTTATGGCAACTTAAACTACATTTCCTTGAGGTTCACATTATAAAGTACTGAGCATATGTAGAAGGTTTGCTGTATGAAATAGTCATGAGATATCATCATCATATTTTAATGACAGCTGACTTTTTGGAATGCTTACACTATGCTATGCACTGTTTTATGGGCTTTAAATCAGTGAACACATTGAGTACTTACAACAACCCTAAAAGATTTGTATTATTAATACCATTTTATAGATGAGGAAGATGAATATCAGAATTATGAAGCTGGTAAGTTCAGAGCTGACCTGGTTCCAGAATCAAGGCTGGCATCTTCCATGTCATCTTGCCTCCCATAGAGAAAAGAAACAAAAAGAGGCCACTGCAATTCATGTTATGAGATAAAATAGATATAAGATACATCCGAAAGAAACATTTGTTTGAATATTTAAATTTGGTAGGCAAAGTATCAGATATCCAAATTAAAAGAAAAACATACTTCCTAAACAAAATGTATATACATTCTGAACATATTTTTCTCCTCTTTAATTATGCAAAATACTCTCCTGTTTTCAGAATAGCTACTTTACTAATATGAGCTAGTTCAAGAGTCATGAATCTTAAATCATCACTATTAAATGTATTCACATTCTCTCCATAACACTGTATCATGAGAACAAGCTTTCTCTTCTGAAAGCATATTGATAATTTTAGAAACTATAAGTGAATGATCAGTCTTTGACCCACGGTGACTTTTGTTTGTTTTTTTTAACCCACAACATTTGAAATATTTATTAAGTAGCACTCTATTATGTAGACATGAATTTAAGAGTAGTGTATACTTTCATAAACTGACAGCAGCTAGCTTGGGATTCCTGCCATGGTTTAATACTCGCAAGTGAAGTCACCAGTTCTGCCTTCCTGATCTCTTATATACCTCCAGTCAAGATCAGACATCAGATAAGAGCTGGAGACTACAGCTGTCAGGCCCTTTGTATCTCTCCCGTGTATCCATGTAGATCTAAGTGCACCTTCCCCTTCTCAGGAAGAAATGTTGATGCTCTCACAGGAAGAAGAGATTCAATTCCTGTTTAAGATTAATCCCTCCACCTGTGTTCTTGATCCCATCCCTTCCTGCCTAGGCCTGGCCTTGTTCTATCAAGTATTTCTTTTTCTTAAATTTTCAAACTCTCTCTCACCAATGCCTTCTTCCCTGCAGGCTATAAATATGTTCAAATCTTACTAACAAAGTAAAAAAAAAATTTTTTTTAAGAAACTGAATTTGCTCTCTCTACTCTGTCCCCTTCGGGACAGAGTTACCTTATTTTTTGTCCTTTGCAGCCAAGAATCACTAGCCAAAGCAATTTATGGTCTCATTATCAACCCCTTCCATTCACTCCTCTACGCATCACAATCTGACTTTCACTGGTTCCATTCTACAGACTCTGCTCTTTGGAAGGGCCTTACTTACTACCAACTCCTGGTTGATAATCTAGTAAGGACATGGTCAGTCCTCATATTAAGTTCACCAGAGTCTATGTCTAACCCTCTTAAACATTCTTTTATCTGTATTTCTTACCACTTGGCTCCAACCATCCTGTAACAATTGGTATTTCCTAAGATTGTGCCCTTAGCCTTCTTGTCTTCTCATTCACTCAGCACACTCTTCCTGGGCAATGCCAGGCACTCTAACAATTGTCCCTATCGCAAAATTGGCTGTTGAGTCTTCAAATTATAATCAGAATCAGATCTTTCTCCTAAGTATCAGTACTATAGCAGCTTTGGTGTTCCAACTACCTTCTAAATAGTACCTCTTAGATTTCTCACATGCTCTTCAGACTCGATATTTCCAAAACTCTCCTAAGTTATCTTCTTCCATTTTTTTTTTCCAGTCCACTAAAAAAATGAACATAAGTTCCTTCCACCCTTATAAGCATTGTGACTGTGCCATGCTTCCATCAGGAAGTAGAATCTGGAATGTAGATAAAATGAAGGAAGTATATTGCAACCCGGAGGATGAGAGTCCCACACTGAGGGTATGGGGATAGGAAGACAGAAAGAGCTGGAGGCTTGAAGGCGTTGTTTAGCTGCCTTCCCAAGTGGGAACTACTTACCTTCAGACTTTTTGTTATGTGAGAAAAACAAAACTCTTATTTTAATCCACTGGAGCAGATGAACTGATATACTAACTCAAGGTAATGAAAAAGGTGGAGTCACTAATGGTCCTTATGTTGCTGGCTTAGGCAACTGGGTGAACAATGGTTCCATTAATTAATGCAAAAGGAAAAGCAAGTTTGGGAAGAAGATAACTTAGAAGCATTTTGGAAATAATGAGTTTGAAGTGCATGTGAGAGGTCCATTTTTTTTCCAATCCACTAAAGTAAGAAAGTACCAGAGAATAGATATTGGGTGGGCAACAGTAGTAACTGTCTCACCTCTCATATTTCAACACCATTTAACCTGTTACTGTCTTAGTACTATATATATATATTTCTTTTTTTTGGCCGCAACGTGCAGCTTGCAGGATCTTAGTTCTCCGACCAGGGATCGAACCCGCCCCCTGAAGTGGAAACGCGGAGTCCTAACCACTGGACCGCCAGGGAATTCCCCAATACTATATATTTTTTAGGTCTGTTCTTTTTATGAATCCCCTTAACTTTCTAACTCTCTGCTTCCAGTTCTTAATTAGCTTTCACAGCCATGATTGTTAAACTTTCTTGGGTTTGGGTCTCATTGAAAATCTGATCAAAATTATGGTCTGTTAGGGATGGGTTGTGCCCCCCACCCCCCAAGTTCATATATTAAATCCCTAACCCCCAGTGTGGCTGCATTTGGAGATGTAACCTCTAAGAAAGTAAATAAGGTTAAAAGAGGTCCATAAGGGTGGGGCCCTGACCCAATAGGATTAATGTCCTTAGAAGAAGACACACGAAAGGACTTGCTCTGCTCCAGCTCCCTCTCCCTCCATGTGCACTCATGGAGGAAATGCCATGTGAGACCAGAGCGAGAAGGTGGCTTTGCAAACAACGAACAGAGTCTTCACCAGAAACCAACTTTGCCGGCACCTTGATCATGGACTTCTAGCCCCTAGAACCGTGAGAAGATAAATTTCTGTTCTTTAAGCCCCCAATCTGTAGTCTTTTGTCACAGCAGCCAAAACGTGGTCTCTCTCTCAGAAGTAAGCAATTGCACAACACACAGAACTTTGTAGGTTATGTCAGAGTGACCCCAGACACTAGAATGCCACCTAGGGACCTTAAGGCATTCATGCATCCCAGGTTACAAATCTCTGCTTCCCAACGACAACCAAGATAGCTTTCAGAAACACACATTTATTTACATGGTCACTTATTTGAAAACTTTTAATAGTTTCCCATCAGCTTCAAACTGCTTCGTGTGGCCTGGTTCTTCCCTGTTGCCACTGACTGCCACAGGAAGTCACTCGTAGCTTCCTTCTCCTCCAGCCACATGACAGCAGTGAATGCATTGGCTTCTGTTCCTGAGCACAGTATCCTGGTCTCCCTCTGTACCTCTACATCTGTTGTCACATCCATCTGGAATGTCCCCTCCTTTCTTATCTTTCAGGTGAACACTTACTCATTTTTTGAACATTGCTCTTCCTGTAAACAATGAATCTTTCCCTGTAGTCCTATCAAGCCCCCTCCAACAGAATTTGTCAGTTTTTCCTTCTATGCTATCTCAATTTTCTTATATATACATACTTGTCTTATTTCTTCGTCACTTGAAGCTAACTGTTGATATGTCTGTAATCCTTGATAACAGGTTTTGTGACTACAAACTAATAAATTTGGCTTTCACTATCAGAATGTTCTATTCTTCCATGATTTGAAGATATACTTGAAGTTCTTTTTACATTTCCTTTCAACAAAATTTTGAGATGCATAATAGAGGTTGTTTGCCTTTTGGCTGCCAAAGCCTTACTTCAGAAAGTACCCCATGCTCTCAATTTATTTCTTTACCTTAGTTCATAGATAAGCTGTTGATAGAATATGAGAAATTCACTTATAATTACTAACAGTTTAATGCTTCATTTCTTCCAAGGATATCTGCATTTTAACAGGGTCAGGAAAAAGATTTTAAATGGAGCAATAAATCTTGAATGGTGGAAATACAGACGTCACCAAGAGTGAGGACAATGGGGTGTCCCCTTGTGGCCCTTAAATTTTACCACGTTTGTGTCTAACTCTTTCTTCTCTAACTAAGGTTATCAATATTCCTATTTATACATTGCTGACATGGAAGATTTAAAAAAATTAAGGAACAGTGAATATTTATGGGGCTATTTTTCAAGTCTTACAGATGTATTTGTGATACCCTAAAAATAGTACTCCTGTTATTACTACATCTCCACAATTACTCATAATGTTAATAACTATCAATTAAAAATGTCTATGTGCCAGACACTGTGCTAAGCGCTTTATGTATTATTTCATTTAATCCTCATAAGAGCCCTATGAGGTAGGTTTATAGATGCAAAAACAGAGGTATCAAGAGTTAAGTGACAGGCACAAAGGGATGTAGTAAAGGTTTGAACCCAGCGATCACACTTTGTTTCTTTTAAACAATGTCGTTAGTTATGTGACTTGTTCAAAATTGCCCTTCCTGCTAAAATTGGATTTGACCATGCAAGACATGGTGAAACACAAATCAGCTTCTCCCTGTCCCCTGCCCCATCAGCAGAGGCAATGCTCTAGGACCCTCGTCATGCTTAGCTAACATTTTATGTGGTTCAAAGGATCTTCAAGCTAGTAAAGGTGTCTTTTCACTTCCACCATGGCCTTCAGATACCAGATGTTCCCTTCTCTCCCAAGTTATTAGCCAGCCTATTCTGCCACAACTGAATCCACAGTGAGCTATCTCAGGACTCTTCTCACCAACACACTAATCTTCTTACTTCTTGGCCGTTGGCACTGACATTTATACCAGTTCACGCAAAGTCTCTTCCACTCTCTGTACGTTTCCTCCCTGGCCTCAGAGCTGGAAATTCTTTCACAAAAGCAAGCTTTTCTTTCACACCGTAAATGGAGGCTTCAAAAGAGCCTTTGCAGGTATGCATATTTGCAATTTTCCTTTATATCTCTTTTACTTCAAGTGGCCACTCCAGGTCCTTGCCAATCTATTGAAATGTACAACCTCAACCTCTGACCCAGTGATTCACTCATACAAACATTTTTTTTAATCATGTGTGCCTCACTCACCTTTAACCATGCCCCAAATCTCTTTGGCCTGACTTTCTTGAATTCCAGCTTTGTATTTCTATCTACTTGGGAACATCTTCATTTGATTGTACCCTAGCATCACCTAGATGGAACTTACTGAGATAGTCTCTTCCCACAAAATTCCTACTTCTGAGAAAGTTACCATAGTTCTTCTTATCATTCTTGCACAAAACCTCAGAATAATCTTAATTTTTCCCTATTCCTGGTTCTTCACAGCCACTAAATCACAAACTTTTGGTGTTTTTCTATACAAAATCTCTTGCATCTGGTTTTTCCTTTCCATGAAATCAATGCAGTAATACATGAACTGGTTTCTCTGCTTTTAGTTTCTTCCTTTCCCAAACCAACCAACACATTGTTAGTTTATTTTGTCCTAAAACAAAATATACTTTGTTCATTTCACCTTGTGGCTCCAGTATTTTAAATGACATCTGAATAACTAAAGAGAACTATTAAAATATCTAAGAAGATGCATACATGGGTGTCCACATCTGGTCCCAACCTATTTCTACAGCTTTTTTTCCCTGCGAATTAGGTTAGGCTGGACCTATGTGGCAGCAACACACAACTGCAAAGTCTCAGGGGCATAATTGAAAAAAAAAAAGGAGTATACTTCTCAGGGCAAAGACTGCTTCAGTGAAGTTGTACTATAAGAAGTAACAATTATCAAAACTACTTAGAACTTGCGTTTCTACAGTTCAACAAGAGGTCTCCATATTCACAACAGCATGGACTGGGAGACACTGGAGAATCATGCAGGATATTTTCACTGCCTCAGCCTCAGACAGACACGTGTTCCTCTGAATCAGACTTAATTGTCCAGAAATAGTTACATGACCCCACCTAACGGTCAGTATCAAGGAAATATCATTTTTATGTGCCCAGAAAGAGCCATGAAATGGAATTTGGTAAACTCATAGCATTTCTCAATAATAAAGCTTGCAACCATCCATTCCTTTGTATGGGTTGTCTCACTGTCCTGAATATTCTTTCCAGTTCTCTTTTAGGACATAATGAAAGTGCTCCATATATTCAGGAAAACAAAACAAAACTGTTCTGACCAGCATAATTCAGAGAGTTTCTATTTTCCTTGAATTCTTATAGAAACTTTTTTTTTTTTTTTTTTTTTTGCTCTGTCATTCTTTTGGTGCTGTGCTAGCTATTGGTGATATTCTCTGAATATTTCTAAGTCTCTGCCTTCTGTACTTCCTGTATGTCTTTAGATAAGTGGGACCATGTGACTAGTTGTGAGCAGAAGTGGTGCCACTTGTGACTGAAGCGTTTAATTTATGCTATGACACCCTTAACGGCTCTCTTTCCCTCTACCTCGGTCATTAGTTGTGATCCAGACGGTGGATGCTCCATCAGCCTGGGTTGTAAAAGTGAGCGCACTATGGAATACAGTCTCCAGCTGCTCCACTGGGGATATTTGTATCAATGAGGAAAAACATCTGTTTTTAAGCTGAAATCTGTGAATTTGTTAATGCAGTATAATCTAGCCAATGTTAATTGAAACAAATTGGTACCAGAGGTGGGATGCTACTTTATCAGGATACTAAAACCCTGTAAAGCATATGGCAATAGTTAGAGGGCTGGGCATTCATAGACGGTGAGGAAACTGGTTTCAAAAACTGGGATCCATGAACCGTGTCAGTGATGCATTTGGTAAAATGTTGATTCTATTAACTAGGAAGTTAACTTGATTGCCAGGAAGCACGATCTGAAAGTAGATTGTAGAAACAATGTTTGTTGCTATTGGCTGTGTTTGATGAGCTATTGCAAGAAAAAGATGATTTAGAGAAATGATTTATAAGCAGAAGTGAAAGGAAATAGAAACATTTAGGAGACTTGTAGAGTTGGAAAATTCAAACATTTTTTTAACTCCAAAGAGTAAAAAATAAACCTAGCTCACCTGGCACCTGGCAGGTGAGGAGGACACCATCCTAGCTGGTAGACGGAGTTGAGATAATCCCTGGCACAAAGTAGCAGAACAACTGCTCAAGATTTCACCAGAGATGACTAGGGAAAAGGTCCCAGTGGAGGGGAATGTCATAGAAGAGATGATAATAGTATAGATTTTTGTAAAAATAAGGGGGGAACAATGCCTACAGGGAAAGCTGAGGTCACTTATTTTTGTTAAGCTGTATCCACACCCCGCAGAAGAATGAAGAGGGCCTGAGGGCTGATAACCCGCAGTTAGTTCTAAAGAGCCTCTTTCTTAGTTTACAAAAAGGCCTTTATTACCTGTAGTGGAAGGGCAGATACAGTTGAGGGAGGCCTGAAGAATTAATTGCTAAAATTATAGGACTGCAGAGTTATTTGACTGCTCAGCCATGGCAGGTCTGTTACATGAAGGTTAGGACACTAGTTGGGGTAACCTGGAATCCTGAATCATGGTGCACATGATACATGGTACACATGGTACAACAAGATGAATGACCTTAAGAATGTTGCCTCTGTAATCACCCTGGATACTTTGGGGTTACAGAAGTGGCCCACTCTTCTCTAGCAAGGGCTAGAAGATACTGCAGAAACCTCTCCCCTTCAAGAGAACAGGTGCCTTACTCCCCCTTTAGAAGCTACCCACATGTCATTCCCTGTATACCAGGTTGATAGCTAGGGTTAAATCCCAGTATAACCTACACAGCATCACATCTAACTATGGGTGTGGGAGCAGGCCCATGACCATGGGGTCTATTGGTTGTATCACATGCTGCATGATCCAGAGGCATCCAGCTTCACAGAGCTCTGAATCAACCTTCCAAAGTCACAACTGAAGCACCATGTTGGAGGAAACACCTGAAGGGATAGGGTGCATCCAGTAAGATATGTGTACTTTACTAAATCAAAGGTCTCTACATGATGCTGTGTCCACAAGTGGAAAGATACCTGTGTTCAGGAATCAAGAAGTGGGAGCAAAAGTGGCCTCCATATCAGTCCAATACTGTGCTTCCTATTGCCACACATCTGAGATCTGTAAGTTTGGAAGTCCTTGTCCCTAGAGGGTTGTACACTTGAAGGGGGCACAGCACGATTCCTGTTGAACTGCAAGTTATGGCTGCTACCAGGGCACTTTGGAGTCCTTATGCCCAGTGGCCAGCAGATAAAAAGAGGAATCATCATACGAGGCAATTCCAGATCAGCAGGAGGAACTAAGCCTGCTTTTACACAAATAAATGCCAAGGTCATAGGTAAAGGTGAAGGGAATTAGAATGAGTGGTGGTGAAAGGAGAGGATGAGTACCAGTTATGTCCCCAAGATCAAATGCAATGATAGGGGTTGTAGCTCAATTTACTAACCTCCCTCTTCTGAAGTTCCATTCAGGAAGAGGGGTCATTAGTAACAATGGAAGAGCTGCTCCCTGAACCTGGGTGAGAGATGGATCTGCAGGACACAAGCATAGATTGTGGTGGCCGTGAGAATGTGCCTTGCAGACTCCAACTACAGGGGACTTAACTGACCAAGCTGCTGTGTTTTGGTATCCATTACTATGTTTGCCCTTGCAGCCCATGTCCCACAGGCTTCTCACAGCTGGTGACTGAGTGCACCACGGATACTAAGGCAGCCCATTTCTAGGACGTATAGTATTACTCCGACAGCTGACTTTGGTTACAGAAACATCTGGAAGCCTGACTGAACCTTTATTTGACTTCATGGCCATCTAGGATGCTTTTACCCAACCCTTCTTTCCTTTCTCACTCAATCAGGGTCAGACTTACATCATACCCTGACATCTTTCCCAGCCTTCTCTGGATCCTTCCCCATTCTCTCTCATGGGTGTTTCCCCTAATAAAATAATCACTTTTTTATTCCCCTCTTGGCATCTGCTTCTTGGAGGATCTGAAGGAACACACTATCCTTAGGTAGGGAGATCTTTTCCACCGTTGGTTATTGGGTAAGAGTAACTTGTCCTTTTGTCATGGGTGTCTAAGTTAGGGAAAGCTACATTTAGACCTGCTAAAAAGACTGTCACACGTCACCGCCAACTTTAAAAATTATGATGCATCATCCAAAGAATGTGGACTTTGAGCTTGATGCTATGTTGGATAGGACTTTTGTTTTATTTCCTTTGTTTAGAGGGTGAGTGTGTTTGTGTACAGAAAGGAGGATCAGCCAAACATTTCATTGTTAGATTTAAGGGTTGTGATGGTCATAAAAGCTCATACTGTCTATTTCTGATGTCTAACTTCTAAGAATATGTTAGATATCATTTCCTGACCCTCTTGTAATTGGGTGTGACCAAGTGACCAGACTTGCCTAATGAGTTCTAAGTGGAAGTGATATTTGTGAATTTCTAGGCCAGGACATTTAATTGCCAGATATATTTTTTTCTTCTAAAGTGGTGGCAAGAGTGTTCCTTCACCCTGGGTCCTGAAGTGAGGACATCACATAAGAGAGCAGCCAAGTAACTCATACAAATATCCTGTATGGGTAAGAAATAAATCTGTGTGGTTTTAAGTCACAAAAAGTTTATTATCTGAGCATAATTCAGCCCAGAGTTTCTCAAACTAAATGCGCATCAGAATTACCTGGAAGATCCGTTAAAACACAGATTTGGGGGCCTCACCTTTTGAATTTCTGATTCCAGACCACACCAGATCTGGAGTGTACCCAAGGATCTGCATTTCTAAGAAGTTCCCAGGTTAAGCAGATGCTGCTGGTCCAATGACCACACTTTGAGAACCTGATCTAACTAATCCTGACACACAAGTATTAACCTAACAGTTTTTTGCAGCCTATAAAACTATGAGCATGAAACAGTTTAAGGACAGGCGTGATGGAGTTCACTTTTCTGCACAATGAGGATAGTATTCAGCTTCTAAATAATTGGAAAACTGCTCTTGCCATCAATGGAAATGGGAAACAATCATCCCATATGTACTGCATGGCATGGACAATATACTGAGTCAGCAGTCAAGACATATTCAATGAAAGACAGAATACTTTAGGACCATGTGAATAGAAAACAAAGCATTAGTAGCTGTATTGGTTAGCATTCAGAAAACAGAATTCTATTCTAGTTAGTTTAAGCAGGAAATTATTAAGTACATGGTATTAAAGAACTTATAGAAATGTTAAGAAAGGCGAAGAAACAGATTATAGGGACCGTGTCCATCCTGTTCATGACTGTGTCTCTACAAGTGCCTTGTACTTAATACATATTTTTGGATTGAATAATGACAAGAATTTATGACTTTTATTTTAGCTTTTTATTACTCTGCTCATTGTGCCTCCTTGTCAGCAAATGTGTAGGTGATAGTTGGGTATAACTGAAAACTCTTAAGCATGAAATTATTTGAACAGAAAGTTTACTGTCATGTTCACTCTGCATCTGCATAGTTGATGGATAAATTTACCCACCAACCATGCAGATGCCAACACTATGGGCCCTGCTTGGTGTTCAGAGTAAAATTTCTCAAGAGGTGAGTTTAGAGATACTGTGGATGGTTTTACAGAAACAATCATTCCTAGCTTTAACTGAAGCCACCCTTCAGAGAGTTATCAAATAAACTTTGTTTTAAAATTGGTGTATTTTTGTTCAAGTAAATTAATTCTATCATATGTCAACTATACCTCAAAGCAGTTGATTCAAAAAGTATGAAAAAATAGGTCTTTTTGTTTTTCTGGAGATTTGTGAGAATGTTAACATAAAACACATATGAAGATCCTGAAAATTAAGTGGAAGTAAAGAACTAATAACCAAATATTAGAAAAAGAGGTTTACTTTCATCTAACAAACTCACACTGGTCAGAATGGCCATCATCAAGAAGTCTACAAACAGTAAATGCTGGAGAGGGTGTGGAGAAAAGGGAACCCTCCTACACTATTGGTGGGAATGTAAATTGGTGCAGCCACTGTGGAGGAACAGTATGAAGGTTCTTCAAAAAACTAAAAATAGAACTACCATATGACCCAGCAATCCCATTCCTGGGCATAAACCCAGAGAAAACCATAATTCAAAAAGATACATGCATCCCAATGGTCATTGCAGCACTATTTACAATAGCCAGGTCATGGAAGCAACCTAAGTGTCCATCAACAGAGAAATGGATAAAGAAGATGTGGTACCTATATACAATGGAATATTCCTCAGCCATAAAAAGGATGAAATACTGCCATTTACAGAGATGTGGGTAGACCTAGAGATTGTCATACAGAATGAAGTAAATCAGAAAAAGAAAAACAAATATTGTATAATATCACTTATATGTGGATTCTAGACAAATGGTGCAGATGAACTTATTTGCAAAGCACAAATAGAGGCACAGATGTAGAGAACAAACTTATGGATACCATGGAGGGAAGGGGGGATGGGATGAATTAGGAGATTAGGATTGACATATACACACTACTATGTATAAAATAGATAACTAATGAGAACCTACTGTAGAGCACAGGGAACTCTACTCAGTGCTCTGTGGTGACCTAAATCGGAAGGAAATCTTAAAAAGAGGGGATATATGTATACGTATAACTGATTCACTTCGCTGTACAGTAGAAACTAACACAACATTGTAAAGCAACTACTATACTCCAATAAAAATTGATTAAAAAATTTTAATAATGATTTTTTTTTCTGTTATGGGAACCGAGTCCATGTAGCCATTTCTTCCTTCTGTACTTCTTATTTATCATATAGTGATTCATTTACAGAAAAACAAAGTCAACTTGAAGCTTGTGTTCAGGAGTAAAACAACTATTTTTGTAGCTGAGCTTTATTATTATTTTTCAATCTAGCAACCAGGTGTTTGAAACCTGAATGATTAAGGAGGGGAGGACTTAAAGAAAAATCATTGTTATTAGGTCCATTTTTAAGCAGCACTAGACCAACAGATATGGGAAAGCATACGTTTTCTTAATCTTCTTTGTTTATGTGAGTAAAACTGCTCATGAAAATGTCACATACTACCAAGTACTGTTCTTATATCAGCCAGCATTCAGTACACATAATGCTAGCTCTCTTCCATTCTCTGTTAACATCAGTAGAGCATAAATTGGTAATTGTGTGGTAACTATGCAATTAACTCATGTCACCACTGTACCTTTTCATTAGCCTCACCAAGAGTAGTATTACCCTCTCAGTGACCTCAGCAAAAGTGATAACATCCTTAGCTGTTAAAGTGAAAAAAAAAAAAAAAATTAAGTGAGTTTAGTGTTGTGAAGGGTGATGGAGTGACAGCCTTGGAGACTGGATCCCTTTATCACATGGCACAAATAGTGAAAATGCAAACCTCTCTAAGCAGCCTCATTAGTACATCTCACCTCTTTTCTCTAAGAACAGAAAGTTTCTTACTTATTCTTTTACTTGCAAAGTTACCTATTGTGTTCATGATTTTTTCCATGAAGGGTAATGGCTGTGAGAGTCTCCCAGAGTCCTGGGTTCACTTGCCCCGCTTCCAGACAGGACTCATGCTAACAAATACACTTGGTACATATGTTCTTAAAGCCCAACTTTGGGAAATCCTTATCACTGATTCTCATTTGTTAAATGTGTATTTGTGTATTTTAAAAACAGTTTAAAAACTATTATACGTTAAATCACTTTTACAGAAAATTCATTTTTATATTAAACATGGGCCAGGTTTTTGATCGTAAGGTTCTTGTTCTTGCTGAACATTAAATTGAGAACAGATTAGTATATATTCAATAGCGTAGCCTTCCTTGAACTATGAGACATTGGAGAAGGAAACTTAAGCTGGAGGGCGGTGGGTATCCTACTGATTAAAAGCATGGGCTTGGGAATCAGATTCACCTGGATTTGGGTCCAGGTGTTCAATGAGAGCATATAAGAATGCTGAGGTATTAGGAAATGCTTCCGTGAGAAAATGCTTTTTTATCTGTGACATGAAAAAGAATTAGAATGATCTAGGCACAGGGAAGAACATAGTAGGCAAAGAAACTAAGAAACTGGCATGTGAAAAGGCCCTATTATGAGAGAGCCTAGCATACCCATGAGTTCTAAATGTGCATGTTGTGTGTGTATGTGTGCGCGTGTATGTGAATGTGAGGGGGGAGGTGCGAAATGCAAGGTACAGTAGAAGGATTTTAATAAAATTTGTGCATTTGAACAATTACACTGGTTACATAGCATAGATAGTAGGACAAGAACCTATGTGAGGGGATCAATTAAAAGGCTATTGCAAGATTTTAGGCAAGAAATAAGGGTAGTCTTTATTAGGGTGATGGCGGTGGAGATGGAAAGATGGGTACAGATTCAAGAGCTATTTGGGAGGCAAAACTGATGGGACTTGGATATTGGGAAGTGGAAAGAGGGAAGATCATGAATGATTCCCGGGTTTTGGCTTATGGAACCAGATGGCTATTTACTCACATGGGGGTCACTGCAAAAAACCAGATTTGTGTGAGAAGACCTAAGATTTATCAAGGTGACCTTGAGATCTGAGTAGATCATGAGTCCCCAGCACCTTGTATCCACTTTTATAGTAACTGGTATCCACCTTTGTCCCTTCCTATCCATTTTCCACAGCGAACCCAGAGTCATCTTACAAAACCCCAAATTTGATTACAACATTTCTCGTGCTGATACTTTTAAATGACTTTTCACTGCACTTAAGATAAAAAAGAAAAAAAAGTTAACAATATAAAAAGCCTGTCTGATTGGGTCCCTGCTTCTTCTGTTGGTATTAGATTATACCACTCTTCCTCTCGCTCATTGTACATCCTTTACATTGGCCTTTTAGTTTCTTGACAGCATCTTGCTCTACAGACTACACGCTCAACAAGCTTCACGTATTTATCTTCTACCCTTTCTTTGGTTATCAGCTCAAACTTCTTCAAGGAAGTCTTTATTGCTATACATTCTCGTGGTCCTTATAATTTTCTTTTATAACATTATTGCTTGTAAATTTGTAAACGTGAGATTGTTAAACTTCAAAGTTGTTATGGAAGCTTACATTTGGATTGGTAGGATATAATGATTTATTTGGATGCTGCGGTAGGCAGAAGAGTCGCCCCCAAAGAGTTGCATGTCCTAACCTGGAACCTGTGAGTATGGTATTTTGCGTGGCAAAAGGACTTTCTAGATTTGGTTAAGCCAAGGACTTCAGGATGGAGAGATTATCCTGGATAATTATCCGAGTGACCCCACCGAATCTCGGAGGTTCTAAAAGTGGATAACCTTTTCCAGTTGTGGTCAGAGAAAGAAATGTGACAGAAGCAAGGTCAAAGAGATGCGACATTGCTGATGGAGGAAGAGGGACACATGCCAAGAATGTAAGCAGCCTCTAGAATCTGGAGAAGGCAAGAAAACTGATTCTTCCCTAGAGTCTCCAGAAGAGAATGCAGCCCTGCTGCATCTTGATTTTAGCCAAGTGAGACCTGTGCTAACACAGGTCTCTGACCTATTGCTAACCTATTGCTCTGACCTGTGCTAACACAGGTCTCTGACACTTCTGACCTATTGAACTATAAGAAAATTAATTTATGTTGTTTCAAGCCAGTGTTTATGGTAATTTGTTAGAAAATTAACATGGATGCAGTGATGAATTATGTTTGTACCACAATTAACTCCAAATATATTTCTGGCCCATAGGTTTCTAATTTAGGAATTATATTGTTAAATCATGATGAAATTAATCTCATGAAAATATAGTATTTTGAATGATCAATATCAAAAATGATCTTCAAATTTGATCCTCTTAATTGAATTCACAGTAGCATTTACAATAACATCAAATGTTTCACTTCAGAAAAAATAAAAATAAGGCTTAACATTGATTCCATAAATTGTTTGAAGAAATTAATGCATTATTAAAATTAGCTTATATGATTATTCCTTTTAGCTCTGATATAAAACTGGCATCATTTAACTCTAGCAATGTCTTCTTTTGCTAATGAAGCCAATATATTAACAGCAATTGTGTCATAATTCTACAAGAAATTATGGAATGGAAATGAGTGAAATTAATTCAGAAGGACAGTTATTTGATCTATGTGAAAAGTCATGCATCACAATGTGATAGGTAAACGGACCTCCTGCAGCCACACTCGTTCAATCTTTGTAAGCACAGTGTTTTAAAATTCACTGATGAGACTTCCTTGGTGGCGCGGTGGTTAGGAGTCCACCTGCCAATGCAGGGGACACGAGTTTGAGCCCTGGTCCGGGAAGATCCCACATGCTGCAGAACAACTAAGCCCGTGTGCCACAACTACTGAGCCCAAGTGCCACAACTACTGAAGCCCGTGTGTCTAGAGCCCGTGCTCCGCAACAAGAGAAGCCACCACAATAAGGAGTCCACACACCACATCGAAGAGTAGCCCCCTGCTCACCACAACTAGAGAAAGCTCGCACACAGCAACGAAGACCCAATGCAGCCAAAAATAAATTAATTAATTAATTAAATAAAATTCACTGATGCTTTTTTGAAATAGTTGTTGATGTCTCATCATCAGGTCTATTTCTGCTTTTTACGTGGCCAGTGATATCATTATAGCCCCATAGTAGATGGTAGGGTCAGCACATATTTTAAACCAGTTACATATTCATTGTCAAGTCTCTTGAGAAAAAAATGTCAGTACTAAATTTTTACAAAAATGATTTTTTTAACTTTTTTGTTGCCAAAAATGCTTATTACAAAATAAAGCAGTATATTTTATGACATGATTGTGTGTATTTTTTTTTTTGATTGTGTGTATTTTATTGCACATTTCATATAGGGATAACTTCTAAGTCCCCTTGTTGCCCACTGGCCCCAATGGCTAGTGTCTTATAAAACAACTGGCTGGAACACCAAGTGGCCATCAGGGAGAACAGGTGTCAAACAGCCACCATCACTAAGACCAGAAGGAATGAACTCTCCCCAGCCACTTTTGCCCATCTACGTGTCACGTAAACGTTACACTCAAAATTTCCCTGGGCCTGTCCTTTGACCAAGTTGTGTGACTATTTTCTTTAGGATAAATTTCTGAGGAGGCTTTGTCCTTTGTCTCCTTCAAAACTTAGGGATTTTGTTATAAAAACGAGCTAGGCAGACCTCTTCATCAATACCTATTTCCTCCCAGCAAGCATTTCTAACCCTGATACTGTGTCCTCTTGACAACAGTCCATACAGGCCTGGGCACGTCTGCTTTCACAATCTGAGGGCTTAGGCCTTTGCTCGGGAACCCCTTCCATCTGCTTTTCCTCGACTCCCTGTGTTCCTAAGTCATTTTCCAGAGTAATAGAAACTTTCCAAATTTAGAGAAGTTTAAAACCTCAAGTAACTGCCATGATTATCTATTATCTTGAAATAAATGTGCTTTTCAAATGTATCAAATATGACGCTCAGTCCATAAAACCAGTTGTACCAGAAATGGATGTTTATATTTTGATACTAAACTGAATATCTATTTTGAGTTGCCAATCTCCATGACAGAAAGCTAACCTTGGTCAATTCCAAGTAATCTTAGTTAGTTCAGGATCCCTCTCTACTCCTCTACCTTTAACTCATCAAAATTCTCAGTGGCTTTCTTAATGCCAAACACTGAGCAGTAAAGGGTCTGTGGTGCCCATCTGTCCCTGTTGGCTTCTCCCGAGATGCCCATGGTGCTGGAAGAGTCCTGGTCCTTGGTCCACCCAGGACCATTGTTGGACAAGGTCCAACAGTGGGCCAGGTCCATTGTTCCTTGATCCTGACCCCAGGTCTGCTCTAATTCACCCCCTCAGCTACTGCCACACTTCTCTCTGGGGCACAGGGTCCATTTGGCTCTCATTCTGTGCCACTCTGTGAGGTTGTCACAGGCCCATGTCATAGGCACATTAGACCTTTGCTTCTGTCTCTACTCCCTACTGGCCCTGAGGAGTTTTGGGTTTTGACATAATCCTGATAATAATCAGATATGGCCAGTCAACTATGTCCCACCCAAAGTACTTTGTGGTCAAAACAGTGCAAAGGGGAATCAGCCAGTTAAAGAGGCCATGCTTGAGCCTCAAGAAGAATCATACTTCTAAGTCAGAATCAGGCTAAACTTTACTGCGTTACAATCTGCAATAAAATACTGCACTAAATACCTACATGTCTCTATTTTTAGTAAACTAAACATTTTCTGTGCTGGAATTTCAGTTAAGGCCAAGTTTGCTCTCTTATCATTGCTGATGCGCTTTGCGTTCTTGGTTCTCTATATTTGGAATCAGAGATATTATATTTTTCTTACTTGGTTTATTTGATTTTTTCAGAAGTGTTTTATAGACAGAAAAGTTAGGTGACCTGAATTTGAAAATATCATAAGATGTAGAAGAAAGAGATACATGGTAGTTAGTGAGAAATGGACTTGCTCAATTTAGTTGCACAATGTTAGAAATGTATCCAGTGTATTAGCAAGGCCACAAAAGTAGGGTAAAACTCTTGTGAAAAAGAAAACATAAGCTCCCATCTTCACCTTAGTATGGGCAGACCAGCTAAAACCTCTCTACATAGGGCTGGTATCGGGGTTCCTTCTCCACTATGTACCGTTGCCCTAATAACTGGGGCCAGCCCCCCTCACCCCATGACTTTGATGGACCCTGAGCCTAAATTTAATTGAGAAGAGGACCATAACACAGATGCTATCTCAGGGAAATATATAGATTATTTGTTCTATTTCAGGAAAGACTGGAAAAGTAGACTTTCATTGTATTTTGAAAGAATCCTTTTATTTTCAATTATTTATATCCTGTCATTTTCTCCAGAGAATTTAAGATAAAATCCAAGAGGTTCTAAATTGTTGTTCCAGCCTGAATGCGTAGGAAGAGAATTATCTGGTCCCCTTGTTATCTTGAAGATACATTTATGGAAGCCAGCAGAGTTCCCATCCTTTCCTCTCCCCTGATTATACACCCCCTTGTGGCATAAATTCACCATCTATTGAGGAGTCAGGGCTCTGACATTAATCCTCTTCTTTTTCAGACCTCAGGAAGATGGTAAAGACCTGGCATCTGTAACAGTAAATACAAGAATGTATATTTAGCAGACATTATGCTTTTTTCCTTAAACGACCTTCAAAGCAGTAACAAGATATATCCTGCTGGAAGTTCTTAACATTCCATTCTGGTTCTTTACTGTCCACAAACAGTAGCTGGAAGACTGTGGTTTCAGAACTATGATCAGTATTATATAGATTTAAAGAGAAGCAGAAGGCATGCCGCTTTCAGTAGAAAAATCTAGAACCTAATTGAGACAGCTAAGACATATTTATAAGAAAAGATTAAGAAAATCAACATCCCCATCCCAATATTGTATTTCAAATGAATGATCAAATTTCTACTTTGTGGTAGTACAAAAACAAGTAAGCAGCGTAGGATCAGTGAAAGGAGAGGTTGATAAAGACTGGATGACCAAGATTGAAAGGGAGGGGCGTAAGTTATGCCTGGAATTATGCATAAGATTTGGGGGAACAGATAAAAGAGGTCATTTCAACTCTACCACTAACATAAATGTATTTTCCTATTCTTCATCACCGATTAATATAAATCTTTAACTGTTTCAATTTAATATCTTTACATCACACTTTAAACATCCTATCTCTCTCTGATTATTTAATACTATATCTATTTCACCATATCTATTTGACTTTTATATTTAACTATTTTGAGTAGGATTTCTGTCACTGGCAACTGAAAGTTTCATAATTCAGGATTCAAGTTGTGTGAAAGAGTTATAGAACAAGATAACATACATAACAAAATTATTCAATTAAATTCAATAAAAGTTCATAGAAATGGGGGTTATGTGTGGTACAAAATCATAAAAAAAAAGGAATCATGGAGTAATAAATCTTGATCAGGATTTTGAATGAGAGATATGATTTTATTGGTAAAGAGGGACAAAAAAATATTCTCTTTGCTTATGTAAATGCCTAAGCAAAGATGTGGAGGAAGAAAGACAATCTGAAATATATATACAGATTTCAACTGTGCACATAATCTTTGAGAATTGTTAGTTACTTTTGTCAAATAATCTGAAAACTCATTAATCTGAGTTTAATTTGGGATAATAAGTCTTTTTAAAAATATTAAGGCTTTTAGAAGGTTATTAGTCATTGTACTATGGCATACATTAATGTGGTTATTTCTATTTCTTTTAAGATACAACAGATATCAACCAAATTGAAGGAATGGGTGTTTTGATAGAGAGCCAAGAAGCCAAGAAAAACCATGACACTCTTGAAGAAGAAAAAGGAGGGAAAACTTGCCCTAACAATTATTAATACTTATCCTAAAGTTGCAGTAATTGAAAGAGTGAAGTATTTGTGCAACAATAGAAAGACACATACACTTGGAATTATCCATTGAGTTGAGCATTATTTATCATTTTTAAACTTTTGATAAATGGAATTCTCTAAATTTTTATTGTAGAGCTGTATGAGAAACCCTTGCTTCCATGGCAATAGCAAGGTAAACTCAGACAAAATAAAAATCATAATTTTCTACACAAGCAAAGAAAAATGGATACAAGGAAGGCTAAATGAATTGAATTCTAGACAGAAGAAGCCCTCCATATGTGAGCAGAGAACCATAGTGCCAGCTTCCATTGCTGGGAGTTGGCATCTAGTACAGATAGGGGTGCACAGAGAAAAGGCCCACATAGAAAGAGAATAGGAATAGGAGGAATCATCTAGGCCTTAGATAAGAGGGTAGGCTGGAGAGATGAAATAGAATCTAAAAGAACCCCAAACACGAAACAAATTGCTCTACCTGACAATTCTCCCTTCTCTTCTCCTGAAAGGTAAAGGTAAATTTAAATTTTACCCCTCACCAAAAAAAAAAAGAAAAGTAGCTTTGGAGAAAAGTGGAAAGATATCAGAGAGGACCATATTTAATCATGGGTCATCACATGTGTATACCAAGCTTTGGTTCAAAAATATCTGAAACTGCAGTTTAACCTATCTTCACTTCAAATACTGATGTGATCAGATGGTAGCAACTTGGAGGGTTGGAGGTTCCTCTGATCATGGACAAATTCAATTGAATTTAAAGCTACAACCCAGTCCTAGTTCAACTCAGTTTTAGAAGATATCTAAATAATTAGCCTTTCACCATAAGTGCCAGGCAGAGAAAAAGCCTTGAACTTTCTAAGAAATAAACAGAACTAAATAAAAGAAAATTATATCCTAATCTCCATTGTTCTTCTATACAAAATGTCTAGTATATAATTAAAAGTAATAAAGCAGTAAAGAAGCAGGAAAGTGTGACTCATAAACAAGAAAAAAGAAGCCAGTGCAATAGCACTCATTGATGATCTAATTATTAGAATTAGCAGACAAGGTATTAAACCAACTACTTTAAATATGTTAAGAAATTTAGAGGAAAAGATGGATATAGTGGATGAAAAAATGAGGTATTCCAAGAGAGAAGTGAAAACAGTAAGAGAGCAACAAATAGAAATTTGAAAATGGTTATATTTAGAATATATATATTCTAAAACAAAAATTCATTCAATGGGTTTAATAAGAGATTGAACACTACTAAATGACAAATGAAATTGAAATAGGACAACAGAAATTATCCAAATTGTAGCTAAGAAAAAAAAATTGAAAAAAATGAGCAGAGCGTCAGTGACCTATGAGATTTTACCAAGTGGTCTAATGTTTAATAGAAATTCCAGAAAGAGAGAAGAGAGAAAATGAGATAAAAATAAATAAATAATTTGTGAGCTATTTTACAATTTTAATGGAAAATATTAATATACAGATCCAAGAACCTCAAAGAATCGCAACAGGATAAATACAAAGAAAAATCACACCAAACCATATCATTGTCAAGTTACTAAAGACCCAATAAAAATATTTTAAAAATATTAAAAACACACAGAGAAAGGCAAAAGACACATTGCATACAAGAAAATAATAATTTTCTCCTCAAAAATGATGCAAGCCAAAAGACAATTACATGGCTTCTTTAAAGTTTTGAAAGGGAAAGAACTATCAGTCTGGAATTTAATATTCAACAAATATTGAAAAATGAAGTTGAAATAGAGACATTTTAAAATATCATCTCATCAGAGAATTAGTTATCAGTACACCTACAATAAAGAAGTGCTAAAAAAAAGTTCTTGGACTAAGGGAAAATGATACTAGATTGAATATTTTTAATTAAAAAGGAATAAAGAATGCAATAAGTAATTAAAAGATGACTTTTTAAAATATTTCTTTACAAGACAATTAACTATTTAAAGCAAAAAGACTAATAATATATTTTGGGTTTTATAAGATAAGAAGTAAAATATATGGTATCAATAGCCATATGGGTTTAAAAGATTACATTAAAAAATAAAAATGTTTTAAAACTTTCTGGAAATGAGAAAACAACATACAAATCAAACACAAAATAAGTACAAGGAGAGAAAAAATAAATGTAAGAGCATAAGTCAATTAAATGAAAGACAAAAGTAAAGAAAATCTTTAAAACCAAAAATTGGTTCTTGGCAAGGATTAGTAAAATTGTTTAATCAAGAAAAAAAAAGAGAGGAGCCACAAATTACCATTATCAGGAGTGTAAGAGGGAATATAGTTTCTTTAGATATTAAAAGAATGTTAAGGGAGCATTATGAACACGTATGTCCAGTAAGAATGACAGCTTACATAAATTAGACAAATATTGATACAAGAAGAAACAGAAAAATCTGAATAGTTCTATATCTATTAAATAAGTTGAATCCATAACCAAAAATTTTTCCCACAATGACAATTCCATGCCACAGTGCTTTTACTCGAGATGTGTACCAAAACTAAAGGGAGAAATAATATCTATTTACACAAATATTTTGGGAGAATGGAAGAGAAAATCTGAGCATTTCACTGTGTATGTATTATACCTCTATAAAAAATGAATTATGTTTATCAAGAGACACTATGAAGATAATTCAAGCAAACAAGCACACTATGATAAAAGATGTTTGCAACATAATATACAAACCTCCAGTATCCAGAATATATAGATAATCCATATAAATCAATGAGTTAAAGAGGCACTATGTAAAAGGGGAAATGTAAATGGCCAAAAAGCACATAAAAAGATGATCAACCCTATTTGTCATCAAGGAATGTAAACTTTAACCCACAGTGTTATGTTATTTTATTACCTGCATATAGCCACAAATTGAAAACTTTGATTATAACATATTTTGGAAAGGGTGTGTAGCAAAGGGAATTCTCCAATTACTACATATTGGATCAACTACTTTAGGATTTCAAAGTCCAGCCTTACAGTAGAGCTGAAGATGCACAAAACTCACACAACAGGAAATAGATGTTTTAACAGGCCTATGTCTATCAAAGAAATTGAATCAATAATTAATAACCTTCCAAAACAGAAAGCATCAAGCCCAGATGTGTTCAAACATTTAAGGAAGAAATTATACCGATGCTCTAAAATCTCTTTTAGAGGATAGAAGCAGAAGGAATACTTCCTAGTTCATTCTTTGAGGCAAGCATTACCTTAATACCAAAACCAGACAAAGATATTACAAGAAAAGAAAACTATAAATCAATGTCTCTCATGAATATATATACAAAAATCCTCAACAAAATGTTATCAAATTGAATCCGTCAATGTATAAAATAATTATACACCATTACCAAGTAAGATTTATCCCAGGCATGCAAGGTTGGTCCAACATTAAAAAATCAATTAATGTCATTCATCACATCAATAGGATAAAGAAGAAATATCCCTTAACCATATCGATAGATGCAGAAAAAGCATTTGACAAAATCCAATAACCATTCACAATAAATACTCTCAGGAAACTAGGAATAGAGGGGAACTTCCTCAACTCTATAAAGAATATGTACAAAAATATTATAAATATTCCTACAGATAACATTATACCTCATGATAAGAAAATGGAATTTTCCTGCTAAGATCAGGAACAAGGCAAGGATGTCCTCTCACACCACTCCTTTTCAACATTGTACTGTAAGTCCTAGTTAATGCACTAAGACAAGAAAGGAGACAAAAGGTGTAAAGATTGGGAAGGAAGACATAAAACTTTTCATTTACAGGTGACATAGTCATCAATGCAGAAAATCATAAAAGAATTAACCAAAAAAAACCTCCTGGAACTGATAAACAAGTGTAGCAAAGTTGCAAGTAACAAGGTTTATATACAAAAGTCAATCACGTTCATATATTTCAGTAATGAACAAGTGGAATTTGAAATAAAAACACACTATCATTTACATTAGCACCTAAAGAATGAAATACCTTGGAATAAATCTAACAAAATAGGGCTTCCCTGGTGGCGCAGTGGTTGAGAGTCTGCCTGCCAATGCAGGGGACACGGGTTCGAGCCCTGGTCTGGGAAGATCCCACATGCCGCGGAGCAACTAGGCCCGTGAGCCACAACTACTGAGCCTGCGCGTCTGGAGCCTGTGCTCCGCAACAAGAGAGGCCGCGATAGTGAGAGGCCCACGCATTGCGATGAAGAGTGGCCCCCGCTTGCCGCAACTAGAGAAAGCCCTCACACAGAAATGAAGACCCAACGCAGCCAAAAATAAAAATAATAAATAAATTTAAAAAAAAGAAAAAAAAGTTTCCTGCTTAAAAAAAAAAAAAACTAACAAAATATATACAAGATATATATGGGAAAAAGTACAAAACTATGGTAGAAGGAATCAAAGAACTAAATAAATGGAGAGATATTACATGTTCATGGAGAGAAAGATTCAATATTGCTAAGACGTCAGTTCTTCCCAACTTGATCTATAGATTCAGTGAAATCCCAATCAAAATAATTACTTTGTGGATATCAACAAACTAAGTCTAAAGTTTATATGGGGAGGGAGAATAACCAACACAATATTGAAGAGAAGACCAAAGTTGGAAGAGTGACACTACCCAACTTCAAGACTCATTATAAAGCTACAGTATCAAGACAGTGTGGTATTGGTGAAAGAATAGACATAAAGATCAATGGAACACAATAGAAACCCTGTTGCTCCACATCATATGTTATCAGGGAAATGAAAATTAAAACAACAATGTAATATCCTTATCTACTCATTAGAATGAACAAAACATGTGTGGAGCAACAGGAGCTCTTATTCATTGTTGGTGGGAATGCAAAATGACATAGCTACTTTGGAAGACAGTTTGGCAGTTTTTCACAAAATTAACCAAAACCTTACTTATGATCCATCAGTCACACTCCTTAGTATTAACCTGAAGGAACTGAAAACTTATGTCCACACAAAAACCTGCACACAGATGTTTACAGCAGCTTTTTTCATGATTACTTAACTTAAAAGCAACCAAGATGCCTTTCAGTAGGTGAATTAATAAACCGTGATACATCTAGACAATGGAATATTATTCAGCTCTTTTTAAAAAAACTTTTATTAAAGTATAGTTGATTTACAATGTTGTGTTAGTTTCAGGTGTACAACAAAGTGAATCAGTTATACATATACATATACCCACTCTTTTTTAGATTCTTTTTCCATATAGGCCATTACAGAGTATTGAGTAGAGTTCCCTGTGCTACACAGTAGGTCCTTATTAGTTATCTATTTTATATATAGTAGTGTGAATGTGTCAATCCCAATCTCCCAGTTTATCCCTCCCCTGCCTTACCTCCTGGTAGCCATAAGTTTGTTTTCTACATCTGTAACTCTATTTCTGTTTTGCAGGTAAGTTCATTTGTACCCTTTTCTTAGATTCCACATATAAGCGATACCATATATCTGTAATTCTCTGTCTGACTTACTTCACTCTTTTTTTTTTTTTTTTAAAGTACTAATCTCTCCTAGTGTTTTTTTTTTGTTTTTTTTTGTTTTTTAAATTTATTTATTTATGGCTGTGTTGGGTCTTTGTTTCTGTGCGAGGGCTTTCTCTAGTTGTGGCAAGCGGGGGCCTCTCTTCATCGCGGTGCGCGGGCCTCTCACTACCGCGGCCTCTCCCGCTGCGGGCACAGGCTCCAGACGCGCAGGCTCAGCAATTATGGCTCATGGGCCCAGTTGCTCCGCGGCATGTGGGATCTTCCCAGACCAGGGCTCGAACCCGTGTCCCCTGCATTGGCAGGCAGATTCTCAACCACTGCGCCACCAGGGAAACCCTACTTCACTCTTAAAAGCAATGAACTATCAAGTCATGAAAGACACGGAGGAACCTTAAATGCATATTACTACCTGAACGAAGCCAATCTGAAAAGGCTACATACTTTATGACATTCCGGAAAAGACAAAACTGTGGAGACAATCAAAAGATCAGTGGTTGCTAGTGGTTGAGGGTGGGAGGTGGAAGATGAAAAGGTGGAGAACAGAGAATTTTTAGGGCAATGAAAGTACTCATTATGATATTATAATAATAGATACATGGCATTATACATCTGTTGGAACCACAGAATGTGTAACACCAAAAGTGAACCATAATGTAAACTATGGACTTTGGATAATTATGGTGTATCAATGTAGGCTCATCACCAGATGTACCACTTTGGTGGAGGGTGTCGATAACGGGGGAGGCTGTGCGTGTGTGGAGGCAGAGGGCCTATAAAAAATCACAATACCTTCCTCTCAATTTTTCTGTGACCCTAAAACTTCTGTAAAAAAATAAAGTTTTAAAACATTCCTGTTTCCATATTTTTTCTTGGCTTGAGGAGAACAAAATTGCACTTAGAAGTCAGGAGTTGAGGAAATTAGTCTTGATCATCTTAGTTATGTGTTACTCCCACCAGAATGATTTTAAAAGTTGAGAGTTTTAATGAGAATTTATTATTCACATTAATATTACTAGACTGAAATGCTGGAGTTGAAAAGTAACTGTTGTTCATTGTTTTAATGTTTTCCTTGGGTTTCAGGTTGATTGTCTTTTAAACTTGCATCTTTTCCTGACTAAAACTTTGTATATTGCTTCCTAAAAGCTTTATCTACCGAAAAATTAACTACAGGCTTACCTCAGAGATATTGTGGATTGGGTTCCAGACCACTGCAATAAAGTGAATATCACAATAAAGTGAGTCACACAAAACTTCTGGTTTCCCAGTGCATATGAAAGTTATGTTTATACTATACTGTACTAAGTGTGCAAGAGCATTATGTCTAAAAAAAAAAAAAAAAAAACTTAATTAAAAAATACTTTATTGTTAAAAAATGCCAAAACTATTATAATAGCAACATCAAAGATCACTAATCGCAGATCATCATCACAAATATAATAATAATGAAAATATCTGAAATATTGTAAGAATTACCACACTGTGACACAGAGACATGAAGTGAGAAATGCTGTTGGAAAAATGGTGTCAAAAGACTTGCTTGATGGAGTGTTGCCATAAACCTTCAATTTGTAAAAAACTTAACAAAGCAAAGCACAATAAAATGAGGTATGCCTTTATTCATAAAATTGGCAATGAAATCATACAGGATAAAAATATCACACGTTTGAAAATCAATTCTGAGCAGGGTTTTCACCTCGGTAATATGTATAGATGATCCTCCATTTTTAAGTGAACATTACATTAAATCTCATAAACCATGATGCCATAAAAGTCTAGCAAAACAATCTGTTACCAATAAAATTATTGTGTTATGCAAATGTACTCATATACTTGCTTTTTGAACAACTCTTACATTTTAATATATTGAGAATATGGTTGCCTTTTGGGAAAAGAATACCACATGTATTATTTTTCATAGTTCTTAATTTATTTCTCTTTTCTTTTTTTATATAGACATATAGCAAAACGTCTATCTGGTAAATGTATACATTTGCTTTGTCTCTGCCTACAAAACCTCACTAAGAATATCTGTAATATTTTCTTCATTTCATCAAGGTCATGTTAAATTGTTAAGATTGTTTTTATTTCACTGCTTAGGAACAGCTAGATTGAAAAGAAAGTCTCTTTTTCTAAAATATGTATTCGGAATATTTACAAAATTATGTAAATGATATGCATATGAAAGCAATACATAGGCAGATTTTTTTCTGCAATTACATTTTGTTAGAACTACATATGATCTTTCTCTGATTTTAAAAAATACTTTCGTGAAGTTCAACAATGTTAGCATATGCTTATGCATTATTACTCACGTTCTTTTTTCATGCTATTTATAAAACTTGGTCTATGCTTTTCATATTATTATGAAGTCTGGCATTTAATATCATAGTATATGTAATATTGGTTGAAAGGTTCTATATATAAATGAGTAGTATATATAGGTATTTATAACAAGATTGCCAATAATTATCCAACGTTAAGTGTTTAGTCTATGTGGGGCTAATATTTAACAACAGCTATTACCTTGAAAATTAACAATGACATAATTTACAATAAATAGCAAAAGGCAATGATATATTTACTAGTATCAGAATGGCAAAAGCTTTATGCTTTAAAGAAAAAATATAAAAGCAAGTATAAATTCATAAGGAATTAAAAATATTCTAGATTTTTTTTTAGAATTAGACAAATATTAACTTATTTTATAAAAATGATTTATATTATTTAATATACCAATTTACAAATAATAGTGATGGGAAGATTCAGATGTATTTCCCTAAGTAGCCACCAGATGGCTATATGGGCCCTTTTTTGATTTTGAAATTTAGTTTTTTTGTTTTTCTTTCTCCTACAAAACTAAAGATTTAAGCAATTCTTTACATAATTTTTATGGAGTTTTGAAATAACTGAAGTGTGATGATATAGTGGATATGAATGCAATGACATGCGTGTGAGAGTAACTGTTTCTTCTGATTTTAGTAAAAGTAATGAAGGCTAACGTGGTGAATTTTAAAGACTCCTCAAATCACAGAACTTTAAATATTTAACTTTCTTCTAGTACAAACTCTTAATTTTACAGGTTAAGAATTTGATACGTAAAAGATTTGCATCTCTTTATCTTTTGGGCTTTATTTTCACTGCAAAGTAAAGTCTAAGTGCATTATCCAGATAATTCAAATGCAGGATTGGGGAAAGGACATCAAAACTACCTGTAAAACTGCTCTACAAGTTTTTTTTAAAAAGGTTTATTTCTTTAATTCTCCAGGAAATTACATTTATCCAATGCTGAAATTTTTACTTTGCCTTCATTCTGTCAGTGTATTTATAAGGAAAAATAGGCAAAATAGGAAGTCTAAAACATTTTTTATGATTATATCTTATCAGTATAGTTTGCTCTGGATATAATTGTCTTAAAATAATTAGCTTTATGCCAACATAAAAATAACTAAGAGTACTGCAACTCTGTCAAGTATTAGCGTGAGTGTGTAACATAATTTTAGAAAGCTTTGCATAATGTACATTAATTTAGCTCATCTTTATTTTCCCAAAGTAACATTCACTTTGATATATTTTTTTGAACTATTTCAAACCATTTTCATTAGTTTGTTTTGATTATGGTTTTGAGTATATCTTTACATTTTTATAAAATTATATTTAAACTTGTAACCAATGATACAGAAATGATTTAGCGTGATTGGTCTTTATTCTCCTTTTTGTGGGAGAGCAAAGTTGTACTTGCTCACAGCCAGGAGATTTTACTCAGAATGAACAAGTGTCTTGCTCCTCCACAAATGCGACTCTTAGCCTGGGAATGTTACATTGCTACATTCCCACAGTAAAGAATGGAAGCAGAGCCTGGGGAGTGCGAAGGAATGTCTGGGTAATGCCACTTTAGCGGGGGCAGGATTTACATACTACAACTCAGACATATTAAAATGTGGCATGATTTATTTTCTTTATCCGATCTCATCTTGCTTTCAAGTTCCCTTTCTCACTGATTAAGGAGAGGAAAACAAAGAAAAACAAAGTCAAACCTTAATCTTGGTATGCCAATATTTATTCCTGGTGTTAGTGTCTTTTAGCTGGTCATTTCAAATTTCTTCCCGTCTGGAAGGGTTTTCTCTTCTCCCTTTCTTTACCAAGATGATATGATATGATGCAGGGCAAAGAATACCTATCCTCCTGGTTGGGGAGGAGAAGTCTTCTGGTTGGTTTGCTGTTTTCTCAGTCCATGCTGTCTCCATGGTTATGTCCCTGGAGCCTTCATGTCACTGGGTGTCCTGCGATAGTGTCTAAAAATCATGGTCCACCAGGCTTCTCATCATTTTGGTATCCCCACTCTAAGTCCTCAAGAACCTCCACTGTGTGTCACTTAGACGATGGGGAACTGGCTACACTCTGCTTTGGCTGAACCGTGATGTTATAATGTGCCCTGTGTATAGTCTCCTCTTAGCTTTCCAAGCAAGAAGACAGGCACAAAAAGAGGCTTTCAGTTTCCCCATCACCTTCCTTGTGTTTTATTGTCTCTCATCAGAGCATCCTGTCTCTTCTTTCAGGGTTGAGTTGAGGGGTTGACTTCAGGGAAAGTTGCTTTTGCGTCATGATGTCATCTCCTCCAAATCTTGCCAACCCTACTCCAACACTGAAGGATTATCCTTTCCCTTTGAATTGAAGGGACTTTTCTTACACTGTTCCATCTTCTCTTCTACGGCTTTTATAAGAAACCCTAAGCTCAGACTCTCAAGCTTTGTTCTGCCTTTGCAATGGGAAAGTTTGGAAACTGAAAAAAGATTTAAAAAAATTTTTTTTCTCTTTCAATAAAGCCTAATGTTCAAAACTTTCTTTCTCTATGAAAGTATATTAGGAAAGTTTGAGACTCAGAATTCAAGAATAACCACTTTGTTTTAGGCTCTGTTAACCTTACCTCTGTGAAATAAGGAATTAAAGAATTAAGTAGGTAGAAACACATGGAAAACCAGAATCTGTAGTGGAAATAAAACATTGATTTAATATCTCAAATAGACTGTCACTGTTTCATTATTAAGACTAAGTAGCAAAAATTCTCATGCTTAGTCACTGTGTTCCTGATATTACTCCATAATTCTCAGCAAACGGCACTGATGTGGCATAAAATTTGTATTTGATTGCCACTGTATTTTGTTGCCCGCCCATCTGGCAAGCCATGAAAAAATAAAAGTCTGTCTCACGTAGAAGTTCACTCACTTATTCGTTCATATGTTCATTCATTCATTCATTGAGTGCCAGATTCATATGAAAAAGAACTACAACAAAAATAACAATAACAACACAACCCAAACATAGTCTCTCAGTACCACACTGTAGTGTTTAAAGAAGTCTCCACTTCTTTAAGGGCAAAATCAGGGCATCAGTTTATGGTTAATTTTTTCATGGTGCAGTTACCTTAGAATCCTCTGGGAAAGAAATTGGTTCTGTCGCACTTGTTATTACTTTTATAATAAGGAAAAAGAGCATCATAAAAAGACATGATTTTGACCTCACCCTGGCCGAGAGTTTGGCAGCTCTAATTAAAAAGTGAATGTACCCAGTGTCTTACAGAATAAAGCCCTTTTATAACAAATAACCTTTTGATGGAGAAACCACACTGTTTGTACACCAAAAGTAATTTTAAGGCTTATCTTGAGTTAATGCCAGGGTAAATAGAAGCTGAAGCTTCTTGCCCTTCTTTTCTCTTTACCAAGGAATCAAAACAGATCTATTTCAGCATTCTGCTTTTACAACTATTCTACTGTAAATTTTATGCAGTTTGCAAGGACAAAATCCCTTCCAGTGACATTTTGGAACAAAAATGAAAATTCTGGATCTATGGTTGTGTGGTGACTAGATTTTAACAATCTGTACAGAAGAAGCCTTATTGTGAGGGAAGCCAAATTTAATACTGAAATGTTCCAAAGAGTTGTCAACGGTTCATTTAAGGAAACATCTCACTTTTGAAATTTAATTTTGACCCAGTTTATAAAAGTTGGAAAGCCAGAGTATTTATGTTTTAGTTAAGGAAGATTTTTTGGAAACCTGAGTTCATCTCCATAACTTAATGTATGGAACCGTGACTACATTAAAGGTACGTTTGTTTGGGTAGCAATTTCAAACTGGGTAGTTTTGAAAAAGCCTCCAGTGACAAGCTAACAAACAGAAGAAATTTCAACAATCACCAAAAAAAAATCAGTCCTAAAAGTCAGACTCTAATCTTTTAACCACTGATCATTTTACTGGGATAATTAAATGCCAAAAAGATGAGCGATTTATAGCTGTACTTCTTGTCACAGTAAACACTTCAAACAAACCATCACCAGTGAGTATTTACAGATTAAGCTTGAGCACTTAAGCAGTACTTCATAAAGTACTTTGTTTAATAATGTCATGTAATAGCCCCTTTATAGTTTACAAAATCCTTTTATACATTTTTTTTTTATTGAAGTATAGTGGATTTACAATGTTGTGTTAGTTTCTGGTCAACAGCAAAGTGATTCAGATATATATATCTATATATATATCTATATATATAGATATATATATATTCTTTCTCAGATTCTTTATGCGTTTTTCTTATTTGGCCTTCTTATAATGTTGCAGGCTGGGTGGCCTTTTAAAATCTTATATTTATTCTTATTTACAGAAAAGTAAATCATGAGAATTAAGAATCTTGAAAAATTTTATGTAACTAAACAGTGGAAGAACCAGGATACACTGAAATGCAGGATTTCTGATATAAAATTCTTTGCAACTACTTAATTTCCCCTTTGGTATAAACATTTGTTTGTAAATGTGTATAATTTCTTCTTCCTCAATATTTACAACACCAAGACATCACATCAATTTGATTAGATTAGCTGTTTTTAATCCATCCACCTCTTCTTCTTGGCCCTTAACCATTCTCTTTAATCTCCCAGTAGTCTCTCCCATAAAAGACATCTCCAGCTATAGAGAGCAAACTCTAGAAGATAGAAAATATATCTAGAGGATTTCTGGATTTTGTTGCAGATGTAAGGAGCTTGGAAGTCACAACTCTCTCCTAACAGTACATAAAAAGCTAAACAGACTGAAAAAAACAACAACTCTTCTTGATCTGTAAGAGAATGGAGGACACAGGGCAAACCACTGCTCCCAATATTGGAGACAAGTGAATAGACGGAGTCACAGCTTACCAGAGTAGAGACAAGCGGAAACTGCTGCTTTTACCAGTACCAACGTAGGAAAACCCAAACTGTAGTTGACAAATTGCTGGACGCTCAATGCAGACAACTCTGATAGTTAAAAACTCCAGGGGAACCCAGTCATGGGGACCCCTACACCTTTATGAGTTTTAGCTCCAGGAGCCTGACCAGGTTCTCAGAGCAATTATCAGAGAAAAATCCCCTCATACTTTAAGTAGGAGGAGGGGAAAAGGAATCATTTTGATATACGCCAGAGCATTTTGTTCTTATCAAGGCTCACCCTCAGGGGAAACTAGTTAGCTAGAGTCTAACCTGTCCAGATATTGTCAGAGCCTAACTGACCTGGGCGAAGGCTCTCAACTCCAGTCCACTCTAGCCTTCCATGTGGGAGAATGGAAATACCCAACTCCAGCCTACTCTGGCCATCCTATATTACCTAAGGGGGACAGGGAGAAAAAAACCTGAGAAGCACTCGTGAAGTTCACAGTCCAGAGGCACGGACTCTAAAAAACTGAGACCTGTAGAACACTTTCCCTCCCCTGACACCTTTCCATCATATTACTAAAGACCTATTTACAACAGTTCCTTTTAGCCAGTACATTATGTGTGTCTACCAAGAAAAAAATTTACAAGGCATACTAAAAGGCAAAAAAACACAATATGAAGAGACAGAGCAAGCATCAGAACCAGACATGAGAGGGATGTTGGAATTATCAGACTGGGGATATAAAACAATTATGATTTATATGTTAAGGGCTCTAATTGATAAAGTAGACAGCATACAAGAACAAATGGGCATTGTAAGCAGAGAGATGGAAATCCAAAGAAAGTACCAAAAACAAATGTTGGAAATCAAAAACTTTATAACAGAAATGAAGAATGTCTTTGATAGGCTTATTAGTAGGCTGGACATGGCTGAGGAAAAAAAATCTCTGATATTGAGGTTATCTCAACAGAAACCCCAAAGCTGAAAATCAAAGAGAACAAAGACTGGAAAAAAATAGAACAGAATATTCAAGAACGGTGGGACCACCACAAAAGATATAACATATACATAATGGGAATACCAGAAGGAGAAGAAAAAGAGAAAGGAACAGACAAGGTATTTGAAGCAATAATGACAGAATTTCCCCAAATTAATGTCAGACACCAAACCATACATCCAGGAAGCTCAAGGAAAACCAAGCAGAATTTATGCCAAGAAAACTACATCGAGGCACATCATTTTCAAGCTACAGAAAATCAAAGATAAGGAAAAAATCCTGAAAGAAGCCAGATGAAAAAATCTTCTTACCTATAGAGGAACATAGATAAGAATTACATACAACTTCTCCTCAGAAATCATTCAAGCAAGATGATAGCAGAGTGAAATATTTAAAGCGCTGAGAGAAAAACCCCACCAACACAGACTGTAACATGTGAAATTATCCTTCAAAAGTGAAGGAGATTAAAGACGTTCTCAGACGAAAATTGAGGAAATTTGTTGCAAGTAACTTACCTTGCAAGAAAGGTTAAAAGAAGTTCTTTAGAGAGGGAAAACAAAAGTATATATATAGGTGAGAAACTCGAATCTATATAAGGAAGGAAGAGCATCAGAGAAGGAATAAGTGAAGGTAAAATAAAGACTTTTATTTTTCTTATTCTTAATTGATCTAACAGCTAAGAGTTTATTCAAAACAGTGATACCGACAATGGTTTTGATTATGTATGCTTATGTGTGTATCTTATGCATAAGTCTGTATTTATGTTTAGCTTGCATACAAGTAAAATTAATGACAGTAATGCTACAAGGGACAGAAGGCAGGAATTAGGATTATTTTATCATTATATAGTACTTACACTTCTCATGAAGTACTATTTTGTTATTCGAAAATGGATTTGAATTAGCTGTAAATGTATATTGCAAACTCCAGGGAAACCAATTAAAAAACAAAGAGAGAAGTATAACCAATGTTAAGAAAGGAGAAAAACAATGAATCATATAAAATGCTCAATTAAAACCACAAAAGGCAGAAAAAGACAGGAAGTCAAATATAGGAAAAAAGAACAAGAGCAACAAATAGAAAGCAGTAACAAACCATTAATATGGTAAATATTAATCCAAGTATATCAATAGTCTCTTTGAATATCAATATTCTAAACACACCAATTAAAAGACAGAGTCAGAGTGGATCAAAAAACAGGACATAACTACACATTGTTTATAAGATACCCTCTTTAAATATAAAAACACATATAGACTAAAAGTAAATGGATGGAGAAAGATATACCATGCTAACACTAATCAAAAGAAAGCAGGAGTAGGTACAATATATGAAGTTCAGGGCAGACTTTAAAGCTAAGGAAAGTTATCAAGGATAAAGAAGGGCCTTAAATAGTGAAAAAAGAGTCAATTCTCCAAGAAGATGTAACAATTATTAATGTATATGCTCAGAGCATATACATCAAAATATGCAAGGAAAAAACTATAAAACAGCAAGGAGAAAAAGATGAACCCACTATCATTGTTGGAGACTTTAACAGAGAGGCTGTTAGAAATGGATGCAGAAAATCAGTAAGGACATAGCTGAACTCAGTAACACCATCAATCAATTGCATATAATTGTCGTCTATTGACTACTTCATCCAACAACAGGAAGATATACATTCTTTTCAAGCTCACATGGAATATTCACCAAGATAGACCATGTTCTGGGCCATAAAACACATCTTATCAAATTTAAAAGAATAGAAATCATACTATATCTGCTGTTAGATCACAACTGAATTAAACTAGAAATTAATAACAGAAAGATAACTGGAAAACACAAAAAAAATGGAGTTTAATGAAAACACTTCTAAGTTACACATAGGTCAGAGAAAATCTCAAGAGAAATTTAACAAATCTTTGCACTGAATGAAAATTAAAATACAACTTCTCAAAATTCGGGTGTTGCAGTGTAAGTAGAGCTTAGAGGGAAATTTATAGTGTTTAGAGCATATACTAGAAATTTTTAAAAAATCTAAAATCAATAATCTAACTATCCAACTTGGAAACTAGGAGAGGAAGACCAAATTAAACGCAAAGTAAGCAGAAGAAAAGAAATAATAAGAATTAGAGCATAAATCAATGAAATTGAAAACAGAAATTAATAAAGAAAATCAATGAAAGCAAAAGCTGGTTCTTTTACCCAAAGCAATCTACAGATTCAATACAATCCCTATCAAACTACCACTGGCATTCTTCACAGAACTAGAACAAAAAAGTTCACAATTTGAATGGAAACACAAAAGACTCCGAAAAGCCAAAGCAATCTTGAGAAAGAAAAACGGAGCTGGAGGAATCAGGTTCCCTGACTTCAGACTATACTACAAAGCTAAAGTAATCAAGACAGTATGGTACTGGCACAAAAACAGAAATATAGATCAATGGAACAGGATAGAAAGCCCAGCGATAAACCCAAGCACATATGGTCACCTTATCTTTGATAAAGGAGGCAAGAATATACAGTGGAAAAAAGACAGCTTCTTCAATAAGTGGTGCTGGGAAAACTGGACAGCTACTTTGAAAAGAATGAAATTAGAACACTCCCTAACACCATACACAAAAATAAACTCAAAATGGATTAAAGACCTAAATGTAAGGCCAGACACTATAAAACTCTTAGAGGAAAACATAGGCAGAACACTCTATGACATAAATCACAGCAAGATCCTTGTTGACCCACCTCCTAGAGAAATGGAAATAAAAACAAAAATAAACAAATGGGACCTAATGAAGCTTAAAAGCTTTTGCACAGCAAAGGAAACCATAAACAAGGCAAAAAGACAACCCTCAGAATGGGAGAAAATATTTGCAAATGAAGCAACTGACAAAGGATTAATCTCCAAAATATACAAGCAGCTCATGCAGCTCAATATCAAAGAAACAGATAACTGAATCCAAAAATGGGCAGAAGACCTAAATAGATATTTCTCCACAGAAGATACACAGATTGCCAACAAACACATGAAAGGATGCTCAACATCACTAATCATTAGAGAAATAAAAATGAAAACTACAATCAATGAGGTATCACCTCACACCGGTCAGATTGGCCATCATCAAAAAATCTACAAACAATGAATGCTGGAGAGGGTGTGGAGAAAAGGGAACCCTCTTGCACTGCTGGTGGGAATGTAAATTGATACAGCCACTATGGAAAACAGTATGGAGATTCCTTAAAAAATTAAAAATAGAACTACCATACAACCCAGAAATCCCACTACTGGGCATATACCCTGAGAAAATCATAATTCAAAAAGAGTCATGTACCACAATGTTCATTGCAGCTCTATTTACAATAGCCAGGACATGGAAGCAACCTAAGTGTCCATCAACAGAGGAGTGGATAAAGAAGATGTGGCACATACATACAATGGAGTACTACTCAGCCATAAAAAGAAATGAAAATGAGTTATTTGTAGTGAGGTGAATGGACCTAGAGTCTGTCATACAGGGTGAAGTAAGTCAGAAAGAGAAAAACAAATACAGTATGCTAATACATATATATATGGAATCTAAAAGAAAAAAAAAAGGTTCTGATGAACCTAGGGGCAGGACAGGAATAAAGACACAGACATAGAAAACGGACTTGAGGACACGGGAGGGGGAAGGGTAAGCTGGGACAAAGTGAGAGAGTGGTATGGACATATATACACTACCAAATGTAAAATAGCTAGTGGGAAGCAGCCGCATAGCACAGGGAGATCAGCACCATGCTTTGTGACCATCTAGAGTGGTGGGATAGGGAGGGTGGGAGGGAGATGCAAGAGGGAGGGGATATAGGGATATATGTATATGTATAGCTGGTTCACTTTGTTATACAGCAGAAACTAACACACCATTGTAAAGCAATTATACTCCAATAAAGATGTTAAAAAATAAAAATAAAAAAAAAATAAAAAATAAAAAAATTAGCAGTAAAAAAATAAAATAAAATAAAATAAAATAAAATAGCAATAAGGGTTGGGGAAATATGTAGGGGACCAATATGGTAAATTAAGATTTTCTACTGTTTTATATTTATTTTTTATATTATCAATACACTCATTTTTTCTTTAATTGCCTTAATATTTAGTACAATAATGTTGGTATTATTATTACTTTTAGAACTTAATATTTCTGGAATTTCCACTCAGTTTTCTTTACCCAACATTAAAGATAAAAACTCATCAATTTAGTAAACATTCATTGAGCGTCCACCATGTGCTGAACACATTGCCGGAAACTGGAGATGAAGCCATGAGGTGTATATAGGGTCTCTGTTCTCATGAAGCTAATGATATAGCATAGAACAGGACTAACTAAATGATTAGATTGTGAGAAGACTTATAGCAGAGAAATCACAGGGTATTTTGTTCTTACTCATACTTCATATGATTGTTTCATCCTAACACATATCATCTATCTATCTACCTATCTATCTACATATCATTCCCCAAATCTTTTAAAATCTCCATGATTTTCCCAATTTTTTACTCATTTTTTGACATTTCTGTAGTTTCAAAATATATAACCATGTCTTATATTGAAAGGTAAATCCATCTTTTATATCTTTATGATATTTCTTAAGATTTTGAACATAACAGCTCCTTATTGTTGTTTAAAAAAATAGCAGTATACTCTCTTTCAACTGTGTTCTCTTAATAGGGTAATAATTTCAGCACTGATGCAATACAGTCTGGATCAGGCTGACTGGAAACATCTTACGTATCAGGAGCAGGTCCTGGTAACCATAGGCTTAGTGTGTGGGAGTACTTTAGGAAGTGATAAGACAGCAAGTGACCTAACCATGCAAAAACATTTATGTTCCTTTGAAAAAACAGCATGACAATACACTGCCTTTCCCCATCCTACTTCTTGAATTGCCTGTGGTTACAGGATAAACTTTTGGGCATTGCTAAATTTAGAGAAAACTTTTCACCTCTAAGAGACTACTAAAATGAGATTAGGGGTTACTATCTTATTTCCAAGGAGCCATGCATATTTCAGAACCTTAGTTTAATTTTCATATATTACTAGACAGAGCAGGCAGTATCTTCAGAAATATGAATGTAAGTGAAATCCACAAGTAAACATAGGTAGCAAGTGTTTTAGTGCCCTCCACATCTTTATATGAAATTGCATTTCAGAATATATTGAATGTTAAAAACCTGATGCCTTATTATCATGATGAGACAAGAATAGAAAACGGCAGAGGACTGTAGGCAATTTATTTTCATGACAAGTCTGCAATATCATGAAGAATTGTGAACATGAACTATTCTCATTGCCACTTCAAGGCTGTTATCTTGTCCTCCAAAGATGTCACACTTGGGTCTCAGTTTTGTTTTTTTTATTTTTAACATCTTTATTGGAGTCTAATTGCTTTACAATGTTGTGTTAGCTTCTGTTGTATAACAAAGTGAACCAGCTATACATATACATATATCCCCATATCTCCTCCCTCTTGCATCTCCCTCCCACCCTCCCTATCCCACCCCTCTAGGTGGTCACAAAGCACCAAGCTGATCTCCCTGTGCTATGCAGCTGCTTCCCACTAGAAAATGACTCATTTCATATTTCTAGATCTTCTTGACCAGACTAGTTATCAGATCTAACCATTTCTAAAATAAATGAATATCATTCTTGTCTAGTCTATTGAAGCAAATTTGCCAACACAGAATGCTAGGTTGGAATATTTATGAACCATCCAGACAACTTGAAAAGAATTAAAGTGATCTTATTAAGGAGTATAGTTTTTGAGTTCACATTTTGATGCATAGATGAATAAACAAATTCTAGAGAAGATGTTATTAAATATGTTTTTTAAAAAATGAGAGATAAGAAAAAACATACATGACTTTATTCTCAAGAATGTTCTTTTGAATTTAGCATGACTGCACCATGATTTACAATGTAATGACACAATTCTCACAAAAGTGAATCTGTTCAAATAACTCAACAAAACATTATGTAAATTAACATTCAATTGAAGTTAGTTACAGAATAAAAACTTAAATCTGCCTATATGTTTGCAAATATTTAACATTTCAATTAAAATAACAGAATTCAACTAGAAATCTATGAAAAATTAAAGCAGCTTTAATATCATTCCATATTGAGGAACATTATCCTATTTATTAAAGATCGTAAAACAATCTCAAAAAAAATGAGAGATGTTTGTGTGTAAATATGTGTGCATCTGTGCATGCCTCTGTGTTTGTGTGTGTGTGTGTGTGTGTGTGTGTGTGTGTGTGTGCTTATGTCTGTGGCATAATTAGAGCTTTTGAGACCTCAAGTGCCTAAATTATATTTGCTGACATGCCAACATAGGCCAAATAAATATTTCTAAAATAACCCCACATCAGAGACTTAAATGTATTTCTAATTCAAAACAAATACATATGTAGTATTACTATATGTATTCTGTAGGAATTATAGAAAAATCTTCAATTTTAACAAGGTAAAGGGTGATCTTAGATTGCAGTAAACCTACTGTTATGATGTACTGGCTAAAAATATTGACCGATCTAATAATGCATATTTTTGTTGTGTTATGTCCTTTGAGAAATGCAATTTTAATATCATACTAAGATAAATATTACTATATGCCTATACATTTCTAGATTCTATTTATTATTACAATTTAGTAGGGACGATTAATAAATGAACTATGATTTCTTTTATTTCTGCTTTAATTTACTTGCTCTCCTATCACCAACTCAGTGCTTCTCCTCAGTTAAGACAAATGCTTTGTCAAATCAAAAATAGTTATTGAATTCCTAATGAACACTGAAGAATTCTGAAAAAGTACAGTTTTAGATTAATTAGAAAACAACTCTGCACACTCCTTAGCATAGCTCGTAACGTTTTTGGAACACAGACTACTTTTAAAAACTGATGTAAAGATGGAGATTCTCTCCCTAGACAAATATTTGAATAGTTAACCAGTTTTTTTCATGGAATTTTATGAGGTTCATAGATCTCCTAAAATTTGAGATATATTCTGGTTATAAAATCCTACAAAAGTTACATTGGGCTAGCTGTATAACTTTGGATAAGTTAATTAAATTCACCATACCTCAGTTTTCTCATCTGTATGTTCTGGATAATTTTAGTACCTATCTTTTGGGATTCTTGCAAGGATTAAATGAATTAATGTATGTTAAGAACTAAGTTCAATGCCTGGCTCAAAGTAGCATTATATACATGTTTTTTCTTATTGTATTGTGGTTGTTATAAAACACTTTATGTAAGCCAAAGGGAAAGGTAAGCCTAGCTTTTGTAAACCCTACTTTATGAAGATGTTGAATTTAGGCTAGGCCTTGAGAGTTAATTTTGGATTGGCATAGAGGCGAGCCAAGTGTTTTCAAAAACTGTGAATAGTGAATATATCAATACTTTTAGAAATAGGAAAATGTTGTGGCATGAGTCACTAAAGTACACTGAAAAGCATAAGTCTCTGTTATTGGAAGTGGGGCAGCCAGCAGAAAGTGTGAGGTGCCCCCAGAGGGTGAAGGGCTTTTGATATCATCTTAAGAAAGTTTGACTGGATGAGTCAAAGAGGATGTAGGTTTCCATCGCATAGCTTCCTATCTTCAGCCCCTTTTAGTTTTTTACTTTGCCGTAGTCAAACAGACTGAAACAATGAGAAATAAGATACTTAAGCTCAAATGGGTTAAACACAGCTAAAACTAAATGGTAAAGGGAAATTAATACTCCCAAAGCAGCATCAATGAACCCATGGACAAATTTTAAGCAATATTTATTGCTTAAAATGGTGACATTACACAAAAGAAGGAATGGTCAATTAAAGATGGAAAAAATAAATAGTTAAAAATTTTTTAAATGATTTGGCCTTAAAGGTAGAAATATCACGTGAAGAGTAAAGTAGTTTGAAGATACCACGTGTAGACTCTCTAACACTAATAGAATGTGTTGCATTGCCATGTATTCCATCGTAATAAGGTAATATTTTGAAAAACATTAGTGTCTATTTCTCTTTTTCCTTTGAGATGAACTTCATCCTGGCAAGTCAAAGGTGTTTGTCTATCTACCCAGTAGAGATGAGTGGAAATGGAGGAGAGCTATAGTTTGCTACAGAAGGAATGAAGTTACGTTCAGCTTTTTTTTTTTTATTTTCACACACACACACTGTATTTTATTTTTACACATTCAGCTTTTGATATGCAAAATAGAATTCTCTAGGAAGAATACCGCCTAGAAAGAAAATTTCTTGTGGCTCCTTTTTTTCCTTTCCCCCATATAGCTTATTAGTAGGGAAACCAGAAAGAATTACCTCATAGAGCTGCCCCACAGGGTGGAGAAAATGCATCTTCTGTCCATGATAGTTACGCTAGTTCCAAAAGAGTCAAGAGGGTATGACAGAAAGGAAGAGAAAGAAAATCCCACCTGCATTTCTGGTCTTAAGAATGACAAGAAAGAGAAGTGAGGGAGGAAAGAGGATATTTTTCCGGCTTTATCCTGAGATTTTGACACACAGATATCGTGTGCTAGAGAAGATGAGGGACATTGTGAAAACAGATCCTGTCTTAGCTTCTTTTCCAGGTCCCTACAAAAGGGCCATATTTCAGGCTTCTTCAGGTGCACGTCAATAGGCTGAGGGGCTGATCACTTCATGGAGGAGAGTGAATTTTTCCCAAGACTATTTTAATGATCATATCAGAGTGGGGTTTAGATTAGATTGGCCATTTTTTTTTTTTTTTCTGCTAGCAAGTGAGTGGAATCTTGAGGAAGAAAGGCCAATTACTTAGAGACTAAATAAAAAGTATTTACATTAATTTTCTGCATATTTGAATATTGCTGTGAGTTAAATTTTTTACCCAAATCTATTTTATATGCTTAATTTAAATTATGAAGTTGAGCAATATCAAAGAAAAAATCGATGACATTTGTTAAAGCACAGTAAGGAACACTTAATTAAAGGGGGCGGGTGTTACATAAAAGAGGATAGTTCTACGGACCACTGTAAGAGGATTTTGCAGGGGAGGAGAGAGATTGGGCTCAACTCTGAATACCACACAGGCAACTGGGAATTTAAAGCCAAGGAGTGGAGTGAGGGTCAGAGAATGGAAAATTATTAAAAGGAGGTGTAAGATTCTGGCTTTCCCAGAAGACAGGCCAGGGTGATCAGACATCACCAGGGGGGATGATGGAGAATGAGGAACCCAATTAGAGGTCAAGGGTGATAAGATACCAAGGGTGGAGAGTTCTTACTAAACTGACTTAGCAGGGTGCTTGCTAAAACTGGACCTTATAAGTAAGTTCACAGATGTGCCTAGGAGAAGGTTCAGATGCTGGACTAAAGTTTGGTCAAACAAAGTACCTTTGCCAGGAACTTATATCACACATATTACAATTATGAAGTTACTACACTATGTTTCACTTCCAACACACTATAATGAAACTGAAGTTCTAAAAGTTGAATGCCTTCTGTTGGAAGAATTTTCTTTTAGTACAATATGTTTAAGCAACAAGTCTGTAATAATAACGAAATATCTTTAGTTGTTTCAACTTTAAATGTATTCTATCTCATCTATATTAATTATTTTCCTGTAGTCACAAAAAGCTGAGGACAAGGCATAATAGTAGTTCTTTGTTTAATTTTTTTTCTAGATTGTGGGATCTTCTCCTTTAGGAAACAATGTATTGAAACGAAATTTGCTCTTAGTAATTGTAATATGATTTATCTTACAAGTATCTAGGTAAAATTTGGAAAATTCTCTGTAGAAAAGAGTAAAGCCAAAAGTATTTTAAACATATGGACTTTTCCACAAACAATAACAGAGTAAATTTACTTCAAGTTGCTGAGGAACAGGGGGAGAAAACCTCTGAGGTAAAGTGTAGGTGGTAAATAGGCAGAAAGATTGCATATTCACCTCCTAGATTCTTAACCAATAATTACATTGGAGAAAATTCTGATTTTGTAAATGTATGCAAATAAAATAAAGACTGAGGATTTGAAATTGGGAAGAATTCCAGAAATGAATGAAGGCTGTTCACGCATTCTTTTTTATAGCATTGCTTTTCACATAGTAGGTACTTAACAAATGTTTGCTGAATGAATCAATTATCCTTGAGAACACCTGGAATCAGTTAACTTAATACATTTACCTGGAATACAGAGTGCATTTTTCCAGAGCTGAAGATTTGTCTGCAGCACATTTGAATAATACAGCCGTTTCATTTCCTCCATCTCATTTCCCTTCACCTTCAATCTTGGCTTTCCCATAAATGCCTTCAACTGTGCTGACAATTTCAGTGCTGACTACTCCGTGCCAGTGTAGAGGCCTGAGCGGTGGTCCAGTCTCAGGCCAATTGCCCCTGGGCATTTCCCTTAAAAGCTCGAACATTCTGTTCTGGAGTTTGGATTTTTAAATATCTGCCAACTATATGCCAAGAGTACAATGGGCCTTTGGATTTTTCTCTCTTTCTTATTGAAGTGATTTTTTTTTCCATAACACTAGTCATATTTTTTAAGAGTTTGCACTCTTTTCCTAAATGAAATTATTTTATTGGATGCAACTTAGTAGAAGCTCAGTGATAGGATGGTTATAATATTTTGTCTTTTTATTTTATTTTATTTTATTTTAATATCTCCTTTTATTCCTCAGGATGAGCTCCTAATTTAGTTGTTTATGTCTGAATTATTATACTGAAATTTTAATTAGGGGATCTGCATACAAAAATATGTCTTCTCTCAGCCCCTCCATTTATTAATAGGAGACACTTTACAGTTTGGAGTAAAACAAAACAAAACAAAACAAAACACAAAAACCTAGTTCTGAATCCTGGCACTCTTCTATAAAACCTGTGGCTTGGGTAAGCCACAGGACCTCTCCAAGTTTTTGTTTCCTTATCTTTATAAGGAGGATAATATGATTAAATGAGATGTTGTGTCCAGCATACCATGAATAAAGGCTAGTTTCCATCTCTCCTTCAACTTCCACTTCCAATTGAGAGAACCCAGGTTACTCTTTGTGGTTTTCTTTAGTCGCCAGTTTCCCACAAATCAATTCTCACAAATTACTCTATCATCTCTATAGTTCAGCAGATCTATTGTCATAAACTAAGTTTCCTAGGGAACAGAATCAGAGGCAAAGATGCAAGTGCTGATGCTTTATTGGAGGGAGTACAAAACCAGAAGAGCAAGAGTGAGTGCAAATGGAAGGGAGGCAAGGAAAGATGAGAAGGCAGGTGAAGCACATTACCCTGCTGGCTACTGTCTCATGATGCTGTGAAGAGTCGCGGTGCTGTTCCGGTATGCAGGACTTGTCTGGATGGGCTATACAGACATACGCTACCTCAGAGTAACTCACGCATGGGAGGTCGGATAAAGGGGGAATTTGTCTGCATGTCTCCACTAATTCTTGCTTTCCCACTGGTCAAAATTCAACCCATGGGGAGTTAATGCCTTCACCTCACTTCTGGGCTGAGATATTTGGCTTCTTTGGAAGCCTTTTGGAAGCCAGGTCTCATGACCTGTGGTGGTGTAGTGTTTCCTTCTAGTCTACAAGTGGTCACAGGGGCTTGCTGACTAGGCAACAGATAACCTTGAAGAAGAAAGGATCCAGCACCCCAACAGAAAAACCTGGTTGATCTCAGATAGGTCCAGAAATTCTCTAAGAATGTGCATATGAATCAAAGGAATTACTCAACTAGAATTTATTTTGTGAGTATTCTATTTATAGAAATTTTCTCCAATTTTAAATTAGATGCAAAACTCAAAAGCGATCCAAGGTTAACCATTCATTACTTGTCAGCAATAGTGTTCATCTGAAGGGCAAGGAAGGTGTACATCTCCACTCCCTTTCACTATTGCCTTCCTCATGGGATAGTTCTGCGTCATCCCTACAATGCCTACAGAGAATGCTCAGTGACTGCAAATCCAATTCCCCTTTCCCTCCACCATTATTACAAGGAGAACAAAATTATCTGCAGACATAATATAGCGTCAGAAAATAACTGTGGGGAGTAGGTAACATAAGCTACCTACTTATGTGCCACTATAAGTAGGTTTGGCTAAGTGTGCCAATGGCATGGGTAGTAATCTTCTAAATTTCAGTTTTTGCATCTTCAAAGCAGCATTGTTACATCCTTTCTGAGACTGAGTGTGACTATTTGTCACTGAGGCTATGTCAAGTGGCAGCCCTTCAGTGATGATTTCCTTCTATTTTGTGTTGTGGGATTTTTTTGTTTTTTCCTTAGGAAAGAAAACAGAAATTAATGCATTTGTTTCTTCTTCCTCTTACAAGGATTAATCAAGTGTCAGCTCAAAGATGGGCAGGAGATAGCATTAATTAAAAATAATGGGTATAAATAGGGGAATAAAATCAGTTTTCGAGACTGAGAAGCAGATTCAAATCCTGATTCTACAACTAACTAGCTATCTGACTGTGAGTAAGTTACACTTGTTCCCCTTTATCCGTGGGGGATACGTTCCAAGACCCCTAGTGGATCCCTGAAACTGCAGAGAGTACCGAATCCTATATATACTGTTTCTTCCCTATACACACATACCTATGATACATTTTAATTTATCAATTAGGCACAGTAAGTCGTTAATAATAATAACTAACAATAAAATAGAACAATTATAATATACTGTAATGAAAGTTATGTGAATGTGGTCACTCTCTCTCAAAATATCTTATTGTACAAATTTAATGCCTTTTCCATCTTAACTAAGCCCTTATTATGCATTGTGGCCCTAACTTTTTGACGTTTGAGTTGTGACAGCAAAACTACTAGACATTTCTTTTTCGTTCTTCACAGTTTCACAGATAGAAGATTTGTTGTTACTGCAGATCTTCTCAAACTCGGCTTGTGATTTTGTTTTCTTTTCTTATTAAGTCAAGAACTTTCCCCTTTTAATGTAAGTAAAGCAGTTTGGGCTCCCTTTGGCATATCCAAATTGCCAGCATCACTGCTTTTGCACTTTGGGGCCATTGTTAAGTAAAATAAGTTACTTGAACACAAGCACTGAGATACCTCAACAGTCCATTTGATAAGGAGATGGCTACTGAGTGGCTAATAGGCAGGATATGCTGGACAAAAGGATGGTTCACGTCCCAGGCAGGACCTAGCAAGACAGTATGAGATTTCATCGCGCTACTTAGAATGGCGTACAACTCAAAACTTATGAATTATTTCTGGAATTTTCCATGTGATATTTTTGGACTGCAGTTGACAGCAGGTAACCGAAACCTCAAAGAGCAAAACCACCGATAAGAGAGGGACTACTATACTTAACCTCTCTGAACTGCCGGCTTCTCATCTGTAAAATGATAGTAATACCTCTCTTACAGATTATGAACAAAAATTAAGAGGTATCTAAATTGTTTAGTACATGGTAAGCTCTTTCTTCATGGTACTTAATATTAGAACCAGAAATCTGAGAGTTGGTATATGTAATTCTCTCCTTTTCCAGTCGGGAAACTGAAGTCTGGCAAAGCCAGATGACTATCCCAAAGTTGTATATACAATTAGTGGCAAAGACTGTTGTATAATCCACTTCTTTTAACAAAACCAAATGTCCTTTTTACTCTAAAACAATGCCACGTTTATTATGAAAACTACCAAGGACAGATTTTTGACCCAGAGAATGACTGCATTTCTCATTCTGATAAGAGAAAATTCTGGTAATCTTATTTTATTTCGGGGATTTATAGAGGCACACCTTGGAGAGAGGGCCAGTTCACTTCCAGACCACCACAGTAAAACCAATATCACAGTAAAATGAGTCATGTGAAATTTTTGGTATCACAGTGCATATAAAAGTTGTGTTTACACTACACTGCAATCTATTAAAGTGTGTGATAGCATAGACTTATGTCTAAAAAAAGTACATACCTTAATTTTTAAATACTTTATTGCTAAAAAATGCTAACAATCATCTGAGCTTTCAATGAGTGGTAATCTTTTAGCAATAGTAACATCACAGAACACTGATCACAGATCACCATAACAAATATAAAAAATAATGAAAAAGTTTGAAATATTGTGAGAATTACACATTGTCAAAATGTGACACAGAGACATGAAGCGAGCAAATGCTGTTAGAAAAATGATGCCAATAGACTTGCTCCACACAGGGTTGCCACAAACCTTCAATTTTTAAAAAACGCAGCATCTGCGAAGCACAATGAAGCAAAGCACACAAAAAACAAGGTATGCTCATATTAGAATTTTCTTTTGTCTAGAACAAAATTTTGTGCAAAAGCAAATGCATTAGCAAAGCATAATTTATTTAAGGACCATATAACTAGTTTAAAACAACTTGATTTCCCCGGCGTATACTCTGAACTTCACTCTAGCAATCAAGGATAGTATATTTAAATGTGATTTAATAGTACTTAGTTGATATATTATTTAATTTATTGCATTGTGTGCCTGGACAATTTCATCATTATACTGCAAAAGCAAGTATACTGAATAAGTACCATGGTTTCAGCTACTCCTTTAGTATTAGAGTGTAGTTTTCTCATTATTCATATCTATTTCACTTCATACCATGATAATTCTGAAATACAATGCCATTCCTTACTTTCCTGTGTGTAAATGTATATTTATATTATGTCCAAAATAATCAAGATGAAATGGTGCTAAGTATAAAATTCCTTTTATGTTCAGAAGAAATGGTTTCGTAGTAGGAAGGCCCAAACTGAAACCATAGCACTAGGCACGTGCTGGCCTAATGGCTTTCTTAAAAATATTTCTGACAGAGTCAATTTTGTTAAAAACAACCCTGTAATACTAACTTCATTTCTGAAAAAAATAGTAGTGGTCCTAAGGTACAGACCTCATGGTGAATGAAGCTTTTAGGCATAATGTTTCTGTGGAGTGGCAAAGTATTTAAAACACAATTCTGACAGTCACTGGTGTATCTGATACATAAGAATCTTCTTACACTAATTGGTCACTGTAATTTTGTGTAAGTCACTTAACCTCTCTGAGCCTCTGATTTCTTTTCTTTCTAAACATAAACAGTAATCTCTGCCTAAGAATAATGAGATATTTAAGCTTCTGTCATCCTTAGAAGAAAGCTGTGTCAAATTCATTTTTGTTCCTGGGTCTTGTTTCATCAGTTACATTCTTGGTCCAGGAACTTCAGCATCTCTCTTCACTCTTTAATCAATCCATCAAATCATGACCCTAGTCTCATCATTATTTCCCCACTAGCTATAACTCTATCTTTTCCCTTTAAAAGCTAATTTTCTTGAAAAGAGTTTTCTCACTTCTGATGTAACCATATAAGAGAGCAGAGAACATTAGAAAAAACTGCAACTTGGGTAGAGAGCCTGGAGTAGAAGTACAGACAGATAAAGTGAAATTAAAAGCATAACCAGGGTGATTTCTGGTTTCTGGTCCAGCTGTAAGGAGATTGGAAGTTGTCACTCCATCCTAACAATGAATAAAAAGCTGAAAGAACTGAAAAAACAACTCTTATTAGATCCATTAAAGAAGTGAGGTCACAGAGCAAAGTGCAGCCCTCATAATTAGAGAGCCAGACAGGAGATTACAGAGAATCACAACTTACTAACCAGAGGAGAAACCCTCTGAGCAAGAACCTTAACAGGAACCAGTGCCAGGGTAGGACAACATGTATTGTAATTGACAAATTGCTAGAGGTTCAGAGTGGACAAGCCTGAGAGTTAAAAAAACTCTTGGGGAGGGGGGTTAGCCACAGGGGGTTCCCACACTTATGTAAGCTTGACCTCTAGGAGTTCAACCAGATTCTCACAGTTAAATATTAGAGTCAAATCCTCTTCTTCTGGCAGAATATGCGGAAAAGGAACCATTTTGAAATATGCCACATCGTTCTGGATTTTTAAAAATAAGACAGAAATGTATTTCTTATTCACAAAATAGCCCCAAGGTCAGTGTCCCAGGGTTGACACCATCACCCTTGGCTTCTGTGTCTGATACCAAAGTGGCTGCTCCAGCTCCCACCATCACATCTGCATCCCAACTGAGCAGGGAGAATAATGTTCATTCTTTTTTTCCCTCAGATTTATTGAGGTATAAATGACAAATAAAAATTGTATAAATTTATGGTGTACAACATGATGTTTTGATATATGTGTACATTGTAAAATGATTACCACAATCAAACTAAGTAACATATCCATCACCTCAAATAGTCACCATGTTGTGTGTGTGTGTGGTAGGAACACTTGAGATCTACTCTCTTAGCAAATTTCAAGTATGTAATACATTATTATTATATAAAGTATACTGTATGTAGTATAATATAATATATAAAATATTGTATTTTTGTGTGTGAGGTGAGAACAAGAGATCTATTCTTAGCAAATTTCCAATATACAATACATTATTGAATATAATGTACATAGTATAGTATACATGTTGTGTATCGTACATAGTCACCATGCTGTACATTAGGTCTCCAAAATGTATTCATCTTATTACTGAAATTTTGTCCCCTCTGACCAACATCTCTCCATTTCCTCCATCCTCGATTTCTAGTAATCACCATCCTACCCTCTGTTCCTATGAGTTCTACTTTTTCAGATTCTGCATACAAGTGACATCATGCAGTATTTGTCTTTCTGTTCTGGCTTAATTCACTTAGCATAATGTCTAAAAGGTTCTTAATGAGTCACACTCAGGAGAAACTATTTTACCATAGTCTAAAGTACTGGGGTTTTATCACAGCCTAGACTGCTTTGGGGAAGGAAAATAACCATCTTCAGCCAATTCTAGTCTTCCACACAGAGGAAGAGAAATATCCAACTCCAGCACACAGTAACCATCATGTCCCACATAATGGGGGAGGGGGATGAGGGATAAGAAAGAAGCCCTTGTGAAGTTCACAGTCCAGAGGCACAGACTCATTAGAAGACTGAGACCTACTGTAAGACTATAGAATGCCTCCCCTCCTTCTATACCCTACCACCACATTGCTAAAGGCCTATTCAACACAGTCCATTTTACCCAGTACATCATGTGTGGCTATCAAGAAAAAATTACAAGGAATATTAAAAAGCAAAAAATACAGTTTGAAGACACAGAACAAGCATCAGAACCAGATTCAGATACGGCAAGAATGTTGGAATTATGAGACCAGGAATATAAAACGATAAAGATTAATATGACAAAAACTCTAATGGATAAACTAGACAGCATGCAAGAACAGATGGGCAATGTAAGCAGAGAGGGAAGTTCTAAAAATGAATCAAAAAGAAATGCTGGAGGTCAAAAACATTGTAACAAAAATGATGAATGCCTTTGATAGGTTCATTAGTAGACCGACATGGCTCAAGAAAGAATCTCTGAGCTTGAGGATATCTCAATAGAAACCCCCAAAATTAAAAATCAAGGAGAATAAAGACTGAAAAATACATAACAGGATATCCAAGAAATATGGGACAACTATAAAAGGTGTAACATCATAACGGAAATACCAGAGGAGAAGTAAGAGAGAGGAACCGACAAAATATCTGAAGTAATAATGACTGAGAATTTCCCCATACTGATGCTAGATACCAAACCACAGATTCAGGAAGCTCAGAGAACACCAAGCAGGATAAGTGCCAAGAAAACTACATGTAAGTATATCATTTTTAAACTACAGAGAATCAAAGATAAGGAAAATATCCCAAAAAAGCCAGAGGAAAAAAACACTTTACCTATAAAAGAACAAATATAAAAATTACATCTGACTTCTCAGAAACCATTCAAGCAAGAAGAGAATAGAGTGAAATGTTTAAAGTGTTGAGAGAAAAAAACAAACACCTAGAATCTGTACCAGCACCACTGACTAAATATCTGGGAGATGCAAATTAAAATTAAAACACATTCTACTATGTATACATCAGAAGGACTAAAATTTTAAAATATATAAAAACTGTTTATATAAAAGGCTGGTGAGGATGTGGAACACCTGGAACATTCATATGCTTTTGAAAACACTATAGCTTGGTAAAACCACTTGGGAAAAATATGTGGAAATTCCTTTCAAATTCAACGTATTCATACCTCCAATGCAGCATTTTCATCCCAGTTTATATAGGTTTATAGAACTGCAATTGTCTGTAGTTGCATTCTTTGTAATAATTGCAAAGTAGAAATAACCCAAATGGACATTAACAGCTAAAAAAATAAATGTTTTCATGTAAACATACCGGTAATTCTATATAGCAATGAAAGAGAATGAACCATTGTCATATGCAACAACATGGTTGAAACTCATAAAATTGAGCAAAAGAAGCCAGGCATGAAAGAGTGTGTACCACGTGATTTTATTTATTTAACTTTTTAAAAAGACAGGAAAAAATAAACTACAGTGTTAAAATTCATAATACTGGTTCCCTTTGGGGAGGTAGTTACTCAGAGGCGGCCTGAAGGAGATATCTGGGTGTTAGTAATGTTCTATTTCTTGATATGGGCGGTAGTTACACAGATGTATGCATTTGTGAAATTTTAAGATTTGTGTGCTTTATTATGCATGTGTTGTACAGTATTTTAAAATTAAAAAATAAGAATACAGATGATTTGAGCAATACAAATAAAAAGCTTGAGCTAATGTGTATTTGTGACACCATGTCCAATAATCGTAGAATATACATTTTTAAAAAGCACATATAATAGACAACCTAAAAAATGGTCCTATGGAGAGGTTTGTGAAGCAAGGCAATGAGGCCTTCTGTCAACAACCAGCAGTAAGTTGCCGGGCACACAACTGAGCTACTTTGGAAGAGGTTCTTCAGCCTCAATCCAGTCTTTAGATCACTGTAACCTCAGCCAACAACTTGCCTGTAACCTTTAGTGAAAAACCTAGAAATTTTATATGTATGTTTAACTTAATGAGATCCAAAATCAACCTTTATTCTTTCTCCTTCTAATCAATACAAAGAAAATATAATAGTATGCTTTAACTCTCATCAGCCTCTCCCAATTTGTCTGGTGTTTTAGTTCTGGCTTGTTTAATTTTAACTCAACAATTTGAACTACACTATTATTATTTTATATAGTCAATATTTTTCTAAACTCACCCATATGTTTACATTTAATCCCTTCTTGCATCTAAGTCCTTAGGATGGTTGGCAAATGGTAGTTTTCTACTTCTATTATTTCTTCCACATTTATGAGTTAGCATGGAAGAATGCCCCCGCTTCTTTCATTCATGCACCATTCGTTCATTATATCAATGTCGACTCATGATTCTTATTTGTTCAATAGATTATAATATCATTATTTATTTTGATGTATAAATTATACCAGATTTGGCCAGAGATAGCCCCTTCAAGATGACTTCTATTACCTTTACATGTATCCCCATAATTCTTTGAGTGCTTCTTCGTATTTTGGCACAAAAAGAAGTTTCAGGCCCAGGGTTTTTTTTCTTTTTTCTTTTCATGTCCCAGCTATGTAATTGGACAGGACTCACCATGGAATCCAGATTACTTTTGAGTCTGACTGAGTGTTAGTAACTCCTTTGACATATTCCTAAGTCCAGGTATGCTTGGGTTTGTTTCTTGGTCTTTTTCTGTTTGACTACTCTTCACAATTACTACACTGACTTAAAGACTATAAATTTATAACTGGTTTATACCACAGATATTAAAGTGATATTATTTGCCAGGCATTGTTATAGAAACAAGAGATACCGCAATGGAAAAAAAGGACAATATTCAGTTAGGAAACATTTTTTATTTGTAGAAGAGACATGAAAATAATATAAAATATAGGTATAACAGATGGTGATAATTCTGCCTTATAAGAGTAGCTCTTAATCCTTGTTCTCTTTTCTGAACTATCCAGGCTACTTCTGAACCCACCCTATTCTATGCAAATTTTAGAATCAGTTTTCAAGCTTGATAAACATTCTGAAGGAATTTCTTTAGAGTTTCTTTAACTACACTCATTAACTTTTAGAGAATTAACAACTTGATGATAGCCAGCCTTCATTTATATATCAATATATATAGGTAGATTATTTAAAAGAAGTATTGTTTCTCAGTCATTAGTGAACCACATTTGAATTATTTTATAATAAATTGTTTTGCCGAAAGCCTGTTGTGGTATAATTTATAACTTTCTAAATTATTAATATATGTGTAGTCGTCTCACACACAAACAAAAATTCTGTCTTGCTCAGTGATTGCAAAGTAAGTATTTTATAGCATATGTTTAAATAATGAGATAGGTAACAGAGAAGTTGAGATATTGATGGGAAGAATTAAAAACAGGAGAAATAAGAAAGTATCAGCAGGAGAATGAATTAACTCCAGCAGTCTATGTGTAGGATAAAAATTTAGTAATCTTCATGTAGAATAGCAGAGAATCTTTGAGGCAGTTATATGTGAAATACTAAGGACAAAGGAATGAAAAGTATTAAATTTCAATTATTTTTGGCATGTATAATGAATTGAATGTTCGGTGTCTTCGAGAGTAATTTCAATGTAATTTGCTTTCAAAATAAAATTTTATTTTAGATAATTTTACATTTAAAAAATAGTTATGAAGATAGTACAGATGTACTTCACATCCAGTTTCCCTTCTTGTTAACATCTTATATTACTATGGTACATTTGTCTCACCTAATTAATGTTTACAGTATTATTAACTATATAAACTCCAAACTAAATTCAAGTTTCATTGGTTTCTTGGTAATGTCTATTTTCTGTTCTAGGATCCCACCTAGGACTACTAGACAATTTATTTTAAATTAATCTGTTGCTATTGCTGGACTCTTAGCTCTTTTAATAAAACACTACCCTGAGGCCGACTTCTATGCACGAGCAAACCAGTCAGGCTTTATGTGTATTATACTAGGACATGATGATTGAATCCTCTTTGTGATTTTCCTGCTTTACGGTCCATCTAAAAACTATTACATTTAGACTTTATTTTTCTTTCTAGAAGAAAATAAATTTGTTTAAAGGTGTTAAGATGATCACCTAAAACTACTGAATATAAACAACTAAATCTAAGTCAAAAAATACAACATGGCAAGACGGGAATAAAGACACAGACCTACTAGAGAATGGACTTGAGGATATGGGGAGGGGGAGGGGTGAGATGTGACAGGGTGAGAGTGTCATGGACATATATACACTACCAAATGTAAAATAGATAGCTAGTGGGAAGCAGCCGCATAGCACAGGGAGATCAGCTCGGTGCTTTGTGACCACCTAGAGGGGTGGGATAGGGAGGGTGGGAGGGAGGGAGATGCAAGAGGGAAGAGATATGGGAACATATGTATATGTATAACTGATTCACTTTGTTATAAAGCAGAAACTAACACACCATTGTAAAGCAATTATACTCCAATAAAGATGTTTAAAAAAAAAAAATACAACAGGAAAGACACTTCCATTGACTCTGAAGCTACTGTGTTTGCTTTCATCCAGGGCCTTGGAAAAATCTCTAAGAATGGGTATAACTTCTGCTGCTTTCAGGCTTTTGGTGAATAATGTGAGATGCTCAAGGATAAAAAAATAGCATGGTCTGAGAACTAAAACTAAGAATCAGAAAAATCTGAAAACTGCCTTGGCACAGTGAATCGTGACTCATCTATATGCCTGTATGCAGCAGTGGGGAGCTAGAAGTACTAGTCCTGACACTCGCGATATATTAAACAGCCCTCAGCAAAACAGACTGGCTGAACTGCTCAATTAGTTTTTCAACATGGATCCAATTCACCTGTGGTCGTGTAGCCAGAGCCTAGGAAAACATTTCCCTGTAGATGGATATTCAAGGTAATAGAATATTTTTTAAAATTTTTAAATGTTTCCATTAAAATTGCCTTTCAAAATTCTTCAGATATTTTATTAATTTTGATTTTAACAACATATTTTGGAATATAACAGAAAGTACGCTACGTGGGTATTAAAATGTTTGGTGAGACCTAAGATTTATTCTGTTCACTCATTCAAATATATATTGAGCTCTTAATATGTGCTAGCCACTGTACTAAGCCTTGGAGATAAAACGGATGAATTGCCACAAGAAAAAAAAGACAGGGTATCTGCCCTCACGGAGCACGTTTTCTGGTGAGAGCAAGTCTTTGGTCAAATAGACAGATACAGATAGCCTCTCTCTATCTGTGAAAAGCATCAAAGAACTTTGAGAGGGCATGTTTGTCCTTCTTGATTTAAATCCAAGTAATTACAATTACATTGCATTCATTTAAAAAATTCCTTTATTGATTCCTTTCCCTCCTTCTCTTTCCCAGGGGTCACTGACTTCTGTTTGGGGATCTGTGTGGTTCTAAAGAAAACATGTGACTCTATATGAATATGCCTAAGTATTTGGTTTCCACGGCTACAGTGTTTGGTTAGAGATAGTCAAGTGACTTAGACTGGTCCAATCAAAGTTTTATCCAAGGATTTTGCTGGCAATGCTGAGAAAAAGCTGTTCCCTCCCAAATCCCTCTCTCTCTCTGCATTTTTGAAGAGCATGTGTTTTCAGTGTATAAAATTCTGTTAATAGCAAGAGGTGGTTGATGGATTAATAGTCCAAATATAGTATTTTTAGGATATGTGCCTGAACTAAAAGATGGTTTATATGTATATTTCATCTTATGTCCAGTATGTTTAGCAAATATGAATGTTTCTGCTGTCAAATGAAAAGCAGGGACTTTTGTACTCTATCACTGCTCATGAAGATTTTAGAATCCTTTTGACATTTTCCATTTAATTCCAAAATACTATATTCCGAATGAATTACAGTAAGAAGACAGTTTTAAAAACTAAAAACATAAGTAGATTCTCAATTACACATTACTGAATTTTTAGTTAACTTCCATGATAAGGAAGGATGGTTTGCATTATTTATAACCATTCATAAACAACACTAAAAGCCTTGTGGGCATTTCTAATTTTTAAGGTATGCGCTGTACATGGATGACTTACCACCCCAAGCATAGATTGGTTAAAAATGTTTTGTACATGGTGCCCATTTGAAGGCTGTATTTCTAGAATTTTCCTAGGTGAACTTAATTAGATCAATAGAGATACTATAATGCTAGGCATTATATAATGTTATCAGCCAAATAAACAGCATGACTAAAATACTACAGATGTGAGAGTGGACCAAACCAGGATAATGCAGAGCTGTGGAAAATAAATAACTAGTATGAGTATAGTGACTTCAAAAATTTAGAGTTTTTATAATTATTTTTTTTTAAATTGTAGATTTATTTAATACTGTTTCCTATCAACAGTTCTTTTTCTTTTTAACATCTTTATTGGAGTATAATTGCTTTACAATGGTGTGTTAGTTTCTGCTTTATAACAAAGTGAATCAGCTATACATATACATATATCCACATATCTCCTCCCTCTTGCGTCTCCCTCCCATCCTCCCTATCCCACCCCTCTAGGTGGTCACAAAGCACGAAGTGAGAGAGTGGCATGGACATATATACACTACCAAATGTAAAATAGATAGCTAGTGGGAAGCAGCTGCATAGCACAGGGAGATCAGCTCGGTGCTTTGTGACCACCTATCAATAGTTCTTAATTGTATCCATCTTAGACTGTATACTATCAGTCTGTAAAATGACAAATTACGTTTTATTTCTTCAACTTTATTTTGAAGAAGTTGAAATGATGTAAATGAGAAAATTAAATATATTAGGAGCATATTTAAAATACTGGGAAATTTATGCCCTGAAATATTCAGAATTTGATATAAAAAGAAAAACTGAAAGGACTTCTGATAAATAACCCAGGGATTTATACAGACGCAAACTAAGTTCTCTATTCAGTTTTTGGTATACCAACATTGCTTTAACCTCCTTATATATTATGTATTTACCACAAATCTCAGGAGCTCAAGCACTTCAAAAATGTTTGTAAATAATTTTAAATCTGTGTTTGAAAGCAACCAATCAGCATATGATCACAGAAATCATGTACTTTAATTAATGCATTTCTTACTCTCAAAAATAAAAAAAGTGACTTTAACAGACTGATGTCTTGGCAGTGTCCCTTGAGTTTTATAGAAACACTTGTTTGTCTCACAAGGTGAGCTGAGGAGTGGATGTAGGGTCTACTAAGGTCAAAAACGAGAATTGCCACACTGAACAAATACAGCATCTGAATGCATTACTTTGAGGTTAACTTTTTCCTAAATTCTCTCAAGACTACTCATGGCAGACTTGTTTTCTTCATCATGTGACCTCGGTCACTATCCCAGAAGGCTTACTTCACCTACACTCTGTTCAATTTTCATTCCCTTTTGCCAGTCCTGTTTCCAATTCTCTCTGCAGGCTGGCCATCTATTTCTTTCCACTGTGTACTTAGGTGGTATGAGTTGGCTGCAGCTGAAGGGACATCTCCGACATTATTAATGTTGTTGAAAAAGTTCTTTCTACCAATTACGTTAAAGGAGAGCTGGATCTTCCCCACCACACATCCTGCATTCCTCAAAACCCTAAGCCAATGACAGGTATTCTCTTTCCTTCCACCTCACTTTCTACTTGCCAAATCCAAGAGAAAAGCTCAAGTCAACACCTGCCTTGTTTCTACCAGTTGCTCTCAGATCATTGCCATTTGTTCCAATTCAGAAGCGACGTTGACAAATGCAAATCGCCTTCCTCTAATCCTGCGCTTGCCCTGCGAAATTCTGCTGCAGAAAGTTGAGGAACCATGTGAATGTTCTTCTACCACAGCCTCAAAGAGCAGGACAGGTATTCTGGGCACTCGTGGTTCTCACTTGCTGGGGCCCTCCTGCTGCTATAGAACACTTGTCCCTTCTCGGTTCTGACCAGATGGTATAACTAGATGACCTAACTTTCTAAGGCATTCAGAGGCATTTGGCAACTCTCCTCTTAGCCCTGAAACAAATGTTTTTACCTTCACTTTCCTGCTTTTCCTCCAGTCTCAGAAGAGAATGAGTATTTATTTTTTAAGCTCAACTATGTTACTTATGCTCACAATCATTTGCCTCCTTTTCCTTCAAAAATGTTTTAAAAACTATCATATTCCTTGGTGAGAGGCCCGCGCACAGCGATGAAGAGTGGCCCCCGCTTGCCACAACTGGGGAAAGCCCTCACACAGAAATGAAGACCCAACACAGCCATAAAAATAAATAAAAAATAAATAAATTAAAAAAAAAAAAACTTGCTTCCTTTAAAAAAAAAAACAACTATCAAATTCTTGTTTTGTATTACTCCTCAACCTAAAAATAGTCCCAAATTATCTTCTTAAAAATGAATAACTTTTTTCCATGTCTTTCTGTCTGTTCAAGGAATAATATCTTTGGGGAAAAAAAAAGACTTCACATTCATTGCCTTAATGCCCACACTTTCCTCATGCTTTTAAAATAGGATTTCTATTTCCTGTTAAAACTACCTCTTGATAGTCATCAGTGACCACAAAATCATTAAATCCACCAGCCACCTTTTGCTTTCACGCTTCATTACCTTTCTTTAACAGCTAACATTTTTTCAGCACCCCGGTGTTTGCAATGTCTTATTCTGCCCCAATTCACTCATTCAACAATATTTTCTGAGACCTAGCATGGAGCTGACCCTGTACAGGTGCTTAGGGACAGAGAGTAAACAAAACAGACAAAAACTTGTCTTCATGGAGCAGACATTACAAGTTATATATTGATATATTAGACTATAAGTGGTAAGGACTACGTAGAAAAATAAAGCAAGGAAAGAGAGAGTGAGGGACAAATGGATTTGCAGTCTAGAATCTTCTTAACTCTGGTTAGGAAAACCTCACTGCAAAGGTGCCATCGAGCAAAGGTTTAAAGGAAGTGAGGGGTGAGCCACGTGGGAATCTGGGAAAAGAGGCTTCCAAGGAAGGCAAAAGCCAGTGCCAGATCCTGAGACAAGAACACAGAGGCAACTGTGGCTGATGCAGAGTGAGCTAGGGAGAGGGAAGCATGACAAGAGGTCAGAAATAAATCGGGGTGGTGCAGATCGTTTATTAGGGGTGGGAACAGTTCGTGCCAGTGGTTAACTGGCTACAATTTCTACTTTCTCTTTTTGTTTGTTTGTTTTACATCCTACCTAGCCATATCAGAGATACTAGCACCAGACACCTGGTGCCCAGATCCTCGGAGGTGTGGGTTCAGAGTCCCTCGTAAGAGTTCCTAGGTACCAGCATCACCGGACGGCAGCTTTCCTGAGAGTTGTGGGTCTCAGCCACAGGGGAAGCCTGCTGCAAGCTTCCAGAGTCTAATGACCACTTGTTCCCTTTTGTTCCATGAGACCCGGAGATGAAGGCTGACCCTTGAAATTACTCTCTCTGTGTTACCTCAGTTTTTGTTGTTGTTGTTTGTTTGTTTGCCTTTGTAGTCCTTCAGTACCGGTTTAACTAATTTCCTGTATTAAATTCTCTCCGTTAAAATAGCCGGTGTAATCACTGCTTTTTCCTGACTAGACCCTGACTAATACGTTTCTTTATTTTCCTTCTAACTGTAAACATTCAGCTGAAAACACTTCATAGACCTTTGTTCCTATTGAATCTTCAGGAGGTTCTTCTGTTTTATATATATTTACTCAAAAACTCACTTCAAACCAACTAAACAAGGATCTGAGAGCCTGCAATGTTCAAGACATTGTACCAGACACCCTATGGGGTATATAATATTAGTAGTGGAGAAGTGGTGTTCTCTCTTGATAGACAGATAGGTAGATAGATAGATAGAAAGGTAGATAGGTGTAGATACATACATACAGTATAGATATAGAGAGATATCTGAGCTAAGCAATAACAGAGGACCTCCCATGTAGTATAAGCTCTTGTATTCTACTTTGTCAAACAAGAAAATATTTATATGATTTCAACAATTGGTAAATTTTATTAAACACCATTCTTGGTATGTTTGTCTTATTTCATCATAAGATTGACATAATGTAATCTTTTTACTCATGATACATGGATAGTTCAATTCTCTCATTCATAAACTGGCATAGCAAAATCTTTATATTAAACTGGAACGTTTATAACCATCCTCTTCATGTAAATGTGTTTTAGAACCCACAGGTTTCTCTATCTCCTTCCTCCGTGCCTTCCTTGTTGACCAGGCTGTTCGGGGACTGAGGAGGGGAGAAAGGAAGGAGAGTAGGTAGGAGATTGATACCTTGTGTAAATAAAGCAACAGCAGTTTAAAAATTGGATGAGGGAAATTTGCAGGCCCAGAAGGAAAAAAAGAGAGGAGGCTAAAACTGAGGAATCAGCAACATTGTAAAGAAGAAACATTGGCACTAGTTAGAAGCCTGGAAAATCAAATACCAGTTTAAAGGCAGTTGGTACATAAGGCCTCTTAGGAAGTAAAGAAGACACATTTCACACCGTTTGTTTGAGATGTATTCTCAAGCTGCTAGATTTCAATGAACTGAAAGATACATTATTTGTGGAATATGTTTAAGAATTCCTAAGGGTGCTAGATCAACAGGAACTGGCATAATTTATTGTATTCCAGCTGACAGAGTGAAGAATAAAGACAATTCTGTGTAAGGGTCATATGAAAAAGGAAGTCAAGTGTAAAAGAAATCAGATCTTATTTTTTCCTGATCTCTAGCCAAACATTCAGTTAAGAGGTGAACTTTTCTTCCAGCAAAGAAATGTTGCTTGCCAGGAATGTGGAGGTAAGCTATCTTATTCCAGGCCAAACTGGGAATGAATTATGAAAGCGAAACTTATACCTTTTGGGAAACCAGATCAACTTAAGATCTGATGCAAAATGAATTGAATTCAGGAAGATCTGGATTCTAACTTAATCTCAGAGGGAATTCAAGGACTTTGTGGTTTCCTCCTTTTTTTCTGGAATCAAGTTTTATAGATCTTATATTTGTAGTAAAAAATATGTTTTCTGAAGTTGCTATAAGGTTTTGTGGAGCTTTTAAACCGTTATTTCATTTAAACAGCAGCAGGTGGTGCATTTAATTTATGACAGTTCTGTGTATCATGTGGGGCAATATTGTTCTTTAAATGTTTCTGTAGCATTACCAACAATTCCTTTGGCATTCCAATTGACCGTGTCCTTGGGGGAAAATCATCAATGGTTAAAATCAAACACAACGGTGCTTTTCTTTGATGCTAGTAGTAAAAATGATAGAAATAGTATATTCATAATTAGCATGTATAACTATTTAAGGATATTTTATTATTTTTAAAATAAATGAATAAAGGACAATGTTCTAAGAAGAAAATAATAATCACTGTCATTTAACAGGCTTGTAATAGGCATTCATTTGTGATTGGCCAGTATTGGATTCTCTTAAAGCAAGTCAAGCATTTCTGGTAAAAGAGTATAATTTAATGTACGCAATGTATTTGTAAGCTATTGAAAAAGACATTAAAAATTTTACAGAAGAATTTATAGAAATAAATAATGTAGAGTGTTAATTGACTAATGTAATATGTGAAAAATAATGATTACTTCCTTTCCCCACATTTTATGAGGTGAGGATGCTAATATCAGTTCATTGTTAGACTACTTTTTATGAAATTGTTACACTATGTTTTATAAAATTATTGTCTAAATTTAGGTTTCAATAAGATGGAATGGGTGTTAGCTTATAAACCAGTCTTCTTTAGGATGAGTTTTAGATTAAGTTTTCAGTGTACAAAGTTTGTATCTGTATGGCAGAAGACAGAAATTCTGTGTACTTTTCTCAAGGTCATGTGCTAATCAGCAATTTCGAAGTGCTTTTTGTGGAAAATACGGATGAAATGCCATTAGGACTGTTTCTTTTTTTTATTTTATAGATTTCTAAATGATTCTTATTTGATTTTTTAGTCATTCATACATGTTTGTAAATCACCATGTTCAAAGCAATGTGACAAGAAACAGAACTGTTTCTTGATCTCAAGAAGAATATTTTGTTGTAGTAGAAGTTTGTTTAAAAATATTACACTGTTAAAAACCACAATGGCATCATGCCTTGAGTCCAGAAAGGGAAAATAAAAGCTGGATCAGGGCTTCCCTGGTGGTGCAGTGGTTGAGAATCTGCTTGCCAATGCAGGGGGACACGGGTTCAAGCCCTGGTCTGGGAAGATCCCACATGCCGCGGAGCAACTGGGCCCGTGAGCCACAACTACTGAGCCTGCGCGTCTGGAGCCTGTGCTCCGCAACAAGAGAGGCCGCGATAGTGAGAGGCCCGCGCACCGCGATGAAAAGTGGCCCCCGCTTGCCGCAACTAGAGAAAGCCCTCGCACAGAAACGAAGACCCAACACAGCCAAAAATAAATATAAAAATAAATTAAAAAAAAAAAAAAAAGACCTAAAGAAGAAATACAAAAAAAAAAAAAAAAGCTGGATCAATTCACAAGTTTTCTTCCACTGGGTATTTTGCAAGCTTATGTTGGTTTTTCTGGTTGGAGAGTTCATGATATTAGAAGTGACAGTTTGCATAGGAAGGTAGCAAGAAACTGATTCTCCTGTTAGGAGACATTATGACAGAAATAGAAACCATTCAGCAATATTTTGTCAAAAATACATGTACAATGTGTTGGTAGACAGAAATACATTGAGAATTAAATTTATTACAGTCAATAACTAGTATGTATGAAAGCATTCTAATAAAAAGAGAAAAGTGATTAGTGGCAAAAAAAAAAAAAAAAGCAAATTAACTAGTATAGGAATTCAGATACCAACAAAGATTTGCCTGTGCGAAACAAGAAAGGGATGGCAACTGAGGAGTGTGGTTGGTAGACAGCATCTAAGATCGCTCCCAGTGATCCCTGACTCCTAATATTCATATCCTTTTGTTATCCTTTCCCTTGGGGAGATCCTCTACTAATGCGTAGAGTACTACAAAGGTGATTGATGTCACTTCTGAGATTACATTACAAAATTATACTGGCTTCCATCTTTCTTGGTCTCTGTTGCTCTCTCGCTTGTGCTGGTGATCAAGCCCCCATATTGGGAGCTGCTCTATGCGGTGGCAAATAATTTGAGGGCAGCTTGTAATCAAGAGCCAGTGACAACCTCAGTCAGTAGTCCACAGTGGACTGAATCCCAACAACCACGTAAGTGAGTCTGGAAGTGGATTCTCTTCCCATCAAGCCTTAAGATAACTGCAGCCCTGATTGACACCTTGATTGCAGCTTAGTGAAAGACAGTGAGACAGAGGCATCCAGCTAAATTATACTTAGACTCCTGATACAAAGAAATTATGACATAATGAATGTTTTGTTTTAAACTGCTAAGTTTTAGAGTAATTTGTCACACAACCATAATTAACTACTACTACAAGGAGAGCCATGAAAGAGAAGAAAATTTCAGGTAATGGACTTAGAAGAAAGGACTAACCTAAGAAATGCACAGAGCTAGGAAATGTCATGGAGTGTTTGAGGAAGAGCAATTATTTGAGTTTTCTGGAGTATAACGCGCATGAAGATTTTGTAGAGGTTAGAATTTAAAACAATATACTGAAGTCTTAACATAGATGGTCTGGAAAGTCAAGTTTAGGATTTATATTTTATTTAGTTAAATTAGGTACATGACGTGAGCAAAGTAGTACTTTTTCGTTTTGTTGAGTGTAATGTATAAGATGAATGGAAAGAAAAAGACATAAAATGTACTACTGGAAGATTATATAATAGTAATAGTACAGGAGGAAAATGAGTAAATGTGATGGAACAAAGATGTGAAAGATTAAGGTAAAGAAAGAATTGACAGGATTTTTTTTCTTTTTAGCAACTGACTTTATTTGAGAGTCGAGGAGAGAGAAGATGTGTATAAGGAGTTAATCTTGGAATACTGGGAAAATAGTAAAACAATATGAGAAATATTGAATTCAAGAGGAGAAGCATAATTAGGAATGGAAAAGACAAGTCTTGTTTTTTGACCTTTCAAGGCAAGATATCAATAAAACATTGTGGTGACAAATAAAAGCTACTGGTGAACATTTTAGGATACAATTTGCACATGCGTTATATTTCAAGATGTGTGAAATGATCGAAGTTAGAGTCTAGACAGAACCTTGGGAAAGGTCCACATTTAGGACCTGAATGAAGATGTATAAAGAACCAGAGAAAACAGGGCATTAGCAGAAGAAAGTGGTTGGTATGAATATAGATGCAGGTAAGCTCTTATACAAATAGGAGATAAAAAGCCAGTGTTTTAGGCCAAAAACTGTAATCAAACTTACTTCTCAGCCATTCAAAAAGAAAATTCACAAAAGCTGCTATATAGTCCCTACATTTTGACATAGAATTTGCATGTAAGTGATACCTAATTTTCATCTTGCTTTCCAAAACAAACCAATTATAAATGAACCTAAGTAATTGAACTGAGTTACTTGCTACATGGCATTTTCAAAAAGAATTATCTTTGCAAGACAATTACATAGATTTTAGAGTCCTTCTTTGTGATAAATAGATTAAAATGTTGGCTGTGGATTTATTCACTTACTTAAATCTGCATCTCCCACCTTCCATATGCAAAGCATAATTCTAGCTGTTGAGAGCATAACAATAAATAAAATAATTATCATTCTTACCTACATTTTAAGATGTCACTTCGAGGCTTATAGAATTATGATACTTCCATAAAAGGGAATGCTTAAGTGTATATTAACTTGTGAAGAAGACCATGGGGTTAGCTGTAGCAAATATATCAGGGCTTACTACCATATAAAAGCCACTTTAATGTAGTATTTTGTGGGAAAAAAAGTCAGTGGGTTGTTTTCAATCCATTTTGGCATTATCCACTTGACAGATGTTCCTCTGAGCTGTCAGCACTTCCTATTCCACTGTTTTCTTCACTCATTGCTGGTTTTGGCCTTTAACTCATGTTTCTCTTGGTACCATGGTGCCACATCCCACTTATGGGATGTGGCCTCAATGTTGGTCCAACTCTCTTCTCTCCCATTCCACACCAGGCAGTCCACAGGATACAGGAATGTTCGTTAAGCAGTACATTTCTACACATGTGACTTACTAAGTCAAGAATTGTATGACAACGGTAGTTGTAGTGAGGTAGGAGGTTAGTCAGAGATGGAGGGCTGATCTGAGCAGGCCAAGTCAGGGTAGCCTTTAGCACTGAAAATTTAAGAACTGTCTGGGTTTGTTATTGACACTCTTAGTACATGCAAGCAATTGAAGTATGATGGTAGCACTCCAAGTGTTAATACCAGTTAAGATCTTCCCATCAATATAAAAGCAAAACAAAATCTGAGATATTTAGTTGTTTAGTGATATAACCAATCATTTAAAACAATATGTAGCACAAGTGAATAATAAATATTGTTGAATAAATGTACGGGTATGTAGGGTATAGTTATGTTCAATTTTTCTGAAAGTCTATGCATATCACTGTTAGTTCTTTTTGTCAAACACACACATACCCATACACAAAACCTACAGACATACCTTAATTTTCAGAGATACCACAGAAACTTGTAAGAAGAAAGAGAAATATTTTCCTGTCCTATATTTTAAAAGACTATTTCTTTTTATGATGCATTCCATATTTGTATTATGCAACACAATAGTACTTTTTTTTCTAATGAAATTTTACACAAAAATTCATCTCTCTTAAAAGTTAACTCCGGAAAAAAGCAAGTATTTTGTTGGGCTCAAGGTAAGTGTGTTTTTTTTCAGAATGTACCTGCCCAGAGTTATGAATTTTACCCCTGCTCAAGAGTGTTTTATAATCTTCTCAACAGAGTTTTCAATTTTTATCTGACTTGAAAGGAACAGATAAGACATTAAATAATTGCTAAAGACTGAATGTCTGTGCCCAACTCCACCGCAAATTCCGATGTTGAAGCCTTAATCCCCAATGTGATGGTATTGCAAGGTGGGGCCTTTGGAGATAACTAGGTTTAGATGAGGTGATGAGAGTGGAGCCCCCATAAGGGGATTAGTGCCTTTATAAAGAGGAAGGGCCCAGTGCTCTTTCTTTCTCTCTGCCATGTGAGGACACAGCCAGGAAGAGGGCCCTCACCAGATATGGAATCTGCCTGTACCTTGATCTTGGACCTACCAGCCTCCAGAATTATGAGAAATAAATGTTGATTGTTTAAGCCACCCCATATATGGTATTTTTTTTAGAAGCCCAAGCTCACAAATGCAATAGTATAGATACTCTATTTACTTAAATATATCTTCACATTATTGTTGCTTGGATGATACATAAGTACATGTTTATGCTATCCTAGATTATATATTTGGGAAAAGAGGCAAATGGAATTATGCTTTTTAGAATATACGTCTTCCTTTTATGAAGGTCAGTGCATCTATATATTTGTGATGATCAAGTAGCTTTTCTATGGAACTTGGTGATATTTAAAAATTCCATTACTGTCTTAAACAAAATATAACACTCTCCAAATAATAACAATATTATAAATGTTTGAATGAGCAGAACTAAGTGATATTTAGAGTAACTAATAATAATTTATATAATATTTTGTGTTTATTGGTTTAGAATATCTTATAAGAACTTGAAGACATAAGACTGAGAGTATCTGAAAGATGTTAATCAACATCCCCAAGAATTAATATTTCTTTCATTTTTATGGGAATTCTTCAAGACTCTCACATGACAATATAGTTGAATAGCAAGGAAAAAATCTTATTAAACTAGTTATTTTTTTTAGTTACAGAAAATGCAAATTCACATTTCTAAAATAATCTGCGGAAAAAGATGAGACAATATTATCAATGCCAACTATCCAAGTACAGTATTGCTTGTCCCATGAATTTATAGTGTAAACAACTGGCTTTGATTTTAATTTGAAATATAGGTTAATTTACACTTCCTTATATTAGACCATATGAGCTTAGGGGCTCTATAAAATATAAAGAACACAATCACTGCTCTTAGTAAACTTATGTACTGAAATTGTTTAGTGTGCTTTGTTTTTGCTGAATCCTCTTAATTTGTGTTGTGATCTCTGTTGTCTGGTTAACTTGTTTCATTAGAAAAGTGATACCTGAGAATAGGTCCTAAGTTGTTTCCACATATGGACGGATTGATTTGCTTTATTCAATTCTATAGCTCTAAACCACAACTCACCCATGGTCAGCAATGTCAACAGTTAACCAATCAACTAACAGAGCCTTACTGAAAGCCTTCTACCATGTGTTCAAAATTGAGGAAGCTTCTGTAGATCTGAACACAATACACTTAATGGATCCACACTAGGAGAAACAAAGAAGGCAAGGAGTAGAGCAAAAGAGTAGATTTAGCAAGATTAGTACTTCCCCAGTACAACTGGGGGAAAAAATCAAGTCAATGAGCCAGAAGTTCCATTTCTATTAAATGACAGATCATTATCTTTTATAGGTAATTCTACCTAAGTGGTAAACATATGAACTTCATAATGATCAACATTAAGTGAAGCAGAGCATTGGAAAACTTCCAGCGAAGTGGGAAATTGGGAAGGAACGGCAGCACACTTTGGACTACTTTGGTTCAATTAGGAAATTTTCCTTTTGCATCCCCACTTTGTTTCTTCCACATATCAGTAAAACCTGCTGCAGAGTTATAATCTTGCACAGAGAACATGTCATTAATATTTATCCTTGCCGTTGCCATCTACTCTACATTTTTGAAAAAATTAAAAGTGATGATAGGAAAAAACCTAAGAGCTCCTCTCTCTCTCTCTTTCTCTGTGGCTCATAAGTAATCACCCTTCCCCATCTGAAACAAATTAACTCCTGGGGGGGAGATGTTCCTTGAGCTTTCACATAGCTGTTTCCAAGGGAACAGCTTTTTTTGTCCATATGTGTCCTGCAGTTCAGACAGTAGATTGCTTTGTATTATCAGACAGGAGTCTAGACTAGCCAGCTAATTTACATATACTTTAGAGTGTTAAAATCAAACTAAGAATCTCACTGTAATCTGTTTTGGACCACCATTTTTTTCAAAAAAAGCCTCAATCTACTGTAGGGGGTTGTAGAAAATGCTATGGGTGGAGTTTCAGAATATTATTTACTATGTTGGGTGTAATCATAAGATGGCTTCTCAAGAGGAACCTTCTCAATTCTGTGGAATATAACATCCTTCAGTCTTGTGGAGCCCTCTACTGGAAAGCTCTGTGTATCAGACTCAGAAAGAAGGTATTTGTTTTCCAAAATCCATCAGAGTGTGACTTATTATATTAATAAATATTATTTAACTCTTCTTATAAATTTACCTGTATTTCAATAATTTCAAGTTACTTCACCTAAACAGCTGTTCTTACTTGCTGTTGTTTCTTGTTTGGAGAAAACAGTGTTGTTAAAGACACTTGACCTAATTCCTCCATGTTGACATAAACCATCATTCTAATTTAGTCCCTTTAACTGGAAGAATTGAGTAAGCTCTCTTTGATTGTGAAGGCTTCAAAAAACAAGCAAACTTCAGACTCTTTATGTGTTTATTATGCTTTTAATTATTCTGCATTACACTTTAAAAAACCTTGTATCAATATCATTTTATAATATATGAAAAGGACAGAATAAGAAGAAAAGATAATAGTATCTTTAATTTGACATGATAAAACTTCAAGTGTTACAAGATCAGAATTGTATTGCCTTAGGCAAGAGAAATTACAGTATTCACCGTACAGAGAACAGTACCAAGGGAAAGTTCAAAATTCAGTGTAAAGTCACACAAAGAGTAATTTTCTGACTGAAAAATTTAAAAAGACATTTTATTTTAGAAAACATACCATTTGGGATAGGTTACCATAGGTTATCCCATATTAACTATGTAGTAAAAAGTTAACTGTAATGACATTTGATATGATAAAGATATTATATAATATTTAAATCATATCTATATAATAATATAGGGATGTGAATTAATATTCCTTTTAATTTACGGTTACTATTTTTCCAGTTAAAATTAGCCTAGGTACCTATTAGAAGTGTTGAAGAATACAGGGAGCATTCTATGAATGTATCATCATTATCAGAGGACAGATATTCTACCGACTTTGAGAGTATACTGTCTATATGAGTGCAAGTAGAGTCTGCCACTGGTAGGAGTAATGGGAGGATCTCACCACTCTAGGTTTAGTGAGAAACATTAAAGTAGGGTATTCATATAATTCATTGTCCAAACCAGGAAGCTTTTGAGAATAAAAGATAATACATTATGTCATGGCAATAGTACAAATCAAGCTTTCTTGGGTCACCTGAGACCTACAGTCACACAATATGTGACTCCATATATGTCTGTTGCATGAAGGCTTAGTCATTTGGGGCTAAGATGGCTATCCCTAAAAGATACTGCTGGAAATAATGATTGCCCTAGGTTTTACAATATTTTTCCACTTTCGTAGTAAATGCTTTATATTGAAGCCACATAGCTAGCTAGGGGCACTATATTTGAAATCTGTCGATACCAAAGACCTGCAATAATTCTTCTTACCGTTGTGTAGCACTGATGTTTACCCAAAGTATTCTTCATTAGTACTAAGAGAATAGTATATATTAAGAACATTCTTTTGAAGTCAGACAGAATAGGTCTGAATCCCACCTACATGACTTAATATTTGGCATTTAAGTGTAATTTTCTCCATGTGTGAAGTAGAGATATTGTAATATTTATGTCTACAGATTGCTATGAGGATTTAATGAGATAATATGTGTAAATGATAATAAAATGCTGGATATATCACAAGGGCTCCAAATATGAAAGCTATTATTATTTATTAATAGGAGTAACTTTTATTCATTTAGTGATTTTCAGTTTCCCAATAGTTTTTATATGCATGGTTTAATATTTTCCCTTATGACTCTGAAATTTATATTATTTATTTGTATTTTACAAATGAGGGCACTAATGTTCACAGAGAATATGTGATTTAACTAACCTGGGGTCATATGATAAGATGTAAAAGCCACTGGTTTCTATTTAAGGAAAGTAAGAGTGGAAAAAATAAGTAACTAATTAGGTTAGACATACAACTAGACTAGAATTCTTTCAAAGGTATTTGAGCATTTAAACTCATTTTTGGAGAAGGGATTATAGAAAAAAAAATTAAAAGAGGGTGAAGGTTCCTTAACCAATCCTGCCACCCACATACTTGGACTAGAATTAGGATTCTCCCAGCCCCCCTGAAATATGTAACACCCGCTCACTGACAGTTTCTATGAAACTTTTGAGAAAAGTCTGTGGCCTGCAGGTTTTGAGGTGCAGCTGTTGTGCCTCTTACACTGGTACTTAATTTTGTTGGGGAACATTATGACCAAATAAACCTGTGCCTGACACTGTTGCAACTTGTGCTAGTAGCCAAAATACAAGTACTTTCAGTCTTCTTTTCACTTCCATAAATGAGTTTTTAGATTTGTCATCATCTTCTCTCTCTTAACCTGCATCTTTCCATCATTATAACATAATGGTTAAGAGTATGCCCAGGTATCAGACTTTCTGGTTTGAAACAGTGGTTTTACCTCTTTCTACCTAATGAGCTTGGACAAGTTGCTTAACCCTTTGATGCCTCTATTCTCTTACCTGTAAAATAGGTGAAATAATATATATATATATATCTCCTGCAGGTTCTTGTGATGATTAAAAATGAGATTACATTACATATAAGATGCTTGGAAGTGGCTGGAACATAGGAAGGACCTAAAATATTTTCATTATTATTGATACTCTTTCCACCTTTCAATAATTTTCTGATATGATGCAATTACACCTGAGCCAAATATAATTCACTTCCATGACAAAGAAACCTCTGACTAGTCTAAACCTTCAGTCTCTTATTAAGGTCAAAACCAATACCCTCTGAAGAATTCTGTTTCCCCTATTATATCTTTATATGGAGATTGCTTATTGTCCAGAATTCTATATTTTGCAGGCTAGAAGAAAAGAGTGTTAGAATTCTACTTCTTTGCTCCAAAGACATTTTTCCACCCCACTCAAATAAAAACATCTTCTTTAGATTCATGCCATTATGCTATTCCACCTTTCACCTCAGTGCTGGTATCTAATGGCTTCATGGTCAGACACTGATAATTGCACCTGGCTTGAAGCCTTCTCTCACTCATAAATCCCACTATCGTCCTAGATGGCCTCAATATCTATGATGATCTATCCAATAACCTTGTATCACAATGTGTTGCCTTTCTTAATGCCAGTGACTTACATTTCAATTCTACTTTGGCCAGTCACACCCATGGCCATACCTTGGAACTGATCATCACTAGTAATAACCCATCATTCCTAAATACAATCTCTAATGTTCAACTCTCTAACATAGATTTACCTCCATCAAGCTCTTTCACATTTTCATGCTTACATTTCTTTTACTTTGACCTCTTGGAGATATTTAGTTCATGATTCTCCTCTCTTCTCCCTTCTCCATTTCTCCCTCTCTTTCTCTCTCTGTCTCTTTTCCTCAATCTCCTAAAACCCCATTACTTAAACCACTAGATTGCTAATATCTCATTGCCTTATCTATTAGTTCTTCTACACAAACTTAAAATTCTACAATACCCCCTGAAAACATTCTAACCCTGGATTAGTCTACTTGTTCAGGCTGTCTCTTATAGCCGACCTGCCAAGAATACAGATAATCATTTGGATTGGCACCGTGATAGACTCACGGTCTTTAGTCTCACCTGGAAACCTAGTGCTGTCTTACTGAAATTTCTTAAGACCCCATAGAGAGCCAGGTACCATTTCTCAAAACAGCCACTTCTAACCTTCTTTACTCTCATTAAAATTATTTTATATAACATTGCCACAATCACACTCAGCAAAAAATCTTGCCTCCTAACTCTATAACTAAATAGAGGCTATTTGGCAGGAATTCTTTCAATTCTTGTCCCTCCCCACTAACAAATTCCCTACATTGTAATATATTATTTGAGCAAGGGATGGGGTTTCAGATATTTACCTGCAGATATGTGTTCTTTGTTGCTGAAGTTTAATAACATGACTCTCACTGTTCCCCTGACCAGAGATGACTGTATCAGGATATCATCTCAAGTTGGGCTAATTAGATTATCTCTTCTGGGAATTTGATATTTGCTTTCAGAGGCAGTCATAGGCAGTCTTTGATGATTGTTTGAACTGCCTTATGTAAACTCAGGAGCCATATGCACATGGAAAAGCAGAGAAAGTGACACTGAGGCAAAGATTCCAAGGGAAGCAGAGATGCGTGACCCACAGCTCTGCCATGGAGAGAGTAATTTTGGATCCTGATGAGATTCTGGTTCTTGTTTCCAACCCTAGTAAGGTGGGTTTCCTGCTTTGAGGTCCCAACAGATACCTCTGAAGCTTATATCCCCTACCCCTTTTGATTAAACTAGTTCAAACGGGTTGCAGTAACTTGCAACCAAAAAAAATCCACTTAGGCAAGTGCTCACATCCAACCATTCTCCTCTCCAATTTCAATAGAATAATTTATCTTCTGTCGCTTCTCTTTTATGATATCTCCTTCTCTATATGTGCTCTGGATCCAATCTTCTGTTATGCTCTTGGTCATCAATACTCTTTCCTTTTATTCAGCCTCATTTTCCATCTCTTTCCACTTGCAATATAAACATCTTTACACCACTCCAACTTTGAAAAACAACAACACATCTTTCTTGAACTCTTGCTTCTCTCGGTCCTTGCTATATTACACTCAGCAGAAAACCTTTTTCCCTCCACTGCCAAACTTCTGAGAAAGACAGTCTAACCTCATAGTCTCCAATTATTCATCTCGTATTTACACCTCAGTCATTGCAATTTGTTTTTTGCTCTCAATGCCCTTCGTTGATAATTTTCAATTCTTAATTTTTTCTGGTATATCTCAGTATTTGACATACTTTAACTTCCCCTTATCTTTTAAAACCAGCTTTCCTTTGTTTCTGACATTTTATACTCTATACTATACACATTCTTCCTTATGAAACTGATTCTTACTCATCTTAATGACACACAGTTGTAAATGTAGAGCTGATACTTCTTCTAAACTCCAGTCCCATATACAAATACGCACACACACACATATATGTGGATTCCCATATGACACATATATATGCATACATATCTTTGGTACAAGCCAGAAATCTCAAAGTCATCCATGAGCTTAGGGTTACTAAAAATCTTCTTAATTGATCTCTCTGTCTTTACTATCATTCCTCCAAGCCAGGATTTAAACTGTTGGCAAATGATCTTTCCAAAATATATATTTAACCACCTGTGCCCAGGCCTGCGGCCAACAGTAGTGGGCTTAGGACAAGAGTGCAAATAGGGGCTCACATATAATATGTCTAAAAATTTAAAAGTTATACATGAATGTAACAAACTGTTAAATAAAATCAATTTTATCCTTCTACCTTAAAGAATATACTTTTATAACAAAAATATAATAATATAATGCAAAGCTATGTTTTATATAACTAATATTTGGCAGATTATCAGATAACTGAAAGAATCATTTATTACTACCTATGTCTAGATTTTCTGTTGTTGGGATGATAATATTTACATAAGTAATCAAATAAAGGTATACAAAATTATTTTATAGTTTTCAATAAATTTTGTTTCTTGACTTTATTTCAGGAAAATCACAAATTATATTATTATGAAAATTTTCTTATAATTCAAGTTTTATTGTTAGCAATACCAAATCAGAAAGCTTTCCTTAAATTGCTGTAGCTCTTAAACAGTTTTTTATTAATGGCAATTTGGAGAAACTTTTCTCTGCCAAAGCAGTAGCAATTGGAACTGTCAACAAAATTCTTCAAGAAATACTTAGGGCTTCCCTGGTGGCGCAGTGGTTGAGAATCTGCCTGCTAATGCAGGGGACACGGGTTCGAGCCCTGGTCTAGGAAGATCCCACATGCCACGGAGCAACTAGGCCCGTGAGCCACAACTACTGAGCCTGCGCGTCTGGAGCCTGTGCTCCGCAACAAGAGAGGCCGCGATAGTAAAGAGGCCCGCGCACTGCGATGAAGAGTGGACCCCACTTGCCACAACTAGAGAAAGCCCTCGCACAGAAACTAAGACCCAACACAGCCAAAAATAAATATAAAAATAAATAAATAAATAAAACATTACTATTAAAAAAAAATACTTAAATCAGAGATGAACAACAAATTTTATATATAATATTGAAACTGTGAAGTGGGGCTACACATGATAGATTATTATTATTGCAGTAAATATTACTAAGTATTATAATTTTGTTATATAAATCAATAGTAATTATATCACAGTTTTAGTCTTCTCTTAAAGCAATATCTAAATCCATTTATTCATATAAAGCCTTGGTATCACATGTATACCTTTTTTATGGTGTATCATGCTTATTTCTTACATAATTTTTAGAGCTATAAATTGCTTAAAAATGCAAAATACTCCTCAGTTGCCATATGTAACTATTGCATGTACCATATTATTTTGTGAGTGCCTCTATACCTTGAATTGAAATACAAAAAGAAGCAAAAAAGTGGGTGCTTGGCACAACTGAAAAGCAATAAAGCAATTTCAAGTACCCATTATATTTATGATATCTGAAGGGAAGGATTTGACAAGTTGAATAAATGTGCCTTTTTTCTTATCTAAATATTTCTGCACCACAAATTCTGCCCATAGTTCATAGTGTCTATCAGCAATATCAATAGTGGCACAACCAACAATCCTCCATGGCTTTTAGATGTGGTCATCCATTGTTTTGAGAAAGTATGGAAAAAAATATGTGGAGAAGCATTTCTCTGGAACCTGAATGGGTTTAGTCACGAGAGTGGGTGTTTGGGGTAGATTACAAATAAAAGAGGTGACCATCCTTTCTGGTTTGCCTGGGACTGTGGGGCTTTCCTGGGATGCAGGATTTTCAGTGCTAAAACTGAGAAAGTCCCAGGCAAACTTGGGCAAGTTGATCACTCTACCATGTGTATTTTTTTAAAATAAAATTTGTGTGTATGTTTGTGATATGTGTGGCTCCAGGTCAGGGATCCCTCTTTCCCATGTCTAAGAGTGGTGACCTTCCATCATTGACATCATGATAAAATCCAAACAGCTTAGACACTAGACATGACTCTTCTTGCTCCTTCTCATCTCTCTAGAGTTATCTGTCATTGCTCCTTCAATCCACACCTTTGTTCTATGCTAAATTTCTCATACTTCCCAAACCAGTTTTATACTCTCACACTCCTAAATCTCTGCACATGGTCTTGTCTTTTGGGAATGCTCTTTCCCCAATTCATTGCCTGGTTCATTCTACTTACTCTTTAAATCCCATCTCAAACATCACCTCTTCCAGGAAGCAATGTATAATCTCCCCCTCCTCTCAGTATAGCAGAGTGCTTAAGAGCAGTTTCTGGAATCAGGCTGCCGGTATTCAGATCCTAGCCCTACCCTAACCAGGTATGTAACCTTGGCAAATAATTTAACTTCCCTGTGTCTCAATTCCCATCTGTCAAATGGAAATTGGAATACTACCTACTCATGAGGTTGTTGGGAGGATGAACGAAATAGCGAGAAAAATCTTAATACACAGCAAATATTAAATACATATTAGCTCATTATAATTCCAGCCAGACACATACTGGATGATCAGTACATGTTTTTGAATACCTGGGAGGAGTTTCTGTTTTCTAGGAGATTCACAAATCAAAATGAAGAGAGATAAAGTGAATGGATCTGGCTTTAAAACTTTACTTCAGAGTTTCCAGGGATCAGGCAGTTGGTGTCCAGATGACCTGAAAGTCTAAATTAGGACTCTGAAAATGGTAAGATCAAGATATTTCCATTTGGAATTTGGAGTACAACTTCGGGGAATTTAGAAACAGTTGTCAGATGAATGGATGTTTGTCATTTAAAGGATACATCCTGTAAGTTAGGAACTCAGGCCCCAATTTATGAGGGAAAAGAATCAGTCTTAGAGAGGAGGACAGGGGAAAAAAAGCAGAATAGAGAGTCCTATTATCATCACAAAGTGTCAGTTGCCTACTGTATTCCAAAAACTATTCCAAAAACTAACAGAACTCCAGACCTAAACAGGAACTATAATACTCATCCAGAAGGGGACAGGGCTTGGTAGAGCTATGGTTTGAAGCACATACCCTGGCTATCATAACTAGCAATCTTGTTTCCTGGACCTTATTTGCAAGGAGGTAGACAAACTGAACAATGTGGGAGTCCAGCAGATGCCTGAGAGTCACTGGAGTTGGAGAGTAAGACAGTTTTTGGCTGTTAGAATGCTCCAAACCTCAGTCAAGATTAACTCTTATATTGCATTGGGCTAAGGTGGAAGGGCATTAGTAGGCCCAGATATGTGGAGATAGGCATGACAAAGTCCCTGGAAATGAAGCAGAGGTCTTTGAAGTAGCTGTGTCAGAACTTCAGTCCAGGTCTGAATTCTGAATCTTATGCTTTTACCATTTTAAAGCATACCAGACATCATTGTTTGATGGAATAAATGTGTTCTAGAGAGTAAAAGTGGAGTGTATTGTGTTTCTACCAAATCCTTTTTCAACAATTTTTTTTTTTTTTTTTTTATAAATGTGGCAATGTGTTTCTACTACAACAGAAAGGGAGGACACTGCAGTATCAACATGTCAAAATAGAAGATAAACAAACAGTTATTTCATTTTAATCTTACAAAATCCTGTAAGGTAGAGCAGGAAGCTATATATTATTGCTCCATGTTCCGTGTAGAAAGGAAAATGAAGCACATTGGGGTCAAGTAATTTGTCACAGGTCACCTAGCAAGTTGGTGAGACAAACACTCTTCCAACACCCTTTCCACCAGACCATGTTAGACCTAAAAGGTCATGACTACACACTTGTTTCCAAGTCTGAATTGCATTTTGGAGTATGGAACGAGGTGACTAATGGAGAAATAGTGTCTGAATACCCGTTGTTGAGCTTGGAAGAAACAGTCCTATTTAAGTCAATGACTGAAACAGGGAATAACCTGATGGAAGACTTAATGTTCCAAAGCCAAGTGCCGCCTGCCTGTGTCAAGATACATGCAGTTTTACCTCAACACTAAAGAGGGAAACATCTGTTACAATGGAGCTACTCCAATGCAAGAGAGATGAGAAAAAAAGGTTGATTATAACACTAACAATATCCACCTAATTTCATAAAAATGTACTATTGCACAAGAACAATTTGCCAGGTTATAAAAACTGCTGGATTAACCAGGTGGCATTGTTGGATGCAAATCTTGCTTTCCACTTGTCCAGTAGATATTTAAATGTCAACAGACGATTCCTCCAAGTGCCTTTCAGTTCTGTGGTTAATGGAAATGTTTAATTAACTTTACTGTCACGCTATAGTCCAACCTGCAAAAAGTGGAACTCCAAACATAATACATTTACAGAGGGATATTATATATGTATATATGTGTGCATATATATATATATAATATCTTTATGAAGAATGATAATGGATATACCCTTTCTATTTTTACTTCTTGATCCAAGTGCATTTTTCCAGTCTGTTTGCTTGCATCAGCAGATAAACTTGTTTTAGGAGGACTTCTTTGTTGACTAACTCAAGAATGCTAAATAACTGGTCTATGTAAAGGGATAGAGGTCATGAGAATGTCACACCTCTTTCCCTGCTTGGTGTCCTACTCCTCACTCATGCCTGCACCACTGTCTGCCTCATGAGCCCAGGGTGACGAGTACTATGACCACACTGATTTAATATGTGACTTTTGCTACATTCCTCCCCACAACAGGGGAGGGGACCTGGCCCCTGTCCCAGTGCCAGAATGTGGCACTTGAGCTTCAATAAAGACTAAGAAGGATGAATCCTGAGATTCTTCTGAGTTAGATTTCATAGCTAGTTTTTGTTAAGTTTGAAATAAAGTACCATGACATCTCAGTCTTGAAAAAAAAAGTACATTTGCACATTGAATAAAGAAAATGGGTTCCAAACCTAAAGAGAAATTACTTCTGTATTTTTATATCATTATCTACCTCAATTTTCACGGAGGATTGAGAGAAGATTTAGGGATTTGTTTGTATTTGTGGTCTAATCTAGTAAATTATGCTTTTTAACTGAACCTCAAGTCAACTACTAGGATCCATTAAAATAGATTATGTGTGTAAATAGGAAGGAAATGAGATTAGATGAAAATGTTTTTATTAATGCTCATAGCCAATAGTGACATATTTTGACATATCATTAAGGTAATGGTAATGTATACACAGATTTCACAAACAAATATTTGCACAAGCATATGCATGTAAGAATATGCATACATACCAGGGAAAATAGGCTGGGCATCTGGAAGGAGACACGCTCTTCAGGATTAGTTGGGCACTGATTTTTATCCCTCTTCCCACCCAGTAAGGACAAGGCCTTTTTGATGCTGTGCTTGTTTCAAAACCAAAAAGAATTCAGAATAAATGTTTCCCTAAACAGAAGCACTCAATTTATTATGTACATTTTTTCACAATAGCGGTATAAGCCCACAGTATGATGAAAGAACAATACAGTGGCAAGTGCTGACCGTTCTAGATGTGGTGAGACCTTGCCTCTCCATGAGCCAGTGATTGACAATGGAATGACCCATTAAGGACTCTAGGGACTAAGGGAGGCTCCAATGATTTTACAGTAAGTCCCCTACATATGAACGAGTTCTGTGCTGAGAGTGGGTTCACAAGTCTAATTTGTTCGTTAGACCAACAAAGTTAGCCTAGGTACCCAACTAACACAATTGGCTATATAGTACTGTACTATAATAGGTTTATAATACTTTTCACACAAACAATACATAAAAAGCAAACACAAAAAATAAAGAAAACATTTTTAATCTTACAGTACAGAACCTTGAAAAGTACATTAGTAACAGCTACACCACTACTGCTTTTATGCTTGCTTCTGGATATCCTGGGATTGAAATAAAGATACCGTACTACTGTACTCTATACAGTACTACACAGTAAAGTACACAAAAGCACAACCACTTGCAGAGGATGCATGCACATGGCAATGTACACCAGACACGTGAACTAACTTATGTGATTGGACATACGAACGCATGTTTGCATCTTTGAAAGTTTGCAACTTGAAGGTTTGTATGTAGGGGACTTACTGTAATTAGATTCTGTTTTCCTGGCTATATGAATCTTACCTCAATCTGATACTCTCCAGAAATGTGGTATACAGCAAAGATAAGATGCATGGGTCATATTTGCAGGTAGGTTGCTTATAACAGTAAATGAGGCAGCACTAAAGAATCTCACCTCATACTTAGCACAATCAAGTTTCTTCCACCGACTCACATTTGTACTGTAAAAAGCTGAGTGCACACATGTGCTTCCAGTTATCTTTTGGCTGAACACTGAAAGGAAAATTGTACTAGTTTTTCATATCTTTATCACCTAGTTTTTGCCATCAATTAATAACAAGCAAATACAACCCCCCAAAATACTAGCAGTTCTTAGACCATCAATAAGATATATATTTTCAGTATAAAGTTAACATAAATGTAGAGAATTTGTGCTTTAATTTAGCTCTTTATTTATATATTCAAGATAGGCATATAACTATAGTAACTAGAATTTCTATAGTCTGGTTCACCTTATAAGACATTTACATTCCTATCAAAATTATGAAATCACTTTTACTATCGTCATTTTTTTACAGATGAGAAAACAAAAGCTCTGAAAGTTAACTGACTTGCCATAAGTTAATAGCTATTGAAAATGACCAGAGTAGGACTTGAACTCAGATACACTGATGCCACATTCCAAATGCTCTCCACTTTGCCATACTTATTCTTATATCTCTACTCTCAGCTACACAAGATGTGTTCATAATGTGTATTAGTGGTGTTATAATTTCTGCTAAGAGACAGAGACAGTCAAATCAGTGATTTAAAAGTCTGGTGAAAAATTAGTTGCATGACCACACCTGACTGCAAAACAAGTTTAGAAATATGGCTTTTATTCTGGGGGCCATATGCTGTGGTCAGTTACATGTTAATAAAAAAGAAAGAACAGATACATTCTCTGACACACAATGGGAAAGAATTTTAGATTCTTTGAATGATGCCTTAACAGTCCCCATTTATGTATTTAATACTATTTCCAATAAATGGCCTAAAGACGAAGACAGAAAGAAAATAGAATCTGCAAACTCTATTTAAGAATTAAATTATTTCAAGCAATAATTTCAACACAGGATATTTTTAGTCCCTTGTAGTTTAATAGGTTTTCGTTTGTATATTGCATGAGTTTAATGGGTAGAGGGCTATTTATAACATCTATTTTAACAGTGTTTAGTTGAAACTCATGAGTATTTGAAATTTAAGTAAATAATTTTAGTGCTGTTTAATGTGTTGGCCAAAAATAATAACGGCAATTTTGTATTCTGCAATCATGTTGATAAACTGATATCAGAAAAAGTAGTGAAGATGGAGTTTGTTCATTTAATTTGAATATCTAAATAGGTTATACTCTTGGAATATCTCTCAACCATCAGAAAAAAATTATGGTTGGAAAGAAGTGCCTTGCCAATAGGCCATACCAGGTTAACTGGACATGGATTCTTTCTGGATTCCTACAGTTTTCTTTTCAATGAAAATACAAAGAGGCAGAATAGCCTCTTGATGCCAAAATGTTAAGACATTTTACATTTCTCCATCTCAAAGCTGTCTTTACATGAGATTAGTTAGAAAACAGACTGAATTTTCAGGTAATAAATTCCTTTGAACTAGGCATTTTCGGTTTTTCATTTATGGCATAAGTTGGCTTTCTGTGCACATGTGCTTGTTTTTCTACTGGAGTCAGTCATATACCTGCTTTTAAGCAACACCTTAACATGAAACTACAGGGAATTTCTGGCACAGGCCATGGGGGAGAGTCTGAGGGAGCAAGTTTCTTGGAGTTCAAGATTAATGTTAAGATTAAATCGAGTTTATTTCAGTTCTAGTTTTCCCCTCTTACAAATTAGCAGTTATTTCAATTTCATCAGAATGTATATATTTTAATTTCTTCTAATGATTCTTACTCTTTTCAATGTATGTGACTCAATCATTTACAGTGGGGTGATGCTGGATATAATTGTCACGTGGATTGAAAATTGTAGAGAGGATGTAGGCACCATTTGATCTGTAGATAGATTGGGCTTTGAATTTAGGGGATATTATTGGAATATTTTATTTTAATATAAATTTATTTGAGGCCATATGTACTTTTTCAGGTCTACTAAATTTCTAGAGTAGTCAAGGTTAGAGAGAAAGGGTAGCTTGGCTTGGCCTGATTTCTAGTTGGATGGAACAGGAAGAAGATAAAGAGGAACTGGTGTTTCCAGAATTGTCTAGTTATATTTTTAGCCACTACATGAATGTCTAGATTATTGAACATACTAATATTTAAATGTAAACACAAAACTGTACTCTAAAGCCACTCTTTCCTCCTCTAGTCTATTCTCCATGCAGCTGCAGAGGATCTGTTTAAAATTTGTCAAACCCTTTGTCTACTCAGAACTCTACAGCAAGTCCCCACTTCATTCAGATAAAAAGCAAACATCCCTATGATGGCCTAAGAGCTTTCTCTCCCTCTCTCACATTCACCTCTGCTACTATTTGAACACACTAGGCACCTTTCCATCTTCAGGCCCTTGTTTTAGCTCTTCTCGTCTTAAAAAGGCTTCCTACCAAATATATCTGCTTATCTCACTTTTCATACTCCTCAAGTTTTTGTTCAAACATCACCCTCATAATGTGACCTTTCCTAACCACCAATTTAATTTACTCCCCACCCAGACCCCTGATAATCTCTTTACCTTCCTTTGTTTATTTCTTTAATAATACTTACTTTCTTCTAAGATGCTATAACATTCACTTATTTATTATATTCATTGTTTATTGTCTGTTTCCTTCCTGCAATGTAAGCTCCATGAGGACAAGGATCTTTGGTTTGTCCTATGCATCAAAAAGGCCTTAATGGTGCCTGACACTTTGTGGGCACTCAATATAAATGAGTTGAATGAATGAGTGAATATGACAAACTTTCCACTCCCAAATACCCTGCTCATACTCTCTTTCCATTTCTTTGTTTCTGTCTGTTTCTTCCTCTCACATGTACACTTATATACATATTAGCAAAAAAAACATAGTAACCCATCCATTCAATATCTCAGATCCTGGTTAAATGGATATATAGCTAGAACTAGCAAATGACCACTTAGCTCTACAATAGAACTCTCTACTACAGAGAGTCTATTGTGGAAATAAATGAAGACCAACCAAATGAGAGGAAGCAAGGGCTACTTATTCAGAGTTTGTTATAGCGAGGAAGTTAGCCATCATCACTTACTGGTTTGGCAGATTCAAAGGCGGGCAAAGAGTGGAAAAAAAAGGAAGGCTTCAGGTATACCCTGAGTAGAATATGTTGGCAGAGAGAAGCTGTGGACGGGCTAACTGGAAGCAGGGTATCTTACATGATTGGTTTTAGGTACATATTTCCTTTCTCTGGTTAGTAATAATTTGGAAACTGGGAAAAAAATTGGACGCTTTTAGTTATTAATCAAGTCTCATCTTTTGGGTCTGATTGTTTGGCTCTTGGATTGTTACTAGAGATCACAGTCTGACTTCCTACAAGTTTGACTTACAGATAGCAGGCTGGGTTCCTGGGCTGTTTACTGCAGGTTGTGGGTCAGAGTTCTATATTATATATAGTCTGGCCATTATCCATTTGTATATTGAGTCTCACAGTACACAAAACAAATAAACACGCAGAGGAACTTTTAAAAAGATAGATAAACATTACGTAGCTACACATCTATTACCGAAATCAAATTAATGGTCTCTAAATAATCTTTCTTAACGACTGTTATCACTTCTTCAAATTCTCTTGATTTCTAGAATCTCAGTGAATTACGTACAGGCTGAAATTTTTTAAAAATCCCAAATGCAGTCCTTTCTGGTCCCCACTGAGATTCTTCTCATTTGATTATAAAAATCTGTGAGTGAACCGTTTAGACGCATTTGGGGATGATTTAACAATTCATTGATCATGTAAGCACTGGGCTGAGATCAGTATTCATTGACTTCCACCATCCCGTCTTACGCTGCTCCAGTCTGGTTTTCATGCTACAACTATCAACACATGAAAAATCCAGAGCGAAGGCAGATCTTACTAAAACATAGCCTCATTCAGTCCCTTCACTGATTTAATAATGCTCTGAGGGAAAAAAGTACAAGATCGTTAACGAGAGCAAGACCTTTAAGTGGTTTAGCCTTAACCCCCCTCTTCAGTTTCTCCTCATCCTTAAACCTTGGTTTTGTTGTCTAATCACTCTGGGGACAGCCACTTGGACTGGCCATGTTCCCTCTTATTACATAGCGTTTTCCTGCACTTTCTCAAGTCGCAAAACTTTCCTCCATCTCACCCCTCCAACATTTTGATTAGTTAACTTATTCTTAGGATGTCAGCTCAGGCTTTAACCCTTTTACTAGCTGCATATCTCCCTCTTTATCACTATCAGAGCATCATTGTATATTTTCAACTTAACACATCAGTTATTATGAAGAATCAAGCAAAAATGTTATCTCTGTCTTCTCTACTAGACTAAAGCTTTGGAAAGAAGAGAACAATTATATTTTCAACACTATTTTGACCTCGGTGCCTAGCACAGTGTCTCTCACGTAACAAATACTCAATAAATGTTTGTTGAATGAAGGAATCAGTTAATGAGTGTTGAGAATATACACAAGAGTAAAATAGGACCAGTAACCTGAAGAAGCTCACAGTCTAGACAGGAGTTAAAATAAATCAGACATAAATCGTACAAAGTGATCCACAAAGTATTATGAAATAAGCATAGAGGAGAGAACAATTAACTGCAAGAATCAGGTCAACTTCTCAAACAAGGTGCTCCTTGACTGGTGTTTAGGGTAGGATTTTTTCAGATGTTGAGAAAGAAATGAAAATCAATGATACTCTCTTATCTATGCTCCCTGTAATATAGACCTTGTACATAAAATATTTATTTGTAATATTAGGATCAGCAACTATTCTTGATTACCCATAATAGTGTTCCTCTTTTCATTGGGCATGATGATTTATAGTTGAGTCATAAACTATATAGAATATTTTGAAAAGAAATATCATTTCTTTTGAAAAGGATTAAGTAGCTATTTCTTTTACTAGTCTTAGTGTAAATTAAAAAGGAGGGGAAGGAAAAAAAATCTTTCCATAATGCTAATAAATCAAGTTATTTAAGGCTATTCTTTGAAGGATAGAGAAATATTGAACTGGGTAAACTGAGATCTGAAAACTAAGAAAAAGTTTGGTTATGAGACAGAGCTTTATTAGGAGGTTTTCCCTACAGCACTCAGTCACCCTTGCTGTTTCTCAGTTCAGGAGGAAAAAACAACACCCTGTAAGTCGCTGCAGAAAATATAAGCTTTCCTTACTTCCAAAATATTTCTTGTTTGAAGAACTGTATATTTAAAAGCCAACAGTCTCATACTCTTAAATAGTCCTGCCTTTTCAAATAGTAACATTTATAACAAAGATTCACTTGCCCCAAATGTTAAACATGTCTACAGCTTTTAGGAATCTGTACATTTTAGGTAACTCTATACTCAGATACAAGCCTTTATCAATGGACTAGGGTGTATACTGAACAAAAGACAGTATACGGTCTTTTTATATGATACAAGCATATAAAAGTAGTGACGTTTCCTGATCCACAGATTTGCTCCTGAGAAACAACCACAACAAAATCCTTAACATTGTAGTGATGGTCTATTCCCATTTACTGTATTTTAGAAGACACTGGAAGAGAAATACAATGTAATGAGTTCCCTTTAACTCTTTACTTATAGGCAAATTATAATATATTCTTAATCACGTCTGAATATTCAACAATTTTTCCAATAGTTCTACCTGGTTAGATTTCAACTGAGTCTGCCACAGAGAGTAGAATTTGCAGCCTAACTGGAAAAATTGGGGTAGATGTTGAAACACAGGTAGACTGAACAGAACTGACATTTGAAGGTTTTTCAAAATTTTACATTTCTAATATTATTGTCATGGAAATGAGAGAAGAAATGATGACAATGCCTTTTAGTAAGAGAGCCAAGCAGTCCTCTATCTGATATGCTAATCATGAAGGCGTTGAAATATCTTAAGCCCAGTGGGTTTGTGCTTCTTTTTTCCCTCTTTAAAGCCTAGTCAAATACCCTTAACCAGCTTTTGATGTGTTGATAGATGTCACTTTATTTGAAGAGAATAAAAAAGCCTTGCCATTTAATTTTAATGTAAGTAAGTTTTGACTATGCTGTATATTGACAGAAGACAATATAGTGCAAAGGCTTTCCATAGGGATACATTTTTGAATGGAAGCTTAATGCCCCTGGTATGACTCTTTAGCTCTGTCTCAGAGCCGACTTAAGAGGTTGTGTGTATACTCTCCCATTCCCTGTAAAAATGATCTATTGATATATTGTAAAGAAGATACATCTGTATCTAAGACTAAATCCACCATTGCCACATTCATCTTTACAATACCAATCGTTGATTGGGCACTCAGCGAAACTTAGTAGAATGATTAATTTTTACATTTTTCCCATGCCTTTATTATTGACTTGTGGAAAGGTTACTTTTAAAAACAGACTTATTCATCCAAACAAGTGCCATTCTTGGTGTTTAACTGCTATGACTTATGTATATTGGCCAAGTATGCAACTTTTTTTTTCCCCCCCAAGGGAACTCATTGAAAGGATACCCATACAGCTAGTTGACCAAATGTGACTTCCTGCCCAGGTCCATAATCAAACTCTTCTTACAGTTCTGTATGAACATTAGGTGTCAGCACAGTGCAATCTACTGCAATTATCCCCAGCATGTTATTTCCTAAATTAGTCTAAAGTCATTGAAATTTAGTTTTGCTTTCTTGATTAATAACCATCTCCAATATGGTTGGAGATATTTCTCATCCTTTATTTTCCTCTTTTAAATTTTACAGTGCCAGCTATTATGTCAGAGGCAGAGTCAAATTACAGGGAGCTAATTTTCTTTTACTTAGAGATACATTTGGTCTATTTACATCAAAGAATAATGGGAATGATAGAGAAGGCAAGGGAAGCTATTTCTTTAGCTGTAATGATACGCTTTTTGTGATTCATTAAAACATTTTTGTTAGGTATACATTAAGTATATGTATTACAATATTCTTTAAATTTAATATTTAACCAAAATTAAATGTACACATAGTTAAAAATACAGTAATTCTAAAATGCTTGTTATGAAAAAAGGAGTCCCCTTCCCACTCCTCTCTCTGATTCCCTCTCTACAGAGACTTTTAACCCTTTCAACACTAATGACATTTACATTCATAGATCTAAATAATCTTACATCTTGAGTTTTTAAAATGTTAGACATTATTAATTAAATTCCCATAATCAAAGAAAACGACTTCACTCTCTCCCATTCCTTCCTCACTATACCCCATCTCTACATTTTCTTTCCATTATAATTATTCCCGAATCACAATTTATAGCCGAGCCATATTTACTCTACATATTATGTTCTTTCTTGTATGAAATTCTGTTTTTCCTGGAAGTAATGAATGTCTCTTTTTAATTTCTTCATTTGCTCAGCTCTACTGTCACCATTTCATCCCCAAATTCCAGTGATGTGTATACATGAATTTATTTTTTAACAGCTTTATTGATATATGATTCAAATACTATACATTTCACCTATTTAAAGTGTACTATTTAATGGCTTTTAGAATATTCACAGATGTGTGTTTCCATCACCGTAATCTATTTTAGAAGATTTTAATCACTCCAAAAAGAAATGTGACACACCTTAGCCATCACTCTCCAACCCCCAGAGCCCCCAGCCCTAGGCAACTGCTAATCTATGTCTGTCTCTATAGATTTACCTATTCTGGACATTTCATACAAATAGAATAGTGCAATATATGGTACTTTGTGATTGACTTCTTGTAAGCTTATTAGTAATGCCTTTACTTTCATTTCTGATGTTAGTTTTTTTGTGTGTCTCCTCTCTCCTCCACCACACACACACTTATCTATCACCTATCTATCTATCTATGTATCTATCAACTATCTATCTATCAACTATCTATCTATCTATCTATTGGTCAGCTAAAGGTTTGTCAATTTTGTTGATCTTTTCAAAAAAACCAACTTTTGGTTTCCTTACTTCACTCTATTGTTTTTTCTATATTCTACTTCTTTTATCTCTGCTCTAATCTATATTATTTCCTTCCCTCTGCTAGCTTTGAGTTTAGTTTGCTCTTCATTTTCTCATTCTTTAAGGTTTAAGTTAAGTTATTAATTTGGGATCATTCTTTTTCAACATAAGCATGTACTATAAATGAACCTGAGAGCACTCTGTTTGTTGAATCTCGCAAGTTCCAGTATACTGGGTTTTCAATTTTCATTCACCTCTAAGTATTTTCTAATTTACCCTGTGATTTCTTCTTTGACCCATTTTTTTCTTAAAGAGTGTGCTGTTTAATTTCCACACAGTTGTAAATTTCTTAATATCTTCTTCTGTTATCAATTTCTAGTTTCATTCCATTGTGTCTGGAGAAGATATTTTGTGTCATTTTGATCTTTTTAAATGTATTCAGACTTTTTTTGCGACTTAGCATTGACTCTATCCTGAGACTGTTCCATGTGCACTTAAGTAGAATGTGTATTTGCTATTGGTGGATGGAATGTTTTGCACATGTAACAATTTTTTACTTAAAGTCTATTTGGTTTAATGTTACTAGAGCCACTGTAGCTCTCTTTTGATTATTATTTGCATGGAGTATATTTTTCCATCCCTTTCTTTTGCAATCTATTAGTTTCTTTGAATCTTAAGTGGTCTCTTGTATATATCATATAGATGGAGCTTGTTTATTTATCCATTATTCTAATCTCTATTTTTAATTGAAGACTTTAACCATTTACATTTAAAGTAATTACATATAAGAAAGGACTTATTTCTGCATTTTGCAATTTGTTTTCTATATGTCATATCTTTTTTGTTCCTGATTACTCCATTGTTACCTTATATTTTTAATTTATTTTTGTAGCATACCATTTTGATTCCCTTCTCAGTTCCTTTTGTGAATATCTTTGAGTTATAGTCTTAGTGGTTACCTTTGGGATTATAATTAGCATCTTAAATTTATAACAACCTACTTTGAAATTATACCAACTTAACTTTAATAGTATACAAAACCCATCTCCATTCCTCCCCCTCTACATTGTTATTTTCACAAGTTACATTATTATATGCTGTGTGCCTATTAAAAATAGGTTTATAATTATTGTTTTAGGCATTTGTCTTTTAAATTATAAAAGAAACAAAAAGTTACAAGCAAAAAATACAATAATATTAGTTTTTATATTTACACATTTAGTTACTTTTAACTGTATTTTTTATTTCTTCATATGGCTTTGAGTTATTGTCTAGCATCCTTTCATTTCAGGCTGACAAATTCTCTTTAGCATGTTTGTAGGATAGGTGTACTAGCAATGATCAGCCTCGGCTATTGTTCTTCTGGGAGTGTTTTAATTTTTCCTTCATTTTCAAGGGCAATTATACCAGATATAAAATTCTTGGTTAACAGGCTTTTTTTTTTTCTTTCAGTGCTTGAAATATATTATTCTGCTGCCTTCTGGCTTCCATTGATTCTAATGAGAAATGAAATGTTAACCTTAAAGATTCCCTTTTATGTGGTGATTTGCTTTTCTTATGAGGCTTTCAAGATTCTTTCTTCGTCTTTGTTTTTTAATCGTCTGATTATAATGTGTCTGTGGATCTCTGTTACATTATCCTACTTGGAATTTGTTGAGCTTCTTGGATGTTTAGCACCGTATCTTTCATCAACTTTGGGAAGCTTTTGGACATTATTTTTTCAAATATTCTTTCTGTCTCATTCTCTTTCCTTTTCTTCTGGGACTCTCACTATGCGTATGTTCGTATACTTGATGGTGTCCCACAAGTGTCTTGGGCTCTCTTCAATTTTCTTCATTTTTTTTTCTGACACTTCAGACTAGATGACTTTAATTGATCTAACTTTAAGTTTGCTGGTTCTTTCTTCTGCTTGCTTGAATTTGTTTTTGAAATCCTAGAATAAATTTTTCATTTAAGTTATTGTGCTTTTGAGGTTCAAATTTTCTTTTTGGTTCTTTTTTATAATTTCTATCTTCTTACTGATACTCTCTTTTTGTTAAGATATTGTTCCCCTGCCTTCCTTTAACTTTTTTGCCCATGGTTTCCTTTACCTATTTTAGCATATTTAAGACAATTGATTTAAAGGCTTTGTTTAGTAAATCCAATGCTTGTGTTTCCTCAGGGACAGTCTCTGTTAAATTCTTTTTTTTTCCCCCTGTGAATGGGTCATATGTTCTTGTTTATTGGAATATCTCACAAGGTACTGCTGAAAACTGGGCATTTTAAATATTGTGATATGGAAACTCTGGAAATCAGATTCTACATTGTTCCAGGATTTTTAATTTATGCTCTATGTAGGGTTGCAGTTGTTTGTTTGTTTAGTAACTTTTCTAAACTTTTTCAGTAAACATTATATTTTTTATCATGTATGATCTCTGAAGTCTCTTTTTTTAAGCTTAATGATTATTGGTTTGACAGAGATTTCCTTAAATGCCTTGATTCAAAAAACAAACAAAAACAAGAAAAGAAAAATTTTAAATCCTCCTTGTTGACATGCTCCCTTCACACATAGCCAGGCAATTTTAAACTTTGCCTTAGCTTCACTTTTTTTTGGTTCCTTTCCAGATTTACTGAGATACTGCTGGGCTCTTGATTTTATTCCATCAGTCTATGTGTCTGTCTTTATGCTCATACTGTACTGTTTTCAGTACTATAGTTTTGTAATAAAGTTTGAAGTATGATGACTCCATTTTTGTACTTTTTTCTCAGGACTACTTTGACTATTTGAGATCTTTTATGATTCCATACACATTTTAGGATTTTTTTTCTATTTCTGGGAAAAACGCCATTGAAATGTTAATAGACATTACAATGAATCTATAGATGACTTTGGGTAGTAAAGACACTTTAATGATATTAATTTTCCCATCTATGAACATAGAATACCTTTCCATTTACTTGCGTCTTCTTCAATTTTATTTTCAAAGAAGAAAGTTTTCACTGTACAGATCTTTTACCTCCTTGATGAAATTTATTTCTAACTATTTTGTTATTTTTGATGCTAATAAATGTAAATTGCCTTCTTTATTTTTCAGATAATTTGTTATTAGTGTATAGAAACAAATGATTTTTTAATGTTGATTTTGCATCCTGCAACTTTACTGAATTCATTTATTAGTTTTAACAGTTTTGTTTTGTTTGTTTTGTTTTTATGGAGTCTTTAGGATTTTCTATATATAAGATCATATAGTCTGTGAAGAGAGACAATTTTACTTCTTCCTTTCTGATGTGGATGCCTTTTATCTCTTTTTTCTGCCGGATTGCTCTGGCAAAGACTTCCAGTACTGTGTTGAATAGAAGTGGTGAAAGTGGGCACCCTTATTATGTTCCTAATCTTAGAGGGAAAGCTTTCAAGTTTTTGCTGCTGAGTATGATGTTAGCTATGGTCTTGTCATATTGTCATAGTGCACTGAGTTGAGTTATGTTCCTCCTATATCCAATTTGATGAGAGTTTTTAATTATTAAAGGATGCTGAAATTTGTCAAATGCTTTTTTTGCATCTATTAAGATAATCATATAATTTTTATTCTTCAGTCTATTTATGTAAGTACCACATTTATCGATTTGCATATGTTGAACCATCCTTGCATCCCAGGACAATCCCACTTGATCATGTTGTATGCTCATTTACATATGCCATTGAATTTGGTTTGCTAGTATTTTGTTGAGATTTTTTTGCATCTATATTCTTCAGGGATATAGGCCTATAGTTTTCTTTTCTTGTCGTGTCCTTTTCTGGCTTTGGTATCAGGGTAATCCTGTCCTTATAAAAGTGTTTCGGAATGTTTCCTTTTCTTCATTTTTTGGGGAAGAGTTTGAGAAGGATTGGTATTAAGTCTTTTTAAAATGTTTGATAGAGTTCACCAATGAAACCATCTGGTCCTGGCCTTTCTTTGTTGGGAGGCTTTGATTACTCATTCAATTTCCTTACTCATTACTGGTCTGTTTCTTCTTGATTAAGTCTTGGTAGGTTGTATGTTTCTAGAATTTTATCCATTTTTTTTTTTTAGGTTACCCAATTTGTTGGTGTATATTGTTCATAGTATTCTGTTATGATCATTTGTATTTCTGGGGTAACAGTTGTAATGTCTCCTATTCATTTCTGGTTTTATTTATCTGAGCCTTCTCTTTTTATCTTTGTTAGTCTAGCTGACAATTTTGTTTATCTTTTGAAAAAACAGCTCTTATTTTTATTTTCTATTGTTTTTCTGTTCTCTATTTCTTTTATTTTTCTCTTATCTTTGTTATTTCTTCCTTCCACTAACAAGGGGCTTTATTTGTTCTTTTTGTAGTTCCTTGACATGTAAAATCAGGTTTTCCATTTGAGATATTTCTTTTTTTTCTTAATGTGGGTGCTTATTGCTCTAAACTTCCCCCTTAGAACAGCTTTTGCTGCATCCCATAGATTTTGGTATGTTGTGTTTCCACTTTTTTTTTAAATTTCCTTTTTGATTTATTCTTTGACCCATTGATTATTCAGTAGTATGTTGTTTAATTTCACATTTTCTGAATTTTCCAGTTTTCCTCCTGCTATTGATTACTATTTTCTTACCATTGTGGTCAGCAAAGATAACTGGTATGACTTCAATTGCACCCACTCCCCAGTCATGCAGCACACCTCAGTATTCTTGATGAGGTGAGAAAGAAATGGGTCTCTTGCAAGTGCTTCACATGGCTGGGAAGCCAAGTGCTCACTCATATGCTCTTGCTCTCCCACGTGGGAGAGATCATGGGCCTGAGGGAACTTCTCTTGGCTCTAGGCTGTGCCACCTTGGGGAGGGGTAACACAGATAGAGTGAAACTCTTCTTTAGCCTCTTCATTGCATCTAATCTGGGATTTTTTTTTTTTTGGTTTGTTTTTTTTTTTTTTTTTTGCTTTAATGGTGTGTTGGAACTCTTCTGCTGGACTGCTGGACTTCTACAAAGGTACTCTCACACATGGGTGATTGTCAAAGTCAGTGCCACTGGGGGAAAGATGGTAGAGAACTCCTATTTATCCATTTGATCCTTCATTTCTTGTTTTCACTGATCCTAAAGATCAGCCAGAAGTGAAAGCATATGCTCTTCTCAGGTGTTTTCTGAGCAGCATCCTGCTCTGTGCATGCACGTGGCTTTCTAGATTCCCCAGAAGATGTGGAAGATTTTAAAGTCCTTATGTCTCAAAATATATTCTCCAGATTTTGCATCCAAGCTTTCAGCATGTCTATTGCTTTCCACAACTATTATATTATTCCCCAAGCAAGCTGTTCACTTGCCTTTTAGTGTTTTTGATGAACATGCTCCACATAGGCACTTCTCTGCACTTAGCTCTGAGTTAGGTGAAACAAAGGTTAAACCCTTGCATCAGTCCTTCAGGGAACCCACAGATGGGTCAAAACAAAGTTCCTTGGGAACAAGGTCCATTCTGCTCCTTCTAGAGCCAGGTACTCACACGAGGAACATGGGCTGCAGTTTTTAGGACTGCCAATATCCTAGAGAGTAGGGTGGAACAAAGGTAAGTTAAAATGCCAAAATCTTCTCCTATCGTGTTTCAGTGGCCTTTCTCCTGCTAAACATTCACTTGTTTGTTTTAAACATTTGACTACCTTCCAGAGTTTCTATAAGGTTGAGTCTGACAGATGTGCCAGTTTTTCAGTGTTTCAGGTCAGTGATAGACCCCTGGAATTCTCTGCTGTGCAGTTTTTGCTGACCTCACTCTTGCTGTGTTTTATACTCTGTCTTTTAAGCATTTTTTATTTATATTTGCCAAGGTCATGCGATCTAGAAATCTCTAAACTTGAATTAATATAAAAAGTCTGGAGGTGGAATCCCTGGGGCATCTTGCAAAAGCAAACACAAAGTTATTGCAGAATTTTATTCTGTGCATTCTCCACCCTAGCTGCACAGGATTACTCCACATAAAGCCCCACTGAAGAGCAACACACACTTGAAACTAAATAATAAACACATGAAAGGAAATCCACCATCAATAAGATTTAGAAGACTCAACTACAACAAGATTAGACAATCATGATCTTCAAAAAACAGAAATATTGTTTGAATATGTTTTAAAATTTGGTTTATATGGTTATAATAATTACACAGAGAGAGATGATTGATAGGACTCTGGAGACTCCACGAGTCATACTCATGTAAGGTTTTAAGTGAAGCTAAATAATATTATATAGCAGTAGAAACAAAGTGTGGACAAACACTGGATAGGTCTGAGACTGCCCAGTGCAGCTCCCAGAATCCTTTCTCAGTCACACAGGGGACAGTAGGATACATTGTTTGTTTGTTTTTGCTTTTGTTTTTAATTTTAATGCACATACTTTTATAATTCTTTATTTATTTATTTTATTTTTGGCTGTGTTGGGTCTTCGTTTCTGTACGAGGGCTTTCTCCAGTTGCGGCGAGCGGGGGCCACTCTTCATCGCGGTGCGCGGGCCTCTCACTATCGCGGCCTCTCTTGTTGCGGAGCACAGGCTCCAGACGCGCAGACTCAGTAGTTGTGGCTCACGGGCCCAGTTGCTTCGCGGCATGTGGGATCTTCCCAGACCAGGGCTCGAACCCGTGTCTCCTGCATTGGCAGGCAGACTCTCAACCACTGCGCCACCAGGGAAGCCCAGGATACATTGTTGACTGCTCGTCATTGCATTGCTTAAACGCTTCCACTGCTGCTCATCTACAGCAACCAAGAAGTCATTTCCAAAGACCAAATGTGGGTACGGTTGGAGCTGCTGGCACTTCTATCACTTGAGCATCACTGAGGTTGTATGACCCCAAAAGTATCCATTGGGTAATGGCCCTTTGACACTCTAAGCTAGACTCCTGTTGTTCAGAGCCTCATTCAAATTCAGCCTATTTTTCCTGGTAACTTTGTTAGTGGGGGCTAATATTATAAAACAAAACAAACCAATTAATTTTTGCTTCAATTTTTGAGCTGACAGAAACAATAGCTTATTTTTCATTGTTTGAAGAATGTTGCTAATGTCACTGCCCAAGTAATTCCTATGAATGTTACCATGTATTCTTGAACTTCTATTTTAGCTGGTTAATTAGCCAGTCCCTGGTAGTGACATGATTAATCCAAATTTCTAATTGTCTTAACTTGATCTTCGATTGAGATCAACATTATATCATCAATATATGTAATGCATAACAGTACATTTCAACTGAATCAAATCAAAGCCTCTTCACAACAGGTTGTGCAAGTAACAAGAGGATGTAAGTAACCCTGTGGAAGCTAAGTAAACCTGTATCAGATTCTGTCCAAAAGAAATGCACAATGATTTTGACTTTCGTCCGTAATTGAAATTTAAAAAGAAACCATTAGATAAATCAATCAATCAACCACAGGATACCAATCCTCCTTAGCTTGTTGCAAGGTTGAAGTGTTAACTCCCTATCAGCATGGCTGATGCTGTTGGAGGGACCATTTTATCCAGTCCTCCATAGTCTATAATTAACCTACAGCATTCACCAACTTTTCTTACAAGCCATAATGGATTACTAAAAACGGTATTTTGTGTATGACAATATACTTGTTTTAACATATCCTTAATCAAATCAGGAATTTATTGATGACCAACAGGTATGCTATGTTGCTGTAAATTAACTTCTTGAGTGGGGAAGTTAAGTGTAAGGATTTGCATTTAGCATGCCCAATTAAAATAGGACTTAGAGAAGATTTTTACAACATCCCTTTCCGCATTCGTTTGAGTAAGGGAAGAACTTCACCTCCCTCCCATTCAACATGTCACATACATTCCAATAACAATAACACATTCTGGTAGAGTTGATACACAATCATAAATGACTTCTGTTCATAAATTTCTACTTTAAGCCATATGTTCAATTTTAAGTTATTGATAATTTATCACATCCCCATAACTTAATTATGTTGCCTTTTTACTTTATATTATCAGGTTTAGATTATGACAATACATTATGAGCCAGTGTAGAATTCCAATAAAATTTCTTCATCATGTCTGTGACATTTCACCTACACACCAGTGCGAATGGCCTCAGATACCCTGCTATGGACAGCACCACCATCCTCACCCTGGGACCAACCTGATATCCTGCTATATCTTCTTTAACTCACATTGTTGTTGTTGTTGTTGTTTTTTAACATCTTTATTGGAGTATAATTGCTTTACAATGGTGTGTTAGTTTCTGCTTTATAACAAAGTGAATCAGCTATACGTATACATATATCCCCATATCTCCTGTTTTAATAAGTGCTGGTTATGAGGATCCATCTTTTTCTTTCTTTCTTTCTTTCTTTTGTATCACCATAAGATTTTAAAAATTCATCATGGTTAAGATAAATTGAAAAAATCTCTATAAGTTTTGAAGTTAGTGGAGCAGTTGGACCTCATAATCTCTCTAGCAATCTATTAAAATTTTAGTACTTATTCCATCTATCACTTCATTTTTCATGACTTTTTAAATTAAAATTCTGAACCATTCCACCCTGTTTAATTATCCTGAGATATTTTTCGCTTTTAATCTTAATGTTCCTTTTGTCCCTTGAATATTCCTAATCTTTTTTCCCATCACTTAACCCTTTAAAAAGAGTTGAGCCAGTAGGTCTGTGATAGCATTATTCATGGGCTTTTCCTTCCAACAGGAGGGTCACATAAGAATCTCAAGCATTTAAGCCCCATTTATCACATCAGTCATTTCTTGGGTATAAGGCCTAAAACTGGAGCATACTTTATCATTATATAATCAATTTGAAAGTGCTTTCATTTTCAACATTTCAGCACCCTCGGGATTATTCAATTTTGTATATAATGGTGGAGTTGGACTATTCCCTCTCTCAAAGTATTTTTGCATAATCCTGCCTTCTACCAGCTCAACAGATTAGAAGATTCACATTTCTGCGAAGAAAAGTACACTGCATGAACATTTGGAATGATCCCACGATTAGGGTATCTCTTAATCCCCACCCTCCCCTTCACCACACCCAAAGCCTATGTAGTCTTTTTAGTGTTTATCAGTTATGCACGCTAACATTCTGATCAAAAGAAATATTTGTACTACTCCCTGCTTTCATCATGTCCCTTCTCATTATAGACAGAATCAATGGTGGTAACTTGGCACATGAGAAGCCTCGTGCTTTTTCTTAGTTAGTCTCACTTTTGCCAAAGCAGCCAAAAGCAGCCAAGGCACAGAATTCCTGACTGGCTTCCCTTCCATCTGAATTTGTTTTTTCATCCATTTAGGTATTTCCCTCAGCTCCAGATCTACCCACTTCCAAGTTGATATGTTTATCCTGCTGTCAGTGGTCAAATGTAGGCTAGCCTGGGGGAGCTAGTCTGGCATCAGAGTCCTTCACACCCTATTTCTTTATCTTCATTTCTTCCAAACAAAGCCTTATCCATTCTTTAATTATAGAACCAAGGGCCACTTCATATAACCTGCTCAGGGGGCTAGCTGCAGCAATTACACAGCATCAGATAATTGAAAGAACTCATGAAACTCCATAGGATACACTCATAAAGCTTCAATAAAAGTGAAAGATATGACACAGCAGAAGATAAAAAGCATAGACAAACATGAGAAAAAAATGGAGATTTCTAGACACAGCTTCCAGACTCTTTTCTCAGACACAGGACATGCTTCATCTGTGGGTCATGACCACCAAGATAAGTGTGGGAAACCATGATTCAGCAGAGCCAAGATATATAAACTCACTGGATGAGTCTTTTATACTCCACTGGTCATGGAGCTAAAACCAAACTGGTTTTAAACAGGTGAAATAAATACAAGCCATTAATCTATACATTTTCAATAAACAAAGTGGACAAACTGGGACAGAGTATCTCCAGTCAAGCTGGGGACTTTACACAATACATTATAAATTACAAGCTAGTATACGTTATATCTATCTTGGTCAAGGGTCAGTTTTGTGAAATCCGTGGACATATGGATAGAGATAACACAGATCAGCCTTTACTGTTTTCCATAACTTTCAAAAGTTGTGTGTCAAAGAATTTCTAGTGCTAGTATATCAAAAAACAGAAAAGTATAAACTTCTAGGCTTCTGAATCACGTAATGTTTAGAAATCATATTAAACTCCTATTATATACCACAGGTATATCATTTTAAAATATATACATATATCCTTTATTGATGGTTTCAAAACAAATAATTTGATTAACTAGATACTACTAGAAACCCTTTTGGTGATTGTCTTGTAGAGTCAAAATCATTCCTTATGTGCTAAGCCATTTAAGTGATAGAGAAAACATAAGTAGACACAACTATAAAATGCCTTGAGATGAAAATATATATTCCTTAATCACTTAAAAAAATACAAATGTCAAAGCTGAAAAGAAACAAACAAAAAAAGAAATGAGCTAGCAAGGCATGCAAAGACACGGAGGAAACTTAAATGCATATTACTAAGGAAAACAATCCACTCTAAAAGGGCTACCTACTGTATGATTTCAAATATGACATTCTGGAAAAAGAAAAACTATAAACAGAGTAAATGATCAGTGGTTGCCAGGATTTGTGGGAGGCAGAAATGAGTAGACAGAGAGGACAGACGATTTTTAGGGAAGTGAAATAATAGTATATGATGCTATTTTGGTGGACACATATTATTATACACTTGTTCAAACCCATATATTGTACAACACCAAGAATGAACCCTAATATAAACTGTGGAGTTTGGGAATAATGATGTTTCAATGTAGGTTCATCAACTGTAACAAGTGTACCACTCTAGTGGAGGGAAGGTTGTGCATGTATGGAAACAAGAGGTATATAGGAACTCTCTGTACTTTTATGTGAACCTAAATGTGAACTGTTCTAAAAAATAAAGTCTATTAAAAAAAAAGATAGATGGAAAACAATACACCAGACACATTATAACTATAAGTAGACTGTTATTACCAGAGAATATAAGGATACTAGGATCTTTATTTAGGGTAAAGAATTTACTACATTTTATAAAAAGAAAGTTTATCAGATAGCTGTATCAATTATGGACTTTAATCTACCTTTCCAGCCTCTAGAGGCTGCCTATATTCCTTGGCTCATGATCCCCTTTCTCCATCTTCCAAACCAGCAATGTTGCATCTCTCTGACGCTCCATCTCTCTCTCTTTCTATTAAAAAAAGTTAGGAAAACAGAGAAAGACAAATATCATATGATCCCACTTATATGTGGAATCTAAAAAAAGTGGTACAAATGAACTTATTTACAAAACAGAAATAGAGTAACTGATGTAGAAAACAAACTTATGGGTTACCAGGGGGGAAAGAGAGGGAGGGATAGATTGGGATTGACATATACACACTACTATATATAAGATAGATAACTAATAAGGACTTACTGTATAGCACAGGGAACTCTACTCAATACTCTGTAATGACAGATATGCGAAAAGAATCTTAAAAAGAGTGGATATCTGTATATGTATAACTGATTCAATTTGCTGTACAGCAGAAACTAACACAACATTGTAAATCAATTATACTCCAATAATTTTATTTTTTTTAAGTTAGGAAAAGGTAGTTAAAGTTCTCTGTTCTTAAAATCTCCTGTCATTAGATCAGGTCCAGCTGCATAATCCAGGATGGTCTTTCCATCCTAAGGTCCTTAACCTTTACCATATCCACAAAGTCCCTTTTGCCATGTAAGGTAAGACATTCACAGGTTCTGAGGATTAAAATGTGAGAGTCTTTGGGGGGCATTATTCAGCTTACTACAGCTTCCAAGTTCAAGTTGTTGGTCAAATTGATTTCCTTGTGACTGTACAACTGAAGATCTTGATTTTTGCTGGTTATTGACTGAAGACGGCCCTCAGGTCCTAGAGACCATCTGTAGGTCCTTGTCATTTGGGCTTCTCCAGCATAACCACTGTAAGGAGAATCTCCTGCTCCAGTCTGCTATGGCACAGTCTTACATAACATAACGTAATCACATGAGTGAGGTCTCATTACCTTTGCCAAAGCCTATTGGTTACAAGTAAGTCACAGGGATGCACCTCACTCAAAGGGAGGGAGTTACACAAAGCTGTGGACACCAGGAAGAGGAAAACCTTTGGAGCTAAACCTTTAGGGTCTGTCTCCTCACTAGTAATTGCACTTCTTAGTATACTCTGAGAAACTCTCACAGGAGGCGCGTAAACATGTGCACAGAATATTAATTGAAGTATTACTTGTAATAGTGAAAAACTTGAAATAACCCAAATGCCCATTATCAGGAGAATGGAACAATAAATTGTGGTACATTCAAATAATGAAATACCAAACAGTAGTTAAAATGAATGAATTAGAGCCTCATGTATCAACATAGAGAAATCCCAAAAGTGTCTTTTTAATTCAAAAAATATAAATTGTACCAAAAATCATATTGTACCACTTATTTAAAGCTAAAAACAAGAAAAATGATATAATGTTTTTATTAATAAAATCTGTGCATAAAATTTATAGAAAATGTTCATGGGAATGTTAAATGCCAAATTCAGAATAGTGGCTATTTCTGAAGGGGAAGAGTGAGTTATAGAATTAGGGAGAGAAATACAACTGATCTTAACTGTGCCTTGCGCTATTTATTTATTTTAAAAAACTCAAAATAAAATGAAGCCAAATGGTAAAATTTGACAAAGGTGACTGTGAGGTACAAAGATATTCAATATTTTCTACTGTTTTTTGTGTATACCTGAAATATTTTAGGAAAAATAGAATACAGATGCATTGAAACAGCAATATTTAGTATTTAAAACAAGGACTCTGGTTCAATTCCAACTCCTCCACTTACTAGCTATAACCCTGGGGCAAGTTACTTTACCAACATGTGGCTCAGTTTCCTTTGAATTGGTTACTAAGAGCATCTGCCTTATAGGATTGTGATGAGGACAAAAAAAAAATGAGTTAATACATTTAAAGCACCTAAAATTGTGCTTGGCAATGGTGGCAGTTTATATTATGTGTCAACTTGGCTAGGCTATGGTGCCTAGTTGTTTGGTTAAATACTAGTCTAGATGTTGCTGTGAAGGTATTTGTGGATGGGATTAACATGTGCAATCACTAGACTTTAAGTAAAACAGATTGACCTCCATAGTGTAAGTGAACCTTTCCAATTAGTTAAAGGCCTTAAAAACAAAGAGCGAGGTTTTCCAAAGAAAAAGGAATTTTATCTTAAGGCTGCAGCATAAAAATCCTGCCCGAGTTCCCAGTCTTCTGTCCTGCCTTGCAGATTTTGGATTTTAGACTGCACCAGTAACTCTTACATGAATTCCCAGCCTGCTGGTCTGCCTTATGGATTTCAGACTCACCAGCTTCCACAATCATGTGAGCCAATCCCTTAAAATAAATCTCTCTCTCTCTCTCTCTCTCTCTATATATATATATATATCCCATTGGTTCTGTTTCTCTGTAGAACCTTGACTAGTAAAGCAGCTTGGTATCCAGATGTTCTCTGTTATCGTCTTGGTCCATATTAGCACAACATAATGGATAATATGAACTATTTAAATGGCTTGGGGGTAATTTAATCTCCAGATTTTCTTTTCTGTTTTTATTGGATGTGGCCCTTACTGTGTTACCTTTACAAAATTTTCTGTGGTTTGAAACTGGGTGTTTTCTAGAAAACACATAGGATATGTTTTCCTATGCACAGAGAGGTTGGAATTTCAGTTTGAACTACTGAAGTTAAGATGAAGAATTAATGAAATATTTAAAATATGATGTTAGTTAAATTAATATGTGTGATGTAAAATGCATTCTTGACAAAGTCACAGAAACTTACGGCAAGATGTAAAGATGCACTTTGTGGCCGCTAGAGGGCATGCAACATCTGCCACATTTTTTTTTTTTTTTTAAACCAAGGACTGTTGATTGCAGAAGAAAGTAGCCACATTTTGTCTAAGAAATAAGGAAATGGAGTCCAATTTATACTTAAACCATCATCACTGAAATATAAATACTTAAGCTTAATTAAAAGTTATTAGTTCATTCACTTAAAAGTCACTTTTCTGCGAATTTTCAATACGTAGGAGTTTTCTTCCCCCAACATAAGATTTTTAAATACAGCAATGTATTTGACTCTGAATCAATGAGTAAATAAGTAAAACTAAATTTTAAGTTTCTTGAAGATAGACGTAGCACCCACTTATCCTTGAATCCTAATATATTTTTTGACTGTTACATTTATGAGCATAGATTTTTTTAATTTTAAAATTCAGATTTATACTAAAGCCAACATTAGGTACTTTAACAGGTATATAGTGCAATTCCATAGATATCACTTTGCTAGATATATTATAAGGTGATAGTATCAGTCAAATCATATTCTCTAGGAATTCAGGGCCAGGTGACAGCCTGTGGTGTGTCAGAGGTAAGGCCTACCTGCCTAAGGCATCTCCTCCATCTGCCTGTTGCTTGTTGGGGAATCCTCTTAGGATATTCTGTTGATTAAACCTCAGACCCATTTCTTCTTTCAAGCATTGGATACTTTGCCCCCATATTCTGTCTTCTCCAGACCCCAAGGGATTGAACTTATTTTCCTTTTCACAGACTATTATCTACTCCATTCCATGAAAATGTTACCTATGACAGGCCTAAACGCCATTCCCTGATCTACTGTTCTCCCCAAACCATCTCTTTCTTTTTAAAAATTTTCATTTAATCTCAGAGAAACCTTGAGCTTTTCTGCTTTAGACACTGACACATACATACTAGGTCTTATGTGATTTCATACCTCATACGTTGTAGATGTAGAGTCACAATTATTTCTTTTGTTTCATTAGGTCAAAGAGTTATGAAGACCTATAAATATGTCCTTTGAAAATTATTTGTATTCGTTCCTTTTCCTCTCTCTTTACTGCCAACACTTTGGTCAATCTCTCATGGCCTTGCATCTGAATTATTACAACACTTTCTTTTTTTTTTTTTTTTTAAATTTTATTTATTTATTTATTTACTTATGGCTGCGTTGGGTCTTCGTTTCTGTGCGAGGGCTTTCTCTAGTTGCGGCAAGTGGGGGCCACTCTTCATCGCGGTGTGCGGGCCTGTCACTATCGCGGGCTCTCTTGGTGCGGAGCACAGGCTCCAGACGCGCAGGCTCAGTAATTGTGGCTCACGGGCCTAGTTGCTCCGTGGCATGTGGGATCTTCCCGGACCAGGGCTCGAACCCATGTTCCCTGCATTGGCAGGCAGATTCTCAACCGCTGTGCCACCAGGGAAGCCCACAACACTTTCTTAATTGGTATCTCTTACTCTCTTTCCCTTTTTGAATATCCTTCTATAAAGCTACCAGATCAATCTTGTTTAAATAATGATTTCATCATGATACTCTCAAGCAAATACATCCATAGTGATTTTTTACTACCATACAAATGTGAAAATCCTCTGATATGTAAGCTTTCCCAGAATATCATCCCATCCAATATATCAGAACTCATTTCCCTGACTCCCCCATATGCATCCTTACCTAACGAGTCAAGCCTTTTTGTCACGACAAAAAGGTGACTTTCACATCATAGCAACTTTAGACTTTCTAATGTTCGTATATTTCAACATTTAGCTTCTCTAAAGCAGACAATATTTTATTAGCTTTGTATTTTCAATGCTTTCCATAAAGCCAGCTCCTAGAAGAAGGACACTCATCGTTGATTGAATGTATAAATCTGTAAAATGGCATCCAGGCTTTTGGATAGAATGTTCTCTATATGTACCTATTATGTTCACCCGGTCTAATGTGTCATTTAAGGACAGCATTTCCCTATTGATTTTCTGTCTGGATGATGGATGTCCATTGATGTAAGTGGGCTATTATTTTAAGTTGATGGTCTCTTATGTTCAAATACATTCTAACAACCCTGCATTTTTACTCTCCCCACCGTGTTTAACATCTTTGACATCATGTTTTACATCTTTTTGTTTTGTGTATCCCTTAACTACCTATTGTGGATATAGATGATTTTACAACTTTTGTCTTTTAAGCTTCCTACTAGTTTTATAAGTGGTTGATCTACTACCTTTACTGTATTTTTGCCTTTATCAATGAGACTTTTCTTTCATACTTTTCATATTTCTAGGTGTGGTCTCTTCTTTTCTGCTTAGAGAAGTCCCTTTGACATTTCTTGTAAAGCAGTTTAGTGGTGCTTTTGCTTGTCTGTAAAACTCTTTATCTCTCCGTCAAATCTGAATAATAGCCTTGCTGCGTACAGTAGTCTTGGTTTTTTCCTTTCATTACTTTAAATACAATTGACCCTTGAACAACATGGGTTTGAACCTCATGGGCCCCCTTACATGCAGATTTTTTTTCAACAAATATGTGCTATAGTATTACATGATCTGCGGTTGGTCGAATTGGTAGATGTGGAGCCACAGATCCAGAGGGCCAACTGTAAAGTCATACGGAGATTTTCAGCTATGTAGGGGTTGGGGCCCCTAACCCGCACACTGTTCAAGGGTCAACTGTACATCCCTTCTCTCCTGCAAAGTACGCAACCCCACTGGCCTTCAAAGCAGACATTCTGGGGGTTCGTCCTCCCAATGCAGGACCTCTGGACTGGGGAATTGGATGTTGGTCTTGGACCCTTTGCCCCTTGGGGAGAACCTCTGCAATTGTGATTATCCTCAATTGCCTTTGTGGGTTTGTGGGTTGCCTACCTGGTGTGTGGGTCTTGACTGTACCATGTCTTTACCCCTCCTAACCTTTTGTGGTTCCTTCTTTATATCTTTAGTTGTGGAAAACTAAAGGTCGTTCTCATTGATAGTTGCTCCATAAACAGTTGTAATTTTGGTTGCTTCTGGGAGGAGGTGGGTTCAGGGCATTCCTACTCTGCCATGTTGGCCACACATCCTCAGGACTGCATTACTTTCTGGAGGCTTCAGGGCAGAATCTGTTTTTTTTTTTTTATTTTTCCAGCTGATAGAGGCTGTCTGCATTTCTTGGAGAGTTACCCCCTTCCTCTTCAAAGCCAGTAGTGGCCAGCTGAGTCCTTCCTGTATTGCATCACTCTGACACTGACACTTCTGCCTCCTTCCTCAGCATTTAAAGGTCCCTTGTAATTACATTACTCGTTTACTGTAGATAATCCATGACAACCTCCTTATCTTAAGGTTAGCTGACTAGCAAACTTAATTATATCTGCCACTTTAATGCCCCCTTGCTATGTAACATAACACAAGTTCTGGCGATTAGAACAAAGTTGTATTTCAGGTGAGGGCATTATTCTGCCTATCACAGTCTACCCTCTAGCACTGAAATAGTCACATCTGTCTCACATTCAAAATATATTCATCCCACTTTAATATCTTCCCGAGTCTCAACCAATTATAGCATCAACTCAAAGTTCAATACCTCATCTAAATATCATCATTTCAAAAGCCCCAGATCTTGTTATCTAAATCAGGTATGGCTAAGGCACTGGCTGTAATTCATCATGAGTCACAATTCATCTCTAGCTGTGAACCAGTAAAACTCAAGAAAAAAGTAATTTGCATCCAAAATGAAATGGTGGGTGGGCATCGGATAGTACTTTATAAACATATTACTTTATAAGGGAGAAAACAATTTTTTAAAGTGTCATTGGTCCCAAGCAATTTTGATATCATCTGGGAGAGCTCCATTTGATTTCAAGTCTTGGAAATCATCTTTTTTGGCTTGTGGCTCCACTTTCTGGGCTCCTGATTCTGCCCTAGGAGACATCTTTTCTTTCTCTTCAAAGATAGAGTATGTTTTCAGTCGATTATTTTATCAACCTGTTGGGGATGTGACAGCAAGTACTCTCTCTCTCTCTCTGTCCCTTTTGGCCCAAGCTGGTAATTTTTCTACTGGTATAACATTATCAAGAACTTTGTGGGTCTCCCATGTATGCTATGAGAAATCACTTCATTAGAAAAGAGTGTTCTCAGGACTTCCCTGGCGGTCCAGTGGTTAAGACTCTGTGCTCCCAATGCAGGGGGCACAGGTTCGATCCCTGATCGGGGAACTAAGATCCCGCATGCCGCATGGCCAAAAACAAAGAAACAAAGAAAATATATATGCCATATGAATAAATTTGGAAATTACACTGAGAATTAATGGAACCCATTGAAAAACTTTAAGCAGGGTAATAAACAATCCATTAAAAAAAATTTTTTTAAATGAAAATAAAAAAAATAAAAAAATAAAAATTAAAAATTAAAAAAAATTAAAAAAAAAAAATAAAATAAAATAAAATAAAAAGAAAAGAGTGTTCTCCACAAGTTTCTCTTGGAAAACCATATCTCTACTCTTGACTTCTACTGATATGGCCTAGGGTGCCCACGAGTCACATTTTAATCTCTTCAAAGAGCCCTCAGTGTGACTGAATACTCTGATCTTTCAATCCTTCTGAGGCACTAGAAAAATGGTTTTCAGCCACTGTTGGCTTTCTCTTAAGAGCATGCTTTCCTGAAAGAAAATCTCCTAATTTTAGCATTTTCTGCAAACTAGATAGATGAGAATTTCCAAAATCACCAAGTCCTAGTTTCTTTTTGATTAACTGTTAACAGTTAAACTATATCTTCCCTCTTGATTTTACTATAAGCATCATGAAGAAACCAGGCTGCACCTTTCACACTTTGCTTGGAAATCTCCTCAGTAAATTATTCAAGTTCATCACTTACAAGTTCTGCTTTCCACATACCTACAGGATACAATTCAGTTAAGCTTTCTGCCACTATATAGCCAGGATTTCCTTTTCTTCAGTTTCCAATAACTAGTTTCTCTTTTCCATCTTAGCTCTCACTGGCAGCATCTTTAATATCTATTATTTCTATAAATATTCTGTTTATGATGATTTGGGTATTCTCTAAGACAGAATGTTTTCTTTACGATGATCCTCCCTTCATTCTAAGTCTTCACTAGCAGAGCTGTTAACATCCATATTTCTACTAATAATCTGTTCAAGGCAATGTAGGCTTTTTTCAATTTTTTTCTCAAAATTCTCCCTCTACCTATTTCCCAATTCCAAAGCCACTTCTACCCTTTTAGTTATTTGTTACAGCAGCATTCTACTTCCAGTTACCAAAATCTGTATCTGTCATGGTTCAATCAGAGAAGTCGGATCAGTAGGAGATATATATTGAAAGAATTATTGCAAAGAACTGACTTATATGATCGTTGGGGACTCTGTGAGGACTGAAAATGTTGTCCATAGATGGAATTTATTTTTCATCATGGTAGTTTGAGCTCTACTTTTAAGGCTTTTCAACAGATTGAATCAAGCCCATCCGGATTATCTAAGATAATCTTTCCTACTTTAAAGTCAACTCATTATGGATTTTAATCACATCCACGAATGCCTTCACAGCCACACCTAAGGTTTGTGTTTTATTAAATAATTTGAAACTACAGCCTAGTCAAGCTGACACATCAAACACATCAAAAGATTATCATATCCTGTTATTCTAACATAATTATTATTATGATTTTGTCTTTAAAAATGTACCATTATAGATAATTATATTCATAATGTATATCATGTTGATATTTACTTGGTTTGCGTAAATATGCTATCATAGACTTTTCCCATGATACTGAATATTTTTCCTAATTAAAATAGTTAATGATTGCATAATATTTAGTCCAGTTCTTAAATCATAATAATTTTCTTCCATTTTTTACCACTGGAAATTGCACCATAACTACTAATTGCATAATGATACTTTTTTCTATCTTTTGATTTTTAAAGGCATACACCTCAAAATATAATAATCAAGTCAAAGGATATGAATAAATTGATTATGTTATGAAGTTACCTCATTATTACGTTGGAAGAGTAATAAAATCATCCTTACCTATCTTGAAAGGTATAGTCAGATTATGTTAAAATGTTTAATAAATTGTAAAGAACTATACAAAAATGAATGGATTATTGTTCTTATAATACATTGTGATATAAAATGGAGACTGTCTAAATTAGGGTTCAGTAGACAGTAGACTTACAGACTTTGTGGGACACATATGATCTCTGTTACAATTACACAGCTTTACCACTGTATTACAAAAGCAGCCATAGTCAATATGTAAACAAATAGCTACGCTCCAATAAAACTTTATTTAGAAAAAGTAGGCAAGGAGCCAGATTTGACCTATGGACTATAGTTTGCAAAACTCTGGTCTAATTTATTGACTAGTCATTTGATCAAAAATCATTAATATAATTTGAAAATATTTATAGTTTGACTAAATTAATCACATTTCATCCTCTGAACCTTTTAAAAAATTATATTGTTGCTGATATAAAGCTCCTATCCTTGTAATTGTGGCACCTTATTAGATAGAAGACAGAGATCAATCTGGCCTGCAGATCATCATGCCCACTGTGTCCCAACAAGTATTTTATATACTGACATTTTTTGATATTCTAATTCTGCTCCCTTCTAAGACCATAACCATCATTAACAAGTGATGTTCTGAAGTTTGCCTTTCTGGGATCATTTCTTATTTTTGAACTTCCAAAATATTTACATCATCAATTAATTCATTGGATTACAGAAATTTCAAATATTTCAGTTTCTTTTATCTGCCATAATTGTGTGACATTCTTTGAAGTTTCATCTATCTGAGAGATAATTTTGTTTTAGTTTGCTTATTTTCTTGTGGCATAAAATACTATAAATAAGGGTAAAATGGAGGGGGACAAGAAGGCTATATAAAATAATGGGGTCATCCTAGACTTTCTGTATACCAAATCAGGCCAAAAGAGTGAGAGGAAAAAAATTGTGTTTTGCACTTGGGCTCTGTTCTAGGCTCTATTCTCATGCTATACAATCTTGTGGGCAACCTTATACATTCTGTGGCTTCCTTGAACTTCTATGTAAACCACTAACTCCCAAACTTTTATTTTAAATCAAGATCTATTTTCTGAATTCTAGCCCTGTATATCTAGCCACCTACTATACATCTACACCTGAAAATCTTACAGCCCTAAAAAGCAACACTTCAAAATGAAGTGATCATCTCCAAATATGTTTTTCATCTGGTATTTCTTAGCTCATTAAATAGTACTACAATCCATGCAGTTACTGAGCTCAGAAACCTTGCAGTCATTCTTGATACTTTCTTCTTCCCCATTTCCCATATTTAATTAACCACCAAATTCTGTTGATACTACCACCAGAGAATGTCACAATCCACTGAGTACTATCTACTCTCACTACATCTACTGTCATCTAAGGAATCATCATCTACTTCTCAATCTAGTACAGCAGTAATATTCTATCAGTTCTCCGAGCAGCCATTCTTGCCTGTTTTAATCTATAGCAATCTTCTGGGAAAAGCAAATCTGGTTATACCACTTCCCTCTTGAAAGTCTTTTGCTCTAGGATAAGGACCAAAGTACTTCACATAGCTTACAAGTCCTAACAGAATCTACATCATGACTATCTTCCCTCTTTTCATCACCTACCACTTCTCCTTTCAGGCATAGGACTATTATTTCAAATATTCTTTCTTGTCTCATAATCTTTGTACATATTCCTTCCTCTGCCAGGAGTAGTTCCCAATTTCTCTTCACCACCACAAACACTTTTGCCAACATACAGCCTACACCTTTTCAGTTCTCATCCTAAATTAATGTTTTCAGTACACATGCCCTGGCCACTTAAATAGGTTAGATCTTTTGCACTATGCATCCATAGCACACTGTACAGCTCTTTTACAACATGTAACCCACTTGAGACAACTTGTTTGGTGTCATTTCCTCTACTGTATAAGTTCCTTGAGTGAAGGTTTGGTGCTTGTTCATCTAAAATAGATACTGGCTGAAGTAGATATTCAGTAAATATTTGACAGGTTCTCAAAAACTTATAGAATGAATAATAAATATATATTTTGTGACAAATAGATGTTTCTCTGAAAAGATATTATCATTTATTATGAAATATTGTAGCAGACCTGCAATGAGTGAAAAGAACAAATATAGGTTACTGAGAGTAATAGCAGTCAAAGTATAGGTGAAATTAAAAGTATTGTACTTTGGCTCTCTTTTATTAAAGGACTCATAACAGCATAGGCAAAATAAAAATCACTTTGGGATGGTAATCATCTTCTAAACTTGTCTTTCCCCTTTCCACTAGTTTCTAATGTCTTTAATGGCTCACTTGTTCAACATTTTGTACTTAGAGCTGATAAAACAACAGAAAATCAGAAAATATTTTTAATGAATTATGAATGAATAAATGTGTTATCTTCCCTAAACTATATCTTCCCCAATTTATATCAATATATTGAACTTTATGAACACCATTAAAAACATTATTTATGATTTCTGCATAATTAGTACTATTGCATGTGAGAACTTTTCTAAAATATGGTGTATGCAGGGGTACATATTTTATGACCCATAAAATATACTCAGTTGCTTAGGAAAATATGTACTCTAACATCTAGAAAATGTTAATTCTCATAAGTAGACATTTCTGCAAATATGACAAACGAACACAATGTTCTCTAAATTCTGCTTAATATTTGATTTTTAATAAAATTCTAGACATAAGCATAGTAGAATCTACTTCAAAATATTTGAAAATTCTAGTTGAGCCCACACAATATACCAATTTTCCCAGAAAATTTCTCAGTAATGATATTTCAAATTCTAAATAACACCTTTCTTCATAGGCTTAGTCATTGAGGAAACACTAATGGGCAGACAGATGGCAACACTGTAACCATGAATTCCTCTTGTTCAACATCTTTAATGCTTTTTGCTATTTGGAAAATAAATCTTATTTTATTTCATAATGGAACCATTTCTTTAAAATTAACTTTATTTTTCTGCTTTAGAGAACAAATAATTCCTAGGTGTTAAGGGAGAACACTGTTTATTAACTAAAAGATCTAAAACTATCAAAATTGAAGGGAGAAAAGAGATTGACAACATGCTTATAGAACTCTTCAGTTAACTGGGATTTTAGCAACAACCTGGTCCCTAAGAGATTCTGTTAGTGGTATTTGTTAGTCCTCTTTATGGCAGTTATTATAAAAGTTTTAAATAATTCTTTATGATGTCATAGTGGAGATTAAAAGTAAGGAACTCTAGAAGAGTCCATGTCATCGTCTCAAGAATTAACATATACAAGACATCTTGATGCCTGGTGCCCATTTCAACACCTAATATCTACTGTTTCTCTCAGTGGATAGACAACAAAACTATGCTAAGAAGAAAATGGTTCATCAAAATCACTGTGCAATAATTATTCATATCATGTTAAGTTTTCCTATATGCCTTGTAAAATAAACCATTGTAAAATTTTATAGCTTTTTTCAACTTTATTGTTTCTATTCACATCATGTTTATGTTTATAGATATATCAGAAAACTATTTAAGTTTCCTTTTGCCCTTGATTTAAGACATAAGAAACTTAAGGTTTTACTATTGATAGTCTATATAAAGGTAATAATTTTATGAACTGTGTTTTAGGAGCTTTCTGTGTTACATTAAAATTCTTCAGATTTATTTTCCTGGGATCATCCCTTTTCTTGTTTTACACAGTCTCTCTGGATGCTCTCTGTCATCCCCAAGTTTCCACTTAAAGGTTAGCTATGCTACTAGCCTGACCCTTTCTTCCAAACTCAATATCTGTATTTCAGCTTCCCAATGAATATTTCCAGTCTAGATGAACTTAAAAGGTCCAACATTAATTCCTGATACTTTCTTGGGAAAGAATTTTTCCTGAATATTTTATCAGGATAGCTTCATATTTAGCCATAGTAAGAGTGTATCTTATTTCTATAACTTTCTTACATTGAAACACTGATAATATATAGACAGATGGGAATGTCAAAAGAAGCTTTACATAACAATTTAGCAGATAGTACCACCTCATCATTCCATTAACTGGAGGAGGGTATTCAGGGAGAGCAGAGGATATGTGAACCCTGCATTTTGAAATATGAACCTTGATCCCAACAGGTCCCTGATACTATTATGTTTAAGTCCACAATGTGACAGAGCAATAAATCATAAATCAAAAAATGAAAGTTAAAGAATTAAAATAAAAAAACCTTATTTTAGAAGTTTTTCTACTTCATTTTCGCAGACATTTTTCATGGTTGCACAGTAGCCTGAAATCGTCAACTGCTATAAACGTGGTGATTAGAACTTTTGTTAGCTTTCTTCCACAATCATCAAACCTATCAGAAGAGAAGACAATTTTCTCCATTTTCATTTTCTGGAGCCTTCCTTCATTTTCTCGTAAAACCTTCTTTTTCAGTGTTCTTGGTCCAAATTAGTGGAATCATAAACATCCACATTTACAAGGGAAAAAAAAGTACTTTTTTAAAATCACTGACTTCTCTCTTGAATTTTCATGCAATTGGGAGTCAAATGCTGTATCTTTGGACTCAGAAATGATTCTCAATTTGGGCTTCTTTCTTTATCACGTCAGTTCCTTAGTGCACAAACTCATCATCATTTTCTCAGACCAGGGTATCTCTATCTCAGCACTATTGACATTCTGAGCTGTAAGATTCTTTATTGAGGTAGGAGGAGCTTTCCAGAGATTGTAAGATGTTTAGGAACAGCACTGGCTTCTACCCACTAGATGCCAGAAGCCTCCCACTGCCATCACCATCACTAAATAGTGAACATTTTAAAATGTCTCCAGATATTACCAAATATACACTGGGCAACAAAATCACCTCTGAGAACCATTAACCTAGACTAAACATTGCTCTTGCCCTGAATAATAAAGTTTTCAAGCAAGACCCCAAATAACCAAATTACTTCCAAGTAACTTTATTCTAAAACAAAGCACAAGAATATTTATAGAAATATAAACACAGACAGCACCCAACAAAGTAAAAAATAACATTGTCTGGCATCCAATCAAAATTATCAGACATTCAAAGAAGGTGAAAACTAGAACCCGTTCTGACATGAAAAATTAATTAATTGAAACATACCTAGAAATGATACAGGTGGTAGAATTAATAGACAAAGACACTAAATAGTTATTATAATTGTATTACGTACGTTCAAGAAGCTAGAGGAAATATGTGATACGTAAGCAGAAACATGCGCAATATTAAAAAAACCCAAATCAAAGAGGTAAAAATTAAAATGTTTGAGATAAAAATACATTAAACAGTATTAATGGTAGATGAGACACTGCAGAAGAAAAGACTGTTGAACTTGAACATATAGCAATAGAAACCAACCAAACACACACATACATACACACACACAGAAAGAAAAGAGGCTGAAAAAAAATGGACAGATCTGGGAAACTTAATATAGTCAAATATATGTGTAATTACAGTTCCTGAAGGAGAAGAATGAATAGAGAATGAACAAAGATATTTGAAGAAATAAATGCCAGACATTTTTCAAACTTGATGAAAAGTATAAATCCATAGAACCAAGATAATCAAGGAACCCCAAGTACAAGAAACGAAAAGAGAATGACACTAAGTTATATCATAGTCAAATTAATTTAAAAGAGCGATGAAGAGAAATATTAAAAGCAGCTATAAGAAAAAGACATATAACACACAGAGCAACAGAGATAAAGATGGCAGTAGATTTTTCATTGGAAACAAAGCAAGTGAGACTGCAGAGGAACAATATTTTTACAGCATTCTCAACCTGGAATTCTCTAACCAGTCAAATTATCTTTGAAAAATGAAAGATACATAGGCTTTGCTAGATATACAAAAGCTGAAATATTTCATAACCGGTAGATTGGCAATCCAAGAAATGTTAAAGAAAACCCTCAGGCAGAAGGAAAATTATACCAGATGGAAATGAAGAATACCAGAAACAGTAACCAAATCTGCAGTTGAGGTCTTTTTTCTAACTATATTTGAGTCTTCATAAACGATTATTTACTGTTCAAAAGAAAAATAATAAAAATGCATTGTGATATTTATAACATATAGAAGTAAAATGCATGACAATAGTACAGAGGTCAAGGTGACAGAAATAAATATATACTGTCGTAAGTTTTTTTATATTCTTTGTGATGTGGTATAACATCAAAATGAAAGTAGAATGTAAAAATGAAGCAGGTATACTACGAATTCTAAAGCAAACGTTAAAATAACAACAGAGGAGTTATATCTAATTAGCCAGCAGAGGAAATAAAATGAAAATATTCAAATAATTTAAAAAACAGAAGACAAAGGAAAGTGAACAAAGAACAGATGGGATACATAGAAAATCAGTAGCCAGTAGCCAGACGAAAGTCTTAATTCCAACCATATCAACAGTATATATAAATGGTCTAAACACCCCAGTTAAAAGTCAGAGATTGTCAAGTTAGAATAGAAAAAGAGAGACCCAAGCCTATAAAAACCCCTTTAAACATAAAGACACAAACAGATTAAAAGTAACAACATAGGGCTTCCCTGGTGGTGCAGTGGTTGAGAATCTGCCTGCCAATGCAGGGGACATGGGTTCGAGCCCTGGTCTGGGAAGATCCCACATGCCGCGGAGCAACTGGGCCCGTGAGCCACAGTTACTGAGCCTGAGCGTCTGGAGCCTGTGCTCCGCAACAAGAGAGGCCGCGATGGTGAGAGGCCCGCGCACCGCGATGAAGAGTGGTCCCCACTTGCCACAACTAGAGAAAGCCCTCGCACAGAAACGAAGACCCAACACAGTCATAAATAAATAAATAAATAAAAGACCGTGAATTTCAAAAAAAAAAAAAATTATAAAAAAAAGTAACAACATAGATAAAGATATACTAACTAATCAAAATAAAGCTGGAGTGGCTAAATTAATATCAGAAAATGGAGATTTTAGAGAAAAAAATATTACCAGGAATAAATTAGGTCATTTTATAATGATAGGTCAGTTCTTCAAGAGGACATAATAATGGTAAATGTTTATATACTAATAACAGAGTTTCAAAATTAGAAATAAAAACCTGATTGAACTGTAAGGAGAAATAGGCAAATCCAGTTACAGTCATATCTTTCAACACCCTTTTCACAATAATTGATAGACCAGGTGTTCAGTAAACGAATATGTTTAGATAGTTTCAAGTGCATATAAAACATTTAACAATATGGTCCACATTCTGAGCTATAAAACAGGTCTCAATCAATATTAAAGGATTCATGTCGTACAAAGTATCTCACCACATTGGAAATAAATTAGATAGCAGTAACAGAAATATACAAGGAAAACTGCCTAATTTTGGAAACTAAATAATAATTCATACATTCAACTCAGTACAATGAGGCAACAAAAGCATCTGAGTTGGAAAGGAAGCACTAAAATTGTCTTTATTTGCAGACCACATGATTGTATACAAAATCATAAAAAATCTCTGAAAAGCTTCTAGAATTAGTAACTGAGATCACCAGGGTGGCAGAATATATGACGAATAGACAAAAATAATTTGTATTTCATTAGGATAACAAAGAACAACTGGAAACTGAAATTTTAAAAAAAGTTCAGTTACAATAACACCAAATATGTGAAATACTTAGATATAAATCTGAAAAATCATGGAAAGACCTGTACACTAAAATTTACAAAACTTGTTGAGAGAATTTTAAAAAGACATAAATAAATGGCAATACATACTAAGCTCATACATAAGGAGACCCAATATTTTTAAGATAACAATTCTCTCATATTGATCTATGGATAGTGCAATCCCATTCAAAATATCAGCAGACTTCTTACAGACATTGACAAGTTGATTCCAAAATTCATATGAGGGGACTTCCCTGGTGGCACAGTGGTTAATAATCCACCTGCCAATGCAGGGGACACAGGTTCGAGCCCTGGTCCAGGAAGATCCCACATGCCGCGGAGCAACTAAGCCTGTGTGCCACAACTAAGCCTGTGCTCTAGAGCCCGCGAGCCACAGCTATTGAGCCCGCATGCCACAACTACTGAAGCCCTCGTGCCTAGAGCCTGTGCTCCGAAACAAGAGAAGCCACTGCAATGCAAAGCCCAAGCACCGCAACGAAGAGTAGCCCCTGCTCGCCGCAACTAGAGAAAGCCCGTGCACAGCAACGAAGACCTAATGCAGCCAAAAATAAATAAACAAATAAATTAATTAATTAAAATAAATAAATAAAATAAAATAAAATTCATATGAGAATGCAAAGGACCTAAAAGAGACGCAACTGTGAAAGAGAAGAGTAAAGCTGGAGGAGTTTCACTATCTGACTTCAAGACTTATTATAATGCCATATAGTCAAGACAATTTGGTATTGGCATAAAGATAAACAAATAGATCAACTAAACAGAGCAGAACATCCAGAAACAGGCCCACCTATATATGACCAAGTCATTTTTTCCCCGAAGTTGCATTAGCACTCAGTGGAAAAACAGCAGTCTTTTCAACAAAATTTTCTGGAACAATCAGATATCTACACCCTTCCCCAACCCCCACCAAAAACAAACAAACAAACAAACAAAATTTTGATCCACACCTTGTGCCATATAGAAACGTTAGTCCAAAATGTATCAGTGATTTAAGTGTAAAAGCTAAAATTATAAAACAACATAGGAGAAGATCTTTATTGCCTTGAATTAGGCATAGATTTCCTAGATATAACATGAAGTGCATAACCCATAAAGGAAAAAGAGAGAAAATTAGACCTCATCAATAAAGACATGGCTGAGTATGAAAAAAAAAAAAAAAAAGCATCAGATTGGGAGAAACTATTTACTTAGCACATTGCTGATAAAGGACTGGTATCCCAAGTATATAAAGACCTCTCAAAATGCAAGAATAAGAAAACCCAGTCTTTAAAAACATAAGGATGATTTAAACAAACAGTTCACCAAAGAAGATATATCTATACAATGAAAAGTTGCTCAACAGTATTAGTCAAGCACAGGAAAAAGTGCTCATCATTAGCCGTTATATATTTTTTTTAATAGACGTTTTTCAGAGCAGTTTTAGGCTTACAGAAAATTGAGGAAAGTACAGAGAGTTCCCCTCTTTCCCCACACAGTGTCCCCTATTACTCACATCTTGCATTAGTGTGGTACATTTGTTGCATCCCTATCCAATTTTAACAGTCCTTCAGATGCCTCTCAGCCTCACCAAAGCTGAACAACCTCAGCATCTTAGACTTCTCATCCTCTGCTGTCTCCTCTGGTCATACTTCTGTCATCATGCCTCTGAAATAAGTGAACCAAGGTGGTCTGACCTGGGTGGCAGGCAGCATTTGTGCAGCCTGAGATCAAGTTACCTCTTCAGCTGCTTGCCTCACACTGTGGGATCACCTGAGGCTTGTGGTGGACTAAGACCTCTGGATCTTTTTCCTTTTCTTCCTTTTTTTGCTTCAAAACAATTGTATACATTTACTTTTTTATTATAAAAGTAACAGGATCACATATAAAGGCTTTGGAAAATAGAGGAAGACACCCCTATAACACAACTGCTTAGCTTTTTGGTATGTGTCTTCCTAGTCCTTATCCACATTAACTGATGTGCTTATGTAGTTGTAACCAAGGACCATGCACATTTTCATGCCCTGAGCTTGGTTCATGTGAACTGCTGCCAATTCCTATCTCATATTTTCCCAGCACACTTTTTAAACTGAGTGGAAGAATTTATGTCCATCTTTTTCTTTTTTCTTCTCTCTATAAAACACCCACTTAATTTAAATAGATAACTAATAAGAACCTGCTGCATTAGCCATTATTGAAACACAAATTAAACCCTCAAGGTGATACTACACATTACCACCCTATTTAAACCAGTTTTTCTCAGCACCACTGGCATTATGTTCAGGAAAAGTCTTTGTCACTGGGGACCGGGTTATGCATTGTAGGGCTCGGCAGCATCCCTGGCCTCTAGACTCCAGAAGCACACTTCCCCTTCCGCTTTCTCCAGGGATTGACGAGTGTTCCCTGTGGGACAAAATCACCCCAGGTTGAGCCCCACTGGCCTTTATATGGCGATCACTTCCAGGATGTTCTCACTGTTGCCAAGTCTTGTCCCAGTATCACCAGCTCCACACTACTGTCCAATTTATCTTCTAAAAACCAAATCTGATTATATCCATTTGTTCCTTTAAAGACCTCCTGGTTCTCAACTGCCTTTTAGGAAAAAGCCATATTCCCCACAAGTGTCATGGTTTTCATTTGTTTGCTTGTTTATTTAACCATATACTTCATCCTATATTTTTTCATATATAGACTCTGGGTTGCAGCAAGTCAGAGTTCCTTGCTGAATATCCTTGCATCCTTTTGTGCTTTTGCAGTTCAGAGCATTTGGGCCTAGTGCTTCTTCCACAAGGAAATACTCTCCTGTCACTCTATCTACTCTCATTGAGCAGAAATCTGTTCACCCGAAATCTTACAATACATAAAGTACATCTTCTCTGTGAAAACCTTACTGACACCATAAAGCGGTATTATATTCAGGTTCTTAGAGTGCACCTGCCAGAAAAAAAGGTGAGAAAAAAAGGAAGCTTTGTTATTACTGCGAGGGTCTATCTGAAAGTGTGAATTTGTGAGCTCTTTAGCAGTAAGCAGAGTTTTATATGTTACATGTATATAAGGGTGCACTAAGATTAGTTAATTGTTCTCAGTACTCACAAAAAGATATCCTCTGAGAGTAAGCAAGTCCAGGAAAGTACATTGGGCGGTCTTAGATTTTTCAAAAACACAGCAATTTAAACCCTAGGCTTGCAATTCTTTGTTACATATGAGTTGTAGAAATGTGTTAACTCTCTAAGTTATTAACTTCATATGATGAGTTTCCATAGCACCTATTTTTCATACTTTGATTACAGACAGTATTTTTTTTTTTTTAATTTTATTTATTTATTTATTTTTGGTTGTGTTGGGTCTTCGTTTCTGTGCCAGGGCCCTCTCTAGTTGCGGCAAGTGCGGGCCACTCTTCATCGCCGTGCGTGGGCCTCTCACTATCGCGGCCTCTCGTTGCGGAGCACAGGCTCCAGACGTGCAGGCTCAGTAGTTGTGGCTCACGGGCCTAGTTGCTCCGCGGCATGTGGGATCCTCCCGGACCAGGGCCCGAACCCGTGTTCCCCGCATTGGCAGGCAGACTCTCAACCACTGCGCCACCAGGGAAGCCCACAGACAGTATTTTTAATGCTACATTTTTTCATACATTCTTGTCTGCCCAATTCAGTTATGAATTCCTCAAAAGCAAAGCCTGTATCTAATTTATCTGTTTTATTCTCCGTGTAGCACTGCCTATGTATGGTTGCATTGCATGTGCACTGTTCTGAGCAAGGTGGTCATTGGTGGCTGATACCCAATGTGCGTGCCCTAGTGCAGAGCTGCAACCATTAGAGGAAACGGGAGGTTTTCTCTATATTGTGAAAAGGCACTTATAGACTAGCTACAATGCTGCTCTAATGTCTAGCATAGCTCATGGTAGGTACTCAAATAAAGATTTGTTAAATGCAGATTCCTTTAACAGACAAATCAAAGTTTCAGGGCTCTATCCAGGCCAGTCATCTCAGAACATCATTATCTAAAGTGATAGGTAGAAAATTTAAAACAGATACAGAAGTGTGTATTAATATGCAAACTCAGGGCTTCCCTGGTGGCGCAGTGGTTGAGAATCTGCCTGCCAATGCAGGGGACACGGGTTTGAGCCCTGGTCTGGGAAGATCCCACATGCCACGGAGCAACTAGGCCCGTGAGTCACAACTACTGAGCCTGCGCGTCTGGAGCCTGTGCTCCGCAACAAGAGAGGCCGCGATAATGAGAGGCCCGTGCACCGCGATGAAGAGTGGCCCCCACTTGCCGCAACTAGAGAAAGCCCTCGTACAGAAACGAAGACCCAACACAGCCATAAGTAAATAAATAAATAAAAATTTAAAAAAAATATGCAAACTCAGGCAAGGAGAGAGTTAGTTCAGAAGGGTAAACTGAATGAAAAGTGAGGGAACATTAGAGAGGCACTTAAGCAGACAGAAGTGACACTAATGACAGTAATAACAGTCCAAATTAATTAAGTTCTTTTTGTTGAAAGTTCACCTTTAGTAAAATGAAGAGCCACAAACACATCTGACTTCAAAGACTTAGTACAAAGAACTGTATAAGTATTTTCATAGGGACACAGTGACAACAATCAATGAAAAGCTACCTGTAAAAAGAAATTCTTTTAAAACATTTATTTTTTCAGTTAAAGAGATGAATAATATAAAGATAACATAGATGTGAAAATTTTCATTTAACCCCAACCTTTAAAAACAAAATAATACAGGTTTAGACCAAATGTATGTTTTGGCAAAGTTCAAATTTTACTGAAATCTGATAATGGCCAAGTATTTTATGCATTTCCAAAGCCAACTGGCTAAGAATCAAAATAAATTTTCATTTGGAAATTGGAAAGTCTATATAGTGAGGCTTCCTCTTACCAAACATCATTCAGGTCATTGAAAAAAGTTTCATAAACATGGAAAGTCTAATAGTATTTTGACAAACTCTGGGAAGAGTGAGGAATCGCTAGGTCATCCAAATCCTAGAAAAGGATTACTCTTGACTTTAACAGTTTCTTTTTCTTTTCCCACAAGATTATATGGGGTTTTCTAAAGAATAAATTTTTCATAGAGACTCTCCAGTTATATTCCAGGAATCTTAGGTTGCATTCCATATAGACTAAATTTTGAGTAGATACTTGTATTTCCATGTTTGATAATAAGAATGGCCACCAGATACCTGGATATCTGTTACTTGTGTATCAACGAGGGTTTAAGCAAGAAATAAATGTCACACACACATTCGAAGAGATTTTTTAAAAGTGAGTGTTTGAAAAGGCATTGGTAAGCTTTATGAAAACCACAAGGATAGTGCAGTACTTTAGGGGATGAAAGAGCTGGGAGCCATTATTTTCCCACTTAAGGATAAGGGTGGGAACAGTTGTGAGCAATGGGCAAGAGAAAACTGGGTTGAAGGCTGACTTTTGCTGTGACCTTCAGCTCTGGACCATAGGCAGCCTGCAGTGACCCTGATGGAAGGGAGGAGGGAATAAATAGCTTGACCTCACTCACTCTCCTTCCCCTCACCGACTTCTGATGGTGCCCCCTTTCTCTGAACCAAACTGGGAATCGGAGTCTTATTCCTTTAGTGCGTGTAAGTTGCTTCCCAAGAAACCCAATCAGGGTAAAGAGAAGAGGAGAGTAAATCTAGATGAGCAAATGAAAGATACCTAGCATACTTGTTTAGAATTTTAAAAGATATATATTAGAACTTAATTGTGCTTTTGTTGTGTTTACTGTGTTACATTTTAAACTGTTGTTTCACTAAATAATTTTGCTTTTCCTTTATCACAGTTACCTAGTAGTTTCTTATGAAATTGATCATTTTAACCTAAAATGATGGTGTAAATATAGAGAAGTATTTATATTTTTGTTCTTTTCTAGCTAAGCAGCACTGAGGGGAAAAACAAAAATATTTATATAGAAAATGCAGTAATTTTAGATTGGCTTAGGTCTTAAAATCCTTTTACTGAGATTTCAGAGGAGTTGAAAATTTTAACACTTTCAAAATTATTTGTGACAGCTATGAAACAGCTGGGGTGACAGAACACATACTGGGATCATAGGCTGCCTGAATCACGAATCTTTAGTTTTCATGACTCACCTGTCGTTTGGTTTTCATGGATTATTACCTGGATCATCTTTAGATGACTTCGTGACATATTAGTCATCATCTCTCATGGGCATTGAGTTTTTTTACCTAAAATATAACTTTATAGCATGCAAAACAAGTGTTAAATGAATATAGAAATGGAGATATTGTTAAACTGTAGTAAACTTTTACAATTTATTTTATAGCTTTTATTTTTGCCTTGTCCTTCAAAATAAGAATTCCCTCTGATACTGTACTAAATTCAGGACCTTGTATTTCAAGTAGTTTGTATCCACCAGCAGCTATTTCAGTACATTATCTCAGGTTTTTGTGAATCTTTGTGGCGTGGAAACTTCAGCAATCAGATACATGTATTCGCTGTTTTTGAGAGCCTATCACTGTTGGTCTCAGAGACAGAAGCAGTTGTCTTACATGCAGAGTCTCCTTGCCAACATGAAAAATGTTACCTTCCCCCCAGTAAGTACTGGAGAAAAGAAGAGAAAAATGATGCAAGGTATCCATTGAAAAGAACTACTTAAATTTACTTCAACTTTGCATGTGTAACGCATGGTGAGTCAGTCCAGCTAGTTTTCTTGAATAGTTTTAATCTAGGTGGCTATACGGTTTTAAAGTCTGAAGTGATATACACACATACCTCTTTTTATTGCACTTCACTTTATTGTGCTTCACAGATACTCTGTTTTTCACAAATTGAAAGTTTCTGGCAACCCTATTGGTGCCATTTTTACAAAGCATTTACTCACTTCATGTTACTGTGTCACAGTTTGTTAATTCTTGCAATATTTCAAATTTTTAAATTATTATTATATTTGTGATAGTAATCTGTGACCAGTGATCTTTGATGTTACTACTATGACTTGCTGAAAGCTCAGATGATGGTTAGCATTTTTAGCAATAAAGTATTTTTAACTAAGGTATGTTCATTGCTTTTTTTTAAGATATAATGGTGTTTCACACTTAAAAGACTTCAGTATAGTGTAAACATAACTTTTTATATGCACTTGGAAAGCAAACAATTCGTATGACTTGCTTTATTTGCTCTATTGCGGTGGTCTGGAACTAAGCCCTCAATACCTCTGAGGTGTGTCTTTATTCATGATACCATCCATCACTAGTTAGTACTGCCAGTCTCGTCATGTTGACTTTTAGTTCCAGGTGGTTCCATCCAAAACTTTTTAGTTTCTTCTAGAATGGCAAACATCAGCTGCTATATAACTCACCACAATATTCATATATTAAGTATAAACTTTAAAAAGTTTTTGTGGGTCATAAATTAAGACAAGATGCCCAGAGTTTGAGTCAAGTAATGCCTGTGTGGTACCATACAGGAAAATGCACTCAGGATGGATTTATCAAACTTGGACCATGTGTTCTGCATTATCCATTAAGGGCCTTTCTCTCCCATACGAACAGGGTGTAGAAATTCTAAACAGACACTGTCATTGGTATTGCTCAACGTTAGAACAACTAAACTCTTACTTAAGATGGTTTTTGACTTGATGCCATATTATCATGCAGTCTCTTGGAGTTACTCTGTGGTAAATCCCAGCATAGCTGATTCAGAAGTGTTCAAAGATGGAACAATAAAAAACATGAACTTTTACTCTCAAGACTTAGTCATAATAAATTTTTAAGAGAAATCAGTTAATAATTTTAGCAATAATAATGTCTTTATTAAGTTATTTATTTAATTCCTTAAGAGTATATAATTCAGGTCCCAGCTTTTGATGGTCTAATTATATAAAATTTCATGTAATATTTAAAGACTTAGTCCAAATATGTTGTTTCCTTAAGTGAAGTAGTGGATTGAAAAGCAATATTACTAAATACCTCCCTTCTCTTTATTGATCATTTTCTGCCAAATAACTTACAAAGAGACCTCAAATTGAAGATTTCCATGAATATAAAAATGGAATTTTATTTAAAATTATTCCAGTAAATATATAGAATTTATTGCCATATTTTCATTTGTTTCATCTTACATTGAGATATCCCTGCCCTATTTGCCATCAATTTGCTATAGGTTTCTGACAACCCAGAAGATATGATTTAATTATTCATGCAGCCCCTACATTGATAGGTAATACACATCTATAAATATGAAATAACTATACGGAAGAAGGACATGGTTTCAGATTAGTAGACTATTCTGTCTTCCATCGTTCACATAAAAAGAAAAAAAGAACTTGAGCAGCTCACTATCCGTCTACTCTTGCTGACAGACCAGAAGAAGACTTAATCAGCTCCTGAAATCTCCTAGCCAGGTGAGCCACAAAAAAAGTATGAAATCATGAGCAATAACAAGAGTCCACTATCATTCTGAAGAATTAATGAGTTATGAAAGAAAGTTATAAATTTTCTTAGAATATTTGTTTGGGGTTTGTAATAATTATTCAGTAAATGAATAAATGCCTCTACAAATTCAGTACATAAAACATTCCAACCTACATCATACCAATGTTCATGAGAAACATTATTTGGCTGCTCCTTTTGGCTGCTACCTTTATAAAAACTAAGAGAATATAAGAAGCCTCCATTCTGAAAGGGTATTTAACAAATTTATAAATATGAAAACATCAAATAACAACAATAACAGACCATAAGAATTATATAGGAAAGTGTGGCTTTCTAGACTGATATTAGATTAAACTTTCTGCTATTACCACAATATTGAGTAGGAAACATATTACAATCATGAGTATTCTAAGAATGTGCCTATATAGGAATTCAATCCCTTTGTTTATGGTCTTTGTTTTCATCTCCTTCTGCACAATGATTTGTTTGGATTTGATTTAATATTTATTTGGGGGAGCAGGAGATGTTTTGTACACTGAAACATTACAATTTAATTTAATTTTTATTCAAGGGAACAGGAAATGCTTTTTTACACTAAAAAAGTTATCTGAGTTTATAAAACAGTAATTTTTAATTTTATATTGTGATTTCTATAATTTCACTTCTTATATTCTTCAGTACCAAGACTTTGGTTATAAATAATGCTTTTAAATCAACATGAAAGACTTCATATACTTCTTCTTTATTTTATGACCAGGATTGTCAAAAAAGCAGACGCTCAGCACTCATTTTTATTATGGCCTTAAATTTAAATTCTACTTCAGAAAAAGGTGAAGAACTATTAGTGGGGAAACTTGGCTAGGTGTCCCAATCACCTCTGTGGAAATGCTGTGATTTCATCTATTAAAGGCATTAAAGAAAGGATTCCTGAAAAAGAAAGGAAAAAAGAAAAACAATTCTTCAAAGAGCCCACACCTTAGGATGGGGCTATCACAACGTGTAGGTATTATACATGTCATGAATTTGAAGACCAGTGAGCATCCAAGTGGAAATGTCAATATTTTGTTGCATTGGAGGTCAGGAACTCAGGAGATAATCCTCAATTTTGATATGCAGGTTTACCAACCATTTGACTAAAGATGGTAATTAAAGCCACGGGTGTATATTAGTTTGCCACGGGAGAATATGCAGAGTTAGAAGAAAAGAGAGCCTAAGAGAACATTTAAAAATAGGGCAACTCGGGAAATAAATTTGCCAATATGAATTAAGAGTTATACAAACTTTCACATACTTTAATGAAAAAATATCACTTTAGGAATTCAGCTATAAAACTAATCTTTAATTTAGAAATAACCCCATGCTTGAAAATGTGTGTCATTAAAAATAATAAAAAAAAAAAAAAAATAGGGAAATGGCAATAAATAATATTATATCATTTAAAAATATATTATATAGTCACTGAATTTTTATAAAAGTGTTTTTAGTAACACAGACAACTATCAATAGTCGTCATAATAAGTAAATGGAAAAACAGGCTATGAACTCACTCATCCAATTTGTTGGATATACACACACACACAAAGAGACTCGTAAAAATTTTCCTAGTGTTTCTCAGAATAATATTCCCTTGGTTACATTCTAATCTATTTCAAATATTCTACAAAAATCCCTATTTTTATTTCAAAAATTTTTTTAAAATTTCAATATTTATAGAACACTGCAGTTACTTATGTCCGCACAGCATGTGTAGCCACCCATTCTGGTAAAAGAGTGCCACTCTTTTTTGTGATGTTTATTGGTTTTAGTTGTGGTAGGTTCCCCGATCTACACAAATTTGGGTAGAAACCAAGAGCCGACCAATCAGAGTACCCCATTTACATCAATATAGATATTGGCGCATAGATGGGCATGTGATTCAAATTAGAGTAATCAGCCAACCTCGGAAATTTTATTGGAATAACTGAGAAATGGCATTCTATTTGATTTGGGACTATTACTGTAAATCTGATGTAAGTCTAGAGCTGCTGGTGATCATTTTTACTTGAGAATGAAGCTGACACGAAGGAATGAGCAGCCTAGAACTGGAGAAAGAGACCTGTTATTTGCATTCCTGGATCCTGCTATGCTGAAATGGGTCACCTTTAACCTGTTTCCCGTTCTATGATGTAACAGTTGGGGGAGGGGGTGTAAGCTATTTTGATCTTCTATCATTTACAAATGAAAAAAATCTAACTGTAATAGCCTGAAATCATAACAAAGGGACAACCCTAATGAATCTATTTTAGAGGTCCTCTCTCCCCAATTCTAATCCAATGACATTAGAGAGAAGACCTGATGGAGAGTAGAAGGCAGTGGGGGAGCAGAATAGCAGGGCTGAAATCCAGAAAGGGAGTTCAGTTGCTCCATTTACACCTTATTTGTTGAGATGATGCCTGGTACCCATATTAACACTAATATTCTCTAACCACACCACCACACTCTACATCAATCTGAAAACAAGGGATTAAAGAGGACACCAATGAAGTCAAATCATTATCTAAAAGGAGTAACTAATGATGTATCCATTCACCAGCTATCACTATCCTGGGATTATTCTAGTTAAGGACCAGGAGCAAGGGACTGGATAAGTGATGGATGTGGATGGCTCTCATTATTTCTCTGCTGTGCCTTTTGTATAGCAATGTATTTAGGCCTCTTTTGTTTTTAATAAGTAAGTTAATAACACTTATTTTGGCTAATTCTAATTGTACTGAATGTAGTGGTGATTTTTTATAAGAAATCCTTCCCCCCCACCAATTCCTAGAGCCAACTCAGAGAATACATGGGCAACAACATCACAAAAAAAGCAAAAATAAAGCAAATAAAATAAAGAGAGAAAGAGAAAAAAGTGAAGTAATGAAAGGTTATCTGGGGCAGTTACTAGAACCCCAAACTAAGGAGACATTGAGATTAAACAAAAAGTTAACTTCCTGGCTAAACCAAACATTGGACAGTCTTTTTATCTAATGAAATGTGGTTTATTTGCCACACGTGGTTTATACTATCACAATCCAGGTATTTCTCCTCCGTATTTACTAACATAATATTTGTGATTTTTCATTATTTTTTGACCGTCCTTATTGCTTTACCTAAACTGCATATGGCTTTCACTACCTGACTTGTATGGATTTTTTTTTTTAAGCATTGTTAAATATCTTGGCATCTGCTTGCCAAGGAAAAAATTAATTAAGAAAGTTACTAAATTATAGAAAATGTTTTATAACCCCAATATGCTGAAGATAAAGGTTGTTAGTAATAATCAAATTATTTTAAAATTCAATTAACAATCAATATAATATAGATAAGATTATATACTCAGATAGAAATATGCATTAAGAGGTAATATATGAATCAGATTCAAAATATATAACTTAATAGTGTAAGTCGCATATGCTGTTTACTTGACAAGTTGACCCACGTGGTAATATCAGAAAAACTGAATCTAGACTAGTAATAATGCTGAATTTAATGGATTTGGTTAAGAAGGAATGCATAGATAATTTTAAGGGAACTATAAGAGTATTAATATAAGTCACTAGCATCTTCCCTGAGAAATTTTAAAATCAAATGAACATAAAAGGTTGTTTCTTCTAGGTCTACTTTCTAATAGTGAATGTACTCTGAAAAACAAATAACCAAAGCCTTCTTACTCTGTTTAAAATTGGTGGGTATTTATCCATTCAAAGTAGAAAGATTTCATTTATTTTTCAGTCCAGGAAAAAGAATCACACCCGAGGGTCAATCATCAAATTTATGCAGTTTTCAAAACACTGAAAAACAAATCCAGGCTCTTAGTTGAATTAAGTTTGGCATATACTCTATAAATACTCTGTGGCCAACAAGAGTGTTTATAAAGTAGTGGAAAGCTTAAAGAGCATAGTAGTACTAGTTTAGAATTCTAAACAAAAAATTTATAACAAATTCAGTGATTTCATAAAATGGACACATTTCCCAGGAACATATTTTTAAGGTAATTAGATTTCAATTAGTAGTTACTTTACTAAGTAGAACTACATTTTCTATCAATGTTAGTGAATGCGATTTAAACATTTGAATTTTGATGAGAGGAAAAAAAGTAACTAGAAGACACTTTCTCTGCAATTTTTCTTCTCAGTATAAAAATACCATAAGTGTATATAGTAAATTATAAAAGATAAGCCCCTCACCTACCTTTTGTAACCACCCTGAAAGAGTAAGCAGACTTATTCATATTATGTCAAATATATTTTTATTAAGAATGTCATTATCCTCACAGTTGACGCATCAGTGGGTTCTGGTTCTGCTCACTTGGTAGTAATTAGGTTCAAAGCAGCTCCCTGTCATTGCCTGGTCCATCATGTCAATGAGCATATGTGATGCAAAGAAGGGAGGAATTAGTCAGATGGACATGGTTTATATTTTTTACTGGCTGGATAATCTAGGAGAAATTACTCTTCCTGAAACTCTAGTTGAGTCATTTGCAAATTGGATATAATAATACCATCTATGCTTGAGTGTTGGGAAGATAAAGGGACTTATCTGAGTGAAGCACTTTCATCATACTGGACACCTAGAAAGACCTCAATGAAGTAGTATTCTCTTTGCCCTTGAAATGCCATTTCCTCTGTCGTCAGCCTACATTCTATCAGCTGGAATTAATCACTTCCTCTTCAACAGTATACCTATTGCGATACTGTGTTATATCTGAAAACATATCTCAACCAACATTTTGGAGCTTCCACATCTATCATGAAATGGTGAAACTGTTAAAATTTTACACTAAATTTAAAGATAAGAAAAAGTCAGGCAACGTTAGAATTTATAAAGCAAAGCCCAAAATTAAAGTTTAAGAAAGGTTAAAATTAAATCAAAAATTTTCAATCAGAAAAATATTAAAACAGAAGTATCAAAATGTATAATTATGACAAAGCCAAATTATAACAATAAAATCAGTAAGACAAAAATGTAGACTACTAAATTTGTGACTGCAAAAAAGGCTAAAGAGAAAAGGCAAGAAATAAAATATAGTTTTTAAAAGTTGTAACTTTTAAAGCGCTTCAGGAATAATGAAAATAGATAACAATTGATAAATCTAAAGAACAAATATTTGCAGCAATGTAGATGGACCTAGAGAGTATTATGCTAGTGAAGTAAGTTAGACAGAGAAAGACACAGATACTGTATGTTGTCATTTATATGTGGAATCTAAAAAATTAAACAGACCTATGTATATAGCAAAACAGAAATAGACCTCATAGATATAGAAAACAAACTGGTGCATACCAGCAGGGAGAGGCAAAGGGTTAACGGGACACCAGGGATAAACCTGTGATGTCAGGGAAGGCTAAGGGAGGCTTAAGGTAAAGAATGACTAATTTTTTTAAAAATTTGATGCTATTCTGTTTCACTCTTTCATCACTCCCTATTTGGAATAAAAGTTTAATATACTACAACGCTTATAATATTTATGGTTACTAGAAATAAAGAAATGAATTTTATGACACATTTGAGGCAAGGTGGAAAGAAAGTCACAGGAAACAGAATGTGTAATAAAGATGGAATTCAGAAGAGAAAGGATGTAAGTATCAGATCACTAAGAGACATATTAGTTTACCTCCAAATCTTGAGAAATATTGTAATGCAGGAAAGGGAACTATATTTCTTAGTTTGGGGGACTGGGACCTACAGTTAGTTATTTTATTTATTTATTTTTAATTTTTAATTTTTTATTTTTAAACATCTTTATTGGAGTATAATGTGCTTTACAATGGTGTGTTAGTTCTGCTTTATAACAAAGTGAATCAGCTATACATATACATATATCCCCATATCTCTTCCCTCTTACGTCTCCCTCCCACCCTCCCTATCCCACCCCTCTAGGTGGTCACAAAGCACAGAGCTGATCTCCCTGTGCTATGCGGCTGCTTCCCACTAGCTATCCATTTTACATTTGGTAGTGTATATATGTCCATGCCACTCTCTCACTTTGTCCCAGCTTACCCTTCCCCCTCCCCGTATCCTCAAGTCCATTCTCCAGTAGGTCTGCATCTTTATTCCCGTCCTGCCCCAGTAAGTTATTTTAAAAGTTCAGTGGTAAGGGTGACTTCAGAGGATTGTAAGATTTAGGAATACATGGATTACTGACCCTTGGATTATATAATAAACTATTAAACCTACTTCCTAAGTATTTCCTTAAAATACCTATTTTACTTCATTTCTACTCTCACCACCAATATTGAAATGTTCTCTGAACTTTTCTTGACCTTTACACTTTTTCTCCTTTTCAATCCATCTTCAACTCCCATGATTCATCTTTCCTAGGTAAAGCTAGCCAAAGTGAACACTTCAAAAAATAATATCTGAGATTTTCAGTTCCTGAGTAGGCAACAATAATATTCATGTGGCTTATGATATATTTGAACTTAATTCCACCATATTATTAAGGTTTTATGTTTACCATGTTTATTCTTCATCTTTTTTCCTCTTTAACAACAGTTAGATTGGTAAAAAATGTTCTTATATTTTTAGTTCAACCTTATGTTATTTTAGGGGTAGCCCTTAAATTTTTAGCATGCATGCCCAAATTTTCTTCTTTCTAACCAAGTCTAAAATTAACTTGTATTTCTACCTGTATTTGCAGGACTGCAGGAGAATAAATTTCAGTTGTTTTAATCCACTCAGTTTGTGGTACTTTGCTCCAGCAGCACTAGGAAACCAACACACACCATTTTCCTACTGGCCTCAGGGTGTTCTTTCCTCTACTTGAAAATTCTGCACTCAGAGCTTTTCACTAACTTAGTTAAATCCATCTTTGAAATTTCATTTCAGCTTACTGGTACTTTCTCTCTGCCCTCCTTTACCAGGTAGTATTATGTCATGTACTCTCACAAACTCTGCTTTTTTTTTTTAATATAGTGTTTCCCACAAATGTAACTAAGCCTTAATAAAATTGTTGTTTACTGTTTATCTCCTCCACTAGAATGTAAGTAATCTCCATGCACAGATACATGTTCACCACTATACCCTTATCAACTAAGACCGTATCTAGTCTATGGTAGAGTTCAAATAAATATATATATAATGAAATAATTAATACACTTGATAGGAAGGCTAATTTCAGGGTACTAACATTCCTAATTTTGAAAATATATCTACTCAGGAATAACAAGTTGAGATATTTTTAACTTTAGAAGATCCTCAAATGCTACATACACATACCATTATCAGGTTAATACATAAAATATATATTTCTTATTATGGTGCTTTCTTCGAAGGGATTTAATTATAGTTTCCATCAATGTCAAACATCCCCCAGAACCACAGTCATAGCTTAAACAACATTTGATATTTCTGTCTGAATCTTTTTTACTTCATTGAGAGAAATCTCATTTTTGTTCAACTTCTACCTGAGTGTTTCTTCATAGACATTTGCCTAAGCTATTCTTTATGTATATATAAACACAGAAGTTCCTCAAGTGGTAGTGAGAGAAGGCAAGTGTAAGGGTGTGAAGAAAATAACCACACTAGGTATCAAAATAACCACACTAGGTATCAAAAGGTTTCCCAATTCCAGGGAAATGGCCTGGAGATGGTTGCTACCAACCAGGAAGCACAGAGAATGTCATAAGCTGAAAGCATGATTATAAATGAGCAGAAATTCCAGAGAGCAATGGCAATGATTCTGTAGAATGGGGTTGGGGAGAGAAACACAGAAATTTATGATCCAGAATACTTACAAATAGACAAAACTTGGTCAGATGAACAACAACAACAAAAAAGACCTCTTGTGGTTTACAAACAGAACTTTGGAAAGTTTTTCTGCCACTGCTACAAAATGCCCTCACAGTGAGAATTCATTAATCTTGTCAATCCTTACTTGCTCAATGGAGACTGATTATAGCAACTATATCCAAGCACGGCCTTTCCCTACTGTTAAGCCTTTAAAGCACTGAGCTTCAAACTTGGATTCCTCCAAATAAGAATACACTGATGAGGAAATCCTTGGCGAAATAATAAGAGTTTTGAAGTAGAATAGGTGGTAATACAATCTTTATCTCTCAAAGTTTAAAATCAGTAAGTCATAAATACTTTTTGGTGACGATAAACAGGAAGAATTTCCCCCCTTAAATTTGAAATGCTTTCATTTAAATATTCAACACCAAAATCATTTCCACTACTCCTTTTATGTCTAAAATAACACATGCCCTTGAGACACAATCAACTAAAATAAGCGTGTCTTTCTTCTATTGCCACGCCAATTCTTATAAGGACTGACGTGAAATGGCAATGTTGAACTCTTTAGTGAATGAGGTGTTCTGTATAGACACATATTGCTATTACTTATAATCTAAACCAAGTTTTTCTAGGATTTTAACTTAAGTCATTAAACACTTTAATTACTTTTTAGTGATGGTTAACAATATGTAACTCAAGGAAAATGAGTTATCCTGGGCCTATTTCTAAAGAACTAAGGAATATATCCTTTCATGCATCAGAAGTTTGTATTTTTACTTAACAACCACATTTTAAAAATTACAGGTGATGAAGGTAAATGAGTTTCTGAAAAAGGGCATTAAGGAGATCCACTATGAGTTAAAGACTTGGACATTAGTAAATTTAAACTTGTGATAATCATTTAATTACAAGTATACAGCATTAGTAAGACATTCTCTGTAAGAAGATATCACAAACTCATAGAAAAAAAAAAAAGCACATTTTTTCTCATAAATCTTCACCACTCTTGTCTCTGACTGAAAATTGGCTGGGCAACTTCACTGATAGCTGAGCTTTGTTAAGAGTCTGTGTTTCAGCTGAGGATCAGCTGGCGTAGGCTGAATCTATGCTTCATGCTGCAGGTTTTTAGATCAGCCATGGAGCTCTCCCCCAAGGACATCCTGCCCCCTTGGACTACAGGGCTAGCTAGCTGCATCTTCTTCTCTTGATGGCGGAAATTCCAGAGAGCAAGCCCATTCATACCATCACTTTCTTTGCTTTTTGCCATGTCCATTCACTTATATTCATCGGCCAAACCCAAAAGAGTGAAAAGTGAGCCCACCTTTTATGAAAGGACTTGCAAAATTATGTGACAAAGGTTATGAATTCAGAGAGTGGTGAAAAATTAATATACAATAATTCCATCTGCCACAGGGATCTTTTAAATTTTATTGGTAATTTGATTCTCAATTGTTCTTCAATAATAGAAATGATGGAATAATTGGTGTGTTGGTTAAGACTGAAGAAGAGTCATATCTTTAATTTGCTCTACTGTGACTCTTCTTCTAAAGGAGATCATTGTTGTAAATATGCATTCTGGGCATGCAAAATAGGAGAATCTAATATTGGAAAGTATAATAATTATTAAAATAGTAGATAGGTAAGAATGACTTCTAGTGTTCCTGAATATATGGGAGTACTGAAAACCAAGGTTTGGCTGAACAGAGACAAGCAAATTAAAAGATCTGCACTGCCCTAGGAAAACTACAGTCCTTATAACTCAAGGGTTGAAAGATTTATTTCCCTGTGGACCAAGGTTACAGCAGATCAATTAATAGAGCATGTTCTTCTCTTCTGCTGCCATGTGCAGAAAGAAAAATGTGTTGATTATGCCATTTCAGAGTACTGTATACACAAAGTCAACTTTATGGGCTGGTCTAACCTACAGTGCAGGACTCAGAAATTGGGAACCAGAAAATAATCAGTCTCTGTCCACTTGGCAGCATGAACTATCATGAAGTCCAGTGGTTGGCAGACAGGATCTGGAGCCCCGAGTGGCTCTCGCTTCACAGCTTCTGATCAAAGGACTGAAGCTCCCTAAACTCAGTAAAGTATAAGAATCAAATTACTATATAACATATGCTCTAAAATTTACAAAAGGCTTAGAGTAATGTAATCTTTCCCTTCCAGGCAAGGAAATGAGCACCATTAAAATGTTTAGGTTTTACAATACTGCAAAGGATGGAAAATGCCATTAATATCATCAAATCACCCATAATGGGTTCTCTTTCAGCATAGGGCTAATTTTCTTTTTGGCCTCCTCCACTACAGAATGACTTTTCTGTGTGGAGCCTCTGTTAGGTTAATGGCAGACTTCTTGTGTACTAAAGCAATAAATCAGCCCCTTATGATTAACCTAGGTTCTTTTAATTTTGTGTTTTTTAGAATAGTATGAAAAGATGTAATATTCTTTGAATAATTTCTATTTATTCAAAGGACTTATTAGTTCTAAAATACATAATTAAGTAAAAGTAATAGCTCCTTTCCAATGTGATATGATAACGTTGCAGAGTATATCTTTGTGCTTTAGAGCTGAAAGTGACCTTGGAGACATTAAATCTAGATTTTCATTAGTGTAAGAATCTCTTCTAAGACATCTCTTAAAGAATGTCATCCACTTTCTGATGTAGCACTTTCAGTGAATGGGACTCTTGACAAGAGACACAGAGAAAATGCTTCAAGAAACCTGACAATATCTATAAAATAAACTGTAAAACAAAACAAAAAAGAAAGAAAAAAATAGAAATGGATAGATAAAATATTTAAACCCCTGAATAAGAAATGTGAAGTATGTTCATTTCAATTTTCAATTCTAATTTAATTTCACTGTGCATTTGTATCTCTTCCTCTAGATTGTAATTTTGAAGAAAGGAGGGGTGATGTGAAAAATGAATCGTCAGCTATATTTATGCTGTGGAAGAAAGAATTTGGTTTTCTGGAACACAGCCTGTGATAGCAGAACAACGTCTGGCAAGAAACACGTTATGTTTGGCTGGAGAGTCACTGGCACTATCAAGAAATATTCAAGTGGATATTTGAGAGAGGAGAAAGACCCAAGCAAAACCACAAACCAGGTGGGACCAAGAGAGGAACAGGACAATGGAAGTATGGTTTGTCAGTCAACAGAGAGTTAACACACAATTTTGTGCCTCTTCTTTAGGTCATAGAACTCATATTACCAATCGTCAGATTTCCCTTAAATTAAGGAGTTAGGAAAAATTCTCAAGATTTACAGGTGGACATATTTGCTACTTGCTTTCAAAATGTAAGATATAAGAACATTCCAACAGGGGCCCAACTTTACTATATCACGACCATATAAAAAGTAAGCAGACATTTCCCTGGGCTTTTCTCCTTTAGAAAGTAATAGATTGTCAACTGGCATAGAAAGATTAGATACTAAAAACTGATTCTCCCATAAATACCAGCCATAAATCTAGACAATAAACAACAGCAACAAAAAATACCTGAAGGCTCTGGAGACTGAATGAAAGCAGACAATTTGTGGAGAGGGGTCAAAACTTGGAACAAACATCCAACAGAGCAAGTTTCTTTTTTCTTTTTGTCTCTATACTGAGGGTATATGCAGTTTGACCTTGACTACAATGTCAAGTGACTCCAATTCTGATAGAAAGTTTCACCGTCTTTCTGGAACTATATATAGTAAGTATTTCTGGGGCAAGAACAGCCTCTGAAGATTGAGAAAGAAGCTCCAGAAAAGATGCCCAGAGGTACCTAATTTCACGTATAAATTCACCATTAAGTCCATGCTGTTTCCTGAACCACTTCTGTGTAGGGCAAACTGCATGCAGATAACAACTAAGGTTTGAAGAACTGAACTGATATCTGAGTTGCTGCCCAGATTTCTGTCTAACGAAGTTAGTCATCTGATAAAAACAAACATATCAACACTTTGGAGATTATAACATAACCTGAAATCCACACAGCATCATATTCACAGTGTTTAGGATATACACAAAAATTACCTAACATAAATTGAACCAGGAAAATGGGACCCAACCTCAAGGGAAAAGACAATCAAAAGATGCCAACCCAAAGTTAATAGAGATGCTAAAAATTACACTACAAAAACTTTAAAACAGCTATTTTAACTCTGCTTAGTGAGAATAAAAAAATTAATCAACAGAAACCTCAATTAAATAGAGTCAAGAGACCAGAGGGGGATCTCTCAGGCCCTGCAACAATAGCAAAGCCTGACAGGAAGAAGAAAGACTCATTTCCTAGAAGGACTCAGCCCATGAAAACGCACAGACTCTTTGCTTACTATAGCCAGCCCAACTTCCTTTTCCCCTCTATAAAAGAGTTTTACTTCCCTTGCACGTGGCTCACCATGGCTACAGATCCCTAATTGCAATTCTTTGCTGATCCCAAATAAACCTATATTTGTTGGAGAAATATCTGGCAGTCTATTTGTTTTAGGTCAACATTTTGGTGGCCCATAGGAGGACCACAGAAGGCGCCCAAAGGCTCTGAGCCTGGTGAGCAAATAGGTGTGGTGCTCACAATTCAGCCCATTGTCACTCATTGCTTTCTCACTTATCCTGAAGGCATGTTTTTCTCCTGGATTTGAGCTCACACCCTCTTTGCATTTGAAGCTATCCAGCCTTCATTCAGGATCTATTTTAAGGGTTTGTTCTTTATGGTTAAGACCTTGCTTTGTATGTGAGTACTCTCCAGACTTTATTCAGGATTTATTTTAAAGTTTTGTTCATTCTGGTTAAGACTTTGCTCTGCATGTGTGTACTCCTTTGGCAGTTCAATCTGATTTTTAGATCAGACTGTTACAACTGAAGCTGGCTGAGACACCTTCGGCCCACTCCTTCGGGAACAGGGGCTGCTTCACTGAAACTGTGCTGTTTTTTTCAGGCTTTGGTCCTTTCCCTTGGAATGGGACTGTTCCATGGTTACTGGCTGAAAAGCTTTTGGCCTGGCCCCTCTGGGACAAGCTGTTTCCTTAGAACTGGCTCGTGTTAGGCCTGCAGGCTGTCTGAGTTGCAAGATGTTTAAATTTAGGTGTTTGAGCTGTAAGCTATTTAAGCTGTTTGAAAATTATTTTTTCTCCAGAGAAAAACCTCTGAAAAGTGGTTATCTAAATATTTCAGGATGCCCTCCTACAGGAACTCTGGATGATTTTATGTTTAAAAACCATGGTCCCTCTTTAGGGACCCTGTCCCCTAACTAAATGGACTGACCTAACCAAAGGCAATTAGAAAATCAATGGCCATTATGGGGAACTTCTGAAATCCCCACACTTAGTTATCTTATAATTTGATTACAAGAGCTCTAAAATCACCAGAAATAAATGGAATGCCTATTTTGATTGGTATTTTGAGGCTTCCCAACATTATCAGGAGTCTAAAATTGCCTCTCTGCAAAATAAGATTTTACGATTAACTGAGACAAAAAAAATTTTTTTAATTAAAAAAAATAAAAGAAAGACAAAATGGCTCCCAAAGATTCAAGCTCCTCTTCCTTGGTTTCTTTGTCTCAGGCTCTGCCTTTGGTGCCATCTTGTGTCTGTCCCTCAGCTCCTTGTGGTCAGACTCCACCCCTGGCACCATCTTCCTCCTTCCTTTCTATGCCCACCATGCCTTCTTTATACCCTCAGTTCCCCTGTACTAATTCTCTTGCCAAACTTCCCTTTTCCTCTGAAACTCTTCCCACTCCCTTTTCTTCTGTACCGATCAGAACCTGTCCCTCTAAAATTAAGTCTTCTGAGTATCTAGAGGCTATACCCTTAATTTCTTATATTCCCTGGACTAAAGCAAGCCACAGTCAAAGATTTTTCCAAAGTAACTAAAGATCCTCACAGATTTTCTGAGGAATGTAATATAGTCATTCAAATTTATCAACCTGGTTTCTCCAACTTACATTAGTTAGTTCGTATGCTTGTCAGTGAAGGCCAGGTCCAGTATTCAATGAAAACCACCAATGGGAAAAATCCTGAAAGGTCTCTAGAATTACAACTGGGGGACCAGCCCACTCACTTATTAAATGATCAGTTTTGAGAAATCACTAGATAACTTCATCAGGCAATTAATTCCTAGGGTTTTTTCCAACCCTGTTGATTGGAACAAAATTCAGCCTTGCACACAAAAATCTGATGAACCTGTTAATGACTATTACAACCAACTTCAGATTAGTTTTTAAAGAAAATTCTGGTTTTCCTTCAGACGTTCCACCTGGGTAGTTTTTTAAAACTCTGTGTTTATTAATGGGCTGAATCAGGAGCTTTCCCTTCAGTAAAAAGAACCAGGATAGAATGGGAAACTCTGTCCACTCTGAATTTAGTTAACCTGGCAAACCAGTTCTCTCACACTCTGGATGAGTCACCTAAAAGGAAGACTGCTAAAATTCTTAATCATCATCTCTAGCTATGGAAAGCTCCTAAATTAAATCAAAACCCTCCAAGTTTCTGCTATTATTGCAAAGAGCCAGGACATTAGAAAAGAAAACTGTTACAAATTTAAGTGCCTCAGGCACTTTTAGCCCTCAAATCAGCCTTTTCTCTGTCCTCCCAATTCTCAGTGATGGGGCTCTGAGAAACTACAGGGGCTCTTTCCAATCCTCCCTCTTAACCAGATTGGAGAAACATTTCTCCAGATTGGGGATGAGTTTCTTCCAGTCCTAACTGACCTGGAACCATACTGTCAGTGTTCAACCTATTATAAAGCAGCCCCCACCTCAGAGTACTAAAATGGTGCACATAGTGGGATCTCTAATGAATTTGAAGAGGTTCCCGTCTCTGAACCTATTTCCTTTTGTTTAGGCCCTTTGAGAGATACACACACTTTTCTCCTTAGTTCGTCTGCCACATCCATTTATTAGGCTGAGGCTCCATAGAAAAGTATCATGCTGAAATTTCTTTATCCCAAAAGGGGAAAAAATTTTTGGAATTTGATAGTAGTCACAAAATAACCAACCAGGTTGATTAAATGACCCTTTGACATCTTTTATTTGTTTTGTCTCTGACTGTACAAGAGCTGATTCTTGAAACACTGATCATTTGTTCTTATTGAATCAGCTACCACCCTCCTTATGGGCAAAATATCTAACTGATATTGGCAAAATTCATAGTGCATGTCCCATAAAGATTCAAATAGATCCTCTATAATCTCTTCCCAGAATTAATCAATATCCTGCAGGTAAAGAAGCCCTTAGAGCCATAAGGCTGATAATAGAAGATTACAAGAATTAAGGCCTAATTATCCTTTACATTAGTAACTGTAATACTCCTATTTTACTGGTGAGAAAACCTAAGAGCTAAGGATGGAGGGTTGTGTCCAGGACCTCCGAGCAATAAACAACATTGTTATCCCTCCATACCCTGTTGTCCCTAACCTTCATATGTTGCTAACATCCATTCTCACCAAAAGTAAATTCTTCATTGTAATTGAGTTATACGCTTTTAAGTATTCCTGTTGATAAGCCAGCCAATACCTTTTTGCCTTCACTTGGGAGGAAAAAACAATTCACCTAGGCAGTAATGTCTCAGGGTTTTACTGAGAGTCTTTCTTATTTCTCACAAATCCTAAAGGCTGATCTGGATGACATGAAGTTCCCTAAGGGTTCTACTTTGCTACAGTATGTGAACTATTTGCTTCTTTGCTCTTTTCTCAAGGCTCCTTACAGGAAGACAACATCCATTTGCTAAAGATTTTAGCCTTAAAGGGAAGTAAAGTCGCCAAAGAAAAATTAGTTTGCTCAAACCCAGGCTCAATATTTAGGGTATCTGATATCAGAACAAGGGCTACACCTAGATCCAGTTGGACTTCATGGTGTCCTAAGTTTCCCAAAACTCAAAACTAAGTGCCAACTGTGAGGTTTTCCTCGGCCAGTTGGTTACTGCTAACGTTGGATTCCAAATGTCTCTCTTATGGCCAAACCTCTGTATGCTTTACTAAACAACAACCCTGACCCAATTTTATGGGAAAAACCAGACGACATGGCTTTTAAGGCCTTAAAGGAGAACTTATAAACACCTCTGCCCTTGGGCATTTCAATTAGTAGTTCCCTTTTTCCTTTTTGTATATGAAAAGGAATAGAATGCCCTCAGGGTAATTGTCCCAAAACACAGAGGCCACCATTAGGGTATTATAGCCAGCAACTGGCCCCTGTGGCACGTGGATACTCCCCCTGTTTTAGAGTCATTACAGCCATGGCTCTTTTGTTTAAAACTGCCAAGAAAATCATTGTGGGACTGCCTTTAACAATTTTTGTACCTTATGCGAAAGAAGCCCTTATGAATTCTCATCACACTCAACATTTCTCAGTTGGCTGCCTCATCTTCTATGAAGTCCTTTTGTTAATTGGTTCTCACATAATTCTTTTATATTGTAATAACCTTAAACCTGATATTTTTCTCCTCTCAGTCACCAGTGAAGTTCCTTATGACTGCTTAATGCTGATGGATCACCTCCCGACCCTTCATGATGACCTACAGGAAATACCTCTGAGTAACGCTGACTTCTTATAGTTCATTGATGGTTCTTATTTAATAGATGGGGATGGAAAATATTGTGCTGGGTATGCTATGGCAACTCCTTTTGATGTTGTCGAAGCAGCATCTTTACCTATTGTTACTTCAGCCCAAAAGGCTGAATTATATACTCTTACGCAGGCTTATACTTTAGGCAAGGACAAAACTGCCAATATTTATATTGATAGTAGATATGCTTTTGAAGTAGTCATGATTTTGGAATGCTGTAGAGGCAACATAGCTTCCTTACTTCCAGCAGAAATAAAATAAATAATGTATCCTATGTTCAGGAATTATTGAATGCAACACTTTTACCTACCACTTTAGCTATTATTAAGATTCCAGGGCATTAAAAACTTGACTCTCTGGAAGCTAAGAGAAATCATCTTGTTGACACTTTTGCAAGGAATGCTGCCCTTAATGGGACCAATAGGAGCCAAACCTCTGTCACAGTACAAAAGGATATTTCCCCAAATAATAACTTAGAAAAACTGGCTAGAGAGGCCCAACAATTGGCCCCCAAAAGGGAAAAACAAGATTGGAAATTCAATAATTGTTGGTTTAATAAAAAGAGAAAGCTCTGGTTTGGACCAAATAACCCAGTCCTACTGGAGACTCTAAAACTCCCACTCTTCACCACTGTATATGCATTAAACCATTAGTCTACTGAGAAAATGATAGCCTTCATGAATCAATATTGATAAGGAAACAGTAATAAGCCTGCAAAACCTGCCTACCTCATTTGTCTCAATTGTCTGAAATACAAACCAAGAAAGCCTGTTTGTACTGTTCCCAGACATTTTAAACTATCTAATGGACCATCCAAGATTTGGCAAATGGATTTCATACAAATTCCTCCATCTCATAGATATATATTTTAGTCATGGTCTGTATGTTTTCACACTGGACTGAAGGTTTCCCTTGCAGACAGGCTCCTTTCTCTTCTATGGCTAAAATTCCTTTGGAAAAGATTACCCCTACCTGGGGAACTCCTCTCAAAATTCATAGTGATCAAGGAACCCATTTTACTGGCCAGTAAATCTTTGACAAATCCGTGTTGTTTAGCTGGTTTTATGACACTTTCACTGTGCTTATGACTCTCATTCCTTTGGTTTAGTTGAACGCACTAACGGCATTAAGACTCAATTGGCAAAATTTGTAGAGGCCCTCCAAACATCTTGGACAAAAGCATTGCTCTTGGTCCTTCTAAATCTTACATCCACCTCCTCTTTGGAAACTCATAAACTCTCACCCTTTGAGATAGTTACAAGACACCCAATGCACTTGACTTCTGCTTCTATTGAACCACAATTTATAAAAGGAGAGATACTCTAATACTGCAAAGGCCTCACTGCTTCTATTAAAAAATAAACATGTCTTGGTAGAGCAACCTCTTCACAGTGCTTTCTTGGAAGTTGAAGACCTTAAAACCTGGAGATTAAAAAAGACACGTCCAGAAGAACTCTCTTCAATCTCACTGGAGAGGCCCCTGTCAGGTACTGCTAACCAACCTTTGTACCACCAGACTCCAAGGAATATACTCTTGGATGCAAGTGACACAGCTAAAGAAAACTGAACCCTGACTGAAACTACACATCATCTGATGACCTGAAAGTAAATATTTCCCAAATCTTTGATGATGACATAGCACTTCAGATGATCTCCAATGTCTATTATCTTGATAATGTCTGGAATTTAGATAAAAAGTACCTGAGAGTTCTCCCTCCTACTCCTCCTTGTTACTCAAATGTGGCCTTAATAGGTTTCCAATCTGTGCACTTTGCCTCTGATGTGAGACGCTACACCCAGGAAAGCTTCCTCCTGGCACTGAGGTACAAAAATCCTCTGAAACTGGAAAACCTGGCACTTCATCAATGATGATTCACAGAACTATCTTAATCAAAAGGGGGAAATGCAAAAAAAAATATTAATAAACAGACACTTCAATTATATAGAGTTGGTAGGCCAGAAGAGGGAGCTCTCACACCCTGTGACCATAGCAAAGCCGAACAGGGAGAAAGACTCTTCTTCTTTCTTAGCAAGGACTCAGCCAATGAAAATTCATGAACTCTTTGTTTACTATAGCCTTCCCAACTTCCTTTTCCCTTCTATAAAAGAATCCTCTTTCCCTTGCATGTGGCTTATCATGGTTGCAGATCCTAAATTGCAATTTTCTACTTATCCTGAATAAACATACCTTTGCTGGGGAAATATCTCACCATCTATTTGTTTTAGGCCAATATGAGGTAAAAGCAAATGTACTCATTATAAATGAAAATACATCAAGTCTTAACAAAACATGTAAACTATTAAAAAGTAACCAAATATAAACTTTAGAATTAAAATATACAATATCTAAAAGTAAATTCACTGAATAGTCTCAATAGCAAAATGGGAAATGATAGAGGGAAGAGTTAATAAAGATAGATCAATCGAATATACAATCTGAAGAACTGAGAGGAAAGGAGATTAAACAAAACAAACAAGTAGATCCTCAGAGATTTGTGGAAATTTTTCAAAAAGCCAATTATATGAGCAATTAAAGTTTTAGAAAAGGAAGAAAGAGAAATGGGCAGAAAAAATTTTTTGAAAAAATGTCTGAAAACTTCCAAAATTTAATGAAATACATACATTTACAGATTCAAGAAACTTAGGAAACCCAAATATGATAAAGTCAAAGAGAACCATACCTAAGACCATCATAGTTAACCTGCTGAAAATCTTGAAAGCAGTCACAGAAAAATGACACACTAATTACATAGAGAAGAACAACAAATTGAATACTAGCAAACTTCTCATCAGAAATCACAAAGGCTAGAAGACAATGGAGCAACCCCTTTAAAGTGCTGAAATAAAATAAATACTAATCAAAATTCTATATCCAACGAAAGGATTCTTGAAGAATGAAGACATTCTTTTTAAAAATTAATTGAATATTTGTGCTTTGCTCTATTTCTGAACTCTCTGTTTGGTTCCAATGATCCATTGACGTATTCTTACACGAATATCACACAATTGATTGCAACAGCTTTATAGTAAGTCTTGAAATCAGGTAGTATATATAAGCCTTCCAGATTTTTTTTCAATGTTGGTAAAATCAGCATGACCTTTTTGTAATAACCCTTCATGTACTGCAATGTGGAAAGTTCCCCTATCCAGAAATTTAGAGCAGTTGTAGGGCTTATCTTGTTTACTTCCCTTCTATCACATACAGATAGATCTTGTTCCTGTGCTGTTTTTGTATAATGTCTGAAAACAATTTTATTCTGTATTTTTTCAAGTTTCTACTTATTTACAGAAAAGCTAATTCCAGTTACATAATTATGGCCAGAAACATAGTTTGTTTGCTCTCGTGTTGCTAGTCATCTAAAAACAATATTCAACATATTTGTTATTATTCTATGAACGATATCTTTTCATTCGTGTTTGTAATGTGGGTACAGAGTAATCACCTCCCTAAAATGCTTCACATTCAATTATCTTAGATTGTTTTAAATTCTAAATGGCAATAACAGTCTCAAATCTGTGTTTGCACCTTTTTGAACTTTCTTTACAATTATGGAGAAAAACATTTTTTCAAGTATAATTCATAATCAGTGTACACTTTTATAGAATAAACTAGTTTCTTAATAAATCTTTAACCTCATGAGAATGCCACCATGTTTTACGTTATGTATTACTAGTCTAATGACAAGAAAATAGAGATAAACTTAATAGGTAAAACAGTTTTGTGCCAAATGAAATCAAAATGATTTCATGTACTGTATAAATAAAGATTTCATGGTTCAGCGAGATAAGAATGGTGGGAAAACTGAGTCAATAATAGCACAATTGCAGGATACTCAAGACAAAAGAATCAATAGCTGTGTCATATATTAGTTCTTGATAGTTATCTGTTTTTTTCTTAAAGAGCATATGATTCATTACATTAAAATATCATACTTTGAATGTTATAAATGTTATGGCTTTGTTGACTTTAAGTGTGCTATGATACAAAACTTGTGCATAAATTAATGTGTAGTAACTAGTTATAATATTATGTACATATCAAAAAAACTATTCCATCCAATACTGGGTATCCAAAGATGTTTTCTTTTTAAAGGTTTTTGTTTGATTGTTTTTGTTGTTGCTGACGTTTAAGAAACTCTGATTTATAACAACAACAATGGGAAAGTAAAATCTTTTTTAAGAACTCTACTCTTAGCTTTATTTAAAAGAGAAAAAGGCACAAACTATTTGGGGAAACTTAATTAATTATGTTTGTTAAATATAACCAGACTGGCTGTTTAAAACCTGGATTGTTAAACAGAAATCCAATAGTGGAAGGAGAAATATTAATTTTCAAAGGCATCACAGGCACTGACTATAATTTTACAGAAAATACTCTTAGTCACAACTGTGTCTGAGTTCTATAATGAATTTAAATTTGTTAACTAATTGGCTGTGATTTCAATCGTGGGGCATTTTTAAATGACATCATAATTTTAATTTACACATTTCTGTCAAAAGGTAACAAATCAGTTAATAGAAGGGTAACCACGCTAAGGCTTAGATTATAAAGTGTAAGTACCACAAATCTGAAGTTAGTCTGTGTTTTAAATAGTCAGAAATAAAACCTGGTGCCTCTACCTTATAGCATCAAAACTCTTTAGGCTGCAAATGAAACATATAAAACTTGATATAACTTAAGCAAATAGAGGATTCGTTGGCTCATGTAGCCACAATACGAGCAGAGAGAAATGGGTCCATGGACTCATTCGCAGTAAATTCTCAATGTCTCTCATCTCTTGTTCCCTCACTGCGTTAAATTCAATATCCCCTCCTCACAGAATTATGGAAGTTCAAAGTTAATATCCTCAACCTTCTAACAGAAGAGGAAAGGGCTCTTCCTTCTCTCAACTCCAATTTGAAAATTCTCAGGAAGGAGTGTGGATTGTCCAGCTTGACCCACTTGCTCATTCTGAGCCAATTACTAAGACTAGAGATGGGAGGTATTATGAATATTATCATATGTTTCCATGGCTCATGCTTCCATTAATCACCATGAGTTTGGAAGCATATTATTTAAGAAATGGTGGCTTTTATTCTGAAATTTTGAAGTGGGATATGTGATGATGGGAAGGAGAGTAATGTCTCAGATGGGAGCAGTATTTTTCAAAGAGAGCAGACTGAAAGGTAAACAATAAATGTGCTCTACAGTCAACATTTGGCTCCCCAGAATATACTCCAGACACCTTTCACGTAACTGTACTCTATCCAATTTTCCCCCTTTTCACAATTCCAACAAGGTCCTTGCATTAACAAAATCCAATAGTGGTTTATCCAAATAATGGTGGGTTATTTTTCTCACACAGTGAAGAATCCAGAGTTAAACAATTCAATGCTAATACAATGTCTTCATAATGTCAATGTCCTAGGTTCCTTCCATATTTTTCTTTACCATCTTTAACATGTGTCTTTCATTCTAATGTGTCTGTAAATTGAATTTCTTGAATCTGTAAATTGGCTTGTACGATGTCACAACCACAATGCTATTAGGAAAAATAAGTGAAAAAGTGGGAGGATGAAACCAATATCAGAAAAGCAAAATTTTCATGGAAATAGCTATCAAACTTCAGCTTACATTTTATGGTCCAACATTAACACATGGACCATAAGGTCTACAAAGAAAGTGTGAAAGTGTGGCTTTTTAGCTGGGCAGATTGCTACCTTATACGAGAAAGAAGTATGGCAACTGAAGTTTGCACCTATCTGTTCCCTTTAACTCCAAGCTTCAGATGATGTCTTAATAACTTCCATTTCCATCAACTACTATTATACTTGGCTGTGACTCTATAAACTTGTGTGATTAAAGGCAAACTGTATTCACTCTTAACATAGTTGAAGTGCCTGAAATCAAATGATGTTGAAGACAAAAATTAAGGAAAAAGAAAACTTTTCATTTTAGTAAAAGTAAAAAGGGGAACCAATATGTGGTGGTCAAGAAAACCATGACATTCACCACATCCCACTGGACAGGGCTAGTAAGGACTCGTTCCTTGGAATTAGAACAACCTCCCTGTCAATCACTCTGCTTGTGACAGGTCCTGCTTATTTTAGGCACTTATCTTCACAAGTGATCTCAGAGTTGTGACTTGCAAAATAAGCAGCCCACCTCCTATCTGCAGGGGGTCTTGGAAATTGCTTTAGGGCTTGAACAAACACGGAGTTCTCCCCAGAATTTGAAATCAGGCACAATAAAAATCCACACAAGTCCTCTAAGATCACAGTTGTCTATCTATTAATTTAATTTGGAGGGAACTAATTAGTAATCAACACCAGGAAGAGTGTCTGATCATCACTGTAAAATCTGGGCCCAGTATTCACTTTATCTTTTAGCAATGTCTGCATATCCCTCTAGGGTTTTGCTTCATTGCACTTGCTTGGCCTCTCTCTCTGAATTATAAACAATGGACGGAGATAGGAAGATCAGGCTAATCTCTGGAATGTGGCCTCTGACACCAGGCTACATCTCCATTATACAGTTGCACTGAAATTCCTTTGTCAGACAAGGGATGGTACAGCATGGGTTCTTAGGGAAACATCTTGGATTGGCAGATGTCCCTGACTCCTTAGGCTCATCTGAGGCTTCTTCAACATCATCATCCTCTCTTTTCCTTCCCCTCTCCCTTCCTATTCCTCCCTCCCTTGCTTCCTTCTTCCCTTCCTTCCTCTCATTCTCTCGTATTCTGTTTTTCTCATTTTCTCTTTATTTATTTTTTACTCCACACAACAAAGTGTACACTTGAGTGATGTCCAGAATTTAAACCAAAATCACAATAATTATCAAACTCAGGGAGTACCTTTTCCCCCTGTGCCAAGAATTTAAATAAAAAACTCCAGATTCTCTCAGAGAAATCTTGTATGAATGTGACACTAGTTTTTCACATTTCCTAAGTGTGTACTAACCTGCTTAAAGCATGCTCTAAGAGTTTCCTGGAATAGGTTGCGGGTATGAGTTTACTTCTTCAGTGACAGTTTCACAAGGCAAACTTTGGCTAAACGTCTACAGTAGTGTTTTTGACTGTTTTTATTATTACATCTATATTCCACTTACTGCATCTCTGATGTTTTCCATTCTTTAGTTTTCTCTATTGAAAACGTCCTTAAATTTTTCATTGTCTATTAAAAAGTATCTTTAAAATATTCTTCCTTATTTTACATAGCTTTTTGAATCATTGCATTGACCAGTTGGATCTAACAGGTTTGACACACAAAATTCACCACATATTTTTTAACCTACTCGGGTTATATTTAAATACCTGCTCCAGGCTGCATCACATGGGCAGACGTGCCCTTTAATACTCACGGGACCAAAACAGACATTCTGGTAAAGAACAGCCTCTTCAATGCCCATTCTAACTCTTCAAAATAATATAGAACCTTCCAACCTGACTGTAAATACAGAAATGAACTTATTCTTAAATATTTTGTTACCCAAAGCTAATTTTCTGCAAAAGAATCCAAGTACAATGTCTGATGACTAAGGGAATTTCTCATACCTTGTAAGTCAGCTTGCTTTCCTAGAGCAGATTTGATTCTACTCTTGACAACATTTTGGTAAATGTAATATGTCCAGGACAATGAAAGGGCTATAAGAAAGCAGCATATTTCATCGACTAACAATGGTTATTCCCTTTGTGAAAAGACTTTCCCCTCAAGTTTTTATATAACGTCATTTATGGCTATTATGTGTGCATACAAATAAATTTCATCCTGAGTTTTCTTTTCAAGTTTTTCAGCTTCCCTCGTTCTACCTCTTTTCTCAAGAAACTCACACAAGTAATGAAAATATTACTTTGCTATTTAAACAGTGCTGTCTTTTCCCATCTCCTCCCAATAGAGTTGTATCAAAATTTTGCTTACATTATTATGACCATAAAATGTACTTCACAGCTAAGTCATAAATACTATTATGATAATTTTTCCTTTTCTATGCTTCATTTTGTTTTCTTTGGTATTAATAATTTGTTTCTTTCCCTTCTTCCTTTCTCTCTCTCTCTCAAATTATATTCTCCTTGCTTACACCAATTTTATCTTCTTAAAGAACATCTAAACCTTTCGGAACTTATACCCTTAACATGACTCCCAAGGCCCTAAATGATCTTGCTCCTGCTATCTCTCCAGCCTCATTACGAGCCATTTGGCCCGTGGGTCACTACACCCCAGCAATCCTGACTCCACCTCCCTGCCAACCCCTCACCATAAGAGCTGCTGAATTCAGTTCCAAGTTTCTTTCTCTTCAGGTCCTTTGCACATGCTATTCTTTCCCTCTTTGCTGCTTAATATTTCTCATCCTTGAAGACCAAAATAAATTATATATTCCTTAGAAAAGTCCTTGATTTTCTTTTTTATTTTTTTTAACATTTTTATTGGAGTATAATTGCTTTACAATGGTGTGTTAGTTTCTGCTTTATAACGAAGTGAAACAGCTATACATATACATATATCCGCATATCTCCTCCCTCTTGCATCTCCCTCTCACCCTCCCTATCCCACCCCTCTAGGTGATTACAAAGCACCGAGCTGATCTACCTGTGCTATGCAGCTGCTTCCCACTAGCTATCTATTTTACAATTGGTAGTATATATAAGTCCATGACCCTCTCTCACATCGTCCCAGCTTACCCTTCCCCGTCCCCATGTCGTCAAGTCCATTCTCTACATCCGCATCTTTATTCCTGTCTTGCCCCTAGATTCTTCAAAACTATTTTTTTTTATTCCAAATATATGTATTAGCATATGGTATCTGTTTTTCTCTTTCTGACTTACTTCACTCTGTATGACAGATTCTAGGTCCATCCACCTCACTACAAATAACTCAATTTCATTTCTTTTTATGGCTGAGTAATACTCCACTGTATATATGTGCCACATCTTCTTTATCCATTCATCTATCGATGTACACTTAGGTTGCTTCCATGTCCTGGCTATTGTAAATAGAGCTGCAATGAACATTGTGGTACATGACTCTTTTTGAAATATGGTTTTCCCAGGGTATATGCCCAGTAGTGGGATTGCTGGGTCGTATGGTAGTTCTATTTTTAGTTTTTTAAGGAACCTCCATATTGTCCTCCATAGTGGCTGTATCAATTTACATTCTGACCAACAATGCAAGAGGGTTCCCTTCTCTCCCCACCCTCTCCAGGATTTATTGTTTGTAGAATTTTTTTTTATATTAAACACATGTTATATGTTTAATAAGTTTTCACACAAAAGTACGTGTTTATTATCATAAAATTTAGAAAATACAGAATTAGAGAAAAAAAGTAAGTAATAATCCCCCATGATCCCACAACCACCTTTGACATTGGTAATAATCCTTTTGCCTTTCTTGATGATGGAAATTCGGACCCGTGTGAGGTGACATATCATTGTAGTTTGATTTGCATTTCTCTAATGATTAGTAATGTTGAGCATTCTTTCATGTGTTTGTTGGCAATCTGTGTATCTTCTTTGGAGAAATGTCTATTTAGGTCTTCTGTCCATTTTTGGATTGGGTTGTTTGTTTTTTTGATATTGAGCTGCATGAGCTGCTTGTAAATTTTGGAGATTAATCCTTTGTCAGTTGCTTTGTTTGCAAATATTTTCTCCCATTCTGAGGGTTGTCTTTTCGTCTTCTTTATGGTTTCCTTTGCTGTGCAAAAGCTTTGAAGTTTCATTAGGTCCCATTTGTTTATTTTTGTTTTATTTCCATTTCTGTAGGAGGTGGGTCAAAAAGGATCTTGCTGTGATTTATGTCATAGAGTGTTCTGCCTATGTTTTCCTCTAAGAGTTTGATAGTGTCTGGCCTTACATTTAGATCTTTAATCCATTTTGAGTTTATTTTTGTGTATGGTGTTAGGGAGTGTTCTAATTTCATTCTTTTACATGTAGCTGTCCAGTTTTCCCAGCACCACTTATTGAAGAGGCTGTCTTTTCTCCATTGTATATTCTTGCCTCCTTTATCAAAAATAAGGTGACCATATGTCTGTGGGTTTATCTCTGGGCTTTCTATCCTGTTCCATTGATCTATATTTCTGTTTTTGTGCCAGTACCATACTGTCTTGATTATTGTAGCTTTGTAGTATAGTCTGAAGTCTGGGAGCCTGATTCCTCCAGCTCCGTTTTTCTTTCTCAAGATTGCTATGGCTATTCGGGGTCTTTTGTGTTTCCATACAAATTGTGAGATTTTTTTGATCTAGTTCTGTGAAAAATGCCCGTGGTAGTTCGATAGGGATTGCATTGAATCTGTAGATTGCTTTGGGTAGTATAGTCATTTTCACAATGTTGATTCTTCCAATCCAAGAACATGGTATATCTCTCCATCTCTTTGTATCATCTTTAATTTCTTTCATCAGTGTCTTATAGTTTTCTGCAACCAGGTCTTTGGTCTCCTTAGGTAGGTTTATTCCTAGACATTTTATTCTTTTTGTTACAATGGTAAATTGGAGTGTTTCCTTAAAATCTCTTTCAGAATTTTTATCATTAATGTATAGGAATGCAAGAGAGTTCTGTGCATTAATTTTGTATCCTGCTACTTTACCAAAATCATAGATTAGTTCTAGTAGTTTTCTAGTAGCCTCTTTAGGATTCTCTATGTATAGTATCATGTCATCTGCAAAGAGTGACAGCTTTACTTCTTCTTTTCCAATTTGGATTCCTTTTATTTCTTCTTCTCTGATTGCTGTGGCTAAAACTTCCAAAACTATGTTGAATAATAGTGGTGAGAGTGGTTAATCTTGTCTTGTTCCTGATCTTAGTGGAAATGGTTTCAGTTTTTCATCACTGAGAACAATGTTGGCTGTGGGTTTGTCACATATGGCCTTTTTTATGTTGAGGTAAGTTCCCTCTAGGCCTACTTTCCAGAGGGTTTTTATCATAAATGGGTGTTGAATTTTGTCGAAAGCTTTTTCTGCATCTATTGAGATGATCATATGGGTTTTAATTTGTTAATATGGTGTATCACATTGATTGATTTGCATATATTGAAGAATCCTTGCATTTCTGGGATAAACCCCACTTGACCATTGTGCATGATCCTTTTAATGTGCTGTTGAATTCTGTTGCTAGTATTTTATTGAGCATTTTTGCATCTATGTTCATCAGTGATATTGGCCTGTAGTTTTCTTTTTTTGTGACATCTTTGGTTTTGGTATCAGGGTGATGGTGGCCTCGTGGAATGAGTTTGGGAGTGTTCCTCTCTCTGCTAAATTTTGGAAGAGTTTGAGAAGGATAGGTGTTAGCTCTTCTCTAAATGTTTGATAGAATTCGCCTGTGAAGCCATCTGGTCTTGGGCTTTTGTTTGTTGGAAGATTTTTAATCACAGTCTCAATTTCATTGATTGTGATTGGTCTGTTTATATTTTCTATTTCTTCCTGGTTCAGTCTTGGAAGGTTGTGCTTTTCTAAGAATGTGTCCATTTCTTCCAGGTTGTCCATTTTATTGGTATAAGTTTGCTAGTAGTAATCTCTCATGCTCCTTTGTATTTCTGCAGTGTCAGTTGTTACTTCTCCATTTTCATTTCTAATTCTATTGATTTGAGTCTTCTCCTTTTTTTTTCTTGATGAGTCTGGTTAATGGTTTATCAATTTTGTTTACCAAAGAAGCAGCTTTTAGTTTTACTGATGTTTGCTATCATTTCCTTCATTTCTTTTTCATTTATTTCTGATCTGATATTTATGATTTCTTTCCTTCTGCTAACTTTGGGGTTTTTTGTTCTTCTTTCTCTAATTGCTTTAGGTGCAACGTTAGGTTTTTTATTTGAGATCTTCCTTGTTTCTTGAGGTAGGATTGTATTGCTATAAACTTCCCTCTTAGAACTGCTTCTGCTGCATCCCATAGGGTTTGGGTTGTTATATTTTCATTGTCATTTGTTTCTAGGTATTTTTTTGATTTCCTCTTTGATTTCTTCAGTGATCTCTTGGTTATTAAGTAGTGTATTGTTTAGCTTCCATGTGTTTGTATTTTTTACAGATTTTTGCCTGTAATTGATATCTAGTCTCATAGCATTGTGGTTGGAAAAGATACTTGATGTGTTTTCAATTTTCTTAAATTTACCAAGGCTTGATTTCTGAACCAAAATATGATCTATCCTGGAGAATGTTCCATGAGCACTTGAGAAGAAAGTGTATTCTGTTGTTTATGGATGGAATGTCCTATAAATATCAATTAAGTCCATCTTGTTTAATGTGTCATTTAAAGCTTGTGTTTCCTTATTTATTTTCATTTTGGCTGATCTGTCCATTGGTGAAAGTGGGGTGTCAAAGTCCCCTACTATTATTGTGTTATTGTCGATTTCCCCTTTTATGGCGGTTAGCATTGGCCTTATGTATTGAGGTGCTCCTATGTTGGGTGTATAAATATTTACAATTGTTGTATCTTTTTCTTGGATTGATCCCTTGATCATTATGTAGTGTCCTTCTTTGTCTCTTGTAATAGACTTTATTTTAAAGTCTATTTTGTTTGATATGAGAATTGCTACTCCAGCTTTCTTTTGATTTCCATTTGCATGGAATATCTTTTTCCATCCCCTCACTTTCAGTCTGTATGTGTCCCTAGGTCTGAAGTGGGTCTCTTGTAGGCAGCATATATATGGGTCTTGTTTTTGTATCCATTCAGCCAGTCTATGTCTTTTGGTTGGCGCATTTAATCCATTACATTTAAGGTAATTATTGATATGTATGTTCCTATTACCATTTTCTTAATTGTTTTGGGTTTGTTATAGTAGGTCTTTTCCTTCTCTTGTGTTTCCTGCCTAGAGAAGTTCCTTTAGCATTTGTTGTAAAGCTGGTTTGGTGGTGCTGAATTCTCTTAGCTTTTGCTTCTCTGTAAAGCTTTTGATTTCTCTGTTGAATCTGAATGAGATCCTTGCTGGGTAGAGTAATCTTGGTTGTAGGTTTTTCCCTTTCATCACTTTAAATATGTCCTGCCACTCCCTTCTGGCTTGCAGAGTTTCTGGTGAAACATCAGCTGTTAATCTTATGGGGATTCCCTTGTATGTTATTTGCTGTTTTTCCCTTGTTGCTTTTAATATTTTTTCTTTGCATTTAATTTTTGATAGTTTGATTAATATGTGTCTTGGCGTGTTTCTCCTTGGATTTATCCCTTATGGGACTCTCTGCACTTCCTGGAATTGATTAACTATTTCCTTTCCCATATTATGGAACTTTTCAACTGTAATCACTTCAAATATTTTCTCAGTCCCTTTCTTTTTCTCTTCTTCTGGGACCCGTATAATTCGAATGTTGGTGTGTTTAATGTTCTCCCAGAGGTCTCTGAGACTGTCCTCGATTCTTTTCATTCTTTTTTTTAATTCGCCTCTGCGATAGTTATTTCCACTATTCTATATTCCAGGTCACTTACCCATTCTTCTGCCTCAGTTATTCTGCTACTGATTCCTTCTAGAGAACTTTTAATTTCATTTATTGTGTTGTTCATCATTGTTTGTTTGCTCTTTAGTTCTTCTAGGCCCTTGTTAAACGTTTCTTGTATTTTCTCCATTCTATTTCCAAGATTTTTGATCATCTTTACTCATTACTCTGAATTCTTTTTCAGGTAGATTGCCTATTTACTCTTCATTTGTTTGGTCTGGTGGGTTTTTACCTTGCTCCTTCATCTGCTGTGTTTTTCTCTGTCTTCTCATTTTGCTTAACTTACTGTGTTTGGGGTGTCCTTTTCGCAGGCTGCAGGTTCGTAGTTCCTGTTGTTTTTGGTGTCTGCCCCCATTGGCTAAGGTTGGTTCAGTGGGTTGTGTAGGTTACTGGTGGAGGCGACTAGTGCCCGTGTTCTGGTGGATGAGGCTGGATCTTGTCCTTCTGTTGGGCACGGCCTCATCCAGCGGTGTGTTTTGGGGTGTCTGTGCCCTTATTATGATTTTAGGCAGCCTCTCTGCTAATGGGTGGAGTTGTGTCCTTTCTTGCTAGTTGTTTGGTATAGGGTGTGCAGCACTGCAGCTTGCTGGTCGTTGAGTGGAGCTGGGTCTTAGTGTTGAGATGGAGACCTCTGGGAGAGCTTTCACCATGTGATATTACGTGGAGCCGGGAGGTCTCTGGTGGACCGATGTTGTGAACTCAGCTCTCCCACCTCAGAGGCACAGGCCTGACACCTGGCCGGAGTACCAAGACCCTGTCAGCCACACAGCTCAGAAGAAAAGGGAGAGAAAGAGAATAAAGAAAGAAAAGAAAAGAAAAGAAAGAAAGAAAGAAAGAAAGAAAGAAAGAAAGAAAGAAAGAAAGAAAGAAAGAAAGAAAGAAAGAAAGAAAGAAAGAAAGAAAGAGAAAGAAAGAAAGGAAGAAAGAAGGAAGGAAAGAAAATAAAGTTATTAAAACAAAAAATAATTTTTAAAAATTAAAAATAAAAAAATTTATAAGAAAGAAAGAAGAGAGCAACCAAAGCTAAAAACAAATCCACCAATGATAACAAGCGCTAAAAACTATGCTAAAAAAAAAAACCAAAACAGACAGAGAGAACTCTAGGACAAGTGGTAAAAGCAAAGCTATACAGACAAAATCACACACAGAAGCATACACACACACACTCACAAAAAGAGAAAAAGGGGAAAAAATATATGTATCGTTGCTCCCAAAGTTCACCTCCTCAATTTGGGATGATTCCTTGTCTATTCAGGTATTCCACAGATGCAGGTACATCAAGTTGACTGTGGAGATTTAATCTGCTGCTCCTGAGGCTTTTGGGAGAGATTTCCCTTTCTCTTCTTTGTTCGCACAGCTCCCAGGGTTCAGCTTTGGATTTGGACCTGCCTCTGCATGTAGGTCGCCTGAGGGCGTCTGTTCTTCGCTCAGACAGGATGCGGTTAAAGGAGCTGCTGATTCGGGGGCTCTGGCTCACTCAGGCCGGAAGGAGGGAGGGGTACGGAATGCTGGGTGAGCCTGCAGCAGCAGAGGCCGGCGTGATGTTGCACCAGCCTGAGGAGCGCCGTGCGTTCTCCTGGGGAAGTTGTCCATGGATCATGGGACCCTGGCGGTGGCGGGCTGCACAGCCTCCCGGGAGGGGAGGATAGTGACCTGTGCTTGCACACAGGCTTCTTGGTGGCGGCAGCAGCAGCCTTAGTGTCTCACACCCGTCTCTGGTGTACGCACTGATAGCTGCTGCTCGGGCCCATCTCTGGAGCTCATTTAGGCGGTGCTCTGAATCCCCTCTCCTCGTGCACCCCCAGACAATGGTCTCTTGCCTCTTAGGCGGTTCCAGACTTCTTCCCGGACTCCCTCCTGGCTCGCCGCGGCACACTAGCTCCCTTCAGGCTGTGTTCACGCCACCAACCCCAGTCCTCTCCCTGGGATCCGACCGAAGCCCGAGCCTCAGCTCCCAGCCCCCGCCCGCCCCGGCGGCTGAGCAGACAAGCCTCTCGGGCTGGTGAGTGCTGCTCGGCACCGAGCCTCTGTGCGGGAGTGTCTCCGCTTTGCCCTCCGCACCCCTGTGGCTGCGCTCTCCTCCGTGGCTCCGAAGCTCCCCCCTCCGCCACCCGCAGTGTCCGCCCACGAAGGGGCTTCCTAGTGTGTGTAAACCTTTCCTCCTTCACAGCTCCGTCCCACTGGTGCAGGTCCCGTCCCTATTCTTTTGTCTCTGTTTTTTCTTTTGCCCTACCAGGTACGTGGGGAGCTTCTTGCCTTTTTGGAGGTCCAAGGTCTTCTGCCAGCATTCAGTAGGTGTTCTAGAGGAGTTGTTCCACATGTAGATGTATTTCTGATGTATTTGTTGGGAGGATGGTGATCTCCACGTCTTACTCTTCCGTCATCGTGAAGGTCTCTCCTTGATTTTCAAATTAGATTAGGTTCCCCTGTTTTAGGTTCCCTAAGCTATATTTCAGATGGAGATGGAAGTGAATTTGGGTCAATTCAATAAAATGCAAGTAAAAATTACCTTAATCCTTTGACAGAGTTGATGTTATTTGTTTAGTTGACGTAGATAACTCACAATAGAGCACAGAACACCCACACTGGCAACAGTACTTCAGCAAACTACTCATCTGTTTCTATTATAATTTTTACTTTTATCTAGGTGATACATGAACACAATTTAGAGAATCATATACTGATAGGTTTACAAGCCTTGTAAAGAAAAGAGCAGTGTACTACCTACCCCACCAATTACTCACTCTCAAAGGGCGATTCAGTTCAATCCTTTTGCCACTTCTCTTGGTAATTTCCTCCATATTTCTAATAACAAAGAATAGATCTGAATTTCTATGCCTTGCAATTTTAATGTCTGTATTGCCTTTCAGTATGGAAGATGAGAAGTTAATTTTCTTTCACCCCTCAGCAGCCTGCCTCTTCCACACATACTTCCCAATCTCCCATCCTCCTAATAGCACTGCATCATAATTTTGGTTAAACTTGTATTTTAATGTATAATGTGCATATAACATGCATATTATAATTATAAATACACTTCACGGGTAAGTCATGATACTATCATTTTTCTTTGATATGCTTCATTTTGTTTTCTCTAACTTGATCCTTCCTTCCTTCCTTCCTTTAATATCCTTATATTTTTTTATTTTTACTCATTTTCAATTTTATCTACTATATATGATATTTACCCAACATTCATTGCCATCTCTTTTTGCTACTATGTTGAATTCTCCTTTTTTCCTCCCCTAAATGTTCTTTCCTTTTTTTGTATCACATCTTCAGTGTTTTCTATTGATGTGATTTTTTTCTTATATCTCTGAAAAAATTTGCTCTCCTTTTACTTTTGTTTCCATTCCTCATATGTTTCTTCCAAGTTTGTTGTTTTTAATATTTATTTATCATATAAAAGACTTTCCTTAAGTATTTGGTCACTTTTAATTATGGACTCATATTTAAGAATAGGACAATTAAAAAAAAACTGCTTAGAAGCTTTGTGTAATCTTATAGTACTTACTACTGACTTTGAATTCCATTGTAGGATAACCTATCCAGGCTGATTCTTTGGAGAATCTCCTACATGAGAATCTTTAGATTTATTTTTTGTTTGTTTTGTTTTGATTTTTGTTCTGCTTAAATTTCTCAAAAAAAAAACCAACTCCCAGTCTTCTGCCTGGATGTCGAATGTCTGGCAGCTTCTTAGGGTCTGCTAGCTAGTTATCAACTTAGTATTTTCAGTCTTCCATGCTTTACTTATATTTGTTTTTTTTTAGTTGATTCATTAAAAATAATTTTATTATCATTGTATTGACATTTTGGCAGAGGACAGACATAAATGCATGAGTTCACCCTGCCAACCTTAAAAAGTAGTATACTCATTTGTTTCTAAGCACAGAAGAATTACATAACATTTAAAAATATTTCTATATTCCCAATAATTAGAATGAATAAACTCACTTAATCAGTGATACCAATCACTACTTGTCTTTTTAATTTTTTTTGTAGGCTCATAATAATTGTTTAAGCATACATTACAATATCTTTCTTTACACTTATGTAACAGACTATGTTGGATGGGCATGAACTGGGTCATGCTACTGATGAGAAGTGAGGCAAACCCATCTCCTGTTATATCATTTTTCACCCACTGATTTACATCGGGTGTGGGATACCTGCTGATCAAAACATAATTGGGCCTTCCCACCAATGGTATTCAGGAATATACCAGGAAGCCCACAGAGGTCAGATTTTAAAAGACAATGGATTTCTGAGAGAAAACTCACCATAAACTACAACCAATAACATCCTTGCGCACTGCTGGTAAGCAGTGGGTCTGACTGATCCCTGAACCCATCCTGACCAGAGAGCCTGTGGTATTTTTGCTATGTGAGATAAATAACTTGGGTCAAGTATAAAGGCAGCATCATTGCCTCCTCCAATATATTGAAACCTGGTTTGAATAGACATAATGCAGAACGAATATTCTCTTTGCTATTTCTCAGGAGTGACAAAGTTGATGCTTACTACTGGGGAAGTTCAGACATTATATACAGTGATTTTAATTTGTACCAATGAGTCAAAACATGGTCATATTACTGCATAGAGGGATGATAAGTCTAATTCTCTAATTCTTGCTAAGAATAACTTTTTTTTTTTAGAATAACTTTTATACAGAACATGTACATGGAGGCAATCAAATAGACTGGTTGAAACACAGATTTGATGTCAAACAGCCTTGGGTTTCAGACACAACTCTCCAAATGGTAACCATGTGTGGCCTTAGGCTAATTATACATATTTTATAAGATACTTTCTCATTGGTACATTAAGGAGCATATTAGCATTTACATTATAAAGATATTGTTAACAGAGTACTATCATATCGTAAATGCTCAGTAAATTTCAATTATTATTGTTTTGCTATTATTATTGTTCAAGTATTTCATAAGGCAAAGTTATAGTACTCTATGAAATCAGGAGGCCTTTCTGTGCAGGATTTTCTGTATATAATTTTCAAATATTTCTCAGAACTAAAAACTAACCAGGATATTGGATTTGTATACAAAAGCCACTGCTCTCCTCTTTATTATGGCAAATCTACAATGGTCTAGAAAAATTTAGGTGAATGCAGTGGGATAAAAACAGCCTGCTCCAGTCCCTCCTATGTGCGCCTGGCACCCAGATCTGGATTAAACATTCCTAATACTGAAGGCATTTAGGAAACTGGGGGCCCCTCAAGCTAACTGTGAGAAAATTCCCTTGATAAATTGAGTCTGTGGATTTTTTTTTTTTTGTAACGCCCTTATAATCCTAAAACATTTACAACAGAACTGGGCTTTACACAAGCTAATGCCATGCTTGTCAAAACAGTTCAGGAGAGTCTAAAAAACAAGCTCATGGGAAGAGATGGATCTCTGTGGGAAGAGAGCTAAAGCAAAATAGGAAATTATAGCAAATACTTAGAGATCAGAAGCAGCAAATGTTTAACTGAGCAGATGTCTGTAATTTAGACAAAGGCTTGAAGACTAAAAATGAATCAGTCAACCTTGCTTGGGCCACGTTGGAGGTGGAGAAACTTTTTCAGTCAAGGAACAAGTAGTAAGTATTTTAGGCTTTGCAGGCCAAGAGGCAGAATCAAAAACATAATATAGGTCCCTTTATAAAAAGATAGAAAACAAATTCCACAAAAATTTTATTGAAAAACTTCAAAATAATAAATAATAATTGAGTACCGTTTCCTTTTTTTTGGAGTAAAAGTCTACTAATGAAAAGAATAAAATTCTTTCTTGAGGAGACAACATTTTGCTTAATTAGGGTTCAAGGTCAGTGTTCCCTATCATCAAGTTGATTGTAGATCTTCATTTGTGTTATCAGTTGTGCTCATTTGTGTACTGAATTTTGTCTCCTCAGAGTTCTTATGTTGAAGCCATAATCTCCAAAGTGACTGTATTTGGAGATGGGGCTTATAAGCATGTAATAAAGGTTAAGTGAGATAATAAGAATGGGACCTTAATCCGGTAGAACTGGTATCCTTATAAGAAGAGGGGGAGAAAGCAGGGATGTGCGAGCACATAAGAAAGACCATGTGAGCAAAAAGGCATCTGCAAGCCAAGAAGTGAGTCCTCACCAGAAACCAACACTACCAACACCTTGATATTGGACTTCTAGCTTCCAGAAATGTGAGAAAATAAATTTCTGTTCTTTAAGCTACCCTGTCTGTAATATTTTGTTAAAGCAGCTCTAGCTGACTAATGCAACCTGTGAAAACCATTCTTAACTCTTTGGCCACACAAAAACACAGAGGAGGCAGGAGTTTGCTAACCCTAAGCTACATGATTAAGAAAAAAGTACTTTTGGAAAATTTCCTTGAATGAAACCAGGGAAGTGAAGTAGTGCAGTCTAGCCCCAAAGATAGGATCTTATTTGCTCTGGAATCAGGACTCAAAAGTCTCCTTGAGCCAATTTTCAAGCTGTGCTCACAGTCTGTGGAAGAGGGGATGAAGAACCAAGTCTCAGAGGCCAAGGAGTTATCATCAGGAGGAAAGAAGGCTAAAACACATGAAAATGGTTCACACTCAACAAGCCCTATTTATCACTGTCCCAAAAGATCATCCATCAGAGGCCTCACTGACAGAGCTCAGTGCAATTCTGTACAACAGAAGCATAGCTAAATTCTTTCTGGAAATTGATTTTTTTTTAAGTCTTGAGTTTTTATCCTATTCAAGAGTGAGTTTTCACAAATATTATCTTTCTTTCATAAAACAGTAAATTTTCCTTAACATAATGAGCACATAGCTATAGAAGAATTCCTCTCATTGAATGCATTACAATTTATCTGCTAAATTATTTTTTTAATGTTTTACATATGATTTTATAAATTGCATTTTATTGAATCTATTTTGTTAATCAATAATAAGTTTAATTTATCTGATGCAGGCAAATATTGTTTAAATTGATTACTAAAAATAATAAATATTTGTGAAAAATCTCTCTACCTCAACATTTAGTTCAGAACTTAGCTTCTTTCCTAAGTGATTTTTCAATTATATAAATAACCATTGATTTTGGTAGGTTTTAGAAATAACCGTGTTTCTTCTTAAATATAATTAAATACATTTTATATTGCATGATTTTATTTTGAAATAATTTTAAATTTATTAAAAAACTGCAAGAATAATACAGAAAAAAATTATTTCCTGAATCCTTTGAGAGTAAATTACCAGTATAATGCCCTAGTACTCAAATGCTTCACTATGTACTTCCTAACAACAGGAATATTCTGTCATGTAATCACAATACAACCAACACTGATACCTCTAACCTGCAGAGAGCATTCAATTTTGCCAATAATGTCCTGGAATTAATTTGCTTAGGACAACTTTTTCCTTTAGTTGCCATGTTTCTTTTAGCCTCTTTCAATTCAAAGCAATTTCTCAGTTTTTCCTTGACTTTCATGATTTTGACCTGAGAATTTTATGGGTCAGTTATTTTTTAGAATTATTCTCAAGTTTGATTTATCTGATGTCTTCTCATGATTAGATTCAGATTTTACATGTTTCGCTGGCAATTCTACTAAAGTGATGCTGTGTCCTCCACTCTGTATATTATCAGACAATGTGCAAAATACACAGGGTGGAATTTTGTTTTCTCCCTTTATATATTTGGTATTCTTGTCTTCAACAGTAAACCCCTGGGTGCTATTTCAGTGTGGGAGCCTCTGGGTGGCCTTGCAGGTACAAAGGACCAATCTGTGAGTTTCTTGGGCCTTGAAATTAAGTAAAAAATCTGGTTCCAATTATTTTCAATATTTTAAAAATTTGATCAATTTCCTCTTAATGTAAACAATCTTATGTCAGTGCCACTGCTACTCACTGTGGATACTGCCCTTCATCCCTCTTCAGATCCCACATACTTGGCTAGATGACTGCTGCATCCATGCCTCCTGCAGAGGCTCTCCTTACTCACCTGGGCTTTGATGCCCCAAACCAGGCAGCCCTCAGCATAGCCATTCCCATTCCTGAATGGATGATCTTTCCAACCTGCTTGGATGACGACACCCTACACTGGGCTCTTCCCTCTACTTGTGAGAATACCTGCCTTACTCAGTCCTACTGAGTATATCTGGGACTGATTTATTCAAGAATGAAGGAAGGAGGGAAGGAAAAAAGGAAGTAATAACAGAGTATATAAAGTTATATTTCTTCTTTTTCTGTTGAAAATTTGATATTACACATGATATAAATTCAATTTATTTCAAATTATATATATAAATAATATGGTTCACATATTTCTCTTTATAACTACTGTATTTAAGGTCCCGAGAAAAAGTTTCTTAAGGAAAATAATTTAATTTATAAGAATATGAAATGCTAAAAGACAGAGACCCATATCTCAAAGAATATTCAAATAATACAAAATAATTATGCCAGATGAGAAGCTATATATCTACTTTCCCTATGGAAACTTTAGTCACAAGCAATACAAATAATTATACTTCCCAAATGGGAGTGATTTGAGAAGTTCCAAAAATAATCCTCCACATCTTAGTAAAACCATTATCTTCCAATTGCTAAGGCAAAATCCTCCCTTGCTCCTGATCTGCAATTCACTGACTTAGAGATGCTTCTTTGGTTCTGATAGTAATGGCTATAAAAGGAAAATTTAATTAAGAGGTCATTTTATAGCCACCTAAGACACCTGAAATGGAGATGAAACAACTAAATTTCCTTCTTTTTTGTAACATTAGAAATTATTTTCAATCCACCAATCCACCATAGTTATCCTGGTATGCATCCTCAGCTACATGGTCCTGGGTATGAAATAGTAGAAGAATGTTTGAGAATTGACCCAATGAGGATTAAAAGTTCTGAGGCAGTTACTGCATGTTAGGAACAATGGGTTTGTCAGAAGACTAGGGAGAAATGAAAGAAACAGAGTATGTCAAACTTTTCTGATACCAATTTTACATCCTTTGGACTGGAGTCTTCATGATGAAGTGAAACTGCCCAAAGTTGTCATTAACTACATTCTATTGTGTTTACTTCATCAGAAAAGGCTAGCCCTTCAGTCAACTTCATAATTCACATTCATTTGTCACTAAGGTTAACTTATCTCCCAAGTGTTCCTGAAAATTTTCCAAAACAGACTGAAGAACACTCAGAAAGAAAAGGAGAGAAAGACTTTGTATCAATATTCTGAAAATTCTGCCTCCAATATAATTACTTTTCTTGCAATTTATTTGATCTTATTTGTAGTATCCTTGAGAATTATTTTTCTTTATCTTTGAAGTCTAATACTTTTACTAGCATATTTCTCAAGGCTGATGATTCCACATAATTTTCCCAGTTTTCCAGTTAGCCCTTTCAGTATATGGACTTGGGCTTTCTATTTCTGGAAATTTTTTTCAATCACAATTATAAATATTAGTTTTGTATGAATGCATTGTTTTAGTCTTTACTAACTCCAATTACACAAATATTATTCTTTCTTTTCCTGTCTTCCATTTCTACTATGTTCTTACTGACTCTTTTCACTTCTTTAATTTTTGTATCTTTGGTTGTTCTACTGTTTTTCCTAATTGTCATGAAGTTTTATTTATTTTTATTCTCCCTTGAGCGTCATGCATTTGTTTTTATTTCTGAGATAATTTCTTCAATGTCTTCCATTTCTATACTGAATCTAATCCAACTTCCTTCATTTCTTTTTCTCTTTTTCTGCTCGTTTCTCATCTTAATTTTTAAATTTATAATTCAAGGGATTTTTCCATATCACTAAATACTTTTTATGTGTATATTTAACTAAGCTGAAGTACACTAAGTCCCTTACATACAAACGAGTTCCATTCCGAGAGCGCGTTTGTAAGTCCAATTTGTTCGTAAGTTCAACAAAGTTAGCCTAGGTACCCAACTAACACAATCGGCTATATAGTACTGTACTGTAATAGGTTTATAATACTTTTCACATAAATAATACATAAAAAACAAACAAACACAAAAAATAAAGAAAACATTTTTAATCTTACAGTATAGTATCTTGAAAAGTACAGTAGTACAATACAACAGTTGGCATACAGGGACTGGCATTGAGTGATCAGGCAAGAGTTACTGACTGGAGGAGGGAGAGGAGGTGGGAGATGGTAGAGCTGAAGGATAGTCAGCAATAGGAGATGGAGGGCAAGCTGCAATTTCACTCACTCACATCCTGGGCTTGAAATAAAGATACTGTACTACCGTACTCCTTACAGTATTGCACAGTAAAGTACACAAAAGCACACCCACTGGTAGAGGATGCACGCATGTGACAATGTATGCCAGATGCGTGAACTAACTTACATGACTGGACATTCGAACACACGTTCAAATCTTTGAAAGTTCGCAACTTGAAGGTTCGTATGTAGGGGACTTACTGTATTGCCTTACAGTTGTTTTTTGCTACATGCTTTCCTTCTTTTTGTTTTTTGGAGAAATGGAGAGTTTAATCAGTTAAAGTTCATTAAATTTTATTTTCTGATTTTTATAATAATTCTGTATAGATTTATAGAGTTTTCTTTTGCTCATTGTTGTGAACTTTAGGTATCTAACAGAATTTCTAGTTCAGTGGCATCTTCTTTTATCAGTACATCAAAATAGATAAAAATCCAGACCTTTAGTGGGTTTTGTTACTTCTTTTCTTATGGTTGGGAAAGAGGTTGTGTGTCTCTGACATTTGGCTCTCTTTTGTCTGGTAAGACTCTAAATTTTCCCCTTTATTATCCAATTATCTCACAAATTTCTCTTTTCTCTTTTCTATTCTGCTTTTCTTGGCCTGTCCTTGCTCACCACAGAGGTTGGCAGTGGTGCTATCATGTAAAGACTGTTTTCTGGGATTTGATGCTTTTCTTTTTTTATTTACTGTTATTTTGAAGTTTGGTCATTCTTTGTCTTTAAGTCATGCTTAAGGCATATTTTGGGTATAGTTTTGCTATTATTGTTGCTTTCTTCTTATAGTTTTGAATTGTTTGGAGATGGTATATTGAAAGATGCAAACTTAGCCATTATTATCTTCAGCTCCCTGGAAGTTCTTTGTTTTTTAAGCTTTTATTTCTACTTGGCCTATGCTCCTTAACCCATGTTATTTAGAATGAATTATGTGTTATGAGCAAGTAAGTTATCTTATTATTTACAATTATTATTTCTCTCTTCCTCAATAATCAAATACACACATTATGATAACTAGAATGAAATCTGCATTGTTATTAATGCACCATAACAATAAAGTGAAACTTGAAAAAAAGAATACCCAGTCCTGAAGTTGGAGATTTCCATTCCAGCAAACACAAGGTAGATGTGCTATGCAATCAAGGAGAATATTTTATATTACCAAATTATACCCCTGCTGTACCTGTTATGTAGTTAAAGACAAAGCAGTTCAGTCTTATGAGTGTCAACTGAGTAGTTTTTAACAGTAATAAATTAAGTTTAAATACATTAAAACATTTAAATGAAACAGCACTATATTACCCAAAATGAGGTAGGTGTAAGTCATTGGAGCATAAATTATTACCCATTTTAAAAATTGCTAGTTTCTTATTTTCTGGCAAGAAAACAGTGAGCCATTTTAAGCTCACTGGCAAAGCCAAGTGTATTTTAGCACAGTTTCAAGATAAAAACAACTTGTCGTGTCAATAGCTAAGGCAAAGAGGTTAGTGAGATGTAGTTTAGTACCAATATATCCTATTTTGCCACGCAACTTAAGAAGAAAAAAGTAGCGAGAGCTTTGACTCTACATTTCACTTTACCAGTGACAAATTACAGTGATTATTGGAAATAATCCTTATCTAAAGAATAAACAACATTCTATTTCAAAAATTTGTTCTCAGTTGTGCTCAGCTTCTTCCTTCTAGTATCCTCATCAAGAAAAACAATCAGCGTTTTCCTTTCTCCCAAATGTCTATAAGATGATAATGTTATTTGGAAATTACATGATGAATTGTTACTACAGATTTCAAAGGCCTTTTACATGCATTGCCCCAGGGTCCATCTTCAACCCCATTACAGCCACCTCTCCCCCTCCCCTTTCCTTTCTTTATCCACTTTGCCAAAGGGACTAATTTTCCTTTATTTCTACATTGGTTGTTTGCAACCATCTAATCTATCCTTTGGGGATTTTTCTTCCCCCAAACTTGAAGTGAAATAGGGATGCTGTCTCCTTTGTTCCTTCTTTGTTGCCAGTAAAAATAAACAAGCCAGTAGATTTTACTGCTAATCATTAAGATGAAAAAAAAAAAAGATTTTACAAAATTAAACACAACTGAGTTGCTAAAGTTATAAATTTCCTAATTCATGATTCATGGAAAATGATTAATTTTCCTTTCTAAAATGGGAGGCTCCTACACAATTTTGTGTGGCTACCAGTTTCTATCCTTGAGATAGGGTTCATTAAACAGATCAACATTCCTTGTATTTTTGTCTTTAAGCAACGAATTGTTTGAAACATTCCTATAAAATATGCTACCTCCCAAAGTAGCATATTTTCTGAGGATATATCTCAGAAAATATACCAAAGTAATAAGTTCCTCTTTTATTGAAATGGATAATTTGCATGTCATTAAGCTTCAGACTAGGCCAAGAATTTTTCTTCTGGGTAGCTACTTAATATCAGTCACTTCTCTGAGTTTCAGTTTGCTTGAGTTTCATTTTGTTTCTTTTTTCTTTTTGTTTTTAATAGACTTTATTTTTTAGAGCAGTTTTAGGTTCAAAGAAAAATCAAGAGGAAAGTTCCCATATACCTCCTGCCTGCACACATGCACAGCCTTCCCTACTATCAATATTCCCCACCAGAGTGATACATTTGTTATAATTAATGAAACTATATTGATGCATCATTATCATCCGAAGTCCATAGTTGACATTGAGTTCTTGGTGTTGTATTGATAGGGTCTATGGGTTTGGATCAATGTATTATGACATGTATCCTCCATTATAGTATCATACAGACTAACTCTACTGCTCTAAAGATCCTCTGTGCTCTGGCAATTCATCCCTCCCTCTTCGCTAACCCCTAGTGACTACTGATCCTTTTACTGCCTCCACAGCTTTGCCTTTTCCAGCATGTCATGTAGTTGGAATCATTTGGTGTGCAGGATTTCCAGATTGGCTTCTTTCACATAATAATATGCATTTAAGTTTATTCCTTGTCTTTTCATGGCTTAATAGCTCATTTCTTTCTTTTTTAAATAAAACTTTTTTTTTTTTTTTTTAGAGAAACTTTAGGTTCACAGTAACATTGAGCAGAAGATACAGGGATTTCCCCATATATCCCCAGCACACATACACAGCTCCCCGCAACCCCGCAAGTGATATCCCCCACCAAAATGGTACATTTGTTATAACTGATGAAATCTACACTGACACATCATCATCACCCAATATACATATTTCATGCTAGGGTTCAGCCTGCTGTTGTACATTTGATGGGTTTGGACATGAGCCACCATTGTAGTATTATACAGAGTAGTCTCTCTGCCTTAAAAATCCTCTGAACTCTACTTATTCATGTCTGCCTCCTCACTAATCCTGGCAACCTTACTACTCTCCCCATAGTTTTCCATTTTCCAGAGTGTCATACAGTTGGGAATCATACAGCAGATAGTCTTTTCAGATTCGGGTCTTTCACTAGTAATATCCCCATATCTTTTCATTTCATTGATAGCTTATTTCCTTTTAGAGCTGAATAATATTCCATTTTCTGAATGTACCACAATTTATTCATCCATTAATATACTGAAGTGCATCTTAGTTGCTTCCAAGTTTTGGTATCAGTTTGTTTCTTTTTATTATTCATATTTAATAACTTGAAACTTTTATCCTTTAATACGGGTGGGTGCAAACTCTCTAGTTCCAGGCATGTTATTAAATGGTGAGTTGTAGGATGCTTTTCAAACCACTCATCCCTGCCACTCCCCATAAACACGATATTGATGTACTTCTTTATCCCCATCCAGGAACATATCTTCTCTAATCTCTGAAAAAATAATGCCTTGAAATATCCCAAACTCAGTTATTTGGTAATGGGTTCTCATTTTTTGCAATTTCTTAGGTCATTAATTGACTTTATTTCTTTTCCCTTTTTTTTTTTTAATTTATAGAAAATAACCAGATCATGGCAGAGTGACTTTCTTTTCCTACATTAAGTTCACAACTATTTTTGAAATAAAAGTGATCTTTTGAAATAAGAGGACTTAATTTGAAAACTGGTTTATTCTAACTTCTTTTCTCTAGTACCCTTAATAGGAAAGAATACAAAGAAATGTATATATGATTTTTATTCATGGAAACTCTATTCAAGCATTTTATAAAATGAATCCTTGTCCACTGCTGGCTCAAATCATCCATTAGCACTGAACTGTCAGATACTAGAAGATCACATACTCCTTTCTAAAAGATCTGCATCTTTTAAGATATCATGTGTTAATTACCCACTGTTCAATATGGCTAGAATATTCCCTTAGGCTTCATGCCTGAAGACTGGAACACCTATAGGAAAGTAACTTTGGGAGTCAATGTTTTGATGAACAGCTCCATGAAAATGCTCACATAGAAAAGGGCATCTCCTTACAGTGCAGCAGAAGAAGAATGTTCTTTCTTCTCCTGTACTGATATTTTAAATACAATAGATTTTTCTATCATTTTATCCCTTTCCTCAAACCATGGATGGGAGGTAGGAATCTGGCCTTGTATCCCTTTCGGTGACAAGGGCTTCTTTCTTGCCTTATTCTGGTCAGTGTATTTGCTAGGTCCAATACCAGCAAATGTTCTTACACTTTGCTTCTTCCCAGATGGTTTCTTTGCTCTGTATCTCAGATACAGATACAATCTGTTAGATTGAATAATTCTTTGAATGCTTTTCTGTCCATGTAGTTTAGTGAAATAATATGGACTAAACCAGATACCAATACAAAAACAAAGAATACTACATATAGTGCAGTATGCAATTAAAGAAAAGTTGACCTTATGAAGAAACTCGGAGTATGAATAATGAGTGAAATACAGAAATTCACAGGAATTTGAGTATTTCTGTTGTAAAAGTCAGTATATAATCATGGAATACTTCACAACTTGGCTTTTGACCTGTGCACATGAGCAATGCCACAATTAGACCTACTGTGCCCTGAATGATTATAGCAAACATCAGAATGCCAATAAGGTATTCCTATGAAGTTCCTAAATCACAATGAAGAGTAGATTTTCTTTTACTACATATGTATCAATAATTTCCAAATGGTTTATCTCATCTGCCTCTGAGGTAGCTGAGACTAAAGCAAACAATTCTGAGATCTTGCAAGGGATTATTGAAGCTGACAAATGTTGTACGGAATTTCACAAGCTGCCCTTTCTACCAGAGAAAGCTGAGTGTGCAGTACTTGAGGGATCAGGAAATAAAGACACCTGGTTACAATTTATCACCATTTTCTTTGGCTAGACTGACCTTCTTGTCTTGTGATCTTTTATTGCTCTTGACTTCCCTCATTAACTCTTTCAAATACATTACTACATTATGTTTTCAAAGTTCACATGTATTCAGTAGATATGGGATTTAAAAACACTCTGTAGAGTATATAGGTCAGAAGCTTTGTGTTGCCACAGACCCCTGCATTAAGTTTCAACAGTTATCCTGTGTGAGTTCAGATAGGTTTGCTCCCTTCCCTCTCCTACTTCCCATTGTTGCTTTGTAAGGTTTCAGGGGAGGGCATGTCAAGGATTGATTCTGTTTAGTAAAAACCATGTGGCCTATTGGCCCAGCTTTTAAAAAATCATCACTAAATGAGATCTTCGCATCTATAATTGTCCTAGTTGGTTGACCAGAAAATCTGGCCTCAAGCTAGACCTACCCACAAACTGTTTGAAGCTTTCTTTCCAAGCCCAACATCCCCAGAGTTTCTGTTGAAATGAATAGATTCATTGAAATGCATCTGTATATATAATATTATTAAGAAAGAAAATTTTCTTTCAGTATTTGTCCATTTTCCCTCCTACAATGTCACTTTTAGTAACTCTGATAGAGCACTTCCACAATTTACTCAAGAAAACTTATCCTCTTCTGTGTTAAAGATGTTTAAATCATTAACTTTAGCCAAGAAAAGTCTCTTGGGAAACAGATCCACTTCTCCAACTACTTATTGAACCTCCAATTTAGGGTCCCTTAGTCATCTAAAACTCAACATTTCAAAAATTCAACTTATCATCTCTTCCCACCTTTTGATACCTAAGTGATTATTATAACTGTGCATGAAGTTGAACTAAACAAAACCTCTGACCTTTATCTTGGAGTATTCCATGTCACTCACATCCAAATTCATCCATTTCTAAATCATGTTGCTTTGGCTTTCCAAATATGTCTTAATTCTATTCACTTCTCTCACAAATACCAGTTCCTTTGAAGAAACCACCATCATATTTCAGTATGTTAATCTGGTTCCTTTTTTCAAGCTTTATACATTCTCTAATCCATTACTCACATTACAGCCACGGTATCTGACACTTCAGTAATTAAAAGCCTATAAACACTCTTTTCTTCTCTTAGGAATAAGTCCAAATTAAGTAGAATATCTTACAAGGTCTTAAATAACTTAATGCCTGGTATTTCTCTGGCTTCATTTATTACCATTTTTAATTAAACAAGCTCACATCATTTAAGTCAGCATGAACTTATTAACTTAGTGCTATTTAGATCTATAAATTGCTCTTAAATTTTAAAAATTTTGATATTCTATAATGAGAAATTATTAATTTTAATAGTAGACACTTATCTCTCATAAATGATCACACAACTATTGTCAATGGCAAATCAACTAAAAATCAACTGTACTAAAAAAAAGGTGAAAAACATTGATGATATACTTAAATATCAAATAGTTAATAGCTAAAATGAGAAAAAAAAACTTTAGCAAGCATAAGGTGGCACTGATTAATATAAAGTGAAGATTTAACTAGTGCAAAATAAAATAATGGTGGATCCTTCTTTATCTTGGGTGTAGGAAAAGGCTTCCTAATTATGACTAAAAGTCTGGAGGCAGTAAAAGAATGGTTAATTGGCTATACAATTTTTAATTGGCACAACAAAGTTACCATAAATGAAATAAAAATACAACTGACAAACTGAAAGATGATATTTGCAACATATCATAGAAACAGGGCTAAATCTTTCTAATATATAAAGAACTCTTAAAAATTGAGAGAAAAATTACAAAAGCCTAGAAGTATAAAGGACAAAATATACAACCAGATAATTCTCAAACAAAAAATGTTATCCTTAAACATACAAAAGTATGTTCAACATCATACATAATTAGAAGAAAGCAATTTAAAACATAACTGAGATAGTATTTTCACCTACCAAATTGGAAAATATTAAACTGTAGAACAGCACATCTATTGGTGGGACTGGAGAAACAGACTCTCATATATTGTTTATGGGAACACAAATTTATACAAACCTTGTGAAGGAGAATTTGGCAAAACTCACCAAAAAATACATAGATGTTTACTTATTAATTCAGTAATCCCAATTTTAAGAGTTTATCTAAAGATACATCTCCAGCAACACTAAAATACATGACATGCTCAAGGATAATCACTGCAACATAATTATCGCAAAATATTGGACACAATATAATGTCCATACACAGAGGAATAATTGAATAAACTCTGGTATCTCTATATCTACATAATATCAGCACATCTGATGGAATGCTGTAAAAGTATAAAAATGAATGAGGAAGAATTCGAATGGAGTAATTTTCAGAATATATATCGTTATGTGAAAAAGGATAAGTACAGAAGAGTAACTGGTGTAAAAAAACAGAAGAAAATAAATATATGCATGTAATTACTTGTTTAAGCACAAAGAAACAAGAAAGGATAAACTAGATACTAATGAGAGTGCTTAGTTTCAAAGAGTGGGTAGAAATGGTCTATTGGTATATTCTCTGAATATATCTTTCTGTAAACATCTTTCATAGCCATGTTAAAGTTTCATATACTCAGAAAAAAATAAATAAAATCCACAAACCTCTAAAATAGAATACAAACAGAAACATATTAACTTACCTGTATTCAAATGAATAACGTTACAACTTGAAGGAGGATGGTTGAGATCAAAACTGAGTTACTCTCAACACAGTGGTTAGACTACATGCCTTCAAGCTAAAGAGAAAAGGAAAAATACCTTCTAAATGTACTCACAATAAATTTAAATCCAAGTTAAAGGCTTCTTTTATGATAAAAGCATGAATAAGCAGTTCTAAAATCATGCTCTATACTTTCTAGAATGGAACACATAAAAACGTTATGGAAATGGGAGATAGGTTTCTCACTCAGAGAAGGGAGAAACAAAGATGGAAATTAAGAAGGCAGAATGAGGCCTGTAGATTTGGATTGGGCTTGGTCATATCAATGTGATAACTCTTTCTGTACTCTAAAAATGTATAGAAGCAATGGCTACTCAATAGCAATAAGCACACTGAATACCTACCTTTTGGTTTCTAAATACCACTTTTCTCTTAAAGGAATCAGGAATACTTAGAAAAAATGGCTGATTCCAGAACTGGGTGGGGAAACTACATAATAATCCTGGAATAATTCTGAGCCAAAATGTAAAGAAATGCATAAAGAATAATGGAGGAATTGTCAAAAGGGCCCAGACTCAACTTGAAGGAGCTCTTACTAGCATTACAACTTGAATATCAAAATAAATAATTACAGTAAGAGATTATATTCAATAATATAGTATTCTGTAATTCATACTGATATAAATAAATGAATACACAACTAGGGAAAATTATTTCTTTTCAGTAACATGCTAACAAAACATATATAAGAATAATATTTGAAATCACTATTTGCAAACCACCATTACAATGATTTAGTCAGTCAACAACCATCAATGGATGCTGATAATTAGTCCATCAAGATAACAAAATATTTACAATATTTTGGCATATCTTCCCACAGAATACTTAATATCTCAAAATGTAAAACAGTAACTTTACAGGGGTGAAATTTGACGGGAACCACCTTAACCAAATGATCAAATTAATATTGCCAGTAATGAAACAAACCAACAGCAAGTGCCCTCAGGTATAATATACTGAGAACTCAGCATCACTTCTAGGGTATTTCTACTCAAAGTGCATATTCTCAATGTAATCATGAGAAAACACCAGACAAGTTAAAATTGAGGAATATTGTAAAAAAGTAACTATCTTCTGTCCTTCAAAGCTGTCAATGCTGTAAAATGCAAAAAATATTAATAAATTCTTCCAAATTAGAGGAAACTAAAGTTATGTGACAACTGAACATAACACATGATTTTGGCTTTTCTTTTGCTCAGAGGTCATTAATAGAGACATTGGTGAAACCACAACACAGCCTTGCATCAACATTAATTTGCTTTTTTGAAAACTGCATCATGGTTACATTCTTGGGAAATAAATACTAAAGTGTTTATGGTAAAGGGACATCATGTCTGCAACTTACATTTGAATGGTTCAGGGAAAAATTTCTACATTCTACCTAGAAAAAATGAAAAAGTAAATATCACAACATACTAACTTTGGGGGATTCTAGGTGAAAGGTGTCCAGGAATTCTATGTACTATTCGTGCAACTTTTCTGTAAATAAAAATTTTGAAAAAAAATTAAGTAATGATGAGTTAAAGTAGCTCATAAATATTTATTTTCTCAGAACTGCACTAGTTCCTTTCCCACTAATAATTATCTACATTTCTTCAAAATTTATTTTTCCATTTTTTCTTTCATTCTTGATTTTGTTTAGTAGAAGATGCCAACTAATAATAGTTGGCAATAAAATGGCAAACATTATTTACAGTAAATAGAATGAGAAAGTACTTAATTTCAACATTTAAAAAAGAAAGGAAGGCTACTCAAAATTACAAGGAGTGATCAGTTATAAACAATTTAAATAAATTCACATCTAAGGTGGTATAATATTTTTATTCACATTTGCTATTATACAATGTTTGCACTATAAGGGACCCACTCCATTTTATACAAAAGAAATCTAAATTCTCAATAAGCTGAGTGTTGAAGTTCATACAATTGGGGAATGGCAGAGTGGGAAACAAAACCCATATTTCTTGACTACATTGGTGTAGTAACTAGGACTTGGCACTTTCCCTGTTATTGGCTGGATATGAGTCTATGACAGGGAATTTCTTTTTTGAGGGAGTGTGGTTTAGAGAACACGACAGGGACTAAGGAGACTTGTGTTCTAGAACCAGCTCTGTTGCTTACTATGTGACTTTGAGGGAATCTCTTCCAGCTCTAATACTGAATGTGACGATATCTTCTCCAATTTTTATTTATTAACACAAAAAATGATTAAAAATTAACATTAAAGCAAAACGTTTAAAATAAAAACATCAACATCTATCCCATAAATACAACTTAGACAAGTGCTCTATTTTTCAAAATCAGTTTATAATTGACAAATCTGCAGATATACAAACAATACTAATGGGAAGGTAAATTAGTATATACTTTCTGAACGATGATATAAAACATACCTTTAAAGCTATATTTAGCTGTATACACTCTCTAACAAGGCCACCAAAAGAAAAGTGCCATAAGCATATAATCAAATAAATGCTAAAATTTATAATTATAAGGGTAACTCATCTTAACTCTATGTAAATAAAAAGTGAAACAAAGTCCAATAATAGTGAAATGACTAAATATACTATATCTACAGATTGTAATAAAATATAAACATTAAAATAAAATAATATTTCCCAAACTTGTATTAAGAAATACGAGTCCCTGGAATGAATTCTATGAAAAAATAAATATTTTGAATATGTAAAATTATATAAAGTTAGGTGTCACTAATTCTCAGCTATGTTAATACTCTAACAGCCACTGTGTTTCACCACATAGACGAATGCAAGAGATATTGTATAGAATGTTTCTAAATTTAATTTGACCCTGGAACCTCATTTTTATAAATAATTTATTAGTATTTCTTGGGGCAAGGTTTAGCAGAATAATGTGTGACAAATATGTTGTAGGATATTTAGCGCTGTGGCAACTATGCAAAATATATGGATAATTAAAACACATCATAAAATGTTATAGATTATATATAAAACTATATGGATGGTGTGAAGTATACATGCCAAAAAATTAACAATCTTGGCTAGAGAAATGAGAAGTAAATAATATTTTTTCTCATTTTTAATTTTTAAATTTTCTACGACATAAATAAATTACCTATTGTACTCAAAATATTTCCGTTATGGTACCAAATGTTGGTATTTGTATCTTTCTGCGCTCTAGTGCTTTATTCTTCCGTCCCTAAGATTTTTTTAAGACTCCACATCCTAAAATCAACCATTTAGTATTATTTTTAAGACTCCACATCCTAAAATCAGCCATTTGGTATTATTATTTAGCCCCAAACTGAAAAAATTCTGTCAGTGTTTCTTCCTTCATAACATCCTTTTCTGTTTCTATAGTGGCATCGTACACATCTGGTTGATTTCATCTCACCTCCACAGCTTCCACATATGTAGTCTCAATTCTCCTCCACACTTTTGTGTTTCTGTAACATGCGGCCAGACATTGCTGCCAAAATCATCTCTCAAATGTATTGCTTTGCCCACATTACTTCCTTTTTCAAATCCTTCAAAGCCAGTATTTCTTTGTATATGAAATTCAAAGTATTCATATACCTTTTCAAATAGCCTTTTCTGCACATAAATGTAATCCATGAAATCTCTCATCTACCCTTTTCTGCATATTGCTCTTTGTTGCTTAATATGTCCAAACACTTCAAATAACCATGTTCATGATAATTTTACTTAAAGATAATTTTAAAAACATTTTTCTTTTCTTTTTAACTAAAGGATTTGCATTTTTATGTTTCCTGGATATTTACACAAAGGAAGGAGGAAATGACTCTAACATTTATTGAAGGTCTGTTATATATGGGACACTGAACAAGTTGACTTAATACATACCATCTATCGTAATTTAATTGAAAATTAAATAATTCTAAGTCAAAGTGCAAAAATTTAATGAGCTAGGAATTAAGAGTGGTCTGATAAATTCTACCTTACACCATTTTCTTCCTCCCTGAGAAGTATTTGACTATAATCTTACCTCCAATATATTTTTTCTCATTTTTGTTCCTGGTAAGTGGGCTAAGGAGTAGGGAACTATGTGTCTCTTTTTTATTCCCCTAATGAATCTACTAAGTTTTACTATTTGTTTTTTTTTACAGCCAACCTCTGTAGAGAATTAATTTAGTTCTCGTTTCCTAGGTGGTTAAATTTCTCTTACCAATCCTGACAGAGGGTTATAGACTTATTATTTTATTAAGTAAAGGAAATGAACACCAATGAAAGAAAAAAAAGTATACAATCTAAATCAACATAATGTCACAAAATAACTGACATATTAATATTTAAAAGTAGAAAGGACTTAATTCCCTAAATAGAAGCCTGCCCTTTCCTCAAAAGGAGAATTGGCCACCATACACTGACATATCCAAGAATCAAAAACTAGAAAAAAATTGTGATACACGTACATAAATGCAAAGACAATCAAACCATAACCTAACATTTTATCATATTATATTTATTTAATTGCTTTCTTGGTATGTTTGCAAGTTTGGAATCTCTATTCTATAGCAGATATAAAGAGCAATCTGAATACTATTTATTCCAGCATTTTATTTATTAGTCACTGGAAATCTGATGTAATTGTTTGCTTGGGCTGCCATAACAAAATACTACAGACTGGGTGGCTTAAACAACAGAAATGTATTCTCTCACAATTCTGGAGGCTAGAAGTCCCAGATCAACTTATTGGCAGGATTGTCTCATCCTGAGGACTCTCTCTATGGCTTGCAGATAGCTGCTTTGTTGCTGTGTCCTCACATGGTCTTTCCCCTGGGTGAATTCATCCCTGGTGTATCTTCTGAGTGTCCAAATTTCCTCTTACAGGGACACCAGTTAAATTGAATTGGGGTCCACACTAAGATCCTCATTTTAACTTGATCACCTCTTTCAAGGCCCTATCTCTAAATACAGTCACATTCTGAAGTACTGGGGGTTAGGGTTTCAACATAAGAATTTTAGGGAGATACAATTCAATCCATAACAATAGCAACACCACAAAAATTGGAATATCACCCTATCTATGATTTGCCCTTTCTCTGAGATTAGAGATGATTTAGTCCAAATGAAATTAAGACTGAAAAATTTAGAGACTTATACATGTTAGCTATGAACTCTAAGGACAAGAATGTGTTTAGTTCTTCCAGGAACTATTATATTTTTAGTTATCAAATAATAAATTACCAATCCCTCTGATATTGAGAAATGAATATGTATTTTTCTAATTTTTTATTTTTAAGGCACTTTGCTATTTATGGGTTTCCAATTCTAGCAATAACATCCAAGTGACACAGAGATCAGCTCAATGCTTTCCCCTTCACATCCCTCTCATATCATGGATCTAGCATGGAAAACTTGAAGGCTATTTAGCACAGAGGGATGGGAAAAATTTTTTTTAAATGTAGCTGCATTCTTGGTGATAAGTGAATTCATATTTGTGTATTGAATTAAAAATATTTTGATACCAGTAATAATGCCTGTTTGTTTAAACAAAAATATACTATGTACCCAAAATTCTATTTCAAAGTGACATTTTTACTTTTCTCTACATTTTTTTCCAAAATGTATAGAAATAGCCATAATTTTTAAAACTTCTATTTTCTACTGTTTTGGGGGTTTTATTCACCTTGAATGTTTAATAGATCAGACTTTGTAGTTGCAAGCAACAGACAGCAACTCTGGGTCATTTTAGCAGAAAAGTTATTCAGTTAGCTCACACAATTGCAGCCAAAGTACTTGGTTCATAAACAGGACCATCCAAGGAGTTGCTGTTACTGGCATTACGCAGCCAATTTTTGCTGCAGCTGCAGGCTTTACTGATAATTTTGCTGCTACCAAAAATGTCCTTGGTACCACCAAAACTTCTGCAATGATCTTACCCCTTCATTGACCCTGCCTGGAGTTACATATTGCATATTCAAAGTCCCTGGCAAAAATGTCTTATTGGTGGAGCTTTAGACATATGCTATCATCCTAGCCAAAGGATATAGCCTCTTTTTCTTCCATGATGGAGGTAGGTAGTGGAAATCACCCTTTAACACAAGGAATGTGCTCTAGGAGCTGGGGAATAGGGACGCACTACATTTGTAACAATGCCTAAAAGCTCCATGTGGGCCTGGGAAACACAGAAAGGAAACACTTTATGTGTGTTAAATTTCAATCAATTTCAAACCAAAGTTTGGGGAAAACTCCAAATCTCAATTTACAGACTAAAAAAAAGATGGTTGAGTGTTACAGGCATTTCAAAACAGTAATAGCTCTTTTTGGTGATTTCTGAAAAATAACACGAGTTTTCCTCAAGCAGTAAGTTGGATCGAGATATAGCATAGTATATTTGTATAAAGTGAAGGCTGATAATATTGTCTTATTTCAGTCAACATTTCAGATAATCTTGGGATCTACCTCTGGCTTCACCACTAAACTCAGTACCCTCATAAATGAATTCATATCTAGAAGTCTTGGATAAAGGCTTGAAACTCCTGTGATCCTGAATACATACAGGCTAGAAAAATAGTTTAAAATACCTCTTCAAATGTGGGTAAATAAAAGGCTGCTTAATATTAAATACATCAAATAATCAACAAAAGGGATGATTATCTTTACTTAAATAACTATCATTTTACTAAATGTATTCCCTGGGTTTGCTTGTGGTTATTGTTAAAAAAATTCCAAAATGAAGAAATATTCACAGAAAGTAGAATGCATAACCATTTACCCACCAACCAGAATTTAGAACTGTTATAATTTGTTGATACTTGCTTTATCTGTTTTTATCTAATCATTTACATATTATACATTATAGACAAATTTGAAGTCTCTCCCTCCATATCTAGTCATTTATCTCTTGAGATAAATATTATCATAAACTTAGTATACATATTTTTAATATTTCTTAATACTTTACATATACATGTATATGTATTTTTGAAGAGCATGTAGTACTTTTGTGTTTTGTTGTAAATATATCAACACATAAACAGTACCATACATTTCTGCATCATCTTATCATTTTGTAATTCTTTTATCATTATACTTTGAGATTTATTTCTGATACATTAATTTTAGTTCATTCATTTTAACAGATATGTTATATCCCATCATATAAATATAACATATTTTATCTATCCCCTCTTGATGGGCTTTTAATTTTTAACTATTATTTTGTTTTTACCAGTCATGTTGCAATAAACATTTTTGTATATATATCTGAGAGTTTTTCTAGAGATATAAATTCTGGGATGCAAGGCATGAAATTTTTTTTATTATGCTAGATGACTACAAATTGTTTTTCATCCTATATTATTTTTTAAAAAATAAAAATCCTCAAAGATAAACTATACTTTTACTGATCCCTACAATTTTTAGACATACCTTCCTATTTTTGTTTTTATATCACAGAGGCAAATCTTTCTAATAAGATAATGGGATAAGATGGGTAATAAAATACAACTGTTTTCTCAGCATTACAGGTTTGTGTAATGACTTAATTTGCCAATCTGTTCATTTTTCCTTGCAAAGTAATTTTGTTGTATGACTGAAGTCCTTTTTCAAATCCTGGGAAAATGCTTACTCATAAAAATCAAAGACAGATTTTCTTCTGGAAAAAGTATCTCCAAATTTACCAGCACAAATTGGTAGAGCCAGGAACATTTCTATAAAGGTTTGGGAAAACAAACCTAATTAAAATTACTAATATTTGACAAACAAAAATTTCTCAGTCAAAATTTTAAAGTACATTTTGAGTTTTTAATAGAACAGAGTACTTGATTATTCAAAAAAATCATTAGTTAGATTTGAAAGAGCATTTTTCACAATGGCTGTTATGGATATGAAGATATATATACGTATTTCTTTTCATCTATTCAAGTAAAGAGTTTCTATTTTATCCCACTGTGTCCATCTGATCAAGAACTGGGAACAAGTAGCAATTTGGCTTTACCACTATTTCTGTTGGATTCTGAAAATAAAACGTAAGCTATTCTAAAACATGGGCGACTTGGTGAGCTTGATTTATCTAATAAAAGATGTTGGTGGCATTCCTTATCATTGGGAAGGTCTGTTATCAATTAGGATTTATTTGCCATCTTTTTATTATTTCTCAAGAAATGATTCTGTAAACATACATTTTATAAGGGTAGAGTGAATAAGTTAATTCTCACATCTTTCCTCACAACTTGGACTGGCTTTGCAAAGATAAAGGCAGGGAAGTATGTTTAAGGGTGTGTGTGTGTGTGTGTGTGTGTGCACACGCACACACGCATAAGGTAGATGCCCTCTTCCTTCACTGCTCCCATTATGAAGGAGAGGAAATGCCTCCTTATAGTGCAAAGATCCTATCTGGTTACCAGCCAGATATATTCTGCATTTTCAGACAAGGGGTATATTTGAGGTCTACAGGTAGACATTCTCTGGGGAAAATTAAGTGGTTTTGTTAACGTAAAGAAAAATATATTTGGCTTGAATATTTGCATGTTTCCACTTATGCAGTGTATTGACTTTCTTTTTAGCTCTGCTACAGAATTTGGGCAACCTGAGTGTGAAGTTCTTAATAGCTGGGCTTTTGAGAGATTAAAATGGGATTTCTCCTAATTTTCTAAACTCCTCGTCAATGCCAGTATTCAAGCGGAATCTGATTATCTGTTGTGGAAGTGGTTGGATGGATAACTGCTTTAACTGGGAAGTTGGCTTATGTTATTTTGTAAGACATTTCTAATATTAACCTATTATGATTCTATCAATTTGTAAAAGAGAGAGATCAGTTTGTGCCAGTAGTTGGAAAAAGCATCAAAGAGGAATAGGTTCTGAAAGACAAAAGATGGGTAGAATTTTCTTGTGTGATGTCAGATGTGAAAGGCAGTTCAGACAGAGTGAACCTGAACAAAGATGGTCATGGTGATGGTTCTCCTGAGGTATGAAATGCTCTAGGTCAACAACTGTTTTGAAGCAAAACTGAGATTAGGAACCAAATTTTCCCGCTCCTGAGTGTTCGTCCCACTTTGTCAGCAGAGTGACATTCACACAATTTTAGGCAAGTTACCTATATATTTTTAAAAATATATAAATTTATATTTATAAAATATACTACATGTATATATATAGAATATGTAAACAATATAAAATGAGAGTGAGAGGGTTTTCTAAAGAATAGATAAAAACATGAGTAAAATATAATGGAAAATCTGATTTTTATGTTGACATCTTAAAAATTAAATAAATACCAGAGGATATATCACCAAACTTTGTTATCTATTCATCTGATAAGGACTAACTCATGTTTATTATTTCAATATAGGGATATAAATTCTTTATGAAACCATCACTATGCTCAAGATCCTCATTATCTCTACAAAAATATAAGGTACTTAAGATAATTTAAAGTACCAGTTTGCCTGAAGTTTAAATGTACATACCTTAACCAGATTATGATTTGAGTCAGTAGCAAATTAACAGTTACCTTTAATCTGGCAAAAAACAAAAACAAAGATTTAGACATGCAAACACACACACACACACACACACACACACACACACACTTGTTGAAAAGTTAAGGGTTCACTTCCCAGGCAAGTCTGCTGTTAATGTACTTTTATATCCTCTAACCACGATCCAGTTGGGGCCCACTTCCCTAAAGTAAACCACGTCTTTTAACCAAAATTGAGCAACACATTCATTCAATTTCATGGTGTTTCAACATGTATCTTTTAGAAATGATGAAGTAAGGGAAACTAACCCCAAATCAACTACTGAAGCCCATTAAAATAGGCTTGTTTTCATACTTTGGTTTTATATGGATAACATTCTCCAGAGAGCTGCAGAACAAAAGCAACATGAACTTCTGGGCTGAATGAGATACAGGGTTGTGGCTAATGTTTTCTCGTATAGCCCATTCAGATCTATGGGTCTGTCATAGATCAGTACTTCCTGGATATCTGAATAAACAAAGAGGTTCAGAAGTATTGCACCTGGAAACTTAAAGGAGTTCGAGGCCAGCTGAAGTGTGCCATTTAGAAAAATGCATCTTACATAGGTTTGAGTTCTTAATATTTAATTAGCACTCTTGAGATTTCACTTCTCCACCACATGCTCCACCATTCTGCTATAAAAGTAGGAGACTTATAAAACAAATATTGACAGTTTATTCAGTGTAGGATTTCAGCTTTTAAAGACTAACCAAGAGCCAAAAAACCTAGAAGTAGTGGATTTTGGCACAGAAGAACAGGAAAAAAAGGTCTGTTGAGTGATTGACAGGTCAGATTCTGAGGGAAAAAAGAAATCACTCCAACTTTTTTAAAGAAGCACAGATAATAATGTACCTCTGAATATTCAAACACATCCAGTTATTTTAAAGTTTAAGTATAAACTAAGTAAAATAATCACAAAACTAAACTTAAAATTACAATTCATACCAAGATAATCAGATAGGATTTTTAAATACTAAGATTGCAGTTCTACACTATCAAAAGTTGTATTTTATACTTCAAAATTTTCATAGCTCCATGTTGTACAGTTCAAGGTCAAAAACTTTTGACAAAGCAAGTTTTGAATGCTAGGATTATGCACAGTTTCTCAGTTTACGTATGTTTCAGTATAGTACACTTAACATTTGAGAACTTCTATAGCCTGATGAATGAAAAGTTAAAGAGAATGTGTTATTTCATGTTTACCAACATAAGAAGAGAAATTTTATGAAGCTCATCTTTTTTTAGACGGTGTAATTTTAATGCTATACATATAAGAATAAGTGACATGTTTACTCGGTCCAAATGTAAAATAACTGCACTTTTGCCCATGCATTAGACCCAATTTTACAGCACTGTCATTTGAAAAACACAGATTCTCTAAATCATTTAATCATTAGAAATATGGGTGAAAACACTGATTTGTAAAAATAAGCAGTTACAAATTGAAAATATTTAATCTTACCCTGCAATTCCAATACCCATTAAAGAGTCTATATTTATTTATTGCTTAAATAACAAAGACTTGTATAGTACTTACTACGCAAAGACCCTGTGAGATTATAGATAATGCATATCTTGGTCTCTGCCCCAAGTTCCTGGCACAGAAACTCCAAAACTCTTGAAATTTCCTAAGTGATAAAAGAGCTAGGAGCATTTTTTTGTTCTAATATTTGGTCTTTGACCCTGGTTTGTATACGTCTAAACAATAATATCACTTCACTGTCATAATAACCTCCCTCCAATAGCTTTCAATGCATCTGTGGAAAAACTACCAGTTTTCTTTAGATGTGTCTAAAATTTTCAAGAAGCAAAAAACAGAAAGATAGCTCATACGGTTAATGAATGACCGTAAGTATTCACATGCAAAAGTAAAAGATGTTTGAGAGACGAAAAGTTTCACAGTATTGTCACCTCATTAGCAACATTTAACACTTTGGGGTGCATTCCACTGCAAAGATTTTGTATTTGGGGAGAGGGGCTTTTTTTTTTTTTTTATCTCTTCCAATCTAACTCACAGATAAAGACTGAAGAAACTGGAAGCCTATCTTTAGAGGAAGTTAAATTTTATCCTCTGGAAATACACTTACAGTGTTTTAGTAAAAGTGCTCATGCCTAAGCAGGGAAAGTCAGTGCAAAAAGTCAAGCTTTCAAACTTCAGTCTTTCATGCTGCTTTGCTGTACAAAGAAGATATAATTGATCTCCACTCAATAATGACTCTTAACAAAGGAAAATCGGCCACTTAGTCCTGGAAAACACCAGAGGTAGATTAATAAAACAGTAGGTAACAACTGAGATTTAGTTATAACTATTTTTGTTGAGTTTTTAATTACATTAAAATTAGGACATTTGAGTCTAATTATGTTTTCCTAGAAACTATTCTAAAAATTGTGTTAGCTGCTGCCAGGGAAATGCTAATATCTGTTGAAGGATCCCTGGGACAATATGGACTAAAGGGAATTGTAAGGTAAAAGAGATATTCTAGTAACCGTTTCTTCTTCCACAAACATTATCCTTTCTTTTAAAAACCTGTAAACATTAAATTATATGATGCGCTAGTGAAGGATTATGGGAGCAAGATCCAAAGAAATATGTTCCATAGACACACATCATGTACCTTTCTCTCAAAAGATCTTTCGGGTTCCTTTCAATCCTGGAAATTCTATGATTCTATAATCATCAATTATATATATATTGATAAAGATAAAATAGACTTTTAAAAGTAACTTCATGCTTCCTGAGAAATCAATGTTTGTTCTTTAATGCTTGTTTATCCTCAGGAGCCCTTCTGGAATGAGGCCTTTATTGATTTGTGTTTTCATTTGAGGAAGCTAAACAAAGGGACAACACCAAAAAAAGCTAATGACAGAAGAGGTTAATTTAGTGCGGGGCTGTATTTTCCAAAGTGGGAGGACCAAACAGTAGCCATGGATAGATATTTTTCTTTTTCCTTTAATTTCAACTATGTTTCTTTAATTTTCAATATCAAATTATGGAATATTTCTCAACATCCATGTATTTATTCTTATATTATAAATATAACTATTATTTGTGAAAAACTCTTGGACTGTGTATTGAGCAATAGGTTCAAAGCTTATTTCTTTTAAATCTTCTAAATTTCTTCCTGCGTTACAAATGAAAAATAAAATCTCCCCAATAAATCCACGTATTTATCTATAATAAAATGGATGTGAATATTTAATTTACTTTCAATCGCCTTCTATAAAATGAATTAAATCTTAGATCTTGGAACCACAGATTTCTGCCCTTTGATTACATTTATTACTTAAAAACGCAGTACTCATACATATGAAAATAAAGACTAATATGCTGTTTTTATGACATCCACTGTATGAGATAAGAAAGTAGCTTTAAATAGAGTTTGATATATCCCATCATCTTCTAAAAAAAAGTACATAAGTAATTAGTAAAGTTATGAAGTAAAAATAAAATACGCCACATTAAAAACTCTCAGGCTACTCTATGTCAAAATTATATTCTATCTTTTAAATTTTTCTCATATGTCTAATTTGTTTAGTTATAATTTTTATATTTTATTTTACATTTTAATTTTAATAGCTAATTGGGGAGAAAAAGACTTCTGGAGGAACTGTATGGATTTCACTAAGTAGTACTTTTTCTTGCTCATTAAAATGACCCAACAATGCATTTTTAACTCACTTATTACTAGAGAAATAAATGTTCATTATAATTAACAGAGGCTCCAATGTTTAATGTCTCCAAAAAGCCTAAGACATTTATGCATTGTGACTGGAATAAGGATTTATTAATTGATTTTCTTCTGTTTGGACTGTCAGGAAAAGGTTTTGAAATGAGGGGAAAAAATAGTCTAATTTTTTTTCTTGCCTCAGAAAATTTTTCATCTAAAATAGAAAAGAATCTCTACAGTTCAACTTGAAAATACACTCAGGTGAAAATAAAAATAGATTTATCTGAAAGGGAACCACATATCCACGGAAAGCAGTAGGTTCCACTTAACCTCTATTCAGAGTTAGCTTAAAAATTTTCATGAATTAACTCATCTCTCATGACACATTTAAAATTAATAATATTTTACTGAATATAAAATCCAGGTTATATTTTGGTCTCTAGAATGACCAGTTAACATTTGTGGCACATATGTGTTTATGTAATTTATAGCCTAATTCATATATTCATTCATTCGTTTATTCATTCAACATATATTTACTGAGCTTCCATATGCCTGAAATTGTGCAAAGCATTGACGAACATAAATCATAGTAATCGATTTTGTGACTTTTTAAAAGTCAGATTAATCAAAGTAAACATTATTTGAAGGTAGAAATGTCAGTTACTGTGACAGAGACAAGATTTATTATTTTCTACTTCTCTCCATATAGGTATTATCTCTAGGTATCTCATTCTTCTCCATTCTCTTAGGATGCTCTATTACAATTTTCTTTAAATTTGTCTGCCTAGTAATTCATTACTATAACATGTTTTGGGGCTATTTTTACACAGACCTGAGTTAATAATAATTTAAGACACAGTTATCTTTCTTTACTGTACCCAAAATCACCAGACATATGCCATGTACAAAATTATGGTGAAATAAACATTTATTGCTTTTTTTCCACCTTCCACACTTCCTTTTGTCCATTCAGATATGACCAGAGACTGATAATGTCATGGTGCCTCTGCCTGCTGTTACACCAGATGTCTTCTCTTGACAGATCCCTTGATCAACCTCCCCCTTCTTTTTCCTGGTTCTCATCAAAACCTACCCTTTCTGAAATCAATGATATACTCCTATCTAATTCTTATGGTAGTAATTTTTATTTTTTTTAATTTTATTTATTATTTTATTTTTTGTTAGATTCAGGTATACTATACAATGATTTGATATTTGCATACATTATGAAATGACTACTACTATAAATCTAGTAACCATCTGTCCCCATACGAAGTTATTACAATATTATTGACCACATTCCTAATGCTGTATATTATAACCTCATGGCTTTTTTTTATAACCAGAGGTTTGTGCCTCTTAATCCCCTTTAATATTTCACCCCCACCCCAACCCCTCTTCCCTCTGGCAACTATCTGTTCTGTATCTATGAGTCTGTTTTTGTATTGTTTTGTGTTTTAGATTTCACATATAAGTGAAATCATACAGTATTTGTCTTTCTCTGACTTATGTCACTTATCATAATACCCTCTAGATCCATCTATTTTGTAACAAATGCCAAGATGTCATTCTTTTTTATGGCTGAGTAATACTCCCTTGTATGTGTGTTCCCTTTTCTTCATAACCTTGCCAAAACTTGTTATTTGTTGTCTTTTTGATGACAGCCATTCTGACAGGTGTGAAGTGGTATCTCATTGTGGTTCTGCTTTGTATTTGCCCAGAGATTAGTGATCTTGTGCATCTTTTCATGTGTCTGTTGCCCATCTATATGTCTTCTTTGGATAAATGTCTATTCAGTTACTCTGCCAATTTTTTAATCAGGTTTTTTGCTTTTTCAATGTTGAGTTGTATGCATTCTCTGTAGATTTTAGATATTAGTGCCTAAACAGACATATCATTTTCAAATATCTTCTCCCATTTAGTAGGCTGCCTTTTCATTTTGTTGACAGTTTCCTTCACTGTGCAAAAGCTTCTGAGTTTGATCTAGTCCCATTTGTTTATTTTTTTCTTTTGTTTCCCTTGCCTGAGGAGACAGATCTCCCAAAATATTGCTAAGATCAATGTCAAATAGTGTACTGCCTCAGTTTTCCTCTAGGAGTTTTATGGTTTCAGATCTACATTTACGTCTTCAATCCAATTTGAGTTTATTTTTGTATATGGTGTGAGAAAGTAGTCTAGTTTAATTCTTTTGCATGTGGCTGTCCAGTTTTCCCAACACCTTTTATTGAAGAGGCTGTCTTTTCCCCATTGTATACTTTTGCCTCCTATATCATAGATTAATTGACCATATAGATGTGGGTTTATTACTGAGCCCTCTATTGTGTTCCATTGATCTATGAGTCTGTTTTTGCACCAGTACCATACTGTTTTGATTACTGTAGCATTGTAGTATAGTTTGAAATCAGGGAGCATGGTGCCTCCAGCTTTGTTCTTCTTTCTCAAGATTGTTTTGACTATTTGGGGTCTTTTGTGTTTACATACAAGTTTTAGAATAATTTGTTCCAGTTATGTGAAAAATGCCACTGGTATTTTTATAGGGATTACATTGAATCTGTAGATGACCTTGGGTAATATGGTCACTTTAACAATTCTGATTATTCCAATCCATGAACATGGCATCTCCTTCCAATTGTTTGTGTTGTCTTCAATTTCTTACTTCAATGTCTTATAATTTTTTGAGTACAGGTCTTTCACCTCTTTGGTTAGATTTATTCCTGGGTATTTTATTCTTTTTGATGGGATTGTTTTCTTAATTTATCTTTCGGATAGTTCACTATTAGTGTATAGACACACAACATATTTCTGCTTATTTATCCTGCAACTTTACTGAATTAATTTATTAGTTCCAATAGTTTTATGTTGGTGCCTTTAGGATTTTCTATACATACTATCATGTCATCTGCAAACAGTGACAGTTTTACTTCTTACTTTCCAATTTGGGTTCCTTTCATTTTTTTTTTTTTTTTAAACATCTTTATTGAAGTATAATTGCCTTACAATAGTGTGTTAGCTTCTGCTTTATAACAAAGTGAATCAGTTATACATATACAATATGTTCCCATTTCTCTTCCCTCTTGCATCTCCCTCCCTCCCACCCTCCCCATCCCACCCCTCTAGGTGGTCACAAAGCACCGAGCTGATCTCCCTGTGCTATGCGGCTGCTTCCCACTAGCTATCTATTTTACATTTGTTAGTGTATATATGTCCATGACACTCTCTTACCCTGTCACATCTCACCCCACCCCCTCCCCATATCCTCAAGTCCATTCTCTAGTAGGTCTGTGTCTTTATTCCCATCTTGCCACTAGGTTCTTCATGGCCTTTTTTTTTTTTTTCCTTAGATTCCGTATATATGTGTTAGCATACTGTATTTGTTTTTCTCTTTCTGACTTACTTCACTCTGTATGACAGACTCTAACTCCATCCACCTCATTACAAATACCTCCATTTCATTTCTTTTTATGGCTGAGTAATATTCCATTGTATATATGTGCCACATCTTCTTTATCCATTCATCTGTCGATGGACATTTAGGTTGCTTCCAGGTCCTGGCTATTGTAAATAGAGCGGCAATGAACATTGTGGTACATGACACTTTTTGACCTATGGTTTTCTCAGGGTATATGCCCAGTAGTGGGATTGCTGGGTCGTATGGTAGTTCTATTTGTAGTTTTTTAAGGAACCTCCATACTGTTCTCCATAGTGGCTGTATCAATTTACATTCCCACCAACAGTGCAAGAGTGTTCCCTTTCCTCCACACCCTCTCCAGCATTTATTGTTTCTAGATTTTTTGATGATGGCCATTCTGACCGGTGTGAGATGATATCTCATTGTAGTTTTGATTTGCATTTCTCTAATGATTAATGATGTTGAGCATTCTTTCATGTGTCTGTAGGCCATCTGTATATCTTCTTTGGAGAAATGTCTATTTAGGTCTTCTGCCCATTTTTGGATTGGGTTGTTCGTTTTTTTGTTATTGAGCTGCATGAGCTGCTTGTAAATCTTGGAGATTAATCCTTTGTCAGTTGCTTCATTTGCAAATATTTTCTCCCATTCTGATGGTTGTCTTTTGGTCTTGTTTATGGTTTCCTTTGCTGTGCAAAAGCTTTTAAGTTTCATTAGGTCCCATTTGTTTATTTGTGTTCTTATTTCCATTTCTCTGGGAGCTGGGTCAAAAAGAATCTTGCTGTGATGTATGTCATAGAGTGTTCTGCCTATGTTTTCCTCTAAGAGTTTGATAGTGTCTGGCCTTACACTTAGGTCTTTAATCCATTTGGAGTTTATTTTTGTGCATGGTGTCAGGGAGTGTTCTAATTTCATACTTTTACATGTACCTGTCCAATTTTCCCAGCACCACTTATTGAAGAGGCTGTCTTTTCTCCACTGTATATGCTTGCCTCCTTTATCAAAGATAAGGTGACCATATGTGTGTGGGTTTATCTCTGGGCTTTCTATCCTGTTCCATTGATCTATATTTCTGTTTTTGTGCCAGTACCAAACTGTCTTGATTACTGAAGCTTTGTAGTATAGTCTGAAGTCAGGGAGCCTGATTCCCCCAGCTCCATTTTTCGTTCTCAAGATTGCTTTGGCTATTCGGGGTCTTTTGTGTTTCCATACAAATTGTGAAATTTTTTGTTCTAGTTCTGTGAAAAATGCCAGTGGTAGTTTGATAGGGATTGCATTGAATCTGTAGATTGCTTTGGGTAGTAGAGTCATTTTCACAATGTTGATTCTTCCAATCCAGGAACATGGTATATCTCTCCATCTATTTGTATCAACTTTAATTTCTTTCATCAGTGTCTTATAATTTTCTGCATACAGGTCTTTTGTCTCCTTAGGTAGGTTTATTCCTAGATATCTTATTCTTTTTGTTGCAATGGTAAACGGGAGTGTTTTCTTAATTTCACTTTCAGATTTTTCGTCATTAGTGTATAGAAATGCAAGCGATTTCTGTGCATTAATTTTGTATCCTGCTACTTTACCAAATTCATTGATTAGCTCTAGGAGTTTTCTGGTAGCATCTTTAGGATTCTCTATGTATAGTATCATGTCATCTGCAAATAGTGACAGCTTTACTTCTTCTTTTCCAATTTGGATTCCTTTTATTTCTTTGTCTTCTCTGATTGCTGTGGCTAACACTTCCAAAACTATGTTGAATAATAGTGGTGAGAGTGGGCAACCTTGTCTTGTTCCTGATCTTAGTGGAAATGGTTTCAGTTTTTCACCATTGAGGACAATGTTGGCTGTGGGTTTGTTATATATGGCCTTTATTATGTTGAAGAAAGTTCCCTCTATGCCTACTTTCTGCAGGGCTTTTATCATAAATGGGTGTTGAATTTTGTCGAAAGCTTTCTCTGCATCTATTGAGATGATCATATGGTTTTTCTCCTTCAATTTGTTAATATGGTGTATCACATTGATTGATTTGCGTATATTGAAGAATCCTTGCATTCCTGGGATAAACCCCACTTGATCATGGTGTATGATCCTTTTAATGTGCTGTTGGATTCTGTTTGCGAGTATTTTGTTGAGGATTTTTGCATCTATGTTCATCAGTGATATTGGCCTGTAGTTTTCTTTCTTTGTGACATCTTTGTCTGGTTTTGGTATCAGGGTGATGGTGGCCTCGTAGAATGAGTTTGGGAGTGTTCCTCCCTCTGCAATATTTTGGAAGAGTTTGAGAAGGATAGGTGTTAGCTCTTCTCTAAATGTTTGATAGAATTCACCTGTGAAGCCATCTGGTCCTGGGCTTTTGTTTGTTGGAAGGTTTTTAATCACAGTTTCAATTTCAGTGCTTGTGATTGGTCTGTTCATATTTTCTATTTCTTCCTGGTTCAGTCTCAGCAGTTTGTGCATTTCTAAGAATCTGTCCATTTCTTCCAGGTTGTCCATTTTATTGGCATAGAGTTGCTTGTAGTAATCTCTCATGATCTTTTGTATTTCTGCAGTGTCAGTGGTTATTTCTCCTTTTCATTTCTAATTCTATTGATCTGAGTCTTCTCCCTTTTTCTCTTGATGAGTCTGGCTAATGGTTTATCAATTTTGTTTATCTTCTCAAAGAACCAGCTTTTAGTTTCATTGATTTTTGCTATTGTTTCCTTCATTTCTTTTTCATTTATTTCTGACCTGATCTTTATAATTTCTTTCCTTCTGCTGGCTTTGGGGTTTTTTTGTTCTTCTTTCTCTAATTGCTTTAGGTGCAAGGTTAGGTTGTTTATTCGAGATGTTTCCTGTTTCTTGAGGTAGGCTTGTATTGCTATAAACTTCCCTCTTAGCACTGCTTTTGCTGCATCCCATAGGTTTTGGGTCGTCGTATCTCCATTGTCATTTATTTCTAGGTATTTTTTGATTTCCCCTTTGATTTCTTCAGTAATCACTTCATTATTAAGTAATGTATTGTGTAGCCTCCATGTGTTTGTATTTTTTACAGATCTTTTCCTGTAATTGATATCTAGTCTCATAGCGTTGTGGTCGGAAAAGATACTTGATACGATTTCAATTTTCTTAAATTTACCACGGCTTGATTTGTGACCCAAGATATGATCTATCTTGGAGAGTGTTCCATGAGCACTTGAGAAAAATGTGTATTCTGTTGTTTTTGGGTGGAATGTCCTATAAATATTAAGTCCATCTTGTTTAATGTATCATTTAAAGCTTGTGTTTCCTTATTTATTTTCATTTTGGATGATCTGTCCATTGGTGAAAGTGGGGTGTTAAAGTCCCCTACTATGATTGTGTTGCTGTCGATTTCCCCTTTTATGGCTGTTAGTACTTGCCTTATGTATTGAGGTGCTCCTATGTTGGGTGCATAAATATTTACAATTGTTATACCTTCCTCTTGGATCGATCCCTTGATCATTATATAGTGTCCTTCTTTGTCTCTTGTAATAGTCTTTATTTTAAAGTCTATTTTGTCTGATATGAGAATTGCTACTCCAGCTTTCTTTTGATTTCCATTTGCATGGAATATCTTTTTCCATCCCCTCACTTTCAGTCTGTATGTGTCTCTAGGTCTGAAGTGGGTCTCTTGTAGACAGCATATATATGGGTCTTGTTTTTGTATCCATTCAGCCAGCCTGTGTCTTTTGGTGGGAGCATTTAATCCATTTACATTCAAGGTAATTATCGATATGTATGTTCCTATTCCCATTTTCTTAAATGTTTTGGGTTTGTTATTGTAGGTGTTTTCCTTCTCTTGTGTTTCTTGCCTAGAGAAGTTCCTTTAGCATTTGTTGTAAAGCTGGTTTGGTAGTGCTGAACTCTCTCAGCTTTTGCTTGTCTGTAAAGGTTTTAATTTCTCCATCACATTTGAATGAGATCCTTGCTGGGTAGAGTAATCTTGGTTGTAGGTTCTTCTCCTTCATCACTTTAAGTATATCCTGCCACTCCCTTCTGGCTTGCAGAGTTTCTGCTGAAAGATCAGATGTTAACCTTATGGGGATTCCCTTGTGTGTTATTTGTTTTTTTTTCCCTTGCTGCCTTTAATATGTTTTCCTTATATTTAATTTTTGACAGTTTGATTAATATGTGTCTTGGCGTGTTTCTCCTTGGGTTTATCCTGTATGGGACTCTCTGTGCTTCCAGGACTTGATTAACTATTTCCTTTCCCATATTAGGGAAGTTTTCAACTATAATCTCTTCAAATATTTTCTCAGTCCCTTTCTTTTTCTCTTCTTCTTCTGGGACCCCTATAATTCGAATGTTGGTGCGTTTAATGTTGTCCCAGAGGTCTCTGAGACTGTCCTCAGTTCTTTTCATTCTTTTTTCTTTATTCTGCTCTGCAGTAGTTATTTCCACCATTTTATCTTCCAGGTCACTTATCCTTTCTTCTGCCTCAGTTATTCTGCTATTGATCCCATCTAGAGTATTTTTAATTTCATTTATTGTGTTTTTCATCATTGCTTGATTCCTCTTTAGTTCTTCTACGTCCTTGTTAAATGTTTCTTGCATTTTGTCTATTCTATTTCCAAGATTTTGGATCATCCTTACTATCATTATTCTGAATTCTTTTTCAGGTAGACTACCTATTTCCTCTTCATTTGTTAAGTCTAGTGTGTTTTGACCTTGCTCCTTCATCTGCTGTGTGTTTTTCTGTCGTCTCATTTTGCTTATCTTACTGTGTTTGGGGTCTCCTTATCACAGGTTGCAGGTTTGTAGTTCCCGTTGTTTTTGGTATCTGTCCCCAGTGGCTAAGGTTGGTTCAGTGGGTTGTGTAGGCTTCCTGGTGGAGGGAACTAGTGCCTGAGCTCTGGTGGATGAGGCTGGATCTTGTCTTTCTGGTGGGCACGTCCACGTCTGGTGGTGTATTTTGGGGTGTCTGTGGCCTTATTATGATTTTAGGCAGCCTCTGTGCTAATGGATGGGGCTGTGTTCCTGTCTTGCTAGTTGTTTGGCATAGGGTGTTCAGCACTGTAGCTTGCTGGTCATTGAGTGATGCTGGGTCTTGATGTTGAGATGGAGATCTCTGAGAGATTTTTGCCGTTTGGTATTACGTGGAGCTGGGAGGTCTCTTGTGGATCAGTGTCCTGAAGTTGGCTCTCCCACCTCCGAGGTACGGCCCTGATGCCTGGCTGAAGCACCAAGAGCCTTTCGTCCACACGGCTCAGAGTAAAAGGGAGAAAAAATAGAAAGAAAGAAAGAAAGGAAGGAAGGAAGGAAGGAAGGGAGGAAGGAAGAAAAGAAAGAAAGAAAGAAAGAAAGAAAAGAAAGAAAAGAAAGAAAGAAAGAAGCTATAATATAGTGAAGTAAAATAAAGCTATTATAAAGCAAAGCTATACAGACAAAATCTCCCCCAGAAGCATATGCATATACACTCACAAAAAAAAAAAAAAAAACAGGAAAAGGGGAAAAATTAATATATCCTGCTCCCAAAGTCCACCTCCTGAATTTGGGATGATTCGTTGTCTATTCAGGTATTCAACAGATGCAGGCACATCAAGTTGTTTGTGGAGTTTTAATCCGCTTCTTCTGAGGCTGCTGGGAGAGATTTCCCCTCCTCTTCTCTGTTCGCACAGCTCCTGGGGATCAGCTTTGTATTTGGACCCGCCTCTGCGTGTAGGTCGCCTGAGGGCGTCTGTTCCCCGCCCAGACAGGACGGGGTTAAAGGAGCAGCTGCTTCGGGGACTCTGGCTCACCCAGGCCGCGGGGAGGGAGGGGTACAGAGGAGGCGGGGCGAGCCTGCGGCGTCAGAGGCCGGCGTGACGTTGCAGCAGCCTGAGGCGCGCAGTGCGTTCTCCCGGGGATGTTGTCCCGGGATCACGGGACGCTGGCAGTGGCGGGCTGCACGGGCTCCCGGGAGGGGCGGCGCGGAGAGTGACCTGTGCTCGCACACAGGCTTTCTGGAGGCGGCAGCAGCAGCCCCAGCGTCTCACGCCCGTCTCTGGGGTCCGCGCTGACTGCCGCGGCTCGCGCCAGTCTCTGGAGTTCGTTTCGGCGGCGCTCTGAATCCCCTCTCCCTGCCCGCCGCGAAACAAAGAGGCAAGAAAAAGTTTCTTGCCTCTTCGGCAGCTGCAGACTTTTTCCCGGTCTCCCTCCCAGCCAGCTGTGGTGCGCCAACCCCTTCAGGCTGTGTTCACGCCGCCAACCCCAGTCCTCTCCCTGCGATCCAACCGAAGCCCGAGCCTCCGCTCCCAGCTCCGCCCGCCCCGGCGGGGGAGCAGATAAGCCTCTCGGGTTGGTGAGCGCTGCTCGGCGCCGAGCCTCTGTGCGGGAGTCTCTCCGTTTTTCCCTCTGCGCCCCTGTTGCTATGGGATCCGCGCTGTTAGCCGCGGCTCGCGCCCGTCTCTGAAGTTCATTTAGGCGGCGCTCTGAATCCCCTCTCCTCGCGCACCAGGAAACAGGGAAGAAAAAGTCTCTTGCCTCTTCGGCAGCTGCAGACTTTTTCCCCAGACTCCCTCCCGGCTAGCTGTGGTGCACTAACCCCTTCAGGCTGTGTTCACGCCGCCAACCCCAGTCCTCTCCCTGCGACCGAAGCCCGAGCCTCCGCTCCCAGCCCCACCCGCCCCGGCGGCTGAGCAGACAAGCCTCTCGGGCTGGTGAGTGCTGGTCAGCGCCGAGCCTCCGTGCGGGAAGTGCGGGAATCTCTCCGCTTTGCCCTCCGCACCCCTGTGGCTGCGCTCTCCTCCGTGGCTCCGAAGCTTCCCCCCTCTGCCACCCGCAGTCTCTGCCCGCGAAGGGGCTCCTAGTGCGTGGAAATCTTTCCTCCTTCACAGCTCCCTCCCACTGGTGCAGGTGCCGTTCCTATTCTTTTGTCTCTGTTATTTCTTTTTTCTTTTGCCCTACCCAAGTACCGGGGGAGTTTCTTGCCTTTTGGGAGGTCTGACATCTTCTGCCAGCGTTCAGTGGGTGTTCTGTAGGAGCATTTCCACGTGTAGATGTATTTCTACTGTATCTGTGGGAAGGAAGGTGATCTCCGCGTCTTACTCTTCCGCCATCTTCTCTCCTCTCTCTCCTTTCATTTTTTTTTCTTGTCTGATTGCTGGGGCTAGGACTTTCAATACTATGTTGAATAAAAGTGGTGAGAGTAAGCATCCTTGTCCTGTTCCTGATTCAAGGAAATGCTTTCAGATTCTAACTGCTGAATATGATGTTAGCTGTGGGTTTGTCAAACATGGCCTTTATTATGTCAAAGTGTGTTCTCTCCATATCCACACTGCTGAGAGTTTTTATTGTAAATGGATGTTGAATTTTGTCAAAAGACTTTTCTGCATCTATTGAGATGATCATATAATTTTTATTTCTTTCCTTGTTAATATGGAGCATCACGTTGATTGATTTGTGGATATTGAACCATCCTTGCATCCCTCAGATAAATCTCACTTGATCATGATCTTTTAATGTATTATTGAATTCATTTTGCTAATATTTTGTTGAGAAATTTTGCATCTATGTTCAGTGATATTGACCTGTTATTTTCTTTTTTTGTGGTGTCTTTGTCTGGTTTGGTTATCAAGGTGATGCTGGTCTCTTAAAATGAGTTTGGAAGCATTTCTTTTTCTTCAATTTGTTGGAATAGTTTGAGAAGAATAGGTGTTAACTCTTCTCTAAGAAGAATAATAATTTTTTAATCTAACAAAACCTATGCAGTGTTTCTATGATATGAGTTCACTGTAGAAAGCAAAGCTCTATGCCACAAACTCCTTAAAGATGAGCACATCATTTTTAACAGTGATTACTTGAGATGGTTTTGTACCTTGAACTGATAAATATTCTTTTAAATTTTTATCATAAAACTTTTCAAACATTCACAAAATTAGAAAAATAACACAATGAACTCTCATGTAGCTGTTATATGACATCCGCAATAATCAGTATTTACTAATTTTAATTTATCTGTCACCCCATTTCATTTTTCTGAAGCATTTTAAAGTATATCCCAAACAACTCATGCTTTCACCTGTTATAAATACTTCAGAATGTAGTTATAAATAATAAATATATTTTAACATAACCACTATGCTTATATCACTTACAAAAATTAATAATAATTTCTTACTATCATCTCCAGTTGTCTCAAATGTTACTTTACTATTGGCATGATCATGTCGGTACCTAAATAAGTTCTGTGTATGCCAAAGTCAATATCTGAATAGTACATAGTATTCTTGGCTAGATAGAAGAGTTGTGATATGGTATCAAGTACAGTGCAAGTTAAGCACAATGGAAGAATTTCACGTAGTCACTACGTATCTCAGCTCTCTAGTCACAGTTTGGGCTCAAATCAGGGGTTGTGTTACTTGTGAGTTATGTGCTATAGGGCAAATTCCTTAGTCTCTCTGAGTCTGTTTCTACAACTGTAAAATGGGAGTTGTGAACATTTAGTGAACAAATATATTTAAAACAGTTTTCATGATTCTCAGAAATAGTCTTAATAAATGTGTTTATTTTATTATTTAATATAGGTGTTCTTCTCTTCCTTTGTGTGTATATATGTCTGTGTGTATGTGTGTGTATGTTTTGTTTTAGAATATGAAAATCTTAAGGTATTAGGCCATCAGAGAAAAATAATCACAATAAAGCTAATTCTTGAAACTTATTTGAAGAAAGGAGACCTTTCCAGATAGTTGTATTAGCTAAGGTTTTATAATTAAGATCAAAACTGATTTATAGCAGCCTTTCAACATGAAAAGAAACTGAGAAACTTTAGTGGTAAATTTCATAGGAATTGCAGAGTCTATGTGTGCCCTGAGTACACTTTAGATGTATATTCCACTTCCGTGGGTATATCACAGAAACAATGTTACAGTATGTTAGAAGTTCATATAAAATACAGTTGATTAAAGGTTTAAACATTGGCCTTAATTTGTTGAAAACATTGAAATGTGTATTTGTGTTTATTTAAGAATACAATGGTGGCATCTAGTGTTCAAATTACTTGAACTGCAGCTACATGGCCCTTAGAAACTCAGTGAATGCTAGAGCAGGCATGTACTACTCATACAAAGTATACAAAGTAACAGAATACATGATGATTTCCCATTATATATGATTTTCTTATGGAGTGTAATCTGATGTTCATTCTGATCCTCTAAGTTTTTTGGTTTTGTTTTTGTTTTTTTAAATCAGATGGATTATATCCCCGGTGTAGTCCTTTCAGTTTTTTTGTGAGATTTTGATTTGTGTATCATAATAAAAATGCCATCGACATCTGGTGAAAGCTGGATAAATTGCAGATAAAATTCTAATACTAATTACAGGAAAGGAGAACTTGTACAGTGAGTAATAATAATAATAGCAGCTAATATTTTGGGTACTTATTCTATGTTGATGTGCTTTTTGCTCTTTACCTTTATTATCTCTAATACTCAGGAATTCTATGAGTAAGGTATTATATCCATTTTACAAACGTAACTAAACCTTAAAGAGATTGTTTGCAACATCACACAAAGTGTGGGAGACATTATGATAAGTGTGGTCTTCATGCAATGACATTGTGCTAGCTTACACGCTACCTAATTCCATAGTACTTCAATGATGCCAGCCATCAAACCAAAGCATAAAAATGACCATTGATTAAAGATAACAAAATATGACATTTGTCTACTTGTGACTTTATAACTGAAACCACCTCAAATGCCTATGTCATACAGCTGTAGTTTTAACAGAAACCAACACAAAAATCAGATAATCAGGTTATCCAGAGATATGTTTTGCTTATGAAAGGATATTTATTATTTTTTAAATATTTAATTAAGTAATAAAAGAAGTGCTGGAATCTCTTTCATTCTAGACCAGAGTTTATCAGCTATTGGCTTTGGCACTATCGACAGTTTGGGCCAGATATTCTTTTATTTTAGGGGTGTACTTTTGAATTGTAGGATGAATATGGTCCCCAACTACCCATTCCCAGGTTCAGAGTGATGAAATTTGTGTGGTGGTCCTTGAGGAAGGCCCTCTGCTAATAGTCTTCACCTCTTTAATTTTATATAGACACATTCCAAAATAATATTAAAATATTGGACTCTTTTGGCAGTGGAGCAGAGTAGTTGTAAATAAGACCAAGTTTCTATTCTATTGTGCTTCATGTCTAATGGGAGTGGAATATTACTTTTAGTCAAAGTTTAAGAATTATGTCATGGCAGAAATTAATTTCAAAATTATATCTCTGGTAGATATAGTCTCTGGTAGAACCTTTTCTGTAAACACCTGATCCCAAGACTCTTCTCCATTTTCAAAGGCTAATCATTGTATATAATGAGAATAGTATAGATTTCCTATAATTCTGCAGTTTATCTTAAATTATGTTGTTTTTAGAAAATTGGTATCTAATTCTAGGTATGACATTTTAATAAACTGACAACAAAAAAATAAACAAGTAGTTCCTTACAACCTCAATATAAGGCACTTTTCTCTCTCTCTCTTTCTCTCTTAATCTTGTTAGATGGTAGAAAGAAGTTGGAAGTAGACCAAAAGGACTGAGGAATGAGCAAAGATAATCTATATGGTAAAAAAAGGAAGCAATATAGCATAGTGAGGAGGACTTCACTGACATTTCAAAGATAATTTCAGTATAATTTTTAACTAGTTGTGTGACTATGAGTAAGGCTTCATAAATTTTTGGAAAAAAACGAAAAACTGAGTAAATGCACAAACTGTCAGAGTCTCACCTTCCTTCTATAGAAAGAAAAGTAGTATATATACTCTTTGTGTCACTCAGGAAACTTACCTGAGTAAAATACCTGATCTTTTATCAGGAAAGATCAAGTGAACTAATGAGTTTAGAAGTAGTTTATTTGTAAAGATCAAATAAGATGTGTATTATATAAATCCTCTAAAATTCCCATTAAAATATCCATAAATTTACAAAAAGAAAACAATTATTAATAGCAGTGTAAGACAACATTAGGCCATAGCCTGGGCAAAATTTCAACTACATGTCTAGTCATTCATTTTTATGTTTTCAAATTATCTTAACAAAACTTACTAAACATGGATTTAATGTTTCTATTTACAGATTCTTTATCAGCAAAATTTTTTGTCTTTCTATTTGACCTCACCTTGGTAATGTCAACAATAGTTCCAGAATTCAAGCACTTTTTAGTGGCTAGAAATTATCACTATCTTTTGACTTTCTTTTAATAAATTAATAGTTCTTTTACATTTATATCTGTGACTTTTCTTCATCTTTGTGAGTAACAAAACAAGTAGACACAAAGGAAATGGAATACACTGTATGGAGAATTAATTTGGCAGACATATAATTTTATCTGCTGAAAGGTGACTCAGTGCTAAACTATTAGAAGTAAATTACCTGATGCAATATACTATAGAGCTGTAGAAAGCTATGCATAAATTCAAATCCATTAAGTTTAACACAATTTCCCCAAGTAATATAAAAATCCTTCATGATGAAGCAACCAAAACAACAAAAAGGCTTATATAAGCCAAGTTGACTTTAAAGACACTTTGAGATTATATACAGGTGACAAGCTGTATGATATTTATTCATAGTTGAATTTTTGGAAAAAAATCATATCCAAGCATACCAAAAATGTATTCTAAGTCCTACACACTAAAATAATAGAATAGGTATAGATGAATTTTATAAAAGCTTTTAAGTGCACAAAAGTGAACCAAGTATCAAAAGGAAAACTGTGGAGTGTTCTTTTAGAAAATGAAGTTATTTCTGTCAAGTAAAAATTCACCTTATTTCAACTGCTTTATATGTTCATGTTTTGGCATATTGGATTTCCTTCAAGAGAAGCACTAATTTACTTTGTAGTATGGAGAAACTTTCTATTAGTATTTGCAAGCTCAATGCTGTCTTGTCTTGTGAAACATGTTATTAACTGTTAATCCACACAACACCCCTTGTTAAATAGGTCATTATTATTATCTTCACTTTCCAGCTGAGGAAACACACCAAGAGAGGTCACAGAGTGAGTCAAGGCCAGGATTAGCCATGAAAAGCACCCAGTTGTCAGTGCTTTCCTTGGTCTACCCAGCCACACTAAATAGGTGAGATGACTTGCCTGGATAGCCACAAAGAATGGGAGCTGTCCCACAGCTTGTATAACCCAACTCCTAATAAAGACAGCCTGTGTCGTCCTTGCCTCTGGACTTCATACAAGTTAGCCTAAATTTGAATTGGTGGAGCCCTCACTAATATTCTTGACCTAGATCCTGAACGTTGCCCTTACTATTCCTCACCTCATGTCACCATCACTACTGAAACCCTGTGAGTTTACCTGTGGTTTGCTCTACTCTGGACCTATTTCTACGGAGAGAAAGGTAAATAGTACTGAGGGGATTTTACAACCTAGGGTGATATTTCTGGAGGAACTGGAACCTGTATTAATTCTCTTAAAAAAACTAGACTGAATTTATAATCTTTTAAAATATCTAAATGTTTGAGAAAAAATAAATGAACATGTAATTAAAACTGTCAGAAATTCTAGACAGCCGCTAAGATATAGGCAATAGATAACAGTATATTTTATGAGATATTGATAGACAATGAAGCCATGAATTTTGTAAGTAATTCAACTTCCAATTGTTAACAAGTCTCTCACAGTAGCAAGCACTTTAACCTAAAGAAGATGTATGATCAAGGAAATAGAAAAGAACTCTTAAGACCATCTAATTGCAAACAAAAATACTGGGTTTTGTTGGAACTATGTAGATTTCACAGTTATTGAAATGTGGAGGACATGGGTTACCAATCATATTTATCAAAAACATATTCGTATTTTAATTAACCTAAAATCTCACTGGGAAATAAAGACATTTGCTCAAAATAGCATTAAGGTTTACCTATTGCTAAAATATCCTATCAATATTACATAGCATTTAATATATTTGATGTAATTGATAAAATGCACAAAATTTTTTGCTTTGTATAATAAAATATGGTCCTAGTTATTTTTCTTCAATTTGAATGAAATGGAAAAACACTTCCCAGGTGGAAAATAATAATAAAATATACCAAAGCTGACAGAAAAAAAGAAAGAAATTCAGATTATCCATTAACTACTAAAACAATTGAATATGTTATTAAAACTTTCATTAAAAAAAAAACAAAACCCTAGCCCAAATGGCTTCACTATTGAATTCTTGCCCATATTTAGAAAGAAATAAAAATTCTGCACAACATTTTCAGAGAAGAGAAAAACAAGGAACAGTCCCCAGCTAACCTTATGGGGTCAGCATAGCCTTTACTCTAAAATTTTAAAAGGATATTATAAGAAAAAAAAAAAATTACAGACAAATTTCTTTCAGGAACATAGTAGAAAATTCCTAAATGAAATGTGAGCAAATCATATCAAAAGACAGATTATATAACAACATTAAATAGGGTTGATTTTAGGTCTGTAAGAGAAGTTTAATATTCAGAAAGCAATCAATCTAATTCATATCATTGATAGAATAAAGAGGAAAATGGCATAATTATCTAAATAGATGTAGGAAAACTTTTAATAAAATTAGATATTCTTTTATGGTAAAAACTTTTAGCAAACTAGGAATAGAGGAGAATCTTCTTAATCTGTTAAAGGATATCTATAATACAAAAGTCCATAGCAAAAATTACATTTAATAAAAGCATATCAAAAACTTCCTGTTAAGACTGGGAACAAGATAATGAAGCCTGATATCATCAGTTCTATTCAACTTTGTACCAGATGCACTAGCATGTGCAATAATATAAAAAGAAATGAAAATTATAAGGTTTGCAAAGGAATAAATAAATGGACACTGTTTGCAAATGGCATGAATATGCACACAAAAAAACCCAAAAACACTTGTAAAATGACAGAATCAATAAGTAAATTTAATATGGCTGCAGATAAAAACAATTAGAAAATAAAAATGTTAAAAGAAAGCATTAATTTTAACATCAAGCACGTCAAATTTCTAATATATATCTAATGAAACTTGTGCAAAATCCTTGTACATAAAATTACAAAATATTACTGAGAAAAACTGAAGAAGAGCTAAATAAACAGAGGAATTTATTAAGGATTGTAAATATATCACTTCTCCCTCAAATTATGAACAGATTCAAGGCAATCCCAATTAAAATCATAGCATCATTTTTATACATATTGATAAGTTTATTTTAAAATTCATATGGAAATGCAAAAAGGCCAAGATAAGGCAAGGTGATCTTGGATAAGAAGAAAGTCAGAGTATTAACATTACCAGATATCAACACCTATCAAAAAATTACAATAATTAATACTTTATGATATTGACACAGGAATAGAAAAACTGACCAATGGCATGCAATAAAGAGTCCAGAAAAAGAGTCATGTATATAGCCATCTACTTAGGTGACATTGCATTGCAGTGGAAGAAAAAGTTATGCTAATGAATCTGAATCCTTATGTCCTCAATACACCAAAATTGACTCCAGATGGAGTGCAGAACTAAATCTGAACTATAATACAATAAAGGTTGTAGAAGATAATGTATGTGAATATCTTGATGACTAACATAGTAAAGTTTTCTTAAAGAGAAAACAAAAAGCATTAGCTTAAGATAACACTAATTATTTGTACCTCATAGAAATTAAGATCTCCTGTTTATCAAAATATTTCATGAAGATAGTTTAAAAGGCAGAGAGGGTGAAAACATTTGCTATATATATATTTTTATATAGGAAAAATAAACTGAATATATAACAAACTACTACAACTCAATAAAAAGATTGATGACCTAACAGAAAAAAGTAGGCAAAACCTTTTTTCAGGCATTTCACAAAGAGGATATCCAAATGGCTAATAAACACATGTAAAAGTGATCAGTACCATTAGCCATCAAGCACATGCAAATTAAAACCATGATGCAACAAATATGCACAAGATCTACATGAAGAACACTATAAATCTCTGATGAATGAAATCAAAGAAGAACTAAATAAATGGGGAGATATTCCATGTTCATGGACAGAAAGACTCAGTATTGTCAAGATGTCAGTTCTTCCCAACTTGATCTATAGATTTGGTGCAATCCCAATGAAAATCTCAGCAAGTTATTTTGTGTATATTGACAACCTGATTCTAAAGTGTGGATGGAGAGGCAAAAAACCCAGAATAGCCAATGTAATGTTGAAGGAGAACAAAGTCAAGGACTCACACAATCTGACTTGGAAACTTAATGTAAAGTTACAATAATCAAGAAAGAATAAACCAGTGGATCAATGGAACAGAATAACAAGCCCAGGAATAGACCAACATAAATATAGTCAACTGATTTTTGACAAAAGAGCAAAGGCAATGCAATGCAGCAAACATAGTCTTTTCAACAAATGTCACTGGAACAACTGAACACCTACACCTACATGTTGATAAATGATGAATCTAGATTCATAAAAACAAAAATCAGACCTTACCATACTTCACAGAAATTAAACTGGATTATAGACCTAAATATAAAATGTAAAACTATAAAACTCCTAGAGGATAATATGGGAGAAAACCTCGATGGCATTGGGTGTTGCAATGACTTTTAGATACAACACCACTGGCACGATCCAGGAAAGAAAAATTGATAAGCTGGATTTCATTAAAACTAAAACTTCTGTGAAAAACAGTGTCAAGAAAATAAGAATATACGCCACAGACTGGGAGAAAATATTTGCAAAAGACACATCTGATAAAGGATTGTTATCCAAAATATACAAAGAGATCTTAAAATCCAACAATAAGAAAATGAAGCACTGATTTAAAAATGGGCCAAAAATCTAAACAGACACCTCTCCAAAGAAGACAGATGACAAGTGAGCATATGAAAAGAAGCTCTACATCACATGTCATCTGAAAAATGTTAAATTAAAACAATAGTGAGATACCACTACACATCGATGAGAATAGCCAAAATCTGAAACACTGACAACACCAAATGCTAGCAAGGGTGTGGGACAACAGGAGCTCTCACTCACTGCTGGTGGGGATGCAAAGTGGTACAGACACTCTGAAAGACAGTTCTGTGGTTTCATACAACACTGACATTCTCTTAACATAAAATCCAGCAATCAATCACTCTCCTTGGTAACTTCCCAAAGGAGTTGAGAACTTATTGTCCATACAAAAACCTGCACACAAATGTTTATAGCAGCTTTATCCAGAATTACCAAAATTTGGAAGCAACCTTTATGTCCTTCAGTAAGGGAATGGATTAATAAACCGTGATACATCCAGACAATGAAATATTATTCAGTGCTAACAAGAAATGGCCTATCAAGCCATGAAAAGACATGGAGGAACCTTAAATGCATGTTACTAAGTGAAGGAAGCCAATCTGAAAAGGCTATATACTGTATGATTCCAACTATATGACATTCTGGATAAGGTAAAACTGTGGAAATAGTAAAAAGATCATTGGTTACCAGAGGTTAGGGGGTGAGGATAAACAGGGAGAGCACAGAGGATTTTTAGGGCAGTGAAAATACTCTGCATCATATTATAATGATGGATACATGTCATTACACATTCATCCAAACCCATAGACTATACAATGCCAAGAGTGAACTTCTGGGTGATTACGATGTGTTAATGTAGGTCTTCAATAGTAAATGTACCACTGTGGTAGAGCACGTTGACAATTGGGGAGGTTATATGTGTGTATGGGCTGGGGATATAGGGGAAATATCTGTACCTTCCTCTTGGCTTGCTGTGAACCTAAAACTGCTCTAAAAAATTAAAGTTTAAAAAAGAGTTTAAATGAAACACACAAGCACACAAATGCACATATTAATACGTACAATGACACCACTATACACCTACCAGAAATGCTGGGGGCAAGTACTGCAAGTGAGAGTATAAATTGGTACAATCTCTTTGGAAAGGTGTCTAACAGTATCTCTTAAAACAAAAGATATAAACACCTTATGCCACAGAAAATACACTAGATACTGAAAATGTGTATATATGTGCACTGGAAGACGTGTACAAAAATTAACGATATCGTTATTTAACATAGTGAAAAACTGGAAACAACCCAAATATTCATGAATAGAAGAATGTAAATAATTTTAGAATATTGATACAGTGGAATGTTGCATGACAATGAACATTAGTAATCTACTTCTACAGGCAACAACATATATCGTTTCACAGATATAGCACTGAGTGAAAGAAGCCAGATGTAAAAATATATACTATACGATTACATTTCTTTAAATGTGCTAAGCAGGAATAATCTGTGTGATGAAAGTCAAAATCGTTCTCTTTGGGAAAGCTGGGGGAAGGTGATGTCTAGGAGAATTCAAGGGAAGCTTCTAGTAATATTGTACATCTTGATCTGGATGCTGGTTACAAAGACTGGATTAACATATCAGGATAATTGAGCTGAACACAAGATTTTATATACATAAATTTTTTGTTATGCATTATACATTGATAGAAAAATTAAAGAAAAAGCAGACATCACTTCAAAGACAAAGGATACACAACATTTTCTCTTTTTCACGACTGTATAACAATGACTAAATTCAAGTAGTAAACCAATCTAATAGACCAAGGGGAAGGTAAGAGGAAGAACCATGCTTAATCCTTCAATAAAAATGGAACAATTTCTATTACTTGTCAACAGATACTTTCTTATTAAGCAGCCATTGTTCATGGATGCCAATTGCTTTCAGTTGATATAACAATTTCCTTCTGTAAGTAAATATTGCTTATCTTAAATACAGGCAGTACTTTACAAATAAATTCCCAAGTCATAAAGAAGACTCAACTCAGCCAACATAACACCGCTATTAAAAAGTAAACCCAAAGTACACATTTCTCTTGCCATAAACCAGATTCAAAATGTTCAGGTTATCTGCAGCAAAGCCTGAGTGAGTTTTATTCTCCTCTTGATGCCATACACCAGAGAGACTCTTCATGCCAGCTGGCTGCAGCAGAAGCCAGACACAGAAATGAAACAGCAAATTATAAAGCCACCGATGCTGACTCCCTCTTAAACCACCTGCCCTGTTATCAAATGTCATACTGTTCCTCATTCCAGCACTCTCCTCTTGGATTGGCGACCTAGTGTTTCAATGTCATGCTCTCCGTACTGTAATAACAACAAAATGAACCAAGTTTTCTAAATCTACTCCCTAGAGGGGGGTGGGCACAGATAGTCTTAAGCTTTGCACACTGTTACCCAGGTCCTGAGCTAACTTTGGTATGGTCACTCTGATTATTAATACTTTCCTGGCTAATCAGTGTCTTTGAAGCCCCTCCCCAGAAATTTCCATGTCTAAGCACATTTAGCCACAGCTAAATGTGTGGCTATTTTAGTTTCTTACTTACCCCATTCCTTTAGCAAATTTAGCATGAAAGAAAGACAGTGTCCAGTGGGGCCGCGTCACTATTCTATGCTGCTCTGGGCAACCTGCGACTTGGGTCATAGACCCCATGATAGTTTTATTATCATGAGCTAAAGAGGTTTTATTTGTTCCTAAAGAGAGGCACATTCATTCATTCATTTTGTGGGTTAAGCATAAGAAATATCCCTTTTCCTTTAGTTTAATATTTCATATTGATGAAGCATAATGTATAGCAGGACCTGCTCTGTTCCATACATTGCCTGCATCTATCCCAAAAAGCCAATAAATACAATCCCGAATTTTAGTAGCAATTGAAAGAATTAAAAAATCTTAGCAGCGAACAGTATATCACATTATGAAAGAAATTTAGAGATGAAGACATGAAGACTAAAATAGATCCATGACTTGCTCAAGATCAGACCACTACTCAGTTGGTATCAGGTAATCTGCCTCTATTTTATTAGTTTATAAAAGAGGTAAGCAGTGAAACAAATGGAAAACTGGGGAGAAGAATATTCTCAAAAACATTTTACATTTACTCAAAAGTAACAACTTTTGAGACAACTAACTTAGGCAACACTTCCTTGCCAGAATGATATTTAGTAGAATATATTATGTGTATTTATATATATATATATATATATATATATATATAATATTTGTATTGTACAAGTACATATATATGTACATATATATTATACATGTACTTACATGATATATATGTATACATATATCACATATGTGTATCATTCTTGTCTGTATATTACTTTTTGAGAACTGAAAACTCACAGAATCCTCAGAAATTTCAGAGAGCATGCCACTCTAGACTAGAACTTTTTTTTCTAGAGTTTGCCCTTTTTAAAAATTACTATTATTATTATTACTTTTTTTGGTCGCACCGCCGCTTGCGGGGATCTTAGTTCCCCGACCAGGGATCGAACCCAGGCCCTCGGCACTGAGAGCACGGAGTCTTAACCACTGGACTGCCAAGGAATTCCCCTAGCCTAGAACTTCTTAAGCCAGGACCCAGGAACTTTAGGAGATCTCAGGAGTTCAAAGGGTCTGTGAACCAGATGATATTTGTGAAGTATTTTGTATATGTATATATATGTGTACATTTCTGCATTTCTGGAATATGATGAGTTTATAGCTTTTACAAGATTCTCAAAGGAATCTTTCACCAAGAACATCTTAAGCATCAGTGTTCTATACTCAATTTTGTATTATTTGCTCAGGATTACCCAGCAAGAACTTTTTTCTTTATTATTATTATTTTGTTCAAAATATAAACTTCTTGGATAGAATAATCTATATTCTGTATTCTTCAGTCTTAACCTTTTCACATTTAAAATCTGGAGAAATGTGAGTTAATTTGAGTTCCTCCAATTTAATTAATCAGTTTTGCTGAGTCTAATAGAATTTTTTCAAAAGTGGTAGTGCATGTCTAAACTTGCAGACTACCCTTAAAGGCCCAAATCAATTCATATAACCATTGCCAAATGGTATATTTCAATTAACTGTATCACACTGACACTTTTATATGAGTTACTATAAGGAACAAATTATGCTGACTGTTGCCAAACAAACATTTTTCACTTCTAAAGTTTGTTGATCTTCTAATAACATTACCTAAGAGTGTTATAAATTTGTCATATCTATTTGCTTATTTTTTTGTTTATATTTTGTCTAAAATATAAGCCCGGTGAAGGCAAACAGTGTGTGGTAGATACAGTAGACTGGCCCATACTTCTTATGTCCCAATTTCCTTCTGGGGTGACTTCTTACACTGCAAAAGCCAGAAAACTAAAAAAAAAGAAAAAGCAAACAAACAAAAAAAAAACCCCAACTTTTCCAGGACACATTCCAGGTTTTCAGATGTGACTCATGTTCTTGAGTCATTTGCATGCATCTATTTGAAACTGAAATTATGTTAGATGGGGAAAGAAGCAGAGATTGTACAGGGTGTCCAAATTTTGCTGGTGCAGATCTAGCAGATCTGATGTGACTTTGGAGCCAATGGTTCTAGTAGTTGCTTTCTGATCTTGGAATTACACCTAACTAAGGTTCTGAGATCTGCACTCATCAATTAGACAAGTCTTCCTGATTCTCCATCTTCTCTTTTTAAAAAATAAAAATTCTACATATTTGAGATGTACAATATGATGGTTTAATTGTCATCTTTTTGACTGTAGCAGAGATGCTGGTCAGTCATGGGGACTCACCCATTCCAACGTTTTGGAAGGAGCCAATTCCTTGGATTAAATCCATTTTTGCTGAAAATAGAGTGGTTTCTGTCTTTCATAATTCATTTCTGACTCATATGTGGGCACTCAATTTTTGTTGACTGAATGAATACAGTTCTAAGGAAGCATAAAATACATTAAAAAATGAAACACATTACAAAGAAAGTTCACTTGTTGGGTTCCCCAGGAATCAGACCCTAAGACAGAAATTGTACAATTAGTTCATGGGCAGGTGCTCTCAGGATCAACCCCGGGATTGGCCAGTGACGGAAGTTGAATTGTGATGTATCTGCAACAAAGGCATCAGCCAATCAAACTAGGGAGGCTCTAGAGCTAGAATGGCTCTTTTGAGCTGGGAAGAGTGACAGGCTGTTATGCTCTTGTATCAACTAGTAACTGGATGTGGACCGACATCCTCCTGAGAGGTGTGATCACGGGGTAGGCTGTGCTCTTCTTGGGCTACGGCATATCCCAAAGAGGACTTGCTGACTCAGCTGACAGCTGTTGGCCACCAACATTCCAGGCTGGTGGGGAAATGGGTCATTTAGTTATGGGAAGAGGTAGGGGTGGATTGGTCCAGGAACTATGTCTTCTATCTCACAAAGATAGCATTAAGGAAGAAGAGCCATGTGACTTTGGAACAGCAAGCCTGGATTTGGGCACCATTTCTTTCACTTGATGGCTGTGGGAATTCGGACAAGTCATTTAACTCTCTGAATTGGTTTCTTCATCAATAGAAAGATAATAATAACATATTACTATATAATAATAATAGCAACAGACGTTAATGGTTTATTGTAATATATGCAAAAGAGCCTTGCAATCTGCAGATCATACTATTAAAATTTCAGTTATGATTTTACAGAAAGTTTGGCTCAAAATGATATGATTTAAGTCAGTGCTCACTTTAGCCATACACACACTAAAAATTGTAATAACAGGAATAATATAGAAAAAATTGCAGAGAAAGTAAATCAGAGAAAGACAGAAATAGGATTAAGGTACGTTTCATTTATTCATTTATTCTTACATTTATGAATTTATCAAATGACATGTTATTGTGAAAACACTCTGTGAAAAGACTCAACTGTTATTAGGACAGGCATGTCATGCAATGTTTGAACATGGGTAGACACTGACCTTCTTTGACTTTAAAAGAAAATAAACTATCCAACCTTTTTTGCCTGTTCCAATGTTACTATACATCGACAGGCCTGGAAGGGTTATCAAGAGCTTGGTTCTCAAAACTAATCCCACACTCACTAAACTTTTCATCACTGTTATGGAACATATAATTTTCTTTTTTAAAAAAGACATCAAATTAAAACCATGCTGCCCTGTAAACTTTTCAACACACAATCTTCCACAGCTTTACTTATGTCTTAGGATTCAGTGCAGTAATCAAGATCCTATGATGTATGTGCCAAAGACAGCATGACAGTGGTGTAGGGGGGCAATGTTTCATACCACCTACACAATTTTCTTTATATTTCTGAGACAGCTCTTACTGTCAGGAGAATTGATGGTCACAAAATAGCCACATAACTTTTACTCTCTGTACATAAAAGTTAAGAATCAGTTTCGTTGACTCTTCTCCAAGTTGGCAAACAGATAAATAAATAACCACTCTCAGGCTAAAACTATGGCATACCTCTCTTAAAAAGTGGCCAACTACTGGTTTAGTGAATATTGTGCTAAATTCTCTTGTTCTCATTACCTTCTAGGGTGAGCTTCTTTCCCCCCTTTATGATGTAAGATGTACATGTAAAAAAGGGTACATATTAAGCAATTTTAAGACCTCTCTTATTAACTCTCTTGGAGCTACTAAGTTAACATTTAGTTTCTTGAAAGATTTCAAGTCAAATAAGATTAGAAAAAAATAATGAAATTCAACGTATGGTATAGAGTCTCTTTTTTTTTTTGACATTTTTATTGGAGTATAATTGCTTTACAATGGTGTGCTACTTTCTGCTTTATAACAAAGTGAATCAGTTATACATATACATATATCTCCATATCTCTTCCCTCTTGCATCTCCCTCCCTCCCACCCTCCCTATCCCACCCCTCTAGGTGGTCACAAAGCACGAGCTGATCTCCCTGTGCTATGCGGCTGCTTCCCACTAGCTATCTATTTTACATTTGGTAGTGTAAATATGTCCATGCCACTCTCTCACTTTGTCCCAGCTTACCCTTCCCCCTCCCCGTGTCCCCAAATCTATTCTCTAGTAGGTCTGCGTCTTTATTCCTGTCTTGCCCCTAGGTTCTTCGTGACCATTTTTTTTTTTTTTTTTTTTTTAGATTCCATATATATGTGTTAGCATATGGTATTTGTTTTTCTCTTTCTGACTTACTTCACTCTGTATGACAGACTCTAGGTCCATCCACCTCACTACAAATAACTCAATTTCGTTTCTTTTTATGGCTGAGTAATATCCCATTGTATATATGTACCACATCCTCTTTATCCATTCATCTGTCAACGGACACTTAGGTTGCTTCCATGTCCTGGCTATTGTAAATAGAGCTGCAATGAACATTGTGGCACATGACTCTTTTTGAACTATGGTTTTCCCAGGGTATATGCCCAGGAGTGGGATTGCTGGGTCCTATGGTAGTTCTATTTTTAGTTTTTTAAGGAATCTCCATACTGTTCTCCATAGTGGCTGTATCAATTTATATTCCCACCAACAGTGCAAGAGGGTTCCCTTTTCTCCACACCCTCTCCAGCATTTATTATTTGTTGATTTTTTGATGATGGCCATTCTGACTGGTGTGAGATGATATCTCGTTGTAGTTTTGATTTGCATTTCTTTAATGATTAATGATGTTGAGCATTCTTTCATGTGTTTGTTGGCAATCTGTATATCTTCTTTGGAGAAATGTCTATTTAGGTCTTCTGCCCATTTTTGGATTAGGTTGTTTGCTTTTTTGATATTGAGCTGCATGAGCTGCTTGTAAATCTTGGAGATTAATCCTTTGTCAGTTGCTTCATTTGCAAATATTTTCTCCCATACTGAGGGTTGCCTTTTCATCTTGTTTATGGTTTCCTTTGCTGTGCAAAAGCTTTTAAGTTTCATTAGGTCCCATTTGTTTATTTTTGTTTTTATTTCCATTTCTCTAGGAGGTGGGTCTAAAAGGATCTTGCTGTGATTTATGTCATAGAGTGTTCTGAATAGAGCATAGAGTCTCAGAGGAAAGATGGGAAAGCTACAAAGAATGAGATTGAAATTTTACCAGTAGAGTACCATATCTGAAAGTCATGGAAAACTAGCCAGATTAAATGAAAATACACCACAATCACCTCAAATTGCAAGCTCTATTACTTATCTATTTCTGTGAATCAAACCACCCCAAAACTTGGTGACTTAAAAGAACAATCATTGTATTTGCTGATGATTTGGGCTAGGCCCAGCTTGTTAGTTCAGTGGCTGGCCTTGCCTGTGGTCACTCACGTGGCTACAGTCAGCTGGTGGGTCAGCTTGGAGCCTCAGCTGGGAAGGCTCATGTCTGCTCCATGTGGTTTTATCCTCAAGTAAGCTAGGCCAGGCTTTTACATGGCAGCAGTGTTGCCAAGAGCAAGACAGCCCAAGCCCCAGTTCAGAAGGGCTTTTCACATGTCTGCTGGCATCCCACTTGCTAATGCCCATTCATCACAGCAAGTCACACAGACAAGCCAAGATCATTGAGAGTGGGACTACACAAATGCAGGCATTATCCATTGGAGGCCATCATAGCAACAATCTACCATACGAACCAACTAAATTCACTCAGGTGGCATGATTAGTGAGAACAGAAACAAAACTGAGCCATCCACATATGAGGGTGAAACCTATGGCTCTACTACTAACTAGCTGTGTGACTTTAAAAAGACCACTCTGTGTGTATCAGATTCCTCTCAGGTAAATGATATAAAGATAGAGATAATGAGGACAAGGGTAGCACACACGAAAGTTAAGGTTTATGAATTATTAATTGTACACATAATAGAATAAAAATAAAGAGATTATTAAATTCTTGTGTTTTATGCTAAAAAATTCCACTGAATTATCCAACAGTTTTATTATTGCTTAGAACTGTAAAATGTACACATTTTCTACACCACCTAATATATATGAAAGAGAAATCTAATGTACAATCTTTAAAAGCATGTGTTGTACTGTAAACATCCTATTTAGAGAATTTTATCTTTTTTTATAAAATCATCATGAGAAAGAAGCCGTAATTTTGGTTCGGATTATGTGCTGCTGAACTTTCCCCCAGGACTGCTCCTAATACGCACATACAGTTGACCCTTGAGCACTACACGATCCACAGGTGGTTGAATCTGTGGATGCAGAACCATGAATACAGAGGAACCGTTTATGGGAAGGGCTGACTATCAGTTATAAGTGGATTTCCAACTTCACAGAGGGTTGGCACCCTTAACTCCTGCGTTGTTCAAGGGTCAACTGTACTGTGTTTTACTCAGAGGGCTTTTTATGGAATGTAAATAAGTATCCTTTCAATTTCAACGGTTGTACAAATAATTGCTACACCATTAGGCCAGCTCACCAAATCAAGTTTTTTTTTTTCCTGTATTTAAGCCAAAACTATCCCCTGAAGTTCTTAAATTGTAGTGCATTAGGTAGGGAGAAGGATATGCTACAGTAATGAAAAGATCCACAAGTTAACTTTTAAACAGGTTAGCTGGTATCTTTTTCAGTGAAGGATGAGTAGGTTGTGGCTATGGCTCCAGAAATTCAGAAAAATCCACAGCTAAACACTAGGTTTCCATGGGTGATCCAGATGTCAACGTCTTCAGCCATTAGGAAGGAAAAAGAAAGAGCCAGTACACTGCAAGGGTCTTCTTATTAAGTGAATTGAACATTGTATACATTATTGCCATTTATATCCTGTTCGTTAAAACTTAGCCTCATGGTCATATTTGGCCATACCTAGTCACAGGAGCCATTTTCCCAGGAAAAAGGGGAATAGATGGAGGAGAGGCCAGTAATCTTCTCCATATATGACATCTAAGTAACTAAATACTTCTTATAAATGGAGTTCAAGTGCATTAAGGTGTTATTTATATTTCTCTAGATTCTGAACCCCTCAACTATATTTTTTAAAATTCTATATTAATTATCAAAAAGTATAGACTCTTAGATTTGAAAGTAAGAAGCAGCCTAGGGTAGGAATCTTCTCACTGGTTTTTCTGCAAGGTGGTCCCAGGTTCTGACTGGCTATTTCCATTGACAGAAAACTCCTATTGCATGATGTTACCCACTTCAAAAATCCTCATGCATGCCATAATCTAACTCCTGTTAATTTCTGTTTATTTATCTTAGTTGTGCTTGTGGGACAACACAAAGAGTCTATTCTCTCTTCTATATGATATCCTAAGATTATGTGAAGACTTTCTTTCCCCTTAATCCTTTCTTTTTCAGGTTAAATATCCCCTGTAGGTGTAAGAATTTCTGTTTGAGGTCTACCTGGATGAGTACACTGTGAGAAATAAAGCAGCTGTTTGAGAATGCTGAAGCAATAATATTTCTCCAAAAAAATACTAGATATTTATTTTTAAATGATGGTTTATTTCCTAACTGTTTCCTCACAGTTTAACATGGTGATTACCCAAGTGTGGTCCCCAGACCAGTAGTCAGCAGCGTTTGGGAATTTTTAGAAAAGCAGAATGCAAATACTCGGGCCCAAACTCAGATTTACTAAATCAATTTCTCTAGGGGCAGGATCCTGCAATCTGCTTTACCACATGATTCAGGCTGCTAAAATGGAGAAACATGGGACTAAGGAAATAGAAATAAGCTATGTGCATTGATTATTTATGAGGCAGAAAATGCTAATTAACTTACTAGTGGCATACTTTTGTATTTACTAGAAACTAATAATTATTTCCTTACTAAGTAAAGTAAGCCATCTTTTTGTAAACATATGTGAACTTCAGATCTTCTTGCTTCTTAAGTAATGATGGTTAATAATCACATCCCCTGGATTCAGTGAATGGTTACAAGAGTGTCTAGGATGGTTCCTGACGATAATTTTCCTTGCTTTAATTGTTCGGTAAATATAATGGCTGTAATGAGTAAGCACAGAAAGAAGCCAGCTAAAGGGAACACTGTGTTTTTTACAATCCTCTTTCCTGATCTTCATTTGCTTGGCTTTATTTTCCAACTGGAAATGGTGAAGTCCTCAATATTTTTTGAGAGCAAGAAACAATGTTTACATGACCTACATAATTTACATGGTAAATTCCACCTCATGAGTGATTAAATTTTAACTTCAGAAACAATATTATCTTCCTGAGTTTTCAAACAAGAAAAGCCACCTTGAAACATGACTAGAGACAGCAGAGTCTTTCATTCAATCTTGAAAGTGTTAACAGATTTTTAAAATAATGATTAATTTTTATATATTGATTTAAATAATGATTCATTTTAAGTTTAAATAAAATGTTGATTATCTGCTATGTACCAGGAACTGATTCATGCCACCACTGAAACCAGAACACTTTTCTCCCTTCTTCTGTGGTCTGTAAGTCTGACCACTGTACAACTTTCATTACCTCCCAAAAAGATTTGGACATGTGTGAATTCCTGAGAAACTGGAGATATGATAAGAGATAATGCAGGGCACTGCAACCCAGTAACATCAGCTTGTAAGAAACTAGCTTGACCTAAAAGAAAATTAGTAGACAAATATGAGTTTATCCAAAAAATATTTACTTCCATTAATTTCAGACTTCTGATGCTTACATTTTCATATAATTGTTATGTTAGTATGAGTCATTCCTAAACATTATAGAGAAGAGAAACCCTAAAAAACTTGGATTCCAATAAGCACAGTGGTAAGTAATAAGGAAACCATGTGGTGATTTGTCTTAAAATACATAGAAGGGGCGGCAGAGTATAATGGACATAAGCCTGGGTTTTGGATTTACACTGAACTGAGTTGACTCCAAAGTCAACCCAAGCATACTAACTTTGGACAGTTTACTAACCTAACTGGATACAACTCCAAATTCAATTTCTAGTTGTACTACCTCTGACAAATTAATTGTCCTCTTGGAACAGTGTCCTTATTTGTTAGATGATTATTAAAATATCTACGTCATAGAGCTTTTGTAAATAGCAAATATGATTATGTAAGTATAGCAGAACAGGATCCCTGTGCTATGTACACTTCACGTCTGTCCTCAACCCTAGTTGGCTGAAGTGATGCTTGGAGAGTTGATCTGTATTAGCAAGAAAGAGGCCCTCCATGCTGAAGACTCCTATTTTCCTCCTGTCATGGAGAAATGGAGAGATGATTTTCCCTATATCACATACGAAAGTCAGTCTTTCCCTCCCCCCTGCCACAATGGACACCCAAGTCAAGCAGGTCTGAAGGAAATCTCATTTGAACAGTAACAAAATTCTAAGGCATCCTCTGGACTCCAAGTATGTTCCCTATAAGCTAGATGGCTGCGTTCTCTCTGATACATATTACACTTACACGCCCACTCAGATGTGGCAGGGACACTTGTCTAGAAACCACACTCCAGCAGAGTGCCAGTCACAATGTAAACGTTCAAGAAAGTAGTTGGTCATGTTGTAGGTGACCTTATAGACACGGGGGCTGGTCTGACAGAAAGAGAGAGGACGTATTGCTCCCAAGCACATTTCCTCCTTAAGCACTGGGGTGGAGACAGATCCTGGGTGAGAACGAAGATGAGGAGAGTGGATGTACAGACACGAGTTGTTCTCAGGATTTCTCATCAGCCCCTTACAAATAGGGCAAACCACAGGTAAATTCTGCTTCTCCCAAGGCAAAAGTTAGGAGAGTTCACTCCAGGAAGTATTTTATACTGAAAAATTTCACACTTCAGAATTATTATTAGTTGCATTTTTGCCCTGACAAAGACATGAAGATAAATCCATAGTATGGTTTATCTATTAAAAAAAGTTCCAAATACTGGAGAAATGAGGGGATTGAGTGTGCAAGGGTCTCATGTTGTGTGCTTTCTCATAGCAAGTTCTCAACAAATCACAGCTCTAACACCACATAGGGGCCACATCTCTGTGTCATGCCTTAGGTGAGTTACTTATCATCTACAAGCATCAGTTTCCTCACCTGAAAATTGAGACTAATAAAGAGAATAAAATCCACAACATTGCAGGAAGGGAAATGTGTAATTTTTAAACAAAAGAAACTTAAGTCTTTTGATTCTGCTTTCCAATAGAGTGGGGTGTTTCTATGTCCCTAACAGAGACTGGAGGAGAAGGGACACCATTTCTAAGAATTTAACTATCCATATTTTAAGGAAAGGCTATAATTTTATGTTTCTGGAAATGCTTTATGCAGATAAAGTGTGGAGAAACAAAGCAAAGTGCTCTTTGTTTTAGAAAGTTCCTGAAAGAGCTTTTGGATGTACAAAATAAACCTTGAAATCACTTGAGGTAGAGAGTTAAAAGCTTAAATTATTTTAAATACCAGTGTGAAGTACAAACTCTTGTGTTCCAATATAAGATCAAAGACAAACCGATTTAAGAGTAACCCTATAAGGATGCACATGTCCCAAAAATAACACCACTGACTGCCGCAGCAGATCTCTTAATTTATAAGATCTTTCTACCTAACTTCTGCCCTAACACCATCCAGTGACTAATACCCCAACCCTCAAAGCCCTATTAAAAACCCTTCCCTAACTCTTGCCTTTTGAGGTACTTCTTCAAACTGATTCTCTCTTTGCTGATGAGAAAAAATAACTTTTCAATGAACAGTGGCAGACTAGGTAAAAGAGAAGGAAATCTACAAAGAGACACAGGGCCCATTAACATGAGGGGTGGGAGTGGAGACCCAGCAAGAAATTCCCAAGGTTGGTAAAAAGCAAAGATATCTTCCCATCGGCAAGCTAATAGTAAATATTGAATGCATTGCCGGCTTGCAATTTCAACCCACTCTGTTTACTCCAACTTTTGATAAAGTTCTGCTATGCACAGTACCTCATGGTCTTGCTAATTTAATTTCTGGATGATCTAAATAGTGAATAGAGACAAATGTGGATCTGTGCCTCACATTTAGTTTGATATGGCACAGAGAAAAGAACTGTAGCCACAAGGAGTGAAATTTTTTCCCAGGTTTATGGAGATAGAGTTGGCATGTAACATCGTGTAAGTTTAATGTATACTGTGATGATTTGATACATGGATATATTGTAAAACAATTACAACAAGAAGGTTATTTAATACATTTACCCCTCACCTAGTTACCATTTTTTCGTGTGTAGTGAGAACATTTAAAATCCACTCTCTTAGTAATTCAAGTATATAACACAGTTTTGTTAACTAGAGCCACCACGCTGTACATCAGATCCCCAGAACTTATTCATCTTATAACTAGAAGTCTGTACCCTTTGACCAACATCTCCTTATTTCTCCCACCCCCTAGCCTCTGGCAACCACCATTCTACTCAGGGAGTGCAATTTTAGAGAGGAAACAAATAATTCAGCAAAAAAAAAACAGGCCTTTAATGCAAAAGATAAATAAATAAAATTTCCTGAGAGTCCACAAGGATGTTAAAGGGAAAGATGTATTTTTCAAATTATCAGGATTATCTTCTGTGGCCAATTTATTTCAAATAGTAAAAGAAAGAGTAGTCCCAGAAGGTCAGAGACTTTAGGGACACCCTAAAGTCCAGGCTGCTGCCATCTGTGCCACTGCCACATAAACATGAAATGGAATAACAAAAAGAAGGAAAAATAAATGCTTGCTAATATTCCAAATATTAATAATTACCTGGTCCTTAATGTCAAAGTATTTGAGCAGATTATCAGGGAAGAGCACGGTAGAAAAAGACAGAAAAGAAGAAGGAAGGTATATTTGTTTCCTATTGTTGCTGGAACGAATTACCACAAACTTAGTGGCTTAAAGCAATACAAATTTATTATTTTACAGTTCTGGAGATCAGAAGTCCAAAATCAGTTTCACTGGGCTAAACCTAAGGTGTCAGCAGGGCTGTGTTCCTTCTGGAAACTGTGGGGAAGAACCTTCTTCCTTGCCTTTTACCAGCTTCAGAGGCTGCCTGCACTCCTCAGCTAATGGTCCCGTCACTCCAACCTCCACTTCTATCATCACCTCCCTTTGTCTGAGTCTGACACTTTTGCTTCTCTCTTGAAAGGATCCTTACAATTACACTGGGCATCCCCCGGGTAATCCAGGATACACTTTCCATGTCAAGATCCTTAATCATATTTGCGAAGTTCCTTTTGCCATGTAAGGTAACATATCCACAGGTTTCAAAGATTAGAATGTAGACATCTTTGAGAGGCTATTATTCTGCCTACTGCAAGAGGTGTTTAAATGATCCATAAAAGTACTAGGACTGAAAAGTGAGAAGGCCCATGAGAGATGCGGCAAGTTAGTGACGTGTGCACGTGTACATCCGTGTGCACACTTGGGAAGATTAGGCAATGGAATTCTCGATGCTGGTCATTTTCATTCAAGAGACAGGGTGCAGCAGAAAGTGGCTGGAGTTGGAAGAATTGCTTTGATTTAAATCCTACCACATTCTGGCTTTGTGGTATTAAGCAAACCATTTACCCTTACTGAAAAATCAGAGTGAACTTTTCTTAAGTGTGTATCACGTGCTGCCACTGTACAGATAAATGCTTCACCTGTGCCCGACCCTCTCACTGACTCTTCATCAACTCCTTAAAGGTCGGTCCATTGTAAAATGAAGAGGCTGAGACTCTAGATTAGCATCATTGTCCAAAGTTACTGAAAATTAACCTAGTTAATAAATTGACTCCTTTTCTCTATCACTAACATAGGATATGAATAATGCCTATGGAGCTTCTGGAAAGTAAACTCCTTCTACTGGTTTTGGCAGAGCTAATATCCAGTCTTCTCATTGCCACCCCCCTACTCCACCCTGACCATCACAGGGAGCCCTTCCTAGACAGGAGGGTTTCTTCATTGAGTCTTTTAGGTGTGTCACTTTTCCTATGGAAAGATTTTATGAACTTAAAAACATGCAATTTGATAAGGTCAAGGGAACCTTAGAGATCACTGTATACATTTACTATTTTAGTGGAAAGGACTCTAAAATTCAGAGCAATTGTGTGGCTTGTTGAGATCACAAAATTAATTATAGGTATCACAAATCATTACTGAAGGTGGTTTCATTGCATTTAAAATGTTATTATGTTCTTTAATAACAACATAAACAACAATAAAGTACTAATTGAAAGCAGGAAGCGTCTCTGTCTTGTGTATACCTGGGAGTGGATTACTGAATCATTACTGACAATGGAAGCTGTTTTTCTGGTAACAATTTTTAATACCATCTATACAATGTCTTGACAGGGAAATTTGGTGACCTTCAAAACTGGTTTAAATAATCCAAGCTTTGAGGATAATCTCATTATGACCTTCTGACTTGTCTCTTGCTTCCTTTTGCTCATATTATTTCTGCCTAAAATAAGGACTTTAAAACTAGAACTGACTTGGAACTGTTCCTCAAGTAATTACCACCTCTTTGAATTTCTTCCCTTAATATCTAGTCTCTATTCAAGCAGAACTGTTAACACGCCAAAAACACCAGTTTTCCCATATTTATTCATATTTCATTCTACTTTTTGGTTGATTTAAAAGAGCCTCTGGGGGAATAATAGACAAACTAGCTCAGAAAAAAAATTTCTGGCCATGTCTATGGAAAGTGAGGGGAAAGTGTGAAAATGTTTGTAATCCTCTCAAAGTGATTTACCCTTTTTGTGATTAAAACCTGGGTCAAGACTTGGCCTCAAAACTTAAGAACTTTGTGTCTCTAACCAAGTGCTCCACCTGTGTACTGAATTACATCCCAATCTCCTCTCAGAAACCAAAGATAATTCCTTTCCTGTATATCTTGCTGCTTATATGATCCTTCCGATTAGCATTTAAGTTGATCAGCCTGCTCAAACCTGAAAATCACCACACTTATCAAAAAAATAATAATGGGAACAAAATACCAAAATTTTCTTCCCCCAATTATTATCCCTTGTCTGCTTTCTTCCCTTTATAGCTCAATTTCCTGAAAACTATGAACTCAATCCAATCTTTTCACCAATACGCTCCTTATTGGCGTCTGTCTCCCTTACTCTGCTGACTTCATCTTCTCACTAAAGTCACCAGTGACCTCCATATTACTAAACACTATTGAAACATTTTGTCTGAAGATTACAAGAGCTCTCAAACCACATATTATACAATTGATCAACCCTTCTGAGACATAACGTTGTTTAGGTTTCCCCCCATATTTCTATAGTTCCTTCTAAGTCATCTTTGCTGGCTAATATAGATCCATGGTGCCTTAATACTTCCTATTATAAAAATGGCAACCGTTCCATTTTTTTAAAAACCAGGATTGTTATAAGAAGTAAAGGAGATATAATACAGGAAAGCTCCTAGCACAAAATCATAGAATATAATAGATCCTCAAAGTTATTAAAACTTTTTAAGTAGAAACAAAGATTTATTATTACACTATATGATGCCTTAATTGCCAACACTGTCTGTTTTGCAAACAAATTCTTGGTCTAGGGACAGCTGTTCTCTATGATTAATACAAATATATAGTAACAATGAACATATTTTGATCACTTCAACATTTCAAGTCAGATTAATGGTATGCCTTTCCAACTATAAAACTCATAAATTGAGGATCAGGATCAAAGTTCTTCAAATAATAATTTCTCATATGAATTTAAAATATGGCTTACAAAAATTGATATAAATAAAATTAGTTTTGAAAAAGTAGATAAGACCTAATTTTGGACCCCTAATTTGGGATGGGGTAACCATTTTTTCTCCACAGAAAATTTTCTTTGCTTTTCTTTCTGTGGTAACACATGCTGCCTCTGTGGTCCTAGAGGAAGGATAACTGACCCAAGCTTGAGCATTCATAGATTATAACCCCCCTTATCCCTGGGGCCAGTTTTAATAATCCAAATGGTAGCACTCAATTATCCCCATTCCTGGTAATAATGTCCCTTTATCATTCCCTCTCCTTAAGGTTGAACAGGAACTGTGACTTGCCTCTGACCATTAGACTATGACAAAGTTCATAGGATGTCACTTCCATGATTACATTATGTAAGATTATAACTTCCATCTTGCTAGAAAACTCTCTATTGACTCTGTCCATTGCTGGCTTTGATGAAGTAAGCCACCACATAGCAGGGCCTGCGTGGCGAGGAAATGACAGCGTCCTTCAGATAGACAGCAAGAAACTGAGGGCCTCAGTCCAACAGAAAGACTTCAAGAAAGTGAATCCAGCCAACAACCCTATGACCTTTTCAAAGTGGATCCTTTACCCCTTGGGCTTTCAGATGGCAGCACAGCCCTGGTCACATGAGAAGAGTGTCTATTTACAAGAGAAGACATTAAATACCATGTTAAAATGTAGAAGTGACAAGTGGAGAGATGAAATGGAAAGGGTAGAAGGAAAAAGAAGGGGGGAAATCCGGTAACTCTAAAAACCTAAGTGCCTGCCCCTGACATCATGATTCTTCTAGTTTTTTGTTGTTGTTGTTGTTGCTATTTCTGTGATAAACCTCCCCAGCATTTTCTTCTTTCAGGAGTCAACAAATTTAATATATTGCTTATGCTAGTTTGAATTGAGTTTCTCTCACTTGAAACCAAAATATTACTAAAAGGTGGGGAGGGACTAAAGTAAGTCAGACAGAGAAAGACAAATATCATATGATATTGCTTGTATGTGGAATCTAAACAAAAAGGGTGCAAATGAACTTATCTACGAAACAGAAATAGAGTTACAGATGTAGAAAACAAACTCATGGTTACCAGCAGGTAAGGTGAGGAGGGATAAATTCGGAGACTGGGATTGACATATATAAACACTACTATATATAAAATAGATAACTAATAAGGACCTACTGTGTAGCACAGGGAACTCTACTCTGTACTCTGTAATGGCCTATATGGAAAAGAATCTTAAAAAAGAGTGGATATATGTATATGTATAACTGATTCACTTTGCTGTACAGCAGGAACTTACACAACATTGTAAATCAACTATATTCCATTAAAAAATTTTTTTAAATAAACAGAAAAGGATCAAGAACAAAAAAGAAAAAGAAATAATAAGATGATAATCATCCAAATTTTATAACTATTCTCAAAGTTAGTGTATTTATTTGAGGTCAGAAAGTCTTACATATTACTGCTCTGTTAAGAACAAGTTATTGCCTAAGAAATTCTGTCACTTATAGCTATGTGAATCAGTTAAGTTTTATCTAACTTCTCTACACTCCTGTTTTCTCTTCAGAAAATGGAGATAATGTTACTTGACAGGGTTATTATAAGAATAAAATTAGTACATGCCAGTGTCAGAGAGGAAACAAAAAGTAAATAAATATTAGCTGCTATTATCAGATTATCATTACCATCCCTTCTAAGAATACAAAAAAAAAAAAAAAAAAAGAAGGGATTCTTCCATGGGAGGCATAGAGTACTGAAGATTAGGAAATCAGGAAACATTGTGATGTCTATTATTTTTCCACCCTTCAGGGTAAATTGTGGGCAAGTGACACAAGGATATTTTTCACTGGACCTGAGACTCAGGTCAGAGTAGAGGAAATTCTCAAATAGAAATCTGCACGATTAATAAGCATCACTTTCTGCACAGAACAGTAGTGTGTATGATTTGAGCACCTCAACAAAAAGCTCCTTTAGGTTGGGGTAGAATCTAATGTATCATGAATATTTAAGGCTACATATTGAATAGCTTCACTTGCTTAAATAAAACATTCTTCAATGAAGGCTTTGTTCCATATGTACTTATCAATACTAAGTGAAAGAATTAGGGACAGAGGGAAGGAGGGATAAAAGAAAGTGAAAGAACAGAGGAATGAATCTTCATTGAACTTCATCTAGAGGTGTTTACACATCTACAAAACTTCTAGTCTCTCTGAGATGGGTGTGAAGTCCATCAATTATACCTCCCCTGCTGTTCCTATTTGAGTCCATTGACATATGAAAAATTATTTATATTAAAACAGCTAATCCAACAGCAACTTTGTAAAAATTCATTCCAAAGAAAATACTTCCCAACTAGTTTTATTTTAGCAGGCCAGCATAACCCTAATACCTAAACCTGATAAAGAAATTACCAAATATATTTATAAATGCCAATATATTAAAAGCCTATTAAAGATCAATATCTCCCAAAAACTTATAAAAAATAATAAGATATTCTGAAATTAATCCAACAATATATAAAAAGTTTAAAACATGATGTCTAAGTAGAATTTATTCCAAAGATTCAAGTTGGTTTAATTTTCAAAAATCAATCAATACAATTCACCATATTAAAAATAGGAGGAAAACACCACGTTCATTTCAGTAGAAGCAGAAAGATCAGTTAACAAAATTCAAACCTATTTATGATTATAATTCTCAATAAAATAAGAAATAGAATTAAATTTCCTTAATCTGATAAAGGGTATCTATGAAAAAAATCCATAAACAATGTTACATGTAATGGTAAAATACTCAACTCTTTCTCTTTAATTTGGAAAAAGACAAGGATGCTGCTCTCCTCTCTACACTTGTATTAACATTATACTGAAGGTCCCGCTATTGCAATAGGGCAATAAAATGAAATGAATATAAAGACTGGAAATAAAGAAGAACTGCCATGTCTATTTGCAGAGAACATAATTGTTTATGTAGAAATACTAAATAATCTATAAAACAAGCATTAGAACTAACAAATTTAGCAAGGTTGAAGGACTCATGGTTAATATTAAAAAATCAATTTAATTCTTATTAGCTATAAGCAACTGATTGGAAAATGAAATTAAAATTTGACACAGCAACATCAAAAACTAGAATATCATTTAAAATGAATTTAACAAAAGATATGTAAGAATTCCACATTAAAAGTGCAAAATATGACTGAGAGAAATTAGAGTTAATTAAATGAGGAAATATACCGTGACAATTAATTGGCAGACTCAATATTGTTAAGATGTAAATTCTCCCTAAAATGACCTATAGATTCAGAAAATCCCAATAAAAATTGTCAGGAGGCTTTTGTTGAAGAAATTGACACACTGCTGCTAAAATTTATGTGGATACGCAGACAACGTGAAAATAGCCAAAGTAATTTTAAAAGAAGAAAAATAAACATAGAGGACTTATGCTACCTAATTCCAAGACTTTCTACAAGGCTACAGTAAGGAAGACTTTGTGGTACAGGTTAAAGGATACACATATGTAGAAAGAACTTAGTTAACAGAATAGTGTCCAAGAATGAAACTGCATGTAGACAGCCAACGGATCAACAAAATCACCAAAGCAATTTGATGAGGAATAAAAAAATATTTTCAATAAATGGTGCTAGAACAATTGGCTATCTTTTGGGGGTGGGTGGAATTTCACCCTTATATCACACCAGTCACTACAATGAAATTAAAATAGACTGTTAAAACTAACTATAAAACTTGTAGAAGAAAACATAGGTGAAAATCTTTGTGACTGTGGGATATGCAGAAATTTCTTAGATAGAACACAAAAAACAAGAACCATAAAAACTCTAAACTGACCTTTATCAATATTAGAATCCTTTGCTCTTTAAAAGACATTGTTAAGCAATAAAAAGACAAGCCACCCACTGGAAGAAAATATTTGCAAAATTCACATAGGATACAAGACTTGTATCTAGAATATATAAAGAACATTTACAACTCGAAAATAGGAAAACAAACAACTCAATAAAAATTGGAAAAATATTTGAGCAGACACATGATGTAAAAGGTATATGAATGGCCAATAGACACATGAAAAGATACCCAACATCATTAGTAATTAAGAAAATGCAAATTAAAACCACAATGAGGTACCAGTTCACATCCACTAGAATGGCTAAAGCTTAAACAATCAAACAAATAAACAAAAGAGATAATATTGATTGTTGGGGAGGGTGTGAAGTACAGGAATTCTCATACATGGCTGGTGGAGATGTAAAATTGTACAACCAAATTGGAAAACTGATCTTCAGTTTCTTATAAAATAAATATAATTTATCATAAGACCAAAGCATTCTACTCCTAGGTATCTATGTAAGAGAAATGAGAACATATGCCACACAATCTTGCACACAAATGTTCATCGGAACTTTCTTCACACTAGCTCCAAACTGAAAACAACCCAAAAGGCCATCAGCAGGTGAATGGATAAACAGAGTGTGACCTATCATACAATGGAATATTACTCATCAATAAAAAGGAAAAATTAGTGACTTGGGGGATGTTTTTAAAGATGTATTCATCTGTCAAACTCACTGAATTTTTCACTTTAAATGGGTACAGTTTATTGTATACCAATGAAGTTGATTTAAAATTTTTAAAAATTAGTTTCTTTAAATGGGTTGTTATTTGAGTTTTAAGATTTCTCCAAAAATATTGTCAAATAAATGGCTTGCTGGACCTTTAAAGCTCTAAAACACTTAATTTACAATATTATGCTTTAAAAACAAAGGAGATACTCCCAGATAAACAGAAACTGAGAGAATCTGTCACTAACAAACTTGCCCTACAAGAAATACCAAAGGAAGTCCTTCAGGATGAAATGAAAAGACACTAGACAATAACTCAAATCCACATGTAGGTGAAGAGCACCAGTAAAGGTAAACACATAGGTAAATGTAAAATATAGTAAAATGTATATTTGATAACTCTTTGCTTCTTCTATCTGATTTAAAAGACAACTGCATAAAACAATATTATCAAACTGTGTTGATTGGCTTTTATTACATGAATGTGTAAATTGTATGCATATAAAGAGTAGGGAAAGTATGCAGCAAAGCTTTTGTATAACATTAAAATTAAGTTGTTATGGACCCACATCACACTCAACAGTGAAAAGCTAAAAGCCATCCTCTAAACTCAGGAATAAGGCAAGAAGGCCCACTCTCGCCACTTCAATTTCATATAGTACTGGAAGTCCTAGCCACAGTGATCAGACAGGAAAAAGAAATAAAAGGCATATAAGTAGGAAGGGAAGAAATAAAACTGTCACTATTTGCAGATGACATGATACTTTATATAGGAAACCCTAAAGTCTCCACCCAAAAACTATTAGAATAAATGAATTCAGCAAAGTAGAAGGATACAAAATTAATATACAGAAATCTGTTGCTTTTCAATACTCTAATAATGAACTATCAAAAAGAGAAAGTTTAAAAAAGTCCTGTTTGAAATCACATCAAAAAGAATAAAATACCTAAGAATAAACTTAACCAAGTTTAATACCAAAAAACAACCCAATCAGAAAATGGGCAGAAGACCTGAGTAGACATTTTTCCAAAGAAGACATACAGTCACATGAAAAGATGCTCAACATCCCCAATTATTAGAGAAATACATATAAAAACAACAACAAGATATCACTTCATACCTGTCAGAATGGCTATCATCAAAAAATCTACAAATAAAAAATGTTGGCTAAAATTGTTATTAGAATATAGACAGAGTGACAAATTAAAATAATCGATACATAAGAAAGACATAATAATTTTTAAAATATATGCATCTAACAACAGAGTCCCAAAATACATTAAGCAACAGTGACAGAATTGAAGGGAGAAATAGTCAGTGAATTCAATACGAATACCTAGAGACTTCAATATCAAACTTTCAATAATGGATAGAAAACCTAGACAGAAGGAACTTACTGAACATCACTATAGACCAACTAGGCCTAACAGACACCCACCCAACAAAGGCAGAATAAACATTCTTCTCTAGTGTGCATGGGACATTCTCCAGGGTAGACCATATGTTAGGCCATAAAATTAGATTAAACAATTTTAAAGAATTGAAATGATAACCAAGTATGTTCTCCAACCATAATGAGATGAAACTAGAAATCAGTTACAAAAGGAAATGTGGGAAACTCACAAATAAGTGGAATTAAACAATACATTCTTAAATAAACAATGATAAAAAAATCACAAGAGAATTTAGAAAAATACTTTTTTTCTTTTCCATTATGGTTTATTACAGGATATTGAATATAATTCCCTGTGCTATACAGTAGAACCTTATTGTTTATTTTATAAATATAGTACTTTGTACCTGATAATCCCAAATTCCTAATTTATCCCTCTCCCACCCTCTTTCCCCTTTGGTAACCATAAATTTGTTTTCTATGTCTGTGAGTCTGTTTCTGTTTCATAAATAAGTTCATTTGTGTTGTATTTTATATTCCACATATAAGTGATATAATATTGGTCTTTCTCTTTCTGATTTACTCCACTTAGTATAATAATTTCTCTAGGTCCGTCCATGTTGCTGCAAATGGCATTATTTCATTCTTTTTTATGGCTGAGTAGTATTCCATTATTTATATATAAATATAAATTTATATAAGTGTGTATATATATATATATATATATATATATATATACACCACATCTTCTTTATTCATTCATCTGTTGATGGACATTTAGGTTGTTTCCATGTCTTGGCTACCATAAATAGTGCTGCTATAAACATTGGGGTGTATGTATCTTTTTCAATTATACTTTTCTTGGGATACATGCCCAAGAGTGGGATTGTGAGATCATATAGTAGTTCCATTTTTAGTTTTTTGAGCAACCTCCATACTGTTTTCCATAGTGGCTGCACCAATTTACATTCCCACCAACAGTGCTGTTGGATCCTGTTTGCTAGGATTTTGTTGAGGATTTTTGCATCTATGTTCATCAGTGATATTGGCCTGTAGTTTTCTTTCTTTGTGACATCTTTGTCTGGTTTTCGTATCAGAGTGATGGTGGCCTCATAGAATGAGTTGGGGAGTGTTCCTCCCTCTGCTATATTTTGGAAGAGTTTGAGAAGGATGGGTGTTAGCTCTTCTCTAAATGTTTGATAGAATTCGCCTGTGAAGCCATCTGGTCCAGGACTTTTGTTTGATGGAAGATTTTTAATCACAGTTTCAATTTCAGTGCTTGTGACTGGTCTGTTCATATTTTCTATTTCTTCCTGGTTCAGCCTCGGAAGGTTGTGCATTTCTAAGAATTTGTCCATTTCTTCCAGGTTGTCCATTTTATTGGCATACAGCTGCTTGTAGTAATCTCTCATGATCCTTTGTATTTCTGCAGTGTCAGTTGTTACTTCTTTTTCATTTCTAATTCTACTGATTTGAGTTTTCTCCCTCTTTTTCTTGATAAGTCTGGCTAACGGTTTATCAATTTTGTTTATCTTCTCAAAGAACCAGCTTTTAGTTTTATTGGTCTTTGCTATTGTTTCCTTCTTTCTTTTTCATTTATTTCTGATCTGATCTTTATGATTTCTTTCTTTCTGCTAACTTTGGGGGTTTTTTAATTCTTCTTTCTCTAATTGCTTTAGGTGTAATGTTAGGTTGTTTATTTGAGATGTTTCTTGTTTCTTGAGGTAGGATTTGTTGCTATAAACTTCCCTCTTAGAACTGCTTTTGCTGCATCCCATAGGTTTTGGGTCGTTGTGTTTTCACTGTCATTTGTTTCTAGGTATTTTTTTATTTCCTCTTTGATTTCTTCAGTGATCACTTGGTTATTCAGTAGTGTATTGTTTAGCCTCCATATGTTTGGATTTTTTACAGATTTTTGCCTACAATTGATATCTAGTCTCATAGCGTTGTGGTCAGAAAAGATACTTGATACACTTTCAAGTTTTCTTAAATTTACTGATGCTTGATGTGTGACCCAAGATATGATGTATCCTGGAGAATGTTCCATGAGCACTTGAGAAGGAAGTGTAATCTGCTGTTTTTGGATGGAATGTCTTATAAATATCAATTAAGTCCATCTTGTTTAATGTATCATTTAAAGCTTGTGTTTCCTTATTTATTTCCATTTTGGATGAACTGCCCATTGGTGAAAGTTAGGTTCCAAAATCCCCTACTATGATTGTGTTACTGTCGATTTCCCCATTTATGGCTGTTAGCATTTGCCTTATGTATTGAGGTGCTCCTATGTTGGGTGCATAAATATTTACAATTGTTATATCTTCTTCTTGGATTGATCCCTTGATCATTATGTAGTGTCCTTCTTTGTCTCTTGTAATAGTCTTTGTTTTAAAGTCTATTTTGTCTGATATGAGAATTGCTACTCCAGCTTTCTTTTGATTTCCATTTGCATGGAATATCTTTTTCTATCCCCTCACTTTCAGTCTGTATGTGTCCCTAGGTCTGAAGTGGGTCTCTTGTAGACAGCATATATATGGTTCTTGTTTTTCTATCCATTCAGCCAGTCTATGTCTTTTGGTTGGAGCATTTAATCCATTTAAATTTAAGGTAGTTAGCAATATGTATGTTCCTATTACCATTTTCTTAATTGTTTTGGGTTTGTTATTGTAGGTCTTTTCCTTCTTTTGTGTTTCCTGCCTAGAGAAGTTCCTTTAGTATTTGTTGTAAAGCTGGTTTGGTGGTGCTGAATTCTCTTAACTTTTGCTTGTCTGTAAAGGTTTTAAAATCTCCATTGAATTTGAATGAGATCCTTGCTTGGTAGACTAATCTTGGTTGTAGGTTTTCCCCTTTCATCACTTTAAATATGTCCTGCCACTCCCTTCTGGCTTGCAGATTTTCTGCTGAAAGATCAGCTGTTATCTTTATGGGGATTCCCTTGTATGTTATTTGTTGTTTTTCCCTTGCTGCTTTTAACATTTTTTCTGTGTATTTAATTTTTGATAGTTCAATTAATATGTGTCTTGGCATGTTTCTCCTTGGATTTATCCTGTATGGGACTCTCTGCATTTCCTGGACTTGATTGACTATTTCCTTTTCCATATGAGGGAAGTTTTCAACTATAATCTCTTCAAATATTTTCTCAGTCCCTTTGTTTGTCTCTTCTTCTTCTGGGACCCCTATAATTTGAATGTTGGTGCATTTAATGTTGTCCCAGAGGTCTCTGAGACTGTCCTCAATTCTTTTCATTCTTTTTTCTTTATTCTGATCTGTGGTAGTTATTTCCACTATTTTATCTTCCAGGTCACTTATCCGTTCTTCTGCCTCAGTTATTCTGCTATTGATTCCTTTAGAGAATTTTTAATTTCATTGATTGTGTTGATCATCACTGTTTGATTGCTCTTTAGTTCTTCTAAGTCCTTGTTAAAACTTTCTTGTATTTTCTCCATTCTATTCCCAAGATTTTGGATCATCTTTACTCTCATTGCTGTGAATTCTTTTTCAGGCAGACTGCCTATTTCCTCTTCATTTGTCTGGTCTGGTGGGTTTTTACCTTGCTCCTTCATCTGCTGTGTATTTCTCTGTCTTCTCATTCTGGTTAACTTACTGCGTTTGGGGTCTCCTTTTTGCAGGCTGCAGGTTCACAGTTCCTGTTATTTTTGGCGTCTGCCCCCAGTGCGTAAGGTTGGTTCAGTGGGTTGTGTAGGCTTCCTGGTGGAGGGAACTGGTACCTATGTTCTGGTGGATGAGGCTGGATATTGTCTTTCTGGTGGGCAGGACTCTGTCCGGTGGTGTGTTTGGGGGTGTCTGTGAACTTATTATGATTTTAGGCAGTCCTCTGCTAATGGGTGGGGTTGTGTTCCTGTCTTCCTAGTTGTTTGGCATGAGGTGTCCAGCACTGGAACATGCTGGTAGTTGAGTGGAGCTGGATCTTAGCTTTGATATGGAGATCTCTGTGAGAGCTCTCACCAATTGATATTACATGGGGCCAGGAGGTCTCTGGTGGACCAGTGTCCTGAACTTGGCTCTCCCACCTCAGAGGCTCAGGCTTGACACCCGGCCGGAGAACCAAGACCCTGTCAGCCACATGGCTCAGAAGAAAAGGGAGAAAAAAAAGAAAAGAAAAAAGAAAAAAAGTAAAAGAAAATAAATCATTAAGATAAAAAATTAAAAAGATATATTATTAAAATTTAAAACTAATAAAAAAAAAAGAGAGAGAAGAGAGCAACCAAGCGCTCTTGACTTAGGCAGGTCCAGACTTTTTCAAGGACTCCTTCCCAGCTAGCTGTGGCACACTAGCCCCCTTTAGGCTGTGTTCACGCAGTCAACCCCAGTCCTCTCCCTGGGGTCTGACCTCCAAAGCCCGAGCCTCAACTCCCAGCCCCCACCCGCCCCGGTGGGTGAGCAGACAAGCCTCTCAGACAAGGCAGACAAGGCTGGTGACTGATCAGTCAGCACCGGTCCTCTGTACGGGAATCTCTCTGCTTTGCCCTCTGCACCCCTGTTGCTGTGCTCTCCTCCGTGGCTCCAAAGCTTCCCCCTGCCGCTCACCCCCGGTCTCCACCAGTGAAGAGGCTTCCTAGTGTATGGAAACATTTCCTCCTTCACAGCTCCCTCCCAGAGGTGCAGGTCCCGTCCCTATTCTTTTGTCTCTGTTTTTTCTTTTTTCTTTTGCCTTACCCACGTATGTGGGGAGTTTCTTGCCTTTTGGGAAGTCTAAGGTCTTCTGCCAGCATTCAGTAGGTGTTCTGTAGGAGTTGTTGCACATGTAGATGTATTTTTGATGTATTTGTGGGGAGAAGGTGATCTCCATGTCTTACTCCTCTGCCATCTTGAAGTTCTCCCAAATTATTCTCTGTTGTACCTGCCTTTTATTTTCATTTTACCATAATCTATTTTTTTATACTATGCTTATTTTCTCTCTCACAGCAGAATGAAAAATATACAGAATGCAGGAATTCATCTGGTTCATCACTGTAACGTCATCAGAGGTAGTTTATTGTGAAGCTAATGGTGCTTATAAGCTTCAGGGCACTCACTTGCATGTGTCCTTCCCAAGGCTATGGGGGAGACCCTAATAATGCATCCACACAATAGTATTTTTTTATAAAATTTGCAAAACTAAGATTTTTAAACTACATTTGGTTAAGAACATTGTCTCTTCCCTGTCTGATCTCTCCTCTCTCAGACTTCTCCTTCTGCCAGGGTGTGATAGAGTGGCTGTATTTTTTGAAATGCTCCTAAGGAAAGTATGAGTTGAAAAGACATTTAGATTGGGTTTAGTGGTACATGTGTGAAAGAAACTTAACTGAGGTTTCCCAAAGTTGAAAGTAATTATAACATTTTTATGAAATTATTCAGAATGGTTTGTGAGGCCCAAATGAACTTTTCTAAACTGTCAATAATAATATTTTAAAAACTGATCAACCAGGCTAAAGGAGAAACAGAATTATGTCCTTTTTCTTCTACTGAGAATGATATTGTAAAATAATTGTTATATAAAGAGGCTAACAAATACATGCCGTCAAAAGTACAAGAAAAAATTTTATAAAGGTGATTATGCAATTATTAATAAAAATGTTATTTTTCTGGATTTTGTAATGTTTGTGGCATCTGTAAGCTTTTGGATTTATTTTAATATGATTTTTTATTTTAAATAACATATTCGTGTTTGTATTTTAACATAGCAGGCATATTTTTGCATCCTTTATCTTATAAAGACAACCCAAATAGATGAGCTTCATACTCCACAAAGCCTAGGTTTGCCCTTGTTTAGTATATAAAAACAATCAATAAATAGTGGCTGAATATTTTTAAGAATAAATTAATTGTTAATATTCTGTATCATGTATCAAGGACACTCTATTTCAGGATTTTATATATTATCTGAATTTATCTGGAAACCAATGACCACTGAAAGAACAGGTTTTTGTTCCTGTTTTTCTTTTCCTTTTTCCCAAACAAGAACTGCACGATATAACTTTGCTTTAAAAAATTACTTAAGATTTAGGTCAAAGATGAAGTAACCACATAAGAAGCTCTGAAAGGAAACGAAAATAGAGAAAATAACCAAATGTTTTCCACTCATGTGGGTGGCAGTGGTAGAATTAGAGTGTCCAGATTTTCCTTCTCAGACTATTATCCAACTACTCTTGCTTTTAAAAAAAAGTCATCTGATAGTCATGAAAATGACAAAAAAAAATTGTCATGGAGAGTGAAACCTGAGAAGCTTATTAAATAAGGAAAAGGAATAGAAAAAAATGAAGGCTTTGTATTAATTTAACAGTTCTGTCAATATTACTTATTCTCTTCCAATCTCAATGAAAAAACACCTCTAGTGATTCCCTAGGCTCTAAAACAGACTTGCTTCCCAAGAATGCTTACTCAGATCAAATAAATTGTACTCCCATTTCTTATCCCCAAACCTCTCCCTGAACTAGCTGCCGGTACTTATTTTGGTCAATATTATTGTGTTCCCTTATTGTTGACCTTAAGATCTTGTTATTTCTCATTATGAAAAGGAATATAAAGTGGTCATTATATAAGGGAGCAGAATCTTAGTCCAGAATACCCCCACTGTCCTGGTGGGATGAGGATGTCATGGGGAATAGGTCATAACAGGAGTTACTATCCAGACCAGATCTGATCAAAGGAATCCTAGGCTTTGCTATAGTACATTCATAAGTCAAGTTATAAGAATCAGGGTACAGAAATGGTTCAGGGAATCTGTACAAGGAAGACTCATGCATCATAGAAACTACAGTCCTCTAGGCCAGATTAATTTGCCTTAATTAATTCAGCTAGCCCATGACCAGGTAAGAGCCTTTATTTCACCAAAGGTCAATTCAAGAAGGATGAGAGAAGTAATCCAGGTACTCTGGTAACTGCCTTTTTTTCTTAATGTTTAATATTTCAGGGCATCTGATCCATGCCTGCACACCCCAACACATGAGAAGTAACTAGTAAATGCTGGTTAAACAAGGGATTGCCATTGACTTGTTTTGCTTATAAAAACCATAATCAGAGCTGCATTAACATATTTCTGAGAAACTGAGTGAAGTAACAAATCTGAAATACTCTGGTCCAATACCTACATCATGATAAACATGCACTGGATGTTTCAGAGTCTAAGAAAAAGTAATTTATTATTTCCAGCTTTATTGAGATATAACTGGTATACAAAAACTGCACATAATTAATGTATACAATTGGTGAGTTTGGACATATGTATACACTCATGTTACCATCACCACAATCCAGGTAATAAACATATCTATCACCTCCAAAAGTTTCCTTTGTCTCTTTGTTGTTTATTGCTTGTCTGTGTGTCTTTTTGGTATTAATACATAACATGAAATCTACCCTCTTAATAAAATTTTAAGTGTATAACACCTTATTGTTAACTATAGGCACAATGTTGTACAGCAGGTCTCTGGAACTTACTCACTCTGTATACCTGTAACTTTATATCCATTGAACAACTCCTCATATCCTTCTACTCTCATCCCTTGGTAATCACCATTCTATTGTCTACTTCTATACCTTTGACTATTTTAGATGCCTTATATAACAGCAATCATTCAGTAGCTGTCCTTCTGTGACTGACTTAATCTACTTAGCATAATGTCTTCCAGGTCCCCCTTTCCTCCATTCCTCTGTCCCTCCCTCCTTTCCTTCCTTCCTTCCTTCCTTCCTTCCTCACTCCCTTCGCTTTTTTTCTACAGAATCATCTGATACTGGCATCCTATGTATACCATTAACTTATTGTCAAAATCTGTACTGAAAAATAAGAGGAAACATAATAAGGAAGCTAACATATCTGGAATTCTAATTGGATGAAGAGAATAAAAACAGGAATTCTACCTAAGGAACTCTGAGGTAGAATTTTCATATCATGAATGAATAATTAAATCTAATGAATATTAGAGACAATAATGTGTCCTGATACCAATTCTCATTGACAGTTATAATTGGTTGAGAATTTAAAATTTGGTCAAAACTTGTTAAGAGCAATCTGAATTTAGTGTTTTAAAGAAAGTGACAAGGAAAACAAGACATATTTAAAAAATTCCTTTAAAATATATTTCATAAATATTATGAAAGCTCTAAGTGAATGAAGAAACTGTTTAATTCATTGTATAAGACATTATTTGGGGCATAATATTTAACCTCTAATTATTTAAAATGACTATGTGAAAAGAGAAGTTTGTGAAAAGAGAAGTTTATGAAAAAGTCATACATTGATGGACTTTTTAGAAATTCATTTAAGAAATGTATCTAGTTTGAACTATCATTTCTAATTTGACGTTATGGAAATGTAACGGACCCAAATGCTTCCTATACCCTGTAGGTAAAAAATGTATGTTGAAATATTTGTATTCCTCAGTAAATTAGCAAACCATAATTTAATGCAAATTTGAGAGACATAATCATTTCTAGAAATGAAAACAATCATCTCTAAACTGAGAGCTATGGGATTTTGGTGGATTATTCAAAAGCTTAGACATATCTGTGAGGGTTTATATGTGAAAACTAAATCTAAAAGGCTTGTGCTAGCTTTCTAAAATTTTGAATTGAGACTTTCTCACTAAAATTTTTAAAAGTTACAGGAATTTATGCCTAAAATAATTCTCTGGAATAGAGCTTGGAAACCAGATTTAGCTGCTAGGAAAAGGGAAAAAATGCTCTATGTTGCCAAATGAAATAGAAATGGTTATTAAAAAACAAAAAGCTGATGCTTGAAAATTTCCTTTCCTAATTAAACATCTGAATATGCCCCAAACCAAACCTCTAAATCCTGAATGGATTATAAAATGAAATTTTCATTTGTTATTTCATATTGAGCATTGTTCCTACAGATAAATATTCTGGCTAACTTTTAATTCCAAAGAAAACATTTTTACTTCAGCAAATCTTTAGTTGTACAAATTTTGCAGCTTCTCTTTGAGATACGTTCCTTATGTCCTGAGACACATGAATAAATTTCTTTTTAAAAATGTACATATTTTATCAATATGAATATTGGAGCTGATATATTTTCTCAATGTTAATATTTACCCAATAACACTTAATGATGCACATTGTAAAGATCAGGTGTAATCATATACTTTTTTATCTTAATGCTTCCTATACCACTACATTTCAATCTAATGATATGTATAAGTAGTAAAAAAATAAAAATTGCTTTTAATAAGAATGATTCGATATTTTGGAATGGAAAGACCATGTAAGTAGGGTTACTTTTGTTTAAACCTAGTCCAGTATTTATTTAACAGTGACATTAAAAGCTACCATTAGTTGTTTGCTAGATTTTTACAAACTTTTTTTTCATTTAATCTTCACAAAATAAAAAAATATGGCTACTATGAGGGAATGAGAGTCAAAAGTCAGTGGCAAGAAGATGTGGGACATGGAGATTGCTTTTTCTTTCGGAGACACTTGTTTAAAAGTTCATGGGACTTAGGATGTATAATCAGGCATAGTGGAAGTCACTGCCATCCTAGGGAAAAATGTGCCATAATTTTTGGAGCCTATCAGAGAACTGAGGTCACAAATCAACCAACTTATTCAGATTCCGAACTGTGGCAAGCCCCTCCAATAGGAGATGGGACATATAAACTACTTCATCTTAACAGAACATGAGAGGAAGAGGAGGCAACCACAAAAGTAAGAAGAAAAAAACTGAAATTTTTACCAGTCTCTTAAAGGCTGTGTCAGCCCAGGATAGCTTAAAATCTCTACGGCCCCAGATGCAAGGGGATTCCACAACCATTGCCAACCATTTCCTACAGGCCTCCACCAGTGCCTGGGGGGAAGACTGGGGACAAGAGCAAAGCAAAACTTTGGGAGTATCAGCTATGCAGGTGAGCAAGACCTGCCAAGATTAGAGGGGGAAGCAGGTGAACCAGAAGAAGCCTATCTGAGCCCTGGGCCCTGAGAGTTCCAAGTAGAGATCAGCAGCCACTAGTTCACAGGCTTGAAAGCCACTGGCACTGTGGACACTTCTCCAGTACAAATGGAAAGCCACTTGCTCTCGGAGGAAGAGTAAGAAACCTGTCCACTGTCAGACCTGATAATGTTTTAAGAGAAATGGCCTTATTACCCAAAGCAATCTACAGATTTAATGCAATCCCTATCAAATTACCCATGACATTTTTCACAGAACTAGAACAAATAATCCTAAAATGTATATGTAACCACAAGAGACCCAGAATCGCCAAAGCAAACTTAAGGAAAAAGAGCAAAGCTGGAGACATAACCCTCCCAGACTTGAGACAATACTACAAAGCTACAATAATCAAAACAGCATGGAATTGGCATAAAAGACATATAGATCAGTGGGACAAAATAGAGAGGCCAGAAATAAACTCACACACCTATGGTCAATTAATCTTCAACAAAGGAGGGAAGAATACACAATAGAGAAAAGACAGTCTCTTCGGCGAGTGGTGTTGGGAAATCTGGACACCTCATGTAAATCAATAAAATTAGAATTCTCTCACACCATATACAAAAATAAACTCAAAGTGGTTTAAAGACCTAAATATAAGCTACAATACCATAAAACTCCTAGAAGAGAACATAGGCAAAACATTCTCTGACATAAATTGTAGCAATATTTTCTTAGATCAGTCTACCAAGGCAAAAGAAATAAAAGCAAAAATAGACAAATGGGACCTAATCAAACTTACAAGCTTTTGCACAGCAGAGGAAACCATAAACAAAATGAGAAAACAACCTGTGGAATAGGAGAAAATATTTGTGAACGATGCAATCAACAACGGCTTAATTTCCAATATATACAAATGGCTCATACAACTCAGTAACAAAATAACAATCAACCCAATCAAAAAATGGCCAGAAGACCTAAATAGACATTTCTCCAATGAAGACATGCCTGATGGCCAACAGGCACATGAAAAGATTCTCAAGATCACTAATTATTAGAGAAATGCAAATCTAAACCACAATGAGGTATCATTTCACACCTGTCAGAATGGCTATCATCAAACAGACAACAAATAACAAATGCTAGAGAGGGTGTGGAGAAAAGGGAACCCTCCTACACTGTTGGTGGGAATGTAAACTGGTGCAACTACTATGGAAAACAGTATGGTGATTCCTTAAAAAACTAAAAATAGAGCTACCATATGATCCAGCAATCCTACTCCTGGGCATATATTTGAAAAAGACAAAAACTCTAATTCGAAAAGATACATGCATCCCAATGTTATAGCAGCACTCTTTACAATTGGCAAGATATGAAAGCAACCTGTGTCTGTCAACAGATGAATGGACAAAGAAGAAGTTATATATATATATATATATATATATATATATATATATATATATATATATATATATTACTCAGCCATAAAAAAGAATGAAACATTGTCATTTGCAACAACATGGATGGATCTAGAGAATATCATACTAAGTGAAGTAAGTCAGACAAAAACAAATACATGATACCACTTATATGTGGAATCTAAAAAATAAGACAAATGAATTTATTTACAAAACAGAAACAGACTCACAGACATAGAAAACAAACTTATGGTTACCAAAGGGGAAAGGGGGACATGGAATAAATTAGGAGTATGGGATTAACAGATACACACTACAATATATAAAATAAATAAGCATCAAGGATTTAATATATAGCACAGGGAACTATATTTGATATCTTATAATAACCTATAATGGAAAATAATCTGAAATGTATATATATATATATGCACAACTGAATCACTTTGCTATACACCTGAAGCTAACACAATATTGTAAATCAAGTATACTTCAATAAAAAAAAAGAAATGGGCTTGACCAGTGGGAGAAGGACCCCCAATCGCAGGCAAAAGTCCACTGCTTCCGGCGAAGAAACTGGTAGAAAACCTTGCCCCATCCACCAACCTGCCCTGACACTGGGTAAAGCCACCTGCAGGCGCAAGAAATACACATGTGCAAGGATCTTGAGCCGTATACCAAGTAACAAGTAACAGCTGGCTTCTGCTGGGGGAGGGGCAAGAGGGCAGAGACCCCTGTGTGGCACAGGTAGCAGAGCCTACTTAAAGATGAGGGTGCAGTGGGAACATTGAGAAACACGCTCCAGCACTGCAGCCCTCGCACTCAGAGCAAGGTGTCTTCAGTCCACCACCCGAGGAATTTGAGGCTTGTGGGTTACCCATGAGAACTAAATCAACAAAAAAGTCAGATCCAGCTCAGCTACGGACTGGATTGACATCAAGATTAAAATCTTCTCTTCGAAAAACACTCCTAAGAAAATGAAAAGATAAACTACCCACTGAGAGAAAATATTTACTAAACACATATCTGATAAAGAACTTGTTTCCAGAATACAGAAAAACAGACCACAGCAATAAAAAGACAAATAGCCCCTCCCCCCTGCAAAAAAAAAAAAATGGGCCATGGATTCAGACACTTCACTAAAACAAAATTCAAAACGGCTAATAAGCACATGAAAAGATATAGAATATCAAAAGGTAACTTGTTTTCACTTGTTTCCATTAAAATGGTTAAAATTAACAAGTGTTGGTAAAGGATGTGGAGCAGCTGGAACTATCATACATTGCTGGTGAAAATGCAAAATACTATAGTGGATTTTGGAAAAGTTTGGCATTCTCTTAAAATGTTAAATATATACCTAATATACAAGCAAGCCATTACATTTCTAGGTATTCAACCACGAACTATTAAAACACATATTCACACAGAGACATATATCCAAATATTCATAGCAACTTTTTCCTTAATAGCCAACACATGAAACAAACCAAATGTCTATAGACCAGTGAACGGTTAAACAGTATATAGTATATTCACACAATGGAATACTACTCAATAATTAAAAGAGAGAAAATACTAATACACACAGCAACATGAAAGACTCTTGAGAGTATTATGCTAAGTGAAACAAGTGAGACACAAAAAGATTACATACTATTTGACTCCAAAGATAACACATTCTAGGGAAGGTAAACTATAGTGACAGAAGGAAAGATCAGTGGTTCCCAGAAGTTGACATAGGGGAGGGAATCATCCACAGTAGGACACAGAGTAATTCTTTGAGATAATGGAAATATTCTATATCTTGATTGTAGTAGTGGTTTCCACAATTCTATGCATTTGTCAAAACATATTAGACTTAAAATGGGTAAATTTTATTGAATGTAAATTATACTTTAAAAATAAAAGGTAATATGAAGAATCCATTGAGAAAGAACATTTGATGAATATGAGAGTAAGAATAGATAACTGAAAACAAAAGGTTCTATACAACACAATATTATATGTGAAACAAAATGCAAAGGAGGGATTGGCCTTAGGAGGAAGAGCAGCCTTGTTCTTGTTACAATAAAAAGGAGGCTTTAGAATTTAAGAAATCTGACAAAGTTCTGTTGAGGCGTGAACTGGGAATTAAATCAAAACTCATGTTTCCGCATGATTAGCACACTACCCATAATTTGTTAGTTCTACATCTAAAGCAAAATTTTACATCAGCCTGGAATCAGAAGAGAGGAAATTGAATAATTCAGATGCTGTGACAGGCATCTAGCTCCATAATCACTAATAAAAACAATTACTGACATTTACTTCTCACACATGCCTGCCACTGTTCTATGTACTTTACATGTATTAGCTTAGTTAATCCTTTTAAGGCAGATGCCATTTGTATCTTTTACAAACAGGAAGCTGAGTCACAGGGAGATTAAGTCACTTGCCTAAATTCACATAGCTAGTAAATGGTGGTGCTGGGATTTAGAAATCAGGCAGTCTGGCTCCAGATGTCTTTCAAATTTGGCTTTGAAATCTTTTGTCTCAGATCAATACAATGTTTTTGAATGCTGCTGCATCAATATTAAGCCATGCTTCTGATTTCTTCATGAATTCACTTCCAAAGAAAAGAAGAAAACAAACAAACAAACAAACAAAAAACCCCAAAAAACCCTAAAAGAATGTGTTGCTAGCAAACCTGCCTTAAAGGAATTCTCCGAACAGAAAGGAAATGTTAATAGAAGACTTGGAACTTCAGAAAGGAATGTTACAAATCAGGGTAAATATAGTAGATTATCCTATTTCTCACGAGTTTCTTAAATAATACTTCATTGTTGAAGCAAAATGATAATATCACCTGATGTGGGTCTCAAGGTATGTAGAGAAACTGTTTCAGAAGGGTAAAAAGATGTAATGGAAGAATGTTTTCTACCCTTTACTCAAAGTGGCAGAACATCAGCATCAGTAAAGTGCATGCTATAACGTTTACAGCAACAACTACGAAAACTAACAAGGGGATATACTAAAAAAATGCATAAATAAATCAGTACAGAATCCTTAAAAACCATTCAAATAATCCATAAGAAGTTAAAAGAGAGAGAGAGAAACAGCAGAATGATAAACAGAGAAAACAGAAAACAAATAAAAGGGCAAACTTAAGCCTTAACATACCAACAATTTCTTAAATCCAAATCATCTATGCCGGTTTAAAAATAGACATTAGCAGAGTGGATTAAAAAACAACAAACAATCCAAAAGCATGCTGACTATAAGAAACTCACTTCAAACACAACATAGGTAGACTGAAAGTAAAAGGATGGAGAAAATGTACCAAGCAAACATTAATGAAAAAGAGAAAACGAGGAGTTGTCTGTATTGATTTCAGGTAGAGTAGACTTCAGAACAAAGAAAATTATTAGAGACAAAGAGGTGTATTGTATAATGATAAAAGGATCAATCTACTAGCAAGACAAAGATGTCTTTCACGAAAAATAGTTCAAACTCATCAGAATGGCTCAACTATTAATTAGATGCGAAAAATATCAATGCAGAAAGGAACATTAGTAAGTTTCAGTGTGAACATGACAGTGTGGCATTATAGTAAGTGTAACGTGACAGTGTGGCATTATAGTAAGTGTAACATGACAGTGTGGCATTATAGTAAGTGTAAATAAATTACCTCTCATTCTGATGTAAATCTTTCAAAGCCTCCACAGATTTATACTGATGAGTAACTTATGACAGAGGTTCTCAAACTTTACCATGCATCTGAATCACCTGAGGGCTTTTTACAAACACAGATATCTGGGTCCCACCCCCAGAGTTTCTGATTCAGTAGGTCTGGGATGGGTCTTGAGAATTTGCATCTTGAACAACTTCCCAATTGATGCTGATGCTGTTGGTCTGGGAACTGCACTGAAACCTACTGCCTTGCCACATCACCAGGAGATCATTTGACAATTAAATTTTTATTTTAATTCATCACTGGGTACTAGAAAGTTTCCTATATCTCAATTATGTCAACTAATTTTTTAATACAATGCTGCCTAACAATCCATTATTTCACTTATTCCAACAAGTATATTTTAAGCAACTACTGGCATATCCATATATCAATAAATTAATCCAAAGAGGCAAATACAAAAAGAATAACTTTTTTAAAAGTTCAATTATACTATAATCCTATATACTTGAAACAATAATATTACAACAAAACTGATAGTTAAAAGGACAACTAGAAAATAAATGTCCAAAATGGAAATGAGAAGATCAACATGTCCTTAGACAGTGGACAATAAGACAGCTGGCAAAATATAACCAAGCTTCAGATTAAATGAAGTTCTATTGTTCTGTATTTGTTTCAAAAAATGTCTGTAGGAGCTTCCCTGGTGGCGCAGTGGTTAAGAATCCACCTGCTAATGCAGGGGACACGGGTTCGAGCCCTGGTCCAGGAAGATCCCACATGCCGCGGGGCAACTAAGCCCGTGCGCCACAACTACTGAGCCTGTGCTCTAGAGCCCACGAGCCACAACTACTGAAGCCCGCGTGCCTAGAGCCCGTGCTTGGCAACAAGAGAAGCCACCACGAGAAGTCCGCACACTGCAATGAGCAGTAGTCCCCGCTCGCCACGACTAGAGAAAGCTTGCGCACAGCAACAAAGACCCAACGCAGCCAAAAATGAAAATTTAAAAAAAAAAAAAAAAGTGTCTGTAACTGAACTATCACAGATGGTATATCCAGCTTTTTTGTTAATAGCTTAACTACATGAGTCACTAAATTATAAGTCATTGTTATCATCACATGTTTCTCAATCTACCTCTAGAACTCCTTGAAAATCATTTAAAATGGGTTTCAGGGTGAAGCACAATGAATGAGATTAGTATATGCAAGTCTGGTATGTCAGAGCACTGAAAATATGCACATGACTCTTATGTTAAAGCATGATTCAGTCATAGAGCCATGGTAATGAGCCTCGAGTTCTGAGAAACACTACATGCTGAAATAAAAGACTGAGAAAATAAATAGAACTATAAATGGCAACTGGCTATAAAAAACAGCAACTATAACAGAGTTATACAGAAACAAAAGCATGGCTTTTTTGTGCCTGTATACATATTATAAAAATCATCTCAATGATTGAAATTGTCAGGCAATTTCACATATGTACAAGAACTTGTCAAAGACAAATTTTGAAAAGAAAGTACTTTATATAGAACAATAACTGAAAATAATGATGTTATTTTTAACAGCAGTCATTTTACCCCACCTTTCCCTGGTTTGAATTACTACGTTATTTTCAGCACATTCCTCCCAACATTCCTTATTTCTACTCAAATATTTTTTTATTCTCACATGCAATTTTCTTGTATCTTAATGTTTTAATTTTTCATGCAGCAAACCTACATAACTTTTTTTTTTAGTATAGTGATAATTTCGTGGCCTACAGACTTTGAATGTAGGACTTTGAATTTTAACTTTTCATTATCAATGACCCCTGACTGATCTTATATAAACAACTTGAGTTAAAAATATCTGTTTACATATATGTAGACATGAAGTAAAAGGAAACTCTAAAGGCATGCTCAGATCCAATTTTGGACAATGGCCTGTATGCTTGAAAATATATATTTCTTGAAAGTAAATCTATTCCTATTTCTTTCTATATAGAACTACAGCTATAACATTCCAGGATTATAACACAGTCTTTATACCACCTATGATTTGCCTCTATAATTAATTAATATCATAATACTATACAAGTTTTCTGAAACAGGGAGGATCTCTAGTGCAATCTCTCTCACGTTTAATATTGTGGATATATTCCTATTCTCTTTTCAAGAATTCAGATCTCTGGAATACAGCAACATCTGAAAACAGTATAGCAAAATTACAACGAATACTTCCCAGTGCTTTTCCTCCCATATTTTATTGAGTAACCACCGCCATGTGGTTCACTGGTACTTGTTCTCAAGAAACCTGTATTTCAGGCACCTTTAAGCCAGCAAATATTTAAATGGTCTTGGGGATACTCTTCATTCATTCAAAAAAAGAATTATCAAGTGCATCAGTGCTAGACATTGGGAATACTATAATTAAAGATAAATTCTGTCCTCAAGTTGCTTACTGACTGGTAAGCAAAATAATTATAGTTTGTAAATACCAGATAAGCTAATTATAGGTTCTCTAAGTATCTCAAAGGTTAATCATGGAAGGCTTCCTAACTGGACATGAAAAGATAAACCATGCATCTTAGATTGAGCTGCCTGGAAACAGACTTTGAGATGGAGAGTTTCATGAGAAGATATATCAGTGAGTACTGCCAAAAAGAAAATCTGGAAAGGAGCACCAGTGCATCCATTCACTACTAGAGTGTGTGTGTGTGTGTGTGCATATGTATGTGTGTGTGTTCAAAGACATAAAAGAGAACAAACTAAGAGCATGACAAGCAAATAGAATAGAAAGCCCAGGGGAGAGAGAAAGAGAGGGAGAGACACAGAGAAAAAATAAACGTTTGTTCAAGGATCTGCAAGTACCTCAGTATGGTGGGAACACAGAATATGGTAAGAAACTAGTTATGAATTTCGGGGTAAGAATGGCCAGGTCTTGAAGAGCCATATATGCCATGGAAAGAAATTTAGAATTTATCCTCAAGAAACAGGTAGGAAAATGGGAGGTTTTAAGCAGGTGTTGATGACATGCTCAATTTGTGTATGGTGTCGACAACACAATACATAAGGGGAAAGACTAAAGGCAGAATGAGGAAATGATTATAATAGCTTACCGAAGAAAATATGATGTCCTAAACTAAAGGCATTCATAGAGAGAATGGAAACAGTGGAATTACTTGAAAGGTAGGAAGGAAAAGTGATAGGCTTTGGTGACGGACTGGATGTGGGGACTGAAGGAGAAGGAAGGCCAAGGTGATTTCTTAGTTTCTGACTTTGATAATTGGATTAATGATGTTGCCATTGACAGAGATGAGCACCCAGAAGGAAAAAGTTAGGGAAGATGTTCAATAAAGAGTTGGATATGTGAATCTTTTACTATGGAGAATGATTTGGGTAAGTAATTTATAGAAAAAAACAGAAGCAATTAGAACATATGAAAATAATTTAGGAATAATATAGAAAACAAAAAAAGATGGAATTATCATTTAAGGTTGCACTAAATTATAAAAACTGTGAAGGAGATTATGAAGAAATTATTCATTTCTTAATTTGTAAAAAGGATTTGCAGAACTGACACCTTACCTTTCTCTCCTATGTTCAATATGAGATGTAAGTAAAATTTCTGATAAGAGGATTCTTTGAAAAAATTACGATACAAACATAATCATGTTATCTAAGTGACTAATTTAAATACCTACTGCTCTCATCATTCCTTTTTTGTCTCTTCCATATTTTTTTCTTTTTCTGCCAGAAACTTAATCTCAGGTGTATCTCAAGATTAATTCCTGGTTCACTATTCTTTTTTTGTTTGTTTGTTTTGTTTTTATTGGGGTATAGTTGTTTTACAATGTTCTGTTAGTTTCTACTGTACAGTCTTATGTGCTATACAGCAAGTTCTCATTAATTATCTATCTTATACATATTAGTGTATATATGTCATTCCCAATCTCCCAATTCATCCCTCCACCCCTTTTCCCCCCTTGGTGACCATATGTTTGTTCTGTATATCTGTGTTTCTATTTCTGCCTTGCAAACCAGTTCATCAGTACTCTTTTTCTAGATTCCACAGATATGAGTTAATATATGATATTTGTTTTTCTCTTTCTGACTTACTTCACTCTGTATGACAGTCTCTAGGTTCATCCATGTCTCTACAAATGACCTAATTTCGTTCCTTTTGATGGCTGAGTAATATTCATGTACCACTTCTTCTTTATCCATTCATCTGTTGATGGGCATTTACACTGCTTCCATGACCTGACTATTGTAAATAGTGCTGCAATGAACACTGGGGTGCATGTGTCTTTTTGAATTATGGTTTTCTCTGAGTATATGCCCAGTAGTGGGATTGCTGGGTCATATGGTAATTCTATTTTTAGTTTTGGGAGGAACCTCCATACTGTTCTCCATTCCCACCAACAGTGCAGGAGGGTTCCCTTTTCTCCACATCCTCTCAAGCATTTATTGTTTGTAGAATTTTTGATGATGCCCATTCTAAAGGGGGTAAGGTGATACCTCATTGTAGTTTTGATTTGCATTTCTCTAATAGTTAGTGATGTTGAGCATCTTTTCACGTGCCTCTTGCCCATCTGTAGGTCTTCTATGGAGAAATGTCTATTTAGGTCTCCTGCCCATTTTTTTGATTGGATTGTTTGTTTTTTTGATATTGAGCTGCATGAGCTGTTTATATATTTTGGAGATTAGTCCTTTGTCAGTTGATTCATTTGCAAATATTTTCTCCCATTCTGAGGGTCGCCTTTTCATCTTGTTTATGGTTTCCTTTGCTGTGCAAAAGCTTTATGTTTCGTTAGGTCCCATTTGCTTATTTTTGTTTTTATTTCCATTACTTTAGGAGGTGGGTCAAAAAGGATCTTGCTGTGATTTATGTCAAAGAGTATTCTGCCTATGTGTTCTCCTAAGAGTTTTATAGTGTCTGGCCTTACATTTAGGTCTTTAATCCATTTTGAGTTTATTTCTGTGTATGGTGTTAGGAAGTGTTCTAATTTCATTCTTTTACATGTAGCTGTCCAGTTTTCCCAGCACCACTTATTGAAGAGGCTGTCTTTTTTCCATTGTATATCCTTGGCGCCTTTGTCATAGATTAGTTGACCATAGGTGCATGGGTTTATCTTTGGGCTTTCTATCCTGTTCCATTGCTCTATATTTCTGTTTTTGTGCCAGTACCACATTGTCTTGATTACTGTAGCTTTGTAGTATAGTTTGAAGTCAGGGAGCCTGATTCCTCCAGCTCCATTTTTTTCCTCAAGATTGCTTTGGCTATTCAGGGTGTTTTGTGTCTCCATACAAATTTTAAGATTTTTTGTTCTAGTTCTGTGAAAAATGCCATTGGTAGTTTGATAGGGATTGCACTGAATCTGTAGATTGCTTTGGGTAGTATAGTCGTTTTCACAATATTGATTCTTCCAATCCAAGAACATGGTACATCTCTCCATCTGCTTGTGTCATCTTTGATTTCTTTCATCAGTATCTTACAGTTTTCTGAGTACAGGTCTTTTACCTCCTTAGGTAGGTTTATTCATAGGTATTTTATTCTCTTTGTTGCAATGCTGAATGGGATTGTTTCCTTAATTTCTCTTTCTGATCTTTCGTTGTTAGTGTATAGGAATGTAAGAGATTTCTGTGCATTGATTTTGTATCCTGCAACTTTACCAAATTAATTCATTAGCTCTAGTAGTTTTGTGGTGGCGTCTTTAGGATTTTCTATGCATAGTATCATGTCATCTGCAAACAGTGACAGTTTTACTTCTTTTCCAATTTGTATTCCTTTTATTTCTTTTTCTTCTCAGATTGCCATGGCTACGACTTTCAAAACTATGTTGAATAATAGCGGCGAGAGTAGACATCCTTGTCTTCTTCCTGATCTTAGAGGAAATGCTTTCAGTTTTTCATCATTGAGAATGATGTTTGCTGTGGGTTTGTGGTATATGGCCTTTATTATATTGAGGTAGGTTCCCTCTATGCCCACTTTCTGGAGAGCTTTTATCATAAATGGGTGTTGAATTTTGTCAAAAGCTTTTCCTGCATCTATTGAGATGATCATATGGTTTTTATTCTTCAATTTGTTAATATGGTGTATCACATTGTTTGATTTGCATATATTGAAGAATCCTTGCATCCCTGGGATAAATCCCACTTGATCATGTGGTTCACTATTCTTTTTTCCTCAGTCCCATTTCTTGGTTTATTTCATCTACTCTCAAAAATTTAACTGCCATTTGTACACTTAGAAGTTTGAAATGTTTCCAGCTGTGACATAGTTTCTGAGGCTCAGAGTCACATCTTGAGCTAACTAAAGAATATAGTCAATGGTATGTCCCCCCAAATCCTAATTTAATTTGTCATTTTCCCCCAAACTTTTATTTCTATAGTCTCAGTAAAGTTAGGAGCACCATAGTCTATGCAATTATCCAAGCCAGAAACCAGAGAACATACAGACTCCTCCCTTTTCCTCACACTATAGTCAGCCAATCACCAAACTCTTATAGTAATTGTACCTCTTTTTTTTTAATTGATAAACTTTATTTTTAGAGCAGTTTCAGGTTCACAGAAAAATTGAGTGGAAAGTACACGGATTTCCCATTATTTGATTACCCCCAGTCCACGCACACCATCACCCCCATTATTCAGATCCTGCACCACAGTAGAACATTTGTTAAAATTCATGAAACTCCCTTGACACATCCTTATAACCCAGTCTATAGTTTACACTAAGGTTCACCTTTGGTGTTGTAAATTCTATGGGTTTTGACAAATAATGTCATATGTCCACCACTGTAGTGTTTTACAGAATAGTTTCACTGCCCTAAAAATCTCCTGAGCTATACCTATTCATCCCTCCCTCCCCAGTAACTTCTGGAAACCACTGATCTTTTTACTCTCTCCATAGTTTTTTCCAGAATGTCATATAATTGGAATCATACAGTATGTAACCAATTCAAATTGGCTTCTTTCACTTAGCAATATAGAGTTAACATTCCTCCATGTCTTTTCACGGCTTGACAGCTCATTTCTTTTTAGAGCTGAATAATATTTCATTGTCTGGATGTACCATAGTTTATTTATCCATTCATCTACTGAAGGACATATTGACTGCTTCCAAGTTTTGGCAATTATGAATAAAGTTGTTATAAAAATCTGTGTGGGAACTCTCCTACATTGTTGGTGGGAAGGTAAATTGGTACAGCCATTATGGAGAACAGTATGGAGATTCCTTAAAAAACTAAAAATAGAACTACCATATGACCCAGCAATCCCACTCCTGGGCATATACCTGGAGAAAACCAAAATTCAAAAAGATACATGTACCCCAATGTTCATTGCAGCACTATTTACAATAGCTAGGACATAGAAGCAATTTAAATGTCCATCAACAGAGGAAAGGATAAAGAAGATGTGCTAGATAAATACAGTGGAATATTACTCAGCCTTAAAAAAAGAACAAAATAATGCCATTTGCAGCAACATGGATGGACCTAGAGATTGTCATGCTGAGTGAAGTAAGTCAGACACAGAAAGACAAATATCATACAATATCACTTATATGTGGAATCTTAAAAAAAAAAAAAGGGGTACAAATGAACTTATTTACAAAGCAGAAGTAGAGTCACGGATATAGAAAACAAACTTATGGTTACCAGGGAATAAGGGAGGGGAGGAGGGATAAATTGGGAGATTGGGACTGACATATACACATTACACTATATGAAATAGATAACTAGTAAGAACCTGCTGTATAGCACAGGGAACTCTACTCAATACTCTGTAATGGCCTATATGGGAAAAGAATCTAAAAAAAAAGTGGATATATGTATATGTATAACTGATTCACTTTGCTGTACACCTGAAACTAACACAACAATGTAAATCAGCTATACTCCAATAAAAATTTTTTAAACATCTGTATGATCTTGTGTGGACATAAGTTCTCATCTCCTTTGGGTAAATACCAGAGAGCACAATTTCTGGATTGTTTGTAAGATTATGTTAGTGTTGTAAGAAACAACCAAACTGTCTTCCAAACTGTCTGTACCATTTTGTATTCCCACCCGCAGTGAATGAGAGTTCCTGTTGCTCCACATCCTTGCCAGCATTTGGTATTGTAAGTGTTCTGGGTTTGGGTCATTATCATAGCTGTGCAGTGGCATTTCATTGTTGTTTTAATTTGCAATTCCCTGATGAAAAATTATGTTAAATATCTTTTCATATGCTTAGTTGTATATCTTCTTTGAAGAGGTGTCTGTTCAGATCTTTGGCTCATTTTTTAATAGTTTATTCATTTCCTTATTCTTGGATTTTAAGTGTCCTTTGTATATTTTGGATAACAGGACTTTATTAGATGTGTGTTTTACAAATATTTTCTTCCAATCTGTGGCTTGTCTTCTCATTCTCTTGACATTGTCTTTCACCGAGCAGAAGTTTTTAATTTTAATGAAGTCCAGCTTATCAATTCTTTCTCTCATGGGTTGTGCCTTTGGTGTTGTATCTCAAAAGTTATCACTATACGCAATGTCACCTAGATTTTCTCCTATGTTATCTTCTAGAAGTTTAACAGTTTTCCATTTTACATTTAGGTCTATGATACATTTTGAGTTAATTCTTGTGAAGGGTGTAAGCTCTGTGTCTAGATTCATTTGCATCTTTTCATATCTTATATAGATTCATTTGTATCTTTTCATATCTTATCGCCATCAGTCATCATCCTGATTACTATTTTCTTAGTCATTGCCTTATCAACCTTTTCTTGATTATTGCATGATCCACTTAATTTTGTCCTCTTTAAACTCATCTTCCACCCTGAAACCAGGGTAATCTATCTAACAAGCAAATCATACACTTTGACCTCTGGCTCTCATTCCTAAGAGGATTTGCTGGCAAGGATTTTAGAAGGATCTTTAGCAAAGTCTCTTCCTACCTCTTCCTACCTCTCTCATTTCAGCTTTCATAACTCCCTGCCTCTACAGTTTCATTATTAAACAATAACCCTTTGCATGAATTTGTAATTCACATCTCTTTGCATTCATCAATTTTATTCTTTTTGTTTGTGGTCTCCAGACTTTTTCTTTGGCTACAATGAGAATCCTTCAAAGCTCAATCCAAGCATCCTTTCCCTAAGAGAGCGTTCCCTAGGCTCATAGCTTATTTTATTTTAAATTCTAAATCCATTCGCTTAGCTTCTATAATGCTCTATACAGTCCTGAATATTAACACTTCATAGACTTTATTGCCACATGTATGTTTTTATGTCTGTCTCTCCTGATAAACTGTCAGCTACTCAAAGATAGGGGCAATGTCTAAATCATGTTTGTAGTTTTCATGCAGTTCCTGGGACAGGATAAATCTTTCAAGCATACATGTTGGACACTTGCTGCACTTATTGTGATCATTTCACAATATATTCAGGTGTCAACTCATTGTTGTACACCCGAAATTAATGTAATGTTGTAAGTAAATTATACTCAATAAAAAATTAAATTAAATTTTAAAAAAACCATACATGTTGAACTGAGTTGAATAAAGTGAATAACATCAATGCAGTACTACTTCTGCCATCCCACCTGCGCCATTACAAACTGTCTCTCAATCTAACTTTTCACCTTTGGTTCTTGAAACAGATGATTGAGAACAGGAGGAAAGATTAAAGAAGGGTAAGAATTAAATTTAAATTTAATAATACCTTCTGCTCTGGGCTTTATTTTCCTCTCAAAGTCCATTGTTACACGCTTGCTTTCTTAAGCAGCAAGATTAACTGAAATTAATGATGCCAGGATGGCTGTTCTCTCAACATCAGAAAGGGACTGAAATGTGGCAGTTGTGCCAAGGACTTGGAGTCAGAAGGCCTGTGTACTACTTCCGGCTTTGACCGAAGGCCTGTGTACTACTTCTGGCTTTGACTGAAGGCCTGTGTACTACTTCTGGCTTTGACTGAAGGCCTGTGTACTACTTCTGGCTTTGACGGCAACTTGCTGAATGTCCTTGAGCAGTTTCCTTAACCTCTCCATTTGCCTGCATTTCCTGTACTATAAAAGGTGCCTATGAGTACTTCACGCAAGACTCATGGGGATCCTCATTTGAAAGGCAGTACAGAAGTGTCCTTATTCACATCTCTTTGAGAGTAAGGGACTTGGATAACAGCGAAAAGTAAGGAACCCTCCCAAGAGATTAAAATCAAGAAGCAGAGAAAACTTGAAATCAAGTTAGGTGATGAATTAAAAAGCCTATTCTGTGTTTTAATATGGCTAATGAGTTTCCCGCCCCAAACCAATGTAGATCAGTTCAAAACAAGAAGCCTTTATTTTCCAGTGATTTAAGGTCGGTCAACCTGTGTGGCCATCCTACAAGCTAACAAAATATGTTTTTGTACAGCGGCATGTATCCTACCTTTATGTTTACACAGTCATGTACAGTAAATTTACTTAAAAGTGATTTTCCCCCCAAATGAGAAGTTAAAATTTACTCCTCTTTAATTATATACTTTTAACTACACAGACAGTTGAATACATAAAATCTACTTTGACAAGATATAGAGAAAGAGCAAGACCAAAATGATAAGGATTTCAAATATGAAAATTTAGGAAGTTTTCTTAAAAGTTATTTTTATGACATAAGTTGTAAAATCTAGGGAAGTATTCCATATAACTTCTTATATAAATGTTACAAACCACATATTTGTGCGCCTTTGAAGGGTTTTTTGTTGTTGTTGCTACCAAAGAAGAAAATAGAGTTCTCAGGACAAACCATAATTTGTTAGGAAAAATATAAAGGTTGTGACAGAAAGCCTAAATTGTGCATTTTCTACACTCTAATTCAGGTACAAGTTCAGGATACCTTTTAACTTTATAGCAAAGTGATATAAGTATTAAATATTTGCATATTGCTTATAAATATCTTGCCAGATTAAAGGAAGCTAGTCATCTCAGGCAGTCTTTTTTTTAAATATTGTCACATGAATAAAGCGTGGGTTTTTTAAGACAGAAAACACTGTCTTAACTTGAGTTAGAAATTTGAATCTATCTCCTCTAGTCCACCTGCACATTCAGGCTCTCTCTTTAGCCTTGTGTCTTTCCCTACACCGCTGCCAGAGTTAGCTTTGGAAAATCGTAAATGATAAAATCCACTTGGTGATGAAATAACTTTGATGGTTATTCATGGTTTGAAAAAAAACCCTATACATTTAGTCTAATAACTGAATCTTTTATAACTTGCTCCTAATCTGACACCCTTGTTTTATCTTTCAAGGAAGTCCCTCTCTCTACCAGTGAACACTTTTACTACTGTGATCTTATTTCAAGATCCAAATCAAAGCCCATATTTCCATACTCCTCAACCCTTCCTCTCTCCCACAGCATGTTGTTTAATTCCTATTACAGTACTTATCATACCCCATCTTATGAGAAATAATCATAAAGTATTATGAGTTTAATGCTCACAGTACACAATACTCACAATGCATAGAAAGCAATAACTCAATCTACTTGGAGAAGATGATGTCTGAAGAATCCAGTATTTTTAAATTGCTGACATAACCCTTCATGCTGGGGTGTACTACTTAATTCACTCACCCATTCAGTCACTCCTTACTGAGCAATGATTGGATAGTTAAGACTTTTAAAATTACCAGTGGTCAAAACTCATGAGTTAGCTCAGCAAACTTCTTCATAAGATTATATGTTTATCTTATATAATCAAATATAGCTAGAGATAATGAAATTAAATTGTCTAACATTAGCAAAATTTTAAAAAATTCTGATGATAGTGTGGTTAAACAGATATTCTCACGCATTATTTTGAGAGCATAAATTGATATATCAGTAATATCTTTGGAATTATATTTTGTTGCATGTATTACGAGCCTTAAAATATGGATTTATTTTGATTTGATAATTCTACACCAACTAATTTATAGTTAGGTAATCATCTGAAACAATTTAAAAGTTTATGTCACAAAATACGCTGATGTACAGACATATACTCTAAAACTTTGGAAATAAATTAAATGCCCCATAATAGGAAAAAAATAATCATGATATGGCCTTAAATTAGAATATATGTAGCAAATTATTTCCTCTTTCATTTTAGCAATGAAGAAACTGAGACTTATTCTACTCAATAGATACTTACTGAGCATTCCTATCTGGCAGAATGTTCATGGTATTCTGTTACAGCATTTAAACAGAAAGATGAAAATCTCTGTCCTCAAGTAAATCACCTTATCATGGGGAAAGGCTGACAGTAAACAAAATAAAATATCTACACTGCACCATGCTTTTTATTAGGCAATTTCATACTCTATTTTACTTACACTCAGAACAACATTGGGAAGTAGAAACTGAGGCTTAGAGAGGATAAGTAATTTGTCCCAAATCCACAGCCAAGAAGTAGCAGGGCTAGCATTCAAACCTCCAGTTTTCTAATTCTAAAGCCAGCAATTTTTTACCAGTCAGATTTGTGAAATTTAGGACATTTTTCAGTTCTTTCCTTTGTAAAACTCACCTTGGGGTATGAATCCAATCCAAAGTTGCTACAGGATTGATTGTCTTAATTAATGATTCTTGGAGAATTGGAGGGGGTTGTTCATTTTATTTTTTAAATTATGTTTATAAAGGTGTAAAATTGACCTTAAGGCCTCAGTCTAGGGATAGATATGCCAACCATTGGAAAGGTTGCTTTGGAATTAAATAAAACAGTTCTCTAATACAGCTGTAGAGCTGCAACTTAATGAGAACATTTATATAAGCTTCTGGAGTGAACTCAGTGCTCACTGAAAATCTACTGTATTCAGTTTTTGCTTTTAATACACACTAATAACTCAGAGTCCCCCTAGGAGAGCTTGAGAATTTGGTGTAAAATAAATAATATGGAATTAGTTTCTCTGGATTCATTCCTGATTGTCACAGCTAACAAACTATTGATCCTAAGAATTATTTATCAAAGGTAAAGTTGGCAGAAAAAAGTAAAAATATGCCATCATTCAAAATTTAATGATGTAAACAGCTAGATTTACTCCAGTCTACTAGGCTAACTTGGCAGTCTATTGCCTGCGCCAATCATAATAAGCAAAACTGACCTCATGCCAAGATGTTGGAGTATAAAGCTGAGGCTATTACAAGGTTTCCATTCTATAATTTTGTATTAGGTTGCTCTACTCTTTTCCCCATGTAAACAAATGAATTTTTTCTCATATGAGGTATATTAAATTCAGAGACTGAATTGGATAAGCACTCAGCTTAGATTGTACAACTGTTTATATTCTGAGTATAGACAAGTTAAAGCCTTGAGTGCTCTTTTGAAAGGTTGTGATTAAGTTTTTCATCGAAAAAATGTGTCACTGACAACAATATAGCCTAAGATTTTGGCATTACCTTTTCAAAAGTCCACGAGAGAAATCCTCATTCCAAATTCACTAACTTAGTTATAGACACATATAAAGAAAAGAATTCACCCCTCATAACTGGCCTTTATTAACTTTCAAATTTTGATAGAAATCATTCCATAAGAAAAACATTGTAACTCAGAAATATCAAGAGAGGATATTAGCTTCTTCAAATTCTGTTTCTCCTAGTAATTTTGTCTCAGGAGGCTAACTACTGATCTAGGAACTGATCCTCAGCTTTACAGATGTCATCTCTTCTCCCAAATTTTATGTATATATGTATGTATATATATAATTTCATATATATACATACATATATATACACACACGTCATTTTAACAGTCAACTAATGAAATGACAGAATTTTAATATCCTTAATTATAATGCCATACTAGGGATCAGAATATTTATTTCTATAATGAAATATAGCCCTTCCTGGAATAAATTAAATGCCTAAGAAACAAAATGAGTACACTTAAGGCTGCTTGTCAAATACAGAATTTGAACAAATGAGATTGAAAGCACTTGAGGAGTGTTTTATCCCTTTAGGGTAAAAGCTATAGAATGACATTTGATCCACAGTAGAGTAGTACAACAATTTGATTTTAAGAATTCTTGTGTCTTCCAGGTAGGGCCTCATGTCAACATATGGTGGTGAGTAAATGCTGACAATTTTTAACATGCAGTATTTTAATTATGAATCAATAGTTTTGAAATGGATAAAATACTGCTGTCTCTAATTTTATTTTATCCACATATTTCCTTTCCAAAAACGAGTTGGCAAGGGTTGAAATTTTTTCATCATCTATTCCAGAAAGAAACAGATTATATGTGGTTAGTGACCTCAACTCAAATTTCAAAATTTGGTGCAAAGGCAAATGTTTAATTATTAGTATCGGAATAGCTCCTAAACGCAACCAAGAAAAGTTGTATATTTCTTAATTTCACTCATGTGACCAGAAAATATTTACAATTTGATTCATTTCAATTCAGTTCAACAAATATTTATTGAACAACCACTACATGCCAACCATTGTGCTAGGAGTGTGAAAGCACAAAGATGAATCTATTATCCCAGCCATTAAAAAATGACTAGCAGTGGGAACAAATTTAAGGTTAAAAACAGCTTAGATTTCTCTATGATGTCTTATTATCATAAGAAAAATAGGTCTCCTAGAATATTTTTTTTGTTTTAAAATGTACGAGAGGAAAAAATTTTTAAATAAATCTTCCAAATGGAATGATTAATCATGCATTTTATAAAATGTTTATTTTGTCCAAATAAACCAAAAGTAGAGAATAAAAATGAAAAACAGAGTGGAAAAAACAGTCATGGTATTAAGTTATTATTGTCACTCAAACTGGAATATAAAGTTTCAAAAACTTATTCTGGGTTAAAAATCACATATAAATATTAAACAAATATTATGTCTGTAATTTAAATGGCACTTTTTTCTAAATATTCTATAAATAAATTAAATAAGTTCTATACATTAAAAGCAAATTGAATAGAAATTTGTTTTCAGCATGAATATTTGAGGGGTTATATGGAGCATTAAAAAACTGGTGAAAAGTTACGGGTCACATATGCATCAAGTTCTACATACCATTTTCCTGGGTCTCCTCAGGTCTTTCCATAAACTTCTAAGGATTACAAACCCTGCTTCAGACACTAACTATAACATTCACCTTGCCATTGATTATGATACCTGATACCTGCTGCCACACTTTTTCAATATTCTTATTTCAATATTGATGTTTTTATCTATTTCATTATTGGGGCACTCTGCTGTCTCTTAACGGTCCTGCCTAATGTCACTCACTTGCCTTAAGAAAGACTTGTTGTCTCACTCCAATCATCTTAATATCATGTTCTACCTGATGCTTACATCACTCCTCTGCCCCTCACAGTCAGTTTCTAGGACAAGGCAGCTTGATATTTCTCACTGTGGTTAATATTTCCATCCCCATAGCCTTTCAGGACACTGTAATGATCACACATGTGTATCTGATTGATAACATTGGTAACAATGACAAATTGCACGTGGGACAAACTGGAGGCAAGAAGACTATATAGAACTCTATTTCCATTATCAATTTGAAAGATAGGGCTGGAACTAGGACAATTTTGGACTCAAAGTTGTTGACTCTTCTACCATCATAATCCTGCTGCTCACAAGGCTACATCTGATTTCCAACTGTTTTGCTTATCTTTTGAGGTACCAGATGGTCCTAATATGGTACAATTGCAAAGCCTGAATTCTATCATTTCATTAACATTTTCCATGTCCCTGGAATTTTTGGCTTTACCTTTTTTCTAGTCCAATTTATATTGTCTTGAAAAGTATTGATTGCCGATTGCCTATAATGGCTGGGATGAAATAAACGATATTAAATTAGCTTATACTGGAGTTTTACATAAAGAGAACTTCTGAACATCCTTCTATTTATTCTAAATAGAAATTTTCCAGTATTAAGAGATAACACATATGTCGTAGACTATGGTAGCTTTTGTTTTATTTACCCAGGATGCTCTATCATTCCTCTACTACTAGAAACAATAACGTCTTTCTTTTGGAGAACTTCTCCTGATCTCCATGAGGTTTAAGCAGAGTTGTCAATCACAGTATCATGCCCTTCATCCCCCAGCAGCTATGACAATGGGCAGGTTACCTAAGGTTAGCCAGTCAGGATATTCCTAATTCAAGAATGGCCACTGAAGCCAAACAGTGTCTATCAAAACAGTGATTCCTCAGAAAATTTCTGTTAGAGATAGCAGGGAAGGCTTTCTTTCTCATGGGGCCAATATGCTGAAAGGAATAAGCCTGGAGATACTTGCTGACATCTCACCCAGCCATAAGATAATAAGAGGGAATTAGGTCAATCTATAAAGAGCTTCAAAACAAGTAAATATGAGACATGGATGAAAAAGTTATTAAAAGTATCTGTGCCTCTAGAATCAGCACTGTTACAATATAAAATGTAGACCAAAATGTCTGGGTTTCAATTTAATTTTAATAGAATTCAACAAATATCTATGTGCCAAGAACTATTACATGTTTGTGTGAAGAAGACTGCAATTTAATTGGTTCCAAGAGCCTGGTGCCTGTATGCTCCCAAAGCAGGCACATTTCCTTTCCAAGCTTCCAGCCAAGCACAAACTTAAGTGGAGGTTCATGAGCCACTCTTTCTGAGAAGGCCACTATAAACTCACACAGACCCTACCTAGGGTACCAACCATTCCTACAATCATCAGTTCCCCAACCAAGGGTCTCAATAGGCTCCTGGATTTGGAGGAAGTTCATATTCTGCAAGTCCATATTTACTTTCCACTGCCCACAATCCACAGACAGATGTCTAAAGAGAGAACACCACCACTGAGCAGAAGGGACGTCTTTCCTATCAACAGCACAACACTTTCCCCTTTCTAGCTTTATCTTACTGCCCTTAGCTATCAAAAATATCCTTGTTTAATTGCACTTAGCATTTCTACCCCTATGCAATTTCCCCATAAGCCCTAAAATATCGACAGCTAATCAAAACTCAAGCATAATATAGGTTACTCAGAATTATTTTTGTAAAATGGGTAAGGATGGGGGTAAATGCCATTTAATATGCATACTGACTGGCATGAGGCCCATAGGAAGATATCTAGGTAGAAGGTAGCATCTGACCCTCTTTACATTACATGTATGATCTGACCAGTGAGAAGCAGTAAAATGCCTCCCAGGTCTTTTTCATTGTGATGGAGGTCATTCTCCCATTATTTTCTGACTTCTTCAACTTCCATGCAAGGGAATTCACTAGATATTTCAACACTGCCTTTTACTCTCAGCCCACAGAGACCTTACTCTTTACTTTGAATGCCAGTACCCTTTCCTGGAGGTCAAATTGAGGGAAGCTCTGTAAAACATCGTATGACTCCATGGCTGGCCTACTTCCTATCCCACTGGGAAAGGCCCGGCCCGGAAAAGTAATTGTGGTAACAGGACTCCTATCCTGAGAATGATGCCATGTGTATTAGAAGCATTCATCAGTGTGAAGAAACCTGACTTCACATAATGCATGAAAAATTTCTGTATTGCCAGAGTATTCTTAACACCTTTCTCTCGATTCAGGGACACACCCCAGGCAACCTAAAAACCTGAACCTGAGGCTGTCCACTTGTCTCAGAATTTATCCCTCTGCTTGTCCTGTTTTGAGCTCCAGGGTCATGTACACTCCACCTTTTCTTATCAAGGATACTTTTCATTTTATCTTTTTGGGTTCTCTTGTGCTCATACCACACAGGTCAATGTCACTCTAGTTCCACACTGGAGGCAAGGAAAGACCACTGGACCACCTATTTGCCCCAGAAAAGAGAAATACATGTTTTTTAAAAATCCCCTTTAACATTTTCAAAAATATCTTGAATGTAATTGAACTGAAGGAGGATTTCAAAGAAAGATTTTTCTACCAATGACGTCTTGGAGTCAATGAATATGATTGTGTCCATATCTCTTTGACACAATCAAAATGAAAAATAAGTGCAAAAAAACCCGAACTTCACAGGATTAGATGTGGAATTGGTAAAGCAGGCGTGGAAAATGCAAATGCTGCCAGACAGTTTCCAGAGATGGCATGTCTCTATTGCCCATTCCCTTCTTATATCCAAAATCCACAAAAAGTGAGAATTACCTCACACTCACAGAGAAAATATCTGTATTACCCCAACCACATGAGGGGGCTGAGTCAACTGATATAGTTAAATGTAAAAATCTCTCTAATATTCAATATATTAAGAATAAATATTCTGGTCAATCTATGTATGCATATATCTAAAGCCACTCACACCAAATGTAGATAGATAAACATGCACAAAGAGAAAGAATTGTCTCTGGGTGCTCAAAATCAGTATTGTTTTTCTTGCTTCTAAGTCTTGCATGTGAATTAAATCTGAGATCAGTGGTTTTGGAAGCACATATATTACCAGCAACCAATCTGTGAATGTGAGTATGTCACTGGGGGAAGGGAAAAAAAAATTTAATTAGTTGTTCTAGGCAAATCAAGCCACTCATGAGTGTATTTTCTGGACATGGTGGTATTTTTACTGGCATGGCATTACTACATGATGTTATTTTCCTAATTTAATATATTTTTTGAACAAAAGTTTGACTAAAGCAGTTGGCAAAAGTCAGATTTTGTTTCTTCAGTGGATGGTTCAGAGGAGGCATCACTTCAGAGTTGTCATGTATGAATGGTTGTAGCTTCTTAAATTGGCTAAAAATGGTGCTATAAGAGTAGCATTAAGAATCCTTGAGTGAAAAAAATGAAACGTGGCAAAATCTGAAAAGCTTTCCAGGAAACAGACACTGCTTTGTATGTCATGTCATTACTATTAATGATTAGCTCATTTTCCTAAGAAGAAGAGAAATAAAAATGTTCCAGACAGCCAGTGATGAAAATAATCACCAGCATTAACTATATCAGACAGCAACAGTCAGTAAGGTAGTTGGCATTGTGTAGGCACTGTCAATAGTACAGAAAAATTATTAGACATGATCACTATCAAGAAACTTACAATCAAAATAGGAGAGGTAAAAATATGTAGCAAAGAATACCAGCTGGTTAAACTGTACAGAGATTTTCTTTCTCACCATTTTTGCCTGGCTAATTCTTATTCATCTTTCAAGGTTGATTTCACACTCAGGTCCTCTGGGAAGCATGATCCATTCTGCCACACCTTCCTCCACCCAGCCCCACACTCCGATGGGTGGTATTTCACTGCACTCTATGCTTATCTCTAGTAGGACGGAGGTCACGCTGTATCATCACGGTCTCCCCAACTAGACAGTGAGCTACTGAGAGCCATGCCTTTTTGTCTTTGTTTTCTTAGTACTTGGCACCACTGGCAGTGAGTAGGATTTTAAGAAGTGTTTCGTAGATTAGTGTTGAATGCCATCAGTGGGGATGAAGAATAATGGACACTAAATAAATAAGGAAAAGCTATGTGATGGATGTAGATTCTTACGATACAACAGTAGCAGAGTTACAGTGGGCAATGGTCTCTTTTCTGCCCAGCACCAGCATCCCTCTCTCTAGAACTGCCCTTCCCTCACCCTGTGTGATTCTGGAATGCTTTCCCTTAACTATGGCCACGTGACCCAAGCTGGGTACAGAATCAGTCAAAAAATTGGACATATAATTCAACCACAGCCGACCACAACCTTTTCTTGAAATGTATCACCTAGACATAGGGTGAGAGAGGGTCTTTCTTTTTTTAAAGCTCAAGTTGTAAGCCTATCAGCTACTACCTTATCCCCCATGTGGGGAGAACCTACGTGAAGCAAAGGAACAGCCAAGAAGAGAAGGAAGACACACCAAGAAACAGAGTCAAAGTAAGTTTCAGATCCAGCCGCGCTGCATTTAGATTTGCAATGCATACTCTGTTTTCTGTCACAATAAGAGGTGTTTTGCCACTTGGAACCAAAAGAGTCCCATCTAATGCAATATACCTACATTAAAGTGTGTAGTAAAACCAAGTTCTCACATTTGTGATCTCTCTTAAATCCCCAAATTATCTCCTATGATTGGCATTTTTGTTACTCCAATTTTAAAGATGAATAAATTGAGGCTCAAAGCAATAAAATATCTTGTTTAAGATCTCACAGGGAAAATGTGGCCAATTTACCTGAAAATTCTGATTTCAAGTGTGATAACTCTTTTCAGAATACATTGCTGCTTTAGGATGGAGTTAAGACCCTAGCTCAAATTTACAAAAGCACAAAACATGCTATTGTGCCAATGTATAGCAGGGTGACCTAGGCTGAGCCTACCCTGAAAATGAGGCCAGGAGAACAATAACTGTCCTCATTTCTGGGCAGAGTACAGAATGGCTTTTGCTCAGAGAAGAGTATTTTAGCAGCACCAAGTATGCAGGGCTTTGTTCATGAGTATATTTCTGGGACATCTCAGAAATGTTTTGATGGGGGTTGATGACTTAGAAGCTGTGTAAACTGTGTAATGAACAAGGAAATTTTGTGTATAGAGGCTCATTTGTACCCACAATTTGGTAAAGCTTGAGCAATTCAGTTTAAATTTGTCTTCCTCGAATAATCTGTTTGAGTTTTAGGAACTAAACAAAGATGGAAATATATTTACTCAGAAACGTTCCCATCTACTGTTTCTTTTAATGGATGCTTTTATTTGGAATAGAGAAGAAGATATTAGTTAGGAAGAGTTGTGCATCTAGAAAAATTGAATTTTTATGTTAAAGTGTTGTTTAGAGGTAGGATAACCTGGCTGAACTTCAAAATGCAAGATAAACTGGCTATATGATTTTGATCAGCCTCTCTGAATTTCAGTTTTCTTGCTCGTGTAATTACCATACTAATAATTACCCTCAGGGTATTTGCAAAGATTTAACAGGTTAATATGTATAAATGTGCATAATTAATGTTAGGATAATACAAATATTAGCTATATAATCTTACTTGTGATATCACATTCAACATGATTTTGCTTATAACACTCCTCAGATTGAAAGATTTTTTTTCCAGGTTAAAAAAATAATTTTAGGAACTATTTATTTTAGTTCTTCAAACAGAAAAACTGCCTGGAGATAAGTTCTCTTTGGTAAGTTTATATTTCAACACATGTATCTATTTTATATACTACAGAGATATACACAACATGAATTGAATAAATGCTCTAAGAAAGATCTGTCATTTCAAATGGTCTACTTTTATTTACATAATAATGAAAACTATCTACTTAGTAGATACTTAGTAACTGACTAACGTAGTTTTGCATTTAGGAAACAATCCCATCATATTTGTAGGCCTCTACCTTCTCATTTTTTTGTCAGAATACGAGAACTGAAGTTCTTCAACTTGCAGGCAAAGCTCTGCTCAGGACATAAACCAAACTAACCCAGCCTGCCTGTACAAAAGGACTTGCATGCTCTCCAACAGGTGAGGTCTGGCACTGAATTCTACCACCTGGCAAAGCCAGTGTGGCTCCCCGACCTGGATTTTCCTTCCAGGGTTGCAGTCTTCCGAATCCTTTTCTATCCCCTTACCTCTCAATGTTTGTCCAAACCTTTGGACAGCTCTGCCTGCTGGGATTAGAGGCCTGCCCTAAAGCCATGGTTTGCACTAATAAAGGGATTGGGTTAAGAAAGAAGAAAGGGGTAGGGAGAGCAGGGCTAATCATGTCCATATTGTCTATCATTTCAGTATTTCACTTTGACTACCCTCTTCCCTTTACTAAGATGTATTCTATCGCCTGTCTCTGGTTTGCGTCCTGTTTTAACCCAGAGAGACTTGCCTGGAGTCAGTAACAGGAGTGTTAACTGTGTGATTATTAGTGTCATTGCATCTCATAATTCCTGCTACCCTAAACAAAATTAGGAACCAGTGGCTATCAATCTCAGCCCTGTGCAAACAGGAGTTTGCCACAGTCTTATGCATATTATGATTCGGACTTTTTGCCACTTCTTTGGGAGTCAACCCTACACTATGTCCGTCTCCTCCTGTGCTGGGGAAACACATTACTTCCCCTATTTGTGTTGGCCTCCTGCAAAATCCCTGCAAGACCCAAAGCCAAGAACACACAGATTTTGAAAATACCCACACTAAATAGAATGTCTAAAAATAATGTATTTCTTTCATCAGTAAACAAGCTTTAATGTTCCTGTTAGCTGTTTCTCCCATATTATAGAAAAAAGAAAAATCATTTCAAGGATAATAAGTTTTCAAATCAAAAAGTAATAATGGTTCCGTGATAGAAAATGTAAAAAAAAATACAGACGAGTCTAAAGAAGAAAAAAGACTCATTACATCCATCAGATACACAAATTATTCATTATATCCAGTTCAGAGAACATAAATTTTCATGTAAACACACACAAATGTGTACATTACACTGGATACTTAATAAATCACAACCCATCTCCTCATGGATTTGTTTGGTCCTCAAATTGTTGGTTTTCAGTGAATAGCTAAGAAAAGAAAAAGTTGATGGGCCTATCAAGTGTGTTTGGCAAAGAGTTCATAGCAGGAAGACAGAAAATCTGGGTTTAGTTCCTATTTTGTTGTCCTTATTTACTGTGTGAACTCGGAAAAGTTCTTTGCCCTCTCTGGACTTGACTCACCTGTAATACAGAAGAGCTGAAGTTCATGTTCTTGTGAACATCTAAAGAACTAAGATTCCACAAATTGAAACCACAGTGAGATACCACCTCACAGCCATCAGAACAGCTATCGTCAAAAAGACAACAAATAATCATTGTTGGCCAGGATGCTGAGGAAAGGGAACCCTAGTTCACTATTGGTGTGAATGTCAATTGGTACAGCCACTATGGAAAAACAGAGTGGAAGTTGCTCCAAAAATTAAAAATAGAACTACCATACGATCCAGCAACTCCACTCCTGAGTACATATCTGAAGAAAACGAAAACACTAATTTAAAAAGACATATGCATCTTGATGTTCATAGTACCATTATTTACAATAGCCAAGATATAGACACAACCTAAGAATATTACTCAGTCATAAAAAAGAATGAACTTTTGTCATTTCCAACAACATGGGTGGACCTGGAGGGTATTATGCTTAGTGAGGTAAGTCAGACAGAGAAAGACAAATACTGTACGTTTTCACTTATATGTGGAACCTAAAAAATAAAAAAATGAATGAATATAACAAAATAGAAACAGACTCACAGATACAGCGAACAAACCAGTGGTTACCAGTGAGGAGAGGGGTAGGGGGAAGGACAAGATGAGGGAAGAGGATTAAGAGGTACAAACTACTAGGTATGAAATAAATAAGATACAAGGATATAATGTAAAGCACAAGGAATGTAACAAATATTAATAACTGTAAATAGAGTATAATCCATTCAAATATCTAATTACTATGTTGTACATAGTAATTAGTAATATCTAATTACTATGTTGTACACCTGAAACTAATATAACATTGTAAATCAACTGTACTTCAATTAAAAAAACTTTTTTTTAAGTACTAAGACGCTATGGGTCTGAGATTTTCTGAAGTGTTAATGTTAAAATGCTAAATAAAAGTTTTAGCTAAGGCATAACAGAATAGATACCACACGCAAAACTGTATTATGAGACAGAGCAACTTACTAAAAACAAAGTCTGTAAAGTGAGTAGAATGGTGAGTAGAATTGCCCTTTGTTTTCTTAGCATGCAGGGTAATATTTTTTTTTCCTTTGGAATGGCACTAAGAGCATCAAGAAGAGTAAGAAATAATACAAGACAAATAAATTATGCCATAATATGAAGAAGCTTAATTCCTAGGATGAAAATGTTTTATTCATTTTGCTATACACTATGCAGTCACTGATGTTTTTCGTAAGCATATGGATGTAACTGGAATTGTACTTAAGGATTATAAATCTAAATTTATTTTTTCACCTTTGTTCCTTTTGTAGCAGATGCATATTATTGTTGTTTTTGTTGTTGAGTACGGAGGTATACAGGAATGCTCTCTCCTTGTGGCTTTGTCACTTTTTAAGGAGAGCGTTTGCTTGATACCCTCGCACACGTGCACACGTATCAGGCCCTGTTTGAGAATCTTTATTCCTAAGATTGCCAGAAGAGCCTGGGTCTGTTTTAATGCTTTCACTACACAAATCCAAGATCAGTGTTATAATTAGGGATCCAGTATAATCCCCTCTTACCATTAAAATTTCCTTTGTGGAATTTTCCTTACCTGTCTTATTTATTATTCTCCTTCATACTGTTAGAATTCCAAACAGAATCTAATTCAACTATGTTGGTAGCCATAGGACACTATCTACTTAACCTAAGGTTCCAGGAAATACTTCTTAATTAAAATGTATTTTCTTCAAATTTTATATTGTTTGCCACAGTTATATAAAAGTATAGTTTTTATGCTATTTATGCCAATTTATGAGGTGATTTCCTTTTTTTCATTCTTATCTTTAATCCTTATCTAGTAATTTTCTCTTTGAATCCTAAACTAGAAGTATATGTATTTCTTTTTAGTTCTTCGCCCTGTTCTATTTCTAATGAATTTTTTTTTTTTTTTTTTTTTTGCTAGCTGGTCTTACAACACCCCATCTGAAGTCAGTCATATTACCCAATGTTATATGCTGTTTCAGCATCAAGCATACCCCACCCTTGAGAGGTCATATTTCACATGTGACCAGATTCGTGTGTATAGGCTTGGGGGACGGGGAGGTAAGGAGAAGAAGGAGGGACTGTGTCCACATTCGTATAAGGAATTGGGGCTTCCTTTGGGTTGAAACACCATATAAACACATTATTGTTAGTAAAATTGAAGACCTGGTTAAACTGGAAAACCAGAGTTAAGAAAGACTTTTTGTTTTTAAATATGGAAACAGAAGAAGCCATAACTGAAAATAAAGTGGGGTTCCTGGATAGTCAGTCTCCTGTGTTTTTGGTTGGTGAAAGTCAATGGAATCCTTTCATAGCAAGTGAAAGTTGGCTGGCTACAGGGGCAGCTGACATTGGAAACATAGCACAGAGCTCATGTTTTCTGGAGTTTATTGACTGCTTCCCAATCAGAAGAAATAAACAGAAAACTGGGTTTTTAATTTTAGGATCTATTTGCACCCTATTAAATTAGAGAACCCAAATGACGTCTGCCCAGAGGAACACCTGGCTGCATCAGTGCTTTCTTTCCTAGCCTGACAAAAGATGATTCAGGTCTAAGTAGGCACATTATCACTCCCTTGGCCAGAAGTAACCAGTCACTGGGATGAAACACAAAGTACTGCTGTTGCCATTGTGTTTGTGATAATGTCTTAGCTCTGCCAGCTATGTAGTTTCAATTCAGTTTTAAGAAGTTTATGAGAAAAACAAGGTATGTATTGACAATCACTGACCAACAAGTTTGCTGAACTGTGACTTGAACTGGGGGGCCTCCAGCTTCCCCATCAAAATGAGACCAGTTGAATTTCATTTTGAAATTTATTTTTTAAACTTACTGAACACTTTCCATATAAATTATCTTCTTCCTATCTAATTTAGATATTTTATCAATATATTTATTGTACGTCTTCTATCTTCAGAATGAGAGCTCAAAGAAAGCAAGGAACTTTTCTGTATTTATAGGGACTAGGCTGGTGCCTATTATGTAGTAACTACACAATGAATGCTTTCATAAAAGAGAAAAGTCACACACACACCCCTGAGAAAGCTGGTGTGCTTGACTTTAGAATGATGAATTTTTAGCAACATATTTGCTCTGTGTTCTCTTACGCCTTCCATGAAATGAATGAACTATTAATACAATGATACAACCTGATATCTGTGAAGCAGCAGGAGGCAATCAAGTGTGGATTTTTTTTCTTCTCAAAGCAGCTAATTTATATATGATTTCATGACGTGCTATAAAATTTTTTAAAAAGCTTCTAGATCATTTGAAAGCTGCCTTAAATATCTGGCTTACATAACTAAAAATAAATCTTAATCAGAAGACAACTAATGATGCCTGGATTTCATAGTTAAATGTTTCTGTTTAATGTAATGTTGAAACAGAATGATGCTGATATTTCACTATCATTTCCTTTTACTTATGTGGCAACATAAAAGTTAAAAAGCAAGTTTTAAGAGACTTTTTTATTGTAATCTCAGAAAGACTACAATTTAGTGAGAAGATGAAATGATTCTTTAAAATAGAGATTCACAAGTCTTCCTTCTCGCCCAAATTGAGATTTGTGAAGAAATTATGCTTTTAGTAATGTTTTCATGTTGTGGGCCCAGCTGTCCGTTTAAATTCAAATAACTTCTTCTAAGACACAATTCATAAATTCACAATGTAGTATATTTAATACAAAGAATATGCCATATATACTGTTATTACATATGTATTAAACACATGTATATGTAATATGTGTGCATGTAATATTATATCTTTATCTATATATCACCAGAAGCATGAAAAACAGAAGAAAGAATAGACAAATTGGACTAAATTGAAACTAAAACCTTTTGTGCATCAAAAGACATTACCAAGAAAGTGAAAAGTCAATCTCCAGAATGGGAGATAGTATTTTCAAATCATATATCTGATAACAGTCTAGGATCCAGGATATATAAAGAACTCTCACAACTCAACAAGCACAAGTCACACAACACAATCAAAATATGGGCAAAGGACTTGAATAGACATTTTTCCAAAGAAGATATATAAACTACCAATAAGCACATGAAAAGATGCTCAGCATCATTGGTCACTAGGGAAATGAAATAAAAACCACAATGAGATACCACTTTACACCCACTAGTATGGCTATAATCAGAAAAACAAAAAATAACCAGGACTGGTAAGGAAATGAGAAATTGGAACTATTATACATTGCTGGTGAGAATGTATAATGGTCCAGCTACTGTGGAAAACACTATGGTAGCTCCTCAAAAAGTCAGACACAGAATTCTCATAACCCATAAATCCCAATCCTAATATGCACCCAAAAGATTTAAAAAGAGGCACTCAAATACATATACACTTATGTTCATAGCAGCACTATCAAAACAGCTGAAAGACAGGAACAGCCCAATTGCCCTTCAATGGCTGAATAGATAAACAAATTGTGGCAAATACACATAATGGAAAATTATTTAGGCATTAAAAAAGAACGAAATGCTGAAACATGCTACAATGTGGATGAACCTTGAAAATATGCTAAGTAAAATAAACCAGACATAAAAGGTCACATATTGTATGATTCCATTTATGTGAACTATCCAGAATAGGCAAATTCATAGATAGAGAAAGAAGATTGGTAGTTGCCAAGAACTGGGGGTAAGGGAGAATGGGGAGAAACAGTTTAATGTGTAGGTGGTTTTATTTTGGGATGACAAAAATTTGTGGAACTAGGTAGAGGTGGTGGCTGCACAACATTATGAATGTATTAAATGTCACTGAATTATTCACTTTCAAATGGTTAATTTTATGTTATATGATTTTTACCTCAATACATTTTTAAAAATTGGTAACCTCAAAAATTCCATTTAAAAATTTTAATTGAAAAGAGCATTTCGGCCTTGACGTGTGCTATTATAAAATAGCTCTGTTGATAATTTCCAAATCTACTAGAGCAATTTAGAAGAAAAAACCAGACATTCCAATTTAACAAAAATTGCATCCTTTACTAGTAGGAAAAAATCCTGGACAAAGACATGGATTTAAGTTTGGAGTTCAACTTACTAGTTTAGAAAAACAATATTTTTGTATCTCAGTGTCCTTATCTGCAAAACAGGAATAATAGTAACCTTTTATATTTGCCCACAAAATCCAAGCAAGAATTAAGCAAAACAAATTTACATCAGAGTGCATTTAGATCTCTAAAGTGTTATATAACTAAAAAATAATATTATACAGTAATACAATTAAATACTAAATTCAAGCTTTTGGATAACTTTAAGAAGCAAAAATGTTTTGGAAAAATTCAGCAAATAGCCAAAATTTGATTTAATTAAAATATATATTGACTGCTACTACATATAAGACAATATTCAGGCACTTGAAATATGAGGAACAAAAAGTCAGAGCAGCCTGCCATCGGGGAAGCCTTCCATCTTGCTGAGAGATGTGTAAGAGGGTGTATGCTAAGAGAGGGAGGGCATGTGTTTAATGGTGGGTAGAGAGGAGAAAGACAGTTATCTTAAACCTTAAATGTACTGTTTCTCCTCCATGTTTCTATGAAAACTAGCCTAATTCACAGCAAATAACATAAGGTCTATACTTCAATATATAGAGATTTGTTGAAGGATGGGAAAAAAATGAGTCTAAACTTCAGAACCTCTAAGTCCATTTGTTTACCTAAATTAACTATGAGAAGCCATTCTGAGTCAAGAACTATGTGGAAATTGCTTTACATTGTAAGGTGAGAGGATATGAGTCTCCTGATAGAGAAGAGGGCCTGGAAATGGGATTAAAAGCAACAGGGCTGGAGGAGGAACCAAGATGGCGGAGTAGAAGGATGTGCTCTCACTCCCTCTAGCGAAAACACCAGAATCACAATTAGCTGCTGGACAATCATTGACAGGAAGACACTGGAACTCACCAAAAAAGATAACCCACATCCAAAGACAAAGGAGAAGCCACAATGAGATGGTAGGAGGGACGCAATCACAGTAAAATCAAATCCCATAACTGCTGGGTGGGTGACTCACAGACTGGAGAACACTTATACCACAGAAGTCCACCCACTGGAGTGAAGGTTCTGAGCCCCATGTTAGGCTTCCCAACCTGGGGGTCTGGCAATGGGAGGAGGAATTCCTAGAGAATCACACTTGAAGCCTAGTGGGAATTGATTGCAGGACTTTGACAGGACTGGGGGAAACAGAGACTCCACTCTTGGAGGGCACACAAAAAGTACTGTGTGCATCGGGACCCAGGGGAAGGAGCAGTGACACCAGGGGAGACTGAACCAGACCTATCTGCTAGTGTTGGAGGGTCTCCAGCAGAGGGGCCGGGGGGGGGGTTGCTGTGGCTCATCATGGGGACAAGGACACTGACAGCAGAAGTTCTGGGAAGTACTCCTTGGCTTGAGCCCTCCCAGAGTCTGTCATTAGCCCCACCAAAGAGCCCAGGTAGGCTCCAGTGTTGGGTTGCCTCAGGCCAAACAACATACAGGGAGGGAACCCAGACCCACCCATCAACAGTCAAGTGGATTAAACTTTTACTGAGCTCTGCCCACCAGAGCAACAGTGAGCTCTACCCACCACCAGTCCCTCCCATCAAGCCTCTTAGATAGCCTCATCCACCAGAGGGCAGAGAGCAGAAGAAAGAAGAACTACAATCCTGCAGCCTGTGGAACAAAAACCACATTCACAGAAAGATAAGACAAGATGAAAAGGCAGAGGGCTATGTACCAGATGAAGGAACAAGATAAAACCCCAGAAAAACAACTAAATGAACTGGAGATAGGCAACCTTACAGAAAAAGAATTCAGAATAATGAGAGTGAAGATGATCCAGGACCTCAGAAAAACAATGGAGGCAAAGATCGAGAAGATGCAAGAAATGTTTAACAAAGACCTAGAAGAATTAAAGAACAAACAAACAGAGATGAACAATACAATAACTGAAATGAAAACTACACTAGAAGGAATCAATAGCAGAATAACTGAGGTAGAAGAATGGATAAGTGACTTGGAAGACAGAATGGTGGAATTCACTGCTAAGGAACAGACTAAAGAAAAAAGAATGAAAAGAAATGAAGACAGCCTAAGAGACCTCTGGGACAACATTAAACGCAACAACATTCGCATTATAGGGGTCCCAGAAGGAGAAGAGAGAGAGATAGGACCAGAGAAAATATTTGAAGAGATTATAGTCGAAAATTTCTCTAACATGGGAAAGGAAATAGCCACCCAAGTCCAGGAAGTACAGAGAGCCCCATACAGGATAAACCCAAGGAGAAACATGCCGAGACACACAGTAATCAAATTGGCAAAAATTAAAGACAAAGAAAAATTATTGAAAGCAGCAAGGGAAAAATGAAAAATAACACATAAGGGAACTCCCATAAGGTTAACAGCTGATTTCTCAGCAGAAACTCTACAAGCTAGAGGGAGTAGCATGATATACTTAAAGTGATGAAAGGGAAGAACCTACAACCAAGATTACTCTACCCAGCAAGGATCTCATTCAGATTCGATGGAGAAATTAAAAGCTTTACAGACAAGCAAAAGCTAAGAGAATTCAGCACCACCAAACCACTTCTACAACAAATGCTAAAGGAACTACTCTAAGTGGGAAACACAAGAGAAGAAATGAATCTACAAAAACAAACCCAAAACAATTAAGAAAATGGTCATAGGAACATACATATCGATAATTACCTTAAACGTGAATGGATTAAATGCTCCAACCAAAAGAAACAGGCTTGCTGAATAGATACAAAAACAAGACCCATCTATATGCTGTCTACAAGAGACCCACTTCAGACCTAGGGACACATACAGACAGAAAGTGAGGGGATGGAAAAAGATATTCCATGCAAATGGAAATCAAAAGAAAGCTGGAGTAGCTATACTCATATCAGATAAAATAGACTTTAAAATAAAGAATGTTACAAGAGACAAGGAAGGACACTACATAATGATCAAAGGATCAATCCAAGAAGAAGATATAACAATTATAAATATATATGCACCCAACATAGGAGCACCTGAATACAAAAGGCAACTGTTAACAGCCATAAAAGAGGAAATCGACAGTAACACAATCATAGTGGGGGACTTTAACACCTCACTTACACCAATGGACAGATCATCCAAAATGAAAATAAATAAGGAAACAGAAGCTTTAAATGACACAATAGACCAGATAGATTTAATTGATATTTATAGGACATTCCCTCCAAAAACAGATTACACTTTCTTCTCAAGTGTGCATGGAACATTCTCCAGGATAGATCACATCTTGGGTCAAAAATCAAGCCTCAGTAAATTTAAGAAAATTGAAATCATATCAAGCATCTTTTCTGACCACAACACTATGGGATTAGAAATCAATTACAGGGAAAAAACCGTAAAAAACACAAACACATGGAGGCTTAACAATACGTTACTAAATAACCAAGAGATCACTGAAGAAATCAAAGAGGAAATCAAAAAATACCTAGAGACAAACGACAATGAAAACAAGATGATCCAAAACCTATGAGATGCAGCAAAAGCAGTTCTAAGAGGGAAGTTCATAGCTATACAAGCCTACCTAAAGAAACAAGAAAAATCTCAAGTAAACAATCTAACCTTACACCTAAAGGAACTAGAGAAAGAGGAACAAAAAAACCCCAAAGTTAGCAGAAGGAAAGAAATCATAAAGATCAGAGCAGAAATAAATGAAATAGAAACAAAGAAAACAATAGCAACGATCAATAAAACTAAAAGCTGGTTCTTTGAGAAGAAAAACAAAATTGATAAACTATTAGCCAGATTCATCAAGAAAAAGAGGGAGAGGACTCAAATCAATAAAATTAGAAATGAAAAAGGAGAAGTTACAACAGACACCGCAGAAATACAAAGCATCCTAAGAGACTACTACAAGCAACTCTATGCCAATAAAATGGACAACCTGGAAGAAATGGACAAATTCTTAGAAAGGTATAACCTTCCAAGACTGAACCAGGAAGAAACAGAAAATATGAACAGACCAATCACAAGTAATGAAATTGAAACTCTGATTAAAAATCTTCCAATAAACAGAAGTCCAGGACCAGATGGCTTCACAGGTGAATTCTATCAAACATTTAGAGAAGAGCTAACACCCATCCTTCTCAAACTCTTCCAAAAAATTGCAGAGGAAGGAACACTCCCAAACTCATTCTATGAGGCCACCATCACCCTGATACCAAAACCAGACAAAGATACTACAAAAAAAGAAAATTACAGACCAATATCACTGATGAATATAGATGCAAAAATCCTCAACAAAATACTAGCAAACAGAATCCAACAACACATTAAAAGGATCATACACCATGATCAAGTGGGATTTATCCGAGGGATACAAGGATTCTTCAATATACGCAAATCAATCAATGTGATACACCATATTAACAAACTGAAGAAGAAAAACCATATGATCATCTCAATAGATGCAGAAAAAGCTTTTGACAAAATTCAACACCCATTTATGATAAAAACTCTCCAGAAAGTGGGCATAGAGGGAACCTACCTCAACATAATAAAGGCCATATATGACAAACCCACAACAAACATCATTCTCAATGGTGAAAAACTGAAAGCATTTCCTCTAAGATCAGGAATGAGACAAGGATGTCCACTCTCTCCACTATTATTCAACATAGTTTTGGAAGTCCTAGACATGGCAATCAGAGAAGAAAAAGAAATAAGAGGAATACAAATTGGAAAAGAAGAAGTAAAACTGTCACTGTTTGCAGATGACATGATACTATACATAAAGAATCCTTAAAATGCCACCAGAAAACTACTAGAGCTAATCAATGAATTTGGTAAACTTGCAGGATACAAAATTAATGCACAGAAATCTCTTGCAATCCTATACACTAATGATGAAAAATCTGAAAAAGAAATTATGGAAACACTCCCATTTACCATTGCAACAAAAAGAATAGAATACCTAGGAATAAACCTACCTAGGGAAACAAAAGATCTGTATGCAGAAAACTATAAGACATTGATGAAAGAAATTAAATATGATACCAACAGATGGAGAGATATACCATGTTCTTGGATTGGAAGAATCAATATTGTGAAAATGACTATACTACCCAAAGCAATCTACAGATTCAATGCAATCCCTATCAAATTACCAATGGCATTTTTTACAGAACTAGAACAAATCATCTTACAATTTGTATGGAAACACAAAAGACTCCAAATAGCCAAAGCAGTCTTGAGGGAAAAAAACGGAGCTGGAGAAATCAGGCTCCCTGACTTCAGACTATACTACAAAGCCACAGTAATCAAGACAATATGGTACTGGCACAAAAACAGAAATATAGAGCAATGGAACAGGATAGAAAGCCCAGAGATAAACCCACGCACCTATGGTCAACTAATCTCTGACAAAGGAGGCAAAGATATACAATGGAGAAAAGAGTCTCTTCAATAAGCGGTGCTGGGAAAACTGGACAGCTACATGTAAAAGAATGAAATTAGAACACTCCCTAACACCATACACAAAAATAAACTCAAAATGGATTCGAGAGCTAAATGTAAGACCGGACACTATAAAACTCTTAGAGGAAAACATAGGAAGAACACCCTTTGACATAAATCACAGCAAGATCTTTTTTGATCCACCTCCTAGAGAAATGGAAATAAAAACAAAAATAAACAAATGGGACCTAATGAAACTTCAAAGCTTTTGCACAGCAAAGGAAACCATAAACAAGATGAAAAGACAACCCTCAGAATGGGAGAAAATATTCGCAAACAAATCAATGGACAAAGGATTAATCTCCAAAATATATAAACAGCTCATGCAGCTCAATATTAAAGAAACAAACAACCCAATCCAAAAATGGGCAGGAGACATAAATAGACATTTCTCCAAAGAAGACATACAGATGGCCAAGAAGCACATGAAAAGCTGCTCAACATCACTAATTATTAGAGAAATGCAAATCAAAACGACAATGAGGTATCACCTCACACCAGTTAGAATGGGCATCATCAGAAAATCTACAAACAACAAATGCTGGAGAGGGTGTGGAGAAAAGGGAACCCTCTTGCACTGTTGGTGGGAACGTAAATTGATACAGCCACTATGGAGAACAGTATTGAGGTTCCTTAAAAAACTAAAAATAGAATTACCATATGATCCAGCAATCCCATTACTGGGCATATACCCTGGGAAAACCATAATTCAAAAAGACACATGCACCCCAATGTTCATTGCAGCACTATTTACAATAGCCAGGTCATGGAAGCAACCTAAATGCCCATGGACAGACGAATGGATAAAGAAGATGTGGTACATATATACAATGGAATATTACTCAGCCATAAAAAGGAACGAAATTGCTTCATTTGTTGAGACGTGGATGGATCTAGAGACTATCATGCAGAGTGAAGTAAGTCAGAAAGAGAAAAACAAATATCGTATATTAACGCATGTATGTGGAACCTAGAAAAATGGTACATGAACCGGTTTGCAGGGCAGAAGTTGAGACACAGATGTAGAGAACAAACGTATGGACACCAAGGGGGGAAAACCGCAGTGGGGTGGGGATGGTGGTGTGATGAATTGGGAGATTGGGATTGACATGTATACACTGATGTGTATAAAACTGATGACTAATAAGAACCTGCTGTATAAAAAAAACAAACAAAAAAACAACTAATACTAAACTTTCTTTGGGTTATTTGTATGGAAATATGTTAATATAAATGTTTCAGGCATTACATGAAATTTCTAAAAATCTTAAAAAAAAAACTGAACTGTAGTGATGCTTGCACAACTTTGTAAATTTACTAAAAAGCATTGAATTGTATACTTAAACTAGATGAATTTTATGATATGTAAACTATACTTCAATAAAGCTGCTTTTGAAGATGCAAAAAAAAAAAAAAAGAGCAACAGGGCTGGTACTGAAGTTCTTAGGGGAAAAGACACCTATTGAGAAGATCAAGTGATATGATGCCTAAAGGATTATTAAATAACAGTAACTTATAATCAATTTTGAATCATTTTTATTGTCTTAATTTAAATATTTTCCATTACCCTAGACTAAGATAAGGTCTGGTATACACACAAATGCTTGTGTTTTAGGAAACTCAAATAAAGTGACTTTTTTTTTCCTACATCTTTACTGGTGTGGAGCAAAGAGAAGACAGTAGTCCCAGGAAGTAAGACATGAGTGAAACTGAGCATTCAATAGAACCAGAAATCGGGATCCAGAGAAACCATTTTAAAAAAAAGGCCCTAGGAATGCACAGCAATCTAAGGAAAACACTAAAATACTGCACCCCTCCCCCAATTTACACATACAGAAACGGAATATAGATATGGGGGCTTGAGCCAAGTTTATTCAAATATCATGTAGATTTAAATGGATGACTTCAATTAATATGGGTTTTTATTCCAATGGGAAAGACTTCCTAAAGCAATAAGCAGAAGTGCAGAGGTAAAAAGCATGATGCAAATTGTGGAGATCTACAGATACCTTGGTGTAGTTAGACCATAAATGCCAACCCCAGAGTAGTAAATGATGAGGCTAATTGGAGAGGAGAATCCATTTCATGGAAATGGAAAACTTTATATGGATTGAGAAGGAGCATGGATCACCCCATAGCAATAGAGAGCTTTAGAGTTGTAAGCAGGGAAGTGATATATCAGATTTATTACTTAGCAAAACCATTTGGCACTGCGGATAACATTGCTATGAAGGGGACAGGTATATAATATAATTTTAAAAGACCACTCATGAATCAGTTTAGTAACAGGATTAGCAGCCCTCTGGTTATCTAATACCTGAGCAGTTTCATTCAAAATTTTCTTTAGAGGCCTAGCATCCTTGCCAGTGTAAAGTAACAAGGAGCAAGAAACTGCTGCCTGGAAAAATGGAAACCCAGATTCAAGTTAGAAAAGACAGAACTACAGAAGGATGACTTTGGTATTTTCTTTTAACTAATGAAAACATCAGAAATTGCTAATACCCCCAGTTTTCCAGGAAGAAAGAACTGGGGCTTTCCTGCCAGTTTTCTTCTCCCTTACTTTTTAAAAGAGAGTCTTTGGGGCACCCTGTATGTTATAAATTCAGTATTTGAATAATTATTTGTTTTAGTTTTATAAATTTTGTACAGAAATTGAATTTTCTTTGTAAAAATAATATTACTGTAAGTTGACAATTGAGAGAGCCAAAAAATTAAGATAAATAAAAAAGTAGTTCAGTGTATTCAAAAGACAGAAAGGAAAAATTTCTCAACTATGATAAACTGGGGGGAAAGTCATAAACACATAAGAATATTGTGAATAAACTTAAATACAGAATCTCCTAAGATTACTTTTTAAAATTCCCTACCCAAAAGAGAGCTTTTACATCATGTTTTAAGAAATAAAGCAAACAAGAAGAGGAAGTGTCCAATGGTTGAAAATCAAAAAGAAGGCAGCTCTGTTTAAACACTATTTTTTTTCAATTTCTCGATCAGGGTAACTAGAAAAAATTATTAAGAGGAAACTGCTTATTCTAATCCATGAACACATGCTATCTTTCCATTTATTTGTGTCTTCTTCAATTTCTTTCAACAATGTTTTATAGTTTTCAGTGTACAGATCTTTTACTTCAATGGCTAAATCTACTCCTAAGTATTTTTTTATGCTACTGTAAAGGGGATTGTTTTCTTAATTGCTTTTTCAGATAGTTCATAGGTAGTGTATAGAAACATGAGTAATTTCTGTGTGATCTTGTATCCTGTAACTTTACTGAATTTGCGTATTGGTTCTCACAGCTTTTCGGTGGAGTCTTTAGGGTGCTCTACATATAATGTTATGTCAACTGTAAATAGAGACGATTTCACTTCTTCCTTTTTGATTTGAATGACTCTAATTTTGTTTCTTGCCTGATTGCTCCAGCCAGGACTTCTAGTACTATATTGAACAGAAGTGGTGACAGGGGGCATCCTTGTCTTGTTCCTAATCTTAGAGAAAAAGCTTTCAGCTTTTCACCATTGAGTATGATGTTAGCTACGGTTTTGTTATATATGGACTTTATTACATTGAGGTACATTCCTTCTATACCTGATAGTTTTCAATTTGTTGAGTTTTATCATGAAAGAGTGTTGACAATATTTATCATGAAAGGGTACTGAATTTTGTCAAATGCTTCTTCTGTATCTCTTGAGATGATCATATGATTTTTATCCTTCATTATAGCCAAAGCAATCCTGAGCAAAAAGAACAATGCTGGAGTCATTGCACTATCTGATTTCAAAATGCACTACAAAGCTATGGTAATCAACACAGCATGGTACTGGCATAAGAACAGACATATGGATCAATGGAAGTGAATAAAGATCCCAGAAATAAATCCACACATTTACAGTCAATTGATCTTTGACAATGGTGACAGGAACACAATGGGGAAAGGACAGTATCTTCAATAATAAATGGTGATGAGAAAACTGAATATCCATATTCAGAAAAATGAAATTGGATCCTTATCTCACACCATCTACAAAAATCAACTCAAAGTGGATAAAAGACTTAAATATAAGACCTAAAACTATAAAACTACTAGGAAAAAAACATAGGAAAAAAGCTTCTTGGTACTGGCCTTGGCAATAATTTTTAGATATTACCCCAAAAGCACAGGCAACAAAAGTAAAATTAGACAAATTGTTTACACCAAACTAAAAAGCTCTTGCATATCAAAGGAAATAATCAAGAGAGTAAAGGAACAACCTACGGAATGGGAGAAAATATTTGCAAATCATATATGTAATAAGGGGTCAATATCCAAAATATATAAGGAACTCAACTCAATAGCAAGAATAATAATAATAATAACCTGATTAAAAAATGTGCCAAGACTGAATAAGCATTGTTCAAAAGAAGATGCACAAATGGCCAACAGGTGTATCGAAAGATGCTCAATATTAATAATCTTCAGGGAAATGCAAATCAAAACCACAATGAGACATTACCTCACAACAGTGAGAATGTCTATTATCAAAAAGACAAGATATAAGTGTTGGTGAGGATATGGAAAAAAAGGAATCCTTGTGCACTGTTGGTAGGAATGTAAATTCGTTCAGCCATTATGGAAAACAGTATGGAGATTCCTCAACAAACTAAAAATAGAACTACCATATGATCCAGCAATCCCATTTGTCGGTATATGTCCATAGGAAATGAAATCAGTATCAGGAAGAAATATTTGCACTCCCATGTTCACTGTATCATGATTCACAATAGCCAAGATATGGAAAAAAACCTAAGTGTCCACTGAGGGATGAATGAATAAAGAAAATGTGACTATCTGTCTATCTATCTATCATACACACAATATTTTTCGGTCTTAAAAAAGAAGGAAATTCTATATTTGTGACAACATGGATGAACCTGGGTGACATAATGCTAAATGAAATAAGTCAGGCACAGAAAGACAAATACTGCATGATCCCACTTGTATGTGGAATCTTAAAAACTTGAACTCAGAGAAACAGAGATTAGAATGGTAGTTGTCAAGGACTGGGGGTATGGTGGGGTTTTAGTCCTCATTTAAAATGAGGTTTTAATCAAAGGGTACAAAGTTTCAGTAGTACAGGACGAATAATTTCTGGAGATCTAATGTACAGCATATTGACTATAGTTAATAAAACTATATAGTATACTTGAAATTTGCTAAGAGCGTAGTTCTTACATGTTCTCACCACACACAAAAAAACTGATAACTGCATGAGGAGCCGATTATGTTAATTAGCTTAATTGTGGTAATCATTTCACAATGTATGTATACTCATATGTATATACATCTATACATACATATATATACATACATATCACATTGTACACTGAAAATATACACAACTTCTATTTGTCAATATCACCTCAATAAAGCCGGGAAAAAAAAGAAAACTGAAGCTCAAGCATAGAAAAAAATATTCTAATAGAAGACCTAATAGTTTTAAATTAGTTCAAGTGGGCCCAGAAAATTTGATTTTAAGGAAATAAAAGAATATTTAGAGGTGACCATGAAACAATCATGAGTAATGTTCATGTAACTGTGCCAGCTGCAAATGTATTTTTTTTTTATAATGAGAGAAATTTTATTTCTTTTTAAATTTTATTTATTTATTTTTTTTGGCTGCGTTGGGTCTTCGTTGCGGCGCGTTGGCTTTCTCTAATTGCAGCGAGCAGGGGCTACTCCCCGTTGTGGTGCGCGGGCTTCTCATTGCAGTGGCTCCTCTTGTTGCGGAGCACGGGCTCTAGGTGCGCAGGCTTCAGTAGTTGTGGCACACGGGCTTAGTTGCTCTGCAGCATGTGAGATCTTCCTAGACCAGGGATCGAACCAGTGTCCCCTGCACTGGCAGGCGGATTCTTAACCACTGCACCACCAGGGAAGTCCCTGAAAATAGTTTTGACTGCAACAAATACAATGCTCAAATAAGGTGATTTATGAAATAAAGATGTTTAACAACTTTGGAGACAGGAAGTTTTAGGCCTGATGTCATAACTCAACAAAATTATTAACGTCCTAGGTTCTCACTGTTTTTCCATTTTGCCATCCTCAGCATATTAGCTTTTATTAAAATAAATGCTTGTCACTTCTTAGCTACATAATGAAAAGCACAACTCCAAGCTGTCCTATCTCCACAGAACTTTGTTCAAGGTAGGAGTGTGTTTATCTTGCTCTCTTTATATCCATGGAGCAAAATCCTTCCCAGAGCCACCTTGACCCCAAGCAGATGTCTCCTTAAATATCTTCTTCTGTAACTCGATCACCTCATCATCTCTATAAAAATCTGTGACAGAGTAAATGTGGTAACCAAGCTTCATTTAGATATTCATGCTTCATCCCTTGGGGAGTAGGGAAGGATGCACTTTCCTTGGACATTTTAGCTCCTGAGAATATTGGGGTTCTATAAACAAATGAGGAAAGAGTATTAGGTAGGCCCAACAGTATCATTTTCCAGAGTATTCTTGAAAGATATATTTGTCAGAACACAAAGGTAAACAGTGTGTGATTTTTTTCCCACAGTCCCAGACTCCACTAACTTTCTTTATTCCATTTTCTCTCTGTTACTTAAATCAGGTAAATCTTATTGAATATGTCCATAAGTTCACTTATTTTATCCTCTGACATCTCCACTCCACTACTGAACCCATCCAGAGAATTATGTATTTAGTTATTGTATTATTCAGTCCAATAATTTCCATTTAGTTCCTTTTTGATATTTTCTTTGCTGAGATTTTGTTTTTTTTCATTCATTTCAAGAGAACTTTTAATTGCTTGTTTAAGTGCTTTTATCACGGCTACTTTAAGATCTTTGTCAGGTAATTCCAATGTTTGATTTCTTTTTTGACATCTGTTGACTGTCTTTTCTCATCCATAGTATGATATTCCCCTGGTTCTTGATATGGTTTTTATTGCATTCTAGACTTTCAGACATTATGAGACACTGGAATAAATAAATATATGTGTGTGTATTGTACTTACATTTAGAGCAGACCTTTTCCATGTTGAAACATACACAAGGGCCAAGTAGGCATTTGGGATCAGCTTCTTGCTTGGCCTCACCACCTTACCCCACACAAGTGGGGTGTCTACTAGTGCAGCATTACCATCTCCAAGCAGGGGTACAAACTCAACTCCCCGCTGGGCCCCCTGCCACTAGGGGAAGAGAGAGGGAGAAGCAGAATACAGACTAGCCTTACTTCTTACCACTTCTTTTTGCCTCATTGATCCCGGGTGAAGGTAGATACTCAGCCTCCCCACTGAGACCTACTGATCTGGAGGAGAGGAGTGAGTAGCCGGCTTTGCGCCACCTTGTTCGGTTTCTTTGAGGCCAGGTTGCAGTGGAGGCTTACCTCACCCCTGGATCACATTGACACTACCTGGCTGCAGTGCTGGAGGGATTGCTGCCTGCTTCTGCTGGCTGTGGAATAGACATCAGTGCTCTGCTCAGCCCCACTGCCATCACCCCAGCGAAGGAATGGAAACACCTCCTGCTTCAGCTGGTTGAGGAGGGAAGGTCAGCTGCCTACTTGATCCTGTCAGCACTCGGGGGGGGCATTCAGAGCATCACTGGATTCTGTGAGGCAGGTGTGGGTTGAAAGATCAACCTCACCTTCCACTTCTCTGGAACCATGGGGGCGGGGTCAGTTGTTCTGTGGATGTTTGAGTAGAGTAGAGGAGATACTGCCAAAAACGTTTTCTTTTTTAGGCTACCCTTTTCTTGGAATTTTTTAAAAAATATCTGTATCCTTAGATGGTTCCAGGTTGGAGGTTTCTGCAACACCCTAACCAGGATGTCAGGATGAAGCAATAAAGAAACCCAGGGAATTCACCCTCAAGGAGTCTCTCAAGTCCTGAGTTTCCTAAGCAACCTGTCTGAATAGAAAATTCTAAGTTCTTTATTTTCAAAACTTAAGAAATATTACCCCTTTGAAATTCTGTACCCAGTGGTGCTATTGAAACGCTTGATGTTCATCTGAAACTTATTCTTTTGTAGGTCTTTTCATTCTCTCTGAAAATAGTTAGAATTTTCCCTTTGACTTTGATATTCTTAAAATTCACTATACTAGGTGTGAATTTTCCTTTCTCCTGTTTTGTACTCTCTGAATACTTGCAATCTCAAGTCTTTCACATGTATTTTTCAATCCTGGGAAATTTTTTGTAAATTGTTTCTTCAAAATTTTTTTTTTACTTTTATTTTTCTCTTTTTCTGAAGCTTCTGTGTGGATTTATGTATTTCTATTTCTGGCCTCACTCTCTCTTAGCAATTGTATGTTTTCTATAACTTTATACGATCTTGCTGCTTTTTAGGAGAGTTTCTTAATTTGATCTCTCAACTCATTCATTCACCAGCTACATCTATCTTACTATTAGTGCTCAGGGATACCTTTATTTTCCAGCTACCCTGATGATCTTTAACCCCCTGATACCTGCTCCATTATTCTCATTTGCTTTCTATGTCTGTCCTGCCTTCAACGTAACTCACCCACATCATGTGCATCCTTTTATTTTATGCCTTATTATTCTATTAATCCTAATTTCTTTATGTAATATTTTGTTGTTTTAATCCTTTACATGACACATCCAGCTCTTCCAAGATATCTAAACCTCTCCTTGAACAACTGATGCTTATGTAAATTTACGTATCTATCTTCTCCTGTCTAGTATCTTTATAGATAAATCTGATGGAAGGGCTGCTATTAGCCAGTTTTTCATACATTTTCCATTCATGGATGTTTAGTCACCTACTGATACTGTAAGACAGTGGTTTGTTGTTCTATCCTCACACAAATTCAATTACCTGTATACATTTTACTTATGGAAATGGTTTGCTTAAAAATGGCTGTAGAAAAAAAAAATGGCTGCAGGATAGGAAGCATGTGGCATTAAGAGTTCTAAATATTTTAATCTATACTTGTAGTTATTTTCAATAATGCTCTTGAAAACATATTTGTCTTTCAAAGACTTATTTGTTCTTGATCCTCACTGTCATCTTTCCAAAAATGAAAGCTTTTAGGTTTTATCTACTTCACTATATAAGGTGTAGAATAAATTATATGCATCTAGAACATAACAGACACTCAATAAATATTATTACAATGTTTATGTTAGTTATGGTTATATTATTCTTAGGAATTCAATTATGCTTTACTTAGGTTATTACCCTACAATTAAATATTCTTAATATTTAAATTATCTAAATAATAATATATATGCTAAATTTTGGCTCATAAATAATTAGAACAAAGACAGTACTTCCTTGTTTATTACGGAGGCATGTTTCCCTCGAAGTAAACCTTCATCTTACTCTGGCTAGAACTGTGTTTCCTCTAAGTGTAAATAACCTATCAAAAAGTCAATACTGTCGATACTTCTATCTAAAGACTTTTTTCATTGTATGGCTTTGCTTTTAAAATCCATGGAAGCAATCGTTGTGTGGCTATGAATTACATAGGAACATTTCTCGCTTTGATTCATCATTCTAAAATTTTTTGACTTTTTTATTTTTATGGAAAAGAATCCTCAAATCCTTTCCCCTTGTTTTTTCCTGAACTTTTCCATTTCTCCTCTTTCACCCTGCCCAAGTTTTCACATCTATATCTGTTTCTCCTTTCCAGTCAAGTGCTCCAACCAGCGGGCAAGGCTGCCAGTAAGCAAAGATTTACTCAGCGTGTGAGGACGTGGAAGAATATTTGGCTGCTGCACGCCCAGGCTAGCTTTCTCTGGCAGTGCTACACTGAAGGCTACTGTCAAACAGAATGTCATATTAACCAAAAGAGCTGGGTAAGAGCCATTAGAACCAGCAGAAATTATCTGTGGGTTGGTCTAATTTTTTTTTTTCACTGTGGAGGAACATTCCTTCTTTCCTTTCGGAATTGTTATATTTCTTCAAATTGCCAAAAGGAAAATGTTTAAATGGTTTAAACAAGATGACTCGTATAAAGCAGAAAAGACAATTTAACACATGCAATAAAGTTTATATTTAGTAATACCTGTTAATAAAGAGCACATGAATGATTTCCTAATTTATATTCTGATTTTCAAATGTTTGCAAAGTTTCACATTTACTGTATTACATGTGAGATGCTACAATTTCAACGCTTTGTCATCTGTGGTATTGTAAGGAAATAGTGTGTGCAGATAAAAAGAAAAAATGCATATATAAGAAATAAATTATTGGTCTTGTGATCATACATAAATTGTTCTTAATATGCATATACTACGTGTATGTATTCTTGTACATAAATCAAAAATGTACAAGTATTTATAAACTCTACCCTATGAATAAAAACATTAATGATTAAAATATGGCAGTATTCAATGAAATCCTGATTTATAATGTAACAAGTCTCTTAAAGGCAGTAAAATCAATACATCAAAGTAGAACTTACATTGCAATGGACTAATATCCTCTTAAATAATCTTAGTTGGGTCCACACCAGATCACATGCATCACTACTTCTTTTTTACACAAAGCAGTTAGAAGGTTAAGCATTTTGGTTAATAACACTATTTCAACAAGGAAAGGTATAGCGATAAATTCTCCTAGAGTAATGTACACAAGACACATATGACACACTTATCTTTGTTGCATCTATCCTACCCAAGCCTTCAGGGCAGCTGAACCATACATTTCTCTTTGACATCACAGACAAATAAACCTGTCCAGACTATTATTCTCTTCTGTATTCTCACTGCTTTTATTTGTCTATTATGTTTATTCTACTTTATCAACTTTAGGTATTCCAGACTCCGGCCTAATTTATCAACCACCTAATTTCCCACCATTTTTTGATCTTCCAAATCTTGGGTTCTCCCAATGACCTGACACTATCAAAGCTTTCAACTCTTAACTTCTTGTCAGCAAAATGACTCATTGACTTTTGATCCTAAGTGTCTGCCCTACTTATGTGACTGCAGTAGCCCTGTATTTCAATATGGCATCAACCAAATGAATGAAGGATTATCTCCAAGCACTGAGGATATTTAAAATAGTCCCTAATCTGTATCTGTTAACTCTGTGAAAAAAACCAAATATACCAAGGGTCATTTGTCTTCCACTCATTTATAAAAGTAGCCTCTTTTAATTCTCTGCCCTTCTAATTCTTTTCTCCAAACTTATCTTCTGCTCAATTTTTATCTACGCTATTTCATTTAACCATTTCTGGGTGAAATATTTCTAATGATTTTAGACTATACGATAAGCATAAAATAAAATCTGAACTAAGATCCAATATAAATCCTTAAACTACATAATACTTTTTTTGGTACATGAGTCAAGACCAGAAATCTTCTCAAAGACTCAACATCAGTTTCAAAAATTATGTGGTAGAAATGTCTCCTTATTAAGTTGATAAATATTTCAAATAAAGTAGTAAATGACAGAAATATTTAGTTTCCCCTTTTGGAATGTATGATTGTAACACTTTTCTATGTCTTTGTGATTATCGATGGTTTGTTTTTTTGATGTAAAATATTTCACAGGCTTTAGATTGAGAAAAAAGTGATATTTTTGAACCTCCTGTGACAATATAATATTCTGATATAAGTAATAGTTAAAATGTGTATGTCATTTTACTGTTTCAATAATTTCACTATTTCAGTAAATGCATGGAAAATTTCAGAATCACCTCCATAGGTTCTTAATAATTTTTTTAATAAACAAAATTAATAGCAATCATATTTAAAGCAGAAGTGTCTTATTTTATTTTCAAATCATTTTGGAGTTCAGTAAATAGAGTTTGAATCTAAAATCATTTAAAATCTCTGCTTTTGCTTTCCCCATTTGTAAAATGGAAATATAAACTTCTATTTCATGGACTTTTTGTCAAACTCAAATTAAATACTATATGTGAAAAAAGCTTGTAAATTTTAAGACACTACTGGAATTTGAGGAATTATTTGACATGTTTATCAGACGAACAAAAATCAAATTAAGATCATTTTCCTCTACTAAAGGATGTAAAAGAAAAATGTTAATATTAAATGAGCTTTATGGTGTTTATTGCTTTCATAAAATGTAGGTTGGAATCATAACTTAAAAGGTACAAGCTGCAAAGTTTTAGAGTTTGTGTATATTCCAATGCAATGCATATTTATAGCAGATAGAATGAGAACCAGGAACTAAGTGAAAACATTCTCTAAATTCAGTGCACAGCTCAATGTTGAAAGATATTGGTTATGTTATTCTTTTTTGGTGGAGACTACAACTTGCTGCCTATTTATATCAAATACTTCTTTGTGATATGTTTTATACATTTATGTCTACTAAATCCTACTTAGAAGGATTAGAGTTATTTTGTAACAAGACAGAAAGCGAAAAGGATGATCTCTCCCAGAAGCATTCTGCTGGGCAGTGAGGATGTGTACAGTGGGAGCAGGAATGTCACCACATCATGAAGTGCATGTGACATATGACCTCACATTACAGGCTCTGGGGATAGCATTGATCCAGTTTAATAAAAAGAAGAAAAATTATGGTAGCAGGAACTGTAATTATAACCAAAAGCATAAGGCATCCAATATTATACCTGTGTCTCAAACTGGACTATTAACTGACAAAAAATGACTTTTATACTTCCTATGAAAATATAAACATGTGAGACTAGCTGGCAATTTTTAAAAAGCACAAGTAGTAAGCCATAAGCCATACCAAACATTAAAATATATTACAAAGCAAATTAACAAGACATGTTAGTATTGGCTGATAGATAGCTAGATCAATAGATCAGAAGATACAGCCAATAATTATATCAAATATTTATGGAAGTTTAGTTCAAATAAGACAGCATTTTCAAATTTATGTGGGAAAGATGAATTATTCAAACAACAGTGCTAGGAAAAATGGATAGCCATTTGGAAAAATATAGTTGGATTTCTCCTTCCTCAGTCCTTATACCAAAATAAATGTTAGATTTATCCAATATTTAAACATAATAAATAAAACCTTAAAATGCTTGAAGAAAACACTGAAGTTTTTTTTTAATGTAGGCTTGAAGTAAGAATGAATGGCTCCTCTAAGCAGAATGACATCCGAAATCATTAAGGAAAAGATCTAAAAAATTTAACAACATACACGTACAAGTTTAAAAATGAAAAGAAAAATGACTGGCCAAAATATTTTAAATTAATAAGGGAGTGTTAATTTCTTAATTAGATAGAATAGCATAATGGTTAAGAGTTCACATGCATGTATGCACAAATCCATAAATACAAAGACATGCAGATCTGTGACTGTAAATCCATATGAGGCTTGGTTGAATTTATAAAGGGAAACTTTATAAATTCAAAGTAATATACTTTTCATGATATATCTTTAGAACATCTGAATTTTTTTATTGTTGTCATGGGTTTCATTACCTCTTCCAAATAAAATACAGCTTCTAAAAACAAACATTTGTAGCTTTTTGGTTCCAGCCAGAGTAGAATAGCCTGTTTTGGACTAGCCTTTCAGCACAGAACAACTATAAAAGCTGAAAAAATCTATAAAACATGGATTTGAAAGTTTTGGAAAGCAACAAATATAGGCGGGCTTGAAGGGGTAAAACCCTTGTGAGAAGGGAATTGTATAATGAAATATCAGACAAGGGAGATAAAGCAGAAGCAGAAAGTGTAAGTCTTACTGTGTTGAGAAGACTGAGGCCAGATGTTGGTGCTGCCATACTGGCTGGGATTTAATAGGCAAACACCAGTGGAGAAGGAAACCTCAGAGAGAGGGCTTAAAAATTAGTATATACATCTCCCCTAAATCATTGTCTGACCTGCTGTGCGCTCACAGGGTAACACTCAAAAATGTTTTTAAAACTTACTAGAAATAGCATCTGGGAGGTTAAAATGCTAAAGCAGACATGGCAGTAGCCACATGATTTAGGGAGAAAAGTTGGAGTTCAAACCCAGTCAAGGTTAGGGGTGGCTTTCGTTACGACCCAGTGCTTTAATCTGAGACCCCAGAAAGGCTATGCTCTAATAGTGAGGGCCTTGGGAATAAAGACAAAAATAAAATAACTAGCCCTAACAAAGACGAAAACCAAGCCTCAATAGGACCAAGGTGATCCAATAGTGCTGCGGTTGTTTTGCAAAAGAAAATTTAGCTCACCTGGAGGAAGATAACATCATTTAGAATTTCTACAATTTTCCTCCAATGCAAACATATGAAGCACGCAAAAAGAAAAGAAACAAATGACCCCAAATCAAAGAAAAATAAAAAAGGAAAAGAGAAATCTACAGGTGATTTAGGCATTTTAGTTACCAATTGGTTATCAGTCTGATTGCCAAAAAATAAAGATAAAATTTTTAAGAGCGGCCAAAGAAAATCACACTTTGCATTCAAAAGGTCAAAAGTTAAACTTAAAGCTTAATGGTCATCATTACTATAGAAGGCAGAAGACCATGGAATATCTTTAAAGTGATCAAAAGGAAAAAGACAAGTTACTTAGAAACCTCTCTCTAGCAAAAATGTCCTCCAGAACTGAAGATGAAGTAAAGATGTATCAGGTAAATAAAAGCTGAGGAAATACATGAGCAGTTGGCCTACACTACGGTATATTATGTTTTCTCATATTAAATAAAATATGACAATATATGGAAACACAGAACTTCTGAAGTAAACAAACCCTGGAAAAAGTAAATATAAATAAATACTGACTACTTCAATGAACAACAATAATGTCTTATAAGGCAGATCACAAATGTAGAAGTAAAAATTATGATAACACGAGCACAAAAGGCAGGAGTGGTGGTAAATGAATTAAACTAACTGTTCGAAGGCACTTGCATTTAGAAGTGACAAATGTGCTAATTTAAGATAGACAGTAATATAATAAAAAATGCATATTACAGTCCCTATAAATTACTACTATGAGAAAAATAAATGAATATAGAGCTAAAATGTTAATGGAAAAGTAAAAAAAAAAATGGAATAATTAAATATACCTGACTCATCCAAAAGAAGACAGGAAAGGAGGAACAAAGGAATAAAAAACAGATGACCAAATGGAAAATATATATCAAGTGTAGGGGATTTCAGAGCTGATCAAGGAACAATATACAACCACAAGGTGGCAGGAGCACACACAACCTTTACTGGGCAAAGCTTTGACAGGTTTTCACGGGGTTGGGGAGTCCCTCACAACACGAGGCCAATTACAGGCTAAAACGTGGGGCAGAAAAACAGGAAACTTACTTGTCTAGGTGATGTCCCTTACCCCGGTGGGGAGCTTGTTGGCCTGGTTACTGAAGCCTCCTCTGCAGTAGATGCCTTTACAGGGCATTTGCTTATGACAAAAGTATCTTCACACCTTGTACCCATTCTGAAAAGTATATTTGCATAAAGAGATTAGGCTGTCTATACAGCTAGTAAAAGATGCTGGCTGTGGGAGAGAAATAACTAATAAGAGGCCAGAGTCTAGAGCCATATTTTAGGAGTTCAAATCCTGGCTCCAATATTTACTTTATGGGTGATTTTTGAGGAAGTTACTGAACTCTTATCATCTATATATGAACATGATAATAATGGCCTTCTCCTCACTGGGCTGTAGTGTGGACTGTGTGAGTTTCCATATAAACTGTTTAGGACAATGCCTGACAAGTAATAAGCACTCTATGAAAATGGTTATTACTAGTACTATTTATAAAAGCATTTGATAGGCCTCTTAGTATTTCACACAGCAATACCAGTTGTCTGGTAGCTTTTTAATGTCTTACAGACTTAGTGTATATGTTGTGAATTTTTTTTTTTTTTTTTTTTTACTTTTTAAAAAATAGATTCTGATGCAACAAACAAATATGCTTCTAAATTGACACATTAAATTACCTAATTAGGTTTATTCTTTATTAGTGTGGTACTCACCCTTACTGGTAGAGTGTTTGTAGTATAATCACTGACTGTTGATACTTTCTGAAGTGTGCAAGGACGTATTCAAAGCATTTAGGCATCGGGACTCTAACATTGGGTTTGTGTGCTTATTCCTGGCTTTATCTCAGGGAAATATAGAAAATATGATTGGAAATCTGAAGAACTTACTTAAAATTATTCACAGCTCTACAAAACTTAGGCCAAGTCAGTGCATATTCAGTTTTTCCACCTGCAAACTGAGATGATGAACGGTAGTTAGATGAACACTAAGACATTTATCTAACACACCATCATTCTATGAAAAATGTAAATTTACACACACATAAATTCATATACAACATAGAGGTTGTCCAACTATAGTTCTCAAAGGAAGCTAAGATTTTTTTGTTTTGTTTTGTCGATTAAAACTGTATCAAAGTTATGGAACAATTTCCAGCACATCTGTTCTGGATACATTATCATAATTATTTCCTTACATTGAACATCTCAGCAGGGCCAGAGCAATGAGCCAAGTAGGAGCAAAAACCTTATTATTAAGCAGTGACAACAGTTCCCAATTCTTTTCTTCTCTGATGTTTGATAACTGAAGTCAATTAAAGACTTCCGGTGGAATTCTTTAAGTTAAAATAAAGGTTATTTGCATTTAACAGCTACAGATGAACACTCACCTTCCGGCTAAGTGCAAATACAGGAGTTGGCTTATTTTTATGACTGCAAGGTCGGGCCAAGGTCCAGCCCGCTGCCCAGCCGGGTCTGGGCAGTGGCGGGAGAGGCCAGGCCGCAGGCTGGGAGTTCCGGGGCAGCAAGGCGCTGCCAAGGTCCAGCCCGCCCCCAAACAGAGACGCCTGTTCCCCTGAAGCCGATCTCGGGAACTCCTCAGTCTTGCCGTCCCGGGCCCCGTGGGAAAGTCCTCTGCTGCTGAGAGATGCCTCGGAGGCCTGACTCCCACAGAGGCCGCCCTGTGTACCTTCCCGGCACAGGGCCACGGAGCGTCTAGCTCCAAGGACCTTCCCTGCTCCGCGTCAGGAGTGCAGTGGGGGAAACAGCTGACCCCAGGAAGATGGGCTGCGAGGCTGGACCGGACCTGTTCACACAGCCCTACGGCTCCTGGACGCCTGAGGGCAGGTGCTCCGAGAGGACGAGGGTCGGGGGGGGTGGGCGAGCGAACTGCCAAACTGCGCATGCGCATCCTGCGACTCCGCATCCTGGCTCTTTGGGATCGGTCCCAGGTCGACGCCTTGTAGGGATGGGCCAGGCCCATCTGGCCGGGGACTCCTGGCCAGATCTCAGGGGAGCTCCTCAGTCTTGCCATCGCAGGCGTACCGGGAAGTCGGCTGGTGAGAGCCACGTGGGAGGCCTGACTCAGGCTCTGTGTACCTTCACAGCGCAGAGCCCTGAGTCTGGCTGCAAGGAAGTTCCTCGCTCCTCTTCTAGAGTGCAGCCGGGGGAACCGCTGGCCCTAGGAAGATGGCCGGCTGGGCAGGGTCGGCCCAGGTTCACAAATTTTCATAGGATCCCCTGGAGTGTTTGCTTAATACCAGCCTGACTCAAAAAAGAGCAATGAGAGAAGAATAAATGGAACCTTTTCCAGAGCTCACCAGGACCCAGGAAACAAGCTCTGAGCAACGGGAGTGGCTATTCCTTGCGTATCAGTGGGAGCACTTCATAGAGACCCCAAAGAGATTAGACCTTAGTATGAGACTAAACAATCTCTACATAGTGCTAAAGAAAAAATCTTGAAAGCTGCCAGAGGAAAAAGAACCATTATGTAGGGATGGATACAAATAGAATGATTGCAAAGGTCTCTTCAGAAAATACATAAGCCAGAAGTCAATGACATGACATCTTTAAAATGCTAAAAGCAAACAACTGTCAACACAGAATTTTATATCCAGTGAAAATAGTTTTTAAAAATTAAAGCAAAATTAGGACTTTTGAAGAACACTTGTAATAAAACACAAAACAAAAAAGAATTAAGTTGCACTCCATCAAATTTAAATTTTCTGCTCTCCAAAAACATCATTAAAAAAGCAAACACATATTTACATATATACTGCTTAAAATACATATCCTTATATGTATATGGATATATATGACAAAAGCCTTATATCCAGGATATATAAAAAACTTACTATTATAATTCAATAATAAAAAGACAACCAATCTTTTAAAAATGGGCAAAAGGTTTGAATAGATACTTCACAGAGTAGATATATAAATAGCACATGAAAAAATGCTCAACATTATTATTCATGAGGTAAATGCAAAGTAAAACCACAATAAATGAGAGAGGATTACACATGTATTGAACAGCTAAAATTCGAAAGATTAAATGTAATCAAGTTTGCCAAACATATGGAGCAACCAAGAGCTCTCCTACATTACTTGTGGGACTGAAAGGTGGTACAACCACTTTGAAAAAAAGGTGAGCAAAAATCTTTTAAACACATATTTGCTATATAACCCAGCAATTCTTCTACCTATGTATCTAAAAGAAATGAAAATATGTGATAGGCAAGGCCTTGTACATGAATATTCATAGCAGCTTTATTCAATATTACCTAAAACATGGAACATTCATCTGCAATAGATGAATGGATGAGTAAATTGATGGATATTCATACAACAGAGTACTATTCAATGTTTAAAAAAGAAAAATTACTGATAAATGTAACAACATGAGTAAATCTTAAAAACATTATGCAGAGCAAAAGAAGCAAGACACAAAGCAGTACATACTACATAGATAATTATATTTATATGAAACCCTAGAGGTGTTCAGTCTAATACTGATAAAAAGCACAACAGTGATAGCCAAATCTGAGGGCATTTGGAGGATTGACTGGAAATAAGCAACACAAAATTGGGGGACTTATGGAAATGTTTTATATCTCCTTATAATGGTAGTAAATACAAATGTATAAATTTGTCAACACTCATGTACTTGAATTGTGTTCTCCAAAATTCATATGTTTAAATCCTAATCCCCAGTACCTCAGAATGTGACCTTATTTGGAAACAGAGTCATTGCTGATGTAATCAGTTAAGATGAGGTCATATTGGATGACTTGTGTACTTATAAAAAGGGAAATTTGGACTCAGGCACACACATAAAGAGGATAACGTGTGTATACTGGGTTTATGCCACATGCCAAGGGAATACATAAAAATGTCAGCAAACCAACAGAAGATACAAGTGAGACATGGAACACATCATTCCCTAGAGCATTCAGAGGGAGCCTGGCCATGCCAACACCTTGATCTGGGACTTCTAGCCTCCAGAACTGTGAGACAATAAATTTCTGTTGTTTAAACCCCTCGTTTTGTGGTACTTCGTTAGAGCAGGACTAGGAAACTAATACAATGCATCAAAGTGTATAATAAATGCATACACTTTCTTGAATGTAAATTATACCTCAATAAATTTGATTTAAAGTGATTGAATCTAGTTCATTAATATCTGAAATAAAGTCCATAACTTTATTTAAATAACTTCTGAGAGTTCACTTGGAGATAAGTTACTTAACCTTTTAGAATCTACATTCTAATACATAAATTTGGGAAAATAATCTTGCCTCACAAGTTGTGAGAAATCAAATAATATACATGAAATCTAAAGCAGTGTTTCTAACACATTGTTGGTGCTCAATACATGTCATCCCTTCTCCTAGAATAAATGAAAGCAGAAAGCTTCAGGAGGTGCTACTATTTGTTCATTTATTTGTGTTTTTCATTGTATTGTTCCTAACCAAGTTGTTCCCATACGGCTTTAAAAAAAAAAAATCTTGGTTTAGCATAAGTTAAGAGCTCAGTCAGGCTGGGATTTAACACTCCTAATGTTATTTTAAAATCAATCCATACACTTTTAAATATTTATTCCTGATGTCTATTTCATCTTACATACATGTCGCTTTTTAAAAGTGAGCTTATCAGATACAGCCCTGTGTAGGCCCTCTGTTTTCATCTTCATCAGCATAGTCCATAAATATAGTTGACAATTAGAGTTTTAAATTAGAAGATATTTTTTAGTAGTCGCGGAAAAATTAGTTTTCACAATTTAATGATCTAGTACAAAGATATTTGCTTATCAGCATTGTTTTACACTCATTATTTTGTAGAACATGACAGGGATTGGAGAATAAGAAAAAAAGAGAACATCTAACTGGTTGGCATAATGGTAGAGTTCTAAATAGTTTTGTCTTTTACAATCTCAAAAGTATAATTTAGCCTTTAATTCCAACAAATTAGTGAAAGAGGTTCAGGTAATTTGACTAAACTATTTCTTCAGCTCCTAAATATTATGGTGCCAGGGTTGAAATACCACCTCAGATAAGTGTTTTAAATCCACCTAAACAATGTAATTCTTTGTGCAATAAATTAGCTTAAACCCTAAATCTTGGAGTTTGGTATGTTTGCAAAAATCATAGCTTTGTTTCTTTGCTTAGCTCACCATGTTCGTCAAATGAGTTTATATTTAAGAACATTGTAGAAATGCTAGAGAAAAGTCAAGACTTCAAGTTACAAAATTGAATAGAAAAATATACATTATAGCATGTAAATTATCAACCGATTTAGGAAAGAAAAAAATTTTGATTACTCTGCTTTGCTTGAAATGCACACATTATTTTTATTAGATGCATAACATTAAAGTAATAGTTAACATGTGATCTGTTAAACTTTGAAAGCTAAAATAATGATGTTAATATTGATACTATTTTATAATCATTGACCTCTGTTTTAAGTCCACATTTAGAATGTTTATCAATAAACTATTTTAATTAGCTATAATATTTTATTTCTGCTGTGACAACATGCACATTGTTTACTTATGTCATCAAGAATAAAATTAGGAATTGTTGGACTATTCATTCAACAATACTGACCCACTATTTATAGAGGACAAAAATTACTGTGTCTCTGGGGCACAGAGATAGATAAGAGTATTACCATTATCCAGGAGCTTATCCTTAAATTTAAAGAACTAAATATAATATAAGGCAAAATTTAAAAATTAATACGGTTAAGTTAAAAAGGCATATTAGAGAGCATTATTTTATTCTTACCAGGAGAGTTGCAGAAAAATTCCTGGAGGATTTCACATTTAGTTAAATGCTGAAGGGTCAGTAGTGTATTATGACAGATGCATAGTTTCCCCATGGTAAATAACAACAAAAATGATTATAAAGATATTAGTAATAAAAACTAATGTATATTGACCATATGTTGTGTGTTTAATGTTCTTTTAAGTAGGTTATACATAATATCTCAATTAATTCTTAGAGCAATCCCTATGAGGTATTATTTGTCCCATTTTTCAGGTGAGGTAATTGAAGCATAGAAAGTTATGTAACTTACTCCAGGCCACACCCTGTAGAACAGCAGAGATAAGCAATATGGAACAAGACTATGGAGGGTCTTAAATGCTTTTATAAGATGATTTGGTTTTCTTAAATAACGGACTTATGGAAGAGAGTAATTCCAGTAAAAATTAATGATGCACTGAAAAAGAATGGAGAGGAACAAAATGAAAAGGCTCCACTTGGAGACATTGCAATAGTACAGAAAACTGACGATGAATAGCTAAACGAGAGACAAATATAACAATCCTTATACTGGCAGAATTAATGGGGCATCCCTACTTGGGGGGGGGGAGTGAGGAACAGAAGATGAATCTCACTATATGTGTTTACATTTCAATCACAGTATTTAAGAAGGTGTATGTGTCTTTTGGAAAAAAATAAGATCCCACTAAATTTGCTTTAAGTTTTGACATTTTTAATATATAAATGGTTACTTTTTGATTACCTACATTTTGAACCAATTCACAGCCAATACTTGATAACTGATCATGATGTTAGTTTCTTCACCATTTGCCTCTCCAGCAGCTGTTTGTGTGAGCCACTCTTTTCTTTCCTTTTTTGGTATGATCCAGATCTCTTGCTTTCTCTGATCCCTCCTGTAATTTCTCTCTCTTTTATCTGTTCCTAAACGCCTACTCATTTCCTTTCTAAAAATATTTGAAGTATTTGTTGCCAGTTTTTCATAATCACTTTGTATCTTTCAGATCCCTTTCTTCTAGTTTATAAATAAATCTCTCTTTTTCGAAATTTCCCTTAATATCATGTTTCTAAATATATGATTGTCTGTCTCCTCTTTCACAAACAAATAACTAAATAATCAGGGTGACTCTGCAACATCTGATATAAGGGGTGTTGTTTAGATTAATGTCAAAACCCAAATTCAAAAGACTTACAATAATTTTGTTAACTGAAAATGATTTCTAAGTCAAAATAAGGATACAAAGGGGACTAAAAAAATACTTTGAAACATGATTAATTTTAATATGTTTACAAGGAAAGAGTAAATTCACCAGCAGAAAAAAAATTACCAAAATTAACATTTTACAGTTTTTTAGTCTTAAAGCACAATACATTTTTCATACAAACAAATATATCACCATTATAGATACCATAATATGGCAACATTTATACACAAGGCCATTTACCATTAAGAAAATCAGTGGCAATGGTGATGCAATACATCAGTTTATGTTTGTTAAACTTTTTGCTATTATACTTCCTGGCCCGCAGGAGTATTTGCCAGGATACAATATAAATGTGTGACCTCAGTTCGAACAATACATAGAAAGCTCTGGTTGCCCATGCTTAATCCTATATTTATTATATGATCACTAGAACTGTTTTCGTACCACTACTCTGATGTAATTCCATTTACTATTAAGACCGTTCCCAAGAAATCAAACATTTTAACAGATTCACTTGGATATTAAGGAATTATTTTATACAACATAAGTGCAATATCAGGACTTAATATTCTATATGCCTAAACTTAATAAAAGAGAAAAACTATACAGGTATTATGTGGGAAATAATTTGATATTATACGGAGTAGGTAATCATAGCGCTGAACTTGGGAAAATGCAGTATGTGTTTTTTTCATTTTTAGAATTACTATTTTTATTATTGTTTTTAAATGCACCAGATGATTTTCTGAGGAACATTCACATTCACTGTTTAGTTTCATTTTACTAGTGGCATATACAAAGCACCATATAACATATGAAATGTAGAACAATTATGACTATGTAATACTGTAGAAATAACTGCTAAGAAAATATAGCAATATTTAACACAGGATTTCTAAAACCATTACATATTCATTACTTTTCCCTACACTAATAATGTCCCATGTTTTATTTTATAGACGTAGTCTATCACAATTTATATGCATTTGACACTTATGGGGGGTTGAAAATAGTTGATATCTTCTGTACAGTAATGTTACAGTTTTATACAAACTTCAGAAATATGGCATTTGGAATACTGTTCCTCCTCCAAATGTTCCATTTCACACAACAGCAAATACTCTGAATGCCTTTCCTCCTGGAGGATTCTGTAAACTGCAAAAAATACACAAAGTGTATTGATGTCATCTCCATGTATAATCCTTCAAACAAATCATGCTTTCTTATGACAGTCAAGAAAGCAGCTCTATGAATCCAGATGGTCAACTTTCTTAGACTACTATAATTTATAGTTATTGGAAAGCTTGAGTGAGAATGACATAATTCTTAAAATCTTGGTTGTACACAAGTTTACTAAAGAAATTTAAGGTGCATAGTGGTAATAATAGTACTTTATATAGAACTTTATAGATTCCAGGTCATGTTTTCATACATTACCACCTTTAGTTCCAATAAAGTAGAGTTAAGCGGCTCTTATGCCATTTTACTGGGGAAATACTAAGATACAGGTTTACAATTGACCGGCATGGTTAAAAGCTAACTGCAAGTTAAAGAGATGGAGATACTTAAGAGATACTCTGGAATACTAACTTATTATTCCCTAAGTCTGACAAAATTTAAATTATATAGCTAGCATACTTATTAATATTTTAACATCTGCGGTTTCAAAAAAATCTTAGTGAGGAAATTTAATGGTCAAATCTGGAAGGTCCTAAGTATTTCTTCACTGAAATGGAAACACACACACACACACACACACACACACAGAGCACTCAATCTCACTTCAGAAGTATTTTAAAACAGAACTTTAAAGCAATGCAAAATCGTTCCTTTTACTCTTTATTAAATTATTTATATTTTATTTGACAATATTAATCAAGGTATGTTCTGCTTAAATGCCTCAAGTTAAAACTGGTTGATAATGGCATTAATCATTATTTATTCTAATCAAATGTAGACTTTTGAAGTCCATATTTTTGCATAAAGTATTATTTTCTTAATAATACAAAAAAGCTTTTAGAGATAAACACAAATGCTAAGAGAGAGACAAAGTGCAATTTCTTTTACATATTTATTCATGTGTAAGAAAAGAAAGGGGAGAATTTTAGAATGAAGAAGAGATGAGAATGTCACAAGTGTGCACACACATTACACAATAAACACACACACATACGCAAGCCAGGTTTTTCATACAAGCAGACGGCTAATTGAAAGCCGTTTTTATTTGTAGGAAACAAACTGACAAAGTGCCCTGGAAAGTGTCTTTGTACACAGTGATACACCGGAAAAATACACATTTTTGAACTTACAGAACTAGTTCTGAATCTGAGCTCTGAGACTGACTAGTTATATGACCTTGGGCTTATCATTTAACCTTTCTGAGCCTCAGTTAACATGTCTGTAAATTAGGGTTTATAGAACCGACTTTGTAAGGCTATTGGTAGAGCTGAGTTAATATACTTAAAGGGCCCTCCAGCATCTGGAAAATTCATAGTAGATGTTCATAAATAATTATTATTCTCAGTTTTCTTAGGATATCATCTACCTTATAGGTTTAAAATAAATTTAAGAAATATGACAGGTAAATGAAGCCACATTACTCAGTTTAGCTTATAAAACTGCGTATCATACTCTATAACTCAATCTACTTTATATATTGTGTCTTTTATATATATATATATATATATATATATATATATATATACAGAGAGACAGAGAGAGAGAGGAGAGAGATGGGGGAAGGGTGTGGGGTGCGAGCTCTGTGTGTTTGTTTACATTTCAGTGAAGAAATTCTTAGGATCTTACAGGTTGGACCATTAAATTTCCTCACTAAATTTTTTTTAGATGTTAAAAATATTACTAAGTATGATGGCAATACAATTTAAATTTTTTCAGACTTAAACGGTAAGTTAGTACTCAAGGGCATTGCTATGAGCCAGCTAAGCCAGGTTGTGAAGTCACCTCCTTAACAATGGCCTCTTGATACAGCCTCATCTGAAAATATATGCTAAATTCAAAGCTGTCATTTTATGAAGATGGCACTCAGATGCTTATGTGGAAGGCAATCTAGGTATCCTGCATGGCACATCCTTTGGTGTCCTTTACAGAAACTTTACCATATGTGCAAACCCTCCATTGGCAATTTTGAAGAACCTAGTAAATGTTTAAAAGTTAGGGATTTATCTGTATCTATACAAAGTACATGGGACTTAATATTACTTCCCCAAGTACCAATGATTTAAAAAATCACTACAGGTTTTTTTCTCTTAACTTTTATTATTACTTGATAAAGTAAGTCACATGAATTTTCTCAAACCACTGAAATATATAATACTAATGAGCCAAATACCAGATGACCTGAAAGAGTTCATTTACATCATATTAGGCATCGAACTTCCAATCAAAAAGAGAATTTGGTTCCGGGGGAAAATCAGACTCATTGTTTTGGTCAAATACTTTGTCAGATAACTGGAGTAGAGAAATATTCAGTGCCTCGCTCACCTAGAAAGAGTTACATGTAAAAACTAATCTAGAAAATCCAAAAGAGGATGAAAGAAATTTCCTTATTATAAGATCAATTAACAAAAGAGTGGTTCTGACTCATAATCTGATTTTCATGTTGATTTTTATAAGCCTGCAGGAGACAGGCATCTCTGGTACTGCAGCTTCTCCCGTCCCTGGAAGACCTACTATTACACAGCGTGCAAAGGAAGCACACTGGCTCAGTCACGAAACCTCAAAGCCATGCAAGGAGAGTTGGTTGTAAAGCCAGCATAATGGGAAAGATGATATATCTAAATACATATATGTTTATAAATATATATATCAATTTATTTACCTTTCTGAGAAGATTCCATTCTGAAAAGAAGCAATGTAAGTCTTTCTTTTGTCCACAGGCATCACGTCAACATAACCCCCGTGATTTTGAACCACGCCAGCATGTACAGCTGCTCTGCAGATACTGGACAGCTAAGGGAGCAAGGAAAAAACCACCATCATTAGAAAACGTCTGCTGAACTTGTCCAGCCTACTCTTCTATTGGACACAAGGTCGTTGACATCTGTCTCTATGTGGATACCCAGTGAGCAGTTACAGGGTGATGTTTTGTGCATAAAGGAATGTTTTAAAAGTCACAAAGTTAAAGCCAAGCAAGTCTCATCTGAAGGTAGATCTTAAGGGTGGCTGCAAGGATAAGATCCCTTCACCAGCTAATCTGTCCAAACAGCAAGCTTTTACTACTGTCCAAGCAATAAAATGCAAATTAGCTCCTTTTATCTCTTCAAGGGCCTATTTATCACTCTTAAATTTCAGCCTTTGCTAGTTCCTACTCGGGTCACTCTGACCAAACGTTCACAGGGGGGATTATCTGGACCTCATTTATGTTCAGTTTTGACTTTGAGCAACTCAAACGTAGTTCTGTATATCTCTACAGTCCCTTTTCCAAAATACAGGCATACATTAAATGAGGAGGTTTTTCCTATTAGATAATATAACCTATGTAGAGAAAACTTGCCCAAAAGAATAAGCCCAAGAAGAAAAAAATATGAAGAATAATCATCGCTTCTACCTAGATTTGCAATGTACATCACTCTGGTTTGAATGGTCTGAGATGAGGTACTAAGAAAGTTCTATTTTTGCATTGTACCAGTTATATAATCTGAATTGAATGGAATTTCTATAAAGGAGAAAATTGTTTCAGGTCCAACAAACACTTTCCATTTTTTTAACACGACTGAGTTCTAGAAGTCAACGCTTTTCTTTTGGCCAATTAAAGTCTTCTGTAGATTTTGACAATTGCTTTCATCCAAATGTTCTACCAAAATTTGTCAATAGCTGAGTATAGCCTGACAAAATCTTACAAAATGAAACGCTTGAACTGTTTCAGTATAAAGCAATCTACCCCATATCCCGATGGGTCTTTTCTGAACCCACTGGTGTATTCTTTTCTTATCTCTATGCACATGTGAGTGACTTAATGTGCTTTTTTAAATTCACATAAGCATGTGCATCTTACGTGACCTTGCTTTATTACTGTGCTCTGAACTCTGTGGCATCAGTCAGTATTTATTAGATCAGAGAGACCGAATGCCAAGCTGTCTAATACTTTTCATGTTTTTGCTATATCACAAAATACCATACATCCAAAACCCCATATCCTTACTCTGAGGACACATTTTATTTACCATTTAAGGTCCCTCACTGAATTAATATTTGTGTCTGATATGGTTCATAACAGATGGAATTAAAAATAACTGTACACTTTTCAGTATTTATCCTGTTCTGTTAAAAGGTTATCATCAGCATTTTTCCCAAGGCAATAAAAGTGCTTAGATATAACATTCACTAAATCCAAGCACTTAATATGGTTTGAAACTATTGTTTTGGCCATAACTGTGCAGTCAGCAGGCATTACGATTTGAGTTCAAAGGTCAGAAGAGATTTTCTTTTCCTACCCGCACTTTATAAGAACTAATATACCACGAAAAGAAAAAAATATATCTGTGAAAACAGTGGAACATTTTTAATGAATGCAGAAATTAATTTCATCTGTCATAAATGAGAAATAAAAGCTCAAAGCAACAGAAGGTACACGTTGTAACTCTATAAATGGAAAGAGAGAAAGACAGAAAGATGGGGGAGAGAGGGAGATTGATAGATTGTTTCTTATTTTTCCATATCTTGTACTTAAATAGATAATGTATTTTGTAAGGGATGGGAAGATTGCTTAATTAATGGCTGAATCTCTGATTCTGTACTTAGCACATAAAAAATATATATTTCCAACTTGTTCTACGTAGTAATACAAAATTTCTTACCCCATTTCACTGAGATAGAATGATAAAATGATCTCAGGATATAAGTTCTAATAAAAACCTGAACTCTAGCAAAGAGATGGCTTATAGGTACAGAAGTGTATAGGATATTTTGAAAGATCTTCACCAGACATGAGTAAAATTAAAAGTTTTTTTTACTTAAAGGGACAACCCGGGAAGAATGATTTCTTTGGAAATCTCTGATGATTCTAGATTTCCTCATTCATATATATTTATTAATTTTTTTTAAACAAACATTTATGTTTCAAGGTGTCTGCCAAATGTCTGATATCATGGCGTGCTCTAAGTTCTGTTAAAGCAGGAACTAGGCCTGTCTTGTTCACAGCTTGGCAAATGTAAAATTGTTGATGAAAAAATAATGCATAATTTGCCCAGCTGCTGCCTTCAAGAAACTTAAAAATTAATAAAAGAGGTGGGGAAACAATCATAATGCCTAACGGAATCAGTTCAGTGCTAAATAAAAGGAAAAAACAAAGTAATAGGGTTAAAGAAAAGAAACACCGGGCTTCCCTGGTGGTCCAGTGGTTAAGAATCCGCCTGCCAATGCAGGGGACACAGGTTCAAGCCTTGGTCCGGGAAGATCCCACATGCTGCGGAGCAACTAAGCCCGTGCGCCACAACTACTGAGCCTGAGCTCTAGAGCCCGCGAGCCACAACTACTGACCCCACGTGCCACACCACTGAAGCCTGCGTGCCTAGAGCCCACACTCCGCAACAAGAGGAGCCACGACAATGAGAAGTCCGTGCACCGCAACAAAGAGTAGACCCCGCTCGCCACAAGAGAAAGCCCACGCACAGCAACAAAGACCCAACACAGCCAAAAAATTTTTAAAAATAAATAAATTTATTAAAAAAAAAAAGAAAAGCAACACCATACTTGGGTTAGGAGAACCAGCAATACACTTCACAGAGAAAGTGGCAATAATTCAGAAGGTAAAGAATGACCATGATGTTCACAGAAAAATTAGAAAAAGCATGTTTTCAGAGACAAGAAGATAAGCACAAATTGTGAGGACTACCAAATTAAGATACCAACAGGACATTGAAATTGCAGATAAGAATACTGCAAACCTGGAGCTGGGAGAGAGACTTAGATTTGAAGAATAATTTTAAAGGTAAAGCTGAACTGAAAAAAACCCCAAAAAATCTGAACCTGAAATGAATTCACCAAGTGGTGGTAATACTCACGTTTCAGGACTCTTCACAATTGTATTTCCATAGTATTCTACTGAATAAGTACATCAAGAATATATTTCTTAAATTTCTTTTGGAACTCTTTGGATTAGATATTGGTAGTGATTTCCAAATGTCTGCCACATAAAATCTAAACTTATCAGCATGTATTTAGACTCTCCAATTACATGTTTCAAGAGCCGGATCCCTCCCTCCATCCCTCACACTAAGTTGGCTGCAGCCCCTTTTAGCTTCAAATCTCACCAGCTCAGATACAAGCAAACCTACAAGTCATGCCCACTTTCAGCTCACTTGCTCTCACCTCATCTCCATGTCTTTGTAGGTGTCATTCACCCCACCTAAAATGTGCGCTAATCCTCTTTACCAACCCACACTTGAAACCTGGATCAGAAAGCACTTATGGGCCCTGAAGCCATCACAGCTAATCTTCCTGGTCCAACCCCAGTCCTGGCATCCATTACAATACACCCTCAACTGGGTTCCTTTTGTATGTATTTTAAGGATTACCTGTTTTTGATTCTGTGCTACTTGCTAAATGCCCATTTGGCAGTGGAGATATTGTTCATACATTTGACAAACTCTTAATTATCCAGTTTATACTTCAAGTACTGAAGAACCAAAAGGAAGGTTAAAGAAAAGTAAAATGCTTTTTCCTTCCCAAGGATGCATCCAAGCTATTTCATTTAGTATCTGATATAAGAGATATAGATAGGATAGGAAGAAAAATTTAGTCAAAATAAATGATTATCCATGCATATATGCATATAGATATTTATTTTTTAGTGTTACTGATGATTGACCTTTCTGAGAATATGTATATCAACACAGAATCTGTTCCTTTTTCTGTATATAAATGTACATATATACATTTAAACACGTGTGCATGCATATAGATAGATACTGAGAGCTGCATAAATTAGGATACTTACATCAGAATAAATTCGAGTTCCAATTACACGAGCATAATGTGGATTTGCCTGCATACAGTTCCGAGGACAGTATACTCTAAAAAATAAATATATACTTAGAAATATTAAGTAGCTGGTTATTTCAGTCTTTCTTATTAGTAAGATCATAGACATGCATACACAAAAGTAAACTCGGCATTCTAAATCCTACTCATTATTTTTTATTGAAGTATAGCTGATGTACAATATTATATAAGTTACAGGTGTACAATATGGTGATTCACAGTTTTTAAAGGTTATACTCCATTTATAGTTAGTATAAAATATTGGCTATATTCTGTGTTTTACAATATATCCTTGCAGCTTATTTTATACCTAATAGTTTGTACCTCTTAATCCTCTACCCCTATATTGTACCTCCCCACTTCTCCCTCCCCACTGGTAACCACCAGTTTGTTCTCTGTACCTGTGAGCCTGTTTCTTTCTTGTTATATTCACTAGTTTGTTGTATTTTTTTTAGAGTCCATATATAAGTGATATCATAAAGTATTTGTGTTACTCTATCTTATTTCACTTAGCATAATGCCCTCCAAGTCCATCCATGTTGTTGCAAATGGCAAAATTTCATTCTTTTTTATGATTGAGTAGCATTCCAGTGTATATATACACATTTTTTCCTTCTGAAATAGGTCAATTGTACAATCCTGGCAGTAAGCACAATTGCTTCTGCTTGCTTTACCTACTTCCAGCTTTTGGCACAGATGTGTTTCTTTTCTCTTTCTTTTTCTTTAAAAAAAAAAAAAAGCTTAGCCAGGAAGCTTTCTAATTTGGGGATTCAAAGCAGAAAGAAACATCAGGAAGTATCTCTCTCTCAGTATCTGGGAATTTGGTACCCAATATGACTGCAGAATTTAGTAAACATATAACTTGGAAAAACTGAATCATTGTCTGCCACAGACATCTCATAGTTTCTTTTCTCTATGTTCACATCTTTGGTATCTCATCCAATTTCATGGCTTTGATTATCATCTATAAACTATTGATTTCCAAATTTATATCTCTAGTTGGGACCTCTTCTCTTAATTCTAAATTTGTATGTCCTACTGCTTATTGAATATCTCCACGTAGACCTAATAAATATCTCAAATTTAGCATGTTTGAAACCAAATTCCTAATCTTCTCATCCAGTCCGCAAATATCTTCTTTCTGTAGGCTTCCTACAATAAATGTCAACTCCATTATTCAGGTGCTCAGGCCAAAAAAAAAACCTTTATTCTATCCTTAACTCCCTTCCTTACCTCAACCTTATATTCAACCCAATTTCTATTCGTTGTACACTGAAATAAAATCAGAGCATCCTTAAGCACCTCAATCACTGTACCTCTGGGCTCTACCTTCCAACATCTAGCTCACTGCAAGAGGTTCCCCTATGATCTCCCTGCTTCCGATTTTGCCCCCTCCAATCTATTTTGCCGCACACTTACACTGAAGAATACAACTCTAATCGTATCATTCCTCTGCTCCAAATATTCTAGTGGCTTTCCATCTAATTCAGAACAAGTGACAGGATCCTTATAATAGCCAATAAGCCCTGAGTATTCTGTCTTCCCATTACCTCTCTGACATTATATCCTACCCCTCTTTCACTTTCTCACCCAGCTCCTGTCACACTGGCCTAATGGTTATTCTTCAAACATACAGAATAATCTCATCCTCGGGGCCTTTGAGTTTATCTTTCCCTCTGCATGGAATGTCCTTTCTCCAGATATCCTACTCCCTTCCTGATACTTTAGCTCCTTTTTTCAAAGTTTCCAAAGTTCTTTTATTTAAACATAGGGTCCAATTATCAGTGTTCAGTCAGTCACATGATATTTTAAAAATTCATTCCTAGAGTTAAGAAACTGCCAAGTGGCACTTATTTAAATTGATTGGCTCTCTGAATTCACATACACACACACAAGTACACACACTCATACACTAAAGGAAATCAAAGCTAAGACTGGAAAAAACATAATTCATTCTACATAGTAAATCAGAGTCTCAACAAAATGACTATATGAAAATCATTGTTTGATTTATTTTCCTAAAAGTATAAATTATTTTCCTAAAAGTATTCTTAAAAAAAAAACAACAAAACTTCATTGCAACTACCTTTACCAATTGAAGCAGATCTTCCTCAACACAGTTTTAAGAAATGGCTACATTTCTTATTTAAATTTCATGTTCCTAAAATTTGTATAACCACAGTACACTTTAGCATCTAAACCAGAACCACTTAAATGTAAGTAATAAATGAATGAGTTTTTATAACTTTGAATTAAAGGGTTGATTTTTATAAAAGATGTCTTCTGTAGGAGGAAGGGTGTCCCCATTGACTATAAAATTTTATTTTTGCATTTGAGAACTGCTGCGCATTCATTGCCCACCCTATGGTGATAAAACCAGCTGCTCTGCCCTTAGCATCATGCTGTGCATGCTCTACCTTAACCATATTTAGCACCTGGTCTGTGGAAGGCCAAGATCAGTAGATTCAAACTGAGTTCATTTCTACGTAGGTGAGTTCAGGTCAAAGAAAGACTGCAGGAGCTTTTTGCTTGTCTGAGTTCTAGTCTCTGGTTTTAACACCTTGTTATATATTTGTGAGAATGTAGATAGTAATCTAGTAAACATACCTTCATCTACAACTTCCGTTATGCTTTGAATAAAAATGCTGACACCTTTTAACAGTACCTGCCTTTACATCTAATCATAGGGAAAGGGGCTGCTTGGCCCTGATGTGATCCATTAAAGAGTCATGCAATGACCAGACAAGTGCCTGACGTGTGTAACTTGTAACTTACTGGGTGGCCAAGCCTCATAAAGTTGTAGGGGAATGAACATGTGATTCTTTCTTTTAAATGCTAAAATAAAGATTTTCGTAGAGAAAAAAAAAAAAACCCACATTTTTTTGGAGAAAGTACACTAGGAGTGCCTAGAGTGGATGCAGTTTGGGTGTCCATTGCTCCCTGCTGCTAGCAGTTCAAGATCATACATCTTTTGAGTCCTAGAGACACCGGAATCTCAGGCAAAAGCAGTTATCCAGGGTAAAAGGCCCCCTGTTCACAGGTTAAAAACGAAGGAGAAAATCTAGAAAACAGTACCTTGGGCAATGTGAAGCAGGCTTATGAAAAGGACAGAGCTGTTCCACAGTTGTTTCACAAGTGACCGCCTGAACTGAAGAATTCAAACACAAAACAATAAGCAAATCCTTTAGAAAGAATAATGTGCAACAGAGTGGTAAGAAAATAAGACAAAAAAAGTGCTAACCTGTTACTTTAGAGACTGTGAAGGAATTAGCAGACTGATACTTGCTGAAGATAAAAACATAAAAATTTCAATCATCAACATCTTACATGCATCACCATCAACATAAATTCTTATATTTTTTAAGTCTATGAATATTTGATTTTTTCTTAAACGTTCTTATTTAAATATCTAGACATGTAGCAGTATAAGAATTAATCATCTGTTTTATGCTAAATTCATATTACCTTCAAGTATGAGCCAAATAAATACCATTCTTGATATCAGAGAAAGATCTCTTTTCATTATCAATCTCAAAAATTTATACATAATAGCATAAAATAATACACATTTGTATCTATATACTTGTTTATTATTAAGATTAAAACTCTCAATATACTCATTCCCTGTTACCACAGAACCAAACAATTTAATCTTTCAAAATAGTCAATACAAGGCAGTGTAAAAAGACTACTAAATAATAAGTACCTTAAAGGAATACGCATCATTCATTTTTTTGTTCCCCCTAGTATCCAGTAACATGTCTACAATAAATGAATGAATTCCTCCTTACATGTTTTATTAAAAAGCAAGAATATAAGAATAGGTATTTTAGTTGGTTTATCTATACCCAGGCTTTCATAAAAAACATCTATTGCAAAAGGTAATGCTTATTTGTGATGGTACTTTAATATGACACACACACGTTTCAAGAGAGTTTATATAATAAACAATTAAAAAAACAAGTTAAAAGAAAAAGGTAAATAATAGGAAATAAATGTTCTTTAATGCAACACCCAATGTTTGGCTTACCAAAGCTAAAAACTAATATTTATTATTTATTTAAGATAAGTATTTGCTGAGTGAATAAATTACTCAATAAGTGTTTCTGTAAAGCTTTTACTTAAGAGATTAATCATTAATGGCTGAAAACCACACATCAGGCCTTTGAATAAAATTGTATACAGAGGGCATCATTCCACCAATTTACAAGGATTCTTAACAAATTCTTTCTTATCATTATGAATTCCATACTGTGGAGTTTCATGCAATTGTTCAGTTACAAAGGAAGGGACACTATCATATTTCCTAAGAAAAGGCATTCCATTTTGAGGTTCAATAATGTCTATTATTTTACATAGGAGAAAGAGAAACTACAAAGATATTTCAAAAGCCTACATTTTTCTACTTTCTATAGAGTATATATGAAAATATGTTGTTTTATAATAATACATTTAGTATATTTAATATGACAAACATTTCAAAAGTTAATCAAGGCTTTTATGTTCAGGCAAATTACATTTTAACAGACAAAAGAAAGGTGACATAGTGTATTACATATTTAGAGGACTTTGCAAATGCTCTTTTACCTAGTAATCTATCTTATTAACAAAGTTACTGTTGCATGAGATAAATAATTCTCCCAAACAGGGCAGGAAGAATATGCAAATCAATTAGCCTTCTCAGGCACTTTTTATCACAGCTGAAAAATGTATTGCTTCACAATGGGAAAAACTATAAATTTGTACATTCTTAATGAAACTAGAAAATTTAGAGTTTTAGCATGATCTTTATAAGCAACAGGGTTCAACTTTGAATTCAGATACTTTTCCTTCTTTTTGCCCATGGAAATTATGTAGTTGAAATGAACCTTGAAAATTACCTTCTCTCTTTATAAACTAAATTCTTCTATGCTTTGCTCTAAATGAATGTAACTTATTGTTACAACTTAAAATCTCTGGTCCAAAAGATTATTTAGGTACTTACCCAATTGTTTGAACACCATTTCTATTGGATTTGATGAAATAATGTTTTCTTCCTTGTCTAGTGATATCCACCCAACCACCATCATTGTCTATTATACCATAATGAATTGCAGCTCTACAGATGCTGGATTGCTGGGAGAAAAGGAAGGGATAAAAGGATGTTAAAATGATAAGAATTCTGCATAGGATACAACTCATTACTATGTATGACTTTAAGCAATTCTGAGCAAAATAGCTATACGTATATAAATTGTTATTTTTCCCATTAAAAAATCAAAATATTATATGAAAGGATCCTCTCCTCAAATAATGACATTTATAATACTTACCATTTCATAATGTACACTGCCAATAACTTTAGCTTTACTATCCAAACAGCCAGCAGGGCATTCATATCTAAATAAAAGAAATGGGGAACAAAATTTAGCTTCTCTGAATGTCCATATAAAATGAAATATTTTTATATCTTGCCAGTTAATTTTGAGAGTAATCATAAATATTACCTATTGCAGGTTGTGCCTTTGCACTGGTCTCTTAATCTTATTTCGCAAGAAACAATTTGAGCTAAAATTTAGAAAATAATAATAATTTAGATGATGCAACAGCTGCTCTAATTCATCCCATACAGTCTAACACCAAGTTTTTGTCATTCTAAAAATGTTCAGATTAATAAAATATAGTTGAATATGCCAGTAATGTAAACTTTAAAATGTTTGTAAATAATGCAGAGATCTTACACATTTGCTGTGTGCTTATGACTTCGTTTCTGTTACTATCATCTGCTATTGTCCGGATGTGGGTGTCATGGACTTGTGATTGTTGCCGTTCAATTTCATTTGTTTCTTCTTCTTGAGGAGGGTAATAGCTATCTGATCCTTCTGTTAGAGAGAATGGATTTAAGAAATATGAATCCATCTTAAATGTGCACAAATTACCAATGATACACCTTTATATGCCTGTTTAACACTGAAAGCTACTAGAAAAATCAGTACTGTATATTGGCACAAGTTTTGGCTTAAGGTGGTGATCTTACATACTGCATTGGAATAAATAAAACAGTTGCATAAACCTTTGAGCCCTTGACTCATTTATGCTAACATTAAATGGAATCATTTCTAAACTTTGCTTATATTTTAAAGTGGTATCAATGATTACCTTTCATAGTGACATCATGAGGTCTACACAGTGATCTAATGAAGTCGGGCTTAGTGAATTTGAATTTGTTTTCTCAAATGAAATCATATTTTCAGGAGGATAACACTTAAAATTTTCAAAAGAATCACATTTAAAATTCTCCTGAAAGGAAATTCAGCCTAAGAAGGATTGACATGCCCTTGCTATTTACCACAATATCAGTTTCCATGGAAAGGTTTCTATTGCAGAAGGAAATTCAATGTGCAGAAATTTAAACTTAACAATGGAAAATATGCAAACTTTGAATTTAATATTTTTTTCCAGGTTGGCTTATATTAAGGGCTTGACAGGGGCACATTTTGGAAATGTGGTTATTTGCATGTACATCCAAGAATTCAGAATCTAGAAAAAGGAAGTATGAATTCAGAGGAAAGTCAGCTTTAGTAAGACACTGTGGTCATTGACAATGGAGCAAGCAGGTTGGAGGTTTGGGGGATGGAAAACAGACTCAGGCACAATGAAAAAAGCTTTCAGGAATTAAAAATGGCTCATATTACACAGTGAACTATATGCTTACTTCTTGTCCATATATTATAGCTAGTGAGCACTCAATCATTAAGGAAAAAAAAGATATCTCTTTCTAAGTACTGAAAAGTGGCTGCATTTACATATATTTTCAAATACACTTGGTCTGCATTAATCTTCATTTAGTCATCATTAAGAACAAAGTAGTACAAGAGGGTAAAAATGTTCACTTGGATGCCCAATAAAAAGCATGACTTTCACAAAGCTTTGTCAGGTAAGTTTTATCTTCATGTGTTACAAAAAGGACGTCATATTTATATTTATTTTTGAGGACATCCAGTACATTTGAGACAGTACTTTTTTGCAACAGTTTTATAATACTATTATATATATATACTTTTTATTGTTGTTATTTTGGCATGACAAATTGTATACTCTGCAGTAAGAAGCAGAGAATTAGTATAATTCATTGGGCATGGTTCAATAAGATTCATGGATAGGTATTCAGGCAAAAACTCTTAAAGTGCTTAAAATAAATTGTGTTAAACTGCTAAATTCTTCAGAAATGATGACATTTATGGAAATAATTCTAGTCAACACTATATCAAGATGGCTTTTAAGAATGAAAATATACTTGTCACTCTGGGATAATTTCAAAGTAGAATTAGGTGGTTATCTGGGATAATCATGAAACTTTCCTTTAAATACATGTTGGTATAATAGACTTATTAATATTATAAATTTTTAAAAAATATTTTAAATGACTTCTAAATATTTGAAATAGAGTTCTAGAAACTTTTCATGTAATAATTAAATGTGCTTTTGGCTTTCAAACACAAATTAATGCAGAAGTTGGATGAAAATACAAATCAAACTGAATATTACAACACAATATCACATACCTTTGTAGCACAGATTTTCTCTACAGCCTCCTCCAAAACTAGGTGGGCAAGCAGAACAGGGCCGGCCATGTTTGTAGGGGGCGTGGCCCCACCAGTTTCCCCTTAAAAAGATAATCCACTCCATTAAGAGGTGGTCTATGTTTAGTTTTTTGAGAAACCTCCATACTGTTTTTCCACAGTGGCTGCACTAATTTACATTCCCACCAACAGTGGACAAGGGTTCCCTTTTCTCTACATCGTCACCAACATTTGTTATTTGTGTTCTTTTTAATGATAGCCATTCTGACAGATGGGAAGTGATATCTCATTGTTACTAAGTTTAAACATACACTGCTACCTCATTCTTTTGAAAATATTCTAAATAATGTGTTACGTATATTGCTAAAAACTGAAAAACCAAACTTCTGCAAAACACTAACCTCTGCTATAGAATATTCATCCATATCCCATTTGTTTTAATAAAAACAGATTTTAGACGTAGATTTGACCCTAAGTTCAGTTGTACAATATTTTCACTGTAATTATTTGAAGGGTCTTTACATAGGTGAAAATACATTTCTCAGTCTATAGTTTCTCATCTCTAATAAACTAAAATTATTAAACATTTACACAATATAGTAGTGCAATAAATAAAACTGAAGCCCTAAAAATATCTTAGGGCTTCAGTTCCTATCTTTACAAAGATTATATTTTCAATTTTCATATTCCTTTTAAGCACCAATTTTACGCATCAGGCAACCATAATTTTTGCCATATGACATAAACTCAGTTAAAACAATGCACTTTACTCAATAATACACGCTGAAAATAAGGAAAAAAATCAAGAATATAAAGTTATTTTTATGCTGTTAAGAAATACTTACATATGAAAGTAGTGTTTTGTTTACTTACTTTGGGGAATAATTGCACACCAAGTAGACAGCTTTGGGCCATATCTGCCCCCAGATGTTCATGTTATGGCACAAATTAATGGCACAGCCTATTCTGCTACTTGTTGCCCACACCACCTACATTAGAGAAAAGAAAGGCTCAGAAAAAGTAGGCTGAGATGAAGTAAGACAACAACATATCTGAGAGAAAATGCATAAAAGTGAACTGAAGAACCAACAGTTACTATCCAAAATGAAATGAGGCAATGTCAGAAACAATATTTTTCCTGAGACTTGGGGAAGTACTTAATTTAACTTTAAAAAAAAAAAAGAGATAGGTATATAACTCTATCCAGATATAAGACATAAACATCTTATTTATTACTAAATAATTCAAATGTTACATCCTCACAAACCTAAATGCCATATTAATTTTTCTGTGAAGAAACTTACCTACCAAATGAACAGAATTTCTCATCTTAGAGCAGAAAGTACTGGAGCAAAAGTTTAGGTGTTCACATTTCTTATACAATGTGACATTTTCACTGTGCCACTGGCTATCAGGGAGTCCAATACTGATCTTAATCTTGTCCCATGCAAAGGCATACAGAACCATTTGCTTTATAGTCACTAATAATCAGTCATAGAAATTCTAGAAACTCAGATCTGTAGTGAGCTTTATCTAGTCAAATCTGCCACTTGTTGCTTGATTTAGAAGTTTTAGAACATGTCCAATACCTAATCCAAACACTGAAAATTTTAAAAAAAAGATAAATGCTGCACACATGTGAATATTGAATGTCATGGTAAATAAAACCGTATTTTTATTTTTTGAAAATAAAAAAATTGACATCTGAATTTGAAGATGGTAAATTTCTTCCCATTTGCATTTATTGGGGTCATATTAAAGTATTTTATATGTAAAGTCATTGAAATAATATTTTTAAGGAAATGTCTGTACTTTTTTCTGATAATTATTCCTATTGTTTATAAAAATTTATAAGCTTGTTCTACTTAAATCAATATTAATATATTTTTAATAACCATACTAAATGACATAAGGAAGGCAAATGTTCAGTATCCTAAGTTCTCCCACAAAAAAAAAAAAACAACTTTGTTAGTTTACATGAACTCAAATTAAACGAATGAAGTGTAATATACCCAAAACATACCTGTGTATAATGAGTACATACAGGACCAGAACATCTGAATGGACAATACGGGTTGCATTCATGTTCATATGGGTAGCTAAAGTCTCTGACTTCATCATACCATGCTTGTACATGAAATGTTGGGGGCCTATATCTATTTGAAAGAAAATAACCACAAAGATCAAGTAAGGCTGGAGAAAATATAAAACCAAATATTGCCAAAAAGACTGATGAAGTTTGGTAGAGAGGCAGTTTTGTGTAACTTATTAATATTAAATACTTTTGCACTTTACATCACTAATATATCAATTACTTGAAACAAAAATAAGTTTAAAATACTACTGATCATTCTGGTATGATATTTATTTTTTCTTATTTGTCTTGGTGTGACCGCTTGTTTTCCTTTTAGGCACTAAGCCTTTGAAAACTTACAATGATGAATTAGTAAGTATTTCATTTCAAGCTCTTATGTTTTCAGAAACAAGAAGTTGTATTTTAAGCTACCTTCCCCAATGTGCTCCCAAATTCTGTCCAATTGATGGAAGCATGCTTGCAGGTCCATGTTCCCACAAACAATTTTCAGCCCAGGATTCTGCAGATCTTTCCAGTTCTACATCCCATGTCTACAATTCAAAACAAAAACAAAATACAGACACGAACAGATAATGTATATATAGAGTTTGGATATTTCTTTATAATATAGTGTTACTCAGTTCTTATGTTTTCTCCCTTCTTCTTTGCAAAGTCAGCATCTTAGTCTGGGTTCTTGCCATCTCTCATATAGATTTTTGCACTAGCCTCCTAATTAATCTCCTTTCATCCACCTCTCATCCCTCCAATCTGCTCTACAAGTGTTTAGAATTGCCTAAGTGGACACAAATACGCTTAAGTGATTCCTCTAACCGCATCCAACAAATCTCTGTACACTGTTCCCTGTCATAAAACATGTTATTCCTTGCTTTTGCTGGCATCGTTTCCTCTGCCTAAGACATCCTTCTCCCAATTATTTGTCAGACAGGCTCTAACTCTTACTTCACAATCCAGCTTTATGTAATACATTCTTGACACATTTTCAGTTCTCTTAGAAGTAAGCTATTCCCTACTTTGGGCTCTTAAAGCTTTGTTATGCTCCTTTGTTTAGCAGCTATTACACAGCAGTGTTAGTATTCGTCTATATGTCTCTTTCATGGGACTGTGAGTTGCTTGGGGGTAGTCATTTAACTCACGCTGGTATCTTCGGCCTATTATCTGTGTCTGCCATATGGCAAGGTGGTCAATAAACATTTGCTCAATACATGAATGGTTAATGAATCTGTATCCTATAAAATATAAATGCATTTTTGTGTACAAAATTCAATAATATTAATTCATATTTTAAAAATAATCTATAAAGCGATATTTAAAATTATAAAATTATTACTGAAATAATTTCATATGTCCTGGGTTTAATATTCAATTTGCTAATTTGAAAATCAGGCAGTATAGTTGAGTGTGGTGGTAAAAACAAAGAGTTGGATAGAACTGGACTCAATATTGGCACAATTACAGGATTCTGGGCACGTTAAGAGGGTAGAAAAATAGTCCTGGAACTAGAAAATGAGGACACAACCTAAGGTGATAGCAGTGAGACTGGAGAAAAGCAGACAGTCTGAAATAATGTTTAGGAATTTAAATTCGTAGAAGTTGATGGATGACTGAAGGTAGGTGGTGAGGGGAAAAAAAAAAAAAAAAGGGTGAAGACTGATGAGGTCACCAAACTGTGAGAAAGAAAAACAGAAAGAGAAATAGATTGTTGTAATACAAGTGTATGTCTAGGGCTTCCCTGGTGGCGCAGTGGTTAAGAATCTGCCTGCCAATGCAGGAGACAGGGGTTCAAGCCCTGGTCTGGGAAGATCCCACATGCCGCGGAGCAACTAAGCCTGTGCGCTACAACTACCAAGCCTGCGTGCCACAACTACTGAAGCCCGCGCACCTAGAGCCCATGCTCTGCAACAAGAGAAGCCACCGCTATGAGAAGCCCGTGCACCACAACAAAGAGTAGCCCCCACTCACCGCAACTAGAGAAAGCTTGCGTGCAGCAACAAAGACCCAACGCAGCCAAAAATAAAAATAAATAAATTTATAAGAAAAAAAAAAAGAAGAAGAAGTGTATGTCTATTCACTTCAATGCATATTTCAAGGGTGATGTGTTAGGTGTCTGTGATCCATGCAGTATATATGTCAAGTAGAAAGTGGAAATAGATGACTGGGGTTCTGGGGAAAGAAATACACTCTGAAGACATGGATTTTGAAGTCATTCACTCAGAGATGAATTTCTTCAGAAAGATGATACAGAATGAGAAAAGAAATGAAAAGAAAACTCCGGGGTTATCAAAATTGAAGGGGAGAAAAAAACAATGAGTTAGTAAGATGAACTAGGGAAAATGGAAACAGAAAGTTTAAGGGAAAACTGAAAGAGGATTAAATTATAAAAGTGACAGGACAAGAGATTCCAGGAGAAGAGAGTGGGCAATTAAGGTCAAATGTTACAGAGAAGTCAAGGAAGATGAGGTCTGCTAGGTACTAATTCATTGTTAAGAGCAATTTCAGATCTGTCCTAGGCAGAAAATCACAGAAGGTTAATAAGTGACTGGAAAGAGAAAGTGGAGAAGGCAAGTGGGAGTTACTTTGTCAATACTTTAGAGAGGAAGAAGAAGGATGGGCAGAAGCCAAAAAAGATTTGATGCCAGGCTCTAGAGAGAATTTCACTTTCTTTGATTTTTAAAGGATGGAAGAAACCTAATCATGACTATCGGCCAAATGGACAAGACACTAGAAAGAAGCACCAAAAAAAAAGTATGTGTGGGGAAGGGAAGTTTCTTCACTCTTCATATAATCTTTTTATATTAAACATTCCTCCTCATTCACTTGTGGATCTGAAATACATAAAATCATGCTTTCAAAGCCAAAAAGTAAAATGTATACAAAATTAGGGTAAGTATATTTTTGTTATAGTGCATCTTTATTATCTAGCAAAAACACACACAAAAAAGTATATTTACATGTCACTAAAAAATTAACAGCAGCAAAAGTATCTGGTTTTCATAAAAACTTGAATTGCACTTTGAATTAATATCAAATGTTCAAGATGACTGATTCTGTGATACAGACATCAATAAGTATTTATCAGGTAAGCACTTTATTCGCCAAATACAAGCATACTATTAATTAAATTCATTACTTAAGTTAGACCTAATTTTTATAATTACATATTATGTAATATGCAAAGGCATAATTCAACTTGCTGTCATTATATCCCCAGACAAATTAGGTAAGAAACAAAGAATTTGGCTGAAGTCCCAGAAAATGAGTAAGATGCTGATTTCCTTTTGTTTTCAGAAGGTTGGAGAGATGGTCATCTCTCAAAAGCAAACATGTTCCCAAATAGAGTTCCCTGGAAAGTAAGCTGTCCTTAAGAGACAATCAAATTTTTGTTTTCAATCTTGGAAATCAGGTTCTCATATAATGCTTTAGTCATAAGCATAGTGAAACTATACTTATCCGTAGGTTTCTAATCTAGCAACATAGCAATCTCATAGTCAAAGAGCAGCCGGGAACCAGAAGAAAAATGTAAACATTCCTAGATGGAAAAAAAAAAAAAAAAAGCCTTGAAACCACTGGGATGGTTTTAAAACACTCTTCCCACAAAGGGTGGAGTTGAATTCCCTCCCCTTCACTTCAATTTAAGCTAGATAGTGATTCCCTTCCAACAAACAGAATGGCGCTGTGAGACTTCCCAAGCTACGTTAAGAAATACAGACTCTATCTGATTCTTTCTCTTTTAAAGACACGCATCTTAAAAGACCTGAGTCAACAAATTAGGAGTTCAGCTACCCTAAATAGGTAGCTGAAAAAAATAAGATGGAGAGACCACACAGAGACAGACAGAGATGCAAGAGGAGTTCCCACTGTTTGAGTTTTCCTAGCCCAGACAAGAGATCTGTGAGTTTGCATGTCCAGGTCACTGCAAACAAGTGAGAGACCCAGAGCAAGAAACCCCACCAAGGGAGTCCTTAAGACCCTTATTCAAGGTCAATTTAGTCTTGTTTTACACACAATTCTACAACCTTAGATGTCAGTTTTCCTTACAAAATTGAAGATGGATCCTTTTTAGAGAAGATATACAACTATTTCCAAATTCACAAATATGCTGTATTTCCAAAGTTTGTTTATATATCTGTTGTGTAGAAACTGGAAAAAAAATCTAAGACATATCATTCAAATGCTTTAAGCTATGTTTTCTTATTTGTAAAATGTGTCAGTTGAGATAGAATATAACTCAGGTCCCTCTGAGTTATCAATTGTTGAGTATATATTATGGATAAGTTGTTTTATAGCATAACTTGTCTTCTATTTAACCCATTAAAAATGGGGGGTGGAGCATATCAAATTAACTACGATAATATTAAAATAGGGACATACATTATTTTAATATAAGAACTGAGGCAGAGGGCATGCAACTAAAATTTGCTATTAATATTTAATAAATATTAGTTAGTGACAATTTTAAAAGTAATTATTTGAAAAATCTAATCAAGCATTTGTGTTTAGGGCAAGTTCAATAATACAAATCAAGGACATTCTTTTTAAACAAATCACTGAAAATATAGCTGTCCTGTAAGAAATACTATCATTTAACATGACAACAGCATGGAATGTATATTTTTATGCTACAACATAATATTTCAGGTTTTAAGACTGGCAATAATTCATACTCATCCCATTTAAATGCAGGTTACTCTCTATACATTTCTATTTAAATTCTAGATTGCAAATTAAGTCAAGATGGCCTAACCAGCTTCATTTTTTCTCTCTGAACTATTCACCCAGGACTAATTTAAAGCCAAGCCACACTTAAAATTACCATTTCTTTATAGAATGGGTACTTGAGGTGTGCAGAAATAAAAACCACTCTATTTTCCATCTACATAAGTAAGCTGTTCCTTCTGAGAACACAGCAAAGTCTTTAACTGAAGTTTCATTACTAAAAGAAACATTTAGAATACTATTAACATACTTTGTCTGCAGTGACATTTTTCAACCAGTTCACCATAATGGCTCTATCATTTCCTGTGTGTGTGTGTACATAAGAAAACTTAAACCTTGACAAAGGACTTTCAAAAGTAAACCTAGAAACATATAGTAGTTTTAGCACTAAAATACTGTTTGGAAAAATCAAAAATTATGCAGCTAGACATGTACAGAAAATTCCATTGACTGCTATCGTTTGTGAAATATGGTGGGCATACACAATTCATATTCCTATCAGAATACTTGTTATCCTATTATAATAACAGTCAGTGACAGTTGCAAATCACTCAGGATTGTAGTTTTTAATAGAGTTAACATTGCTAGCTTACCAGAAGTTGTATCCCTATACATTAGGCAAAAACAGTCATTAGTAATATGACTCTTTCTTTCTCTTTGATATTGAGAATAGCTTCTCTCTTAAAAAGGATTAAGTATTTTCAAATATATTTTTTGACTATTGTAAATTTATAGCTCTTTCCAGATTTACATAATTTTAAAATTCATGTCCTGGAAATCACTGACTCTTTATAGCGTCAAAATTATTATTGTAGTACATTAAACAAGAGTTGAAAGCCAATGTTAATTAGTCACTATGAATTTGTCTGAAGACCATTTTCTTAAAACTGAGGCTTCAAAAATATTAGTATAAAAAACTAAAGTGAACAGTAGACTATTTTTCAAATAAAAGTCAAACATTAATCTGAACTTTTTAATTAATTATTATTATTTTAGATTGCATTAAAGCACATGAAGTAAAGTTTTGTGATATTATCTGCCTGATGCAAATTTGTGTAATTAGACTCTTCATACATAAATCCTCAAAGATCAGAGGTAGGGATGGAGATAATGGAAATCCCTTTATCCACAAAGGTATTGATAAGCACTTCTTGGTGAAGGTATCATGATAATTGGTCTACCAAAGGAAATACGCTAGGTGACACTGAAGCTGTGAAGTAGTTTATTTTATATAGTTAGGTTCAGCAATGAAAAAATATATGAGTAAACAAAGAAATTTTAACAGGAAATTGACCAGCATGATCTGATACCTTTAAATGCACAGAGAAATAATCTCCTGACTGGAAACTCTCACATAATTTAATAACTGTTCAGTGTCATTCTAAGCAGGGAGAAATAGGATTGCAAGATTTTCTACCATTCTCCAGAAATAATGTTTTAATTCATTATAATTTTTTGCAGAATTGATACAGCTTTACTGGATTTCCAAGATAAATGCAAAAAAAAAAAAAGGTCTTTGACTACCTTACTATTAGGTGTCTTAATTAAATGGCAATTAACACCAGTCCATGACACAATTTGCAATTTAATATGGACTTTTAAAATATGCATTGCTCTCTGGCAAAGTAATAACATCAAAGCACCGTGGTGTTGAAAATGCAGTTGCACTGGAAATCCAGATCTAGGCTGAAAGCTCTGGTCTTACCTTCCTACTAAAAACGATAAATAACAATGAAATTATTTTTTAAAACTATATAAGCATTTGCAATAAAATTTGAAAATGAATTCCACAAAGATTTGTCTTTTTAGACATATACATCTGCGTACAGAAAACCACCCTCATGTCTCTAAGCCTACCTCAGTTCTGAGCAGTCACTGGCTGTCAGAAGTAATGATACCATTCCAGCTTTCCATATATTGAAAATACCTTTGAGTATTGAAAATACTCTTTCCTTGGGGCTATGTCTTCTAGACATATGCAAGCAAGGTCATTAATGATAAGTGTTTCTTTCCTTTTTTTATATAGACAGAGATAAAACTAAGCTTGCACTTGTTCCAATTATTCAAACTAAGGTTAATTAAAATACATGATACACCCTGGAAGAGTCTTCTTTCCCATTTAAATTGTGTACTTTCAAATTTATCTCTTTGATTATGTCAAGTTTGGCTTCTGTTTCCTCGTCTCTGACATTAGTAAGCTGGAGTAAGTCTCTTCAATTCCTTTTAGCTTTAAAATTCTATTATTTTGTACTTATAGTCTCCTCTAGAGTACCCCGTATTGCTTGTAGAATCCCATAAAAACTTTCAAACATAAAACAATACTTCTGTTGACAATAGAGGCTATTTCTTAGCTAAGAAGAAAAAGTTGATTTGTGATTTTCAAGACTGCAAAGCCAAGAAGGTTTCCAATCTTCCAATTATGAGTCTAAAGGAGAACTGTTTCCGAATCACCTCTATTGGAGAAAGTTTTAATATTATCCAAAACAGACAAATACAACTGAAAACCTTCCATAAAACTTCCCAATACAACTTCAACATAATTGAATACAACAAGAAGATATTCTCAGTAAAAAGTTCAAAATGGGTCTCTCTTCAGCTTAGTCCTGAAAACCCAATGGTAAAATCTTTGAAATAAGGCACAGACTTCCACATGTAATTTTTCTACACAGGTAAAAGGAACACCAGGATTTTTCAACCAGCTCATGAATATAGAAGCAGTTGAAGAAAATCAAAGACATATAGAGCTATCTCTTTCTAAACACCACCTTTAAAAGATAATTCTTGACCTGTCATACCTTCTGGAAAAACAGGTTTGTAAATATCCATCATATGTCACAACATAAATCCCTCCCAAATCACTGTTGTTTTCCTACTTAAACCAGAAAGTGCAATCCCAAAATCTTATGGAATAAGCTGTCAGTGTTATCCTCTCAATAGCAATAACTTGATCTCCAGGAAAGAATTTGTTTTTCTATGGAAGTAATACATTTGACGGTTCACAAAACTTCAGATTCAAATTCCAAAAATAATGCCTCATTATAAAATCTTAGCCACCTTCTTTTCTCCCCGATGGTGGAATTATCAGAACTATAACAAAGAAATAGACATCAATGAAATCAATTAATCAATCATTCAATCTACGCTGAAAGAGTGTATGAGGTTTCTGTGACAAAGTCATCTGGTATAAAAAGCGCTATGGAAAACAGTAGTAGTACATTCTTTACAACTCAGAAATTACCTCAGGTGTTTAACTTCTGTGCTTCACCTGCTTTGAAAAGACTGTAGTTACAGGGAAAATGCACGAGGCTCAGATTTCAAAGGGAACACCTGTGTTTCAGGACACAGAGGCTTTGCCAGGTACTGAGAAAGTAGCAGCATTACCTCAGGGCAATGCACATATTAGGGTCTCCTGGAAATTACAGAGATGCGAGGCAGATGCGGCAGAGTTTTACTTAAAATCTACTTCAAAACAAAGCCTTAAAAGTCTTAAAAAAGATAATTTAGGGAATTGCCACTTCCTTTTACTAAAATTAAAATAATTTTTGGAACGGAAATTTAATGTGTGGATAAACTGACAAGATCATTTTAATTAAACCCATTGTTTCAATATTATACAGCTAGACCGAATGCACGGTGTAGGGCAGATTGTCTTTGCGAGGCAGCCTAGACATTAATTCAACAAAATCCTTACATTTCTACAGAATATCTGCTGATTCATCTCTCATCTCCCTGCCAAGGCCCTCTCAAGTCTGGCTATAACTTACCTACCTCACTTATAACCCACTCCTCAACATGGGTCCTCTCTACTGCTGGCTCTCTAGAACGTTAAAGTGCCGGTAAATCATCAGGAGATCTGATTCTGACTTGGTAGGTCAGGAGAGAAATCTAAGTTATGACATTTCTAACACTTGGTGCCAGAACCATACACTGAATACTTCAAGAAGCAAGGTTCTAGTACCTGTCTGTTCACACTTCTCGGCCATTGAATCCATCAGAAATGTTCCCCTACAGGACTGTTCTTTCTTTCCTCCCCTCCTTAGTTACTTACACTTTATCCTTTCACCAAAGTCTTGTTCACAATCACTCTCCTCTTGGAAGTCATTCCAACCACCATACATACTCCATTTATCTCACCCTTCTCTGAACCTTCTTAAACATATAATTTACCAATTACTGTATGTTCTCCTAGATCTGTTTCTACTACTTTCGGTCTTAATTCTCAAACTAGAATTTTAAATCAAAAACTGTCTCATACTTTTTCTGTGTTTTCCTAATGTCACCTAATATACTTGGCATATAATATGTTGCCAATATGTACTCATCAATTATCTCTAGCCTCAGCTGGCCTGGCCTGGGCAATAACTTGGATCAGATACAGGAACCTAAATTCCCTGCATCAAACATACATGTGTGATATAAACTCGGGTGAAAGGGTGTTCATGATGTACCTAGGCTAAACAAAAGGTAATTCTTGAAAAGTTGAACTCGGATTATTTTTGTAAAGGTCATATATATCTATCTTTGTATTGACTTTATGATAAATTCAACACTATAATGTTTTCATTATTTTTGTTGTCATTTAGGAGAGAAGTAGTTAATCTTCAAGACTATATTCTGAATGTTTAAGGAGACCTCAAAGGAGACTTGAGAAAGTACAGTACCAACTATCAGTTATTTAAATCTTCATCTACAAATATTGAGCCAATTTATAAAAATGAGGACCTATGTTTTAGTTTATTTATAGCTCATAAATTTAGGTAGATATATGATTAATCTAAAAGTCAAGCCTAAAATATGCATGCTAGGAAAGATAAACTTTCATAATAAATCACTCTGCATGCATTAGCTCATATATTTAAATAGCAAAATGAAAGTAACAAGTTTTGCAAGTAAATAAAATATTAATTGCTTTTATTTATTGTACTTGGGGATGTCTTTTTAACTTTCAAAAAGAAAAAAGAGATGGGTTAACGAATGAAAACTTCTTTTTGGAAAAATTAGTAAAAGATAAAGTTTATGGACAAATAGAAACTGAAACCTAAAATTTAACATCATTACTTCAACTTAAACCAAAGGCTAATATAAGAAACATTTAAATGCATATGTTTACATACTTTTAATGAAACTGCTATAGTAAGTTGCTCATTGTTCCTATATTGGGAATTCTGTGTTAAGTTTTCACTAATAATTCCTGCTTCAAGAACGATAAATTATTATGCTTCCAGTCATTGAGAGCTATGTAAACCATATGGTCTCCTGTTTTCCTTGGCTGCTAGGAAACTCAAAGCTGGTTTAGTAACCATAGCATGCTCAATCAGATGTTTAGGTGTCCCTTAGGAACTTGCCTATACATTTGTCTTCAACAACTAAACAATGACTAAGAAGATGATGTAAAAAAATACAGTTTACCAAAGTCTTTATTTGAAAATCTGAGAAAGAATATTGTGTTAAATATTCTTCATTTTTTCCCACATAGTCACTCTCAGCCACATGCTGCCATACTCTATGTTCCAAAAGGCTCAGCTCTACATCCTGAGTTACTTCAGGCTCTCTTGGTTCCTGGGTTCTAGTTGAATTTGGCCAGTAGAAGACACGGACAGGAAGTCAGAGGGTGAGAGGTGAATTTAAGTATGTATTACCCCCTCTTCAACCCCACTCATCCCCTGAGTACTCTGCCTCACAGTGATGGCGCCTGTGTCCTTTCATACAGTCCTACCACCAGGCTCTGGTCCTCAGCAGGCTGTGGTACCATCATTCATGCCTGGGTGCCCCCCATCCTTGTGGCTCGCCTAAGCCCTGCCCACAACTCTGCATACAGAGCCTTCATTAATTTTTTCCTGTTAAATCCTTGTTATTGTGGCATTTGTTTTCCTAATGAGAAATAATATCTGAGAATAAAAACATCTCATAGTTCTGTGTATTAGTAAGCTGCCTAACATATTACCTGATACCTAATATATCTTAATAAATGTTCTCTTATTCCTCTGTTCCTCTAAGAATCTGCTTCATTTGCTGTGACTCACATAGCCTTTTTATGGCGCATTGTTAATATTCACGAGACTAAGGAAGAAATTTAAATCCCGAATTTTGAACGATTAAAAAAAGATAATCACTGCCACCTAAATTTCCAGTGAAAAAGTAAATTTCTTAGAATTCAAATTTAACACACTGTTAGTTATCAAACGAAGTTTAGAGTAAGTTATGCCTAGCTTTGCTTTGAATCTACTCACAATCAACTCTATAAGTCAGGACCTTTGTTCACACTAAATTTCCAGGATGATATTTCCACTGAAGCCTCCAAGTAAGCACCTGTGTAGTTTAGGTTTAGTTTAGTGCACACACACACACACACACACACAGAGGAATAGTTTAAAAAGTGTTAATAAAATCAAAGTTTGGAAATCCTTTGTAATGACTGTATAACTTACAAAAGTCAAACTAATACCAAATTATGTCAAATGAAATGCTTCTTCATAGGTATGCAGAGAAGGAAAACGTATAGGGCTACGTTGCTCAAGTCTGCCATGAGTCGCACTGGATAGAGCAAGATTATTTTCATCTTTTCATCTGTTCTCACAGATCATGACTGCCATCCCTCTCCTTTGAATCAACTGTACACATATTCTCATATCAGCATCTTATCAGTTAAGGTTCTAAACATCCAATGCCCTCAACCACGGTCCCTACCACACATTGACTATAACGTCTTCCAAACACTATTTCAAAATGTACCTCTTCTAAGAAGACTTTCCTGGTTACTGCTTTATTCTGAAATACCTTCAGATTTATGTACAGTTTAAAATATATTCATTTGTACTTCTTATCACACTCTGATTTACATTTTGAAAACAGTTCTCCAGCAAAAGCCATGGCATTCTGATCATTGTATCTCCTGGAAGACTCTATCCCTACTTGCTGAAGGGTCTGGCCATCCCCACTTCATGAGACAGAGGTGTCCATAACCCAATATAACTCTGAAAAGTCACTAAAATCCAATGCTAATTTAGCCACTTGTCATACTTATTAGAATGATTTTACCCTAACCAAAAAGCTAATGTACTTAAAAATAAAACATAAACACTTTGAAATGAACGCTTTTGCAACTTTCTAATAGTATTTTCTTGTCAAAACAAATCAAATCCTCTTTCATTCTGCCCATTTTAGAATCACTGTTGAAAATCCAGTCATCTTTTTATTTTTTCATTCATTCATTCCATTTTTTCCCTTTCAACTAGCATAAACTGAGCTTAGAGCATGTGTCAGCCTCTCAGCTGGGGAAATGCAAAAATTACGAAAGCACTGTTCCTTCCCACAAAGAAAAGTAAGGCTAAAGAAAGAGACAAGGATGTAAATAACAGAGGCAAAGGCAGGTAGGAAACGCTGTGGAAGCCAGGGAACTGGGGTGAAGTGCACCTAACTCCGTACAGGAGGGTTTAGACAAAAGCAGATTAGTCTTTAGAGGTGAGTCTTGAAGGAAGAGGAGAAATTCACTAGAGAGAAAACGAGATGCACATAAGTCATTCTAACATCTGCAAAAGCAACAGGGCTTGGCAAGATCCCTACAGCATAAAAAAATCCAAGGTATATGGAATAACGGTATAGATGTTCCTGTGAAATAGCACTGCTTTTTATTTGTTTAGATGTATTCACTATGTTCACGGAATTCAGTTAACAACGCTCTTCTCTCAGCCCTTTCTTTCTAGACAGGAGTTCTGATGCTCTTATTCCATCTTCATTCAAAAGCCTCCCCTCACCCCCCCACCCCCCGCTTTTTTTATCTCTTTGGTTTCCTGCCTCTGGACAATATCTGATCTCACTGTAGCTTCTTTTGAGCATATCAGTCAATCTTTCAGTATTTCAGATTTGGATTTGCCATGTCTTGAGCAAACATAAGATATAGTTTTATATTTTATTCCCCTGTTTAGATGGTTACTTGTACTGTTTGAGTTGCAACAATAACACAAAGGGGAGAGTTATAAAGAGTAACTGCCATGCTCATTCTTGGGTCTTATCTAATAGCTCATTATCTGATCTAGCTGACCCTTCCCAGCCCCACACTGCCACCCCCGTTCTTGCTCACTTTGGAATTCTACTTCCTTCTCACTCATACGGCCTTTAGAGTCTATCCTGTCACTGACTGCACTTCACTTTCCGCCATCCTGAAGAACTGTGCCATCAACTAAATTTGACATTTCATTTTCTACCCCTCCTCCAAGCAGATTTAAACATTGAGTCTTGGGGACTCTTACTGTTCAAGCTTCTTTATCTTTTTGGTTTCTAAGCACTTCATGAAAGGGAGTGAAAAGGAGTTTCTATGTTCCTGCACTAATAGTTAGAGTTGCTACCTTATAAAAAGGAGAAGGTGAATGTGAGAGTTGAGATGAAAAAGAAAGAATCTGGATCCTAGAGTCAACTTTTAATGTCTTAATTTAGACCTCGCAGAGAGCCTAAAGCTTTCTACTCAAAGTTCCATTCCCAGACAGCGGCTGCCTCATCACCTGGGAGCTTGTTAGGAATGCAGAATATTGGGGCCCACCCAGACCTACTGAATCAAAATCTGTATGTTAACAAGGTTCCACGGAATTCATATGCACAGTAAAGTTTGAGTGGCACTAGACTAAAGCACCTCTTATTTCTATTCCCCAAATCATACCTAGCTGCTTTCCCATGAAAAACACACGCTACTCAATTTCCTGATGTTTGACTTCAAATTTTTGATTAAAAACAAAATATAAAGCATGTATAGACTATTAAATAGATTGTATCCATATTCACATATTGCCTTTAGGTTAATGAGCTTCTAATAGAGAAAATCTGTTGCCTTTTTCCCAATAAGTTATATCTAAGCAGTTGACTTAATTGCACCTCATTGATTCTGTTAACTAGTTAAAAGAAAAAAAAAAAAGTAAGCTTCACTGGATCATAGTTCCAGGTTCTTACATTTGGTGAGTTTAATAACCCACTAATCCAAGTCACATATTTGGGTCATTCCCATAGTTTAATTTTTAGAGTTCCCATACAACTATGTGTATTTAACCTCACTCTGCAATTTGAACCTCAAACACATTATTTGGTCTATATCTGTATCTGTACTTGATCTGTATTACGTAATATCTGAATACTTAAAAAAATCAACCGCTCTCCCTCCACCCGGGCTAACATGCCTTTAATCTCTTTCACATCTCCAGGAGCTGCCTAGTGAAATGTCTTCAGAGGTCAAGCAAGTGACACTACATGATGTGGCTGGAAAGAGTGGGGTGACCTATGGCAAACCAGAGAAATCATTACTTTAAATCTTCCTGCTTTTTGGAAATACTTTACTACTACATACTCTAGTAACACATACTCTAGTAAACCTCTTCCCTATCTATTAGATTTTGTAACTTGAAGCATGGTGAACCAAATGAACTTAAAGTACTTCAAAACATCTCATACATTTGACTCCACAGAGATCTTTAGATAGTAACTCCAAAATTACCATTTCATAATATCCTATCCTCACACCCCTCCATTCCTGCCTTCTCAATCTGAAAATTCTTTTTCCATTAAATACACCAAACGACCTGCTTGTGTACCTACAACCTCAGCCTTTCCTGTCAAAATAAATGAACTGACTTTGGAGTTATATTTTCTCCCTTCCATATCAAGTGCTTTCTCAACTTGTGCATTTCCATCAACTTACAAGCATGCTCTTTAAAGAACAAAACCAAGAGCGTTGCCATATAACCGTGTAGCGCTAGTTAGTTCCATTTCTCAGATCTTCACAGCAACGGTATCTTGAGGAGTTACTTAGTTCCTTCTCAATTTCCCCACCTTTCGTTCTCTTCTTCCCACTTCAGTAAGACTTTGGGTCATACTCCACCCCTGAAATGACTCTTATCAAAGTCACCGACAGCCTCCATGTCCACAAAACCATTGCTGGCTTTTCTTCCTCTTACTCCACTCCTCAGCAGTATGGAAGCTGTTGAACTCTCTTCTCCTGGCTTCTGGGACAGCAATGTAGCCTGTCTTTTCCCCCAACCTCACTGACCGCTTGTTCTCAGCTTCCTTTGTTAGCTTCTCCTTCCTGCTCAACCTCCATATGTTGCTGGGCCAGGGCTCAATTCAAGGCATTCAACTTCCGTCCATAAACATCTTCTCCTCGGATGGTTTTGTTCAGTCAGTTAAGATGGTCCCTAATAGCATCTACATGATTTCCACATTTTTATCTCAAGTCCCACCTCTCTATTGACCATTAAACTCAACTGAGGATGACATGGCATCTCAAAATAAGCTTGGCCAAAAAGAAACGCCTGATTTCATCGCCACCTTCTCCTTTCTGTTTCTCCTCCTGTCTCAACGAATGCTTCAACTATTCACCAACGTGCTTGAGTAAAAATCTAAGACCATTCCTCCTTATCCTTCACCCTTCACATTAAAGCTATCAAAACACCATCAGCAATACCATCTAAACATACCCTGAAACTACCCACTTCTCTCCATCTTTACCACTATCACCCTGGTCTCAGTCACTATCATCTCTCACTCAGAAGATACCAGTGGCTTCCTAACTATCTCTCTGCTTTCAGCTGTGACCCTCCTGCAGCTCACTCTCCATAATATAGAGTAATTTTATGAAACCAGAAATATGACCGGGTCAATCCCTTGCCAAGAATTTTCCAATGACTTTCCGTTTCACTCGAAATAAAATCCAAATTTCTCTTCACCAATGACCCAAAAGGAATTCTGGCCCCTGCTTATATGTCTACTTCATTTTCTAACACTTTCCTCTCTACTAAATAAAATTCAGCCACCCTAGCCTTCTTTGTGGTCCCTGAAGACTCCTACCTCATTCCTGACTTAAAGACCTTTTGCCCAGTATTCCTTCTGCCTAGATCTCTGTAGCTTTGTTTAGCTGACTCCTTCTTGTAATTCAGCTCTCAGCTCAAAAGCCACTAACTCAGAGAGGTCTTCTGCAACTGTTTAACATGTTAGCTCCACCTTTATCATTCTCTATCATCTCACTTTATTTTCATTAGCTTGTTGAACCTTTTATACACTAATGTATGCTTCAGCCTCAAAAAACAGTGCCTGGCACAAAAATGCTCAATCAGTAGTTGTTGAATTAAATGTTTTTTTAATCACAAATTTATCAATGAGAATAACAAATTGTTTTAATCAATTATAAATGCCTTTCTGTAACTTCTTGAAATGATGAAGACAACAAATACTTAGAAAAATAAGGAAAGGGTTATTAAGGATACTTACTGTAATACCTTCACCAGACAAGTCATTACCACTTGAATTTTCACATTTTCTGCCAATGAACTAAATGTTTTATGTTATATATATATATATGTATATATAAAATACATAATAACATATAAAACTAGCATAGATTATGCTAGTTTCATAAACTTTAATTCAATTAGTAAAAATCATCAAAAATACGAGAATTTAAATTCTAAATCATGTACAATTACGTGGTTGTATAAATTCCTAAAAGAAGTATGTGAAAGAACAAAGCTGAACAATAGCAAAGAATGTTCTTGAACTAAATGTCACTCTTAATAGTGATTATAAATGATTATAAATGACCACGTTTGCTTTTAATGAAGGCATTTGGTAAAGGTAACTACAAAAACAATTAAGCAAAGAAACTGCATTTTCCTACTGACCATAATTATAAGTTTGGGATACGTTCCCTAACTAAACCACCTCTTCTAAAACTAAGTTAAAACTTTTGGTTAGAAGAGAGTTAAGGCTGCAGATCCCACCTGGCCCATAGGAGATGGTTCATGTTTGATGAATGAATGGGTGAACAAGCTTGCTCATTTCTCCCATCCATTCTTCCTTGAACCACCCTAGGACCACTATGATGCCACCCAAACTGTTTTATCAGACCTCCAGTGTGGCCTCCATATCTCAAAATTCAAGGGTCCTAATTTTACTTGATCTTTATAAGCAACATTTAACAGAGTTGATAATCCTTTCTGCCTTTCTTCATTTGGCTTTCAGGACATCTTGCTTCCCTGGTTTTCTTCCTAGTCCTCAATTCCCTTTGCTGGTCCTCCCCCGCTTCCCTACCTCTACACTGTAAAGTATGTCGAGGGCTCACTTTTTGAACATTTCTTTCTTCTGTACTCATTCCCTTGATGATCTCCTCTCTTCTACTGGCTTTAAATACCATCTAAATTCTGATGAATCCTAACTGTATGGTCCAGATTAGACTACATGTATCTAATTGCATACAAGACAAATTCACTTGGATATTTAAGGGAAATCTTAAATTTAGTCTATCCAAAATTGAGCTCCAGCTTTCTCTACCAAAAGCTGGTCTATCCACATTCTTCCCTATCTTAAAAAATGGTAACTCCAATACTTCCAGTTCCTCAGGCAAAATCTGTACAGCCACACCCCACATCCAAAATCTGTCTGTGTTACCTCCAAGATGGAATAAAATCCCAACAACATACTCCATGATGGTGCAACTAATACTTACTGAACAGGAACTGGGCCACTGTCCTGTTCTGCTAAAGTTCTCACCTTCTCTTGTTTTTAGGGGGAGTGGGAGAATAGACTGGAGGTGAGGGCAGACCACATGGAGAAACAGCAAGCGCCTTTATCCTGGGAAGCAAGGAGGCGGAGTTTGCTTCCACCTCCTCTGATCTCTTGGAATCCGGTTGGCAAAATGGGTATCAGTAACCTGCTGATTTCTAGAATCTCTGTAACCACTCTGAAGTCAATACAAGTTGAAAGTTCCCCATCGATATTTAAACCAGAATGGAAACTGCCACCGGTTTTCAAAAACCACAGCCAGGGCTTGGGTGGATTTAGACCTTGCACCAGATGCAGTAACTCCCAGCCTATTGGCTACCTGGTTGGCCAAGTCAATTGCACTAGTCTTGCAACAAGGCTTCCTTGAATTTATCAATATTGATGTCGTGACTACAAAGGAGTTTCACTGTGGATTCACACCATGCCAGTTCTCTTCACTTTCAAGGCTACCATCCCACTCCTAGCCACCATCAATTGCTGGAATGATTATTGCAATAGCCTTGAATCCCTGCTCACACCATTGCCCCACCTCCCACCACTTTAAAGTCTGTTCTCAACAAACCAAATCGATTCTAAGTATAAGTAAGATCATGATATTCCTCTGTTCAAATGGCTCAAATGGCTTGTCACTCAGACTCAGAGTGAGTCTTTAAAATGACTACAATGACGTGTATCTGTTCTCCTCAAATAAAGCTCTGACCTCATTATCTGCATTACTTCCACACTCACTCTGTGTCAACCACATGGGCCCCTTTGCTGAGTTGGGATATGAGGATCTTTACACCTATTCCAGGAAAGGAAGAATGTTTGTTATGTTTACTGCTGGGTCCTAGACAGTGCCTGGCATTTGATAAATTCCTAATACCTGTTGAATGAAGGAATAAACAACAATAACAATTTCAAAATTTTGTGACACTTTTCTGGCTCTGGGTGTTCCACTCTCCTAATGAAACTGCTTGTTGTCTCTTGCCTTTCTAAGATCCTAGATTTGCTGCTTACATTTAATGAGGAATCTTAATCTCCCAGAACTCCAGGGTAGTAGAACTGAGCTACAATGTCACTACTAAATTCAGTAGAACTGAGCTACAATGTCACTACTAAATTCAGTAGAACTGAGCTACAATGTCACTCTCTTCCTATAGGTACTGCCATCTACAGTGGAACTTCCAAAAAGGAAACTACATTAATTTAAAGTGTCAATGTCTTTAAACAAACAAACAAAAAGAAAAACACACAACTATGTATCAAATTAAGGTTTTGAAAACTTTTAAATTCAGTAGACGAATAAACTAAAACAAAACATAGCTTTATTGGATCTAAACAACATTAGTGAAGTAAACAACATTAGTGAAGTAAAATAAAAACACTTTAAGAAAATTAAATGTTATTTTAAATATAGAATAAACTTTAAAAGCTTTAAATAAGAGTAACATTCTTTGAGGCAAGAAAGATATTTCATGTACCTTTAAGTGCATATGGATTATACTGTACATCATTAAGAGATGCAAATATTTAACTTTTGAAAACTACCAGGCAAGTGCCAATATACAGAGAGAAAAATCATTGTTTTAGGAATCAAGAGTTGCAATAAAACCTTACTGATAGTGAATTCCTGCCACTTTTAGCAAGATAAGAAATGTGTAGACACTGAGCTTTGGGTAAATAAGTTACGATGCGTCATTTCATTCTTTGCATTTATTCTGGATATATGTCATTGGTGGCAAATAATGTCAGAAAATGTGAAGTTATGAGAGTTGTTTTGTGAGAGCAACTCACAAGCTAAAAATCACTTTTTCAGGCTTGGATTCATGCTACAGATAGTCAGAAATAGGACAGAACTCAGACTAGCATCACCCTGTTCAGCAAACAAGGTTATCCCCTGTCCAGTTTCTGGAATTATCTGCTGCACAGAAGCACAGAAGAAAAATATCTTGATTTCCAGTGTTAAGCATGACCATATAAAGAATATATGTGACAACTGGAACTAAGTCATTGTTTGCATCAATATATACCATAGACTGCAAGTACCACTGGCTATTTGGCTTGGAGCCTCTGGTTGCCCAGCAAAAGGATAAATATCCAGATATATTTTGTTCTACATTTGGAAAAATGCTGTGCAAAGTTTCTGCCCCTAGTCTCACCATATGTGAAGTGAGAGCAAGCAGGCACAGCCATCAACCCTCCCAGCAGAGTATCTGTCAACGGGGGGATGGTGGTGGTGGGATGAACTGGGAGATTGGGATTGACATATATACACTAATATGTATAAAATAGATGACTAATAAGAGCCTGCTGTATAAAAAATAAATAAAATTAAATTAAAAAAAAAACAGTTCTCTAAAAGACATGGAAATAGTTATAAAAGTGGAAAATGGTTTATATAATTAGCATGATATAATGACACGTGCCATTTTTAGGTAACGTGTCCTTATGTTGCTAAAATACATTCTAGACTTAGGTACGCTTTCTATCACAGTGAGTTATTTTGGATTTTAGCCAATCAATAAGTTTTAGAGGCTCTATTAAAAATTTGTTAGAAAGGGTAAATACTCATTAATTTAATTATTTAATTAAATTATTATTAATTTATTATTTAAATTAATTTAAATTAATTTATTATTTAAATTCCAGAGCACTTGAGTATTATCTCAGCAGCTCTATATTACAGGACGATTTTTAGTATAGCATGAATATTTTTAAAAATAGAAAAAAAAATCCTGAATTATTTATTCCTTCATCTCTGGTATTTCCAGTTTCCATGTCACTATCTCTGGTGTTGGTGATATCCTACCTTCCAGAACTTTTATTATTTTAATTCCCCTTTCTTACCTGTCTTTCATATTTATCTCATACATAATCTTACCTATTCTTCCATCCCTCCCTTCATTCAACACATATTTACTATCACTCAGCAATGTTCAGTCAACAAATATGTACTGAGTACTTCTTTGCATCAGGCACAGGGTTATAAATATAAGTAGGGTACATCCTTACCCTTCTAGGAATTCAGTCTTGGAAAGGAAAATGGACATGCATATATCGAATTGCAACAAAATTTCAATACTATAAATAGGCTTGAATAAAATCCTTTAGGAGCACAGAAGGAGTGGGGCAGGGGAATGAGCACATCAGAGGAAGCTTTACAGAAAGACAGAGTCTGAGCACAGTCTTGAGTTTGTCCGGAGGAGACAGGACGCACAGGCATTCCGGGCACAGAGGAAACTGAACTAGCAAAGAGGCACAGAGGCATGAGGAACACAATCATCTCTAAGAACAGTGTATATTTTAAGTGTGAACACAGATTCAAAGATACGCAAGGGAGTTGAGGCTATGGGGCCTATTGGGCTAGACCTTTTGTAAGTTATTCAAGGTGGGCTTTAGCTTGCGAGCAGCCAGAAGTTCACAGAAGCTTTGGGCAGCTGAGTGACCACCAGAGATTTGTCTGAGGGAAAAGACAGACTGAGTAACAGGGAGGAAGGCGGACTAAAGTAGAAATAAAGTAGAACTAGACGGTACAGTCCGTTGCAGGGGAAGCTGCGGTACTCATCGCAGGGACGGGGGAGGAGGGGGAGACCACGAGCATCCGTTAGGATGAAACAGAAGACATGGATTCACAAGACATTTCTGGGCTTCCCTGGTGGCGCAGTGGTTGAGAATCTGACTGCCAATGTAGGGGACACGGGTTCGAGCCCTGGTCTGGGAAGATCCCACATGCCGCAGAGCGACTAGGCCCATGAGCCACAACTACTGAGCCTGCGCGTCTGGAGCCTGTGCTCCGCAACAAGAGAGGCCACGATAGTGAGAGGCCCGCGCACCGCGATGAAGAGTGGCCCCAGCTCGCCGCAACTAGAGAAAGCCCTCGCGCAGAAACGAGGACCCAACACAGCCAAAAATAAAAATAAATAAAAAAATAAAAGAATCAAAGAGTGGAGAATTTAAAAAAAAAAAAAAGACATTTGAGACAATCTAGAGAATCTGGCAAGTAACTGTTTATTTATGTTTGTGCGTGAATTTTACGTGGAAGTGGGTAGGGGGAATGAGAGCAAGGCAGGAGCTGAGGATGTGCCCAATTTTCTGCTTTTTGTTTGTTTGTCTTCTGTTTAGAGTGGACTAAGCCGATGTCCATGGCGTCCAGGGAGAAAAGTAGGACCGTGGGCAAGGACGGAACAAAAGCAGCTCAGTTGCTTTTTAGAAATCTTAAACTTGAAGTAACTGGGGAGTCAAATGACATGGAGAGGACCCAGTGGGCAGTAGGAAATAGGAAAACAATGCTCAAAGACGACTTCTGGATGGAGTGTCGACTACAGGCCATCAATACACGGACGGTATTTAAAGTCAAAGGAGTAGATAAAGTCCTGTAGGAAGGGAGAAGGCCGAAAGTAAAACCGTTGGGGCCAAACGTAAAGTTTTAAGAGATGAACAGGAAACAAGAATATGCTGAAGAAATAACCAGAAAAATAAAAGAACCAAGTGATGGGGTCAAAACCCATGGAAAGGAAAGGCTTGAAGAAAACTAAGAGTATGCTCAACAGGATGAAATCTCTTACCTCATTGCAGCCTGTGGGTTTCATATTCCTAACCTCGACTTTACCGATGAGAAAAGCAATGCCCAGAATGATTGCTGACCGCCAGACTTCACATACCAGTAAGCAGCAGAGACAACACGAGAACCTAGATCCAGCGCCAGTGTTTTTTTCCTCAAAAATCCATTGCCTCTTCAGTAATAGCTTCATTTGATGACCTAAAAGCCCCAGTTTTTCAATGTATCCTAAGTTAAATGCTGGCAATCTCTCTCCTTAAGTTCACTGGTTTCTATAATTAACAACTCGTTTCTCCCTTTCCTGATTCTGCCACAGGGCTTTGCTTTCATCAACCGATTCTGCTTCTAGTTTCCTACAACCAGCCTGCCACTTACTCCATGTGCGTTGGTTCCTCTTCTTCTAACTGAGAAATGGCCTCCACTCTTGGCCACAATTTGCGGTCCTGATCACCTTCCAGGAACAACATAAACCTCAGCTTCCCCATTGATTAACTCTCTCGCTTAGGAATATTCCTAAATTATTCTCCATTATTCTGTGCTCCCTTGGCATTATTCATACACGTGAACAAAGAACTCTGTGTCCTTGCTCACTTGAAAATTTTCAAATATGTCTATTCTTTCTTCTCAATCAGCCTATAAGCTCTTCAAGGGAAGAGGTGGCCTTGCAGAAGCCATTTTTAACCCTATTAATTAAATGAGCATTAGAGTATGGGTAGCGTTGTGATGTTAATAAACGTGGATGTGACTTGGCTGCCGGAGTTCAAGCACAAAGAGTAGACTAAAATAAGCACCAAATGTAAATAAGGTAACTGGCTATGCAAATTTTTAACGTAATACGACACATAGAGTGTAAGTGGCCAAAAGTGGTGGCACTTATCATAGGCCATTGCAGATTTCATAGGAAGTGGCTCTTTAGTTAGTTTTTAATTTTGTTTTATCAAAATAAATACACTTTAAACAACTATTTGAACAAATTTTGTTTTCACGGGTTGATCGACATCTGTACTTCCATTATTAATATGTAAGATATAAACCAACAGTATTTTAAATAAAATAGTATTGTTCATTTAGACTTTCCCGTAAATATGTTTTCTAGAAAATGTGTTCCAGTACTAACACTGGGAAATAAACTCCTCGGCAGCCCAGTTATTGGCTAGGACATAGTTCCAGTACTAACAGTATCTAAGGGCAACACAACATAAACCCTGGCTGGTTTCTGAATCTACATTTCAAGGACAGAATGAAGCCAGTGAAACCAAAAAGAAACTCATATAAACATCCTAGACCAGACATCATACAATAGGCAGTTATTTTCTTTGGAAGTCAGACATGAAAACAAATCACAGAATGTTCTTTCATTATTCCCATATTACTTAAAACACACACAAATATTCTCAGATTTCTTTTTGTGGGTTTAAACTCTCAAGTTCTTCCTTATTTTAAATAAAAAGCAACTGAATACCTATCCACATGGAATAAGCATACAGTGGCCTACTTGGAAAAGCTCCATAATTGGCTCTTTCTGTTTGAAAGCTCACAGATGAAGAAGTCATAGAATTTTGTACTCTGAACAAACACTTTAAAATACACAAAAATCAGAAATGTGAGACATTACAGATGTCACATTGTGCACAGAATTTTGAAAAGAGCGAACAATTTCCCCAGATATTCTATTTAAACAGTATAAGGAGACATAAAATTGGTTATATGTCTTAGTAACATTTACTGGGACCTTGTAATTGCAATACGCCTGATAATGAGCTAAACTTTACACAGGTCATCTCATTCCTCGCATAATCCTCACAACAACCCTCTGAGGTGAGCGCATGTGTTAGACATGAAGAAACTGAAGTGGAGGGAAATTTATAAGCTGCCCACAGTCACCTAGCTAGTATCAGTGCCAGAATTTAAACCCTGATGGCCTGATGTTTGGGCCCTGCTTCTTAATCTCTGATGAGTTCTCTTGAGTGCTACCTACTTTCTTTAGGGTAAAATATTTTTCTAGAAAAAGTTAAAATAATATAATGAAATATTTTGTAATGTGTAATGTTACCTTAGAATTTCCACGTTTCATGGAAGTTACCTAAATAGAGAATACCTATCAAAACTAATGTAAGTGCAAAAAAAAGAGTAAAAACCAGAATGTATTAAAATTAACTGCACCCTGCAATGTGTCCAAAGGAGAAATGTTAGCACCACTGTTCCTTAAGTTTGCTGTCACCAATGATTATTATCAGCCTTTGCTAGTGCATTCCTAATTCATGCAAGTAGTATAGATTTTTGAAAATTTTTCTAAGTATTCAGGGTATGAAGTACGCTAATATTAATGAGTTATAGTCTTACAAGAGTAATAACTAATAGTCTTTAAAAAGTAATTTTGTTTCCCCAACTTGCTAATTTACTCTCAGAGTGAATATAAGGTTATTAAGGATAAGTCACATATTTTTATTTAATCCTTCACCCAGGTTTATTTTCACACGTCAAACTTCACAAACAAATCCAGAAGAAAAAAAAAAAGCCATTGCCAAAGTATTCCTTAACATAAAGCAACCACAGAAATGTACACTTTACAATATGTCATTTACATACTTCTAAGAAACAACGGCCCATTAGAAATGATATAGTTTGCAAGGCAGAAATAGAGACACAGATGTAGAGAACAAACGTATGGACACCAAAGGGGGGAAATCGGGGGGTGGTGTGGTGGTGGTGTGATGAACCGGGAGATTGGGATTGATATATATACACTAATATGTATAAAATGGATAATTAATAACAACCTGCTGTATAAAAAAATAATAAAATAAAATTCAAAAAAAATGTAGGGAAAAAAGGTAATATGGGGGCATTAGACGTTAATAAAAATACTCTTTTCTAGAAAAAAAAAGAAATGACATATATCTATATCTATCTACCTATCTATCCATATATGTATATCAGCCATCTGGAAAGCATCTTCAAATTATTGATCCTTGATTTTTTTCAGATCCACCATTCATAAGAAGATTCCATCGGTTAGGAATTAGGAAACAATTATTCTAAGTCACTTAAAAGCAAATACACCAACCACCAGCACTTTCAGGATAGGAATCTTTCTCCTAAGAGTAGAATTTAAAGTACTTAGTAGGAACATTAGACCTAAAGGTATTTAATTCTACTCTGAAATTCAAAGAGCTCTTAGAATGAAAGGAACACTAATAAAAGAGTATGCGGAAGAAGATACTCTTGAAGAAAATTTTTTTTTTTTTTTGAAATTTTATAGAGGACAAATAGTGAAAGATTAAATACTAGCATGATGGAATTTAACCATGGAAGCTAAAAGCATTATTAAACATTTCTATGTACATACCATTTGAAAATTTTTCTTACCATATACTCCATATTAGAGGCTGCTGGATACACCTGACTTCGTAACTTATTATGAAGGTCCAGGATACTCTGCATGTCATTGTCAGTGATGGCCCTTTTCCCTCTTTGCTTTGCCATCCACCACTCACCATCTTCATCCATGTACTTTTCCAAAAGTTTGTCCAATAAAGTGGCATTAGGAACCACCATGGCTGGAATTGCTCTGGCCATGAATAGCACTGTGGTTACTCTGAGCCACTCCCGCGCAGTACACTTCATAATGAATGATCTCAGGATGTCCCCGGGAAAAGCTCCAAGAAAGGTTCTTCCACTCCGTCTGGCTATAAGGACATACAGTGTAATTAGGGTGAAAATCCCGGCAGATATTAATTTTCTAATAACAAACATAATCCAACAGTTACAAAGGGATTGAGCCAGTTTGATTTGTTTATATAAATGCCAGCAAATGGACATGCACTTTTTGAAATAAATTTTCTCCCATCCATTTCTCCTCCAGAGGACTTTTCACAATTGTTTCCACAAAATAGACAGCAATATTTTCCAAGATAATGTGCATGATGCCAAAAATAAATGGCAAAAGTAACCGAAAGGAGCCAAAGCTCGAAAATAATTTCTGAATTACAAAGCTTTAAATGGCTAGATATTACATACAGCCTGCAAAGGGTATGTTGTCCCTAGAATGTTTTATCAATCAATCCAGAGGTTCACGTTTCTCTCTCTGTTTTAAGGTATTATTTTATCTCAGTGTCCCATCTCTGGTTCAGAATGTCAACGAAATTATGAAACTGAGGGTGAATGTTGTAAAGAAGTACAAACTGTTATTCACACATATATCCATGGGTACTTCTAGAGGGACCCCCGAATTAATGCGAGTGAATAGTTACGGTCGCTGCGGGAAGTCTCTTCTTCTACAGTCACAGGTCAAGAAGAAAATCATTATTTCCTAGAAAGTGTGTGCCTAACCTGTGGCCCGCACCCGATAAAGCCAACAGTACGCGGGCAGTTTCAGAGCCTCTCCTCCCACCCGCCGCAGGCGCCCACTGTTCACTTAACCCAAATGAAAGGGCGCGACGGGAGGAGGTGAAACAAACTCAGAAGAAGGAGCTCCCACAAATCTGCATCGCGGCTGCTTTCCGAGCAGCCCACCCACCCTCCGCGCCGACCATTCTCTGCACGTTGATTTTTTTTTTAACATCTTTCTTGGAGTATAATTGCTTTACAGTGGTGTGCTAGTTTCTGCTTTATAACAAAGTGAATCAGTTTTACATATACATATGTTCCCATATCTCTTCCCTCTTGCGTCTCCCTCCCTCCCACCCTCGCTATCCCACCCCACTAGGTGGTCACAAAACACCAAGCTGATCTCCCTGTGCTATGCGGCTGCTTCCCACTAGCTATCTATTTTACGTTTGGTAGTGTATGTTATGTCCATGCCACTCTCTCACTTTGTCACAGCTTACCCTTCCCCCTCCCCGTATTTTTTTTTTTTTTTTTTTTTAAGTAGAGTTTAAGAAGCCAAAAGTAGATAGGAGAAGGCGGGAGCCTGACGACTCCGCGCTGCGGTTTCAGAAATGCCCTTACCTCTCCAGCGTGAGGTTCCCTACGAGAGCTGAGCCGAGCGAGACGGCCGGCTTCCCGCAGCCCGCACGCACGACTGCACATAGACAGCCCGGTTCGGGCAGGACCCGGGCACGGCGCGTCCTCGGGCGACGACGGCGCTGACTGCAGGGCGACGTGGGCCCCGGCCTCCGCGGCTCCTCCCTGGACCTGGAAGAAGGAGCAGGCAAAAAGTGCTCCAAAGTTAAGAGCCTGAGGCTGGGGCGGAACGGCGGCTGCCCGGTTAGCTCGCCAGGGTGGGCGCCCGAGCTTCTCGGAGCCTTATCAGTCGGCGCGAGGGGCGGGGACCCGGGCAGGGCTGGGCGGAGAAGGCTGGAGGCGACCTCGCTCCCCCGCTCGGTGCAGCCGCCCCGCGCAGAGCCAGGCGCCGAGCGCTTCCGCCGCTTCCTCGAGCTCCCGGGCATTTATTGCGGTCCCAGCGCGCGCGCACGTGACGTGAGCTCCCCCTCCTCGCCCACCCCACCTCTGCCCGGCCCTGGACGGGGGCCCGCGGCGGGAGCGACGAGAGGCCGCCCTGCTTCTCCCCACGCCCCTCACCCCCCGGCCCAGCGAAGCCGGGACACTTAGCCTTTGTGCGTGTGCTTTGGGCTTCAGGGACCCGGGCGTGGAAGGCCTGGACCCTGTGGGAGGCGTATGCAAGGAGGTCCCCAAGCCCTCCCGCCCCTCACAGCTCCCCTGCTTTCAGAGATCCTTCTCCTAGTTCCTTCCTGACTCGATGCTAAAATGGCTCTAACAACCCTTACAGGAAAGGAGCTGCCCCAGAGGGCCTGCGGAGAGGGTGGAGGTGGGGTTAACACGTTCGGTTTTGGAGACTTAGCAGGAGAACTGGGGCGGGAAGAGGGGACTGTGGAGAAGGTAAGCAGGGGAGCAGAAGTCTTTTCCTTTTATTTTCACCAGGGCATTACTTCCATTGTCAAGACCCATTGTCTAGAATTGGGAAATTGTTCTTTTTGGCTCCGTTAAAACCTTGATGAGGAGGACCAAATGGGGAAGAGGTTTCATAGAATGGTGGGTGATCTGTGACTCAGGATTACCTGACAGTTGAGAGCTCCACTTGATGCATAAAACGCGTTGCATTCGGGTCCTAAGGTGACCACAGAACTTTTTTTTTTTTTTCTAATGATGTAATCATTTATGGAGTTGATATGAAGGGTAGCCTCAGTTAATTTATCAGCGCTACCTTGACAGGAATTCAAAATCCAAACCTAGAATTGATAATGAACTGAGTCAGTTTCGCTGTTGTTCACGCTATAATTGGAAGTAAGAAAATTACCAATTTTAAATTCACAAAGGCTCACCCTAATTAATGTGGTGCTCTTCTACAGGTATGTTTTTATTAAGCATTTATTTAATTTACTTACCTTTGCTTCCCTTCTGTAGTGAGCCATGAACTCAATTTTTTTTCTCTAAATGCTAGCATCTATGGCCTATGGTCAAATAAAGTAAAACATTCTGATAGTAATTCCCAAATCATCCCAAGTTGCCACCTGTCTCTTTCCACACCACCCAATTACACTTTATCAGATCAAAAAATTCAAATCTAAGCCCCTGGTGAACATGAGACCTTCCTTCGTCTCACAATATAGAAAAGAGACAAAAGGGAAACATGACCTATCAGAAGGGGACAGAAAGTGCAAAGTTTTGGTGCACGTACCACTTTCATAGAAGGTGTAATTTTGCAATTTTGTAGCAGCTTAAGCACAAAAAAAGACTTACATTTGCACTTTTCAGATAGTTACTTATAACTCTCATGCATTGGTTTTCCTTCCTGGAAACTGATGGAAGACCCCAAAGTATATGGTAAAAGAACTATCATTTGTCACATCGGATGAAGAACACATTTATATACTGCAATTTTAATGTGGTATTGAAAACTATACTGAGTATCAAATAAAAAACAGTTAAAAGTAATAACATTACTTGAAACATTTTCAAAGAGAATTTAAGTTGGGAAGAAGGGAATTAAGATGCTAAGAAATGAAGTTAAATGCACTGACTCTTGAATGTTTCTATTATAAACCTTTCCGCACAATATACAAATCAGACACCTAAAGGCTTACATTAAAGAAAATTAGATTTGGTTTTAAGGTTTTAATTCCAAAACTTTCTCCAGGTAAGGAAAAAAAAAAGTTTGTATCCTTTGTCTCAGTGTTTCTATCGGCTTCCAATTTGGTACTGCAGGTCATATTTTTATATAAAATAATTAAACATTCACAATATTAAGTATTAACACTTCAATAATACATTGTGTCATGTCTGATTTAATATCTATGCTGAAAATGTCATTTTCAAGAGTAATCAAACACAATGTTCTGGAATACTCAAAGATGATACTGTTCACTTTTTAATGTGTTGTTGAGAGATCTGTGTGTAGACAGAAGAAAATGTCACAGAATTCATGTAAAAGGGGCACTTTGGTTTGTGGCTAAGGCTGTTACTTGTAAAGCCACAGTCGTTTTTAGCATTACTACTTTCTTGTGGCAGATACTGTTGGTTGCCTAACCCCAAACCAGCCTCCGACCCCCTTTCTTCCAAGCCCATAGCCTCCAGTTTACTAGGGGTGTTCGCCCTCTCACATCCTGTCAAACTGGCATCCTTAGGAGGTGAATGTTGATTGGTCAAAGGCAATCATCACACTCCATCCCTGCTACCAGTAATTGACTTAGCATGGGCTTGCCTTGCAACCTTGGCTACTGACAGAAAGGAAGAAATCTGCTTGGGGGTGAAGAGAGGGTTGGCAAGGGTTTTCTTTTGTGATAAAAACAAATGCAAAAAGAGGAAATGTCCCTTCAGGCACTGATGTATCAGTTTGTGAAATTGAAAGATGCACCTGTTGTTGTGTAAAGAGGGACAAGCCTGAAGACAGACTTATCATCTTGGCTGAGCAGAAAGGCAGATAGTGCCTGAGTTTCCCTGACACTGAACAATCACTGAACACCTAGCCTCCATTTTTCTAGCCATAACAAGCAGTAAATGTATTGTTTAAGCCACACTGACTTGGGAATTCAGTTACTTGCAGCTCAAAGCATTCTAATAGATACATTTCTACAAAGAAGATACCTTCCTCTGGCAATGTCCTGTTTTCTCCATGCTGCTGCTGCTATTATGTTCTGCTCATGTGCATACTTAGGAATTATCTTTAAGTATATTCTTATGTGTTTTTTCTATCCCCATGATTGCAAAATCGGGTATATATTTATCTCTGGGTATTTCACCCACTGTATAGTTTCATGACCCCAAACCTCAATCTCGAACTGAGGCACACTGACTGTTCTATCACCTTATTGTTAGTAAGTCCATCCTCCATTGGAGGATGTAAGAATAGAATTTGTGTTATGTTTCGTGAGGTGGAATCAGTGTAGTACAATGTTTTAAAGAATGTAATTTTAAATTAAGATGCCCGAGTTAGTTTCATGATGTGTCACTAGTCCTTGGACCTTGATTATGCTACTTGGTCTCTACCAGCCCTGGATCCTTTTCCCTTTAAAGAATATAATAACAGTAGCTATCTCACTTTTTCACTTTGTGTATTAAGCTTAGTTAATACATGGAAGCACTTAAAACAGATAAACAGAAAGTACCCAATAAGAGTTAAATATTATTATTGTGAGAACTAAAGTAGAGGATTTATAGTTGCTGTTTTATAAACTCAATGGGCTTTAATCAAAGTATTGAGCAGTATAAGAGTTTAATTTTTAAGTAGAAGATAGAAATAACTGGCCATACACGTGATAAAAACAATCTATAATGTTTCTGGCAGTGCTTAGTGAATTTTCCTCTCACAGCTGATAAAGTATCCAGTTCTGTTTACAGTAGAACACAGTTTCCATTTTTCTCCAAAGCAGCCATTTGTCTCTGCCTCAAGATAGTCACATGTAAGTCTTTCTACTCTAACTACAAGTGTGCAATCAATTATTAAAACCTTATTTTTGAAATGTAACATACATGCATTAAAGTGCAAAAATCTTAAGTGTACAGCTCAATGAAATTTTACAAAGTTAATACACTGTGTGAAAACCACTCGGATCCAGATAGAGAACATAACCATCTCCTAGAAGTTTCCTTTGTGCCTCCTTCTTGGTGCATTCTCCCCAAAGTTAAGTAATATTCTAATTTCTTATCCAAAATTAGTTTTAATCTTTATGTGCATGGAATCATACAGTAGGCAATTTCATTGTCTGGCTTCTTTTGTGTCTTGTTTCTTGCATTAAATATGTCCGCAAGATTCATCCATGTTGTTGTACGTAGCAATACTTTGTTCTTTTATTTATTTTTTATGAGCCTTCTACAATTTTTCTACCTATTCTGTTGTTGAATTTTAATAGTCCTGTTTAGGACTTAGTGCTGCTAAGGACATTCCTGTACATGCCTTTTTGTACACATATTCACACCTTTTTTATTGTCTGTATACCTTGGAGTAGAACTTCTGGGTACTAACATATACTTATGTACAATTTAAGTAGGTAAATTGAGTTGTATACCTTTTTCTTATTGAATTGTAAGAATCTTTTGTAAGTGTTGTGAACATGTCCTTTTTAAATGTAAAGTACATTATAAATTTCTTATTCCTTTCATTTTTTTGCCTTTTCACTCTGTTAATCATGTCTCTTGATGAACAGAATGTCCTAATTTTAATGAAGTTCAATCTTTCAGTCTTTTCCTTTATGGTTAGTGATGCGTAAGACCTGTTGGATAAATATTTGCCTATCCCAAAGTCATGAAGAAAAATCTCCTATGTTATCTTCTAGCTTTATTATTTTACGTTTTACAGTAAGGTCTTTGATCCATCTGGAATGGGTTTTTATATTATGACAAGGGAGTAATTGAGTTTTTATAGAAAGATTTCAGAGATTATATTAAAAGCCTGCATATCTTATAAGCATCACTATAAAACTCTTTGTGAATGTGTTCTGGAAAAGAGGTACATTTCAGAATTAAGGGGTAGAAAAATGTCTTTGTTCTTTAATCTAGAGTTACGATGCTTTAAACAGATTATTTAGAAATGCAAGTGCTGAGATCCATGTTGATGCCATAACCTAAAAAATCCTTAATCTGTCTCCTGATGTAAAGGAAAGTAATTATTTTAAGCTTCTTTTTAGATGTGCAGAGGACCTATTTTGTCATCCATTTGAAGTTTGACTGATCTGCAATCACTAAATGCAATGATTCATTTTTAAGTTATCTACTACCACCAATACTGCTTCTACACATTTGAAAAAAACATGTTCAGTAATTTCTGTGCATGCTTCTGTGCCTTTCTTGGTAAAGTTCTCACTGGTTGAAGTTTCTTCCATTCATTCTCTTCTGAATATTCACACTCTAACCATTCTCCACAAAGAAAATCACTGATCCAGTCAACCATTTTCTCTATTTTATTTTCCTCTAAATCTTATCAATTTCTATTATATAAATTATGGCTAGTCTTATATTTTCTTAGCTCTCCAACAATGCTAAAACCTCCTTGAGAAAAGAGATCATGTTTATGTGACCTCTGTATTACTTACAATATATGTTAAATGAACAACTGAACTTGGATTTTTGGAATATTCTTATTGACCAGAAAAGTACACACATGTCCCTGGATGTACAAGCTTGTGGTCAGGAGCACAAGAATCCACAATGCAAACAAAGCTCCACATCATGCTGGAGATGACTTTCACCCAGAGATTTTTCTGAGAGAAATTATCTTATATTGAAACAAACATTTGACATTTATGTCATAAATGCTCTGTAAAGCAGACAGGCAATTCAGATTAATTTTAAAATGAAAACTAAGCATGGCATAACCGTTCTCTACAAAATCTCCAGACCCACTACCATTAGTGGTTCTTCAGTGGAAAAGTTTGAGGAGTACAGCCCTATGCCATTTATTGACCAAGTTTATGTGTGTAAACTTTTCTTTTTTAAAAAAGAATGCAATCCACTTCTAAACCATTTATTCTTTTCAATTTATCATTTCTAAATTCATAGGAAAATGATGTTTCCTAAAGTAAAGAGATGTCAAATATTTATTAAAAATATAACTGATTCCACTTATACAGGATACCTAGAATAGTCAAATTCATAGAGTCAGAAAGTACATTGGTAGGTGCCAGGGGCCAGGGCGTGGGGGAGGTCTGGAGGGGGAATGGGGAGCTAGTGTTTAATGGGGACAGAGGGTCAGTTTAGGAAGGTGAAAAATTCTGGAGATGGATGATGGTGAGAGTTGCACAACAATGTGAATGTATTTAGTGCCACTGTACAGTTAAATATGGTCAAAATAGTATGTTTTATATTATGTGACTTTTACCACAATAAAAAAACATTTTTTAAAAAAGTATATTTCAGAACATTGCTCTACTTGATTGATGTTCTACTATGTCTGTTTTATCTATTGAAGGCTTATATTGCATGTCTCTTTATGAAGATCTGACACATGTGTATTGTTAACATCTGCAGCATTGCAGATTACAGCAGGAGCTGTAGATGCAAAACTGAAAAGAGCTGTTCATTGATATAAAGAACTCCATCCGGTTGAAATATTATATTTTAATTTCTTTAAATCAGAATATCCACAACAGTAGGCAATGCTAGGAACGTTTTAAATTGAAGAAGTGTCTCTGAAGTACATTCAGGGTGGCATGAGGACTCTGGCTGCAGCTTCATCTTTTGATGATCACTTCTCTTTCTAGATCTGCAGAAGTGCTTCACAATGTGCCTGGGTTAGAGGTTGCCTTTCAGGTTTACTGGGAAGGGCTGTTGAAAGGCAGGCATGATAAAAGGAAAAGTATCTACCCTTTCATCTACAGCATTAATGTCAGAGACAGGCTTTTCATCCTAATAAAAGGAGGATAAAAACGTTCTCAACTACCATTAGCTAACCCATGAAGAAATAGTTGGCAAAAACCCTGCAGCCCACTTTTAATGGCAATTTTAAAGAACCATATTTAACAAAAGTGGAAAAATGAAAATCCCTGATGTTTTTCTGCAAATACACCATCCACAATTAAATGATTTTTATATAATTATAAAATATAAAAATTATATATATGTAAATGTGTAGATAGTAATTGAATGTTAGGCATTATTTCACTAGATAACAAGAGAGATTAAGAAAATTTAATTTTAGGGGGCTTCCCTGGTGGCGCAGTGGTTGAGAATCTGCCTGCCAATGCAGGGGACATGGGTTCGAGCCCTGGTCTGGGAAGATCCCACATGCCGCGGAGCAACTGGGCCCGTGAGCCACAACTACTGAGCCTGCGCGTCTGGAGCCTGTGCTCCGCAACGGGAGAGGCCGCGATAGTGAGAGGCCCGCGCACCGCGATGAAGAGGGGCCCCCGCTTGCTGCAGTTAGAGAAGGCCCTCGCACAGAAACGAAGACCCAACACAGCCAAAATAAATAAATAAATAAATTTTAAAAAATAAAATAAAAATAAAGGAATTCCTTTAAAAAAAATTCCAAGGATTAAAAAAAAAATTAATTTTAGTTAGGTAAGTTGTAAGGAAACACACTGCAAGTATGGGAGAAAATGTGCTACTGTTTACTTGCTATATGTTACCTTTAGGTATTCTGCTAGAATAAGCACAAGAATTAACAGAGATTTTCGAAATGCTTTGGAATTAAAAGAAAAGAAAATGAAATAACTACCAAATGCTGGTTTTTGTAAATAATAACTTTATAAATAATAAACAGAGCACATGGACAAATAGGAAATATACTTAAATAAACAGCGTTCACAAACAGATCTGAAACATTCATAACCTCAATACTGTGTAACCGCACTGTTCGCAGAAGGTATTCTGGTCCTGTCTTGCTTCATGCTGTTCCCTTAACTGGGGTACTAACTCTTGGCATTTCACTGCCTCCTGAATATTCCTGTCCTTGTGCTCTTTGCCCAAATTCTTCCCCAAATTATAACATCATCTTCAATTGCTGCATGCACCTCTCTGCCCCTTCCTTTCAAGTTTTCATCACAGATCCTAACTCTTTCAAGAAATTGTCCTAATTGTCCTTATATAGAAGTGTTCTAGCTCTACTCTTAGATTTCCATAGACCCTAAAACATGGAAAGAAAACCAAGGTTGAGAGTAAGAACGTGTTTTTTAGACTTGAGAAGACGCTATTCTTAAAGTGGAAGGGTTAATTACACTGATGATCCAGATATTTGGATCTTTTAAAATATAAACTCTTTTGTATAAAAGAAATACATAGCAAACTATATTCAGACGAAGCTTATAACAAGGAGAACTTAATATCATATATACTTTCAAGAGTTTAAGTATAAAAGTGTGACATTTTAGTTATAAAAATGGAAGTGGGTTTTCATTATGTTTTAAACATTCATTGAAAACACACATATTCCAGCTGGTGTTGTATTGAATTACAGTTGACCCTAAACAATAAGTGCCAGTCTACTTATACACAGCTTTTTTCAATAAATAAGTATTACATACCACACAATCGGGGTTGGTTGAATTGTGGATTGGAAGGGCCGACTGGAAAGTTACACAAGGATTTTTGACTGTGTGAAGTGGGGTTGGGGGGCCTTAAGCCCCAGGTTGTTCAAGGGTCAACTGTATTTGCCTACCAATCTTTCTCTTACCATTGACTTTGACCTTGGCCATGTGACTTGCTTTGCTCAACAGACTCATACTTTTATGAGTAAAAGCTAAGACTTTTGGAGGCATCTTCTTGGAGTTTCTGCCTTCTGTCATGAGGAGAGCATGTCCAGGTGGCCATTGATCCTTTAGTTTAGGTAGGACTAAGCCAATCTAAACCCTGGGATCCAGCTGAGCCCAGAGCCAACTTGTCAGATCCCTAAACACTCAATAAATATTTCTATAACCCCCAAGATTTTAACGTTGAGTGCTTCACAAAACTATCACAACAAAAGACTGACTGATACATACTTTTATATTTAACATATCAACATTATAACAACCCTGTGAAACACATATTACTGATGTTCAGAAAGATGAAGTGACCTGCGCAGCATTTGATGGTAAATCTTTTCCTCAGAGCTAATGTGCTTACCATGACATCTCTCTCTCTGCCACCACTCCTGCCCCACCCCACTGCTTCTTTCTCTTTCCAGTGCAAGTAAAGAATCTTTAGAAAATGCAAAAATTGGAAGTAGGGAACAAGGAGTTAAGAAGTAGCAAACTAATAGAAAACATGTGTGCCAAGCATTTTGTTTTGAAGTTTCTAAATTTTGTTCATGGCTAATTACCCTCATCTGTGACTTTTAACATTTGAGAACATTTTTGTGAGCCTTGGCAAAATGCTGATTGATGTGTCTTAACAAAATAACAAATACACATAAGTAGTGGTGTCTACATGATCTAACCAATAGGAGTAAATAAGGATGAAATGTTGTATCATGATATTCCATAATTATCTAGAGTGAGAGATTGCTCTTCCTTTGAAAAATCATATCACTTCTCTAAATAATTTCTTGACTTAAAAATTTGCTAGGTAAATTTCTGTTTCAGTCAACTCCAAGATAATCTTATATTTTAAGAAATAATAATGTTATATATATTTTAAATATCATAGTTTTGTCCATGATAGAAAAACAGCCTTGAAAGACTGTTTCAATCCTGAGTGGGATTCTTGAGTTTGGAAGGAATTGATGGTGGAAAAAAGTATATTCACTTGAATGAAGAAATGAACAATAGGAAGTGTATAGGCTCAAATACAAGGTAAGCCATATTTCTTGATACTGGAAAAGGGAAAGTGAAGTACAAAGGCTTTCTGCCCTCAACAGTATTATATAAAGGAAGTTATGTCCTGAAAAGCAGGGTCATGTTTGTGCCAGGAAGGAAGAAGTAGGTGTGCATGTCTTGAGATGTGAAGAACGGCTGTTGTCCAGATGGCAGGCAGGGCGGCTGAAGAAGGAATCAGAAGAATTCAAGACACGTTTCTCGTTGTGCCAAAGTAGCAGTCTCTCCAAGTTTATTCAAGATTTAATACTTTAAATGTGAGCTGAAACTGTAACTTTAATTATACATTTGGAATATTTGAAAATTAAGATTGCCTGTAGTTACAAGAAGAACACCTGGAAAGGAATATGTAAGAAAAAAACATTACTTCTGCAAATCCCATAAGACGGATTCAATTTCTATTTTAAATTAATAGCTTATCTGTTAGTAACAATTCAGCTCACAGACCATCTATTAATAAGATGAAGCACTGCTCCCACATGTTGAACAAATTGCCTTTGCTTTATCAGACCAGGTTTCCTGTTCCACTTTTGGCTTCTCACAATTTGTTTTAAGTCTGCCCTTGGCCTGCTTTGTCAAACCAAAGGATAGGAACAGAATTAAAGGGATGCAAACACGAAGAAAAATAATTCAAACTTATACAATATACCCTTTCTTTCACTGTTTGCCTTTTTACGATTCTATCCACTATTCCCTTTTTTAATATGTCTTTTAAAAGACAACTTCTTTTTGTGAAGTTCCATTTTACTTTTAATATTAATGTGTTTATATTTTAAACATGCATTTAGTTAAGAATCATTTTGGGGGGAATTTTTTTAGCTATTTAACTAGGTAAAATATACCTTGCTATTGATCTTCAGTTTGTGGCATAACCCTGGCGTCACTGTACTACTGTGGCTGTCTAAGGGAGAATATAATATCCTTAAACAGAAGTAGCTCTGTCTTGGCATTTCATGAATACTCGGTAATTATGACTTACTGATTCATAAGTCTACATGACTTTGGTTGCTTTCCATTGGTAATCAACATCATGAAAATACCTAGAGAGAGTGTCAACAAACCTCTGAAATGTATTTTATTCATTAGTTTAGTTTTCACCTACCCATGTGTTTTATTATACAATGGTAAATGCCTTTGGGTGATTATAAAAATGAGTAATTCAAATTATTACTGCCCTAATGATATATTAAAAAGCATATTAAAAGAATTTTCTTTACTTGTGCTTATTGAAAAGTAAAAAAAAATAACCATTCACTATTGTTTATGCATATACATTTACTAAGCCAAATTATTGGCAAATCTTTGTCAATTTTTAAAAATTAAAATTCACTAACTTAAAAGAGTTTTCTGCCAGGAAAATGCCATAATTTGGTCTGTTCTCAAATGTAAGAATCATGTCTTTCATGACTATGAGAAAAGACTGGAAGCCGAAGGTCAGTCTAGGCTTGAGGTTTAACCACTGGAGATAATATCTCAGAAGACAAAAGGGTTCAAGATTTCATTTCATTATTATACTCATTTACTTAACTATGGCAAATTCAAAGGCCATCATGCCTGCTAAGGACAACTAACAGCATTGGTTCCGTACTCTAAGATAATATTTCCAGCTATTTTGTCAACTTTACTAAGACTATTTTCTTTTTAGTTCATAGATATTTCCAGATTACTAGTACAAGAAATAATCTTTTCTTCTGGATTCAAGTCTGATAGAGTCATAGTTTAACTGATGTATAAGAATGAGTTCAAAAGAATGGAGGACTCAGCACACATGGACATTTTCTATACCTTGTCATTTTTTACAGATGAAGTATCCCTTTTCTAAAAGGGGAATACGTTTACAAATAAAATCCAGTCAGTCAACATTGTTTTTATTCTGTGTAAAAGTTGAATGGTTAGAACTCTAACCAGTGCACCTTCCACTTGATTGAGCTTCTAATGGAATTATTACACTAATTGGATGAAATCTAAGTATTGGTCCTCAAAGCTGCATCAGGTGAGGTTCTCAGGCATGCCTTGACAGTGATGGCCTTTTGACGATTATCAAAACCAGACAACTCACCTGTCACAGGTGCTCATAGTATAAAGAGAAGGCAGGGAAACATCACTGGGAAATACAGTTTTTAATGAGATTGATGGTTGAACTGTCTGACTATAAAACTGGAGCTAATGGGTTCCACTTTATTACTCTATCTAGGTGGAAGGTTTTCAGATATATTTTAACTTTTTTTACTGAGCCTAGTTTATGAGGGTAACAATTTCATGAATGTATGAGGATTTCAATTCTTTCCATATAACAAAACCATATTCTTTTTAATTTCTGAGCCCAAAGCATGATAAAGTACATCTACACAGACACTACCTCTCCCAAACTAACTCTCTAACAAACCTTGAAGAAATGAAATGATTCTAGCTGCAAATTCAAAAGATTTTGGAATTTTGGATCTTGGAAAAAGTAGCAAACAATTCTAGTCATGACCCAAAGGAGATAACTTGAGTGAGCTTTTCTCTTCTGGTCAAGACACAAAAAGATAAGGTATTAGAAAAAGCAGTGCTTACTACCACATGTTGGAGCAACATGGTTGGCAAAGCTTGGTGGAATTTGTTTTAAAAAGGAACACTTCCAGTAGATTTTCTACGATTCTATCTCTCCAAGTTCATCGTTTTTTTTTTCAGGGATCCCATCCATAAGTGCGCACCAGGATTAATAATGTGGAAGCTCAGCTGGATCCTTGTCATGTGTCTTTTTAAAGGATTTAAATACCCATTAGAGTGGTCAGTAAGTCAAGAAGTCATTCACTAAGTTGACAAGGAGCCAATCTTTATAAATAGCAACCCATGATGATTTATGCACAATGGAAGTGAGGAAGCTAAAGATCTCTAAGTGTGGCCTAAAGGAAAAGTAGCAAATGCTGTCCACCACGTGGTTGGCTACAGAGCCTCTTGTTAGTTACATGCTATTAACAAAGTCCTTTCTACCTGTCATTAAAGATGCTTTCTGGTTCAGGGATTGACTGTTTGACCAATGGGTTAGAACACAATAAAACCACACCTGTTTGGAAACTTGGTATACAGCAAGTGTGGTATTATAAAGAAGTGGGACTGGATCATTCAATAAATTGCACTGTGAAAAATCATTTTCATTGTGAAAAAATGAAATTCTATACTTATTTCATATCACAAACAAAAAACAGTATCAGTTTTATTAAAGACATGAGGGGGTCTTGAAACTCGTAGAATAAATATAAGTGAAATAGCTTTTTAATACCAGGTGAGGAAAGAATTTCTTAAACGAAATAGAAAAACCACAATACCCAAAAGAAAACTTGATGTATTTCATTACGATAATAACTAATAGCTTTGGTACGATAAAAGAACAATTAAAAAATTTATAAACAAACCACAGATTCAAAGAAGGTAATTGTAACTTATATACCTGACAGATTTGTATTCAGAATAAGCAAAGAAACTCAAAAATTATTAATAAAAACACAAACCACCCAACCAGAGAAAATGACCAAGGAACAGAATTTAAAAATTGAGTGGATAATAAACTTATGAATTTTATTACCTCATTAGTAATGAGGAAAATGCAAATTAAAATAATAAATACCAGTTTTAAACCATCATATTGACAATATTAATATTTGACCAGGATGCAGAAAAAGAGGGACTGTTATACTGACACTATTGGGACTTACTGTATGCCAGAAACTCTGCTGAGCACATACCATTACTGATACAAATTTAAATATGGATAAAGAAATTATAAAACATGCATGGGAATGACATATACCAGCTTAGAATAGAGGTTGCCTTTAGGAATGATGTTAGGAGAATGTAATCAGGGAATACAGTTCCAAAGAAGGTTTGTTTGCATCTGTCTGTTACCTTTTAAATTGAAAGAGAGAGACAGAGAGAAGGAAAGACAGAGAGAGAAACAGAGAGAGACAGAGATATGAGTCAAGAGGGTAGCTGGTAGATTGTGTGCTTTCTGCAGCCTCCTCACCTCTGTCCTTTAGCAGTCATAGCCCAGAACTCATGTTCTTAGTATCTCTATAAATGCTCTCAGCAAGTTGAGATAATTATTATTTGACTTAACGTACAATACAACAGAAACTAGGAGATGTTAACTGACTCATAGCTAGCAATTGGGGGGAGCCATAATTAGAACCCAGATCTGATATGTTCCAAACTTTTTTTGGCAAGGTGTTCTGCCAACTAACAGGGAGCCAGGGGACACACTTGTGGGCAACATCTGTGGCACAGCAGAAAGACGTGGTGTGGAGTCCAGGCAAAGAAGTCCAGTCCAAGCGCTGCCATTTTTGAACAGCATGAACTCAGAAGGGTCGCAGAAGCTCTCTGAGGCTCTCTGAATCTTAGTTTATCCATCTCTAAAAAAAGATCCACCTATTGCAAAGAGTTGTGAGAGTCAAATGTGATGCTAAATACAATGAACTTTATCAGTACTAAGAGATGGACAATGTCCTTTAGAATAAGGAACAATTTCTGATTAGGAATTAGCAATCCCCACATCCCCATGGCCTAGCACAGTGTACGCACTTGCTAAGCGTTCAATAAATGCTTGTTGATGGGGATGTTGACTGGTCCACACAGGAACCTAGAAGCCAACCAGACCTGGCAGCTCTCTATGGAAGTTCCTGTGAATGTGTTACCCTACAAAGGAGTAGAGGATCCCAGGCTGACATCTATGGGTTTGTTATTAATAGTCACTCTAATGGAAAGGAAGTAGAAGCACACTAGGATGTCTTGCAGGGAGCCTCTTAGGGTCCCAGAGAGAGGAGCAAAAACAAGACCAGAAGAATATGCATATCAGGCACTTATTTGCTTTACTTCTTGCCTACTCCTGATTGGAGAAAATGCAGTCCATAAAGTTGTGGGCAGGAAAAAATGACTTAGCTATGAAAAGACTCTTGGTAAAAGATGTCCAGGTTCTGACAGGAAGCAGCTGGTTCACCAGCTATAGTCAGGAGTCCACCTGTACTCTGAGTCAGGGCCCGAGTCAGCTTTTGTGACAAAGGTATCGGCTTAGACAAATATCAAGACCCTCTTTAAGAAAAGGAAAACAAAATTATGAAAGAAAATAATTCAATGTTGCATATTTTCTTTAAAATGAGAAAATAAAGTAGAAGACAGCAAAGTGCAACTTAAAAAAAGCTAACAAACACTAATATCGCAAAATCTAGGAAAACATCATGATGTATTTATCAATTACTACATGAAACCCTTCAATACATAATCTTTTAGCCACTGGATGCATAGTCTTTGATTGTCTCTTCATATGACAGCAATCTTTCAATATTTCCTAAAGATATAATAGAAAAATATTTAGTCTTCCCTCCAGCATGGTTGATCAAAGAAGCCATTTCTAATACAGACAGCTAGCAATAACAACTATATCTAGAAGAGATCCTGAGCTACATAAATCTACCCTGCCTATACTAAACTAGATGGATAACTGCTCAACTCAAGTTCTCCTTACCCAACACTCCCTGGAGCCATTTCAACATCACCCTAGATGATGAACAACCTAGATGTCCATCAACAGATGGATGGATGGAGGAGATGTGGTGCATATATACAACAGAATATTGCTCAGCCATTAGGAAGAATGGAATGATGCCATTTGCAGCAGCATGGGTAGACCTGGAGATTACCATGCTGAGTGGGGTGGGTCCGGCAGAGAAAGACAAGTATCACGTGATGTTGCTTATGTGTGGAATATTAAAAATAAATGATGCAGGTGAACATCACCCTGCAGGAGGTAAGGTGTGATCGAGGTGAGTTCTTAACTCACCAAAATACAAGATTTTGCAAATTTTACAAAAACACAATACCCTGTGAACATATTGCTAGTGACTTTTCTGAGGTACGGCAAAGGCCCGTGCAGATGATGGACCCTGAAGCTTGATCTTCATCCGCTTCAGCTAATCTGCCTCTACTCAGTTTACCCTCCGCCCACTAAGACATGCCAAGGGAGTTCAAAGTCAGGAAGTTGGTAATAAAGGGCTGGGGAGAGGAGGAGCTTCCCTCCCTGTCCTGTGAGTTCCTATTGGCATTGTAATAATCTTAGTTGTCAAGCCTCCCTGAAAACTGGCCAGAATTTCAAGTTTCCTCGCCAGTGGAAATTGTAGAAAAGAACTCCACCTTCCCGCCAAAGCTCATGCTCTTCCACTGTTAAAGAAATTAAACTCCAAATGGCATTTCATTGATGTTTAAAGTAACTTAGCCTGACAGAAACGGCTTTTATTATCTTTGGAGAGAATTTCATTACTCCACAATAATGTATTGGGAAGATGTTTCAACATTGAGACTAGAAAGATCTGACTGGCACTATGAAAGCTCTGTGTTACTAAACTGCACGCTGAAGGGGAGCTATGAATGTAACAGGTGTTACATTCGATTGACTGTTGGGTCACCATTAATATTTCTTTCCATGTGCTACATGGAACCCTGGCAGTTCAAAGAATCATTGCCTGCCTAGGTTACCCTTCTGGAGTGACATAACATATAGGCTGTTTAACCAGAGGGCATATTTGGCATAGAAGAAAACAGGGCTTAATGTGAAATTCAGCTTATTGCCTTTCCATCTAGGCCACGAGGAAGAGGGAACTGGAGGTTCAGATGGGGACAGCTTCAAAAGGCAACTAAAAAAATAAAATAAAAAAACCCTTAAAACCAAACCACAGCCATGCTCACATTAACCTGGCCCTGTGGAGCTCTAATTCCAGTAACACCCTTGGATCGCATCCATACTTCCCAAGGCTCTCTCCCAAGACTGAATGAGTGGAGGAGAGCCTTTTTGCTCAAAAGAGACACTGAAGAACAGATTCAGCAATATGGCAAAGCATATTCCTGTGAACAGAGGAGCCCCGTGAACAGCTATAAAGGGGAGATTAGTTCTTCCTGGTTCACAGGCCTTAGGTTGATAGTTTATCCATGTTATCGAGTCACCAAAATTCACCTTTCCTCAGTAGAGTAGAGCCTCTGAAAAACTCAGTTCTGTATTTAAATATAACAGGTGCAGTTTATGTTACTCTTGTATATTCATGATTCTATATTTCATATGTTTTCTGCAATTCTAATACGTAACATAGTCAGGCAATTCCTTATTTTAAGGACATAAACAGAGAAATTTAATCTCAAAAGCATCTTATCTACCAGGGACAACAGTCTAGGTATGAAGCAAACCATCTGAAATAAACATTTTCCTCATCATTTAAGTTGTAAAATAATTGTTGACACATTTTTGGACAAGGTCATCTAAGACAAAATGTTGACTATTATAATTGGCAATGAAAAGTGAAAAAAATAAGGGAAAACTTATATCTGATATCATCCCTTTCTTCTAATCTTTGAGTGGCTAGTCCAAAATAAGTTTATATCAGCCATTAATCCATTATATTTTTGTTATACTTTTAAGATACTGTAAAAAACAAGAAGTAAATAGCAAAAACATGGTCCAACATTGCTTAATCTGTTAATGGTTAAATAATAAAAATTGCATCTGAGCAGTGGAAAAAAGAAATGACGAGCAACAACTACTTTAAGGTCATTAAACTATCTTTTGGCATTCTCTTTCTTCTATGGTTCCATCTTAATTTTAACAATAACTTATTTAGTTTCTTCACAAAAGGGAGGTAATTGAAAAGTGATTTGTTCTCAAAATGTATTGCAGTTTCTTAATACAATTTAGAAACTCTAATTTTTCTTACCTTTTATTTAAATACGGAATAAAATTTAAAATACCAAACACATTCACGTAAAACTGTAGTGAGTTTTCAAGGCTTTCATGCTTATACAAATTCTAGAAAGGTAGACAGATGAAGCATTTAGAGACTAGATAGATTGCTCCCTCTTCTGGTAAGTCAGTATATTTCAAACATAAAATGTTGAACATGTGGCATTTGGTTTAGGGTAGTTTTAATCTTTGAGAGAAATAAATGTTACTATAAACTATTTAAAATAGATTACGATTAATTAGAATAGTTCCCAAGCTAAGACCTTAGATGATAGATTTAAAATAGGATCTCTGAGGGCTAAAGTTAAGTTTTTTGTTTTTTGTATTTTTTTGCCTTTGGTAAGTAGTGAAATTTTTTTACCCTAAAAACACTTCAAGTATTCCCTGACCACTACTCTTGTGTATAATTACTATTCAGATTGAAATTTGAGATGTCTGGTAAGCACTGTATTGGGGTGGAGGGAGGAACCCACTGAAGCAGAAATATGCTTTTCGGCTCATTTATAAAGAGGTCCAAAAGAAGGTACTATACGAAGATTCACTTTCCTCTGAGGTTTTGTTTGTTTAATTTTGCCTCTTGCTCAGCAGGGCAGATTAGGGAGTGGGGATCAGGTGACAGAACATGTTACCATCAAAGGAAAGCAAACCAGGCACTTTGGTACAAATGATGAAAATAAAATTTTGTTATTTTCTTCTTCCTCTGTCTTATTGCACTTGGTCATTACTGAGAGTCATTTATTTATGAATGGATTGTGTCTAAAGTCAATTTGTAAATCATTGATTTGGAATTTGTAAGTTTTTTTTTTTTTTTCCATAGAATCAAGGCTGTCAATGGTTGTTAGTCCCTTTCCTAGTTATTAAAAAGTCTAAAAAACGTGTAATGTAGGAGAAAAGATAAATTATCACTTTACCACCTAGTATAAAGAGGGAAGAGTCATTCAGGGAATACCTTGAGAGACTCCTTTGAAGGAGGAAAAGCTGTAGCCCCGAGGATTTAGTTTTCAAGGAAGCACCAGATTGGAAGTGTGCTTTATGCTGAGAAATAAGGAAACTGAGAGAATAATAAAAGAAAGCCCAGACAGCATGGCAGAAGACCAGAACCTTGGGGAAAGGTGATCAAAGTGACCATCCCAGAGTCAGCAGAATAAAGAACTTCTGAGAAAGCGAAGTCTTATTTTGTAAAACCCCGTTGTCTTCTCCAATCTTGTTCTAAAGTAATGAGAAGGCTGGCGCCCTCTAGAGGACCATTCTTGAAATTTGTTAAGAGTTTTGCGTTTGGGGAATTATTTAGTTTCAAGGTTTGTTTGGGGAGTGGGGAAGATGTTTGTGGCCTGGTGTGGCCCGTGGCCAGTGATACTAGACAACCACGGAGAAGGAGGAGGAGAAGGGTGAGGGGGAGGAGAAGAGGGAGGGGGAGGAGAAAGAGACAGGGCAGAAGAGCGAGGCGAAAGGGGAAGGGAGGAAAGACAAGAAGAAAGGAATATGAATTTCAAATATATATATGTGTTTGCGTGTATGTATGCGTATATATACATATGTATGTCTTTAGCCATTATTTTCAAATGTCAAATATAAAACTGTGGTAAAGAAAACACTCAATTGAATACTTGAGAGTAAAATTAGCTCACAAATGAACCGTTCACAGTGTACCTACTCTGTCAATACATTTTTTTTTTCCTAATGAAACGAAGAAAACCGTCAAAATTAAATAAACATTCTACAAAGAAACAGTTTTAAAGTTGGCAAAAATATATCACACTTCTAAGATTTTAAGGAAAAGTTTGAAAATTGTAAACACAGTAACTGGAGTATTAAAAAGAAACTCATTAAAAGAATAAAGTTCTGGTTGACAATTACAGAATAGCACAGATGATAACGCTGTCAGGAGCCATGCACTGCTGGAGAAAATTTAATATTACAATTGTAAGCGAGGTTATTATACCATGTTGGAGAGAAACACCAGTGGTATAATTTCTATGTTTCTTTTATAGTGTTTTGTTAAATATTTGATATTATTGTTAATTTTTGATTCCATAGAAATTAAACATCAGAATTAAAATATTAAATGGTATGACAAAGGTTTTTATGCATTTAAAAAGTTCAGTTTCCTCTAAATCTGTAATGATGTGCACTAGATTTCATTAAAGTGAATAGAATTATCTGGTTTATCAACAAATTAAAGTTACTTTAAAGGTTTCCTTGCTGACCTAGAGCTTTCATAATGTTTGTCTTTTGAGATAGTTAGATTATATATATATATATATAAATAACTTGTACTTATTTGGAGGCTATTAAATAGATATGCTGCTTGGACTTAAAAATTCTTATGAATTTAATATTGGAGATTGGTATATTAATTAATTTGAAATAAAGATGGAATGCACTAGCCAACTTTTGAAGAAAGAATTAATTGAAAATTAAAAGATGACCTTGAGAGCAAAGTTGAATTACCAAACATTTGAATCTAGTGAAGGCGTTCGTGCACACGGTTTTTGGAGAGAAGAATAATTATTATGGCTTTTTCAATTGAACAGTAGCTGAAGAGTCTTTCACTGAATAGTGCAGTTACAGCAAAAGTAATGAAACTAAGTATGTATTATAGAGGTGATTTCAGACTCCTTTTTTAAAAAAATTTTTTTTTTTAATTAATTTATTTATTTTTGGCTGTGTTGGGTCTTCGTTTCTGTGCAAGGGCTTCCTCCAACTGTGGCGAGCAGGGGCCACTCTTCATCGCGTAGACTCCTTTCTTTATGTGAATGAAATCTTAAATTATCAGAGGCATGGAAAATGCAAAGATTTCATGAAATTTTATTAATGAAGTTAATAAATATTTAAAAATACCATAACATTGTTATACTAAATATTTTACATTTATTACAGCATAATGGTAAGTAACTTATTTTGTTGAAATTTCATATTTAAAACTTGAATTTATTTTTGTCTTATCTATTGTTTTTAAATCATCTTCTGATATAGTCTGCAGAGGATTGAGATACCACTTGGATATAGAATCTTTTATTGTTTTGTCCTTGTTACAACCTGATATCTGTTTCCTATCAAATACTGAAGGTAATGTTTTCAGGTTATTTTTGAGAACTAGAGACTTAATGGTTGCCTTGACATATGGTGTAATTTTAGATAGGAAAAAAACATTTTCTATTTTACTTATCAAAAGCCTGTTTGTATGACAAACACTTCTTTTGAAATGGCAAGCATTTCTAACATCATATCAAGAGTTAGTTTGATGCTACATTTTAAAATAAAGTTCAGCTTATTTACAGGAATATCAATCATGCTTCCTTATGTCTCTCATTCAACAGTCAATAACTTTTCTTGGCACAATATTCTTACTTCAATTAAGGTTATTTCCATCTTTCTCTTATTACATACAAATTACTCACTGATTTGTTACTATTTGTCCTAACACTTTCCTATTTCTTCTGACTGTCTTTATTCTTTTCATTCCAAGTGTTTTATTATAAATATGTTCAACAATCATTAGATTACTTCATTTTGTCTCCCAGTGTATTCAACTCGAGAACTTTTATGGATAGAAAGGCATAATTTCATTATAAATTATTTTCCTTTTATTTCTCATTGCTGTTATAATGAGAATATCACATTTATTTTTTAATCATTAAATTTTCAAGTTACTCTTGAATGATATGGGATACTCACTGGCAATAAAAGGAAACAAGCTATCAATTCACACAAAAACATGGTAAAAAAATAAGTCTTCATTAAGTTCTGATCAAAACCTTCCCTCATTTTATATAGTAATCACATCCCTGGAAAATTCAGTGTATACTAAAACGGTACAAGAATATTCTGTGTTTTACTAAAAAGAAAGGTTCTAGTTCAGATAATTATAAACAGGTTTTTCACCTATGTGAAAATCTAGCAAGACATTTGAAAGATACACATAATCTGAAAAAAAATCTTTTAAGTGGAAGATTGTCCTGAAAAATTGGGCTAGTGAACTGCTAGATTATATGAAATTTCTTTTCCACTTGTTAAAGTAATTTTATCCCCATTTTGTTTAAATTTTAATACCTATATTTGATATGATCATGATGCAGCAACTGTCATAAAGTTTTAGTTGTTAACCTCAAAACTAAAAAAAGGACAATATTAGCAAAAACCTTGATGTGAAATTCCCCAGCTATCAATTTGGTTTCATACAAAGAAGTCTATAAAACCTAACTAAATGATTTTTCTTTTCACAACAAGCTTTGAAACATGTCTCACTTAGCTAGTGAATCTGAACATGTACATAATGAGAGATGAGTAAGCTGGCCCTTGTTAACTCATCATGAAGACGCCTAGTAGTGTTTTTAGGATTAAAATAATGCTTCAAGTATTTACTACAGTGCCTGACTTATAGAAAGACACAACCAATAGTAGCTAATTATTATTGAGGATAGTTCATTTAAGGGGACTTACTTTTAAATTCTGAATGTGTTTGTTATTATTCACTGGAATATAGTGAAATCTTTTTTTTTCTTGCCCAAAGCTAGAGCAATTTGAGCAAGAAAATAACATAGCTCTTGATATAACTGAACATATAAATAAGTATCCATGAGTCCACACTGATGTAAATACTTGAATAAATAAATAAATAGGGGAGAATAGACAATGTCTCTTGCAGAAGAATTACAAATACTTTCCGTGATAATCTACCCTCAAAAAGCTGGAACATAACTCCCCATTCCTTGAATATGAACTTGTGCGTAGTAACTGTCTTCCAAATTGTACCATACAGAATGAAGTATAAAAAGAGTAACTTTGCAGTGGAGAAACCTGACGAACACTACTTCAGTCACATGATCAAGGTCAACCTCGGCAATGATAAATCATGTCGAGTGTATGTACCCTTGATAAGATGTGATGCAAATGACACTTTACCTCTGTGGTCTTCCCCCCCTCCCCCAAATCACATACCCCCTGTCTAATCATGAGAAAAACATCAGGCAAATCTTAAATAAGGATATTGTACAAAAGACCTGACCAGTACTCCTCAAATCTGTCAATGTCCCAGTACTCCTAAAATCTGTCGATGGCATTGAAATTAAGGACAGTTTGAGAGTCACAGCCTAAGTAGGAACCTAAGAAGACAGGATGCTAAATATAATGGGATTTAGGAATAGAAAAAGAAGATTAGGTTAAAACGCAGAAAATCAGACTTAAGTATAGGTTTTAATTATTAATAATGTATCAATATTTGTTCATTGATTGTAACAAATGCACCATACTAATATAAGATGTTAATATGAGAAATTAAATGAGGAATATAGGGAATTTTTGTACTGTCACCACAATTTTTTTATCGAGATATAGTTGATGTACAGTATTATATAAGTTACAGGTGTACATTAAAGAAAAATGGAAACCTGTTCTTAAATCAAATTTTTAAGAAATATCTTAAATCATAGATCTTTTTTCTAAATCACATAGTCCAATGAAAAGAACCAGGGCTTCTTACAGAAATGGTGAATCAAAGACTGATACATGGTAAATGTAAGATGAACTTGGAGCGTTTGTTTTACCAGAAAGTAAGAAAGCATTCCCCTCAAAGAACTTCAGAACAACAGCAACAAAATACATATGGGAGCATGTCAGGAGGACACAGAAGCCAATGTGGAAAAGATCCCAATTACCAAAGATGAGTTGATTTGAGCAAAAACATAAATAATGATACTATTGAGTTACAGCCCAAAGAATAAAGTAAATATCCACAATCCTGCAATGCTATAAACAAATCACTGAATAAATAAATAAATGGAGAAGGAAGAGAAAATTTGCCTTACAGAAGAATTCCAAATAAAATATTTAGATAGTCACACCTCCAGGAGAGAATTCTCACCAGGAGGTGGAACTCAACTTCTCTCATCTTGAGTGTGAGTTGGAATTAGTGACTTTATTCTAAAGAATTGAGTATGTAAAGGGACAAATAGTAACTTGGTGGAGAAACCTGGCAGACATCACTTTAACCAAGTGATCAAAAGTAACACCACCAAAGATACATCATGTTCATACCATGTACCCCTGATAAGACATAAGGAGAAGGACACTTCATCCCTGTAGTATTTGTTCCCCAAACCTATAATACCACTTAGTTGTGAGAAAACGTCAGACAAACACAAACCTGGAGATAACCTACAAAATACCTGACCAGTACTCTTCAAAACTCTCAAAATCACAAAAAAAGAAGAAAAGGCTTAAATTGTCACAGATCAGAGGAGAGTAAGGAGATATCATAAGTAAATGTACTGTAGTATCCTCAATAAGATCCTGGAACAGGAAAAATATATTAGACAAAAAAACTGGTGAAATGAAAATAAGGGCTGTAGTTTACTTAGTAGTATTATACCAATGATAATTTCTAAGTTTTGAGAAATATGCCATGGTTATGTAAAATTGTCACCGTTATGGGGAGCTGAGTGAATGGTATATGGGTATTCTATCTACTATCTTTCCAACTTTTCTGTAAATCTAAAACAATTCCATAATAACTGTCTTTTTAAAATAGCCATGAGTTAGTGAAGCTATTAACATTTTGAATTCAGACATGAGGAAATCAACAAAAAGAGAGGTACAATGGCTTTCTGTCTCAAAGCCGTCTAATGACAGAAAAGAAAGTGCCCCAAATGAGACCTGCATTTTGAAATGATATCAAAATCTTAGAAAAGCAGATAAAGAGGTACTAGAAACAATGATTTTCCAAACAGGTTGCTTTGTAATTAACAGGTAAAATTAAGAGTTCCAATGTTTACTTAGAACAAGACAAAATTTTAGCTGCTGGTGTAGACTTGAAATGTATTTTAGCCAGTCAATTCTCAAGGGATTTTATTTTATTTTTTTAATTGCGTGTTTTTTAAAGTTTCTTTGTATATTTTTAATAAAAATTGTGTATATAAAGTGTGCAATATGATGATTTGGTATACCTATACATGGTGAAATGATTACCATGGCCAAGCTAATTAAAATATCATCTCCTCATATTAGTTACCATTTTTGTGTGATGAGTGCATCTGAAATCTACTCTCTTAGCATATATCCAGTGTTCAGTGTAGCATTATTAAGTATATTAAGTATCATCATGCCTGTACATTAGACCTGTAGACTTGTCCTGCATAATTGCGACTTTGTACCCTTTGACCAACATTTTCTCATTTCCCTTTACCCCAACCCCCATTCCCTCAGCTCCTGGTAACCACCTTTCTACTCTCTGCTTCTATGAGCTCAACTTTTTTCACGAGATTTTTAAAATGTAGCTTTATCTGGCATGAAGCCCCTAAAGGAAAACTTCTGTCGAAATTTATTTCAATTCTTTAGAAGGACCAAATAAAAGGAGATAGAGTATAAATGATTTCTAGAACTGTCTATACATCATTAACCTCAAAAAAATTGTTATAGTTTTAATTTTTAAGTAAACAAATGAATCCTGCACTTAGATGTACTTATTCATCATTTAACTAGCAAAGAATCTGGAAGGGTTCCCTTTCATTCATGATCAGTATAAATACAGACGGTAATATCTTTTACTCACTGTTCAAATCATTGTGTACACTGTACTCAGCTTCAAGCCAAGATCATATGCTCTCATCCATAGTTGTCTCATCCTTGCTCTTCAAAGTACACATATTTCCAAAGCCGATTTGTTGTCCTTTCTTAAAGTAATTGTCACTTTTAGGGAATGTATTTTGAGAACATGTACATTTTTTAAAAAAAATAAATTTATTTATTTATTTTTGGCTGCATGGTTTGTTTTTTTTAATTAATTAATTAATTAATTTTTGGCTGTGTTGGGTCTTCGTTTCTGTTCGAGGGCTTTCTTTAGTTGCGGCGAGCGGGGGCCACTCTTCATCGCGGTGCGCGGGCCTCTCACTGTCGCGGCCTCTCTTGTTGTGGAGCACAGGCTCCAGACGCGCAGGCTCAGTAGTTGTGGCTCATGGGCCCAGTTGCTCTACGGCATGTGGAATCTTCCCAGACCAGGCCTCGAACCCGTGTGCCCTGCATTGGCAGGCAGATTCTCAACCACTGCGCCACCAGGGAAGCCCGAGAACATCTTCATTTAAGTAAAACTTAAGCATTTTGAACTATGGAATTAGACCCACAAATTTACAGGCAGTCACTAGAGTAATGCTTTACCTTTAAGAAGCATGAAATTTACAGTAGGAGATAGGCTGAGTACTTTTTTTTTCAGAAGCACAGGGACCGGGTTCTATCTCGCCATTGCCGAGCCATATATTAAAATTGGACATTAATTTATGTACATGTATGGAAAATTCTCTCTCTCGCTCTCTTTCTTTCTCTTTGTGAGGAAAGAAAAGAGCAAGAACACTTTTGAAATAGAGCAGGATCCTCTGGTCCTTGCCCCCCACATCCTCAGCCTGCCTTTTGTCTGTAGAAAAACTTTAGCCAAAGAGTAAGTTTAATCAGAGAAGGGAGAAAATGCAGAAACAGAGGAAAACAGTCAAACGAGACCAAATAATAATAGCTGAGTCATTGAGCAAAGTCAAGGCCCTTTAGTTCCTCCTCAAGGGCTATACATAATATTCTGAGCCATATCCTGTGAGCTGTCTTATAGATACTGAAACCCTCACCAGGTAGAAGAAGTTAACTAATGATGACCAGACTGTAGCCATAACATAAGCTGCCACAATTCTGAGAACTGGCCTCAAAGAAATGGGAACAAGCTGACCCTGGAACTAAAGACTAACTGTACTTAAAACAATCAGGATGACGCTGATCAGACCACTGCAGGACTAATTTCAAGATGACGGTAAGAGCTGACTGTGCTGTTTCTGCATGTAACCCCCTCTCTCCATCTATAAAAGCTCCTGCCCACTGATTGTGAGTAGGCGGGAGTCGGCCTTTGGACAGGAGTCCACCCTCTCCTCTGGTTGCCAGCATCTGAAATAAAGCAAACTTTCCACCAACCTTGTCTCTTCATTGGCTTTTGAGTGGTAAGCAGCCAGATCCCACTTTCTGTAACACTTTGACCCTGTTACATTGAGAGCTGCTCCCCTCTACACAGACCCTAAGGTAGCCCAACTTTACTTCAGTGCATGGAGAGAAAGTTAGTCTTGGCGCACTCTGTTTTGTCAATAAAAGGCACACTTGCATGTTCTAGGCTAAGTGATAGTAATGAGAAGAATTGGAATGGGGACACATGGTAAGTCAACTGGCACCCATGGAATCACAATCTCTTCACCACTGTGATCCCAATTAGAATCGGTAGGCGTGTTTGAAGTATTACAAAGGCATGCCCTTGGCAAGAAAGGTTGAGACAATAGATTTCTTTGTGCTACAAATATTACATTTCCTTACATTAAATTGCCACCCTCCGCTTACCTCACAGGTGTTAAATGATGGAATTGTGTGACTGAAAAGTGTGTTCTTGAAAAGCGTGTTCCTAAAAACTTTGAAGACTTGTGCTTCATTCTTCAAGCTGATATCTCTAATCACTTAATTTTCCAAACTATGTTTAAATAACACAGTTCCAACATGTAAAAAGGGATTACTAGTTTAAAATTTTAGAGCATTTTCCTCCCTTAGGCCACTGGCCTATTCTCAACTTCTTAGAATAGGGTATATTTATTAGGATGGAGATATTTTGAAAAGCTATATTTTAAAACAACAAAATATTATCAATAAATATATGTAGACCACATTTAATAATTGGAAAAAAATTAAGTAAATAGATTATTATTTAATAATTCCTAAATTTAGGACAGAGTTAGAGTGGACCCTTGCCATCTGAGCTGACCTTCAGTTATAGAACTTGCATATTCTTTAACAACCATGTTTTGTCATTTTTAAATATAATTTGAAATTTACCAAATGGAGACTACTTTCTTTTTAAATTTTTAACCAGCCTACAGAAATATCCAAGGAGGTATGGGCAATAGTGATTGAGGACCCCGTTCATTCATTTATTCAGCAAACATTTATTGAACAACTACTCAGCTGGTGAGTGTTTGATTTTCAGATTTGGTTCTGTTCTGTGGGCACCAATTCCCTCATCTTGATGCAAAATGTAATTCTAGTTGTTTTTTTGCTGCAACAGTGATGAGGAAATTTTTCAAGTTCTGTTTATTATTGCCTCACCTTGAGGGATGAGAAAAAGAGAGTAGGAGTCAGCTTGTTATGAGAAATGTCCAAGTGAATACTACTTAATGATTGTCTCATTTAGGAAAAAGAAGTCTAAACAGGTTTAGTTTGAATATGTTGTTTTTAATGATTTTGTGCATGTCATGGAGACCTGGCAAAGGAATTGCTTTGATTTCAAGTCATAAATCCACAAATTGAAGAAAAAACAGTAGAATTGATAAATAAATATGTTAGTTACAAAAACAGATAATTTTCAGAGGAATCATGAGTGTCTAAAATTGACCAGAGGTAAAATATTTGAATAGTACAGTGACCATGAGAAAAACTGAGATAGTTGCCAAATACTACCACTCCACATTCACAAAAAACACTGGGTCAGGATGACTTTAATGTAAAATTCTTTCAAACGTCCATGCAATAAATACTAATATTCTATTTAAAATTATCCACAGAAAATAGAAAAAGAATTTCTGAAGCTGTGTACAAAGCTAATATAACCTTGAGAAAACATTATAAAAATACCTAAAAATATATATAAAGGAAAAGAAAGGAAAGAAAGGAAAAGAAAGGAAAGAAAGGAAAAATGGAAAAATTAAAGCAATAGGTTAACAAGTGATTTTTTGAGACTCAAAATCAAAAGTGAAATTTAGCAAATCGAATTCACAAATTAACATAATTGTTCAGTATGGCCAGGAAAGTTTTACTTTAAGAACCCACTTTGATCGAACATTGTTTACTCTATGAATATAATTCATTACAAAAAGACAGTTGAAAAAAATTGTATGATAATCTTGATACATTTCAAAAGTTATTTCATAGATGTTTAGAATGATTTTAGAATTATAGAGTTATTAATATAATACAAATTAAAGGATGATTTAGAACTGCCACGATTGTTTAGGAGTTTGGATTAGTGTCATTCCTATTAAAAATAAGTGTCATAACCAGGATAAGGTAATTACTGTAACAAACAAGCCCCAAATTTAGTGACTTACCCAATAAAGTTTCTCATGTAACTTTTCAATATGAGAGTTCTCAGTCTGGCAGCTCTGCTGGGCAGCTGTCTTCTAAGTGATGACTCAGAATCAGACTCCTCCTTTTTTTGGCTTCAACATCCACTAAGGAATGGGAACTTTTGGCCTCTATCCTGAGATGGGAAAAGAGAAAAGGTAAGGAAGATCACTTAGAAAATTTTTAGGAAGCAGGCTTGGGAGTGATGTACATTACTTCTGCACACATCCCATTCAATTATATGGTACTACCTGACCACAAAGGAGGATGGAAAATACAGCTAGCTGTGTACTGAAGAGGATAAGGAAATGAGGTTTGATAAATGCATAGCAGTCTCTGCCTTTATGAAAAAACAAACCAAGGCTGCTTTCTATCACTTTTTTGAGCCATCATTTCAGAAATGGTAAAATTATTGTTAAAAGGTAGGAAAAGTTATAACTATTTACTGATTACCTCATATAAAAAAGAGTAAAAGAATCTATTGAAAAGTTATTAGAAATTATAGGAGTTCAGTAAAACTACCAGTTGTAAAATGATTACACAAAATCCAAATTTTTCTTATACAACAGTAATAATCAGTAAAAGTACACAAGGGAAAACATTTAGTAATACACATAAAAAGAAAAAATTAAAAATCCATGATGCTTATAGGAATAAACCATCAAAATCATTCAAGAAAAAAAAAAAAAGCATGAAAGCTTGAATGAATGGAGAAACGTTTTTCTATTCATGCATAAACAGTATAGTCACTAGATCTACTTCACCTAAATTAAACTATAAATTTAATGTAATTTTCAGAAAAATCTTGTGATAATTTAAATTTTGTGATATTATTCTAGATGTCACCTGAAAGAATAAATATGTTAGAAAATTTTTTAAAAGTTGCTATATCAGATGTTAGGATATATACAGAGCTACAATATTCTAAACAACCAAAGAACAGAACAAAAATATATTTTAAACCCCAACACTAAAGTAATTGTAAAGTCTGAGAATGATGCCTCTGTTAGTTTTGTGATGAAAACAGCAGGGTAAATCAGAGGAGAAAGTTCTAGTTTTTCAATAAAAGGTATTCATTTGCAAAAAGTAAATTAATAAGGTCAATTCCTAACTTTACATGACATATCAAAACATATTCCAAATTAGTTAAAGGGATCATAAAGGCAGTAAAAATAATACTTAATATTTCATACTGGGGAAATTACTTTTAAAGACAATGCCAAAGGTGGAATCCATCTAATGATTCTTTTTTTTTTTTAAATTCTACAAATTTCCCTGAGTGCCTAACACATGTTAAGCACTAGTGATCAGTAATAAATTATTTTCCATGTTCTTACCAGCTAAATCATTACATAAATATTTAGTGCAGGTGTGAAGACCAATATAAAGGATAATTATAGGAAGATATGAGAATATATAACATGGGAAACAAACCTACTTTGGAGTGTAAAGTAGTGGTTGCCTGAGGAAGTGACATCAAAACTTGGATCAAAAGATAGGTAGAATTTGGTCTGACAATGGAAGGGAGATGATTAATATAACAAATATATAATTGAGGTAGACACAAATAAAGTAATACTGATTTTCCATATTTAAAGTTTTTTCCCCTTTATCTTAAGAACTGGGGGAAGTCCTGAGAAGGATTTGAGGTAAACAGGTTTGGATTTTTAAGAGATTATTTTGGCTGCAGAGTATAGACTGAATTCAAGAGACACATAAGGAGAAGAGGGAAGAAGTCTAGGTGAAAGATGAGGGTTTGAACTCACCTTGAATAGTAACTAGGGGTAGCTGGAGAGATGGAGAGAGTATTGGCTTCATTATATATTTTAGAGGAAGAATTCACCAGGCATAGTAATGAATAACATGATGGGGAAGAGAGGGAAATGTAAAAGATGACTCCTAGACTTCTGATAGGAACAAAGTATGTCTTGAGGGTTCATCTCCTGAGATAGGATACTCTGGAGGAGACATTTATTGAAGTTAAGGGAAGGTCAGGAACTTTGAACATTTGAGTTTAAGAAGCCTATGAAACTTCTAATTAAAGATAATTAGTAGAATGTTGGATGAAAAATCTGGAACTCAAAGTATTCTCACCAGATTGGTTCCCAGTTATGAGCATATGTAGACAGAACAGAAGTTTCAGAAATAGGTGGCATTGTTCAAGGATAAAGATCTTAATGTGTGGGAAATACAGTGTGTTGATAAAATGAGAAGGGATGAGGGCCAGAGGAATTCTACCATTTAAAGATCATATAACACAACCCTAGGTCAATGCTTTTGGGATTCCAGCATCAGCATGAGAGCTTTGTAGACTTTGAATAAGATAGAGAAATGAAGAATTCAGGTTTTTAGAAAGAAAAGAACAATTTTCCTTTTATTTTTGTATCACCACTTCTTTTCCCCCTATCCTACTCTTAAGTGTAAAGACAGTATTTTGACAAATTACATGGATATCTCATTTATTCCCTACATATTCTGTTGCATGGTAGCTTTCTACTTATTGAATTAATGGTATCCATGATTGCTGATGTTGGTGGATAAGGTCTAAACAGCTCAGCTTGTGTTTCAAATATTTTGCTTTTTAGTTCATGGATAATAATCTTGAATCATGATATGGAAAGGAAATTTTTATGAATTTAGACAGCCTCTTTAAAAAAAAAAACCCTGCTGAAAAAGTAATGATGCAAAGAAAATAACCTGTATTGGTTATTAATTGTACTGTTCATAAATGTATTTACCACAATGCAACATCTTTCTGAAAGAAAATGATGACTAAAATAAGAGCAAATTGTGCCAGCATCTACTATACAGAATTTCACATTTATACATTCAAACATAATTTATATCCACACCATCAGCTTTGTATACAAAGTAAACTTTAAAAATGACCTAAGCAGTCGTATGTTAAATCATTTATTGTTCAGCAAATATTTGCTGAGTATCTCCTATGCTCTAATAACTTGTGTTTTGAGGTAGTGATACAAGAGGAAGTAACATCCAAGCTGAGACCTAAAAGTAAGAACAGATGATAGGAGAAATGGGAGTGAAGCATATACCAAACAGAGGGAATGCCTCTTACAAAAAGCAAAGTGGTTTAAGAGGACCATACATTAAAGAAATGAAGAGTGGTAGGAAAATGTCGGAGAGCAAGCTGTAATATTAAATAGGTGAATAAAGTGGACCTCATTGAGGAGATGAGATCTGAGCAAAGAATTTAAGGAGGTAAAAGATTAATTGAATGGACATTTGTGGAAAAGGGATTCCAGGCATTGGGAAAAACTGGAGGAAAAGTCATAAGAGCCTGGAGCACCATCAGGAGGAAGAAGTAACAGATGAGCAAGAGAAGTAAAGAGAGGCCAGATCTACAGTATAGCACAGGGAACTCTGCTCAGTATTCTGTAATACCTAAATGGGAAAAGAATTTGAAAAAGAATATATATATATATATATATATATATATATATATATATATATATATATATATATATAGAACTGAATCACTTTGCTGTACTCCTGAAACTAACACAACATTGCAAATCAACTATAGTCCAATATAAAATAAAAATTAAAAAAAAAAAAAAGAGAGAGAGGCCAGATCATTAGGGCTCTGTCAGCCTTTGTTAAGATTTTGACTTTACCCTGAGTGAATGAGGAGACAATGCCACATTTTGAAAGAAGTAACATGATATGGCTTAGGTCTACTCTGTTGGCTGTATTTAAAAAGACTGTAAGGAGATAAGGCTAGAAGCTGGAGGATACAGTAGGAAACAATTGCAGTCCTTAGATAATGATGGCTTGGACAGGCTTAGCAACAGTGCAGGTGATGAGAATTGGTCAGATTTTGGATATATTTCAATGGTAGAGTCATGAGATTTTCCTGGAGGTTTGGAGGTAGGATATATGAGAAAGAGGGGCCTAAAAGAATCCCATGGTTTCTGTTCTGAACAACTTCAATGATGGAGTCAACTGAGACTGGGAAAGTGAAAGGTAGAGCAGTTTGGAGGGAAATATTAGGAACTCAGATACAGAAACATTAAATTTCAGACATCACATCCAAGTGAAAGCAGTTGGATAAATAAATCAAAAGTTCAGGAGAGAGTTCTAGGATGGTGGTATAAATTTTGGGCTTATTAGTAGATGATATTCAATGCTATTCGTATGTGATGGGATTATCAAGGCAGAAATGTAGCTGGATAAGTGAACCAAAAATTAAACTCTGTGAGCGTATTACACCAAAGATATTTTTTACAGTAGTAAGTGTGATCCAGATAGCATGCCCAGTAAACACATAAAGGATTGTAGATGGCCCCAGGGTGTGCATATCTGTAAAGGAGTAAACAATCTAATTTTTAATCATCATAAACAAGGTTGATCCCCAGGGTAGGATGCTTAGCAAGCTGGAGTGGTGTGCATTCATCAGGTCCTGGCCAAGGCCTTTTGAAAGGAGAGGTGAGACTAAAAATACAAGGATAGCCTGATTACTCGGCTAACTCCAATCAAATAAAGATAATTCCCAAGTAATTCCCAGTTTTTTGCTACAGACATGACAAACCAACTTGTTTTACATTCTTGCAAACATTTATGAATTCACTGAGTCCCTTACAAAGATTTTATAATCTGAAAATTCCAGAAGGATATTCATGCAGTAGCATAGGTATAAAAACAACATTTATGCCAGTGTTATTTTCTTTGGCAGAAATTTTACGAGTTCCCATTTCAACTTTAAACAGCAGGATGGTGTACATGACTTATAACATTTATTTTTTTTTTACCTTCATTTAATAGTCATTGTCTTAAATGGGAACTATCAAGTTTTCATAGTCATGTTGAAGTCCTAGGAAATCAGTTTTTTATTTTGCAGAATTTCACAGGAAGGAGCTGTTCTAATGATGACATTGACACAGAAAGAGGAGAGAGAGAGACAGAGTGAGACAGAGAGATATTGAGATAGGAATACTGTTTTTTTCATTTCCCTACTACCAGAAAACCTCCTTTGTCTCTTGGTGGTTCCCCATCTGCCTTCATAGAAATGTGTTTATTATAATCACATGATGAATGGGTTCTGTAAGGAGGTTTCCATGGCACAGCAAGCTAATAAAAAAGAGCAATATGCTGTTAGGCTTATGGGTCATCTCCTGTGATGCCTTCAGTGAGAGAAACAAGAAAGTTCAGCCCACAAGAAAAATTAGAACCAGATGGTTAGTAAAGGCCCTATTCTGACACACAGGCGTAGAGTTATGGGATTGACAAATAGACTTATTTTCTAAATAAATTGACTCTCTTTTACCAAACAAGCAGGGCATTTTTTAAACTATCTCCACCTAGTTTCACAGATTCCTGCTTAGGGCTTATCTTGTCCATTCAAGGATCTATCACTCATGAAGGTGTTTTCAGAGTCCTTCCAGTTTCTCACATCTGCCAGCTGCTTTTCTCCACCTCAGCCATAGCTGGTCTATTCATCTGCCTGTGTTGCTCAAGTTATTGAAAGACGTGACCTTAGTTAGCCTTGTGAGATTTCTCATTAGCAGTGAAAATGTGCTTTTGCCTCTGATTTCATGGTTTACTCTTTTCTAGTGAAAAAAGAATACTACTTCACTATGCAGTTAAAACTGCTTTTATTAAAATAATAATTCCTTTTTTCTTCCCTTTTTCTTTAATTTTATCTTTTGGATTGAGGTAACATTGGTTCATAACGTTATATGTTTCACATGTACAACGTTAGATTTTTACTTCTAAATACACTACAGTGAACAAAACTCTTACAAAGTTCTCTTTCTAGCCTCACCAACTCTATGACTCTCCTTTGTTCCTCAAGGGTAACCACAATTCTAACACATGTCCCTGGAATCCATGATTTTTGTCATTTATCCACATATACATCTAAATATAATATGTAGTGTTATTTCATCATGTAAAATTTTCCGTAGTTAGTACCGCACTGCACATATCTTTGAGGGACCAACTTTTTTTCACATATTATACCCTTAATATCTTTCCATGCTGATACCTGTAGCTCTAGTTCATTCATTTTAACTGCTATATCATTTCCCATTTCAGGAATAACCATACACTTTCCTTCTTCCAATCATGGGCATTTAGATTATTTCCAGACTTTAATTCTTACAAGGAATAGAACAATGGCCATTTCTTCTGGGCATGGAATGATTTTCTTCCAGGATACTCTCTTAGAAGTGGAGTAGCTTTATTTTAGGGTATTCAACATTTCTATAGCTGAACAATGTCCAAAGAGGTTAACAATTTATATTCCCATCAATAACAGTTCATTTGGATCATTGAAACATCTCACACCTAAGGCATCGGAGGTATACATAGACGATATATATATACATTCTTTCCTCACAAAAATACCAACATTTGGAATTGCCAAACTTTCTTGTTTCCTTATTTTTGAAAATTTAATTACTAGTAAGTTGGGCATATATTCATATGTGACTTCTGGCGTTGTTTTATTGAAGTTTGTGTTTTCATGAGTGATGTTTAGGATTTATTTATTTATATGAAAACAGTAATGCTTTGCCTACTTAAAAATACAGAAAATATTTTATCTCTGTCATGTTTTAAACTTAATTCATGGTGTCTTTACTGTATATATGTAGAGAAGAAATACATTTATCAATCTTTTCCTTTATGGTTTGTGCTTTTGGAGTATAATTCAAGGTTATAAACAAATTCTTCTACATTTTGCTAAGCCTTCTAAATTTTTATTTTTCATTCTAAGTTATATAATATGTCTAGAAACTGATACATTTATACCTCCCTGCTATTTTTCAATATATCTTTGATATATATGCATGAATCTGTTTATTAACTTCTTTTCTATTCAACTGGTATATTTCCCTCTTCTTTCACAAATATCACACTGTTTTAATTACTACTGCTTTTAATGTCTTACTATCTCTTTTTCTTCTTCTTCAATATTTTCTGGGCAATTTTTAGTCGTCTGTTTTAATATGAATTTTAAAATCAGTTTTTAAATTTACATGAAAAATTATGTTGGTATTTTTATGTGGGTTGAATGAACTTGAAAACGTTGGTACTTTGTAATACTGAGTCTCCTCTCACAAGTTTTACTTTTATGTTCTTAAGTGAAGTTTTATACATTCCTCCATTTAATATCTTGCACATATTTTATTAGACTCATTCCTATATATGTTAATATATAGTAATATATTCATACAAATATAGATAGAGTTACAGATATGGAGAGTAAACACTGACAGAGCTTTCCAAGGATATGAACAAATTTACCCCCCCACCAGCAATGGATCAGAGTTCCCAGAAATTCATTCTGGTGGAAGTATAGTGGTATGCAATTTGTTTATAATTTGTATTTCTCTTATCTATCTATCTATATGTCTATCTATCTATCATCTATCTAACTATCTTGCATTGTAGTATATACTTTTTAAATTTGAGATAAAATTCAGATAACACAATATTCACCATTTTAATGTGTGCAATTCATTGTTTTTTGTATTCACATGGTTGTACAACCCTCACCACTATTTAATTCCATAACATTTCCATCACCCCAGAAAGAAACTAGTAACTGTTCACAATCATTCCCAATTTCCTCCTCCTCCCATCCCCTGACAACCATTAGTATACTTTCCGTCCCTATAGCTTTGCCTATCTGGGGCATTTCATTTGAATAGAATCATATAGTATGTGTTCTTTTCTGTCTGACTCTTTCACTTAGCTTAAAGTTTTCAAGGTTCATCCATGTTATAGTAAGTATCAGTACTTCATTTTTATGCACAAAAATGTATTCTATGGTATGGATATACATTTTATTTATCCATTCACCAGTTTTAGGACATTTGGGTTGTTTTCACTTTTTGGATATTGTGAATAACTGTGCAATGAACATTTGTGTACAAGTAAATGTGTGGATATATTTCCTACCAGGATGGCTAAAGTCCAAATACTGACAACACCAAATGTTGGCAAAGGTGTAGAGTAATAGGACCTCTCATTCATTGTTAGCAGAAATGCAAAATGGTGCAGCCACTTTGGAAGACAGATCATCAGTCTCTTACAAAACTAAACTCACTTTTATCATGTGAACTAGAAATTGCACTCTTAGGTATTTACTCAACTGATTTGAAAACATGCTCACCCAAAACCCTGCATGTGAATATTTATAGCAGATTTATTTACAATCACCAAAAACTTGAAGCACCCAAGATGTCTTTTGATAGGTAAATGGATAAACTGTGGCAGTCCTATAATGGAACAGTTTACAGTGATATAAAAATACATGATCTTTCAATGATGAAAAGGCATTGAGGAACCTTAAGTGCATATTGCTAAATGAAAGAAAGCGGTCTGAAAGGCTTCACACTGTATAGCTCACTTATATAATATTCTGGAAAAGAAAAACTACAGAAATAGTAAAAGTATCAATGGTTGCTAAGGTTTGGCAGAAGGAGGGAAGAGTTAAATTAGAGAAAGAAAAAAGACACATTTAAGGTGGTAAAATGATTCTGTATGATAGTGCAAGGGCCAATATAAGACATCATGCCCTTGTCAAAACCCACAGAACTTAACAGCACAAATAATGAACTTTAATGTACACAAATTTAAGAAAATAATTTATGAGGTATTCAGAAAGTGGATCCCAGGAAGACATTCAGACTATGAACCTAACCATATTATATATATATGAAACAATCTTACCGGAATGATGAGGGGAAAATTGATAACCTAAGTAACTTTGGAAATGAGTGGATTCTGTAAGACCAAAGGCAAAAAGAACTGTGCATAAGCACTCAGAGAACATAAGTACTTTAGTTTATGAAGTCGTTTCCCATGGGGGTATAGGTTAACGATTCTGATACTGTTGTACATGTATACAAGAATTTAAAAATCAACTAGTTGGCAGATTGTTGGAGCCAGATTTCTCACTGTTGGAGAAGGATATTACAGATAAGCAAGGAGAGAAGGCTAGGATGAACCACGTGGTAATGCATTAGAATTAAAGACATCAGTGTAAACTCATGTTTACTTTAATACAGATATGGATACTTACATATATGAGTATTCATGCATGTGTGTACATAAACAAGTTAGCATATAAACATATTTATTTTCTTGCTCTGTTAGCTGCAAGAGCCTAAAATCAACAACTCCCCAGTAGCAATGATCATACCTAGTACCCAGCTCTTAGTTTCTATTACTATTCCCACCATGAGAAGAATCAGGGCACCTAGGAGAAGTGGGTGATTCTACAACTGGAACAGGAAATCTACAAGCTGAGCTGGAGCATCCCATAATGCCACAAAGTAAGAAAGTGCTCAAAAAATATATGGATTATACCCATATGGATTATATGGGTTATAACCCAAAACATAAAATGAATATCCATGAACACATACTTATATGAATAAATGATTTAATAAATTAATAAGCAGAGGAGAAGTGACAAATCTCCTGTGCAGAATTCCAAGTAGTTTATGTAGATATTCACCACTTTTATTCAGTATGGTCATAGTCCATATGTCTGTGGACACATATGGACTTAGAGTGATCATGGCAATAAAAATAAAATAAAAGACGATAAATTAGATTTTATCAAAATTAAAAAAATTCTGCTCATCAGAAACATTGTTGAGAAAATAAATAGATAATCTGGGGGAGAAAATATGTACCAGACAAAGAACTGTATCAAATAATATATACATATATATATATTTTAAACATTTAGCACTTAATAATAGACAAATATCTCAACTGAAAATGCGTAAAGGATTAGACCACACTTCACAAAAGAAGATATGTGAATAACCAACAAACATGTAAGTGCTGAATATAATTAGTTATTAAGTAAACTACAACTAAAACCACAAGATACCATTGCACACCAACCAGCATGGCTAAAATTTAAAAGACTGACAATATCAAATGTTGACAATGTTTTAGAGCAACTGAAACTCTCATACATTGTTGGTAGGAATATAGGATGACACAATCACTTTGGGGTAACCTGGCAGTTTCTCATAAAACTAACATTACTTCTCCCTAAAGCCCAGCAATTTTACCCCTAGATATTTACTCAAGAAAAATTAAACTACATTTTTCACTAAAAGTTTTATAAAAGCGTGCTCTTAGCAGCTCTAGTCAAAATAGCCTCAAACTGGAAACAACCAGTGTCCATAGTCATCCAATAGAATGACACTCAGCAATAAAAAGGAAATGAAATACTGATACACAAAGCAAACATAAGTAAATCTCCAAACCACGCGGAGTGAAATAAGTAATACATAAAAGAGTACATGTCATATGTCTCTGTATGAAATTCTAAAAATGCATAAACAATTTATATGGAAGAAGTCAGAAGAGTAGTTTCCAAGGGAAAGATTGAGGATTGACTGGGAAAGAGAGTGAGGAAATCTTCTGGCATTATCATAATGCTCTGCATCTTGATGGGGACAGATATATACATTTGTCAAAACTTAGCACATTTTCCCTTAATATTTGTGCATTTTGTAGGTAAAATTTACATAATTTTTGACTGATATTGAACTCTGATAGGAATGTTAAAGTATTTAAGGGAATGTGTACTCATATCTACATCAATACAATGAGAAAAATGAGATAGATTAATGATAGGTAAAGAGATGAATATGTGAAAAAGCAAGTATAATAAAATATTACTAATTAAATCTAGGTTATGAACAAATGTTCACACTAAAAAGTCTTTCAGTTAATGTTCTAATTTTTTCATAAAATACTGGTGAAAGTTGCTGCTGAATACTAGCTACAATACATCTTCAATTAAGAATACATTCTCTATTCTCAGAATGTATCATAGTTTGCAGAAATTGTGCAGCAAGAAAATAAAAAAGAATTTGTCATGGTTTGTCTTCTGACAGAGACCCCAGGTTACCACTGCATGACACCCCTCAATTGTTTTAAGATGGTTATTAAAATACACTAGCACATATGAAAAACTGTATTTAATGTTTTTAAAAAATGATTTCTCAAGATTTTGGTCCCCTCCAATGTTCATATTTCTTGACTCCTACTCACATCTTCTCCCCTAATAAAAATCTATACACCAATATTGGCAAATCTGACAATTATTAATAACTTAAATACATGAATACCTTATTAACACATTTCAGTTCAATTTTGAGCTAGAAGATCCTTGGCTGGTATTTTTTTAATTTTGGTAATACTATCATTTTGGTCTTAGTCCTTCATGGTGAATGAACTTATAACTACTTCTTTCTTTTTTTTTTTTTAATTAATAATTTATTTATTTATGGCTGTGTTGGGTCTTCGTTTCTGTGCGAGGGCTTTCTCTAGTTGTGGCGAGCGGGGGCCACTCTTCATCGCGGTGCGCGGGCCTCTCACTGTCGCGGCCTCTCTTGTTGCGGAGCACAGGCTCCAGACGCGCAGGCTCAGTAATTGTGGCTCACGGGCCCAGCCGCTCCGCGGCATGTGGGATCTTCCCAGACCAGGCCTCGAACCCGTGTCCCCTGCATTGGCAGGCGGATTCTCCACCACTGCGCCACCAGGGAAGCCCCCTGAACTTATAACTATTATAGATAGTAAGAATGGAATTCCCTAGATATATTTTCTGAATAGATATTAAAGTCATTCCAATAAGCTTTTTCTCAGATGATAATATAAGGATATCTCACTTTACTCAAAAGGGCACATATCTGCATCTCCAAAGTACACAGGACTGTTTAATGTGAATTAATCTGTATGTGAAAAACCTAAAACATTTTGGATACAACTGAAATCCAAGAGATGGCAGTGAAATACAAAAACATCACTGATTCTCGAATTCTTACTTGATTGCTTTCAGTGGTAGGCAGCTAGTCTAGTGCCAATTAAAAACTCTTATAAATTGTAGAATCTCTTTAGAATCATATTATGCTTTCAAAATACTGTGAGGTCTTGGATAAGAAATAGCTCCAAACTTACTGGGTCCATGAAGATGCTGTGGCTTTGTGGGATTAAAGGACTTGTGTGAGGTTACATAAGCAGGTCTGTGGTAAATTCAAGTGTAGAATCAACACGATTCAATGGTCCTTGTGTGAATTCTAAATCCATCTCACAGCTGGATGTTTCTTGAAAGATTGATGCTGTATTTAATTAATATTAATAATCCATGGATGGAAAAGAGGTGCAGGATGAGTCTGGAGATGGGCAGGGGTTAAGCCATGAAGGCCCATCTAGCCTCAATTTTACTGTAAGTGCAAAGCATAATGCAATGAAGTTTAACTCTAGCTTTTCATTTTTATAATCATTTACAGAGTTAAAAACAACAACAACAATAACCTATTTCTCCATAGACCCCCCAGAGATACTGATTTAATTTTTCTGGGTAGGGGTCTGGGAATTGGCATTTAGAAAAGCTTCCCCAGATGATTCCAATATGCAGCCAGGGTTGAGAACCTCTGGCATAGTAGTAAAGATCATGGACTTTGGAATCAAGAGAGCTGGGATTTACTCTGTGCTCTACCCACTTCTAAGCTCAGTTAACTTTTATACTGATACATAATTTAATCCCTTTAATCTTTGGTTGACTCATGTAAAAATGGGTGATGATAGTTTTACCTACTCCATAGGATTAGTTTTAGAATTACATATATATCACTGCATTTCTAATCTTTTACTTTAAATAGTTTTATAAATTCAATGTGACTTCTTTTGAATGTGTTCTTTGATTCTTCAATTGTGGAACTCCATTTTACTTTTATTGTTACTGTGGTATTTTATTTTGACATTGATTCATGAATTTCATAGGTGACAATCACATCATTCAAAGACTTTCATGATGACACAAATACAGATTATCATCAAATTTGAAAGGTAATGCTGTTGAATTAAATGGTATTTTTCTGAATCAAGTCACCATAGAATTATTTTTTACAGCACAGGCATAAGGATTGCTATATAGAAAGGAAATTTTTCTTTATATCAGTTAGCTATAGCTGCATAATAAGGCACTTCAAAATTTAGTGGCTTAAAACAACGACACTTTATTTAGCTCTGTCAGTCAATTTAGGCTGGTCTCACATGGGCAGTTCTCCTGGTTTCAGGTAATCCTCACTGCAGTTCCTGGTGTGTTGATAATCAGCTACTGGGTCTGCTGTGGGCTGGTGGTCTAGAATGAGCTCAGCTTGGGTGACTCATCTCAGCTTCAGGTGACCTCTAATCTTCTAGCATGCTAGGTTGGGATTCTTCAAATAGCATTACAGGGGTCCCAAGAGAGCTGGCCAATGCACGCAAAGCCTCTTGATGTTAAGGCTCAGATTTGGTACACTATCTCTTCTGGAGCTTTCCGTTTCTCAAAGTAAGTCACAAGACTAGCCCAGATGTAAGGGATAGAAAAATAGTTCCCATCCCTTGATGGGAAGAGGTGCAAGGGTGTAGACATAGAAAAGCATGAAGGGTCAGCAGCATATATTGCAATCTATCTCGTTGAGGTGTCTCCAAAAATAAAATTTCTAGTCAATTGTTGGGAATTACAGAGAGACAGATATCAGGTAATCTTCAGGAAGAATCTTATCATAGTTGAAATAATGAGCTCCCTGTCACTGCCAACGAGTGATTCCAATTTGCACACATAATGTAGAAATGACTGAAGCATTATTTAGAAGATTTGATAAGGAGCTATTGACTTTGCCTTTGAATATGAAAGTTTCATCCTTGGAGATATTTTAATCTGGAATTCGATAGGTAAGTAAAAATATAAATTACATGTGGGTCAAGGGATCAAAGGTTTAAATATGAAAGGTAAATCTTAGAAACTTTTATGTAAAATATAGGAGAATACCATTATGACACACACATGAAAAAAACAGTAAAAGAAGCTCAGCGTAATAGTAATAGTAATAAAGGATGAAGAATAATCAGGGGAATGCAAATAAAATGTTAATGAAATGCTTTTATACACTTCCAGATTGGAAAAAATAATTGAGAATCTGTCACGATGAAGTGTTGGTAAGAATGTAGATCGATGGGAACTCATGCATGACTTTTGGGAGTACAAATTAGATGACCACTTTGGAAACAATTTGGCATTATTTTGTAAGGCTAAGGTATGCACACCCTGTGTAACCTCCACTCTGTCTCTTAGTTTGGGAGAAAACTGTCTGTTGGCCTTACTGATTTAGACAGCTGCCTCCTTCCTGGCATGGCCCAGGCCTTCTTCCCATATGGTTGCCTGTGATCTTTGTATTCAGGCCCCTCAGATTTTGTTCATTTGCTCCCTAGTTGGAGCTCCCAGCAAGTCTCATGGTAGTAGCCATGTGGCTTATTATTTACCAGCTCTCCTGGACAATGGTTTCATGATCCACTTCTCCTGATTGTCATCAGATAATCTCTTAATTTTACCATAAAAGGCTGAATAATTCCATCTTCAATTTCCACAAAGTACAGAAATTTAATTAAAGAAATATTTCTCTACAGACAGGTTTCTTGCATTTCACATATTTTTATTCTCTATTCTGCTATCTCTTTGATAACATTCATTTTCAATATTTTTCCTTTTTTTTTTTAAAAAGGCAGATGGTGTGTGTGTGTGTGTGTGTGTGTTCTATTTACCTATAGGAATTGTAATTGCTATGAAGATGCAATATCTTCTATTTGTAGGTAGTAATATGCAAACAAAATTAAATTTTAAAAAAAGATAGGTATAAAGAAGTAGGCTCACTAAAGTTAAACTCATATGCATACACACTCATTTTGAACATAATACCCTGCACACAATAGGTGCACTAAAGTTGTTGCTGTTTTAAGATAAGACTCTTTTTAAGTTAATTTCTTTAAATACAGAACTTCCTCGAATAATCTGATTCCCTAATCATCATTAGAGCTACGTCCATAAGGATAAAACTTAGCCATAATGCACAGAATTTTCTTGTTGTGGAAAAATGCCTTGTTGCACTAAGATAGTGCCTGTCATACTATCTCACCTCTTGACCCTTCACACACTTAGTAAGTAGGGAAGATCCTGATGGGCAATTGTTTCTGTGTGTTGTTTCTATTCATCTTTACCATATTCAAACTTAAACTAGAAAAAATTTTAAAACGGAGACTATACAAGCAAACATTCTATTAGCCTTCAGAAGGATACTGTCATTCCATGTCATATAGCACCTGGAAAAATCAACTGTTATCCTCACGAGACGATGAGAAGTAAAAGGCACATAATTTCTTAGTAATTGCCATGAAAATAGTTTTGACCTCGCAGAACCCTGAATGACCTCATTTGCAGAATCACTGCTCTCAGAGGAAAAGAATCTCAGGAATTTGCAGGAATCCTGGAGGGTTTAAGTCTTCCACAGGCCACGGATTGGCAGTCATCTGAGTACACTTACCAAGATCTTAAAAGGCAGGGAAGCCCTGACATGACGTATGGGTCATATTTATGTATAATGATGACATATTGGAAACAACACAACAACCCACAATAATTGGATAATGAAATAATTTTATAGTGAAGCCAAATCAAAAAGCTAAAAGTTAAAGTTTCAACAAATATTTACTGGAATGTAAAATACTAACACATAAGAGAATAAAGCAAGTCTTAAAATGATTGAAGTCGTGGTAAGTGTAATATATACCATATACAATACAAACAAAAAGTATACTAGGAGGAAATAGATTTAAAATTTAATTTTCTCTGGATGCAGAATAATGAGCAATTTTCTCTCTTTACAATTTTCTATATTTTCCAACATTTCTACAGTAAATAGTTTATAAATGTGAACATTTATAAAATCAGAAAATAATGTTTACAAATCTTGGATAGTTTCCCTTTGCTTTCAGGATATAATCCAAACAGCTTAGCATTGCTAAGCAGGCTATTGTGGTGGTTGCCCACCTCTGCAGCCCAAACTTCTACTAATCCATGATGCAGTCATCTTTAGCAATACCCACCTGCTCAAAACGCACACCATACTTCACGCATCTACGCCTTTGCTCATCTTTACGTGGAATACCCTTCACTCGTTTCATATGTGGTTAAACCCTACCGTTGAGCACTTAGCTTATCGCTTTTTTTTCTTTAAGAGTTTCCTTCCCCTTGCTCCTGTGCATTCGTGTGTGCATTTGTAGTGTAATTGTGCGTCAAGCTTTCTGTCTCTCCTTCTTCACGGAGAAAGAATTCCTTGTAGTCAGGGACTTTAAATTGTTGTTTTGTAGTCTGTTTGTTTGCTTTGGTTTGGTTCTTTGGCTGTTTGTTTTGCTCTACCCAGACACTGAGAAGTAGATACTGAGAGAGAGAGAGAACATGGGGGAAGCTAAAGGGAACATATTTCTCTGTAATACATTTCTTCCAAGTACTGCCTTTTCAACAACATTTGAGGTAATATGTTGACATGACTGTTGTTCAAAGTGATTCAAAAAAGAGATGAAGCAGTGTGAAATCCAGAAGTTGACATATGTAGAGGAGTTAGGCATTGAGACTGTTTATGTGTTTCCTGTTAGACAACCTAATGGTCTTCTCCCCTAACCCCAACCATGGCTCACTTCCACTGATGTTTAAACCCGGTTGCTCTTTGATCAAGAATGTGTAGGTCCTCATTAACATTTCTTTTTTATAAATGGCTGGATGATGAATGAATGAATGATGAGGGAAATTTAAACTGGGAAACATTGTTGAAGCAAGCCCACTGCAATCATATTATGTTGACATAGCCATTTATGAATAATGGATGACAGGAGACATTCAGGTGGCTACTCTGTTGTGAAAATAAAGTGGGTCATCAAACGGAAGGAAGATGGGATGTCAGAGAGAAGAAACACAGTGTAAAGAAACACTGAAGCACAGCTTCACATTCTGGGCCACAGTTGAAGTCGGCCAGGAAACCGCAGCTGGAGACCAAATAACCCAGCACACACAGGCCAAGTCTGGATAGTCCAGGAGATAAAAAGTCAGACTAGGAAATAATGCCAGGTTATTCAAATCAGTGACTACTACCAGAAACCAGAGGACTTTCTTAACCATCTTACCATAACGAAGAGCACACTTCTGAACAGTGGAGGGATCGTCAAAGCCAGGGCATCAATCTCAGCTCAAAGAGCAACATAAAACAAATACATATATTTGTCTATAGGCAATACAAACTTTCAGCACCATGCCTAGTTTCTGCAATAATGTTAACTTACTTCTTCAGTAAAATTTTAGATAACACAAGGTTAAAAACCAACCATCAACTTAACATTCATTGCTGGAAAGAAATTTCCAACCTATTGATTTCAAAGTCCGTGATGAAAAATTTTAATATATATGTAGATCGTTTATTGTGCGTAATAGTACAATTGTGCTTCTTTATTTCAACTTGTATCTGGGCCTCTTAGCCATGTTGGATCTCAATTTTCTCATCTGTAAGTTGAGGTGCTTGAGATGAGCTCTAAGGGGACTCCCAAATCTAAACTTACTCTATTATTCAATGATGGGTTCAATTATTCTGAATTCTATTTTTCTCTGACATGTTAAAAACTTGACCCCTTAGGAAGAAAAAAAAAGATAATTTTCAACGAACATTAAATCTGGCCTAAAGCCATGGACTCCAGAGAATTTATAATATATAGAAAAAAATCACATCCCTATCTTTATTCAATTGTCCTTTTATACTGATTGGGTAGTTGTTTCAATCTGTAATCCTGATGGAGTTAATTAAGGACCTCAAATATAATTTGAAAATGTTTACAGACAGCACATTTTAGGTTGCCAATCCCATCTGTGGACACTGCTATATTAATGACACAACATTTGTTTTAGAGGTCATAGTGCTATTTGCCAGGTTAAACATTTGTAATCTGGATCCAGCTTTAATATACCCTTTCAAAGAAAGCCACAGACTGCTATGCACTCCATCAGCAGTACTCTTCAATCGAATGGTCTGTGAGGATTACAGAGGCAGCTAAGCCAACAATAACAGGCACCTTCCATGCGGATGCAAATTAGAATGTTGACATAATAAACTCCTTACTCGGGACAAGTTGGCGTTCAGTACTTGCCACCCCACATCATGTGAAGGCAAAGCTGTTAATAGAATTTGCCCCTAGAGTGACCAAAGGCAGAGCCCAGAGAGCTTCTGCCCCGTTTGTACCCTGTGGTGGTGGTGAGAGTGTGGGTGTAAACTCCCGGTTGCACACTGTCTTCTTATGACCACACAATGGTTAATTTGTATTTCTCCTCTCAAATATCACTTTTAAAGGTCACTCTTCTGTTTGCTAAACTATACATAGGTAAGCAACATCAGAATAGAGCCCTCAGTGTGCATTTGAGGTTTACTATCAATACACTCTTTTCCTTTTTTTTTTTTAATTGAAGTACAGTTGATTTACAATATTATATTAGTTTCAGGTATAAAACATAATGTTCCAGTACTTTACAGATTGTACTCCATTAAAAGTTATGACAAGATAATGGCTATGATTCCCTGTGCTGTACAATATATCCCTGTTACTTATTTATTTTATACATAGTGGTTTGTATCTCTTAATCCCATACCCTAGCATCATACTTTTTAAATGATTTCAAGTATATATTACTTTTTTTGTACTTTTAATGATATTCTAGGACATCTTTGAGTTTATGTAGTGTCTCAGTATTTTTTAGTTTAGTGTAATTTCACATATATTATCTCATCCTCTTTTTTAATATTCCCATGGGATAAGAAAGGTATTTAAAAAAAATAAATTAACAATTATATAGACTAAGAAAATAAGACACAAAAAGATAATTCGTCAAAGTTGCAAGGTGAGTTTTAGCAGGATACAATAGCAATAGCAACAACAAAAACAAAAAGACATTGAAACAGAATATCAAAGGAGGTAAACGGCTTTTATCAGGCCCACCAGATAACCTCTAAAATCTCAGAATTATAACATAAAGACAACAAACCAAACAATCAACAATTATTGGGCACTTATGTCCAATTCTATTTTCTAATTTTACAGTACATTATTATTTTACTTATGTTGAGAAATTAACCTTAATTAGTTATTGCCAAAGAGTAGGAAGATTGTAAAATGCCTTTCCTCTTATAATTGTCTGGAAGCGAGTTCTATCTTTCATTGTACCTACATAGTGACCAGATGCCAAGATGGTCCCAAATGATCCCAGCATGTAATCTCCTCTTCTTGAGTGTGCACTGGCCCAGGGACTTGCTGCTAACAAATAGACTATAGCAAAAGTGGCAGAAAGTCACTTTGGTGATTAGATGACATAAGATGGTAACTTCCATCTTGCTAGCAGACCCTCTCCCTTGCTGGCTTTGATGAAGGAAGCTGCTATATGGATAAGCCATGTGAAACTCAGGGTGGCTGACAGCCAACATCTAGCAAGGAACTGAGGCCCTCAGGTCAACAACTTTCAAGGAACTGAATCCTGCCAATAAACACATAAGCTTGGAAGCAGATCTTTCCCTAGTAAAGCCTTCATATGAGACCACAGCCTAACTGATAACTTGCTTGCAGCCTGTGAGAAACCCTGAAGCAGAGAATGCAGATAAACTATGCCTGGACTCCTGACCCGCAGAAACTGTAACATAACAACTGTCTGCTGCTTTAAGTTACTGAGTTTGTAATGATTTGTTATGCATTAGTAGATACCTAATACTGTCTCTGACTTAAAGAAAATGCATTTCAGGTTTGAGATTTATCAATTACTTCAAAGGATGTCTTGGCTTAATTGTTGGCACGGGATAACCCACGACAACTTCATACCCTAAAGATATTCTAGTAAATAACAAGATACTAGAAATCACTTCTCATTTTCATGTCTGAATTAACTTCAGAATAATTACCTATTGTCAACACTACCAGGTGTTATATAAAATGCATTAAAAACTTCATTTGTTAGCTATTCACAGAAGCTTTTTTTCTATATTGAAATATCTATTAAAGTAGAATACTTAACTTGCAAAAAATGGTATTTCTCATCTGATTGTACAATATAAAAGTATATGAAATTACAAATCAGATTATTAAATTCATTCTGGATATGTGTTTTGGAAGAGTCGAGTCGCATGTCATGATGTTAAATCTTACTCAGAACTACTTCAAAGGTTTAAAAGCTTCAATGAAATCCCATGGCACTGTCTAATGAATAATGAGGCTATCAATGTCATTCATTGCCATATAACATAGTATTCCTTAAACTTGGATATAAATAGAACTTCTCACGCTTTATCTAAACTCCCATATACTAATTTTAGTAAACAGTGGTCAAATTTGGGAAAGTTAATGTTCACACTATTCACAGGATTTTGAATTTTACAGTCTTGGATTATATTACTGAACCTCTGTAACTTTTGTACTTTAATGGCTCCTATTTTTAAAAACCTATAATCACATACATGAGGACACTCCATCCACTTTATTATATTAACTACACTTCCCTAAAATGAGTCAAGTTTTTTTTGTGTTAGCCATGACCTGCTCAAAATATTCCAGATGCACAATAATAAGATAGCATATTCTCTTCCAGCGTCCTAAGGAGGCTGCCTATTTTACTTGGTCATGGCATTGCTATATGGTGCGGTTGAATTCACACAGGGCATAAAGCTTGAAAACAGATACACCTAAAACGCACTGTGTGGCTTTGAACAAGATACTTATTTAAGCTTCAGATCTCTCCTCTGTAAAATGAAATAAATTTCCTGTTTTGAAGAGATATAGTAAGCGTACAGGGAGAAAAATGATTTATAAAATTCAAAACTAAGAGTGAAAATGGGAGTGTATAATTTCTTTCCAGATAATTTTATCTATACCTATTGATGCAAGAATATAACATACTCAAGGGACAATTTTCAGAGAGGAAAACAAACAGAAAGCTTAGCTTCTCTGCACAAAGGAAATAAATGGAAATTTTGGAGTGAAAGAGAGTACAGAAGAAAGGAGGTGGGTGTGGAGAAAGATGAGAGAGAGACAGAACAAAGTGTTTAGATTAAGAGGTAGGTGGCCATGGAGATCTGAGGGAAAACACCTAGAAGCAGCAATTCCAGTGATGAGTATTTCTAAGAAACTGCAAAGTGATGCAAGGTAATTGTATTGCCCCGAAACGTAATAGATTTTCTTGAGCAGGAAAATTCTTACTGTGAATGTTGTATGGGGAACTCAAACATAAGGAACACTTGGGAACCACATCTGGCCATCGGGGTTGGGGGTGGGGGAAGTACAGCTGATGGGATGAAATGAGACACAATTGATAATGGAACCTTGGGGGAGACAGGAAGCTGGAGAAAGAACTGACTTTGAGAAAGATTACAAGCTACTTAGAGTTGGGGGAGATCAAACACTCAAAGGAATATGGGGGAGAGAGTTTAAACTAATTGTTTGTAAGTCTCAAAGAACAGAGTGATCCCAGCTGACATCTGTATTACTTAAAGATTTAAATTAGCTAGAATAGAGCCTACTTCAGCACTCAATAAACACAATTTGAAATAGACTCAAGGAGTTTAAAGAATTACTTTCCCAGCTAGCTGAAAATAAATCAGACAGAAGTAAAGAATTTGACTTATTAAAGAAATTCACCTGCTTGGACTTGAATCATTTCTAATCATTCGATGGATGCGTTAGTTCAATGGAGGCAACCCTTTCCCAACATATACGTATCACATTTACACTTTAGCTTACAATTTAATTTTCAATTATACCTCAGTAAAATAACAATAAAATATATATAATCAAACAACTTATGCAGTTATATTCAGTATTGTAATATGCCTATATCTGTACACACATATAACTATTAAGCTACAAAGTAAATGCATTGGAATCCTGTTATTAGTATGTTCTTACCATGGAATTTATAACACTCTCCAGCCTGTGGGCCCTAGCTGTTCCCTCTCCCAGAATGGCTCCTCTGCTCAAATCTTGTCCTTTATGTGAGGGCTCCCCCAACTACACTCCTTAAAATAGCAGCATTTATTTCTCATGGTTTATTTCTCGAGATTGGAAAGTCCAAGATCAAGTGGCTGGCTGGTCCAGTTCTTGGCCAGGGTCCTCTTCCTGGCTATGTCCTTACAAGGTGGAAAGCGAGAGAGCTCTGTGGGGTCTCTTTTATTAGAGCACTAATCCTATTCATGAGGGCTCCACCCTAGGACCTAATCACATCCCAAAGACCTACCTCCTAATACCATCATCTTGTGAGTTAGAATTTCAACATATGTATTTGGTGAGGGGGACACAAACATTCAGACCATAACACCTCATAAAACCAGATCTGTCCTGCTGTTGCTTTGTAAAGAACTTAGCACATGCTATCACAGATACTTATCTACATGTGGATTGTGTTTAATTGTAGAGTATGATCGTCTCAAGTCCAGGTTCATATCATATTGTCTTTCTATCCTGACTGTGACACACAGCTGTGTGCACAGTGGTCACTCAATAGGTTCCTATGGAAATGATTTGTTGAGAAAATAATGGCACCAAAGTCCCACGATTCCATCTCACTGCTTTCTCATCCTGTAATACAGGATGAGATACTCATTTTCTTTCTGCCATCCATTCAGAAGGTTTCTTTGGGTTAATAACCAGCATAGGAAGGAGCAGTTACATTTTTCATTTCACTCTTTTCAAATCTGAGTTAAACTGTTTATATACTGAGAGGGAGACTTGTGTCATGGAAAGAGGGATGCATTTTTTAGCTTTAGGTCTGGAGCAACCACCTAATATTTATATGACTCTGGAGAAATCATTTTCCATCTGTAAGGTTCATTTTCCTTATTTATAAAAGATAAACAAACAAGCAAACAAATAAACCAAAGGGGGTGAGAATCCTGGGGGAGGGTGGTATTTGACCTGGTAGGATCGCAAGCTATTTGGTAATCAGATGAAATTATATATATGAAAGCCTTGACACAGCATAAATGTAAACTGTTAATATTATTTTGAAAAGTTGGGGGATAACTTTATTTATATAACTTTATTTATATATAAACATGGGTTAGCATTACTCTTTAGTTAAATGATTATTATCCCCCAAGTTCACAAATTTAAACTCCAGAATCACAAAGTGATTCAAAGATCAAAAGAAAAATACACAAATGCACTCATAATTAGAATGTCATAATAATAAATTTTACTTGCTACTTTTGATTTCTTGGGGTTTAGAAACAAACAACTTGCTCAGCATGTTTTGGCAGAACTTCTTTTTAAAAAACAAGAAGGTTAACTACCAAATTATGAGGACAGCAAATGGAAAAAAACAACAGTAATGCTCCTAAATAAAGATACGAACACTAATTCTATATTGGAAATCAAACTAGTTTGTTTTAAATTGGAGGTTGTGTGGGTTACTTTTTTTATTTACTTCTTATATTGGATAAGTTTTCCAAGAGTCTTATTATACTTAAAAAGGAGTTCCATTTTTTAGTTCTTTCCTCCAAATGTATGAGCATTTTTTAAAAGAAACTCTGTGACGTAGATTGACAGAGAAATAAACATGTTCCTCTATTTTAGTCTTATTTAAATACATGTGGTGCATTAAGGTGTGACTAGCACTAAAAATACACACTCCATGTTAAGAAATTGCATCATTAGGATACAACATGTAGGAATGTAGTAAGAAACTTTCAGTCACTCCGTGTGTGTGAAATAATATTCTATGGCTATATACTTTTTAACTGAGGACATCAGTGTGTACTTTGTCCACCAACTAGGGAGAAACATAAAGGGAACCAATCTCTGTGGGAGGAAGACTCTTCCAAATAATTCAGATCTAAAGGATTTACCACAAGAATTTCCCAGGGCTCTACTAGTTTTTGGGGAAATCAAAGTGGTAAGTCCATGTCCAACACCCACGTCAGTATTTCTAGGGTCAGTTTATTTTTAAAAAATCCTTTTCATTATCAGTTCATTATCAGGTAAACTGGCAGTTTTCATAGGATTTTATTAGTAAAATCAGTAAAGGCAAAAAAATTGAAATACAGGAAATATTAAAAAAAAATCCGCTAGCTTACAGGGCACAGAATTGCTGTGCTAAAATAATTTAAAAGTTGCCTCAGCCTTCCTGAGTGACAGTAGACAAGCACTCTAGTTCCAGTTCTTTCACTGACTGACTTGACTTGGTTGACACTCAAAGATGATGAGACTACAAACTGAAATAGCTTCAGGAGTTGGTGTGAATCACAGGCCCTCTCAGAAGCTATGTTTGGAATTACGTTATAGATATAAACACATCACTTTGACACTCTGGTTTCAGGGTTGAGTGTATTTCTCCATTCAGTGTCCTCAGCAACCTTGGAGATGGAAGATATTTCCTTTCCTGGACCCCAGTTTCCTCCATCGAGTTTCAAATCATTCTTTACTGAACTTGTAGGCAACTTTGCTTTCACCAAGTCTCTCTTATTCCTTAGGCCGTCACTTCTGCTATAAGCCCTGATGTGTGGTTTGGCTTGTTTAAAACTTCTTTAGCCACTGTTTACAAATAACAAATGTTGGCAAGGATGTTGAGAAGAGGGAAGTCTTGTGCACTGTTGGTAGGAATGTAAATTGGTGCAGCCACTATGGAGAACAGTATGGAGGTTCCTTAAAAAACTAAAAATAGAACCATCATAGGATCCAGCAATTCCACTCCTAGGGATATATGTGAAAAAAACAAAAATGCTAATTTGAAAAGATACATGCACCCCAATGTTCATAGTAGCATTATTTACAATAGCCAAGACACGGAAACAACTTAATTGTCCATCAACAGGTGACTTGATTAAGAGGATGTGGTATGTATATGCAATAGAATATTACTCAGCCTCAAAAAGAATGAGATCCTGCATTTGCACCAACGCGGGTAGACCTAGAGAGTATTATGCTTAGTGAAGTAAGCCACGCAAAGACAAATGTTGCATGTTATCATTTATATGTGGAATCTAAAAAAATAAAACAAGCAAATAAATGTAACAAAACAGAAACAGACACAGAGATAAAGAGAACAAACTAGTGGTTACCAGTGGGGAGAGGAGAGAGGGGAGAGGGGAGGGGGAAGGGCCAAGATAAAGATAGGGGATTAAGAGGTACCATCTGCTATGAATAAAATAAATAAGTTACAAGGATATATTGTATAGCATAGGGAACATAAGCAACATTTTATAATAATTTTAAATGGAGTATAATCTATAAAAATATAGAATCACTGTGTTGTACACCTGAAACTAATATAATATTGTAAATCAACTATATTTCAATTAAAAATATTATAATGTAAAAAAAGTTTTCATGAAAGAAGGATTTCATGGTGAAATCCATTTGGAGAAACTGAGTTAATCAAAGTTAAATTGCAGAGTTTCTTAAGTTTTAAGTGTACAGTGTTTATATCTAAGCTAGAGATAAAGCGTGGAGCATTTTCCAGAATTTAATAGTGTAACACTTTTTCTCAATGGAGCGTACCTTGAGGAATGGTGCTCTGGTTGGATGTTATATAATAATAACTCTACTCATGTGCAAAATAAAGCCTTGCAATCCATGTTCACAGTTAGCATGTCGGCTTCATTTGCCAGCTCCTGCTTGTAGCCATGCCATTGGTGTGAGAGGATTGGAAGGTGGGATTGTGGAGTTGGGGATTGGGCACAGTTTTTCAAGGGCCCTGAATTGGCCTCATTATCTCCTCATTTTATAGGGCTATTAGAACACTCAGTATTTTTCTAAGACCACTTTTCCTTCTTAGGATTTTTGCTATGTTCCCTAGACCCTCAAATGCTTGAAATGGTTTACTCTTATGAGTAGAAGATCTATGAATAGAAGATCTTGTGAATAGAGGATCTATGGACCTTGACTGCCATAAATGTTCAAACTCTTCCTGGTTTTACTTCCCAGATACTCCATTTGGTCCTGTGTTGTATTGACATACAATTTCAATCTGTGTAGCTGGACAATTAAATAATTTAAACATGCAATAATAATAACATCTAGGCCTTATGAGTAAAATTGCTCTTTTTTAAAGGATTGCCTTCCAGAATTCTAAAAATTAAATTAAATAATATGTATTAAGTGTGAAGCATGATACCTGTTACATAGCAACTAATAAATGGTAAGAACTCTTTTTTTCTACGACCAAATCCTAATGACCCAGCTTGTTTTAATCAACCAAAGCCATATTCTCTGGCCATGGCTAATAGAAACCCTTCACTCAAGCTAAATTAAACATATTTTCTTTACTGTCCCAAATAGTAAGTAAGAGGTGGTCACTCCCTCTAAAGAAAGTCAGATAAAAACCTTAACCTGTCTCAGCCTACAAAGGCCCTTTCCTGGAGAATGTCTCTGAACTTAGGCAATCTGAATACCTATTCTGTAACTTTGTTCATTTTGTTTGAATTGTGAGGGTAGGGAACAACTACATTATTTTAACTTAGCTTTCCTTTGTGAGCCAAGAGCAGTGTGGCAACTTAGAACCTTTTTGCATTTTCCTGTTTTTCCTACTTTGAGCAGATTGGGTTCAAATCAATATATGTGGAATGCCAAATGGCAGGCCATCATTCTGAATTTCTGAAGCTTATAAATTCATTGAAAGCAAAAGGGTGAGTATAAAAATGATTATAATATAAATTGGAGTAAGCTAAGCGAGATATGCCAAAAACCTATGGTAAATTGGAGGAGAGAGATGTCATATAGTTTTGGTGGAGATGAAGACAGACATCTGAACTGAAGTAGCAGGTGTAATTGTCTTGAAGGCTGGATAAGATTTTAACAAATGGAAGAAAGGAATTAAGACATTCCAGATGTGGAAAAACCGAAACATAAAGGAGCTTAAGTAAATATAAAAATATGGAAAAGCAGCCAGTGTATTTGGGTAACAGCTAGCTATAGTAATCAAAATAAAAATAGTATGGTATTGGCATAAAAACAGACACTGGATCAAAGGAAAACAGTAGCGAGCCCAGAAATAAACCCATGCATATAAGGTCACTTAATCTTCGACAAAGTACCAAGAGCATACAATGGGGAAAGGATAGTTTCTGCAAGAAATGATGTTGGGAAAATTGGATATTCACATGCAAAAGAATGAAACCGGGTCCCTATCTTACACCATACACAAAAATCAACTCAAAACGGATTAAAGACTTGAACATGAACCGGAAACTGGTAAAATTCCTAGAAGAAAACATGGACAGTAAGCTCCTTGGCATCAATCTCGGCAATATTTTTTTGGACTTGATGCCCAAAGCAAAGGCAACTAAAGCAAAAATAAACAAGTGGAACTACATCAAACTAAAAAGCTTCTGCACAGCAAAGAAACTATCAATAAAATGAAAAGGCAACCTATGGAAGGGGAGAAAATATTTGCAAACCATATATCTGTTAAGGAGTAAATACCCTATGTACGAGGAACTCATACAACTCAGTAGCAAAAACAAACCAAAACAAAATTTATAAAAATCTGATTTTTAAAAAATGGTCAGAGGACCTGAGTAGGCATTTTTCCAAAGAAGACATACAGATAGCCAACAGGTACATGAAGAGGTACTTAATCATCAGAAAAATGCAAATCAAAACCATAATGAAAAATCAGCTCACATACAATAGGATGCCTGTTATCAAAAAGTTAAGAGATAGCAGGGCTTCCCTGGTGGCTCAGTGGTTGAGAGTCTGCCTGCCGATGCAGGGGACACGGGTTCGAGCCCTGGTCTGGGAAGATCCCACATGCCGCGGAGCAACTGGGCCCGTGAGCCACAACTACTGAGCCTGTGCGTCTGGAGCCGTGCTCCGCAATGAGAGGCCGCGACAGTGAGAGGCCCGCGCACCGCGATGAGGAGTGGCCCCCGCTTGCCGCAACTGGAGAAAGCCCTCGCACAGAAACGAAGACCCAACACAGCCAAAAGTAAATAAATAAATTTATTAAAAAAGATAAGAGATAGCAAATGCTGGCTAGGACATGGAGAAAAAGAAACACTTTTACACTATCATTGGGAATGTAAGGTGGTACAGTTAGTATTGAAGCCATTAAAAATAGAACTAAATTAAAGAATTAAAAATAGGACTACCATATGATCCAGCAATCCCACTTCTGGGTATATATCCAAGGAAATGAAATCATTTATCTCAAAGAAATATCTATACTCTCTTGTTCATTGCAGCATTATTCATAATAGCCAAAGAAGTATGGAAACAATTTATGTGATGGTCTACAGATGAATGGATAAAAATGTTTTATATATATATATATATATATATAGAAAGAGAGAGAAAAATATTATTCAGCCATAAAAAGGGAAATCCTGCCATTTGTGACAACGTGGATGACCTTGAGCATGTTATGCTAAGTGAAATAAGCCAGACAGAGAAGGAAAAAGGCAGCATGGTATCACTTATATATGGAATCTAAACAAACAAACAAAAAGTTAAATTCATAGAAACAGAGAAGAGAACAGTAGTTGTCAGGTGCTGGGAAGCAAGAAAAATAGGGAGAGGTTGGTAAAAGGGTACAAACTTTCACCAACCTCTCTGAGATATAAGATGAATAAGGTCTGAGGATCTAATGTAACAATGTTGTAAAGTTGAAATTTGCTGAGAGCAGAACTTGTGTTCTCACCAAAAAAAAAAAAAGAAAACAAACAACAGGTAAATATGTGAGGTGAAGAATGTGTTCACTAACAATGAGGATCCTTTCATAAGGTATATGTATATTAAACCATCAAGTTGTACACTTTCAATGTACTACAAATTACCCCAATAAAGCTGAAAGAAATCAAAGACTTAAAAATTAAATGCAGAAAAAAATATACAGAAGATCAAAAATGTATTTCTTGTTCTCTCATAAGATGCTTTTGGATACATTTTTCAACAAAACAGGCTAGTAAAACAAGAATGAGAGATCCGTGGAATACAGATAGAAGGATGAGTTAAAGAACGGTGAAGAATTATAGAATTGAACTGTGAGCCAGTTCAAAGAGCAGAAATATGAAGGTCTGAGTGAGGGAAAGACTGAAAAAAAGAGGAGGAAGTGGAGGAGAAAGAAGAAAAAGAAGAAGAAGAAATAATACATTATCAAATGGATGTGACTATTTGAAAACTGAATTGCTGGGCATTTGACAGCCTCTTATAATATTTCAAAAAATTAATTTTAGGTACATCAAAAATTAAAACAATAAAATAGCAGAGTAATTTTATAAGAAATAAAATGTAATAACATATTTTCTGTTGTTTACTTTTAATATTCACATTATAATAATGATGTATTGGAATTTTATTTAACAAAAAAAAATGTGATATAATTATTTTGTAATGGTGCAGTAAAGGGAAGTGGGTCCATAAAAGAAAGTCACTATTCAGTGTTATATAAAAATGGAAGTAAATAGCAGTAATAAAAGAAAAGCAAGTTAAAAGTGGGTCCCTCTGGGGAGCAGGATTGTGGGGATGCTATTTGGGTTTTTTTTTTTGTTTTAATATAAGCCTTTTAGTAATGATTGCCTTTTTAATCAAATGCCTACATATAAAATGATTTTAATAAAAATAAATTTGACAAAAATAAAAATTCACTTCAAAAAGTCTATAAAACTTCCACATACAGTCATTATAGCTAAACAACTATAACTAATAGGTAAATGGAACAGACAGTGCAGACAATTAGCCATGTAGAAGTCAGAGGATAATCAGCCCTGGTGTCATGAGAATAGATTTTGTAGAAAGTGAACGATGAGAAGTTCCTTGCGGCTGGATCACACAAAGAGTGTTGAAGGGGGAGACCGGCAATAGGGCAGGTGATGATGGGCTTTGAGTATCATGGTGAGTTGTTGGAACTTTATACTGTGGTCAGTGAGAAGCTAGCTTGAGTTGTAAACAGAGGAGAAAGAAAATTAAATTCATTTTTTGGAAAGATACCTGGCACCAAACTGGAAAAGGGAAGGAATTTTGGAACGTAGAATAATAAATAGCTGTTGCAATAGTTTTGAGACATGATGAGGGTCACAGAGGCAGTGGAAATAGAAAAAGATCCAATTCAGGAAATATTTCTGAGATAAAATCAGTAATCCTTCATGAAAAACTGGATGTGGGGAATGAGGGACATATTCTAGGATAAATCTAAGCTTTCTAACAAGGGAAATTGAGAGACTGGTGACCCATATAATTGACCCTAGGAAAAGTGGAAGAGACAATTCTCCTGCTGCAGATATCTGAGAAAATCAATAGAACATGTGTTTCTCCAAAGTAGGTGGCACATCTGGAGAGTTAGTGTGGGCATATACTTTGCACAGTCAGAAGGTCGGATGAGCTAAAATTAATTTTCTTTATTTCTCCTTAAATGAAGTTACTTTTGTTCATAAAACGTCAATTTCAGTTGTAATAGAAAATGTAACCTTGCTATTTTAATGTAACTCAATCAGACCCTGTTAGATCTCAGTCACCTTTGGGTAACTACTTACACTCTACAAGGACGTCTCCAGCTTCCTTTTCTCCTTCCCTTAAGACCAGAAGGGAGTGATCTAGGTTCAGTATACCTAGGAAGGAAGCAGAGAGTTAAGTGGTGTGGCTTGTGAATTGTCCTGGCACCAAAGGAAGCGTGTCCATTCTATGGTCCTCACAAAGCCTTGCTGGTCTCAGCTGGCACCGCTCTTTCTTGCACAGTTGCCTCCATCCCTAGTACATCTGCTGCCAATGTCCATAATCTTGCCACGGCTCCTACTTCTCAGGGCCATATGTTATGCATTCTAATCTCCCCAATGAAAGTTTAGTTCTTCTCAGCTGGACCTCAAAATTATTTCCACCTCTTGTTCAGAGGGTACAATTCCCCAGCATTTTTCCTGCAACTTGCTTGCACAGGCTGTAACTTTTAAGCCCGCACTCTGGACACCTCCCACAGACAGCAGCTCTGACACTCAGAATCATGTTGAACTCTAGGTTTCTCCTTAAAAATCAACATACACACAGAAAAAACCACTTTTCTCTTGTAAATTATTGAAAGTTTTCTTTATTTTTCTCTGATTGAACACAATTTATTTCTTAAGGATTTAAGAGCTCACATTTATTCTCAGTATGGAGTTGTCTGTGAATGTCATACATGGTTACTAGTACTAGTGTTTTTTTAGGGCAAAGATATCAACAGTTAACTATTCTATTTAGGTCTAATGGATCCTTATTTTTCTTTACTCAGCCACTGAACCCATGCATTTATATATATATATACACCTCTCTATATATACAGATATATATGTATACACGGATATATGTATATATATGTGTATATGTGTATACTGATATATATGTGTACATAGATATATATGTATGTGTGCATAGCTATTTCAAGTAAACCAATCACTTTCAGTTACATCCTTTGGTGGGGATGAATAAGGTCACGATATATGTGAATCTGACAAGTGGAGGCCATGGCAAGAATACGGTTATATCAATAAAAATGCCCTAAGGGCACTAAAGTCTAAGGCAAATCGTTCTGGTTTAGAGGGCAGATCTTCACTGTATTGAAGGTCAGCAAGAACAAATGAAGGCACACACATCAGATACTCCACCTATGATATTTCAGGACACATTATAATTCCCCTGTGTATCCCATGGTTAAAGGAAAGAGAAGGGGATTTGGGGGAGAATTCAAAGTTGACTCAGTAGTTACATGAAACAGAGTGTTAAAAACTAGTCATAAAGAAAATCTTTATTTTTTCAAAACATAGAAATAGTATGCATATTCTTCTAACCATAAGAAAATATAAATAGACTTTAATAACAAAATGAAATAAAATAGACAATACATAGCCTTCCACCTGGAAATCTAAAAGAAAATGTTCTCTTAAATAATATGTCAAAATGGAAATAAACTACGTAAAAAAATGTATAGAATTTGACAATAATGAAAACTCTATATATCAACACCTAACATATATAGCAAAATCAGAGAAAATTAATAGCCTTAATCATTCACATTAATAAAAGAAGCATAAACATAGATAAAAATTCAACTAAAGGATTGAGAAAAATAACAACAAAATCAACCGAAAGCACAGAAGAAAAAGGTGAAGATAAAAATAGAATTAATGCATTTTAAAAGCAATAAAAATGATACCAAGAGCAGTTTTTGAAAATGCCAAAGAATGTTAAAAATATAGATCATCTAAATAAATAGAGATATCACAAATACACAAAATACAAATGCTGACTGAGTAATCACAGACACTTGGGAATTAAAAGAAGTATAAGATATCGTCTTGCTCAAAGTGAAGCAATTATATTTGAAAGTCTAATTAAAGTGAAAATTTGTTTTTACCAAAATACCCAAGAAGAACTAGAGAATTGAAAGGTACCAACAATTACAGAAAAGTATTTAAAGACCCACTCCCCCAACAAAGTAACAGGTCCAACTAGAAAAGCAGAAAACTCCTACCAAAGTTTTAAAAATATGTAACTTTAGTATTATTTACACCATATCAGAGTATTGTAAAAAAGGGAAAACTTTCATTTTTTTTCATAAATCCAGTATAACATTAGCACTCAAGCTGTTAAAGTATAGAAAATTTAATTTTATTTCATAAAAATTTAGCTAGTCCTGCAAGAAAAAAAAAAAGCCAAATCAATTGGAAAAGATAAATGAAAACCTGTGAAAAAGGTGTTTTTAATAGATATTCCAGGCAAGAAGCTAATACATTTAATAAACAAAGAGGTTATTCAAATGTAGAAGAAAAAAATAATAATCAAATAGGAAAACAAGTAGACATTTGAAACCATTTAAAATTAATGTTAAAAACCACCCACAAGGGGCTTCCCTGGTGGCGCAGTGGTTGAGAATCTGCCTGCCAATGCAGGGGACACGGGGTCGAGCCCTGGTCTGGGAAGATCCCACATGCCGCGGAGCAACTGGGCCCATGAGCCACAATTACTGAGCCTGCGCGTCTGGAGACTGTGCTCCGCAACAAGAGAGGCCGCGATAGTGAGAAGCCCGCGCACCACGATGAAGAGTGGCCCCCACTTGCCACAACTAGAGAAAGCCCTCGCACAGAAACGAAGACCCAGCACAGCCATAAATAAGTAAATAATTAAAAAAAAAAAAAAAGAACACCCACAAGATGAGAAATAAAAATTAATCTATGCTGGGATATCATTTTTCTCTAATCAAATATGCAAAAACTGAAAAATATTGATAAAAATACTTTGACCAGGGTATGGATGTGGAGGTAAACTAGAGATAAATTAAGCCATAGCCATTAAAATTTTTAATGCACTTCCCCTTTGACTAATAATTTTACTTTCTATGATTTCAACCTATAGATACATGCACAGCATGCATTTCATCATTAATTTTAGCATTTTTACAGTAACAAAAATGGAAAACAAATGAAATTGTCCATCAATAGGTTATGCTATGTTTACCCATATAAATGTGTACATGCTGTATTCATTCAAAGCAATGAGTCAGGTCTGTGTTTATTGACATGGACTGATTTCCAAAATATGTTAAATGAGAAAAGCAAGATGCAGGACATTGTGCATATGCTAACAATTGTGCTAAAAATTGACAACAGACATATATATATGTGTGTGTGTGTATATATATATATATATATATATATATATATATATATATATAAATAATTTGCATTGAATGTCTATAGGAGGGTATACAAGAAACTTGAGAACAGTTGCCTCTGAGGAATTACTTTGTATTGATTGTACTTTGTTTTTAACTTGTTGCATGAAGTATCCATTTCAACAAAGAAAGAAGGAAAGAAAGGGAAGAAAGGGAGGGAGGGAGGGAGGAAAAATGTAGCTATTGGTGGAAGATAATGAGTTCAGTTTTAGACCATTTAAATATGCGCTGTTTTCAGGACCTCCAGGGACAAATTTTCAGTAAGCAGATGGAATTCCAGTCTAGAGGATGACAAAGAAGGAGAAACTAGAGTTTATAAATTTGTGATTCTTCAATGTGTAATAGACTTTGGAGGTGTGGATAAGATCATCTTGAGAGATATATGAGAATTACCAAGACAGGAAATGTGGGAAACACAATATTTAAAAAGCAGGCAGAGGAAGAGGGGCCAACAAATGTCACAGATGAGTGGCCAGAGGAAGGGAAACAACAGAGCCAGAGGGGAGAAAGTTTCAAGAAAAAAAAACACATACCCTCCCACGTGTTTAACACCACTGAAAAAGCCCATGGTATATTGTATGAGCAGTGAATGAAGCCCAGAACAGAAATTCTTTTGTTCTTATGTTAAATAAGACTACAGTATACCTATGCTTATACTCTGCAGATATAAAATACTACATTTTGAGTTGGTAAAGTAGACTGTATCCCTACTTATGATAATTATTATTTTTGCTCTGTAGGTGACTAACATGGTCCTACAAAAACCTAGCATTTAATCTCATGAATCAAAGGGTGAATAAATATACAATGTTTGACATACTGTAAAAAACAAATAAGCAGCTGTTGAATAAATGTTGAATAAGCACAACATACAAAATATTAATAGTTTAAGAATTATAATATATTCTGTAACAATAAATTAAATCAAGCAGCTATGAAATTGAGAATTAATCAGCTATGAGTGAGAGCTCATATCCTTTCTTATCCCTAATTATAAGCAATGAATTTAAGACTCATGTTAATTTCCCAGCTGTGGTGCAGGGAAGGAGAAAAGGAGGATGGGACGGAGAGAGAAGCTATTCTTGCATCACTACCATCGTGACACACACACACTATCACACACACACAGACATATACACGCAAACATAATTGTACAATTCACAAAGAAAGAATAAGACAAAAAAGAGCATTTTCTAGTTACTATACTACGGGTGACTTAAGATGGCATTTAAATAATAAATAACTATTACAAAGTAAAGGAGGCACTTTGGAAGACATTTTGGCAGTTTCTTACAAAAGTAAACATATGTTTAGCATAAAACCTACTAATCACACTCCTAGGTATGTGAAAACTTATCCTCACAAGAAGCTCCACATGAATGTTTATAGCAGCTTTGTTCATAGTTGCCAAAAATTGGAAGCAACCAAGAGACCTTTCACTAGGTGACTAAGAACCTTAACAAGGACCTGAGAGGTATCTCTTTGATTATTAAGAAAGAGAGCGGGGCTTCCCTGGTGGCGCAGTGGTTGAGAGTCTGCCTGCCAATGCAAGGGACAGGAGTTCGAGCCCTGATCTGGGAAGATCCCACATGCCGCGGAGCAACTAGGCCCGTGAGCCACAATTACTGAGCCTGCGCGTCTGGAGCCTGTGCTCCGCAACAAGAGAGGCTGCGATAATGAGAGGCCCGCGCACCGCAATGAAGAGTGGCCCCCGCTTGCCGCAACTAGAGAAAGCCCTCGCACAGAAACGAAGACCCAACACAGCCATAAATAAATAAATAAATAAATAAACCCAAAGTTTAAAAAAAAAAAAGAAAAAAAGATAGCGATCAAATCAAAATACTTTGAATACTTAGAACCTGACATTATTGTCGAGCCTCTAAGTGCGAAGAAAAAATGCATTTCTTTTCTACATATTTTTAGGCAATTTAAAGAGTTATTTATTTATTTATCAGTTAGTTATTTTAAAGAGTTTGATTTTGGATAGTTAAGATACCTTACAACTGACTGCAATTCAGGTAGATGTGTACACAAACGTTTTGTATGAAAATGCTGCTTTTATGTACTTCTTTTTTATCACTGTTTTCATTATTACATAACCAAAATACACCATAGGTCACAGGTTCAAACAAGGCCATCGTCCATTGATAGATTCCCCTAACAATGCCACTGTAAATTAACCTAGTAGTTGATCGGTTTTCCAGTTTTAGAAGCCACTTTAGCTTTGTTGAATGTTAGAAGACATCTTGAACTTTGTGCGTTGGATGCAGTTAGATATCAGTAAAACATGATTTCCTCAAGGGGGAAAAGGGCTTTGGCCATAAGATAACTCTTACCAAAGTTTTGATGAGTTAAATGTAAATGAATCAGAAACGTATTATATTTCACTTGAAATATACAGGGATTTAAAAATTAAGGAGAAAAAGACTTGGCAAAACGTGTTAGGAGGCTTTGCCAAACCCAAAACATTTAAAAAAATTGTCTGGATATTCTCAGAATTCTAACTGCCACAAGTTTTGCCTATCCTTAATTTTTATAATTTGACATTTAATCATGGAATCTGGTGGAACAGTATTGAAGATTTGGGGGGAAAGTGGGCTACAAACTAATTGCCATTTAGTCAGCAAAACTGTGTTTTTTGTAATTAGCTGTCTAACAAAACTTAAATCTACATTCGCAGCAACAGGTTTTCTATTTTGACCTGGGTTCACATGTTGCTTCTTCCAGTTACCAGCTGTTTGACCTTGAGCAAGTGACTTAATATCTCTGGGCCTCAGATTTCTTATCTTTAAGATGAATGTAATTATATAATATTACCTAGATATACAATATACTTAAGAGCCTTGGGACATAGTAAGTATTCAATAAATATTAACAACTATTGGATAGCACAACTGCTTTCGTTACCGACAAGACACTTCTAAATAACTTTTCTTTCTTAATTCCTACTGAAATTGTAGGAGTTAACCATCCAGACTCTAGTTATGGTGTATGGCTTCAAGCCCCCACCCAGTTTTATTTCTGAATTCTCCTGTTCTTTATCTCCACTCTATATTTTTCCTGTGAGGCTGCTCTTACATTCCATCTGCAGAGGAGGAGTTGTGGTCTACATCTGTCTGGGCATTTGGGATCAGGCACTATTCCTCTGCCCCTGCCATCCCATGGTTTACCACACTGCAGTAGCTCCATTCCTGGTTCCTTGTAATGCTCTTTCTGGGGAAGAGGGGTCCCATCACAACACCTCCCCCCGCTCCAACCCTTGTCATCACCAGTAGAAGCGTCAATACCAGAAAGAAAAGCAAAATCTCATCTTGAGGTGGTACCTTTTCCCTGAGATGGTGCTCAAAACTGATCTTTTATTATTCATTCATTTATTCATCAAATATGTATTGAGGATATAACAAATGATTTGATCTATTATAGAAACCACATTTTATGAATGACAGGTAAGTTAATTTATCATTGTCATTCAAAAATGTGCAATCTAGCTGAGGAGATGATAGATCCATAAATCATGATGTTATAGTGCAATCTACCTTTAAAGGATGAACTGAGGGGAACAGACAGTGGTGCTGGAGAAGAGGATAGTGAAGGCTGAGAGCTCTCTGCAAGCTGCAGGGATCCAGAAAGACCCTGGAAGACGTGGGACTTGAAAACTAGATCTCGTGAAGTCAGACAGTTATTAAATAGATTAAGGAAGGAGGCAAGGACATTCTGAAAGTCAGAAGATGCAAGCTGAGAATAAAGTCAGGGAATTTACATGGGACAGTAGTAACATATAGCTGGAAAGAACACAGTAAGAAAATGCACCCTAATGTTTTTTAGGATGGTCTGCATATGGGGAATAAATACACACACACACACACACACACATATATATACAAAATTCCAGTGGAATTAAATGTTCATGGGTCTTAATTTTGGTTCTCTGAGAGTTTGAACATTGACCTTAACTCTCCTGACGGTTTTCACCCAAGCTACATGAATATTGTGTGCAAATAAACTCCAAATGACCCACTTGACACACCGTAGGTCCCAAATTCTACATGTATTCTGGATGCTGACTCCCTCCTGCTCCTTCCTCCTGAACCTCAAATACAGAGACTTTGCAAAAATGATCCTTGGCCCTTTCACTTATTCTGGTTTCCAATACAATTCTTAAAGCCCATGAAAATGAATCTCTCAACACTGCACCCTGTGAGCAAGTGAAGCTAAACTAACACAAAGGGAAAAATAAGTATACTTTTTAGTGCTTGTTATCATTGGTGGATTTGTTTTCTGGTTTGGTTGCTCTCTTCTTTCTTTCATTCTTTTTAAAATTACTTTTTTTTTTAATTTTTAATAATTTTTTTCTATTTTAATAACTTAATTTTATTCTTTCTTTTGCTGTCTCTCTTTCATTCTTCCTTCCTTCCTTCTTTCCTTCCTTCCTTCCTTCCTTCCTCTCTTTCTTTCTTTCTTTCTTTCTTTCTTTCTTTCTTTCTTTCTTTCTTTCTTTCTTTCTTTCTTTCTTTCTTTCTTTCTCTCTCTCTCTCTCCCTTTTCTTCTGAGCTGTGTGGCTGACAGAGTCTTGGTGCTCTGGCCGGGTGTCAGGCCTTAGCCTCTGAGGTGGAAGAGCCGAGTTCAGGACATTGGTCCACCAGAGACCTCCTGGCCCCACATATTACCAAATGGAGAAAGCTCTCCCACAGATCTCCATCTCAATGCTAAGACCCAGCTCCACTCAACGATCAGCAAGCTGCAGTGCTGGACACCCCATGACAAACAACTAGCAAGACAGGAACACAGTCCCACCCATTAGCAGAGAGACTGCCTAAACTCATAATAAGTTCACAGACAGCCCAAAACACACTACTGGACATGGTCCTGCCCACCAGAAAGACAAGATCCAGCCTCATCCACCAGAACACAGGCACCAGTCCCCTCCACCAGGAAGCCTACACAACCCACTGAACCAACCTTAGCCACTGGGGGCAGACACCAAAAACAACGGGAACTATGAACCAGCAGCCTGTGAAATGGAGACCCCAAACACAATAAGTTAAGAAAAATGAGAAGACAGAGAAATACACAGCAGATGAAGGAGCAAGGTAAAGACCCAACAGACCAAACAAATGAGGAGGAAATAGGCAGTCCACCTGAAAAAGAATTCAGAGTAATGAGAGTAAAGATGAGTCAAAATCTTGGAAATAGAATGGAGAAAATACAAGAAACGTTTATCAAGGACCTAGAAGAACTAAAGAGCAAACAAACAGTGATGACCAACACAATAAAATAAATTAAAAATTCTGTAGAAGGAAGCAATAGCAGAAAAACTGAGGCAGAAGAATGGATAAGTGACCTGAAAGACAAAATAGTGGAAATAACTACCACAGAGCAGAAAAAAGAAAAAGGAATGAAAACAATTGAGGACAATCTCAGGGACTTCTGGGACACATTAAATGCACCAACATTCGAATTATACGGGTCCCAGAAGAAGAAGAGATATAAAAGGGACTGAGAAAATATTTGAAGATATTATCATTAAAGATTTCCCTAATATAGGTAAGGAAATAGTCAATCAATTCCAGGAAGCACAGAGAGTCCCATACAGGATAAATCCAAGGAGAAACATGCCAAGACAAATATTAGACAAACTATCAAAAATTAAATACAAGGAAAAAATATTAAAAGCAGGAAGGGAAAAGTAACAAATAACACACAAGGGAATCCCCATAAGGTTAATAGCTGATCTTTCAGCAGAAACTTGGCAAGCCAGAAAGGAGTGGCAGGACATATTTAAAGTGATGAAAGGGAAAAACCTACAGCCAAGATTACCCTACCCAGCAAGGATCTCATTCAGATTCGACGGAGAACTTAAAACCTTTACAGACAAGCAAAAGCTAAGAGAACTCAGCACCACCAAACCAGCTTTAAGACAAATGCTAAAGGAACTTCTCTAGGTAGGAAACACAAGAAAAGGAAAAGACTTACAATAACAAACCCAAAACACTTAAATAAATGGTAATAGGAACATACATATCGATAACAACCTTAAATATAAATGGATTAAATGCTCCAACCAAAAGACATAGACGGGCTGAATGGATACAAAAACAAGACCCATACCTATGCTGTCTACAAGACACCCACTTCAGACCTAGGGAAACATACACACTGAAAGTGAGGGGATGGAAAAAGATATTCCATGCAAATGGAAATCAAAAGAAAGCTGGAGTTGCAATTCTCATATCAGACAAAATAGACTTTAAAATAAAGACTATTACAAGAGACAAAGAAGGACACTACATAATGATCAAGGGATCAATCCAAGAAGAAGATACAACAATTGTAAATATTTATGCACCCAACATAGGAGCACCTCAATACATAAGGCAAATGCTAACAGCCAGAAAAGGGGAAATCGACAGTAACACAATCATAGTAGGAGACTTTAACACCCCACTTTCACCAATGGACAGATCATCCAAAATGAAAATAAATAAGGAAACACAAGCTTTAAATGATACATTAAACAAGATGGACTTAATTGATATTTATAGGGCATTCCATCCAGAAACAACAGAATGCACTTTCTTCTCAAGTGCTCATGGAACATTCTCCAGGATAGATCATACCTTGGGTCACAAATCAAGCCTTGGTAAATTTAAGAAAATTGAAAGTGTATCAAGTCTCTTTTCCGAACACAACGTTATGAGACTAGATATCAATTACGGGCAAAAATCTGTAAAAAATACAAACACATGGAGGCTTAACAATACACTACTTAATAACCAAGAGATCACTGAAGAAATCAAAGAGGAAATCAAAAAATACCTAGAAACAAATGACAATGAAAACATGATGACCCAAAACCTATGGGATGCAGCAAAAGCAGTTCTAAGAGGGAAGTTTATACCAATACAATCCTACATTAAGAAACAAGAAACATCTCAAATAAACAACCTAACCTTACACCTAAAGCAATTAGAGAAAGAAGAACAGCAACAAAAAAAAAAAACCCCTGCAAAGTAAGCAGAAGGAAAGAAATCAAAAGATCAGATCAGAAATAAATGAAAAAGAAGTGAAGGCAATAATAGCAAAGATCAATAAAACTAAAAGCTGGTTCTTTGAGAAGATAAACAAAATTGATAAACCGTTAGCCAGACTCATCAAGAAAATAAGGGAGAAGACTCAAATCAATAGAAGTAGAAATGAAAAAGGAGAAGTAACAACTGACACTGCAGAAATACAAAGGATATGAGAGATTACTACAAGCAACTATACGCCAGTAAAATGGACAACCTGAAAGAAATGGACACATTCTTAGAAAAGCACAACCTTCCAAGACTTAACCAGGAAGAAATAGAAAATATAAACAGACTAAACACAAACACTGAAATTGAGACTGTGATTTAAAATCTTCCAACAAACAACCCCAGGATCAGATGGCTCCACAGGTGAATTCTATCAAACATTTAGAGAAGAGCTAACACCTATCCTTCTCAAACTCTTCCAAAATATAGCAGAGGGAGGAAGACTCCTAAACTCATTCTATGAGGCCACCATCACCCTGATACCAAAACCAGGACAAAGATGCCACAAAAAAAGAAACCTATAGGCCAATATCACTGATGAACATTGGTGCAAAAATCCTCAACAAAATACTAGCAAACAGAATCCAGCAGCACATTAAAAGGATCATACCCCATGATCAAGTGGGGTTTATCCCAGGAATGCAAGGATTCTTCAATATATGCAAATCAATCAATGTGATACACCATACTAACAAATTGAAGGAGAAAAACCATATAATCATCTCAATAGCTGCAGAAAAAGTTTTCGACAAAATTCAACACCGATTTATGATACAAAACCCTTCAGAAAGTAGGCATAGAGGGAACTTACCTCCACATAATAAGGACCATATATGACAAACCCACAGCCAACATTGTTCTCAATGGTGAAAAACTGAAACCCTTTCCACTAAGATCAGGAACAACACAAGGTTGCCCACTCTCACCACTATTATTCAACATAGTTTTGGAAGTTTTAGCCATAGCAATCAGAGAAGAAAAAGTAATCCAAATCGGAAAAGAAGTAAAACTGTCACTGTTTGCAGATGACATGATACTATACATAGAGAATCCTAAAGATGCTAACAGAAAACTACTAGAGCTAATCAATGAATTTGGTAAAGTAGCAGGATACAAAATTAACGCACAGAAATCTCTTGCATTCCTATAAACTAATGATGAAAAATCTGAAAGAGAATTTAAGGAAACACTCCCATTCACCATTGCAGCAAAAAGAATAAAATACCTAGGAATAAACCTACCTAAGTAGACAAAAGACCTGTATGCAGAAAACTATAAGACACTAATGAAAGAAATTAAACATGAAGAAATCAAAGAGGAAATCAAAAAATACCTAGAAACAAATGACAATGAAAACATGATGACCCAAAACTAAGCCCGTGAGCCACAACTACTGAGCCTGCGCGTCTGGAGCCTGTGCTCCACAACAAGAAAGGCCGTGATAATGAGAGGCCTGCGCACCGCGATGAAGAGTGGCCCCCACTTGCCGCAACAAGAGAAAGCCCTCGCACAGAAACGAAGACCCAACGCAGCCATAAATTAATTAATTAATTAATTAATTAAAAAAAAAAAAGACAGTATGGTACTGGCACAAAAAGAGAAATATAGATCCATGGAACAGGATAGAAAGCCCAGAGATAAACCCACACACATATGGTCACCTTATCTTTGATAAAGGAGGCAAGAATATACAGTGGAGAAAAGACAGCCTCTTCAATAAGTGGTGCTGGGAAAACTGGACAGCTACACATAAAAGAATGAAATTAGAACACTCCTTAACACCATACACAAAAATAAACTCAATATGGATTAAAGACCTAAATGTAAGTCCAGACACTATCAAACTCTTAGAGGAAAACACAGGCAGAACACTTCATGACATAAAATACAGCAAGATCCTTTTTAACCCACCTCCTAGAGAAATGGAAATAAAAACAAAAATAAACAAATGGGACCTAATGAAACTTAAAAGCTTTTGTGCATCAAAGGAAGCCATAAACAAGATGAAAAGGCAACCCTCAGAATGGGAGAAAATATTTGCAAACGAAGCAACTGACAAAGGATTAACCTCCAAAATATACAAGCAGCTCATTCAGCTCAATATCAAGAAAACAAACAATACAATCCAAAAGTGGGCAGAAGACGTAAATAGACATTTCTCCAAAGAAGATATACAGATTGCCAACAAACACATGAAAGGATGCTCAACATCACTAATCATTAGAGAAATGCAAATCAAACTACAATGAGGTATTACCTCACCCTGGTCAGAATGGCCATCATCAAAAAATCTACACACAATAAATGCTGGAGAGGGTGTGGAGAAAAGCGAACCCTCTTGCACTGTTGATGGGAATGTAAATTGATACAACCACTATGGGGAACAGTATGGAGGTTCCTCAAAAAACTAAAAATAGAACTACCATACGACCCAGCAATCCCACTACTGGGCATATACCTTGAGAAAACTATAATTCAAAAAGAGTCATGTACCACAATGTTCATTGCAACTCTATTTACAATAGCCAGGACATGGAATCAACCTAAGTGTCCATCAACAGATGAATGGATAAAGAAGATGTGGCACATACATACAATGGAATATTACTCAGCCATAAAAAGAAACAAAATTGAGTTGTTTGTAGTGAGGTAGATGGACCTAGAGACTGTCATACAGAGTGAAGTAAGTCAGAAAGAGAAAAATAAATACCGTGTGCTAACATATATACATGGAATTAAAAAAAAAAAAGGTTCTGAAGAACCTAGGGGCAGGACAGGAATGAAGACGCGGACATAGAGAATGGACTTGAGCACACGGCGGTGGGGCAGGGTAAGCTGGGATGAAGTGAGAGAGTGGCATGGACATGTATACACTACCAAATGTAAAATAGATAGTTAGTGGGAAGCAGCCGCATAGCCCAGGGAGATCAGCTCGGTACTTTGTTTCCACCTAGAGGGGTGGGATGGGGAGGGTGGGAGAGAGATGCAAGAGGGAGGAGATATGAGGATGTATGTATATGTATAGCTGATTCACTTTGTTATACAGTAGAAACTAACACACCATTGTAAAGCAATTATACTCCAATAATATGTTTAAAAAAAAGTAAATAATTTAACCAAAGGAAAATGAATCTCTCTTTAATTATCTCCATATAGTTTCCAAAAGTTTGCTTATTTGAGTTAAATTTTTATGGATCTCCTCTCATCAGGACAAAATCAAGTAAGGAAATTTACAAACATATGTGATTTAATGCAGGGAGGGAGCAAATGACAAAGGTGGCTATGGTCAGTTGGATATTGTCAGCATTTCTAGGTGAAAGAATATACTTTTATTAAAGAAGTGACATATCAATTGATTAATAAAAATGTTTTTTAAAATTTTAGTGAGATAAATCTAACTTGAAGAAATTTTAACAAAGAATTTTACAAAGGTTTACAGAAGTCCAAGAAGAATTGTATCACTCATCACAAGAATGTTGTCAGCTTTGCAAATGCATTATCTGTACATGCTATATCCTTGCCCTTCCCTTTAACTGGTGAAATTCTTATCATTTGCCATTCATTTTATGATCTACCTTTTCTTCTTTGATAGCATGCCTATCAGTACAATTCTATATCTCATAAACACTGAGATGTCCTCTGTTAATGATTTTTTAAAACGGAAACATAACAACTCAAATCTGACTTTCTCTTCACCTCTGTTCTTCATGGTTGACGGATAGTTTGTCTTGAAATCTATCAGTTTCTTAGTTATGTGAAAAAGGAGGCTCATTAGAGAGCCAGCAATGCTTCCAGGCAGATATGGAAGTTTTAGGATTGGAAATTATGATCATCATCAGACTGAGATACACGTTGAGATATAATATGGTCTTCTTTAGGTTAAGATCACACATTAATTATAAAAGTGATGAATCCAAGGGGGATTAATTAATTACTTCATGCACGCATGCAATCAGTATTTTAGTCTTCATTTAGTACCTATATATTGAGACATGGCACTAAGAAAAATGAAAAGTTATTATAATCACTTAAAAATTATCTAAACACATGATATAGGAGTGTAGATTTGCTTGCCATTAAAGAATTTGAGAATTTTGGTCAGAATTCTCATGGAAAAATCTGAGATCACTGAATAGAGATGAGGCATCTACAATGAAAACATAAAAATAATATTTTAATAGTTTGCTCAAGGTGAAAGAGACTATCGCTCTTCCAGGTTTTCAATAGTTTTTTTCATTGGCAGGATTTTTACTAAGAATCTTGCAAGTCAGGTTCAATACTTGCCCATAAAAAGAAAAAAATTGACATCATGACTTTTCAATTTTCATTTATTTCCTTCTGAGATTTTTGGGTAAAGTTGAATCATAAAGTATTTAGTTGTTTTGATTATTATTTTTTAAGTAAGGCGATTAGACTATGCAGTCTTACTGAGATTTAATTAATCAGATCTAAGACATTGGGGAATTCAACCTATTGATTTCACCCCTTGTATTTAAGATTATAATTCCTTTTCCTCACTACTGACCCTGCCACGTTGGTCCCTGACATGGGTCCTTCTGCCTGCTGTCACTCGTGCCAGTAGAATGAGACTGAGTTCGGTTCAGAAGCAAAGCTTTATTCTTTGATCAAAGAATGAGGACGTGCGAGCTCATGCTCTAGAGCACACACTCTCTGCTCTCCGTGGGTGGGGCTGATTTATACCGGGTCTTGTCATCCTGGGGTGGAGCAGAGTTCTAGCTGGGCTGGCACAGCTGTGTTGCTCCAGGCTCCAGATACTAGTGCTGTCTCTGCACACGGCCCACTGAGTTGAGGTGCTGGCACGGCCATTTGGCACCAGGAACGCTGGTCTGAGTGCCAGGTTTGAGATCTCTGCACGCGGCCTGCTAAGAGCAAGTGAAACTAGACAGAGCACAAAAGAAAAAAAGGTCAGACTTTATTTTATTACCCAGATTCTATTTTTATTCCCCGGGAATTGTTAATGGGCTTTGCTGGTGACCCTAACTTTGTAAAATGATTAAAGATTTATATTTTTTTCAAAGTTAACTGACAAAGTTTATAAAACTAATTATAAGGTCTTCTCTTGATAAAACTGCATAAACAGAGCCACAAAACTCTCTGAATTGAAAAGCTACTGAAAATATACCCTTTTTTGTTTGTTTTTCTCCACTCAGCATAATTATTTTGAGATCCATCCTTGCTGTGTCATGTATAGCATATACTTCGTTTACATAAAACTCCACTAAAATACCCACAGAAAGCCAATCACAGGTTGCCTAGGAACAAGAAGGGGGTCAGAGGAAGCCAGGACGAAAGAGCAGAGGGAACTTTGGGAGCCATGGAGACATTCCTTATCTTGATCATGTTGATATTTTCATATGCATATTCATATGCCAACATTTATCCAATTGCGTAATTTAAATATGTGGAGTTTATTGTATGCTAATTATAGCTCAGAAAAGCTGTTAGAACATTAAAACTTATGAAGATAAGTTTTCCACACTTTTTTTAGAGAAATTTCTCCAATACGTCCAGTCTATTAAATTCATTCATTGCTATCTTATTTTCAAAAATTTTGCCTCCCAGAGTCTATAAAAACAAGAAAACAAAAGAGTCAAAATCTTCACTATTAATACATGCGCTAATACACCTCCAGATGCCAAAACCTCGATCCAGTTTATGGCTCATTTTTAAGAACTAATAAAGCTGAAAATAATGACTTATGCCCAACAAAAAAGCATAATAACCCCCTAAATATAAAATGTATTGCTATGTGGTCAAGTTCTAGCTTTTGTAATATTTGAGGCCACCTGCTTCTGTTAAAGTCCTTTCCATGAAAACACTGTCAAAATTGAAACCAAGAGAAACCATGGCTAATTGTAGTCATCAGAATTTCTCCCCTGAGAATATCCAGCTTCTATTAAATATCAGTTCTTTCACTGACACCATCAAAATTAATAAGTAGCTTAATCAATAACTAGCTTATAATGCCTTAATTTCAAATTTTAAAAAATCTTGGAGTATTTTGCCATGCATTGGTATTACTATTAAAATATATTTATATATTATTAGAAAATTTAAATAAATTTTCATAGTAACACCAATAGTATATTATGGTAATACTAATATATTTGATTTTAAAACATGTTGTGCAGTCTTACCACATGGATTTTGGGCTAGTGGATGCTTCTGGCCAAGAGAAATTGCTCAAGTTTTTTTTTTTTTTTTGGTTTTGTTTTTGAAATGCCCCTCATGTCTTGGATGCAGCCTACCTTAACAGTCTCAGCTCCTGTCTCTCTCTCATGGAACCCTTGCTTCAATCACATAATGATATTTGCTGTTTCACAAATGGACTATGGATTTTTCCAGTTCTATCCCTTTCCCTGTGCTGTCCTCTATCCCAAGTCACAAAACATACCTCGGAAAACATTTTTCAAGAACCAGATTTAAATGTTGAATGAAATAATTTAAGTCAAAAAAAAAAAGTGTCCAGTGGCTCTATATAAAGTAACTATACCATAAATGGTAGTTAAGTAATATTTTTCACTGTTCCTTCTCAGCTTTTGCATAGAATGGAATTATCATAGCGTATTTGGTATGCATTTTAGTTATTTTTTGGTGTGTGTAAACTCCTATTAGGCTCTATCCTTGCAAAGTACAGGGACAGACTACATCTAATGCCTAATTGCATTATGCCTGCTACTAGTCACCTAATAAATACTAGCTTGATTTAGTTAACTTGACATTTATAAAGGGTTTGGAGATGTTCCATGACTCCTAGGGCACATCATCGTGGTGGAATATAAGATATCCGATCACTCCCTCCAGTTTTTCGCTTTTGTTACAAGCAGGTAACTGACCCAAGTACAAGAGTATTAAGAAGATGAGATGCATTTGCACACTTAGGGAAGAACTTGTATCAATTACAGTCTGGCTCCATCAATCCCAAATTTTCCTGGGTCAGGAGTAGAAGTTAATTTGTCAGTGGATCATATTCTAGATAGTGACTTAGGTCCACTGCAATGTGACATCGAGTTTCAATTCAAGCTCAAGTATAACAAAGTTAGAGTTGGAATTTCAAAAAATCAACAAGGAGGGCTTTCCTGGTGGCGCAGTGGTTGAGAATCTGCCTGCCAATGCAGGGGACACGGGTTCGAGCCCTGGTCTGGGAAGATCCCACATGCCGCGGAGCAACTGGGCCCGTGAGCCACAACTACTGAGCCTGCGCATCTGGAGCCTGTGCTCCGCAACAGGAGAGGTCGCGATGGTGAGAGGCCCGCGCACCGCAATGAAGAGTGGCCCCCACTTGCCGCAACTAGAGAAAGCCCTCGCACAGAAACGAAGACCCAACACAGCCATAAATAAATAAATAAATAAATAAAAATTAAAAAAAAAAGAGTATTTAAAAAAAAAATAAATAAATAAAATAAATAAATAAAAAAAAATCAACAAGGCTATCAAATACTGAATTAATATAGGGCTATTACAGAAAAAGCAGGTAAACAGTGTTCTGAGGTTTTTCTGAATATCTACATTTCTCCAATTTCCTTCAAGGAAGCAGGTGTAATACGGGTGTTTCTTTTTGAAATTTCTGATGGTCGTGCAACATTTCAATGTTCATTCAATATTTATCAATATCTATCTATCTATCTATCTAAAACTTAGTCTCCATTTTCATTAAATTTGCTATCCAGTGGAGGAAACAGACAAAAAAGTTAACTAACAAATTACTAAAATAGTAATAAATTGTGCTATGAGGAATAAAATGAGATCAAATATAGAAAATAGGCAGAGACAACTTTAGAAAACATGGCCAGGGAAGGTCTAATTAAAGAGGAACTATTTAAATGGAGTTCTGAAGGATGAAAGGTAATTAATGGAAAAGTCTGGAAATAAGAGTCTCAAGCTGAGGAGAAGAATAGGTCCAGAACTGAGGATGGAAAGTCCATAAACAACTTTCTGGACTATTGTTAGCTTAGGGTATGCTATAAGATGGGCAGATCTACCCAAGAAATTGCTATCTTTTCTTTAAGAACAAAGACCAGATGGAACAGCCAAAACTTCTTGAGAGATTTCTATGGATCAGACACTCTTTGAAGTCCTTTATACATAACTTTTTAAATCATCCCAACAATCCTATGAGATTGTTATTACCCCCATTTTATAGATGAGGAAACTGAGACACAATGAGGATAAATAACTTCCCAAAGTATCAAAGCTAGACTCAAACAAGGTTTTTGTCTTCAGAGTCTATACCACTATGCAATTTTGTATCCTCTGTGTTCTGTAGCTTTCGGAAAGCTAATATGAAAATATCATAATCAAGCTTACTTGGACAGTAATGGGATGGGCCAGAAGAGGATATGATAGGATGAACTAAAAGTCCACAGAGGCCTCTCTCCCACACACTCCATTCCCTTACTTATCCCCCTCCAGGACTGAGGGTAAAAATAATTGGAGCATCAGGGCTAGTCCATTAGTCCAGTAGATATAAATAGGAAGAGAGATACAGAAACTGTTAATAAGGCATTTCACTTTCTGGTGCCCAGAAGCTCATCTATTTAGCAGTGGTGGTTTGAGCCAAACAGGTAGAGAATCAATCTGAGGGTTCAATTTTGATAGTATATGTGTGATTTCACATATTTTTTTATAATTGATAATAGCCACATAGTCATAAAATGGCTGGAGTTCAGAGATGGAATGTTTTTCAGTGGGAGAATTAGAAGAACAAATTAGGAACCCAGTCAATGGAGACCTAAGAGGAAAAGGGAAATCCATGAGAAAAGAAGAGCTCAAATACTAGAGAACTGGAATACAAAGGTTCTAGACTGATCAGTAGTATTATGGAAGTTAAACTATTACTGGTTTAAGTTTCTTTATTGTCTTCTTGCCTAGGTAGAAGGCCCCAGACCTTAAATATTAGTATATATGTTAACTGACCAAATCTGAGAATCATGACACTTAAAGACTAAAAAGCAGTTGATACTATAGGGTACCAAAGCAGAGGCTATCCAATGTATAAACATATTTTGAGACCAACCATGTACCAGGTAATGGGATGCCTCTTTTGTGGCTATCTCCTCGGAGAAGCCAATGGAGGGATAAATGTACCCCTTAGACTCTTCTTGACTGTTCCTCCCCAAGCTGGGTCCTTATACATAGGAAGATAAGTAGGCACAGTAAATACTTTAATTAAAAATAAACTACAACAATCATTGTACACAACATGTGCTTTCTGCCAGTTAGATATTCCTAAATGGACCTAAGCCAAAATTTTGAGAGTATAGAACAATAAAAGAACCAAGATGCATGAGAGCATTAATGATTGCCAGGATAAGAGGCCATCACAATGTCTCATAAGTCTTTCTCTTTACTCATCCCAACTCACCTTCCAGAAATCTCCAGTCTATTCTTCTATCGCCTTGTCCTGCCACAGGTGTTGAATCTGTGTGGAGAAAAGGGCAACACATTCAAGAAGATAGCTTTTCCCACCTACACTCACGGAGAAAGTAAGTGTGGCCGACCCCACTGGGAAAACTTCCCTGACTCTCTTCATTACCCACAACATCCAAAGAGGCTATTTTTTGTGCTGCTATTAGCTGAGATTACAGAAAGTGCCACAAAAATGTCCCCAAGATAGCTGTATGAGCAAAAGGACGGAATATGTGGACAGTGTATTATCTATAGTGTGTGGAAAATCTCATGTACGTACTCCTTAGAAACAGCGTGCCAACACTGACAGTAACACCAACTGAGAAAGGGAGACTGGGGTAATTAAAACAATACTCCATTCAGGGCCTGAGCATGGTCTCAGCATCCTGTTTAAACTTAGAGCAAATCATTTATGCACTGAAACACTTTTCCAATCACTGTTTCAATAAAGTAAATGGCTCCTTAAAGAACATGAAGAGCTAATGGAATTTTAGAGAGCAAAATCTGTCCAGTTTTCGATTCAATGTGGTGCAGAAAGTGAGGAAAGGGGGGCTAATATATTAAAATCAGGTGAGCCCACAGACATAGCTGCCATGGGAGGCTGAGGGAGAGTCCCTTGCTTTTTAAGTTCTCAAATAATGAATGGACTAATATCCTGAATTCAGACATGCATTATACACAGGTCAAAGAGAGTGTAAAACTTTTTTTCCCTCTAAGCCAGAAGCTGGTTTTCTACCTTTTGAAAAATTATTGAGTACAAGCAGGCACTAAGACCTCTGCTCAGGAACCCGCCAAACTGCCGGCCGTGGTTAGTGGAAATGCTTATTTGTTCTGGGAAGCAAAACTAGTGGGAGAAAAAAGGGCAGCTTTTAAACAAAATACTAAAAAGAAACAGATCTGAGGAATCTGGTGAAACTGAAACTTTTAATCCAAAGAAGATAATAATGACTGAATGGAAAATAATCTTCATACTCATATTTTGATTTCAAACATTGGAAATTCTTTTATGGTCTAGAATTGCTGCCATCGCAGTGGATAATTGTGCTCGATCGGCAGTTGTTTATTGGAGTTATTTCATCTCTTAACCTCAGGTTAACTGATCGCAGCAAAAGAATTAGTTGGGGAAATTACTTCAAAGATAACTGTTTCAAATGAAAGCCCGTCAGCTAATACTGGGCTCCTTTGGCTTCCAGTGGAAGAACGATCCCATTACAAAACAAGGGAGAGAACTCTGCACAGGCATGGCTACTTTCAGCGACTAAGCGCTGCTCAAGAACATCTCTTCCGGGTACTGATGTGATCTTACTAGCGAACAGGCTGGCTTACGTTTTAGGGGAAATATCAGTGTAGATATGTGTCCATTCATAATCCATGTCCAAAAATGCCATGTTGTTCCCCATTGGGCAAATCCAGGTGGGAAAAAAAAGAGATACTACGAATTAGAAGTAGAAAGATAGACTTTCTAACCTATTGCTCATATTGAGCTAGGTGCTTCCTGTTTTTCTAGTTTAATAGTCTCCTCTGCCCTCCAGTGGGTACAATCTCTTGGTTATATGTTTTAACCAAGATATCGTTATATGCTTTAAGCAGGAATTTTAATTTTTATCTGAAGCCCTCTCGATCCTCTATGGAAACCTCTTGGACTTTCTTTTTTTCTTTTTTGTCAGTGAAAACCGTAAGTGAAAATTACATCCACTTTTCTTTTTAGTGATTTAATGTTTTATAACTTGAAATGATAGCAGTAAGGTAACTTGCATTCTTTCCTTTCATTGTTTCTCAAACCATTTGCTTTACCAAAGCGTTTATTTGAATTATTCATCGATATAAAATGTAGTGTCTCTAAGGCAAGTCTCAAATTCATCTCTTTCTTTAGGTAACTGTGAGCCTGAGATAACCAGTAGAAAAATTATATTTTATGATGAAACAACAACAAAAAAGTATTCTAGAGAAAATGTTAACCTATTTGGTGGAAGAGAGTTAACATTAGATTTTTTTATTATAAAAATGTTACCTTGCACATTTTTTGACTTCTATTTAATGTTCCCCAACTCTCAGTCTACTCTTTGCCCAACACCAGACATCCAGTTAGTCTTTTGGAATAACAATATAGCATTTAGCCAAAAAAATCTAAAGCCACCTAAATTTTATGTCATTGTACTTAAGTTACATATTATTTCCATTTCTATATTCATATTGGAGTCTGGTTAGTTTCAGCATCTAGAGTTGTGGTTTGGGCGACTATTTCTACGCTTTAAAAATTTTAGAATCAAAAAATGTATTCAAAACAACTAAAACCAAGTTTTAATTACATGCTAAAGGTTTTTAAACTACACATGAATGTGAATGCACTTTCATTATCATATTAAAATATTATATATTGGGATTTTTTTCTCAACCATCTATTCATGAAAGCTCAAATTACTGGAACATATAGTACTCTTTTAAACTTATGGGGAAAATCTCTGCTTGACAAGACTATTAGAAACTTGATGAGATCTCTGAAAGGGAAAAGTTTAAACAGCAGAATTACATACCAAAATTTCAATGGAGAATGTAAGCAAATTATGGTAGTTTCATAAATGTTTTATAAAATTCAAATTGCAAAAATGAAAGATTTATTTTGATTTAGGAGGAGGAAAGTCAAAATGTAAAAAATATTTTATTCTACAAATAATATGAGTATATAAGAAGTTAAATTATACACAACAAAGTGACTAACTTCAGGGAAGGATCAAAAAGATATTAATGCGTGTTTGATGATTTACTGTCAGATGGTGGATCCAAAACCAAGATCATTTCTCCTGATGCAATTCTGGGTGAACATAGCAACATATGGAGAATCCATCTAAGACATGGTTCCTTGATTTCTTTACTCAACTACTTTCACTTCTATAATCACTTGAGTGTTATTACTTATGATAACAATAGTTATTGTTATTATTTATAACCAGTTATTTGGTCTTTAATTAGGAGCAATGTCATTATTCAATATTTATCAAATTTCCATTAATTCACTAGTAACCATGTCAAGAAATCTACATACAAAATTGAGTAGTGGTTAAAAACACAGTCTGGAGTTAATTTGTCTGCGTTCAAATCCTGGCTCTGCCACTTACTAGCTGAAGATACCCTTGCTAATGGTTCAAACCATCTTCAGATTATGTAAAATACAACTCTGTTTTTAGTAGTGTGGTAAAAGAAATACTTTGAAAACCCCTCACACTTGAAATTATTAAAATTCTGCATAGAATATTTATTTGCTTTAATTCATTTCCGAGCTGACACAAAAGGAAGGAATCTGAGGAATGTTATCATAAAAGAGGAAGCAGGTGGGTAGCCGCACAGGATACTTCACATAAAACTGGACCCCTTCAGTCAGTGTAAGAGAGGGTGAGAAATAAACCCACTACACAGGAGGGGACAGCTGGAAAACTTGCCTGACTTGATCTTGGCACTAGGTGGTAAGAAAATAAAATCGTCCTTGAGAATTTGTAACCACAACCTAGCCCTTACACGACAGATGTTTCCCGTCCAAATCCACCCTTTTTTCAGTCTTAAAAATCCGAATCAAGGAACTTAATTTAAAGTAGTTCCAGATTGGTAGCGTCCCTTTGGGACTAACTGGAGGAAAGGAAGCTCATCTTAGAGTGCCGGGGCTTCAACCCAGGCCTCAAATAATCTACAGATAACCTTCCTGGTTGTGTGAGGTGGGGGGAAGGGAAACGGGGCATTGTCAAAATCACAACAAAAACAAACCAGCAAGAAATTCAGATATTTGAATTAGCAGATACAGAGTATAAAATAACCATATTTAATTTCTTCAGGAATAAAAGAAGCCTATAAATATATAAAGGGAATAAGATGGTATAAATAATGACCAAGCAATTTTGAATAAAAGCCAGTTAGATCTTTGAAAATAAAAACTCAAATGTGTTGTCATTTTTTAGAATTATGTCTGTCTTTTTCTAATTGATTTATTCAATAATTCTGGATATAAAAACTTCCAGAAGTGCATTATAAAGTGTTTCTGCCAGTTCATGCTTTGCTTTTTTTTTTTATAATTGAAGTTCATTTATAGCAGTATATTAGTTTCAGGTGTAAAGCATAGTGATTCAATATTTTATAGATTATACTCCAGTTAAACTTTTTGCAATATAATAGCTCTATTTCCCTGTGCTATACAATATATCCTGTAGGTTATATATTTTATATCTAGTAGTTGGTACCCCTTACTCACCTACCCCTCTCTTGCCCCTCCCCATTTACCTCTCCCCGCTGGTAACCACTAGTTGTTCTCTATATCAATGAGTCTGTTTCTGTTTTGTTATATATATGTTTGTTTTATTTTTTAGACTCCACATGTAAATGATAACACAGTATTTGTCTTCCTCTATCTGACTTACTTCACTAAGCATAATATCCTCCAGGTCCTTCCATGTTGTTGCAAATGGCAAAATTTTATCCTTTTTTATGGGCAAGTAGTGTTCCATTGTGTGCATGTATGTGTGTGTGGGTGTGTGTGTATATATACACACACATATAATAATTTCTTTATCCATTCATTTATTGATGGACCCTTGGGTTGTTTCCATATCTTGGCTATTGTAAATAATGCTACTATGAACGTTGGGGTGCATGTATCTTTTCAAATTAGTGTTTTTGTTTTTTTCAGATATATACCCAGGAGTGAAATTGCTGGATCATACGGTAGTTCTATTTTTAGCTTTCTGAGGAACCTCCATACTGTTTTCCATAGTGGCTGCACCAAGTTACATTCTCACCAATAGTCTGCAAATGTTCCCTTTTCTCCACATCCTTGCCAATATTTGTTATTTGTAGACTTTGATGATAGCCATTCTGACAGCTGTGAAGTGATATCTTGTGGTTTTGACTTGCATTTCTCTAATCATTAGCCATGTTGAACATCTTTTCATGTGCCTTTTAGCAATCTGTATGTTTTCTTTGGAAAAAAATGTCTATTCAGGTCTTTTGCCCATTTTTTAATTGGGTTGTTTGTTTGTTTGTTTTTTGATATGGAGTTGTATGAGTTGTTTGTATATTTTAGATATTAACCCCTTATCAGTCATATCATTTACAAATATTTTCTCCCATTTGGTAAGTTGTCTTTTCATTCTGTCAGTGGTTTCCATTTCTGTGCAAAAGCTTTTAAGTTTAATTAGGTCCCACTTGTTTAGTTTTACTTTTATTTCTTTTGCCTTAGGAGACAGATCTGAAAAAATATTGCTATGATTTATGTCAAAGAGTGTTCTGCCTATGTTCTCTTCTAGGAGCTTTATGGTTTCAGTTCTTAGATTTAGGTCTTTAATCCATTTTGAGGTTTTTTTTAATATGGTGTGAGGAAATGTTCTAATTTCATTCTTCTATGTGTAGCTGTCCGGTTTTCCCAGCACAACTTATTGAAGAGACTGTCTTCATGTTTTACCTTTTCATTCTCTTGATGCCATTTTTTTGATAAGCAGAAGGTCTTAATTTTAATGAAGTTCAATTTATTAATCTATCCTTTTAGGTTTAATGTTTATTGTGTCTTGTTTGAGAATGTTTGTCTACCCCAAAGTTATGAAGTTCTTCTCTTAGGTTTCCTTCTAGAAACTTGATTGTTATACTTTTCACTTGTATATCTATGAGTCTATCTCAAATTAATTTTTGTGTGAGGTAGGGCTTAGTATCTTTTTGTGGGAGGTAGGGCTTAGTATTTTTTTCAAATGGATATCAGATTGATAAGGAACCATTTATAGAAAATATAAATTCCTAAAATTCCTATAAATTCCTATAAATTCATTCCTAATGAACTGCAGTGGTGCCTGTGTCATAAATCAGGAACCGTATACGTAGGAGTCTACTCATTTTGATTTGTCTATCTTTGTGCCAATATTACCCTGACTTTACAGTGGTTGTAAAATTAGTCCTGAGATCTGGTAATGTACTTCCTCCATTTCATTGCTCCTGAAATTCAAGATTTTCTTGGGTATTCTAGGTTTTCTGCTTTTTCATATAAATTTTCAATTCACCTGACTGATTTTCACGTACACACAAAAACACACTGGAACTTTAATAAAGATTGTACTGAATTTGTAGATCAATTTGGAGGGTATTGGCGTCTTAAAAATATTGAGTTTTCCAATGCATGAAAAAGATATGTACCTTTCAATCAACAATTGAATCAAACTTCTCTCAGCATTTGTTTTTTGGATTTTTTTAGGGTAAAGGTTGTACATATAATTCATTAAATATATAACTATGTAGTATTTTGGTACAATTATAAGTGAATTTTTAAATGTTCATTTAGTTTTAGTTGCTAATAAGAAGAAATTTAAACTGGCATTTATATATGATATCTATAATGAGCAGTGACCTTGTTCATTTACTTATTAGTTCTAATTATTTGTAAATTCTTTTGGATTGTCTATGTATGCAATCATGCCTTGCACTAATAATGGCAGTTTTATTTTGTCTTTTCTATATTTTATATATTTTTCCCCTTTTCATATTACAGTGACTAAGGCTGAAGTAGAAATATTGAATAGAAGTGATGATAGTGTACATCATTGTTTTATTCTTACCTCAGTAGAACATTGTTCGGTGTTTAACCAGATTAAGTAAGATGGCAGCAGTAAGACAGTTGTCAATAGCTTTTATCAGGTTAAGGAAGTTCCCTTCTTTTCCAAACCAATGAAAAATTACTTTTTTTTTTTTGTTAGTGTGCTAATTTTTATCAAATGATCTTTCTGATTTTATTCAGATGATATATGAATTTTCTTCTTTATTCTAATAATGATGATAATTACATTGATTTCTGAATGGTAAATAAACTTTAAACTAGTAGGATAAATATTTATCATAATAAACATAATACTTATATATATATATATATATATATATATATATAATTTTTTTTACTGGGTTCTATTTGAATATTTTATTTAGTATTTTACTGTCTTGTGCTGAAATAACTTTCTAGGCCCAAGATGGAGCAACTACTGATGGGGGCAACAGATCATCAAGCTGAAACTTAGGTAACATTTGCATTTAGTGTTTTCCTGTAAATGCTCCCCTTGACCAGAAACACAGTATATTCAGTCAGCCAATCCCCAAACACCAAGCCAACCTGAGGCTTCTTACCCAAAACAAGGTTAACTATGTGGCCCCAGCAATCAGGTATTTTCTATTTGTCTCTACCTTGTTCTTTATTCTTCATGCTATAAAAGCTTCTTTCCTTCTGCCCCATTTGGTAGTTCTCTGAAAGGAGATGGTCCACTTCATGAAATGTTAAATAAATTTTGTTTGCATCACCTAAACTTTTTTCTTTAACCTTTTTTTCTAACATGTATTTTTTGAGAGGTATTGGCCTATAATTATTCTTTCTTGTAATGTCTTTGACAGGTTGATATATCAATGTTATGCTGGCCACATAAAACAAACTGGAAAGCATCCTTCATTTTACAACTTTTTGGAAGAGTCTATGGAATTTACTATTACATTTTCTCAAATTCTTGGATAATTCACTTGGGAAATCATCTGGTCCTGAAGTGTTCTTTGAAGGAATTTTTTTTTTCTAAGTTTTTTTTTTTTTTTATTGAAGTATAGTTGATTTACAATGTTGTGTTAGTTTCTGGTGTACAGCAAAGTGATTCAGATAGATAGATAGATAGGTAGATATTCTTTTCCATTATGGTTTATAAAAGGATATTGAATATAGTTCCCTGTGCTACACAGTAGTGAAGGAATGTTTTTAATTACCTATTCAATTCATTTAGTAGATATGTTTTGTTAAACTTTTTCATTTTTTCCTGTGGAAGTTTTGTTAATTTTTCTCAACTGTTTTGCTTATTTTATCAGAATTTTCAAATGCATTGGCATAAAGCTATTTATAATATATTTATTATATTTTAATATTTGCAAGATCATAGTGGGTTCCAGTTTTTCATTCTTGATATATCTTGTTAAGGGGGTATCACTTTTATTAATCTTTTCAAATAAGAACCTTTTTGATTTGTCTGTGTTCTCTATCATTACCTGATTTCTTTCATCTATTTTTTCTCTTATTATTCTTTTTTCTTCTATAATCTTTGAATTTATTTTGTTATTTCTTTGTGAGATTCTTGTGATAGAAGTTTAAATCATTAATTTTTAACTTTTTTCCTTTGTACTGTATGCATTTAAAGCTATAACTCTATATTGAACACTGCTTTAGTTGTATTACTGAAATGTTTTGGTAATTTTTTCATTATCATTCAGTTAAAGATATTTATAAAATCCTTGTGATTTCATCTTTGACCAATGGATAAATTACTTAATTTTCAAACATTTGGGATTGTTTTGTTTATATTTATCTTTTTTTTTCTAGTTTAATTTCATTATGATCAAAGAACATACACTGTGTGATTTCAGTCTTTTGAAATTTGCTAAGTCTTGCTTTCTGGCTCAGCATATGGTCCAATTTGATAAATGGTCCATTAACCATTAACCAATGGTCCACATATAGAACATTATTCTGTTGTTGGATGGACTCTTTGATATGTTTCTATATGTATCAAATAATTTATATTGGTTGATCAGATCTTCTATGTCCTTCCTGATATTTTTGTCTGATAATTCTATAACTTACTAAGACATGTGTTAAACCCACCCACCCTCTAAATTGTTGAATGGCCTATTTTTTCTTTTAGTTGTCATTTCTTGATATTGAAGCTATGTTATTTTGTGTATAATATTGATAATTCTTATATCTTCCTGTGGATCAAGATAAATATGAGTCTTTAATGTATAGTTGATTTAGTTGGATTTTAAACTAACATCCAGCCATTTATTTTCCCTTTGTCTCATCTCTTCTTTGTTTCTAAATTCCTCCTTTCTTGACTTCTTTCGATTAATCAATTTCTTTCAATTTTCCTGATCTATTAGGTTTTTATTTTTACATTATTTATCTGCTCTAGAAATTACAGTATGATTTCTTAAATTAATACTTAAGTTAATACTGCTACCATTTCCTAATCAATGCAAGAATCTTATAACAGTTTAATTCCATTTATTCCCCTTTGTATCATTGTTGTCACATATACTATTGTATATACATTATAAAATCCACAAAACATCATGATTATCATCGTTTTAAGCAGTTAATATTTATTTATACTTACTCTCATATTCACCTTTCTGGTGTTCTTCATTACCTCCTATAACTTCATTTTTCCAGCTAGGTTCCCCTTCAGTATAGCTGAAGAACTCCTGACAGTACCTCTCACAATACAGATATTTGAGCAACAATTCTCTTAAATTTGTTTTCTTGTAATCCAAGTATGTTTATTTCTTCTTCATTTTTGAAGGATGGTTTCTATAGGTATTGAATTCTGTCTTGAAGGTTTTCTCCTTTTAATACTTTAAGGACATTATTCCCTTGCATTCCATCTTCTAGAGTTTCCATTGAGAAGTCATCCATCAGTCTTATTATTGCTCCCTTAATGACAAGGGACCTCTATTTCTAGTTACCTTTAAGATCTTTCATTGTCTTTGACTTTTAGCAATTTGACTATGATGTGCTTAAGTGTGATTTTCTTTTTATATGTCATGATTGGGATTGTAGAGCTTTTAAAGTCTGTTTGGCAAATCACTTTGGGAAAAATCTCAGTAAATCAGAGGCATGTATAAGTTGGGTTATGACTATAGATTAAAAGGATTATGGGGAGAGGGGAGTTAGTTCAGTTATCTCCTTCAGAAAACCTCTTAAGCGCCCACACCCACTCACAACCCCCAGGTCTCCCTTAGGTGCTCTCTCTTAGGACATAGCATTAGAGCACATTTCATACTACATTGTAGCTATCTTTTCCACTACTGAAATGAGCAGAATGCGAATGATATGGACACTTTTTTTCAATATTTACAAATGTGTATGTATGTGAAGTGTATAAAAATGTTAATAAAATGATTTTATTATGGCATTAAGTTTTTGTTAGATCATTTTTTGTTTGTGTATTTTGCTTGTTTAAAAATTTTAAAAACCTAGAAAATAGAATAGGTGTTTTAAAATGCCCTGAATAGTATTTAAATAGTAGAGTTGAATATAAACTAATTATTTACATAATAAAGTTATATTTGGCCAAAAATCATTAAAGTTACTTAAGAAGATCAACCCTTACACTGTAATCTGTTTCTAAATGTTTACTAAATACAAATTACCTGTAGCTAATTCAGCTTTGAACATACTTTTAAGTAAACATAAAGTACAGCATTGAATCATCTTTTAATATTTACAATTCTATGTCAGTTTCTCAAATTCTTTTTTTTTTTAACATCTTTATTGGAGTATAATTGCTTTACAATGGTGTGTTAGTTTCTGCTTTATAACAAAGTGAATCAGCTATACATATACATATACATATATCCCCATATCTCCTCACTCTTGCATCTCCCTCACACCCTCCCTATCCCACCCCTCTAGCTGGTCACAAAGCACCGAGCTGATCTCCCTGTGTTCTGTGGCTGCTTCCCACTAGCTATCTATTTTACATTTGGTAGTGTATATATGTCTATGACACTCTCTTCATCCCAGCTTACCCTTCCCATTCCCTGTGTCCTCAAATCTATTTTCTACGTCTGCATCTTTACTCCTGTGCTACCCCTAGGTTCTTCAGAAACTTTTTTTTTTTTTAGATTCCATATATATGCATTAGTATAAAGTATTTGTTTTTCTCTTTCTGACTTCACTCTGTATGACAGACTCTAGGTCCATCCAGCTCACTACAAATAACTCAATTTTGTTTCTTTTTATGGCTGAGTAATATTCCATTGTATATATGTGCCACATCTTCTTTATACATTCATCTGTTGATGGACACTTAGGTTGCTTCCATGTCCTGGCTATTGTAAATACAGCTACCATGACCATTGTGGTACATGACTCTTTTTGAATTATGGTTTTCTCAGGGTATATGCCCAGTAGTGGGATTGCTGGGTTGTATGGTAGTTCTATTTTTAGTATTTTAAGGAACCTCCGTACTGCTCTCCATAGTGGCTGAATCAATTAACATTCCAGCCAACAGTGCAAGAGGGTTCCCTTTACTCCACAACCTCTCCAGCATTTATTGTGTGTAGATTTTTTGATGATGGCCATTCTGACTGTTTTGAGGTTACCCCCTGTTGTAGTTTTGATTTGCATTTCTCTAATGATTAGAGATGTTGAACATCCTTTCATGTGTTTGTTGGCAATCTGTGTATCTTCTTTGGAGAAATGTCTATTTAGGTCTTCTGCCCACTTTTGGATTGTATTGTTTGTTTTTCTGATATTGAGCTGCATGACCTGCATGTAAATTTGGAGATTAATCCTTTGTCACTTGCTTCATTAGCAAATATTTTCTCCCATTCTGAGGGTTGTCTTTTCGTCTTGTTTATGGTTTACTTTGCTGTGCAAAAGCTTTAAAGTTTCATTAGGTACCATTTGTTTATTTTTGTTTTATTTCCATTTCTCTAGGAGGTGGGTCAAAAAGGATCTTGCTGTGATTTATGTCATGAAGTGTTCTGCCTGTGTTTTCCTCTAAGAGTTTTATAGTGTCTGTCCTTACATTTAGGTCTGTAATCCATTTTGAGTTTATTTTTGTGTATGGTGTTAGGGAGTGTTCTAATTTCATTCTTTTACATGTAGCTGTCCTGTTTTCCCAGCACCACTTATTGAAGAGGCTGTCTTTTCTCCATTGTATATTCTTGCCTCCTTTATCAAAAATAAGGTGAACATATGTGTGTGGGTGTATCTCTCGGCTTTCTATCCTGTTCCATTGATCTATACTTCTGCTTTTGTGCCAGTACCATACTGTCTTGATAACTGTAGCTTTGTAGTATAGTCTGAAGTCAGGGAGCCTGATTCCTCCAGCTCTGTTTTTCTTTCTCAAGATTGCTTTGACTATTCAGGGTCTTTTGTGTTTCCATACAAATTGTGAAATTTTTTGTTCTAGTTCTGTGAAAAATGCCATGGGTAGTTTGTTAGGGATTGCATTAAATCTGTAGATTGCTTTGGGTAGTATAGTCATTTTCACAATGTTGATTCTTCCAATCCAGGAACATGGTATATCTCTCCATCTGTTTGTATCAACTTTAGTTTGTTTCATCAGTGTCTTATAGTTTTCTGCATACAGGTCTTTTGTCTACTTAGGTAGGTTTATTCCTAGGTATTTTATTCTTTTTGTTGAAGTGGTAAATGGGAGTGTTTCCTTAATTTCTCTTTCAGATTTTTCATCATTAGTGTATAGGAATGCAAGAGGTTTCACTTTTTCACCATTGAGAACGATGTTGGCTGTGGGTTTGTCATATATGGCCCTTATTATGTGGAGGTAAGTTCCCTCTGTGCCTACTTTCTGAAGGGATTTTTTAATCATAAATCAGTGTTGAATTTTGTCAAAAACGTTTTCTGCAGCTATTGAGATGATCATATGGTTTTTCTCCTTCAATTTGTTAGTATGGTGTATCACATTGATTGATTTGCATATATTGAAGAATCCTTGAATTCCTGGGATAAACCCCACTTGATCATGGTGTATGATCCCTTTAATGTGCTGCTGGATTCTGTTTGCTAGTATTTTGTTCAGGATTTTTGCAACTATGTTCACCAGTGATATTGGCCTATAGGTTTCTTTTTTTGTGGCATCTTTGTCTGGTTTTGGTATCAGGGTGATGGTGGCCTCATAGAGTGAGTTTAGGAGTCTTCCTCCCTCTGCTATATTTTGGAAGAGTTTGAGAAGGATAGGTGTTAGCTCTTCTCTAAATGTTTGCTAGAATTCGCCTGTGAAGCCATCTGGTCCTGGGCTTGTTTGTTGGAAGATTTTAAATCACAGTCTCAATTTCAGTGTTTGTGTTTAGTCTGTTTATATTTTCTATTTCTTCCTGGTTCAGTCTCGGAAGGTTGTGCTTTTCTAAGAATGTGTCCATTTCTTTCAGGTTGTCCATTTTACTGACGTATAGTTGCTTGTAGTAATCTCTCATATCCTTTGTATTTCTGCGGTGTCAGTTGTTACTTCTCCTTTTTCATTTCTACTTCTATTGATTTGAGCCTTTTCCCTCTTTTACTTGATGAGTCTGGCTAATGGTTTATCAATTTTATTTACCTTCTCAAAGACCCAACTTTTAGTTTTATTCATCTTTGCTATTGTTTCCTTAATTTCTTTTTCATTTATTTCTGATCTGATCTTTATTATTTTTTTCCTTCTGCTAACTTTGGGTTTTTTTTTTGTTTGTTTTTTGTTCTTGTTTCTCTAATTGCTTTAGCTGTAAGGTTAGGTTGTTTATTTGAGATGTTTCTTGTTTCTTAATGTAGGATTGTATTGGTATAAACTTCCCTCTTAGAACTACTTTTGCTGCATCCCGTAGGTTTTGGGTCGTCATGTTTTCATTGTCATTTGTTTCTAGGTATTTTTTAATTTCCTCTTTGATTTCTTCAGTGATCTCTTGTTTATTTAGTAGTGTATTGTTTAGCCTCCATATGTTTTGATTTTTTACAGTTTTTTTCCTGTAACTGATATCTAGTGTTATACTGTTGCGGTTGGAAATGATTCTTGATTCAATTTCAATTTTCTTAAATTTACCAAGGCTTGATTTGTGACCCAAGATTCTGTTCTGGAGAATGTTCCATGAGCACTTGAGAAGAAAGTGTATTCTGTTGTTTTGGGATGGAATGTCCTATAAATATCTATTAAGTCCATGTTGTTTAATGTGTCATTTAAAGCTTGTGTTTCCTTATTTATTTTCATTTTAGATGATCTGTCCATTGGTGAAAGTGGGGTGTTAAAGTCCCTGACTATGATCGTGTTACTGTCGATTTCCCCTTTTCTGGCTGTTAGCATTTGCCTTATGTATTGAGGTCCTCCTACGTTGGGTGTATAAATATTTACAATTGTTATATTTTCTTCTTGGATTGATCCCTTGATCATTATGTAGTGTCCTTCTTTTGTCTCTTGTAATAGTCTTTGTTTTAAAGTCTGTTTTGTCTGATATGAGAATTGCTACTCCAGCTTTCTTTTGATTTCCATTTGCATGGAATACCTTTTTCCATCCCCTCACTTTCAGTCTGTATGTGTCCCTAGGTCTGAAGTGGGTCTCCTGTAGACAGCATATATACAGGTCATGTTTTTGTATCCATTTAGTCAGTCTATGTATTTTGGTTGGAGTATTTAACCCATTTACATTTACATTTAAGGTAATTATCAATACATATGTTCCTATTAACATTTTCTTAATTGTTTGGGATTGGTTTTTATAGGTCTTTTCCTTCTCTTGTGTTTTCTGCCTAGAGAAGTTCCTTAATCATTTGTTGTAAAGCTGGTTTCGTGGTGCTGAATTCTCTGAACTTTTACTTGTCTGTAAAGGTTTTAATTTCTCTGTCAAATCTGAATGAGATCCTTGCTGGGTAAAGTAATCTTGGTTGTAGGTTTTTGCCTTTCATCCCTTTAAATATGTCCTGCCACTCCCTTCTGGCTTGCAGAGTTTCTGCTGAAAGATCAGCTGTTAACCTTATGGAGATTCCCTTGTATGTTATTTGTTGTTTTTCCCTTGCTGCTTTTAATATTTTTCTTTGTATTTAATTTTTGATAGTTTGATTAATATGTGTCTTGTCTTGTTTCTCCTTGGATTTATCCTTATGGGACTCTCTGTGCTTCCTGGGCTTGACTGACTATTTCCTTTCACATATTAGGGAAGTTTTCAACTATAATCTCTTCAAATATTTTCTCAGTCCCTTTCTTTTTCTCTTTTTCTTCTGGGACTCTTATAATTCAAATGTTTGTGTGTTAAATGTTGTCCCAGAGGTCTCTGAGATTGTCTTCAATTTTTTTCATTCTTTTTTCTTTATTCTGCTCTGCATTAGTTATTTCCACTATTTTACCTTCCAGGTCACTTATCTGTTCTTCTGCCTCAGTTATTCTGCTATTGATTCCTTCTAGAGAATTTTTAATTTCATTTATTGTGTTGTTCATCATTGTTTGTTTGCTCTTTAGTTCTTGTAGGTCCTTGTTAAATGTTTCTTGTATTTTCTCCATTCTGTTTCCAAGATTTTGAATCATCTTTACTATCATTAGTCTGAATTCTTTTTTAGGTAGACAGCCTATTTCCTCTTCATTTGTTTCATCTAGTGGGTTTTTACCTTGCTCCTTCATCGGCTGTGTGTTTCTCTGTCTTCTCATTTTGCTTAACTTACTGTGTTTGGGGTCTGCTTTTCACAGGCTGCAGGTTGGTAATTCCCATTGTTTTTGGTAAACCTTACCAGTGGGTAAGATTGGTTCAGTGGGTAAGATTGTTTCAGTGGGTTGTGTAGGCTTCCTGGTGGAGGGGACTGGTGCCTGTGTTCTGGTGGATGAGGCTGGATCTTGCCTTTCTCATGGGCAGAACCACATCCAGTAGTGTGTTTTGGGGTGTCTGTGAACTTATTATGATTTTAGGCAGTCTCTCTGCTAATGGGTGGGGGTGTGTTCCTGTCTTGCTAGTTTTTTGCTATGGGGTGTCCAGCACTGTAGCTTGTTGGTCATTGAGTGGAGCTGGGTCTTAGTGTTGAGATGGAGATCTGTGGGAGAGCTTTCTCCATTTGATATTATATGGGGTCAGGAGGTCTCTGGTGGACCAATGTCCTGAACTCAGCTCTCCCACCTCAGAGGCTCAGGCCTGACACCCGGCCAGAGCACCACGACCCTGTCAGCCACATGGCTCCCTGGGCTATTTGGAGGTTCTGAGAGAAGAGGGAATTGCAAGGCGGATCAGAGGCTGGCATCTGAGCCATGGAAGGAGGCAGTGGTGTCCACCCCGGAGCCATCCATGGCTTCGGAAAGAGCCGTCCTTATTATTTTTTATTAACTATTATTATTCACTTGGGAAGGAACAGGTCATAGATTTGGCTCTTGGATTTTTAGCTGCCAACAATATTCATATAAATAATATATAGAAATTTTCACAAAGGTAAAACATGTCACTAAAGTAACTATATTGGCTGCAATAAATCTGGGAAAATGTCATAGATAAATTTCTAAAACCTCATCCAAATCTAAATTTGTATAATTTTATGGGTTAATTACAGAGTAGATTATTAATCTCAACATTTTCAGATGGCCAACCTTTGTAATAAATTGCAAGATTATTTAGAGTTTACGGCTCTCTAACAAAATAAGGCAATAAAAAGGGAAGTGACTGTACAGCAATAATTAATTAATTAAGCAATTAAAAAGAGTAACCTAGTTATTTATTTGCATTATTCTTGCTCTTCCTTCTCCCACTAATACTATTACTGACAGACTACTGAATAAAGTTTTGTATTGCTTTGTAACTCTGTATTTGTAATGTACACCACTAAGGTTGTACCCTCAAAACACTGTCTTTCAAAATCATTTGAAAGATTTTTGTCCCCTCCATACTGTTTCTTTTGTATTCCTGGAGTAATCATCTTAATCGTTTTAAATTTACTGTTCCAGTTTTATTTTCACCAATTAAAAACAAATATCTATTATTTCCTGTGTGTATATATGTATTACTCCCTCTTGTCTTTCTTACAAGGTTAACATGCTAGTTTCACTCTTACATATCCTGCTTTTCACTTGTACTCACATCCTGGCAGACCACTCTATCAATTTAGAGATTTTTCTCATTCCATGCTCATTTGCATAGTATTCTCTTATGCCAATCCCCTTATGATGGATCTTTGAGTTGTGTCTGGCCTTTTACTAGAATAATGCGATAATGATTAATATTGTACACATGTCATTTCCTATATTGCCAGTGTATCTCTGGAATGGATTTGTGGAATAGGAATTGCTGGGTCAAAGGGTAAATGCATACACAATTTTTGGAGAAAATGGCATATTCTAAGGCTTGTAGAATTTTTATTATTTTAGAATTCACTTTTTTTGTTAGAAAAAAATCATTTCTGAAGAGATAATTAAGGACATTGCTCAATTTATTATGTGAAAACTCACAGAACAAATCCCTGTCTACACTCACGTTTGGTAAAACAAAAGTGCCCCTGGATAAGCGGCCACATTAACGTCAATCAATAGGCTATCAGTAAAGGAAACATGCCAAGACCTCACTCCTCTTTCATCAAGGGAGACATTTGGGGCCAGAGAGATTCAACAAAGGTTGGTGCCACCTCTCCAGTTTGCTAAGACAAAGCCAGTCGCTCCTGCAGTGTTGGCTTAACAGTGCAAGCCCAGGTCAGGAAGAAGTTGGCGCCCTTGGTACTGCAATGCCAAGGTTACTGTCTCAGAAGGAACTGGGTCAGAGTCACTGGCAGTGGGAATAGGCTTTGCTCCCAAGAGCATAGTCAGCTGTTTCCGGGAAAGCTGCTGTTTGCCTTATCAGGGTGGGCCTGCTTCTCATGAGGTGGTCAGTCATCGCTCTCACTGTTGGGGAAGACTGAATGGGATCAGGCACCCCCCAGGCCCCCATTTCTTCACTGTCAGAGGTGTGCAAGACTCAGGGACAAGACTTCTTTTGCATCCATCTGGCCTAGTCTGAGGGGCTATAAACTGCAACACACACACACACACACACAAACATCAATGAATGAAACCCCACCTCCTGTAGAGATGGAAAGAACTTTCCAAACATGTGGATGAGAAACTGGAGGCATAAAAGAGGAGGAAATAAAGTGAAAAGGGAAGACTAGCAAGGGAAAGAGAAGCTGAAAGGGAACCACAGAGTTCTGGGGGATGCGAGACATTCTGAAAAGGCTTAAGTTAGTGAGGCTTTCTTATCTTATGTGAAATAAGGAGAAATTTAAATTATGATGTCCTAGATTTGGGTCCTTCTCAACAAACTAGCCTGGGAGTAACCCTCTGCAAGGCAGAGCCACCCTGTAAACCAACAGCCTTGGGCCAACTAGTGACCAGAGATGGTGCTTCTCCCCCAGGAATGCCTGTGGTTTCTCTTCTTGTCCTCAATATGGGGAAGCATGAAAATATTTATGTTCAACTGCTGCAGTTTTCCTCAGTCAGAACTTCTTGATATAAAGTTATTTTCCTCGTTTTCCATAGAACTGTGTTTTATATTAGTACCTCAAAATATTTTTTGAATTAAATAGAAAAAAAATGGAAGAAGGAAGGAAAGAGGCAGGGAAGGAAAAAAAGAAATGGAAAAAAAGAAAAACAGAAGATCTAATGTATTTCAGAGATGCCCAAAGATATAATCATTGCTGCTTTAGAAAAGTAGTTCATTCCTTATCAAAACTATCATGCCATCTACTTCTAATTCTATTGTAAAACTACTGAAAGAAAACAATTAGATTAATTGTTATTAATTAAAACCTTAAAAACAAAACAATTTATTATAACATTTTATTGAAAGAAAAAATACAGCAGAGCTCAAAAAGCTACACTTGTTATGCTTTATAAAGGTAGATGTTTACACAGGTTTTTTAAATGCACACATTCATGACATTATATCACAATATCAAAGGCACCTTTTCCTGCCACAGTATTAGATAATGAATAAAAAATATCAAATTAATCTTTAAAAAATCTAAAATGATACAGTATATTTTAGGATTATGTACATATTTGAAACATTTAGATATTTTTAAACACATTATTTTCATACGTGCATCAGAATTATCTCTAATTCTCAAAATATTATGGCACCAAAATTCTCTTTGTCAAATAACAAAACACAAGATGCTGTAATCTATAACCAAGCACCAGTTAAAGTCAGTATTTAAAGCTCCATCAGTCTGGCTTCTAACATGTGCAAAGTGAAGTGGGTATTTAAGATAACCATTGCAAAACATTGAGTCTCAATTTTTTTTGTCTTTAATTAGCTGATTATTTTAGAGAAAATGGGGAGAACTGGATGATTTAGATCAATGTTTTTCTAATGGTTCAATGGAATCCTAGGGCTCTCAGAAGAAACTTCCAAGGCACAGAAGAGGGTTTGGGAAATAAGTAGGTCCATTATATGTATATTATATGTTAGAGCTTTGTGCAGGATTGAGATCATACAAAGAGTTCTATTGCTTTAAAATAAGTTTGAAAATACTAATTTGGAAAACTGCTTCAAAGCATATTTCATTTGGTTATGCTAACACAGTTTAAGAAATATCTTTGTCAAAACAGATTATCACACTTAGTCAGTTGCACAACTCAAGTGAAAGTTTATCTAAAAATGTTGCCTTCGTTGGTTACAGGGGATATAATTCTAAGTTTATCTGTACATTTTTAAGTCTAGAAAGACTTTGAATGGAATAATAAAATGTTATCATTAGCTCAATAGTATGACCAAAAAACATTATCAAATTATAGATCAACACATAAAAGTGGAGAGATAATCCTTTGATATATGGAATTAATTGTTTTAATATAAATGATCACTTCTGAAAGTGAGGCACACTATAATTCTGTTTGCTAATTTTAACTCTTATTGTATTTATGATGTAAACAAAATTAAAAATGTATTTTATTAATACCTACTTCAAAAAAAGAACACTTTAATAAGCACCTCAGATCTGGAATATCATTTAAAAAAAATATTATTATTTAGGAAAATGGATGTCAAGATATATTATCTCTATTATCTTCCTAGAATATTATGTCAATAGAGTCAAGCACTTTTTAATGCTCTCGGATTTAGAGAGTATCCAAGAATTTAAAACTGTTCAGCTTAAATTTTTATTGAACAGAAGAAATGGTTTTGTTGCAGGCCAGGTAGCCATCAAGAATTTGTTCTTATAACCACCAGAGGGCGCCGGTGCCTGCAGTATGGTTGGTGTAGGTGTAATCTAACCTTTACTGGAATTTTACATCGGCATGCTAAAAAATGCCTTTAAAAAAAATTGAAAACTTCTAAGAAATATATTTACATTCTGTAACACCTAAATAATGTTGGGCTATTAGATTAAAAAATTAAGTGCACTGGCTTATTTTGGTTAAGATTAATTTAATAGGACTTTATTAATATTTCTAAATCAGGAATTGAATGGATAACACTTTTAACTATGAATAAAAAGAGAGTCCCTAAGCTCCTAACACTAACAATTCATTTAGCACCACGTATTTAGCACCAGAATAGATACTGATAGTTCACACTTAATAAAAACTTTAATTCCAAAGAAACTTCAAAATTGTAGCAAGCATACGGTGGTTGTTACGCATTTTCAGCACCATTAACCAGTGAATTGTGTAACTTTCTAAGTTTTTGATTGACCTCTCATAAGGCAAAGTCAGACCATGACATAATTTTTAAAAATCATTCTGCATGCATTTAAATATGTCTTCCCTCACACATATAACAACAATACAAAAAAAATATATAAAACAAAGGTAATATTAGACATTGATAGAAATCTAATTTCACTCTACCTAAACACTTCTGCAGGAAAAGGCTTCCCTCCATCCATGTCAAGATTTGTGTCCTATGCTACTGCGGAACATAAGGAATGCTGTTACACACGGGGGAGAAGGCAGACCCCAGGTTAAGCATGACTTTTCCTTCCTGGACACATTCAAATTATCTGTTTAACTTATGTTAAGCAGGATATGAACACAAAACACATAACTGGCCTGAGTGTGTTTTAGATTTGCTTATGTAGATGTTATAAGTTGATCTAACACAAGCATGTATTAATGAGAAAAAGATATATTGTTTCAGTTCAAATATTCTGAGTAAATTGTATCGGGTTGAACTTTCCCTAGTGTTTGGTGAGCTCTTTGCTAAAGCTGCATGGAGCTTTCAAATGAATATTTCCATGAAGGTTTCGAATGAACACCACAGCACTGCCAATTGAATTTGGTAGGGAAGCCCTAATGGACCACAGAAGTGATGCTTAAACTACTGGACAGACAAAAACATGGTAACAATAAAAACTGTTTCTGCCACATTTTAAAAGCATGCTTATCCATCATAACCAGCAACATTAAGGGTGTGCCTACACAACTCAAATACAATTCTGTAAAGAAATCCATCAGTTTAACAGTGAAAATTGTCATTTTTCCAGTCTTTTGATGACATGGAAGCCAAAAAAATCTATATCGAGACAGAAATTGTTTACTTTTCTACTGAATAAAGGATGACATGAAAAATCTATACCAAAGATAAAACCAATGCTGTAGAATATGCATGCCAATTACTATTTCTTTTGAATGATACCTATTAAAATGAAAACCTCAGTAATGACTATTTAAAGCTGCTCTTGAAATAGCTTATACCCACACCCTTTGTGCTCTGGGAATTACAGTGAGAAATAGCTATCCTAGCACCATTGTTGCATGCTGTGAAAAAATATGACACTCTGTGTTGATACTAGCAAACTTTCATTTGCTTTAGCCTGGAAAATAAAACATTTCACATGGCCACTTCATATTACTAACTTTAAAAAGTACAGATAGAATAACAAATATACCCGTTATATTTTCAGCTGAGTTGTTAAGTTATAAATAAACTTACAGTTCTAGCTGTGATTTGGAAAGGACTGTTGTGTACAAGTTATGAGTGTGTGAACCATAGTCATAATCTGATATGTTTGATGATTTATCTGGATTGTTGATGCACTCAAAGCTTTGTATTTAAGACATTTTTGTTTTAATGAAACATGGAAAGGTGGGGTTCCTCTAAATTCTTGCAATACTCGACTTTTTAGTTAATTCTAAAAACCCATTCATGTAAACATTTATTACATTACAGCCACTATATAAGAAGCTGGTATAAATACAAAGATAAGACAGAATTTCTGCCAAAGGGGAGCTCAAATAATTTTATCTCAAATAAAATTTCACAACATTAATGATAATTTTAATATTCATGCATTTCTGTTAATATGGTAATTTTACCTTCACATGACAAAATATCATTATACTTTTTGAGACTTGAGAAACCACGCTACACAAGTAAACCAGCAACAGAACTGGAACTGATAGTAACCTTTTTTGGTTTAATAGTACTTTTAATACTTCTGTAGAACTAGTTTAGCAAACTCAAGGAAGGAAATATTTTCTAGATAAAATCAAATGAATATCCCACTAATGAGGTTTCTCTTCAACTGCCTATATATATGTTAGCTAGAAGTTGATTTGGGGCCTGATTCTTACTGTTATTTCTATTTTTCATTTTAGTCTCCAAAAATATTTAGTTTTGATAAAGTCTCTATATGTTCCCACAAAAGCAAAGTAGTATGATATGAAAACATTTGGTCAGATTCAGTTTGTAAAAGGAATCAGGCCAATTGTTTGTCATCATGTAAACCTGAACTTCAGACGGTGGATGTTTCCCCCATTGGATTTAATTAACTATCTGTCATCTTTCAGTGCATCTACCCTAAGAAATTGCAAATGTGTAGGGAATTTTAAACAAGTAGTTTTCTTCTGTTATTTGTACTCTGGAACTAACCGTGTTTACTTATTCTGTGATTCTGTTGAGGCATTGCATAACCTGAACCATACACAAACGCACACATGCACGCAAATGCATGCACACTTGAAATGTAATGTGTTAAGTGTCTTGACCCATGTGTTGAATTCTCCTCTCTGAAAGTGATTCCCTGACTTGGAAATAAGCATTTTCAAAGTCACATGAGTGGAATTTTCATAGTGACTTTGATTTCCACCAAACTTAATGGAGAACTGAAAATTATTCTTCTACTTAGATATAGGAAAAAAATTTAGTAATTAATCCTTAGAAAATCATCTGAAGAGGCCCCTTTAACAAAATCATAACTGTCTGTGGTGTGCACATGGGAACTTGCACATGATGCTCAAGGACCATGGTGATTAGACTGATTCTCACCAAGTAAGGATGGGCAAAGCAATGGAGAGCTGGAGGTGTCCTTGACACCTACAATGTTTATTTCTGACATCCCTCACCTCCTGCTGAAAGGCTTCAAGTTACACTAGACCTTCAGTATATGCCCTTCAGAAGCTCTCCACCTGTTTGTGTGTGTGTGTTTGTGTGTGTGTGTGTGTGTTTGTGTGTGTGTGTGTGTGTGTGTGCAGTAACCCTATTTCCGTGACTTTTCATACCTGTGTCCTGAATCTTACTTCTCTTGGACCTTCTCAGTTTACTTAGGTCTTGCTTTCTACCTTCCAAAATCACAACTATTTACTCTCACCCAGGAATCCCTAGGCAGTTGTTAATTTTTCCCTGCCTCATTTAGTTCCAGACGCTATAGCTACATTTTCATGCTAATCAGAAGCCTTACATATTACACAGTGTGGCCTATCACCTATTCCAACTACATGTGAATGTTGTTGCACTCACTTCCTCAAAATTACATGAAAAATAAATCTGTTAAAAAAGTAATAATTTTACAGCAATATAATTAGGTGGCATTATTTCTTGAATATTTTTGTGAGCTTCTTGAAGTCAGGAATCATATCATATTATCTTTGCATGATCAGAACATAACTATCAGAGTGCCTTGCCCATCGTAACCACTCAACACAGGATTCAATAAAAGAGATTAAGCAAAAGGCATGATTTGAACCTTACATAAATCAAGAGTATCTTTTGGTGAACCCAAGTGAGATAAAATATCTCCAGAATGAAATCTGTGGTTGCTTAATTAAATTATTATGTCCAGATATTACTGAGTGTTATTTTGCAAATTATCACTTTTGGGGCATTATAGAAGTGGGTGCTGAAGATGTCCCACCACCTCACATACATTTTAGAATAGGATTTTTAAAAATTTCCCTCAAGTTAACTACAAAATCATGTTACTTTCTATGTGTTATATCATCTATGTGTGTATATATACACACACATACATTATAGGCCAAATATATATTGTATTCCTTAAGAACATAATTCCTTTGGAAAACAAGTTTTGGAATTGGATGCATCAACTGTGTCAATACTACATACACAATATTTTAATTTAGGCTTAGAGGTCAGAAAACAGAAATGGATGCTTTGTTTACCTCCAAGGATTAAACAAACATTATAGACAAACACTAATTTATACAATGAATAATAAAAGGAAAACAAGATTATGATAAAATATGTATAATATGTGCAAAACTCAATATATATATATGCCTATGATTCCCAGAAACCATTATATTTCCTGGAGGAAAAGACAAGCTTATTTAAACCAGTATAGGTAGTTTGACGTTACTCCTGCAAAACAAAGATTGTCAGTACAAGACCCCCCGTAACTGGGAGGGCAAGCTGAACATGGTACCCCTACTTTATATGGTGCTTCTCCAATCCAGTTGCCCCTCGAAAGAAAAGAAGAGAGCATTAGTGCTACTTGCCTATTCTTTAAAATCTGATTGTCCTTAAGCACATGATCACGCGTTGACATGTGAGGATATTTTTAGAAGTCTGTCATTTTAGAAAAGCACTAAAAGTTATAACCATTTCTTATTTCTACAGTAACTTGTTCTGTATATCTTACTTTTAAAATGTTTTCTTTCCGAGTAAATTAATATTGTGTTAATTTACAGATAAGAAGTGAGGCACTACAATGCATGGTGACATTATTAGTCATCTGACACCAGGCTTGATGCTCTATCCACTCACCACAGGTGCCTGGTTCCTGCAGCAGCCTTCTGGAGCACATGGGCTGTGTCCACTTAAACTTACTTCTTAAAAAAACTCATGCTAATGTTATTATAAAGATAGTAAAGTATATACAGATATAGATATACACATGTTCATTATATATATAAAAATATATACATGTAATTCTGGGATGCTTTGAAACGGTGAAATGAGCAAGAAGTTGTTACAAGCATAAAAAATAGGTTTTAAGTGTTCAAAGGATTTCTTTCTCAAGTTGAAAAAATAGTTTAGATTCTCAGTATTCATAAAATGAGATACGGAAAACTCAGTAAGAGAATAATGGCTCACAGAAGCAGCCATTAAAGGTGATTCCAAAACATTTTCCCATATGTAAACTCATAGTTATAACTTTTAGTAATACTATTAGTTTTTTATAATGCTGAACCTATTTAACTGAATTATTATGTGTTATCAATATTTTTCTTCATCTGTCATTATGGCCATGATTATAGTGATACACCAAATTCACCATTTAGGGTAGTTAAAAACAGCCACAATGCCTTATGCTATTAAACTCTTTTAGCTGCGAGGAAGGAGGCAATGAACTTATTCTCAGTAACATGGTGATTAGTAACTACAGTACTAAGAGACAGCAATACAGCCAGTGATATGAAGGAAATTGAATGGTCAGGAGAAAATTTGGTTGTAGATAGTAAAAAGTCAGGGTTGAAGATAAGACAACAGTGTAAAGGCTAAAATATGAAACAAGTGGGTCTCATCTTTAAGACCTAAATAAGACCAAGCAGGTGACTCATACAGTGCATCTACCAGACATGAAAATATCCTTATTTAGTCAGTTGAAAGGTCACATTTTTATGTATAAAATATCTGTAAAGGAAAATTTGTCTGTAAAATGAAAAATATGCTGATTATTCATATTACAAAATGAGATGAGATTCCAAGGCTGCCCACCTCTATCTAGCTTATTCTACACTCTGCCTTCCAGAGACGCTTCCTCAAGCATAATTTTGGTAATGTTACATGTTAGCTTATGAACATTCAAGGAGGTCCATTCGTCAAGAGTGCAGCTCACTCCTTTATCCTAATCTCTCCCATTCTATATTCATAATCTTATTTCCCTCTATATCTTTACCCAAACCTATAAAAATATATGAACCCAGCCTGTGGTATTTTAATTTCATATTTTTCAACTTATTTTACATAGCTTTTAGAAATTACACAGCACATATTTTTGGTAATGTTAACTTAGAAATACAATTTTATTATATAAAAAATATTATATATTATATTACAAACTTTTACACGAATGGAGGATAATTGTATTCAGTAGTAGATCAGTCAGTTGATTAACTTATATTATTCTTCCTTCTAATTTTTACTGTTTCATCTAATTCAATTCATTCTCATTCTCTCATTTCTCTCTCTCTCTTTCTCTCTCTGTCTCTGTCTCTGTCTCCCCCCCTCAACCCCTTTCCTTCTCTGTTTTATTTTGCCCCTGAAAAACAGTTATACTTGAGATGACTTCATATTGGGATTGGAAGAAACATATCAACTATCAGTCAGGATTTTAAAACTTTCTTCATTGCCTAGGTTTCAAAAGAATGGTTCTCTATTACAGCAAATATAGCATACTAACACAATATCTTAAACTCTTAGACTTATAAAACAATCAGACATCTCATCAATAATACTACAAAATTCCAATCATTGGCCAAAAACAGAATAGTTAAATGAATGTAATAAACTCTTTCACTATTTGAGTACTACTTGGCCTATTTATGTCAGAAAGAAGGGTTAAAGTCTTAATAGGAAAATATACAGTATAAAACTGAAAATATCAAACAAATGCAGTTTTAATGCTTATCATAATGCCGCCACATTTTACTTTCCAAATCTTACTATTCTAATAACTGTGGAGAAGGGACCATCGGGAAAATTGCTATTTTTCTAACTTTGCAAAAACACTGCCACTGGCATACTACCATATAAATGAGTAATGCAGTTATTTGTGAAACATTTTCTCATTCCCTCCCCATACTGGCAAAGCTGGAGAAAATCTTTGTTTGGGACTTACTTTGGAAGACACCAGGAGTGTCATAAATCCTTTGTACATTTTAGTATTTATTCCAAATGGGAACAGACTCATGTATAAATACTGGAACATTTTATCCAAAGAGTCATTGTTATCAAAAAGGCATTTTATCAGATGTTAACAAATGCTTATTTATCCTCATATTATAAAGAATGTTCATAAATATGAGCATATTTTATAATCTTTGATCAATTTTCACAATACCTTTTTATGTATGCCATAAGAAGAAATTACTGAATATTTTTTATACTGAAATTTAAATCATGGCAAAGCTTTCATTAAAAAGAAGTCATAGCATTTAAATTTTCCTTTTTGATTCTGAATGCCTTCTTAACCATCTATGGAAAAAGTAAACTGTGATTTTAATTTTACTCTTAAAAGAAAGAAGAAGGGCTTGTTTTGCTTTCCTAGTGAAAAAGCTAAGCCAACATTCTAGTACTGATTGATGAGAATATTGTGGTGTTGATAAATTCCCTAGAAGATTCTTTCCTGATGCCTTTTATATAGCTATCAAAAGCCTAGAAGCATGTTTATTTTATAATTACCATGTCTAAAGAAAGATGGTAAGGAGAATTTAGTGACTCTCCAAATCACAAATAGCCTTGCCTGCAATTTTAATCTAGAATCCTTGTGAAAAGAAACCTTTCAGCTTATAACTTTTCAGATATACAAGAAGATGGAAGATTTGAGGATTAGTGCTTGTTAGTTAAGTCTTACTCATATTATTTACTTGTTAAAAATATCTATCAGACTGAAGATATTTAACATCATTAAAGATTCCAAGAAGTAGAATCCAACTGGATACTTACTTTGGGGCATAGTTGCATACCAAATAAACTGCACTGCGCCATACAGCTCCCCAAACATTCATGTTTTGACAAGTATGAATTGCACATCCTATTCGATTGGAAGTGGCCCAAACCATCTGAGAAAGTAAATCGATATACTGTTATTGAAGTTGGAGCTAAGAAAATTCATGTTCACCAAAATAGTAAGAGCATTTTTTAAAAGTATGAATCAAAAATGAACAAAACAGTTAAAATAACCTGTGTATAATGTGTGCACATGGGGCCAAAACATCTCATAGGACATCTGGGATTGCAGTCCTGGGGATATGGAAAAGCATAATCTTTCACTTCATCATACCATGGCTTGACCAACTGGAGAATAGAGCGATATCTAGATATCAAGAAACACAATGAGAACTTAGAGTACAGTAGTGGCAATATATAGTGGACTCACATTAAATTATAAGTTAATTGGTTCTTTTGCAGATTATTCATGGTAAATCAAGAGCATACCCACCCCTCACAATTACCATCATCACCTAGTAGAATCTCCTATTCCTCCAAGTAGAGCCAAGCATGAAAATGCCCAGGAGTGGAGCAAGTAATTCTGTATTTGTCTAAGTATGTGTCTGGTTGTTTCAAAAAGAGAAATGCAAATCTTTCAGGAATTATCATCTTTATCTTGTTTTACCAATGTCAAAAATTTCTTGCATCAGAATCTTATATACAATTAAGAATTAGATATACAAAAGAAGCTGTGATACTAGACTCAGTGTGGATTTTTTTTTCCCTTAAACTTGAATCATTTTAATTTAATGATTGTACACCTGATTTTCCTCCCCTATATGGAAGAGAATGAGTCTTTGGAATATTGGATGATGACATTCCACAGTGGTAGAAAAATTATCCTATTACTGGGAACAGCTTTATCCATTGTTGCATATACTTGCATATACATACATGTGCCTATGTATACATACATATATGTGCAAATATACTGAATTTGTACAACACACACAGATACAGGTATATGCAAATGTGGGAAGGTTGCATACACAATAATGGCTTCTGCCACCATCAAGGGATTTTTCTGAGGTAGAAGAGATAGGATACAGGATACAGCCTGATCCTTTCAAAGATTCTGTGAGATAAGTGTAGAATACAGGCTAAGGGAGGGTGTTCCAAGGGTGAAAGGGAAAACTGTTTTTTTTAGGCCCTTTTAAAAAAATTAAATAATCCTTGAAGACATCTAAAACAGTCATAGGCCAAGCATCAGTGCCTGACACATAGTGAGCCCTCTTGCAGATATTACTTGAAATTGGTGTCACTAACCTTGGAGTCCATAAGCAATAAAGTTGTGTGGATAAACAGTACCAGTGAAACTACTTCCTACCTTCCAGTTCGTACAGATAGATTTTGACCCAAAAATCTCAATAAGTAAGAAGGTCCATGGTCCCAAATGCAAGTAGCTGCCCAAGCCTCTGCAGATTTTGCAAGATTTTCATCCCAGACCTGTGAAAGGGAAAAAAACCTTCAGCTTTACTGGGTTTGCTAGTAGCAAACAAAAAGAGAAAAGAAATGGCACTACTATTTCCTAAAGTTCTTTAATTCTGCTTCCTGACTAGAAGAAAGCAAATTTAGACCATTGTTATTCAGAGTTCTACAGTGCAATATTGTTATTCCTCAAAAATCTTTATTGTTTCTACAGGGCCATCTAGACCTAAAGTCCAGACATCAATTTTGGTAAAGGATAGGTTAACAAAAATATCGTATCCAGATGTAACTTGGAGATAACTCATACTGACCACTGAAGTTTGAATCCACCAAAGTCAATTGATTTCCCTAGAGTTTATTCACAGCAAAAAGGAGCCATGCTATTGATATATCTTAAAAATTAATGAGATCAAATTTATTCAAATCAATGTACCAAAATTAACAATGTCTTATATTATAGTCTAACTTTTTTATTGAGATATAATTGCTATATAACATTATGAGTTTCAGGTGTACAACTTAATGATTTTTATGTACATATATAATGTGAAATGATCACCACAATAAGTCTAGTTGACATCCATCACCACACACAGTTACAAATTTCTTTTCTTGTGAAGAGAACTTTTAAGATCTATTCTCTTAGCAGCATTCAAATATACAATACAGTATTATTAACTATAGTCACCATGCTGTATATTACATCCTCAGGATTTATTTTATAACTGAAAATTTGTACCTTTTAACCACCTTCACATATTTCACACACCCCACCCCCCAACCTCTGGCAGCCACCTATCTGCTCTCTAGATCTATGAGTTCAGTATTGTTTTTGTTGTTGTTGTTTTAGATTCCACATATATGTGAGATCATAAGTTATTTGTCTCTTTCTGACTTATTTCACTTACCATAATGCCCTTAAGTTCCATCCATGTTGTCACAAATGGCAAGATTTCCTTGTTTATTATGGCTGAATAATATTCCATTTATCTACTTATTTGTTGACAGACAATTAGGCTGCTTCCATATCTTGGCTATTGTAAATCGTGCTGCTATGAACACTGGGGTGAAGGTATCTTTTTGAGTTAGTATTTTAGTTTCCAGACTAATACCCAGAAGTGGAATTGCTATATCATATGGTAGTTCTATTTTAATTTTTTTGAGGGCACTTTATACTGTTTTCCATAGTGGCTGCACCAATTTACATTCCCACCAACAGTGCCCAAGGTTCCCTTTTCTCCACATCCTCACCAACACTTGTTATTTCTTGACTTTTTGACAATAGCCATTCTAACAGGTGTGAGATGATGTCTCACTGTGGTTTTGATTTGCATTTATTCCAACTTTTAAAGGTCAAACTATATTAAATTATAATATGATATAAATGATGTTTTATATCATTTGAATATTTGATAGTAGTAATAATATTAGAACTTACATTTTAATTGTTATGAGCTGGAAACATAGATTTATTTAATGTAACAATGTATTTAAGTGAAAGGAAGTTAATTTAGTCACTTTGAAATAAAATAGGAGAAAAAACTGATGAACCCTTCAGAAACACTTTTACCCTAGGAGGCCACGGCACCCACCCTGAAAAAAGATTTCTTAGTTACTTAGAAGTTGTCTTAAATTAGAAAAACAAAGTCATCTTAACATAAATCTATCTAGAATTACATTAAAATAAATTCACTCACAAAATTACATGAAATCAGAATTATCAAGAAAGGATCTGGAGTAATTCTATGGTGGCAGTGGCCACATCTCCACTGTCTGTGTAAAAAGAAAGATCATTCAAAAAGCTATAGCAAAATACGCTTTCCTTAATTATCCAGAATATAATCTGCCCATTTTGTGGATTAATTAAATGTGGCAAAACATTGTATAATACCCTTTTAATAAGTAAGTAATCAGTGCTAAATACAGTATATAAATGGAAAATACTCATTCTATAATATTTTAATAGTGTCTCTTTATATACTTGTTTTCTCCTTTGAATTGATATCATGCTTTTTTACAGTTATTAAAAAATATTTTGTATTATGCTTTCACACTTAGCTCTGTAAAATAATCATTTGATGTTTTATGAATTATTACTTCAAACCTCTCCTTTTGTTTGTAAAAATTCTGTGCAGAAATATCAGTGACACAAAATAAATTTACAATGAAAATCATAGTATTCTAGAACTGAAATTTACTTTTAAAAACATTTTGTTTGGCTAATAATGGATTCATCTAGTATTTATTCTTCTGATATTTTTAATGAAACATGGATTTCAGTTCACCAAAATGCAAAATATTACCATTAGATCACAAATGAATTTTAGATGGAATAGCATCAACAAATTATGTCTCTGAGCTAATTGTAGTCACTTTGGGAAAAAAGTACATCTAAATATTATTAACATATTGAAGTGGTGTGCACTCAGAACAATAACTGCTAAAAACACAGCTTTTCTGTGTTTTTATATAATCTTTCTAAAAACAGTCTTTCTTATAGTCTTGTTCCGAAATATCAGCACTGCATGGCACAAATAATACTGAAAAAGAAAATAAAATATCTTGTATTCTAACCCTAAGCCTACTGCTAAGATCATCTGCGACTGAGGACATGTCAATTATTCTGTCTCCCAGTTAACTCATCTCTAGGGTCCCTTTCCTCTTCAGCATTTCATGATTTAGTATACCTGAGTAACTCCAGCATCAGAATCAGGAAGATCTGTTATATTCAGTTCTAACCTTTTCCATACCACAGAGAGAGGAAACCTAGATTCTTCACAAAATAATTTAAAATATTTAAGGCAGTTAACAAATTTAAAGTAATTTAGCATATATAATTCTATATGCTTACTCATATACTTAAAATGTATTGTGTATGTCAAAGAGATAAACCAAAGAGTTCATGCCTGAAAAATATCTTACATGAGCCCATTTAAAAATTATTATAAAGGATTTTGATAGGAATACCATGTATTTAGCATTACTGATGCCTACATTTTTAGGTGTTTCTATGTGCAGATATCGTAATTAAAATTTTTGAGATGATAGTTGTGAGGGAGGATAGATGACCACTTTTTTTCATCTCTCCATGTTTGCTTTTAGGAAACTGATGGGAGAGATTTCTGCCTGTCCCTGAAGGAAGATGCTGGAGACCCTGGCAGCACTGGCCAGGTCCCACACAGAGAGTGGGATCATTTTGCCTTCCCATGGGAGACATACTAACTGTCTCTCTGATGCCCACTGCAGAGGAAGTCAGAAAGTCCTGTGCTCTTTCTTGCCTGTTTGTCCCCAGGCAGGACTCACACCCATCCTGTAAAGAGGGGAAGATCCAGCTCTGAAATTTAGGAATTGCATATCTACTGTATTTGCTGTCTCTGTCTTTCTCCATTGGTACAACTCCCAGGAGAATATAGGTGAGTGATGTATCCCTTTAATCCACAGTGGTATTTAAATCTATTAATACGATGAGAGGTCTTTCAGGGTTGAAAACAGCAAATAAGGATAGCTTCTTTCTTATCCAGAAGCTCTAAATGGCGATGAATGTTGCCAGTTTAACCATGTGAAAGAATTCTAACAACTTATACAAATTTAGGGAATGAAGTTGTAATCACCTAAGCATTTGACTAATACATACATTTCTGGATGCTTAATGGATAATCTATCTGCTGACTTTTGCTGAACATCTGTGATATTTATTTGAAATAATTTTAGTATCACACCCTACAAATACAGCAAAAGAAAAAAGGCCACAAGTGTGTACTTACTTAACATTCTATGGAATGACTAGCAAATACGCAACATATTATTATCATTTGTTAGAAAAGCTAAACACCTTATATTTATTCAGCTTTTATGCAGCTAATAGCCTCGAATTCTGTATTTCTAGCGCTTGTCCCTCGAAATGGATAAAATACTTACACAGATAACTGAGTTGTGAACACTTAAAATCTTATCATGCCTTCTAAAAATTAGGCAAAAATTAAGAAAATTATGCATGGAGACAAAAAAACATTTACAGGAGCTAGTAGAAGTTAGATTTTATGATTAAATAACTCACAAAGTAAAGATGGCTTAAAACGGTGTCAGAGCATGTATGAGCCTCTATATGTGCCCTATCGCTCCACACGTTTTTCTTCCATTCTTTGCTGTTATGAGCCATTTAGTTGGTCAGCTTGTCAACTGATTGATTTAGCTCTGGACTAAAACGTTTACCATGAACTACTCTGCTTATAAATAAACGTAGCACCTTCTCTGTGGAAACCACATAGTCTGATTAAGCCATGAGAAACATCCAGAATTCAAACTCATGTCATTTCCATGGCTAGAAGAGTGTGGCTCCAAGAGATAGGAGGGACATGAAAAGAACGCAGACCCTCCTCAAGTCCAGAGGTCTTCAGAGGTTAAGCCAAAGAAATACAAAACTGAGTCAAAGAATGCCTCAGCATGGGAGAGAATCACTGACTTCCATAAGTTGAAGAATTAGAGAGTGATATGATCCAGCCCAAAGAAGAGGTTGTTTTATCAGCCATTTCCTTAAGTTTTGTTACCCACAACACAGTGGGCACCAGGACATCCGAAACTCCCTTCTTAAACCCCAGTCACTATCTCTGGACAATAAGAAATGTATGTGGGAGGGACGAGATATGGGAACGTGTGTATATGTGTAGCTGACTCACTTTGTTATAAAGCAGAAACTAACACACCATTGTGAAGCAATTATACTTCAATAAAGATGTTTAAAAAAAAAAAAAAAAGAAATGTAGACCAACTGAAAGGCAACCCTGAAAATTACTTGAGACTATATCCCCAACATTGTTTGATATGACATACTGTTTTTTTTCAAGTGGATAACATCTTTTAATTCTAAACATAAGAATTAAGTGTAGAAGTGTTTGAAAGAACTAAATATAAGGTGTTAAAAAGGATAAATATTTCTAGGTAACGAACCTGTACATATTTGATATTATTAATATTTATAGTGGTTCAGAGAATATGGCAACAGGTTATTAAAGCAATAGGTTAGCCTTGTAATTTCAACATAAAATATATCAATAATTATTTATATTTGTGGTTTTAAGTTAAAAATTTTAAGAAAATCTTGTTACAATTTTTAAACAGTATTGCAAAATTTAGAACTTAAGAGTCACTGTATTGCTTAGGCTTTTAAGACATTTAAATATATGGAAATTATTTTCAATAAGCCAATTGAAGTACTAAAGGTCAAATATGTTAAATCTATAAATGCAGCTTAAAATTTAAATTAATTAGGTTTGTAAGTAGTAACAAACATTAAACAAATGTGATTGTCAAAACTTGCTAGATTTCTGAATAGAACAAAAATATATGTAAATGAAGCTAAATTAGAGGAGAACAAGAAATATTAAATTTGAAAATGACCTCTTAGGAAATCTGTTCTGCACATGGAAACCATCTTCAAAGACATAAAATACTAAAAAACAAAACTATCACACTGAGTTTTTGAAGACACATTTCTAAATTGGTTATTGTCATGGATACTATGATAGCAATGGCATTGGAAACAGTATGGCATGTCGTATAGACACTTATTTTCTTGGACTGACATGTGGTCATTTCTCATATATTTAGATAAAAAGTGAAGGCAGTTTAGATAGACAAGTTTTTGGCTTTTAAAAATAACTCAGCTGGGGCTCTTTGTTCTTTTTCTGGGTTAGACTGGGAAAGCAGTGCTGACTTATAGAAGTGAGAAAGAGCCATTAAAAAGATATTAAGTGATGACAAAATTATTTTCCCTGAGGGCTGCCAGAAGCTTTTAAAAACACTTCATGGGCATCGTTGTGGTTTTGTTTTGAAAGTGGAGTTTATTCCCTTTCGGTGGAAATGCTTGTGAAGTGCCAATAAAGGAAACTGAGAGCTGAATATATGACCCAGTGTTAAACCAGACAGGAGGGAAGAATGGGCCTTGGTAAGACTGGAGGGGGTGGGGTGCGGCACAGGAAGAGAAAAGGATTTCCCCTGGGAAATTGGGGGCACTAATTAGATTAATTAAATGATATTAAACCGATTATACTTTAAAAGAGAACTAGTTAAGGAACTTGATTTTAAAAAAACTCCCGCAAGCCTCAAAAATGACCATAAATATGGGACCACATTATATCACAAAGTATCAACGTGGGGTCCTAAGCATTTTTTAAATGTTTAAACAAAAATAATGAAGACTTTCCTCAGGTAAGATGAGTGCTATCTTTCATGTAGGTGGGAAAGGTAAATTTCTATAAAAAGAAGATGTAAAAGTGTACTTTTTTAGAGGAATTCTGAACTGGATCATTGCCAGCAGCATAAAATTCTTAAAAACAAACACAAAAGGACTTCTCTTGACCCCTATTCAGCTTCGTCTGCCAATGCACCATTCCTCTTCTCCCTTTTACAATGAAATTTCTCGAGTGTTGTCTTAACAGAGAATTTTCAGTTTTTCTTCTTCTACTCTTGAGCCCACCCCAGGCAGGTTCCTCCCGCTACCTCCACTCTACCCCAATTGCTCACATCAATATCATAAATAGTCATTTCCTGGTCACCATGTTATTTGTTCTATCAGCAGCTTTTAGAATGCCTGACCACTTGCTCCTCCTGGACCCACTTCCATCCCTTGGTTTCATGACCCCACCCTTGCCTTGTTTTTCTCTGGCTGCTGCCTTGTTTTTCTCCATATGTTTGCTGCTTCTTCCTCATCTCCCTAACCTGTGCATGCTGGAGGGTTCCCAGGGCTCAAGCCATGTCTCTGTCTGTCCCTCTGTCTGTCTGTCTGTCTGTCTCTCTCTCTCCCTCCCTCTCTCTCTCTTCTGTTTCATCAATTCACTGCCTAGGTAATCACATCCAGCCTCATACATTGAAATACTATTTATAAGCTGGTGGTATTCTTCCAAATTATATCTATAGATCTCTCCACTGAATTCCAGACTGATTTATCCATCTATCCACTTTAAACCTCTACTTAACAAGAGTAAAATTGAGTTCCAGTATTCACAACCCTGCCGCCACTCCCTACCCTCTAACCAGCTACTCTTACAGTCTTCCTCCCATCAGTGGATGGCGTTACCCTTTTTCTTCTGGTTCAGGGGTAACCAAATCTATCCCATTGCCTACTTATATGTTATCTATAGCTGTTTCTGTGTTACAGTGGCAGCACGGACCACAAGGTCTGCAAAGCTAAACATATTTACCATCTGGTCCTTTACAGAAAAAGTTTACCAATTGCTTTTGCAGTTGCTCAGGCCAAAAAGTCCATAGCCATCTTTACTCTTTCTTTGCTTAATAATCTTTATACACTCTATCAGCAAATCTTGTTGATCCTGCCATCAAAATCTTGTCTATCCAGAATATAGCCACTGATCATCACCATTATTACCACCACCTTGAGTGAAGCCACCATCATTTGTTATCTGGATTATTGAAAAAGACTCCTAGCTGAGGGAGTGTTTCATATATATAAAGCCTTAATATATAAATTAAGGAAGGCATGGATAAAAGAAAAATATTCAGAATTTGAAGTAAAATTATTTAAACAGGATTGGTGATTAGGAAATAAAAGAAAAAAGTTTTCAGTGCTTTAATCTATGCACGGCTCAATCTATACCTCAGTCAAGTGCTTTGAAAATACCAAAGTGCTATTTAAATATAATCAAACTCAACTGATTGGGTTGGGGGTTGGTCTAGTAATGAAAATGAGTATTGGGTGTAAGATGACAAAATGCAACTGCTGCTTGACATCTGGACAGTTATATGAAAGAGAGAGAGAGAGAGAGACAGAGAGAGACTTGGAAATGAGTGAATTTTACCCCACCCAAAGAGGCTATTCCTTTTTAACCAATTGCTGACAAGTAGGAAGTGGGCACAATGTCTCTAAACCTTAAAACTTTTCAGGATAATCTAGGAATCCTGATGTATATATGAAATGTATCCACTTCTACATGTTGCCAAATAGCCTTTTAAATGTAAAATTCTCTACAGTTCAACACTTGCAGAGCAAATTAAACATGACTACTAATTGGAATGGTTGATGGGCCTACAGTTTATGAACTCTGATGGGAGGTATCATTGTCACCATCACACTTATGTACATGTGTGATCTTAATACACAAGGATGGTGGCAAGAAAGAGTGACTCTGGAACTGTCCTGGCCCCAAATCTCCTTACACCGAACTTACCAGATGGGGACTGCTGTTTTGTTATCAACAACGGAAAATGCAAGAAATGCAAATTTCCAGATCAACCAATAGAATCCTAGATAATTCGTTAATCTAGGCAGCTAGTAATTGACTACTTATTGGGAGGGCTGCGCAGTATTGGGTACTGGGAATTCAAGTCAGCAAGACTGACACGGACTCTGCTTTACAGTTTAGGAAAGAGACAGGCAATTAACGCACTACCAAATAAATAAGTGAATAATTGTAAATAAATTATGGCAAATGTATATAAATTAATTAGTATGTAATACATTATCCATTATCCATATATAATGTATGTAACATGTTTTATAAAGCCACTTCCAAAAAAATGTGCTACTTAAATGTTTTCTTCTTTAGAAGTGTCCTTAGTCAATCATGTAAATTCCCAATTAAGTGTTGTTCCACAATGCAGACATCTGTAGCTCACCCACAGTAACCACAGGATGTCTTCTGAAACGAATGCTGAGTGAATATGCAAGTGAAATTTTGTGATAATATAGAAATTATCACTGGAATAATTCTTCTTTTAGTTTAACATATTAATTCTTTCAGTATATAGTATCTTGATAAATAAATGGATACTTGAGCCAAAAAATATCTTCCTCAGCTCAGTATTGTGTCCTGAATCATGATATAAAATATTCTTAAAGCACGTTATAGAGTTCTCACCTGGAAAATCATTGCAGGATCTCCAAGGGAACTGGACCTAGTGAAGCAAAATTTCAGAGTTGGAGACCTTGAATGTGTGCTTACAAAGTGGTTCTGTGCTCTTCTGGTAAGAAATAATTGTCTAAAGCTTATTTGGTGGAGTGTCATTCTGATTGCCGAGGACTTGGGGCCTCCCCTCTCCTCTCCCACCCCTACTCACCACCCCCCCATACTCACACCACAGAAGAGGTTTAGGAAGAAGGGGGCATTTCTGGAAGTTAGTTTTCATTTATAAGCACTTACATCAGTATCCTTCCTCTCAGCTCTGGTATACTGTTGATCCAAGATTCGATAAAAATTAAAAATAGCATTCCATCAGGAAAATGTCTGGGCTGTCACAGACACTGGCTGCTAAGCGCTGTGAGGGTTTGCTCTGTGCATTTGTGGAAGACAGAATTACAGGTGAGAGAGGTAAAGCAACTGTCCTGTATGTTGCTGTGTAAATAAGACAACATCATTCATTCTGAGAGTGACAATTCTAGAAGGGAACATGTAGTCCGTGGTGACATGAATATGAATAGAGAGAACAGAAGAGATTCATGGTCCTTATTCAGAAATCAAGGGAACTCTAAATGGCTTTATTAACTGAGATATAAGAAGTAACATGTACATAACTTTCTGAGAATCCAAAATTTGGGGGGGAAAAAAAATTTAAAAGTAAGGCAATCCTTTTCCATAATAACATTGCATCTGTATTTAAAACACACATTTGATCTACAAGCCACTTAGTTCATGAGAATTTGATATGACTCAACAGGAGCACACGCTACCTATCTGCCAACCCAATGTAAGATGTGTCCACAGAAGTAGAACAAATGGAGAATCATTTGTCATCGCTACTCTGTGCTGGCTGGGTCACGTCAATTCCAGGCACCTCACTGTCAGAACAGCATACACATGTTGGAACCCAAACAAGGACAAGAGCCTGGTGAAAGGCATTCCTTGCTCAGACCCACACTGCTTGCAGATCCCAAGATGATCTAACTGGCACCATTCCTGTGTGTATGTGTAATATAAGAGGTAGCATGGGGGGCGGGGAGGGACTTGATTTTCCATTCCCTTAATGGCACAACTTCTTACCTTTTCCAAGATTTTCAGAAAGCAAATATCTTTGTGCCACCTTCCTTACGCTGGCCATACTCTGGTTGCAAGAGGTGGTGTGTACAGGTATTTCACACAAAAGGGCTGGAGGCTTAGAAAGAGCTGGGTGACTGGGGGACAAAGGATTAAGGCATAGATGCTCACAGGCTTCAAAGACTTGAAACACTATCATAATACAGAGTTTTCCTATGTGGTTGCCAAGGTTAGAAAGAGTACAGGAAGCAAGATTTGATTCCATATGAAGAAATACTTTCTAATATTCAGCGATGTCCTCTGATAAAAATGCATGTGGAGTGGGCTCAAGAGCAGGAGATGAACTCATGGAAGGGAGTTTGTATTGTACAGTCTTTCAAAGCATGGGCTTTGTTGTCATACAGAACTGCTTTCTCATTTTGATTTACTTGCTCTGGGACCTGGGGGAAGCTACTTACGCTCTCCAAACTTCAAATTTCCTGTCTCTAAATGAGGAAAATTGTCCCCATCTCACGAGACTGTTGTGAAAGTTAGGCAAGATAGTGACTGAAGAGAATTTAGCACAGCTCTAGCAGGGCAGGGTGTACAGAATGGTAAACGCTATTATTATTGGAAGATCAGGCACCGGAAGAGTGGTGGTGTCTGCGAACTAGAAAGATGCCTAAAGTGAGAGGTAATGAGAGGTGCACTTTTGATCACCTTATCTGGCAGCCTGAAGTTTGAGACACATCAAGCTTTAATCTCAACTTGGCAGGCAATCAGATAAAGTGAAAACAGACAAACCCTGAAGCAACAAACTAATCAGAAACAGAACTGTGTATAGATAACGAGGACCTTGCTTCTGGGCAACATAACATCAGACAGTGGAAGATAAAAATTAGAGAACATTTCAGAGGTCTTAAAACCTATTAATTCCCCTCCTTAAATCCCTCTTTAACATATGTTTTATCTATAAATTTTAAGACCATTTGTTGATGGATTCTAGCAACAGTTCTCCTTTCCCGGGAAATTAATACCCACCAGCTATCATTTAATACTGTAGTTATATGCCAGGAAGACATTTTCATGTGTGGTTAATTTTTTTCACCAACTCAGTGTTACAATCAGCTAAAAACTGACTTCTTGATTGTTAAACTATTTTGTGAGACACATGCAAACCCCATACCTTGCTGTTGCCCACTTAGAAGAATTCAAATGCCTTTCCGCCTACCTACTGCTTGCTGAAAACATGATCTCACTGGAATGCAGAGACAGATTTGGTAGAATGTTCATATTTAATGAAATTATGAAATGTGAATTTGATGCACTTTGTAGGGTAAAAAAGTATTGTGCCCTTAAGCAACATTCCTGGACTGTTTCAGTTTGGAGTATGTGATGTGAAATTTTAAGAGTCATGAAGTTTAGTCTAAATACACAACTTTGGGGGCATTCTTCCATATTTGTGTCAAAAAAATGCTTGGTACCTGAATTTAGACTCTATGGGTAATGTAGACTGGAAGCATTCAAATCATACCCCTCCAAACCTCAGTCCATGATGTATCTTATGCCAACCATTTCTCTTGAATATTTTAAGCTGTTAGTCTTTATCTTCCCTGCCTTCTTCACATGCCATTCTTCAGAAATTCTCATAGACAATTAAACATCTCAAGTTCATAACCATTTAATGGCCATTGACTGACTATTCAATGGTTTTCAGATATACTAAATTCAGGACACCAGACCAGCCAGACTAGTCAACTTCGATTTTTCTGAAGTCCTTTGATTAGTTTCCAGAAAAACCTTATCCTGAGTGTGTCAGAAGACTAGGTGGACCTGGTGCTATCTAGGCCCCTGAAATAGATTTGGAGTCATGTTGATTTAAGTCTCAGCACTGATTCTAAAAAAAAAAAAAAAATTTTTAAAAGATAAATGAAACTTTCTTGCAAAAATCTTGAGTAGTTTCCCAGACATAAAATCATGCATCCATGCTGTCTCCATGACACTACCCTACCCCATTATGTAAAGTGGTCCATTCTGATTACCAAAGCATATTCCCAACCAAAATTCTTTGTATTGAAAGAATGTTCCCTCCCACACACTAGCTACTTTTTTCAACCTCTGTAGATGTGTACCCTGGATGATAAACCTTCCGCTACTTAATGACTACCAGAAACCTGCCCTTTATTTTGTGTTCTCCAACTCAGGGAAACCCAATTGTCCTAGTCAAAAATGGAGGCATCCTCCTTGGGTGCTCCATCATATACATCCTCATGCCACTTCCTCATATAAATCACTTACTCCTACTGATTTGATCTCCAAATTCATTTTGTCACATCCCTATGACCTTAAATGTCATTGAGGCTTCAATTATCTCTCACCCAGGCTCTTATAACAGTCTCTTGACTGTGCCATTACTTCTGCTTGTCTCCAATCCCTTTCTCAGCCTGTAGCCAGAATGACCTTTCTGAAGGCAAATTAATTACACAACTGAAAACCTTCAACCACTTCCCTTAATCTTAAAATAAGACTCAAACAAGCTTCTGCTTGCCTTCCCAGCCTCATCAAACATCACTTTTTCTTTTATCCTCTACATCCAAGCCACACTGAATTTCACATATGCCTTCAAGGTACCATGCACCTTCCCAGAACACCCTTCCCCACCTACCACATACTCCCTCTTTCCAACTCCTGCCTGTATGACTTTTATTTATTTTTCATATTTAATATTTGAAATCGTTTCCTTTTGGAAGCCTTCCCTGTGTCTCTACCCCCAGTCCAAGTCTGGGCCAGATATGCCCCATGTGATCCCAAAGCACCTGTATTTATTCTACTGTAGCACACAGCTCACTGCTTTGCCCACTTACTCATCCATTCACAGTACTTCCTATCAAGAAATGTCTTTTTGCTCCCTGCTGAATCCCTCAGCACAATGCCAGGCACATGAATAAATACTGTGGAATGAGTGATTGAATATTGAGTGACCCCGCCCACCTGAGCACCATAGCCACGTGTTCTTTACATGGAATGCCCAGCAAAGGTTAAAAGACTTCATTCAGTTGTTCCACAGATTTTTACTGAGTGTTCTCTGTGGGATAGATATGATGCTAGGTTCTATAAATAGTCAGCAGGAATATAATAAAATTTTCTATACCATTGCATATGGTCAAATATTATTTGCCACCAAAAAAGCAGTGTTGAATACTAGGAAATACGGTCGATATATATGTAGCCTATGTGTGATTCAAAGCTCTTCCTTCTACCAACTAATGGTGAGGTTCTGAATCACATCATGTTAATGTTTTTACATTTGCACATCTTAGAGCCTGTCCTCAAAACAATCACAAACAAAATGTCCTTACCTTCAGCTGGCCTGTACTCAAAACAATCACAAACAAAATGTCCTTACCTTCAGCTGGCTCCATAAGTGGAGAGCTAAACATTCATATATAAGCAATACTAAGTAAGTAATACTATGCAACATGCACCTTGGCAGAAAATTCATACAAAATGTGCCCAGTCTCCATTTGAAGCCAAGACACTTAAAAGGTTCTACATGTAGGAGAACAGGAATGTGGAGTTCCAAATGTGCTGGAGAAATGCCTTCCTGTCAGCAATCTTTCTCAGTTCCCTGCTGGCTGGCAGTGTTCTCAGGAGGCTTTCTAGTGGTCATAAAAGCATTCATTGAAAAAATTTAGGTTAGACACATCAAATTTCTCATGTTTATAAGAAGAAAATTGAGTTATCCTTCCCAAATGAGAGGAAATGTGCCATCTGGTACTGTATATGGTTTCATTTAAAAAAAACGATAAGGATAGACATCACAAGTGTTTTGTCAACTATGAATAAAAAAAAAAAAAAGTCTTTTACATTATCTACATTCTCTTACACACAAAGCCCAAATAAACAAAATCCAAATTTTTCCTTATTCTCAAGACATAAATTACTGTAGGCAAATACTTTATTGGCTATTTCTGAAGACAGATTAATCTATTCTCCATTCATTCATTTGAGTCATGCTTTCTGTAACTTTACTACCTGCTGTGACTTGGTAACTAGTATTTTTCTCTTTTCCAGAAAAGTATAGGAGACTTATTCCCTTAGCTCTGCAAATAATATTTGCAGGCACCAAACAAATGAAATAGGCCATATTATCAATATAGCTATTTTGCCTTCTTGAAATTACATTACACATTTCTTTTTCAGTTTTAAGTTGTTCAGTTCATATCTATCATTATCTTCACGCTGTCCCCTACCTGTCTTTCCACCATTCTCTACCATCTATGAAGATGGCTATCATGTGTTCTCATGAACTATTTCCATTAACTGTTCACATCTGTTACTGTGGTAGGTGTAGGTGTCCAGCTCCTCCTTACCTTTGACTAAAAGAATGACTCTGCTGATTCAGTGGTTGCCACCTCTTGGGTCACCTTCACAGCCAATTTAAACTCCATCAATTGATAGTGCCATCTTTCTCATATGCACCTCTGACCCTGCTCTAAAACAACCATGGCCTCCCTAATTGCTCTTGTATTAAGTGATCCTCAATCTTTTCTCAAAATCCTTGAAAACATGGCTAATGTGTTATGCTTTTTCCCTCCTGGCGATTTTGTTCATTGATTGCTTTACCTACTATAACATCCAATCCTACCCTTTCCTGAGCATCTATCTCAAATACCCTTCCTCTAAGCAGCCTTTCATGATTTTGCCAGCTAGAGATTATCTCTTCTTTCTTTGATTTCTCCATGGTATTTTGGTCTGTACTCTTTTATCACATCAGTCTTACACAGCAGTGTCTTATACTGAATTATGTGTCTAAGGTTTTGTTGGGGTTTTTTTCCTGCTTGTTTTTCCTGTTTTGTTTACAGTTTAAATACAAAGATTTCTGTTATCTTTGGATCTCATCCTCTTACAGAAGGACTTCAAATTTTTTTAAATTAATTTATTCAATTGCCTTAAATTCAAGAAATATCTTACAAATTTTACTCCATGTGTGAGTCTTGTAATTTCATTCTTTTAGGGAATGATTCTTATTCTAAGAAACTAGTGTGGTCTGCGGTTTAGAGTCATGGTTTAAGTTGCCCTTAGGAAGAATGAAAAACAGCTGGTGTCCAAGGAGCTATGGAAATTTGTCAATAAACTAATTGTAGAACAGAAGCCAAGAGTTTGACTTGCATATCTTAAGCTCTATCTATATTATTATTTTTTGAAAGGATACAGTGTTTGGAAAATTAAATACTTCTAACTATGAGTTTTTTACTAAAATCATGGCCAATATACCCAAAGAAGATATTATACACTAAAATATGAATGTCAACACTCTAGTGTTCAAATCGTGCCCACTTAATTTACTCAAGCATACACTAACATAACCAAGTACTTAAAGAGGATAAAATCATCTAATTTTAAGCGGCTTTTTTTTTTAGAATTTTGAAAAACTTCTTTTGCATTTTAGGCGCACAGGATAAAATGTTATTATAAATGATGAGTGAACTTTAAATATAAATAATAATATCAAAATTGATTCAAGTTATAAACATGTAACAATTCATAGGGATTTCAAATTCACCAAATAATGGTTGATTACTGTCTATACACAAGAAATTTCACAAAAAAATAGTTATACAAAGGTGAATAAACAGAGACTGAGCAGCCTGAAAGCTTAAAATTAGGAAGATTGCAAGAAATATACAAATAACTATAAATTGAGTCTGATTTTAATAAGAGCGGTGTGATAAACATAATAGGTTACAGTGGTTCAAAAGAAGGAGAAATCAAATATGGCTGTGAATGTAAGAAATATCAATGAAGGACACAACATTCTTACATAAAACTTGAAGGGTAGGATTATAGATATTGGAATAAGTTAAGGAGGAGACATTAGAAGGTGAGGAAATGGCATGGGAAAAGGCTCAGAGAGTAAAGTTGTGAATGAAGGGGATTGCAAATCAGGCTGGTGCAATTAGAAACAGCCCTGATACCAAGGGGGAAAGGGGTGGGGTGGGAGGAATTAGGAGACTGGGATTGACACGTATACCTTATTGATACTATGTATAAAATAGACAACAGATGGGAACATACTGTATAACACAGGGAACTCTACCTAATGCACTGTGGTGACCTAAATGGGAGGGAAGTCCAAAAGGGAGGGGTTATCTGTATGTGCATGGCTGATTCATTTTGTTGTGCAGCGGAGGCTAAAACAACATTGTAAAGCAACTGTACTCCAATAAAAATTAATTTTTTAAAAAAATAGAAAGAGCCCTGAGCTGAAGACCATCTTCTATGAGGCTCCCATGGCGATATCACCCACTGATGGGGACAGTTTGAACACAGGACTGGTAGCCATACTGAGGTAAGTGTCCTAAGTTTTGAGGTCCATATTTGAGGTTAGGAATTGAACTCACTTTCAAATTGTTCACAATCCAAAGCAATGTTAAACAAATTAAAATAAAAGTAACAGTCTTCAACTGAGATCTGTATTTTTCACCTGGCCTGGAGGTTAAACTCACTGACATTCCTGCTCTGACCTGATAGATTTTATTTCTCTCAAAGTTTCTCTGAGTCTGCATGAGGGATCCAATGAATTATTTCAGTTGGTCAATTTACTCACAGAGACTTAGGATTTCACTAAATTGAGCACATTTTTCTAACTGAAGTAATCTGTTCCTCTCCCCCCACCTCAGGGAGTTTGCCCACTCTCTTCCCTCTGTCTGGAATGGTCTTCCCTCATCTATCAGTGTGGCTTACTCCCTTACCTTCCTCCAGGACATCTCAGGGAGCCCTCCCCTGACCACACTATTAAATGTCCCAGCCTCAACCGGCTTTATTTTTCTTCATAACCTTATCACCTTCCAACATACTATGTAATTTATTTATCTTGTTTATTGCCTGATTGCCCACCCAGGAGGCCAAGGATTGTCTATTTTATTCATGAAGTTATCATGGGTGCTTAGAATAGTACCTAACATATAGTAAATGCTCAATAAATATTAAGTGAATAGATACATGTGTGATGAAGTATATGCAGTATTTACATGATAATTTGAGACAATGTTACTTTATAGAGCTTAATATTCTGACTACTGTTTCTCATTAACTTTACTAAGTGAAGAAGGATTTATGAAGCATTTACTATATAACAAGCACTGTACCTGTTTCTTACAAAATAAATCATTATGTAGTAGCTCCCATATTTGAAAAGCAAATAATAAGAAAGGAATGACAAATAGAATATGAAAACTATATGATTTCAGCTGGCATTGCAAAGAAGGAAACAGAGATGTCCTGACATCTCCAGCAGTTTCCCCCAATGTAGTATTTGCTCGATCTAGCGAATGAAGAGTTGCTCCCCAAGACAAGCATAGGTTTTGAAATTACACAGACCTTAATTCTAATTCCAATGATACTGTTCATTATCCAAACCACCTTCACCTAGTCATTAACTTCTCTGTGTCTAAGTGATTTCATTGGTAAATTGAGGATCGAAATCTTAACCTCACAGGGAGACTGTGAGCTATCAAATGAGATCATCTATGGAAACAATTAGCCAAGTCCTTGGCACATAGAAACACTTTAATAAATGCATGTGGAATGAATTAATTCTTGATCAGTGGGGAAAACTATAACTAGAAAAATGTGGCTTTTTAAAATATATTTCTACTGCGTTGTACCCCACATATTATTCATGATGATCCCTCTTCCATCAATATTATTGAAATAATAAATTGCATTATATATTGATTGGTTATCATATAAATTATTGTTCCCATTTCACAGAGAAGGAAGTCGAGTCTTATGCATATTAAGTAACTTGCACAAGGCCACAAAGTATGCAGCAGAGTTAGGATTTCACCCCACATGGAGTCCTCTCCAAAGCTGGTTCATTTGCCTTGATCCTCACCTTAGTCTGCATAGCTATGTGACTGCCGCCAGGAAGTATTCCCTAAACCTGCAGTCTGGATAGCATACCTTTTTGAGCTCACATAGAATCGTATGCATATTTCTCTCATAATGCATGATGTTTTAAAACATGTTTGTTCCTCTCCTTTCTATACCTGGGCATCACCTTCTAGAAACACCTGCTCAATGTGAGTAATTGTTCCTATTTTTAGATCTTGAACAGGTTTTCACTGGGCACTTTCACAATAAGCTCACAGAAACCCATAAAAACTAACATTTATTGAACGCTATTGTTCTGTAGGCTCTGGTCTAATTGTTCTACTCCTTAACTCCATACATTCCTCATAACAACCCCATATGGCAGATACCACCTTTATCCTCATATTAGAGATGATGAAAATAAAACACAATTAGGTAATGAATTCACTCAGCTTATATTCCAGGACTGGGGTTTGAACCCAAACATTTAGATTCCAGACTCCATATTCTTAATCATGAGACTATATTGCCCCTCATACACCAGGACTGATGACATCTTCTTTTCCACTTTCATTTAAAAATCCTAGAAAAATGCACTTTCATAGAGTCTAAATTGTACTTCTATGAGCCATGACTCTTACTTTGGCAAGTCTTTATTTTTCTTGTGACACTGTTATCTACAATTAGCCAAACTTTAAAAGCTTATTTAAATAAAATAGATAAATTTAGAATCTGATAGAAATCCTCAAAATTTAGGTCAGCACTTACAGAGAGTTGTTAATGGTACTGCCATACCCACCCCAACTTAGAAATACCATACTGGTGGTCTTCATTGCCTTAAACAGGCTCCAAGCTGTGCTCTTGGAAGGTGCTGGAAGTTAAACCATAACGTTGTATAAATTCAAAACCAAAAACAAAGAAACTTTAAAAAGACATCTATCCTTTTAATACCAACTTTTTAAGAAAACTTTCCAAGTAAAATGATTTAAACACAGAGAGCCTATTTTTTATTTTTAAGAGAGAGCAAAGAATGTGTTCATGGCAAGTTGGAACAGTGTGCAAATGTGCTGACTTCACTGTTATCTGAACGACAAAACATTAAATCACAAGGAGGAAAAAGTCAGCATGTTCTCTGAGAATACAAATAGATTAGTGTCAGGAAGAGCTTTGTCCAAGAAAGGGAAGAGACACCTACCCAGAGAATAATTCATGCACATGAAACCTATAATTAAAAAAAATTATTTTCAAAAAATATTTTAGCTGATAAATATGACCATTAGATAAACAAAGCACAGAAAAAGTTCCATGTGAATTTTTTTTTTAAGTGGACCTTCCAAATGTGATCAGTCATCACACCCCACTCTTTACCTCTTTCTTATATAAGACCTGATTCATTAATGGTTATGGAACTCACACAAAAAAATTAGATCCCTTTCCCCCCTTTTAATTATATGATGGAACAGTACTTAAGTTTACCAGACACTTAAGAACATTCCCTAAGTTAAAAAGTGTAAAAAACCCCATATCCCTTAACATATGAATTCTTTAGATTCTCCTAATGTACAATTTAAGTAAAGAGTCCTCACTCAGAATTCAAAGAAAACAAGGTTCTCTTACCATATATTCCATGTTTGCTGCTGGTGGGAACACTTTGCCCCGAACTTGGTTATGATAATCAAGAATGGCGATCATGTCATTCTGCGAAATGTAGCGCTTCCGCCTGGCTTTGGGGATGTCCGCAGAATCTAGTTGTGCTTTTAGAGCTGCTTCAATATCAGTGAAATTATTGGTTGGCGGGGATGAGTCAGTGGAATTGAGTAAGACGGCGGCACTTGCTTCACAGAGAAGGGAGAGCAGGAGTGCACTGCTGATGGCAGAGATTGCTATCATTTTGAGAGGTGGAGAGAGAGAGGCCACAGAGTTTGCCTTAAAGCAGAAAAGTAGAGTTAGGGTCTATGAAAGGAAAAAAAAAAAAAAAAAAAAGGGCCAGAGGGTACGAATTTACAAAATCATTGCTTGATTTGACTTTCTTCAAAAAATCCAAGCAAATGCTGAACTCAAGCCTAGAAGACAACCTGTAGTGGTCTCTATACATTTTACTTGGTGTTATGAGGCAGTCCCCTAAGAGGAACTTCCTATAGCTAGAGAAAAATAAACAGCATGGCTACTAAACCTAAAATGAATGTGAGCCATTTACCCCAAACGCCTGAGCCACAGAATGCATTACTGCATATTTATTTTCAGAGGGAAATCCTTAGGAATTGAAATTCATCTTGAGAGTGAAAAGGAAAAATGCATCACAGGTAATAACAGAGAATGTGCTGATAATGTCCCCCAGACATAGATGGACACCAAGTAATAGAACAGATACAAAAAAGAAGTTATAATAATCCAATCTCATTCCTAAAAAAATTAAAATGTGAGCTACTTTAAAAGCAATGCATGCAAAATAAACTTGTTGAGCTAAATAGCTTACCTCTGCACAATGCCAAAATGAATATAGTATTCTTCCAAAAATTTAAAGTTCTTTGCTAGGTTGTAGCATGAACTCTTGTAAGAGGAATGTGTCTTATTACAAACTCTCAGAGCAAAACTCTGCAAGGTTTGAGTGCTGCTGGCTACAGGAGCAGCTAACAGCTTTTATATGTCACAGTCTGCAACGTCCAGAAAGGGCAGTCTTTCTTAGGGTCTCTCTCAGCCAAAATCAAAGGGGAGGGGTTTGGGATAGAAAAAACAGTGATTGGGTGGCAACCTTTTTATGTGGGTGGTGAGGAAATTGAGTCACACCCACAGCTTACAAAGTACAAACCATAAAAGACAAACCCTTTTTTCTCTGAGCTTCCACCTTTTCTGTGACTGGTTAATTTTCCTCATTTAATGCTTTCTAGTTCCTGGTTCCCATACAAAAAAGGAGAAAAAAAAAGGGGCTGTGAGTTTTTGAAAACACAGAAGGTTGAGTAACAAGCAGTACATTTTTTTTTTTTAAGACAGTAAATGACATGGGAGCTGAAAAGAGCAAGCTGATATTAAATCAAAAGATCAGCTCACATAGTTAATCTGGGTGGCCACAAATATGATTCAAAAGAGATGCCAAGCAAATCAGTAGTAGCCAAACTATAGTATATGATATTGGGGTAATAGATGCTCAAGTGGTTGCACTTTCTGTCTCCATGTGGCTTTATTCCTCTAATTTATATATTTAGTCTCTCTCTATCTCTTTCTCTTGTTTCACTCTCTCTCCTTTTTTTCCTTTCTCTACAGAGTGAGGCAGCAAATTACCTGCCTTTTACCTGCCTTGTATAGAATGCAAATAGAGAAGCTTATGACAAATGGCAGCAGCCAAGATAACATCTGTTTCAGGTTTAGAAGCATAGAGTTGAAATTTTAAGCAAAGAGTAGCCCAGCCTCGCGGGAAGCATACTGGAGGGCACAGCTCCGAGGCCATGAAGAATTTCACAGCAGCAGCTGCAGCTGTCAACCATCAGAAGTGTCTTCCTAGAAAGATGCCATGGAAGCAAAACCTGAGTCTGGCAAGACAAGAGCCAAGAATGTGAATGTTAGGGCAATTTGTAACAAAAGGACCCTCACAAATACCCTGTGTCATGCTAACATTAACAAAATGTGGAATATTCACAGTCTGTGGCAACAGGAATCTTATAAACTACACATTATTCAGTTAAACTTGCTGAACGTACACCGACTAGTCTAATTTGCCATTGTGTGTTGCCTCCTGTATGTTTCATCAGGAGGAGTACTATGTGGATTTATATTTGTCGGAAAGGATGATCATGTGGTAAGAAGCACACCAGGCTGGGAGCCAAGTTCCCTGGGCTATATTCCCAGTCGTGTCTCTAGCAGTATGTGTGGCCTGACGCACATAGTTTAGCTCTTCACTGGTGCATCTAAAAATGGGAGGGAAAAGGTGTGTATTCTATGTGTATTCTATTCTTCATCAATTTCCTTACGAGAGCAGGACGGTGTTTGAAACTGAAAGTGCCACTGAATGTCAAAGTTCAGTGTTGAGATGAGGTCTTTGATGTTGATAACATGTGCCAAAGTTCAGGTTTTGCTATATTTTGATGAGCCTTAAGTTCCTAACTAAATTCAAGTAATTTGAGAAGCGCTCAAGGTGCAATACTGAAAGCTGTAAATAGGAATTAATTAACACTGTTAAATTGAAAAGGCAAGAACATCTAATAGGAGCACAGAAGGTGAGCATGAATATTATGAAACATCAGAGCAGCTTCAGGGAAGGCACGTGGCTGCTCACAGCTGCCTATGTTTAACAACTGGAGCTGTCCAGCTAGGGTCTCACCCCTTCAGAAAGGACTCATGGCACATCGAATGAATCTCAAGGATGCTGTGTCAAAGATTCCTGAATCGAACAGAAGGTTAGATGACATACTCTCTGTGGGCCGTCCAACTCAAAGATCCAAGACCTTTTGAGAAATAGTGCCAGCACTGATTAGCCTATACTTTTCAACATATCTCTTATAGCTGTCTGGCATACAGGAGACTAAAGGACTTTTAACGCCTAAGCAGCAGACATGAATCTTTCTTTCTCCAGGGTGGCTGAGTTCTTGCTTAGAATCTCATAAAAATCAACCATTGCTTTCAAGGTTACCTCTTTGTCATGTATACAAAGAGATATTGTTCATCTATTGAAGTTTGACTTGAGGTACTTCCACAGGAATGAAAATGTGTCCCTCGAGAAACTTGTCTGAACCATAAATGGATTTCCTCTAAGAGAAAGTGGAGGGATGGAGGAGGGAAAAGAGAAAGAAGGAATTTCTGAGATGGACCTAAGCATGCCCAATTACATGAGGACAGAGATGATAGTTACTTAATCCTGAGACCCTGAGGCATGTCAATGATTTCAGATGTCTTTCAACAAACATGAATTATAGTGTGGAATTTCAGACTATTAAGAAAACCCCCAAGGGTATGGAATCATAAAAGAAAAGACCTGTGGGAGGAGAGGTAAGAATTCTGCTTCCAAGCAGACGTTATTGCCAGAAGAAGTATTTTAAATGCTTTGGAAGTCATTTTATTTTAAAATACTTGCAAAATTAAGAGGCATACATCCAAGTTGTCAGTAAAAGAACTACTAATGAACAACTAACAATGAGGTGGTTCTTTATGAGATCTCTTCTTGAAAAAGAACATTGATGTGTATAGAATCATTTAGGGGAATGCTTGTCAACACAGACAGAAAGGAAATGCAGGTATATTACTGAGAAGAAATACATAAACAATTGGCAGCAACTATTGTATACCTTGAAACTTGTGAGAAAACGGTTGCGATTTTAAAATTGAAATCAGACATATTATGTGTCCCAGAATGGCACAACTGCTTAAGCAAAGGTACTGTGAGTGTGTGTGTGTGGATACACATATGGTTTTAGTCTAAAACATTTCTAATCAATGGAGAACAAAGAAAGAGTTACACACAAATGAGTGAAATGGTTCAGTTCACTTTTTAGGAAGGTAACAAAAGGCAACGTTGATAATGAATGACAGAAGAGGCACTAGAGTAATACTAGGAAAAGATTGTGGAATTAACTTTAAGCAGTCATAATAATGATTAAAAGGGGGGAGAAATTGGCAAGACATTTCAGGCATAAAAATCCACAGGTTTGGCCGAGCTGTGGATGTACGAAGCAAGGTGAGAAACAATAGGCAAAGGATAATTTGGGTTTCTGTCCTGGAAATGACAGAAGAAAGTTATAATTGCTATTTATATGGCACAACACAAAACACTGTCACACACACTCGGCCGCCTGAACCAAGATGGCGGAGTAGAAGGACGTGCTCTCACTCCCTCTTGTGAGAACACCAGAATCACAATTAGCTGCTGGACAATAATCGACAGGAAGACACTGGAACTCACCAAAAAAGATACCCAACATCCAAAGACAAAGGAGAAGCCAAAATGAGATGGTAGGAGGGGTGCAATCACAGTAAAATCAAATCCCATAACCGCTGGGTGGGTGACTCACAAACTGGAGAACACTTATACCACAGAAGTCCACCCACTGGAGTGAAGGTTCTGAGCCCCACGTCAGGCTTCCCAACCTGGGGGTCTGGCAACGGGAGGAGGAATTCCTAGAGAATCAGACTTTGAAGCCTAGTGGGATTTGATTGCAGGACTTCAGCAGGATTTGGGGAAAGAGACTCCACTCTTGGAGGGCACACACAGAGTAGTGTGTGCATCAGGACCCAGGGGAAGGACCCCATGGGAGACTGAACGAGACCTACCTGCTAGTGTTGGAGGGTCTCCTGCAGAGGCCGGGGGTGGCTGTGTCTCATCATGAGGACAAGGACACTGGCAGCAGAAGTTCTGGGAAGTACTCCTTGGCGTGAGCCATCCCAGAGTCTGCCATTAGCCCCACCAAAGAGCTCAGGTAGGCTCCAGTGTTGGGTTGCCTCAGGCCAAGCCACCAACAGGGAGGGAACCCAGCCCCATCCATGAGCAGTTAAGCGGATTAAAGTTTTACTGAGCTCTGACCACCAGAGTAACAGTCAGCTCTACCCACCACCAGTCGCTCCCATCAGGAAATTTGCACAAGCCTCTTAGATAGCCTCATTCACCAGAGGGCAGAGAGCAGAAGCAAGAACTACAATCCTGCAGTGTGTGGAACAAAAATCACATTCACAGAAAGATACACAAGATGAAAAGGCAGAGGGCTATGTACCAGATGAAGGAACAAGATAAAACCCCAGAAAAACAAATAAATGAAGTGGGGATAGGCAACCTTCCAGAAAAAGAATTCAGAATAATGAGAGTGAAGATGATCCAGGACCTTGGAAAAACAATGGGGGCAAAGATTGAGAAGATGCAAGAAATGTTTAACAAAGACCTAGAAGAATTAAAGAACAAACAAACAGAGATGAACAATACAATAAGTGAAATGAAAACTACACTAGAAGGAATCAATAGCAGAATAACTGAGGCAAAAGAACGGATAAGTGACCTGGAAGACAGAATGGTGGAATTCACTGCTGTGGAACAGAATAAAGAAAAAAGGATGAAAAGAAATTAAGAATGCCTAAGAGACCTCTGGGACAACATTAAACACAACAACATTCGCATTATAGGGGTCCCAGAAAGAGAAGAGAGAGAGAAAGGACCCAAGAAAATATTTGAAGAGATTATAGTCGAAATCTTCCATAACATGGGAAAGGAAATAGCCACTGAAGTCCAGGAAGTGCAGAGAGTCTCATACAGGATAAACCCAAGGAGAAACATGCTGAGACACATAGTAATCAAATTGGCAAAAAATAAAGACAAAGAAAAATTATTGAAAGCAGCAAGGGAAAAATGACAAATAACATACAAGGGAACTTCTGTAAGGTTAACAACTGATTTCTCAGCAGAAACTCTACAAGCCAGAAGAGAGTGGCATGATATACTTAAAATGATGAAAGGGAAGAACCTACAACCAAGATTACTCTATCTGGCATGGATCTCCTTCAGATTCGATGGAGAAATCAAAAGCTTTACAGACAAGCAAAAGTTAAGAGAATTCAGCACCACCAAACCAGCTCTACAACAAATGCTAAAGGAACTTCTCTAAGGGGAGAAACACAAGAGAAGAAAAGGACCTACAAAAACAAACCCAAAACAATTAAGAAAATGGTCATAGGAACATACATATTGATAATCACCTTAAGCGTGAATGGATTAAATGCTCCAACCAAAAGACACAGGCTTGCTGAATAGATACAAAAATAAGACCCATATATATGCTGTCTACAAGAGACCCACTTCAGACCTAGGGACGCATACAGACTGAAAGTGCTGGGATGGAAAAAGATATTCCATGCAAATGGAAATCAAAAGAAAGCTGGAGTAGCAATACTCATATCAGATAAAATAGACTTTAAAATAAAGAATGTTACAAGAGACAAGGAAGGACACTACATAATGATCAAGGGATCAATCCAAGAAGAAGATATAACAATTATAAATATATATGCACCCAACATAGGAGCACCTCAATACAAAAAGCAACTGCTAACAGCTAGAAAAGAGGAAATCGACAGTAACACAATAATAGTGGGGGACATTAACACCTCACTTACACCAATGGACAGCTCATCCAAAATGAAAATAAATAAGGAAGCAGAAGCTTTAAATGACACAATAGACCAGATAGATTTAATTGATATTTTTACAACATTCCATCCAAAAACAGCAGATTACACTTTCTTCTCAAGTGTGCACAGAGCATTCTTCAGGATAGATCACATTTTGGGTCACAAATCAAGCCTCAGTAAATTTAAGAAAACTGAAGTCCTATCAAGCATCTTTTCTGACCACAACGCTATGAGATTAGAAATCACAGGGAAAAAAACGTAAAAAACGTAAAAATCACAAACACATGGAGGCTAAACAATATGTTACTAAATAACCAAGAGATCACTGAAGAAATCAAAGAGGAAATGAAGAAATACCTAGGGACAAATGACAATGAAAACACGACAATCCAAAACCTATGGGATGCAGCAAAAGCAGTTCTAAGAGGGAAGTTTATAGCTATACAAGCTTACCTCAAGAAACGAGAAAAATCTCAAATAAAACATCTAACCTTACACCTAAAGGAACTAGAGAAATAAGAACAAAAAATACCCAAAGTTAGCAGAAGGAAAGAAATCATCAAGATCAGAGCAGAAATAAATGAAATAGCAACAAAGAAAACAATAGCAAAGATCAATAAAAATAAAAGCTGGTTCTTTGAGAAGATAAACAAAATTGATAAACCATTAGTCAGACTCATCAAGAAAAAGAGGGAGAGGACTCAAATCAATAAAATTAGAAATGAAAAAGGAGAAGTTACAACAGACACCGCAGAAATACAAAGCATCCTAAGAGACTACTACAAGCAACTCTATGCCAATAAAATGGACAACCTGGAAGAAATGGACAAATTCTTAGAAAGGGATAACCTTCCAAGACTGCACCAGGAAGAAATAGAAAATATGAACAGACCAATCACAAGTAATGAACTTGAAACTGTGATTAAAAATCTTCCAACAAACAAAAGTCCAGGACTAGGTAGCTTCACAGGTGAATTCTATCAAACATTTAGAGAGAGTTAACACCCATCCTTCTCAAATTCTTCCAAAAAACTGCAGAGGAAGGAACACTCCCAAACTAGTTCTATGAGCCCACCATCACCCTGATACCAAAACCAGAAAAAGAAACTATAAAAAAAGAAAGTTACAGAACAATATCACTGATGAATATAGATGCACAAATCCTCAACAAAATACTAGCAAACATAATCCAACAGTACATTAAAAGGATCATACACCATGATCAAGTGGGATTTATACCAGGGATGCAAGGATTCTTCAATATACGCAAATCAATCAATGTGATACACCATATTAACAAATTGACGAAGAAAAACCATATGATCATCTCAATAGATGCAGAAAAAGCTTTTGACAAAATTCAACACCTATTTATGATAAAAACTCTCCAGAAATTGGGCATAGAGGGAACCTACCTCAACATAATAAAGGCCATATACGACAAACACACAGCAAACATCATTCTCAATGGTGAAAAACTGAAAGCATTTCCTGTAAGATCAGGAACAAGACAAGGATATCCACTCTCACCACTATTATTCAACATAGTTTTAGAAGTCCTAGCCATGGCAATCAGACAAGAAAAAGAGTAAAAGGAATACAAACTAGAAAAGAAGAAGTAAAACTGTCACTGTTTGCAGATGACATGATACTTTACATAGAGAATCCTAAAGGTGCCACCTGAAAACTACTAGAGCTAATCAACGAATTTGGTAAAGTTGCATGATACAAAATTAATGCACAGAAATCTCCTGCATTCCTATACACTAACGATGAAAAATTTGAAAGCGAAATTAAGGAAACACTCCCATTTACCATTGCAACAAAAAAGAGTAAAATACCTAGAAATAAACCTAACTAAGGAGACAAAAGACCTGTATGCAAAAAACTACAAGACACTGATGAAATAAATTAAAGATGTTACAAACAGATGGAAAGATATACCATGTTCTTGGATTGGAAAAATCAACATTGTGAAAATGACTATACTACCCAAAGCAATCTACACATTCAATGCAATCCCTATCAAATTACCAATGGCATTTTTTACGGAACTAGAACAAATCATCTTAAAATTTGTATGGAAACACAAAAGGCCCTGAATAGCCAAAGCAGTCTTGAGGGAAAAAAACGGAGCTGGAGGAATCAGACTCCCTGACTTCAGACTATACTACAAAGCTACAATAATCAAAATATATGGTACTAGCACAAAAACAGAAATATAGATCAATGGAACAAGATAGAAAGCTCAGAGGTAGACCCACGTACCTATGGTCAACTAATCTATGACAAAGGAGCCAAGGATAGACAATGGAGAAAAGACAGCCTCTTCAATAATTGGTGCTGGGAAAACTGGACAGCTACATGTAAAAGAATGAAATTAGAACACTCCCTAACACCATACACAAAAATAAACTCAAAATGATTAGAGACCTAAATGTAAGACCGGACTATAGAACTCTTAGAGGAAAACACAGGAAGAACACTCTTTGACATAAATCACAGCAAGATCTTTTTTGATCCACCTCCTAGAGTAATGGAAATAAAAACAAAAATAAACAAATGGGACCTAATGAAACTTCAAAGCTTTTGCACAGCAAAGGAAACCATAAACAAGACAAAAAGACAACACTCAGAATGGGAGAAAATATTTGCAAACGAATCAACAGACAAAGGATTAATCTCCAATGTATATAAACAGCTCATGAAGCTCAATATTAAAAAAACAAACAACCCAATCCTAAAATGGGCAGGAGACCTAAATAGACACTTCTCCAAAGAAGACATACAGATGGCCAAGAAGCACATGAAAAGTTGCTCAACATCACTAATTATTAGAGAAATGCAAATCAAAACTACAATGAGGTATCACCTCACACCAGTTAGAATGGGCATCATCAGAAAATCTACAAACAAGAAATGCTGGAGAAGGTGTGGAGAAAAGGGAACCCTCTTGCACTGTTGGTGAGAATGTAAATTGATACAGCCACTATGGAGAACAGGATGGAGGTTCCTTAAATAACTAAAAATAGAATTCCCATACGATCCAGCAATCCCACTCCTGGACATATACCTAGAGAAAACCATAATTCAAAAAGACACATGCATCCCAATGTTCATTGCAGCACTATTTACAATAGCCACGTCATGGAAGCAACCTAAATGCCCATGGACAGACGAATGGATAAAGAAGATGTGGTACATATATACAATGGAATATTACTCAGCCATAGAAAGGAACGAAATTGGGTCATTTGTTGAGATGTGGATGGATCTAGAGACTGTCATACAAAGTGAAGTAAGTCAGAAAGAGAAAAAGAAATATCGTATAGTAACGCATATATGTGCAACCTAGAAAAATGCTACAGATGAACCGGTTTGCAGGGCAGAAATTGAGACACAGATGTAGAGAACAAACGTATGGACACCAAGGGGGGAAAGCCGTGGGGGGGGGGGGGTGGTGGTGGTGTGCTGAATTGGGTGATTGGGATTGACATGTATACACTGATGTGTATAAAATTTATGACTAATAAGAACATGCTGTATAAAAAAATAAATTAAATTAAATTTAAAAATTTAAAAAAAAACAGAAAATAACACTGTCACATATCTCAACAACCTTGTGATAAATTAATATGTATTAAGTAACAAATAGAGTTTATACAGTGATCTTAAAAAACTCTGACCACTACTAAATCCATTGCCCATAGAATCAAGTTCAAGTGCCTTGACCTGACTTACCAGGGTCTTGAGAATATAAATCAATTTACCTTTTAAGCTTTATTTGCTTCAATCAATGGTTTCTATTTCTGTACCCTGGTCACACTTTATGCCCCCACTACACTTAACCACTCTTTTTTTCTGTTGGCTTCAGTAAGTTAAGCCCATGTGTGTTTATTCATTGGGTAGGATGGCAGCCTTTTTTGCCTTTAATAGTATAATTGGTACAGATAATTATGTATGTTATTATAAAAAGAGCTTAACAAACAGATAGCACTGCATTAGTTGTGAATTGACCTCTGTTTAATAAATTATTTTCTTAATTACAAGTCTCACATAGCATTGTAGAGTGCCCAACATCTACAGATGTTTAAATGAGCTTTGCAAACATTTTCCCCCCTATTTAGCCATTAATAACTACTAATCAAACTAGAACATATATAGGGGATAGTTTGATGAAAGGTGCTAGAATGGTAAAATGTTTCGATGTCTAATGTGTATTTCAATTTGTAATGTTGTAGAGGATTTTGAATTTATTGAATTCAGAAAATATGCAGAATAAACATACAAAATATTTTCAAATTTTAGCCCTCTCTCTAATTAATACTATATATAAATATATAATATGTATAGGTTATATATTATATACTTATATAAATTTTATATATTATATAATAAATATATATATTTATGATATGTAATACCAAAATACAGCATTTGGGGAAATATTTGAGAAATTATGTAAGATACATATGAACTACCATCTTCACATAATTATGATTTCTTTTATTATATTACCTAGTATTATGAAACCAGATTCAGGGTATCTGTACCTTTATCTCTTCCTTTTCTCTTTCTTACAAAAGTGATTAGGAACTAAATATCACATTATGATATTTGTGTGATTATTCCAACTTCTGTGTGTTCATTTTTCCTCAAATAAAAACAAAGCCAAAAACACTTTTAGGTATTCTTCAATAAAAAAGCATAAAAATTTACACTTTTGTGTGACCAAACTTGAGCTTTCTCATTGAAAAGCATGAGAAAGCTCATTGAAAACCATTGAAAAGCATGGTTCCAAAGCAGCCTTTTAAGTCCCTGACACAGCTTGTTTCTAAAATAAACAAATAATACAAAGTAATAAAGAATGATAGTTTAATGAAATATTTAATGTAAAAGTAGAACAAAATTATTTTATATTCACACAAGCTTTTAAAATCTTATCATTCATGTACTTTTTTTGAAAAGCTATTGAAGAATTTGCTGCAACAAAACAAAATAAGTCAAGAAGAAGATAGATGTGGAATTCAAGAAATAGGTCCACAACATGAGAATAAGAGATTACCTCAATCTCTTTGAAGCACAAAGAACACCAATATAGACTATTTCTGAAGGGGAAAAGAAAGAGATTGATATATTTCATAATACTTTTTAACATGTTGAGCATATACTCGTGAAATATTGTAGGAGAAAGGAAATATAATCACAGAATACTATGTGATTCTGCCATGAATAATTATATATACATAATATAAACAATGAATAGTGCTGTAACCCAAAGAGATGAAATTACTCTGTCAGAAGGATGAAGAAAGAAGTGTGAATTTGTATGTTAACAGGGAAGGAGGTGGGGGGCTTGAAAGAAAGCTTCTTTGAAACACTCACCTTCTATTATAGTAAATGTATGACGTCAACTACTGCAAAGCAAATTATTCTGAAACTTAGAGATTAAAACAACAGTAAACATTTATTATCTCACACAGTTTCTGTGGGTCAGGAATTTGAGAGTAGCTTAGTTGGTGTTCTGGCTCAAGGTTTCTCATAAGGTTCCAGTCAAAATCTTGGGACTAAATGTAGTCAAATGTGGCTGGGAGACTTAAATAGGGCTAGAGGATTAACTTCCAAGATGGCTCATTCAGTTGCCTGGCAGGTTGGTGCTGTTGGCATGAGGCAAATACATATGGACCTTACCACATGGATCTCTCCATAGAGCTGCTTGAGTGTCCTCACAGCATTGAAGCTGGCTTCCTCCATAGTCAGTGATCCAAGAGTGAGCAAGGTAGAAGATCCAGTGTGTTTTATGACCTACCTTGGAACTCACACACCAGCATTTCCACTATATCCTGCTGGTTACATGAGCCACTCAGACCTATTCAAAGAGGGAGGAGACTGTACAAGACCAGGAAATAGTAGGTGAGAATTACTGAAGGTCATCTTGAAGGCTAGCTATCACAGGAAATTTTTGGAAAATGGCTAATTTTTTAAAAATCAAAACATATGTATATTAGTTGAAAATATGGAGTAAACTATCAAGGAAAACTATTAAAAGAAGTGAAAGTGGGAAGCAATCTGAATGTCCATCGACAGAGGAATGAGTAAAGAAGATGTGGCTCATATATACAATGGAATATTACTCAGCCATAGAAAAGAATGAAATAATGCCATTTTTAGCAACATTGATGGACCTAGAGATTATCATACTAAGTGAAGTAAGTCAGACAGAGAAAGACAAATATCATATGATATCACTTATATGTAGAATCTAAAAAGATGATACAAATGAACTTATTTACAAAACAGAAACTGACTCACAGACTTCAAAAACAAACTTACGGTAACCAAAGGGGAAAGTTGGGGAGGAGGGATAAATTAGGGGGTTGGTTTTAACATATAAACACTACTATATATAAAATAGATAACCAATAAGGATCGACTGTATAGCACAGGGAACTCTACTCAATATTCTGTAATAACCTATGTGGGAAAAGAATCTGAAAAAGAATGGATATATGTATAGGTATAACTGAACCATTTTGCCGTACACTTGAAACTAACACAACATTGTAAATCAACTATACCTCAATATAATATAAAAATTAAATTAAAAAAATAATTAAAAAGGTGAAAGTGGCTGTTTCTGGGGAGCAGAAATGTAGTAGAAGTGAGGGACATGAGACTAATGTATTTTTTTATTTTAACTTTATAGAATTATTAGACTTTTTAAAGTATATACATTTATAACCTAGTTAAAGTAAAAATCAATCAACTAATACAAATTAATTTGGTAAAAAGTGCAGATTAACATATGTCTACTGAGCAAATAAACAGATGACAACACTGGAGATGAAGATCAAAGTGAAACCACAGTTGAGTTTCCCTGGTCTCTCTCATTGGATTTGATTATGTTACAGGAGCTTCTAACTAACTGGAGCATTTTATCTTAATAATTCAATAGCTTCACTCCTAGAGTAACTCTCCTATGGGTCTTTGTCTACCTTCCTTGTCTGAGTTTGAGGCTATGCTTTCATCTTTTTGTGTTTCAATGGAGAAAATGAGGCCCTGAAGGAACATATATGTAGCAGTTGCTGTTGTGGATGTTTCATGGTCCTGGATAAAGAGAAGGTAGCCATAACTCTCATCTTAGGGACTTTAAAACGTTGTTGCTTTAAAACGAAGTGTATGAACCCTGTAGTCATGGTTTCTTTAGCATCAGTATTAAAGGAAGACACACCTTCTGTTTTCTCATTAATCCTTAAAATGAGTACATACTTTTCTCTACTTCCTCTAGATATCCTTCAGAAATCTCAAGGCTCTTAAAACCAAAGTGTCTGGTGAATCAAGAAGAATCTCATAGCTTAGCTACACTTCATCAATTTAGACTTTGCCAGCCCTGAAGGAGGACAAACATGAAGGGACTCTTCAAACAGCTAATGAGTTTGTGTTGATGTAAGAAAAATAGCCAGTTGGAGAGCTGTATTGTTTTCCACTAAGACACTTTAATGCATCTGAAAGATTGTATAACTGAATTTATAACTATCTGGCTTCAGAAGGGATAAAAATCACATTCATGATTAGCAGATAAGAGATAAAGTTTTAGTGGTAAATTCTGGTATGAAATATTGGTTATATCTGGTAAAACACACAAAGAGCCAAACATATGTTAGAGGGAGTTGGTTGGAATTAGAGTATGAGTATTGGTTTCTTAATGAAGGGAAAAGGGACTTGGATATTAGGATCATCCAGAAATTGTATGGTTACCTTATGGAGATGAAAAACCCTAAACTTCTATGCTATATATACATATTTTTTTCTCCCTAATGTTTAGGATAAAGCTGATTCTAGAAAAGAAGAACAGCACAGTGACCCAATGGTAGGATATTTATTTCCATGTGCCAAGAGTGTATCAAAATAAAGGCCAAAAGGTCTGTGCTGTGGTCAAGTAGACAGAGAGATTTCAATGCACTTATTCATGGCATTATTTCAGACTTTGCCTATAGTTGGCATTCAAAAGATGTTTGCTAAATTTGATAAATAAACAAATGCTATATCAGTATGGCCCTTTTCTAATCCAGGACCTTAGCACACAGCCAGAAAAAACTTGCACTCTCCAAAAGCCATCTGCATTCTGGCCAGAGTCATCAATTCTGTTTGGTCCTTTCACAGTGAAGAAGGTCTGGATAAACTTTGTGGGAAAGTCTCGTTAGCTGCCCAGTAAAAATTTAGAAATGAACATAGGAGATGGTGGTATTAGGATGCCTTGAGTCATTGGGTAGATTATATATCACAAAGTCCATCATTTGTCATTCACAATGACCATGATTAAAGGTGTGCAATCAGGTGGCCCTTGTGAAGGGTGATGGAAAGAACATTATAATCTCTTGAATGTGTACCATTCCAGACATTATATAGCAACCTCAGACCATCTGGTAATCAACAGCTATGAAAAATTCTGCTGAGTAAAATTATGCATAATGGGTTAATATTCTGAAAATAATGAACTGAAATAATTATTATGCTTCCCATTAATCATGTTCCCACAAAGCCTAACTGCCACTATGGCCCCAAGGAAGGGAATGGGTTACTGATACCTCAAGGATAAGGATGCTATCACATAGCACAAGTCCCTTCTAGACAGAAGAGGAAGAAAAAGAAAGACTTTCTTGTTCCAGAGAAAAGAAGAGAAACAGGAAGATAGATGCAATAACTGTAACTCAACATTCTCGGTGACAGTCCTGGAAAATGAAGCATGGGTGACAAAGGATAGATACTTCATGTATACAAAGCAGAGAGCCAAAAGTAGAAAGGCTTGAACTTACATCTAATTGGGGCTTTTAGGAGGAGAACCATTGCAGGGTGCCCAATACCAATATGCCATTCCCACCTCTGAATGGCGTGGTGGCATTGGCAACATGGCATATTTGAGCAGAGAAAAGAGCAGATGTAGTATATGTCAAATCTCTTCCTGATCACAGGTATCACAGAAAGCAATCTTCAGTATGCTCCAGTGGTGTAGAGGATTGGGGACCAGAGGGCTATAATGAAGAGTGAAGTAACTTTGTAACTGACGCTGCAGATGGAGCTGGAGAGCCCAAAGCAAGAGTGGGGAAGAACAACCTGATTGAAATTCAGAAACCCTGCAGTGCCAGTGAGAGCTGAAGTGAGGGAAAATCTACAAGGGAGGGCCACTGGATTCTCACTGTCCTAAGTGAGAGATTCAAGTTTCAGCACTACAGTTTCGAGAGTCAATGTTAACATAATGCCCAACTACCAGACAGTACAGAGAGTTTTGGCACTAAAGCAGATTAGCATCCAGGGGAGATAAAGACAGACACAGAATTTAAAATCTCTATCCTCATGAAATTATCCAAGATTTACTCTACTCTCTAGTGTCATCTTGAGTAGGAGGATGAAGGAGAAATCCTGAACTACCGAGTATTTACTGAAGACATTGAGTTGCGATTCCCTCTTTTGGCAAACTTAAGGATATGTTTACCTCCAAATCCAACTAACAGAGTGAGGGCTTGGGGGAAGATTAAGGAAAAGAAAGGGGCTAAAATGTTTTGGGAGCAATCCTGAATTGTGATGTATAACTTTCTAATACACTATAGATGTTTAAGTAGGATTGTTTGGGAGACCTATCTAGATTGTTTAGGGGTTATCTCTGTATTAAGCTAAATGTCAACAGAGAGCCACACTTTTGGAGCACATTTCTTTTAGTGCTACAACAGTGTTTTCACTGACTTGTGCATCGGTACTGTGCCTCAGATGTAGAAGTGCTAATGGAAAGGGAAATGACGCTAGCTCAGTAATTCCAGGGATATTGTTAAGGGTGTTGCCAACCACATCATTCAGTGTTTCCAACAGAAGTCTCAGCATGAAAAGTTTATTTCCTATAGCTAATAGGAAAAGCTTCATTTCTCTAGCAGAATTTGAATGTTTTTCCTTTATGACCATTTCAAACCTTATAATTGGTTGTGTTTCCTTTTCTGCTTTGGTTAACAGAACCCAGATAGTCAATTTTAGCATCCAACATTGACTGTAGGTTTACATATCTATATAGTCATCTGATTTTATGTTCCTGATCTATTTGCATTTTTGCTGGCCGTGATTTTAAATTATTATTTTCCCTTTAATATTGTTCTGAATCATTTTAAAATGTCACTCAATATTCTTGAATGACAACATATAATGATAAAAATAATAGTTTTGATATATTGAGACTTCCTATGATAGGAATTCTTCTAAGATAAAATTTAATTCTCACTACAAGTCATAACCTGTGAGAAAGTTTCCACACATCTCTATTTTACTGCAAAGAAAATAGGTTTAATTAGATTGGGCAATTTACTCAAGTACAAAGCTAGAAAATGCTGAGGCTGGGATACAAACCTATATTTTTCTGAGGACAAAGCATGATCTCTTAGTCGCTATAGTATACCATCATTTTGGAATAAAGTGAGGTTTATATAAAAAAATTATCAATTATTAAACAATTGTTAGAAACTTCCTCAAATTTCAATCTTCTGTTGAGCACTAAAGATAGCAACAGAAATACTCATAGAAAATCAGTTACCCTGTGCTCTTAAGGGTCTTATATGTTAGTTGTAGAAATAAGACATATGTATTGAATTATTTAAATTTATAGAAGATAATTTATAAATAAATATATTCATATAGTAAGTAGTAGAAGAAAGCCATCTGGAAATTTTTAAATGGAGGAAAATCTGCAAGTATTAATTGTGGATTTCTTATCAAAAGATGAAAATTAGGCTGAATATAAAGGTGGCTAAGAATAAACCAATGTAGGTAAAGAGAGAGACTTCCACATAAAAAAAATAGAAATTAGGTACAGAAACAAAAATAAAAGATAGCACATTTGTGGGACAGAGGAATTAGATGTAGTCAAGGAATAGGGTTTAATAAGTAGATCAATAATAAAATTTAAATGTCTCAAAAGTTCTAAGCCTGAAATCTTGGAAAAAATATCTTTGCCCAAGAATTTGGGAAGAAAATCCCATCTGGGGAGTAAAATGAAAAGCTTACTATGCAAGTGTTGAGTTTGAAATGATATTCAATTGGAACTATCAAGCTGTGGAGTTGGAGACATAGTACTGGGAATTGGGTAATTGTCAGGATTTGACACTGGGACAGACGGGAGTAGGACATAGAATATACTGCAGGTCAGGTTCTGTCCAGAAACCAATCAACACTAGAGAATTAGTTAATATGTGAATAAGTAACTTAGTATATCTTCTTCGTTCAGACAAGGAAGCAGGTATAAATTTGAGAAGTCTACATAAATGAAAAGAAGTGGAAACAAATCTAGGGGTAAAAAGCAAAACCAAAATATACAGTCTCTGGTGTGAGGCCCTATTATATGTTGTTAGCTATAGGTGGGTGGTTAGATAAGAGTGTGTGCATGTGGAACTAAACAAAGACTGAGTCCCATGAGACTTAGTAGACTATGATCATAAAAAAGAGCATTAGACCTTCAAAAATATTCTTATAATACTAGAAATAAATATAATCTTCAAAATCTAGATGGGAGTGAAATCCTTGAAAGCATACTAAGTCTTTAAGGTAGTGATGGTAAATAGAAAATATATAAAAATAGTTAAATATAAACTATACAATCTAATACGATAGAAAATAAAGGCCTTGACTAATCTGAACATGTCATTGTGTAGGGCTGGATTTCCATGCACAAATAGTGACTGATTATAATATATTTTGAAGAAATTTCAAGACTACTTATCACTTAATCTCCCCACTCTCTACTGTGGTGTAACCTCCTGGCCTTTCTCTGGTAAGAATACCCAAACTCGAGTTGCTAACAAAATAGGCAACAAATGCAAGGTGAATGTGTCCATAGGCCAATGGTAACATGCCTTTATGATATCTAAAGCAACTTTTTATCTCTTTTCCAATCAGCACCCTCATATAAGTTGATTTTGCTATATAACCCTTGAAAGGCATAGATGGTCTGCCCCAAGCACATCCCAAAGCCCACCTCATCCTAACTCCAGCTTGTAACTCACCTTATCTTCCTAATTCTCTCAGAACAGAGGCTCTCCAATTTTAGCATTATTAGAATTATCCAGAGGTCACGTTAAACCACAGATTGCTGGGCCAGAGTCTCTGACTTAGTAGGACTGGAGTAGACTCAAAAATTTGCTTTTCTAATATATTCTCAGATCATAGTGATCCTGCTGGTTGGGGAAGCATGAGAACCACTGACTTAGAAGAAGATTGTAGGTATTTGTATAGTTAGAGTTGCTAGTTAATTTCATATTGATTTCCCTCACAAGGTAGTGAGGTAAGGAGAAGACTGTCTCTGGTGCATCTCTGAACTCCCACTGAGCTGGCACACTACCCAGTACAATAACAAACATGGACTGAACAGATGGACTCACCTCTCCACTTGAACTTTGATTACTCCATCTTAGGCATTCATGAAATGGATGCTCAAATAAATGCTTAACTAACTAATGCTTAACTTGACTTCAGTTTTCCCTAATGCTTATATAACTAATCCATTATTTACCAGAACTTTATAAACATCCTTATTTTTTTATTATTAATTTCATAAACACCTCTGTCTTATTATTCCCCTATTTAAAATTGCAAAAATCTCTTACTGCAGAAATGTAAATCCTTCTTTCTCCATCATACTGTCTATTCCTATTTACCATTAGTATTAGGCTAGTCAAGCCAGTTGTCTCCACATGAGATGATGCCTATGCTCATTGCAGCTTTGCTCAGAATGTGTCCCCAGTGGCATAAGCTCACTCCCTCCTTACCTCTGCAAATCCTATCTACAGGCTTTCTAGAGTACTTCAACAAATTGTCTCAAATCCTTTTGGAGACAAGATGAAGAAGTGCAAACCAACACTTACCTCACCTATAACTGATGCCATTTTTGTTCTGTATTAGATTATATCTTCTATTATTCCTTATGTGTCTAATGTACATTAGTCTTCTAGCTACCACACAATCATAAATTCCTTGTGAACAAGGACTATATCATCTGTAGCCCTACAGTACCTAGAAAAATAATTTGTACTTAATATGGATTCAACAAATACTTTTTGGCTATTGAATTGTTTAGACAAATAAGCCAAGAAGAACAAATCTTACCTTAATGAAAAGTACAGATCATAATATGAGTGGGAAAGAACTATATAAAAAGGTTTGAACTGTGATTAATATAAACCCTTAAAAATTTAAATAAAAAGTAACTTTTTTAAAAAAAGTGACTGCCCTTTAATATTTGAAATGAAATTGTCTTGCACAAACCACTATGTGCAATCTCTAGCTCTAACAGTAACTAAAGCAAAAAGAACAATTTCCCAACATTGTGGTGGGAAAATCATCCCATAATACCCACTTTTCTGTAATTTCCTATTGTTTATTAAACAGTTTTTTTGATGTGTACATACTCCCACTACAGTTTAACGTCAGTCGGGTAATCTCTTAACTCCTCCAAGTTTGTGTTCTTGGCCCATGGCCACATCTTCAAGCCAACTTTTCAAAGATCTGAAAAGTAACAAGTGGTACCCGAAGCTGAAAAGTCCCATAACACAGAAAATTATATTTTACTTTTCCAGAAAATGGTGGGAATTGATCGGTGAGACATGCAGTAAGGCTTCTTCCTTCTTATCTCTTTCTAGCTCTAAAAAATCTCAAGCTTGTACAAGGCTCACGTTTACCACAAGTTTTCCATATATAGTGAGAAGAAAAATGAGACAATATAGCAGGGCAGCTGAGAGCATGTACTCTGAAAATACACGGCCACACTCCAACATACATCCTGCTCCACGACTCCCCACCTCTAGGATTGTCAGCCAATTACCTAATCTTTCCTAAGACTACACTTTTTTCTCCTTAAAGGAAGGATAATAATCTACCTCACAGGGTTGTTGTGAGAATTAAGAAAAGAAACCTATGGAAAGCATTTAACAGACAATTTTATACACATACATATACATATATTACATAGGACATTTAGGGCACTTCTGCTTCTGCCCAAGAACCCTGAAAAGATGGTAAAAACTGTGGGAGTTGGGGGCAGGGGGGTGTGTGTGGAGAAGGCAAGGGAGAAAAGGCAAGAGAATACCCAAATTGTTGATAAAAGGAAAAGGGAATCATTTCTTACAATTTTTGAATTTTCTTCAAATGGTATGGAGTTGAGAAGACAATCATAAAGACAGTAATAGAAATAGAATTAGAATTTAATGTGTGCGGATATAAAGTATGATTTTAATGCAATGAAAGAGAGAGGAAAGAAGGTCAAAAGGAAACAACTCTAACTAAGGGATGCAGTCTCCCGCAGCTGTTCAGAAGTGCCATTCTCAGCCTCAGGGTGAAGTGTTCAGACCAGCTGCCATAGAAGCATGTGCCAAATCTTGAAGAAGGTTGAGATGGGAAAGGTGAAGATGGAACAAATAGGGATAAAGTAAGCAGGAATGTATAGGACACATGGGTAGTAACAGGCAGTGATGCAATTCATTATAATGTGTGGGAAAAGCCTGGATGGCTGAACACACCAGTGAAGTCTTGATGTCACACTGTCTTAGTACATTGAGTAACATCTAGAACAGGACTCAAATGTCCTTTAGATTTTCCCCTTGTTCCATTTTCCCACCGTAGTGATTGCCTCTGTGCTTACAAAATATCTGTGCATCATCTGAGCTACATGAGTCCACTGAATGATGCACTTGTTCAGAAAGAGATACATGTGACTGTCCAAATGTTTAGGCCAACTTTAAAGGGTGCCAAGCAAGATCCACTTCAACAGATCATAATTTATACTGGCAGCTGGACAAACAAAAGCAGAGTGACGCATGAACCAGCTTAAGAAAATTGCCAATCCTCCACCAACTGCTTGTTATATTACTCTTAAATGTTTCTAAATAAGTCAGTTAGAATAACATCATGTGGGCCATGGTAAGTCAGAAGAAAATAAATGTCACTTTCAACAAGTTGAATTCTATCTCTAAATGCCTTCTCTTTGGTCCTTTTATTTAACCATCATCTGGCAAAGGGTAAAAAACAAAATTGTCATGGTTTTGTAGTGGTCAGCACTTTCAGTGATTCACATTTCAACATGGCCTTGTGACAACTATGGGTCTTTTCCAGGTGGTTTTTGGCATTACCTACATGGCTGGTCACACAATGTATTTTGCCTTGGAGACTGGAAGAATAATAACAATGACCCCATCTTTCAGAGAATCACAACCTCACTCTGGCAGAGGTTCTGAGCCAAAAGCTCTGAAATCATGAGCTCTAGGACAGTAAGGAGTTCCAGAGTCTTGGGTCACCCAGCTTCTCTTTCCTCAATATTCAAAGGACATGATAATCCCTGGAAGTATCCCAAATCAGTTCTTCTGGCTGAGGTTGGGTATCATGTCAGAAGTGCCCTCTAATAAGATTTTAGCCAAATGGAGTTGGGTTTATGGTTATGCACATCTGGAAATGCAACCAGAGGAAATCTGTCAGCAATGACAACTATAAAGGGCAGCTGACTTCTTTTTGCTTGTATATGCTGTTGGGGGGAGGAAATTACCAGGGTTCATCTTTGAGGTAAGGAAATAGCAAAACTGAAAAGGAGGAAAGGAGAACTGAAGTGGCAGTTTTTTCTTTTGATATATTAAGATGGTGTATGATAATCATGTTCTCTTTTCAATCTGGGAAGACAATATTCTAACCATTCCTGAATACCACTAATTCAAAAGTTTTACTAACAATTGTTAAGTGTCAATTTTCAGGGTGTAAAACTTTCCTATTCTATAGTCTACATTTTTGCTTAAAATACATATGTAAGCAAGAGCTAATATAGACCTACAGAATTAGTTTAAAGCTATGACATGGGCCCACCATTGCCTTATCTACAGTAAAGCAAGCACTATTAATAGTGCAATAGACTATGAATAGTTTGTTCTTCACAGATACCTTTAGATCAAGCCAAACTTATTAGTGTGACTGCTTTTCAATAGATAAGCTATTCTTTACTATATTTCTAGCCAAAATGCTTAATATATATTGAGAATATGGTACCTTTGAAAAGTGTCATTTAAGCAGCAATTGGAAACCTTCAGCAACTGTGCATTGACAGTCTTCTCTGAATTAGAAATAAGTGCTGGCCACTGGAGATACCCTTGTGAATAGACCCAGTCTATTCTTTCAAGCTGCTTGTACTTTGGTAAAGCAAAAGATACATTACCACTGTAGTCACGGGTCAAGCAGAGGTCAGTTTATGAAATAGTAAAAGTACTAACACAGTGTTACCAAAAATATGAATGAGAATTTCTGACTACAACAGTAGGGATAGTTTGTAGGAAAGAAGTATTTGATATGAATCTTGAGAGAAAAGTAGAATTTTTTTTTTCTACTAACAAATAGGGGGTGTAGATCAACGGCAAAAACAAAGGCAAAAGGCTTTAAAGAAGCTGAAGTGTTCCGGGCATAGAAAGTAGAATTGTGTGATTAGATTGTAAGGTGTATAGAGAAGAAGAAGGTGGGGAGTTGAGACTGGAAAGTTACACTAGGTCCAAATTACAGAGGGACTTTCTGTTATGCTAAGACATTTGAACTTTATTCTCTACTAAATGAGGAACCACTGATAGTTTTGAGTGAGTAAATGGCATGATGACAATTGTGTTAAAAGAAGATAACTCATGTGACAACATGAACAATGGCTTGAGAGAGAAAGACAGGCAAGAAAACATTTTAAAGGATTATTATTATAGTCCAGGTGACAGATCATGAATGACTGAACCAAGAAAGTGAGAGTGTGCTGTTCAGTGGGACAAATTCCAAAAAATTTGCATAACGGTAGAGTTGATTTAACAAGAAGTTATCTGAATGAATGAAACGAAAACAAGGGAAGAGTTCAAGGAACAGCTGAGTGAGAAGATGGTACTTCTTCGTTAAAGTGCAGAAGCCATTTGGGGTAGGGGTATCAGAATTTGGCTTTGATACCGTTGGATAATGCTTGAAAAGGAACAGTTGTACTTAGAAAGAATAACTTCCTTTATAAACTTAACATCAGTAAATTAGTAGACAAAAACTAGATTGCAGTGAATACAAGGAATGAAGAGTAGAAGTTGTCAAGGCAGCAGATGTAGGCTTCTTTTGAGAGATGTACAACTAATTGGTCTGGTAATGCATTCTTGGATCTGCTTGTCAAATATATTTCTGATATTCTTTTATCTTAAAATTATTTTGAGTCAGGTTGATAGGGAATAAGTCCAATAAAGTATTATAAAAAAGTATGAGGTTAGACAAAAAGAAGGTAACAGACAAAATTAGTCCAGACAGTAATGAGTTTAGGAAGATAGTGCTATCAAAACCATGGCTGCTTAGCTAATGCTACTGAGTTTGCTTGCATAAAATTAAAAATGGAAAAACAGTGTACTTTCAGAGAAAAGGAAAAGAAACCTACTTTGCATTCACCTTAAACATTTATATGTGAGAGCTGGAAATTACCCTAGAAATTACTCCATCTCATTTTACTTGGGAAACCTGAGGCAAAACAAACATCTCTTCCCAATTCAGTTTAAATTTCTCTCCATAATATAAAAGAACTGCAGGTAATGCATGCTCAATGAATGTTAATAAATGGGAAAAAAATCAATGACACAGAAGCCTCTGGTTTGTTCTATTTTTATCTATAGATGGGATATAAATGATAAGAAGGCAATCAGACTTGTGCTGTATCTTAAGGGGAGAGGAGGAAACCCAAGACACCACCTCCAGTTACGCACGGCAAAGAAACAGCAGCTTCAGACAAAACAGTGTGACCTGAGGAAATGGGAAGTCAAGATGCTGAGAGGAGACGAGTAATTTGGGTGACCAGAATTTGTTTGGTGTCATATGATGTTGAAGTTTAGTCTAGGAATATTTTAGGAAGGAGGTTAATTTACATACAGTTTAGATTAATGAATTAGGGAAGATTTAGTAATAGGTTAAGGGGACATTTCATACCGAGAAGTTAGAATGTTTATGATCCAGGTGGATGGAAAAGAAATTACAAATAGTGGGAAATAAATTGCTAATCTTGGTTCTAGTTTAGAGCATGGAATGGGATGTTATCAGATGGAAAGAAATGATTGCTATAGTGTCAGCATATAGAAAGTTGCTAAGCATATTATTGGGTTAAAATTGGATATGATAGTTGCTCATACATTTTCAGCAGAATCATGCTTTTTAATATAAAATCGTGTTGAAGGGGAAAATCTGCTGAGTGTAGAAGGCTGCAAAGGAGATCATTACAAGACAAAGGAAATGACCTTTAGGAGGAGGCAAAAATAGAAAAGTAGATCATTCTTAAAGGATTCCCAATAAATACTTTGAATAAATCAATTAATAAAGAAATTATTGAAAACTAGTGATAAAAATGTATTTGATTTAAAAGCCAAGGAATACTTGGCTTCCCCAACATCACTGTCATGTTCTGACCTTTTGTCAACTCACCCTCATTCACTGAGAAATTGGTACCTGATTTGTTGTCTTTCTTTCCATTCAAATTTCTGATATATATCCTAGGAGAGTTTATCATCTTCATAGAAAATTTGTCCCAGTACCTTTTCTTTGTACAGTATCTTCTCTAAGTCTAGTATCTTTACTCCTTGACCTTAGCAGCTTTCACTTTTATTCCACATTCCACCACCTCCCATTCCCAAAGTCACATTTTGGGTCTTGTCATCAACAGGAACTGTTGCATGACAAAAATCATAATCTCAAATATCCCATTTTGTGACAACTGTTCATGTAGTAAAAACCTCAAAATGTATGAAACAAAAGTGTTGCTGGGAAAACAAAGCTAAAACAATTCTGGATTGCACTGTGAATAACATGATGTCCAGACTAAGAAATACTACAGTCTCACCTATTCAATAACTTAAAATTATTATCATTTTGATTGCTATTATTATTTCTTTTTATTATGGTAGTTATGAAGCTAGATTTTTAAAGTTGAAGTATAGTTTACTTACAATATTATATTAGTTTCAGGTGTACAACATTCTATATTTTTATAGATTATACTTCATAAAAAGTCGTTATGAAATATTGACTATATTCCCTGTGCTATACATTACATCTTTGTAACTTATTTATTTTATACCTAGTAGTTTGTACCTCTTAATCCCCTTCACTTATTTTATCCCTCCTCCCCTCCCCCCTCCCGCTCTTCCCTCAGGTAACCACTAGTTTGTTCTCTATATATGTGAGTCAGTTTCTATTTTGTTATAATTGTTTACTTGCTTTATTTTTTTAGGTTCCACATATAAGTGAAAACATAGTATTTGTAGTTCTCTGTCTGGTTTATTTCACTAAGCACTATACCCTCCAGGCTCATCCATGTTGTCCAAATGGCAAAATTTCGTTCTTTTCTATGGCTGAGTAATATTCATTATACATATATATATATCATATACATATCATATATATATCATTGTACATATACATATATATATATATATATATATATATATATATATATATATATATATCACATCTTCTCTATCCATTCATCTGTTGATGGACAGGTTGCTCCCATATCTTGGCTATTGTAAATAATGCTGCTATGAACATTGGGGTGCATCTATCTTTTCAAGTTAGTGTTTTAGTTTCCTTTGGATAAACACCCAGGAATGGCATTTCTGGATAATATGATAGCTCTATTTTTGATTTTTTGAGGAACCTCCATACTGTTCTCCATAGTGACTGCACCAATTTAGACTCCCACCAACAGTGCATGAGGGCTCCCTTTTTGCCGCATCCTCTCCAACGCTTGTTATTTCTTGTCTTTTTGAAGATAACCATTCTGACATGTGTGAGGTAATATCTCATTGTGGTTTTGATTTGCATTTCCCTGATTTGCATTTTCCCTGACTAGTAATGTTGAGCATGAACCTAGATTTTTATGGCTAATTCTGGGAAACATTCTTGTACTAACAACATCCTACTGATTATCTAGAGGAGGGGACCAAAATGGTTAGAATGTAATCTGAAAGAACCTGAACCTCAAAGACCCTCAAGAATAAATAGAACCACACATAGACATAACAGAAACCAATGAAAATGAAGATAAGGAGAAAAGTCTTAAAAGAAGCCAGAGAAAGAGGAAAAAAAGACAATATTACTTAAAGGGAAGATGACAACACTAACAGACCAAAAGACAAGTTAATGAGATCTTTAAAGTGCTGGGGAAAAAACTTATCAACCCAGGATTCTATATTTTAAAAAATCATCCTTTAAATATAAAGAGGAAAACATTTTCAAATCAAAGAAACAAGAAAATACAACATTAGTAGACCTGCACTATAAGCAATACTAAAGGAAGTTATTCAACATGAGGGGAAATAATACTTGATGGAATCTCAGATTCACAGGAAGGGATAAAAAGTAATGGAAACACAGCATTGTAATTCAACTACATTTCAATAAAAAATAAATTTTAAAAAAGCAATGGAAATATTCAGTATCATTCCTGAAGCCTCAGATCTTCTGACAAGCAATGGTAGAAAAATCATAACATTTTAAAGTAATTTTCCTTGGAGTTAGTAGAGTTGGGAAGATTTCTCTTATAGATAGATATATAACTAATACATTTTATATGCAGGTGTTCCACAAAAATAACTATGAAACTGAAAAAATACAGATTGAAAAGCGGATGGGAATTTCTTTCTACACAGATTGGGACAAAGCCAATCAAAATGATTCAGAAGCTCAAGAATATGAGGTTATAGAGGATCTGACTGCTGCTTTCTTAACTGTTGTATAGATAATATTCAAAGCTTCCAGAATTCAGGCAACCACAGGAAATAGTTCATACATTATGCAGTTGTCAAAGACCCTAGAATATTTTATTTTGTGGTTTTTGGGTAACAAGATAAACCTAAGTGACGGTCAAGATTCTGTAGGAAAAGCCGTTTCCAGCACAGAAACTACAGCAACTATTTGTACTTTGAAATGAGTGCAAAAGATGCCAGAAAATGTTACAGTGACCTTTAAGGAAGCCAACGTGAAGAGTTCTTGATACTTAGAACAGGTCATATTTACAACAGACTGCTAATCTCTACTAAATCCTAAACCTAGTTTATCCTACTGTTGACTGATACAGAGTGCCAATGTATTCTAACCAACACACACATACACACCATAAAACTACAAAAGGGGATTGTAGACTATATATTTGCAGAAATGTACCATCAACTAATGTCAATAAACTGAACTATACTGTTGCTTCATTCGTGGGTGGGAAAAAGAACATCTGCTCACTGAATAGTCTACTTACTGAATCATAGAACTTCATACTGATAAACTTTAAGGGGTGTCTAATGGCAATGATTCTTTAATTATCTGACTAGAGAGTTCATAATCATAGAGAGAACCAAAATATTAGTTAGTATTAAAAGACTAATATCCTAAAAAGGATAAAAGAATGAAACAACACATTATAAACTTTTTAAAAACATCTTTATTGTAGTATAATTGCTTTACAATGGTGTGTTAGTTTCTGCTTTATAACAAAGTGAATCAGTTATACATATACATATATCCCCATATCTCTTCCCTCTTGCATCTCCCTCCCTCCCACCCTCCCTATCCCACCCCTCTAGGTGGTCACAAAGTACCGAGCTGATCTCCCTGTGCTATGCGGCTGCTTCCCACTAGCTATCTATTTTACATTTGGTAGTGTATATATGTCCATGCCACTCTCTCACTTTGCCCCAGCTTACCCTTCCCATTCCCATATCCTCAAGTCCATTCTCTAGTAGGTCTGCATCTTTATTCCTGTCTTGCCACTAGGTTCTTCATGACCATTTATTTTTTGTTTTTTAGATTCCATATATATGTGTTAGCATACGGTATTTGTTTTTCTCTTTCTGACTTACTTCACTCTGTATGACAGACTCTAGGTCCATCCACCTCACTACAAATAACTCAATTTCGTTTCTTCTTATGGCTGAGTAATATTCCATTGTATAAATGTGCCACATCTTCTTTATCCATTCATCTGTTGATGGACATTTAGGTTGCTTCCATGTCCTGGCTACTGTAAATAGAGCTGCAATGAACATTGTGGTACATGACTCTTTTTGAATTATGATTTTCTCAGGGTTTATGTCCAGTAGTGGGATTGCTGGGTCGTATGGTAGTTCTATTTTTAGGTTTTTAAGGAACCTCCATACTGTTCTCCAAAGTGGCTGTATCAATTTACATTCCCAGCAACAGTGCAAGAGGGTTCACTTTTCTCCACACCCTCTCCAGCATTTATTGTTTGTAGATTTTTGATGATGGCCATTCTGACCGATGTGAGGTGATATCTCATTGTAGTTTTGATTTGCATTTCTCTAAGGATTAATGATGTTGAGCATTCTTTCATGTGTTTGTTGGCAATCTGTATATCTTCTTTGGAGAAATGTTTATTTAGATCTTCTGCCCATTTTGGGATTGGGTTGTTTTTTTTCATATTGAGCTGCATTTAAATTTTGGAGATTAATCCTTTGTCAGTTGCTTCATTTGCAAATGTTTTCTCCCATTCTGAGGGTTGTCTTTTCTTCTTGTTTATGTTTTCCTTTGCTGTGCAAAAGCTTTTAAGTTTCATTAGGTCCTATTTGTTTATTTTTGTTTTTATTTCCATTTCTATAGGAGGTGGGTCAAAAAGGATATTGCTGTGACTTATGTCATGGAGTGTTCTGCCTGTGTTTTCCTCTAAGAGTTTGATAGTGTCTGGCCTTACATTTAGGTCTTTAATCCATTTTGAGTTTATTTTTGTGTATGGTGTTAGGGAGTGTTCTAACTTCATTCTTTTACATGTAGCTGTTCAGTTTTCCCAGCACCACTTATTAAAGAGGCTGTCTTTTCTCCACTGTATATTCTTGCCTCCTTTATCAAAGATAAGGTGACCATATGTGTGTGGGTTTATCTCTGGGCTTTCTATCCCGTTCCATGGATCTATATTTCTGTTTTTGTGCCAGTACCATACTGTCTTGATAACTGTAGCTTTGTAGTATAGTCTGACGTCAGGGAGCCTGATTCCTCCAGCTCCGTTTTTCTTTCTCAAGATTGCTTTGGCTATTCGGAGTCTTTGGTGTTTCCATACAAATTGTGAAATTTTTTGTTCTAGTTCTGTGAAAAATGCCAGTGGTATTTTGATAGGGATTGCATTGAATCTGTAGATTGCTTTAGGTAGTAGAGTCTTTTTCACAATGTTGATTCTTCCAATCCAAGAACATGGTATATCTCTCCATCTGTTTGTATCATCTTTAATTTCTTTCATCAGTGTCTTATAATTTTCTGCATACAGGTCTTTTGTCTCCTTAGGTAGGTTTATTCCTAGATATTTTATTCTTTTTGTTGCAGTGGTACATGGGAGTATTTTCTTAATTTCACTTTCAGATTTTTCATCATTAGTGTATAGGAATGCAAGAGATTTCTGTGTATTAGCTTTGTATCCTGCTACTTTACCAAATTCATGTATTAGCTCTAGTAATTTTCTGGTAGCACCTTTAGGATTCTCTACGTATAGTATCATGTCATCTGCAAACAGTGACAGCTTTACTTCTTCTTTTCCAATTTGGATTCCTTTTATTTATTTATTTTTCTCTAATTGCTGTGGCTAAGACTTCCAAAACTATCTTGAATCATAGTGGTTAGAGTTGGGCAACCTTGTTTTGTTCCTGATCTTAGTGGAAATGGTTTCAGTTTTTCACCATTGAGGACAATGTTGGCTGTGGGTTTGTCATATATGGCCTTTATTATGTTGAGGTATGTTCCCTCTATGCCTACTTTCTGGAGGGTTATTATCATAAACTGGTGTTGAATTTTGTCGAAATTTTTCTCTGCATCTATTGAGATGATCATATGGTTTTTCTCCTTCAGTTTGTTAATATGGTGTATCACATTGATTGATTTGTGTATATTGAAGAATCTTTACATTCCCAGAATACACCCCACTTGATCATGGGGTATGATCCTTTTAATGTGCTGTTGTATTCTGTTTGCTAGTATTTTGTTGAGGATTTTTGCATCTATGTTCATCAGAGATATTGGCCTGTAGCTTTCTTTCTTTGTGACATCTTTGTCTGGTTTTGGTATCAGGGTGATGGTGGCCTCGTAGAATGAGTTGGGGAGTGTTCCTCCCTCTGCATATTTTGGAAGAGTTTGTGAAAGGTAGGTGTTAGCTCTTCTCTAAATGTTTGATAGAATTCGCCTGTGAAGCCATCTGGTCCTGGGTTTTTGTTTGTTGGAAGATTTTTAATCACAGTTTCAATTTCAGTGCTTGTGATTGGTCTGTTCATATTTTCTGTTTCTTCCTGGTTTAGTCTCGGAAGGTTGTGTATTTCTAAGAATTTGTCCATTTCTTCCAGGTTTTCCATTTTATTGGCATATAGTTGCTTGTAGTAATCTCTCATGATCCTTTGTATTTCTGCAGTGTCAGTTGTTACTTCTCCTTTTTCATTTCTAATTCTATTGATTTGAGTCTTTTCCCTTTTTTTCTTCATAAGTCTGGCTAATGGTTTATCAATTTTGTTTATCTTCTCAAAGAACCAGCTTTTAGTTTTATTGATCTTTGCTATTGTTTCATTTCTTTTTCATTTATTTCTGATCTGATCTTTATGATTTCTTTCCTTGTGCTAACGTTGGGGTTTTGTTGTTCTTCTTTCTCTAATTGCTTTAGGTGTAAGGTTAGGCTGTTTATTTGAGATGTTTCTTGTTTCTTAAAGTAGGACTGTATTGTTAAAAACTTTCCTCTTAGAACTGCTTTGGCTGCATCCCATAAGTTTGGGGTCATCGTGTTTTCATTGTCATTTGTTTCTAGGTATTTTTTGATTTCCTCTTTGACTTCTTCCATGATCTTTTGGTTATTAAGTAATGTATTGTTTAGCCTCCATATGTTTGTATTTTTTACAGAGTTTTTCCTGTAATTGATATCTACTCTCATAGCGTTGTGGTTGGAAAAGATACTTGATATGATTTCAATTTTCTTAAATTTACCAAGGCTTGATGTATGACCCCAAATATGATCTATCCTGGAGAATGTTCCATGAGCACTGGAGAAGAAAGTGTATTCTGTTGTTTTAGATGGAATGTCCTATAAATATCAATTCAGTTCATCTTGTTTAATCTGTCATTTAAAGCATGTGTTTTCTTATTTATTTTCATTTTGGATGATCTGTCCATTGCTGAAAATGGGGTGTTAAAGTCCCCTACTATGATTGTGTTGCTGTCGATTTCCCCTTTTATGGCTGTTAGTATTTGCCTCATGTATTGAGGTGCTCCTATGTTGGGTGCATAAGTATTTACAATTGTTATATCTTATTCTTGGATTGATCCCTTGATCATTATGTAGTGTCCTTCTTCATCTCTTGTAATAGTCTTTGTTTTAAAGTCTATCTTGTCTGATATGAGAATTGCTACTCCAGCTTTCTTTTGATTTCAATATGCATGGAATATCTTTTTCCATCCCCTCACTTTCAGTCTGTATGTGTCCCTAGGTCTGAAGTGCATCTCTTGTAGACTGCATATATATGGGTCTTGTTTTTGGGTCCATTCAGCCAGTCTATGTCTTTTGGTTGGAGCATTTAATCCATTTATTTTTAAGGTAATTATCAATATGTATGTTCCTATTACCATTTTCTTAATTGCTTTGGGTTTGTTATTGTAGGTCTTTTCCTTCTCTTGTGTTTCCTGCCTAGAGAAGTTCCTTTAGCATTTGTTGTAAAGCTGGTTTGGTGGTGCTGAATTCTCTTAGCTTTTGCTTGTCTGTAAAGTTTTTATTTCTCCCTTAAATCTGAATGAGATCCTTGCTGTGTAGAGTAATCTTGGTTTTAGGTTTTTCCCCTTCAGCACTTTAAATATATCCTGCCACTCCCTTCTGGCTTGCCGAGTTTCTGCTGAAAGATCAGCTGTTAACCTTATGGGGATCCCCTTATGTGTTATTTGGTGATTTTCCCTTGCTGCTTTTAATATTTTTTTTTGTATTTAATTTTTTTTTTTTTTTAAATTTTATTTATTTATTTATTTATTTATGGCTGTGTTGGGTCTTCGTTTCTGTGCAAGGGCTTTCTCTAGTTGCGGCGAGCGGGGGCCACTCTTCATCGCGGTGCGCGGGCCTCTCACTATCGCGGCCTCTCTCGTTGCGGAGCACAGGCTCCAGACGCGCAGGCTCAGTAGTTGTGGCTCACGGGCCTAGCCACTCTGCGGCATGTGGGATCTTCCCAGACCAGGGCTCGACCCCGTGTCCCCTGCATTGGCAGGCAGATTCTCAACCACTGCGCCACCAGGGAAGCCCTGTATTTAATTTTTGATAGTTTGATTAATATGTGTCTTGGCGTGTTTCTCCTTGGATTTATCCTGTAAGCACATACACTTTTAACAGAGAAAGGAAGGTTATGTTTGAATTCTGTTTAGTTGATTTAACAGAAAGGTCATTCCTGGAATGCAAAGGCTCCTATTGGATTTTAGCAAGCTATCAAGGCAGGTGGTTTTCATCATGCAATAATTGCCAGAGCAACTCACAGCTCACTTGCTAATTATCTCTTTCAATTTAAATGAAAAATCCTCAGCCTAGTCCCACAAGTGTAATCCATTAGTGGGTGTTCATGATCATCTTTGTCTGCATTTCTTATACTTTTGATTAATTTCACAAACTGATCATTTAGAAAATTTTTAGAATATGATATATAGGATTAACACTTCAGATGTGTCCCACGGGTTAGGAATATGTCTATTATGTACCACTCAATCTCAACAACCAGGAGGGAAAGCAGAATGTATAAATGTGTGCAGTTGTTTTTCCCACCTTCTTTCTCTCTTTCACTTACTAACTAAATCCCAGATGTGGATATTTAGTCTTGCCCTCCCTCCACTGGGAAATTACCTCATGCCTCCCTGACTCATGAGCTATATACACAGATACTGTAGGTCATTTCCCACTAAAGTATTATATTTTGGAAGCAGAATACTAAAATTTTAAAAATAACACAAGTAAAACAGTCCAAAAGTCTGAAATTATCTTTGGAAAAGTCTGTGATATTTTATATTGCAAAAGTAGAGTGAGCATATTTACCAGTTAATCAAGACTTGTATTAAATGTTTACATCTACTATTAAGCATAATACATAGACATTGTATGTAAGAGGAGCAAAGCTAACAAACACGGAATAATAATGCAGGAATGCTTGGAAATATGTGACCAAGTGCTAAGTGAGACAGGTTATATAAATGTAATGAAAATTCAGAGATGGCTGAGAATCTAAGTAGTCAAAGTTTTCATTGAGGCAAAGAGAGGTTGGCCTTAATTAAAGGTGAAATTTAAAAGTGGATACCGTTTGGATTGGGATAAAAGAGGAAGGACATGGCCAGAAAGAGGCTTGACCAATGACATGGGAGGAAAATCACATAGTGTGGGGTAGAAAGAGAAGCTGAGAGAAAAATTGTGAAGACTACATTAGAAGTTTAACTATGCAAAGAAGAACGGGTAACCAAGGTTTGACTTTTGAGAAACTCAAAAAATGTAATGAAGAGATTAGTCATGCTATGATGGGCCATCATGCACCATTTGTAGTTCCTGGAGGTAAAAGACCACAAGAGAGAGTTTGTGTTTTAGGAAGTCTGGACTGAAATGCAAATAGATTGGCAGTGAAAGAAACTAGTGACACAAGGTTGAATCTGGATGCTGTTGCAATAATCCAGATATAGAATTATAAAATTGTGACCCGGCATAATGGGAGTAGGAATAAGTGAGTATATACAACAGGCATTGAAAAGTAAAACTTAATAAAATTTAGTGGCTGCTGAGATAATGGAACTACTAATATATAATGTCAGAGGAGTTTGTAAAGCCAGAAACATAAAAGGTTAATAGTGGCACAGATAAAGACACTGGCAAGGAATGGAAAGTGATTCCAACATTTTAATTTTTTAATTTAAATATAAGGAATTTATTGTGAACAAAGAATATCCACGTGGAGGTGTTTTATAGGAAGTGAAGGATATAAGACTGAAAATGGAGTAAGAAGTCAAGGCAGCTGATGTTGATTTGAGCATCATTTACTCACAACTAATATTGGATTACACTCCTTAGCTCATGCCTCATTCCCTCCTATAATGTGGTGTGATGGTTAAATTTATGTGTCATCTTGACCGGGTTATGTGGTACCCAGACATTTGGCCAAATACCATTCTGGGTATGTCTGTGAGGGCTTCTCTGAATGAGATTAATATTTGAATTGGTAGACTGAGTGAAACAGACTGCCCTTCCTAATGCAGGAGAGCCTCATCCAATCAGCTGAAGGCTTGAATAGAACAAAAAGACTGTCCCTCCAGCTGGTAAAGGAAACTCGTCCTGTCTGACTGCTTTGGGCTGGGACATCAGAGTTTTTCCTGCCTTTGGACTCAAATTGAAACATTGGCTCTTCCTGGGTTTTGAGCCTGAGGGCATTCAGACTGGAACTACACCATCAGTTCTCCTAGGTGTCCAGCCTGCTGATTGCAGATCTAGGGACTTGCCAGACTTCATAAACATATGAGCCAATTCTTTATAGAAAATTAATCTATCTCTCTCTATATATAGAGAGAGAAATATTGATAATAATATATAAATTAATATATGTTATTTATATATATAAAATATATACAGAGGGGAATAATATATTTTATGTATATATATTGAGAGAGAGAGAGAAAATATATATGGTTATATGTGTAAGATGCTTTATTTCCCCTACTGGACTGTAAAACATTGACAAAATCACTTATTCTTTTTCTTTTTTTAACATCTTTATTGGAGTATAATTGCTTTACAATGGTGTGTTAGTTTCTGCTTTATAACAAAGTGAATCAGTTATACATATATCCCCATATCTCTTCCCTCTTGCGTCTCCCTCCCTCCCACCCTCCCTATCCCACCCCTCTAGGTGGTCATAAAGTACCGAGCTGATCTCCCTGTGCTATGCGGCTGCTTCCCACTAGCTATCTATTTTACATTTGGTAGTGTATATATGTCCATGCCACTCTCTCACTTTGTCCCAGCTTACCCTTCCCCCTCCCCATATCCTCAAGTCCATTCTCTAGTAGGTCTGCATCTTTATTCCCGTCTTGCCCCTAGGTTCTTCATGACCATTTATTTTTTGTTTTTTAGATTCCATATATATGTGTTAGCATACGGTATTTGTTTTTCTCTTTCTGACTTACTTCACTCTGTATGACAGACTCTAGGTCCATCCACCTCACTAAAAATAACTCAATTTCGTTTCTTTTTATGGCTCAGCAATATTCCATTGTATAAATGTGCCACATCTTCTTTATACATTCATCTGTCGTTGGACACTTAGGTTGCTTCCATGTCCTGGCTATTGTAAATAGGGCTGCAATGAACATTGTGGTACATGACTCTTTTTGAATTATGGTTTTCTCAGGCTATATACCCAGTAGTGGGATTGCTGGGTCGTATGGTAGTTCTATTTTTAGTTTTTTAAAAAACCTCCGTACTGTTCTGCAAAGTGGCTGTATCAATTTACATTCCCACCAACAGTGCAAGAGGGTTCCCTTTTCTCCACACCCTCTCTAGCATTTATTGTTTGTAGATTTTTTGATGATGGCCATTCTGAAGACCGGTGTGAGATGATATCTCATTGCAGTTTTGATTTGCATTTCTCTAATGATTAATGATGTTGAGCATTCTTTCATGTATTTGTTGGCAATCTGTATATCTTCTTTGGAGAAATGTCTATTTAGGTCTTCTGCCCATTTTTGGATTGGGTTGTTTGTTTTTTTCATATTGAGCTGCATGAGCTGCTTGTAAATTTTGGAGATTAATCCTTGTCAGTTGCTTCATTTGCAAATATTTTCTCCCATTCTGAGGGTTGTCTTTTGGTCTTCTTTATGTTTTCCTTTTCTGTGCAAAAGTTTTAAAGTTTCATTAGGTACCATCTGTTTATTTTTGTTTTTATTTCCATTTCTCTAGGAGGTGTGTCAAAAAGGATCTTGCTGTGATTTATGTCATAGAATGTTCTGCCTATGTTTTCCTCTAAGAGTTTGATAGTGTCTGGCCTTACATTTAGGTCTTTAATCCATTTTGAGTTTATTTTTGTGTATGGTGTTAGGGAGTGTTCTAATTTCATTCTTCTATATGTAGCTGTCCAGTTTTCCCAGCACCACTTATTGAAGAGGCTGTCTTTTCTCCACTGTATATTCTTGCCTCCTTTATCAAACATAAGGTGACCATATGTGTGTGAGTTTATCTCTGGACTTTCTATCCTGTTCCATTGATCTATATTTCTGTTTTTGTGCCAGTACCATACTCTCTTGATTACTTGATTACTGTAGCTTTGTAGTATAGTCTGAAGTCAGGGAGCCTGATTCCTCCAGCTCCGTTTTTCTTTCTCAAGATTGCTTTGGCTATTCTGGGTCTTATGTGTTTCCATACAAATTGTAAAATTTTTTGCTCTATATCTGTGAAAAATGCCATTGGTAATTTGATAGGGATTGCATTGAATCTGTAGATTGCTTTGGGCAGTATAGTCATTTTCACAATGTTGATTCTTCCAATCCAAAAACATGGTATATCTCTCCATCTGTTTGTATCATCTTTAATTTCTTTCATCGTGTCTTATAAATTTCTGCATACAGGTCTTTTGTCTCCTTAGGTAGGTTTATTCCTAGATATTTTATTCTTTTTGTTGCAGTGGTACATGGGAGTGTTTTCTTAATTTCTCTTTCATATTTTTCATCATTAGTGTATAGGAATGCAAGAGATTTCTGTGCATTAATTTTGTATAGTGCTACTTTACCAAATTCATGGATTAGCTCTAGTAGTTTTCTGGTGGCATCTTTAGGATTCTCTATGTATAGTATCATGTCATCTGCAAACAGTGACAGCTTTACTTCTTCTTTTCTGATTTGGATTCCTTTTATTTCTTTTTCTTCTCTGATTTCTGTGGCTAAAACTTCCAAAACTATGTGGAATAATAGTAGTGAGAGTTGGGCAAACTTGTCTTGTTCCTGATCTTAGTGGTAATGGTTTCAGTTTTTTCACCATTGAGGACAATGTTGGCTGTGGGTTTGTCATATATGGCCTTTATTATGTTGAGGTAAGTTCCCTCTGTACCTACTTTCTGGAGGGTTTTTATCATAAATGGGTGTTGAATTTTGTCAAAATTTTTCTCTGCATCTATTGAGATGATCATATGGTTTTTCTCCTTCAATTTGTCAATATGGTGTATCACATTGATTGATTTGCGTATATTGAAGAATCCTTGGATTCCGGGGATAAACCCCACTTGATCATGATGTATGATCCTTTTAATGTGCTGTCACTTATTCTTAATCTTGTTGTCTCTGACATTGCCTTGCATAGTAGTAATAACATATGGTCAAGTCAGTTTTGGAAAATAAGTCAACCAATGAAGACCCAAATTTGAGTAAGTCCTAAGGAATGGATATAATGTAAATAAAGATAATACGAAAGAAACATATGATGTAAAAGTCAGTGCAGTATGGAAAGTTCTATGTATTTATTTTTGAAAAATTAGAAGAAATATGAAATTAGCAAGAAGGAGTAAGGCAGAGAATAATAAAGTTGAACAATATTTCTGGTTGACTGTTGACTTCCTTTCAATTGTTCATTTCTTGTAGTACAGAGGAATAATATTGCAATTTTTGAAACAAAGAAGGGGAATGGGGAAAACATGTGAAAAGGAAAACTTAAAGTTTAAAATCAGTAGCATTTTCCCATTTGCTTTTTATGCAGGCCTGCATCTAAGGTCTTCTTTTAAAATGAGTATTCATTTTTAGTATAGTCTGAAGTCAGAGAGCCTGTTTCCTCCAGCTCCATTTTTCTTTCTCAAGATTGCTTTGGCTGTTCTGGGTCTTATGTGTTTCCATACAAACTGTAAAATTTTTTGTTCTATATCTGTGAAAAATGCCATTGGTAATTTGTTAAGGATTGCGTAGAATCTGTAGATTGCTTTGGGTAGTATAGTCGTTTTCACAATATTGATTCTTCCAATCCAAGAACGTGGTATATCTCGCCATCTGTTTGTGTCATCTTTGAATTCTTTCATCAGTGTCTTATAGTTTTCTGTATACAGGTCTTTGGCCTCCTTAGGTAGGTTTATTCCTAGGTATTTCATTCTTTTTGTTTCAGTGGTGAATGAGATTGGTTCCTCAATTTCTCTTTCTGATCTTTCGTTGTTAATGTATAGGAATGCAAGAGATTTCTGTGTATTAATTTTGTATCATGCAACTTTACTAAATTCATTGATTAGCTCTAGTAGTTTTCTGGTGGCGTCTTTAGGATTTCCTATGTACAGTATTATGTCATCTTCAAACAGTGACAGTTTTACTTCTTCTTTGCCAATTTGGATTCCTTTTACTTCTTTTTCTTCTCTGATTGCCATGGCTAGGACTTCCAAAACTAAGTTGAATAATAGTGCCGAGAGTGGGCACCTTTGTCTTGTTCCTGATGTTAGAGGAAATGCTTTCAGTTTTTCACCATTGAGAATAACGTTTGCTGTGGTTTTGTCATATATGGCCTTTATTACGTTGAAGTAGGTTCTCTGTATGCCCACTTTCTGGAGAGTTTTTATCATAAATGGGTGTTGAATTTTGTTGAAAGATTTTTCTGCATCTATTGAGATTACCATATGGTTTTAACCTTCAATTTGTTAATATGGTGTATCACATTGATTGATTTGCATATATTGAAGAATCCTTGCATCCCTGATATAAATCTCACTTGATCATGGTGTATGATCCTTTTAATATGTTGTTGGATTCAGTTTGCTAGTATTTTGTTGAGGATTTTTGCAGCTATGTTCATCAGTGATATTGGCCTTTACCACCACTATGAAGAACAGTATGGAGGTTCCTTTAAAAACTAAAAATTGAACTACCATATGACCTAGCAATCCCACTACTGGGCATATACCCAGAAAAAAACATAATTCAAAAAGGCACTTGCACCCCAATGTTCATTGCAGCACTATTTACAATAGCCAGGACATGGAAGTGACCCAAACATCCGTCAACAGAGGAATGGATAAAGAAAAAGTGGTACATATATATGATGGAATGTTACTCAGCCATAAAAAGGAATGAAATTGGGTCATTTGTAGAGATGTGGATGGACCTAGAGACTGTCATACAGAGTGAAGTAAGTCAGAAAAAGAAAAACAAGTATCATATATTAACGCATATGTGAAATCTAAAAAAATGGTATAGGTGATCTTTTTTGCAAAACAGAAATAGAGACACAGACGTAGAGAGCAAACGTATGGGTACCAAGGGGGAAGGGGGACGTGGGATGAATTGGGAGATGGGAATTGAAATATATACACTATTGATACTATGTATGAAATAGATAACTAATGAGAACCTACTGTATACCACAGGGAACTGTACTCAGTGCTCTGCGGTGACCTAAATGGGAAGGAAATCCAAAAAAGAGGCGATATATGTATACGTATAGCCGATTCACTTTGCAGTACAGTAGAAACTAGCACAACATTGTAAAGCAACTATACTCTAATAAAAGTTTTTTAAAAAGTAAAATGGGTATTCCTTCTTTTAAGTCTCAGTAAATAAAGTTGACAGTTAATGCTGTCTGGTGTTAGCAATGTAGCAAATCATGATTCCCACTTTACAATGTCATATAATTTTCTGATTAATAATACTAGTCCATTTTTTTTCTATCAACCACACAGATGTAAGAAGCTGAAATTACTTAAAAGCTTCTAGAATTCTGGAAAAGGTAACGGAAATGTTTAAAACAATAGAGATACTTAGTCATCTATCCAAAACCCATGGGTTTAGATAACAATCAAACAAATGTTCATTATCATTAATTCTCCAAACCAAACATGAATAACGTTAATTTTGTAATCAAAACAACTTACGGTATGTTTATATTTATGAAATTTAATATTCCAGATGACTCAAAGTAAAGAATCATAGTACACAAAAAATGAGATTGCCTAATGTCAATCTTATTGGATATTTCAACTTTGCATCAGACTAGGATTTAACTACCACATATTGAGTATCTAGTACATAATAGGCCTATACCAGCAATATCTTGAAAATTGCCCTTTAAGGTAAGTATTGTTATCCTAAATTTACACTCCAGTATACTAATGTTTAAAAAGGTAAATTAAATTTTCAAAGATTAAATAAGCTAATAAATTTTAAGCTGGGATTTAAGCCAAGTTCTTTTGACTCCAAATCCAGTGCTTTTTCTGATTATAATTTGCTGGATTGGGTATAACTGGAAAATTTTGTACATGACTGAGTCTTTTGTGATGCCAAAAAAAGAGATTGTTTTGATATGTGTTAGATAAGTATGAGAACCTTGCCTGCTAATGTGTTCCAAAAAACCATCTTTAGAACTCTGCACAATGCTAATCCTAAATCTCTGCTATCGGGAAGCTATATCTCCCAAGTGGGATTTTTGCTTGTGATCACAGATGTAAGCAATAGCAGGGCCACAGCATATTGGTTGCCCCTAGACAAACTGTTGGTCAAAGGACAGTTACTTATTTGACAAACAATTCTTACCAGCTTTCAAAAATATAAGTAAGTTATGAAGTACTGGAAACATTTGCAATTAATTTAAAACTGAAATTTCTGCATAAGCTTAATTCTGCAGGAGTTTAGAAATAAAATATTAAGGACAAGCATTTACAATTTGCAGGGAATAATTGTACCAACTTTACAATACGGTCTAAAGGAAGCAAGAATTTTCTTCTTGGATCTTTTATAGAATTGATTGTCATTATGTTCAACAGAATCTATAAGGGTAATGGATTAGTGTCTAAGAAGCAAACATGACTAGGACACCAAAATTACCTCAAAATTCACTAATAACAAATCAAAATAATTAGGCTTATCATAGTTGTTTACGTATGTCAAATTTAAAAAATCATGGTGTTTTTATGTGGATTCTATTGAGAAAATCAAATTGACCTTTCAAAATATGCAATTCAGGGGCTATAGGAATAAATGACTATGATAAAATAAATGGTTGACCAATAAATGTTTCCTTACTTTTAAAACCGTCTTCACACCTGAATGACCAGATGATGCAATTCTTAAGAACAAACAAAAACCCTAATGAAATAGAGGAGAAGATCAACACTACATTTTTTAAAGAAACTGGTGATCTACTAATGCAAACCCATTAGTGATATTATCACTGCATCATTTGAGCATTAAAATTTGCCTTGTACCTGTCTCCGTCAACCTTTTTCTTTGATTCTCTTTCCTCTGTGTCTCTTTTTTTCCGTTCAATTGACTTTCTTCTTTACACTGTCTCCTGACACTGCCTTCTGGAAGCATTTGGGGAAAGGCACACTTCTTTCTCTATGAAAGCAAATTAGGCAACATTAGGAATTCTCCCTTTAAGAAATATTTTCTTCAGATACATGTGACTTAGTAAAGAGTTTCAGATGAACATCACTTTTTCCTAAGGGGAGAATCATATATTTCATTAATTTGAACGTAAAGCAGAGATATAATTCAAAACCTTTAATTCTGAAATATTCGCATAATAGAAGTGAGCTGTAGTACAGTGAATCCAAACAGTGACTAGTACAAAAATAATCTACATTGAGCTAATAATTTACATTTGTTTTTAGTTTGGGGGTTTGTTGTCAAAGTTTATTTTCTCATTTCTTATTTCTTATGCAAGTAATTAAAATTAATGTTCACTTCCTGAATTAAGATCAGTTCAAAAAAAAGAATTAAGATTTTTCCCACAGAAGAATTCATCCAGTAAGTAACTTCACATATTTGAGTTGAATGTGAAACTTTAATGGAATGGTGGCTGCAGAAGCTCTCAAAGAGCAAATCCTAACATTGGGAGAAGCATTCAAAGAGAAAGCCAAAGAGAAGCTATAACTTGTAAAGCATGGATAATAGAGTCTAGAACTTCATGAGACTCTATGAAACTTCAAGGAATAAGAAAAATTAGAGACTCATAAGAAAAGCTACGAATCTTTAAATATTTTCAAAATCTGGCTTGCTCAACTTCTCCTGAACATTATTGAAAATGCACAAAGGATTTATGAGGGGAGAAATGATTCATTCTTTTAGCTCTTACTTATCATAAATGGATTAGCAATATACACGGGAAACTTTGTAGACTTTAAGAGTCAGAACCAGGGTTTACCAATCTACAGACATCTGATGACAAGATGGGAAAGCTCCCTTGAATCTTAGATTAGTCTCCTCGGCTTTTCAATGTTACTCAGAACCAGGAAATTACACAAGTTTTCTTTTTGTTGCTAAAACTTGGCTTTTAGTCAGAGTTAAGGGTAATGTTAGGTGTAAATCACAAGAGCATTTGGTCCAACTAAAATATTATTTTTGAACTGGGTCTTAGACTAGACCCTCATATATATCAGCTGTTCCCAGGCAGAGTAGTAAAAACATCTGTTTAAAAAAACATTGTTTATTTTGTCCTATCTCCTAATGCTGTACTTAAAAACAATTATGACAATACTGGGAAAAAGATTGGGCTTTTCTGTTTTGCATTCATACCAGGGAATTTTTTATTTAAATAATAAAGCAAAGCAACATAGGATCAAAAGTAGTTCTATTACTTAGTTTCTACGAGTTCTGGACTTTTACTTTTAGGTGCAAGCAGTTTCTGTGATATACTGTCCCTTACATTAGAGCTTCCTAAGATTGTTCCCTCCTCCCTTCCCTCTCTCATTGCTCCCCCCAGCACTGTTCCCTTTCCTTTTGCCTAGCTAGGTCCCCTCAGTAGGATCTGTTTTTAAAATAGTTCTATCTATGTGCCCAGATGTATTCCAGACTGGGGCATTAAGTATGGATGTCAGAAGCTTCATGTTCTGTATCTAATGGATCTTGAAATTAGATCTTGTTGCCCTTAATGGTGAATTCTAATTACTGACTCTGTCCCTGGGTCTCAGGATTCTGGATGATTTCTCTCCACTCCTCTTGTGAGCCAGGGTACAGTTCCTGTCATGTGATCGACAAGCTCATTCCCCTTAAGGAATGAAAACATCTTGAACACAGATTGTTTCTAGTTTTGTTAGCCTCCTCCCCTGGCAGGCTGGATTCTGTGTCCTGTTTCTCTTCTTGTGAGTGGATGGAGTTCCACCATCACCATGAGTGTAACTTTGAAGATAGCATACTGCCTCTGTGAGTCTGCTTGTAAATCAGTGCTCTTCCATGGCCACTGATCTTTCCTATATTCATGAAAGCTTGAACTGGGTCTGAAACCCGTACTCAGTGTACTCTGTGCAATTGATCATCCTACTGCCTTTATTAGGGCCAGCCCCTTAGATCGGTCAGTTTTCCTGGCCTCACAGGTCTGCCTTCTTTTCTTTCTGCTCACTTCTCTCTACGAACTGAATTACTGAGGCCTCACTTGCCATAACTTATCCCTGCATGTTCCCATCAACATATCGACGCACCTGGACCCTTGGTGATATTGTACAAATATTCATACTTGTATTCAGGAAACATGTATAACACTCTGCTTACTATTGCAGCCCTGCTCCTCCTCCTCCAAACTCAAACAGAATGTTTTTCTTTCCAAAGCCAATCAACAATCATAAGGAAAAAGAATTCTCTCCTGCTCATTTCTTTGTGCCCAACTTCTCCATCACCCACCACAGCAGCACACAGTGTCACCACCCTCCCACCAAAAATCACAAGCGCTATGGAGACAGTCAAATAAATAAGAGGGTCTTAAGGGAGGCCAGGGTGGCTGCAGCAGAGAGAAAAAAAAGAGAACTAGAACTGAGTTTAGGGATGCACATTGAAGCCAAATAGCTTAAATCTCTTAAAGCATAGAAATAGTGATGTATAAATTGTCACCCAAAGAGGATCCATTTGAGAGTAGAAAGGAACACTATTGATAACTTTACCAGGAAAATGATGTAAAATGAGACTACATAGGACTGATTGGAACATATGGTCAACTTATAAATACGGGAATTTTGTCTCTAGTCTAAGAACAATACGGAAGCAGTTGAAGTGTTTCAGACTTGTGCATGATTTGATTGGCATTTCAAGAATGCATCTGTGGTTAAAAAAAAAAAAAGTCAGCTCCAACCCCTCTCTCTAAAATTTATCTTTACTGTGGGAAAGTCTCTGGGTAATTATCACCAACATGCCTGCTCCAAGTTGTGCTACTACCTGGGTAATACTCCTGGGACCACCAGTGGTATATGATTTTTTTCCCTTCACACTTCATAAGGCAATTGAGTTAAACCTGAAGCATTTAAAGATGGTGTGATGGCAGGATCTTAACAGTACTTAATTTTCAAGTGAAAACTTATGTGTTTTAAAAAATAATTATTATGTTATTTTTTCTTAAATACTATATACATGTTGAAAGAACTTTTAAAATATGATAATTATAAATATATTTGAGCCCCTTTTTCACATTACATTACATCATTTTCATTTTCCCATGTCATTAAAATATCTTGGTAAATATTATTTTAATTTCTGCATACTATGCCATTACATGGAGATAGCATATCTTAATTTCTCAATTGTTGAACATGTTGATAAAAACTTTGGCAAGTATATGTATCCATATTTCAGAACATTGTTTTATAATGGATTCCTAGAAGTGGAATTAGTCTATAAACAGATAAAATCATGTTGAAACCTCTTGATACATATTGCCAAACTGCTTTCCAGAAAGTTTAAAGTGATATGATTTACAATCATATCAGTATTGTATTAGAAAGCCTAAGTCAACGACATTGTCTTGCCACCACTGAGTATGTACCATTATGTTTTAAAAATTTTGTCAATCTTATAAGAAAATGCATGGCATATCATTACTGGTATAATTTGCATTTCCTTAATTCATGGTAAGTTAAAACAGGATCTCACACATATTAGCTATTTGCATTTTCTCTTTTGTGAATTGCCTATTCACAATGCTTACCCATTTCCTATTTTTTATTAAAGTTATGTTTCTTTTTCAATTAATTTGTGTGGGCTTTAGAAAAACTTTTTTTTATAAACTTTCCTTCCTTTTGCTTTTCTTGGGTTTATATGATTTTTTCTAGATTGTTGAATCATTTTAAAAATTAAATGGTTTCAAACATAAAAATCTTACTTTTTCATTAAAATATGTACTGCATGCTCAGTGAAAACAGTTGAAAACATGGAAGAAAGAATTTAAAGCTTCCCCTTATTTTTCTACTTTAGTAATAAAATTATTTACGATTATAATTTGCTTTCTGTGCGAAGCTTTGACGTGTGGTATTTCCTTGATATTAATGTGTCATTAAAATTTAATTTACTCTTTTCTCTAATAATCATTTAAGGGAGTGTTATTCTGTAAAACTTCTCATACCTTTAAATTTATTGCAATTTTCTAGTTTTGTCACTTGGTTAGAAACACTGGCCTGTACCATTACTGCTTTACAGAGTTTATTATGGTTTTCTTTGTGTCCTAGTATGTAATTTAGTTTTGTAAATGTCCCATGAACAACAGAAAATATATCTTTTTAATTTTCCAATTTATAAGGAAGAGTTTATACCCATAGACTAATCAACTTTATTATGTATATTTTTCAAAACTTCTATGATAGCATTCATCTTGTTCTGCAATAAACTGAAAGTAGGATCCATTTTGGCTCCTTGACCAGTAGTAAATTAAAAATACACTAAAATCTTCCACCAGAATAAATTTGTCAGTTTTTCCTCATATTTTATATGACGTTTGATTTGTCCTTGTTTAGGATCTACTTCTGGGTACATGGACATGATCGTGACCCTTGTGTCTCCATTAGGAATTCTACCCTTTAGCAGTAAAAATACTTTATGTCTATTTTAACACATATTAATGTTTCTTAATTAATTATTTCACACATTTTTGACTATTTAATTTTTTTCCTTAAGGTTTCAACTTTGTTCAACAGCTTCAAGTTCATTTAACTGGTTCATGTAGCAAACATAACATTGGATTAACAACACAATCTGACAGTCTTTTACTTAATAATTTGATCCTTTCATATGTATTATACTATCATAATTTTATATTCATTCATGTTTCTGTCACTTTGTATCATATTCTCTTCATTAATGTTTTCTTTCTGTTCTGTAATTTTTAAATTTTCTTGTGTGTGTGTGTGTGTGTGTGTGTGTGTGTGTGTGTTCTTAGACATCCTAACTCTAGCTGCATAATTTGTTCAAAGACATTTTACAAATATGTGTTTAAATTGAATGTCAAAGTCAATAACATATAAATTTTTAAATCCTCTTTTAAAGTGGGGGGTGTTCACTACCAAATGTAAAATAGATAGCTAGTGGGAACAGGGAGATCAGCTCGGTGCTTTGTGTCCACCTAGAGGGGTGGGATAAGGAGGGTGAGAGGGAGATGCAAGAGGGAGGAGATATGGGGATATACGTATATATATAGCTGGCTCACTTTGTTATACAGCAGAAAATATCACATCATTGTAAAGAAATTATACTCCAATAAAGATGTTTAAAAAAATAAATAAATAAAGGGAGGGTGTTCAATAGGTTGTTTTTCTCTCTCTCCTTTACCATATTTTGTTAATTCAATTAGAGTTGTAAATACCACCAATTTTCTTTAAAAAAAAAAAAGCATTAATCTTCCTAAAGAAGAATAAAAGGTAATTGTGTTACTTATCTCTATGTGGTCAGTTGTTTCAATGCTCACTCAAACCATCTCAAGCATGACTATCTCATTCCTCTGTTCCTTACTTTGATTTGCTCATCATCTGCCACCACCAGAAACACACCACCTCTTCAGGTCTTAGGGCTGAAATTTGAGAAATAAAAATTAAAATTTAAGAAATAAAATCCCCATCTCTCCCATTATCTCCCACCTCAGGCTAATATTAAGAATCTGTACTTGCTTTAGAAGACATCTCAGCTGTCCCCCTGTCCCTTCTATGGGTGTGACTGAACCCCCAGGGCTGTGTTAAGGGCTCTTTTCCTTAGGGCTGGAAATATAATGCAGATATGTAGTTACGATATAAATTGATATGTTTCTTTGGATTAGAAAAATATTCTTTTCCCTTGAATGTTATTTTTCTTCCATCTTTTCTATTCTTTCATTTGTATGTTGGGTCTTAGGTTGAGTCTTCCATACTTATTATAATTTTAATCCTATTATCTTATATACATTGCTGGGTGGCACAAGGTCTGTTGAGTCAACACTGGCTAGATGGAGTCCATGGAATGAGTCTCCTGTTTGATTCAGTACATTCTTACCCTTAACATTGGCCACTCTGACTTAGAAGGGGTCTATAGGGAATTGCCCAGGTTCAGCTCCCACTCTTTTTCAGGAGTGCCATGGTCATGTATCAGTATTCCAGTGTGATTCTTTCCATTCATCTAATACTGTTTGTGATAGCTAAATTTACATGTCAACATTGCTCAGCTATGGTGTCCAGTGGTTTGGTCAAACACTAGTTTAGCTGCTGCTGTGAATGCAGTTTTTCAATGTAATTAGCATTTATGATCAGTTGACTTTAAGTAAAGCAAATTAATGTGCTTTACTTCTTAATGTGGATGGGTCTCATCCAATCAGGTGTGGGCCTAAAGGGCAAAGACTGAGGTTCCCCAAAGAAGAAGGAATTCTTCCTCAAGACTGCAACATAGAAATTCTACCTGAGTTTCCAGCTTGCTTGCCTGTTTTTAAGTATTTCAGACTCAACTCTGCAACATCAACCCTACATTTCTAGCCTGCTAAGCTGACTTACAGATTTTAGATTTTCCAGTCCCCAAAATTACGTTAAAATAAAGCCAGTTTGTTAAAATACATCTCTCTGTCTCTCTCACCCTCTGTCTCTCTTCACATACACATATGCATATGTATATTCATATATATGTGTAAATATTTATATAACACATATTTGTAATATAAATATCATATTTAATATAAATATAATATAAATTATATAAATATAAATATATTTACAAATATAAATATATGTAATATAAATATATGTATATAAATATCCTATTCTTTCTGTTTCTCTGGAGAACAATGACTAATATGGATTGCAGCATGCTACCCTACTTTCTAGTGCTGAGGCTGATGTAGATTTTTATCCTAATTCTATATGGTATTAGATGTCTCAGTGGGAATTTGGGAGAGACAAAATAATTACAGTCTCATGCTGATCTATTAGACTTAAGTGTCAATTTGGTTATATTTTTTCTTTTGTTTTTTTCATTTTTAATATTCTCCCTAGGATAACTCATCCATTCTCTTATACAATTATTACCTATTTGAAAAAACATTCCAGAAAGTATATCTCAGGTGTCAACAAAATACTTCCAACTGCTTAGCTATAGTTTTAGCAGAACTGTATTCTCCTCAAACAATATTCAGTGTCTGCTTTCACAGAATACTAAATTTGACCTAATAGGACATGTAAGATGATTATGAAATGTGCCCTGTCCTCAAGAGGTATAAAGTATAATGGAAGAAAAACTAAACCTGTGCATGAGTAAGCATAACACAAAGTTGTACATGTTACATGTCACAAAGAAAAATGTATATTCATTGCTCAGGAATTTCAGAGAAAGGAAAGACTAATCTGATTCTCAAAGATCAGAGAATTCTTTGTGATTCTAATATCTGAGCTGGAGTTTAAAGGATAGGCAAGCTTTTAGACACATGGAGATGGGGGGAAATAATAATACAGGAAAAGGGTAGAGTTTCAGTTAAGACACAGGTACGGATAATATACAGGTAACTATATATATGTCTGATATACTTGGTATAAATGTAAACTGTTTACAGAAAAATAATGGGAAAGGCATTTGGAAAGGTAAATGGAAGCAAAATGATGCAATGCAAAGACAATAAAGTTTTCTGAACAGGAAAGAGAAAGGAGAAAACTACAGAACTAATATTTTGAGTGCATGTTATGTACTTGGCACTTCTGTGCTAGTTTATTTAATTTTTGCCCCTTTGGTGAGCATTCAAATATTTATTTTGACCTCTTTCTCTATGAAAAGCAATATTGAAGTCAGTGGGAATCATAATGAAATAATAGCATCAATAGTCTCATTTTGTAGCCAGAGATGTCAGTCTCACACAGGTTAGGCAGTGCACCTAAGATAGTACCCTGCTAGTAAGAATCAATGCCAAGTTTAGAAGCTGTATCCATCTAAGTCTAAAACTAGTTTATTGTTTGTCTGTTGTTTTCCACCATAACATGCCACCTTAACTTGTGCTTAGAATTGAACTTTATGACAGCTCACCTCAAAGAACAAGATTAATTTTCCATTTCCTGTGCCCCCTCCTTATTTCAGGCTATTACTATTTGCTTTACCTCTTGACATCCCACCTGTCTCTCTGAGTGCCCAGTGTAAGCATCACTTCCTTTTGAATATTTCCTGATCTCCCCATCATCCTTAACCCAGCAGCCATCTCTGAACCTTAATAACAGAGATTGACCACACCAGTAACATGGCTCAATGTTTCATAACTAGTTTCATGTTTATTAGCACAAATATTTAACTCTCCTATTTGATGGTAAGCCCTGGGAATTTCAGGCTTTATAAACCAATGAAGATGCCTTGGGTTATAGAAACAGTAAGTGGAATGGGCCCTCCATTGCCCCAAGTGAAACCTTATCTGATTGAAGAGTCACATGTGAACACAGATAGCGACAATATAGTGTGATAACTCCTTAGAGCTGGAAAAAAGTGACCCTTCTGCACCTACAAGAATACCTCACATATAAACAGACAATTAGTAACTATTTTTTGAACAAAGGGGTTAAAACATTCAAGTACTTGTTCATGACAAGATAATTTCTGATAAGTTCCTCTGGAGCTATTCACTTCAAAGATTCAAAATGTGACATATTTCATTTTAAAAACATGAAAAGAGACATTACCTTAAACTTTTCTTGTTGGAAAGCAGGAATGTTCTTCCTACCGTACTCGGCTGTGCTTACACCTTCCTTCTTCAGAGGTCTAGATTTAAGATTACCATAAAGTTGGCCTGCATTCTGTTTGCTTTTTCCATGCCACTAGAAACAGCATTTTCTTGGTATTTCTATTGAAAACACTTTCGGCTCATGTTATTTGTCTCTCTTGCCACAGGGTGTGTGCATGTTCGGGGCAGGGGGGCGGGTAGAAAATGGGCAGCGCTACAAACTGGCAACAGGATTCTAGAGGAGAATGCTTTAAAACAAACCACACGTGGTACTTTCCCAAGTCCCCAGTGGCCTGGATTTCATCTCTATTGAGAATAGGGAAATAAAGACAAATGTTAACACTGCTTGCCTTTAGAAAGCAGAGCTCCTTAGTGGTCTTAGTGTAAAGAGTTTGCTTCTAATGCTTTTAGAAAGCATCATTGTAAATAAATACATTCAAGGGCCCTCCTTGAATACATTTAGTGACTATGCCCATTTATTTGCAAGGAGGGCCTTTGAGTTTCACTGACTGGTTTCCAAGATACTGGTTCCTCTAAAAATTTCCAAGATACTGGTTCCTCTAAAAAAGAAGAAGGTACAGCCAAAAAGACCTTTGTCATCAAAGATCTTTTTATACTGAGCAATGCAGAGCAAAGCAGATGAAACGTAGACATCCTTTCTTTCACTATTCAAAAGATTCTGACGTGGCTGGAGAAATATGCACACCCTATTTGACCCTTTTCTCAGATTTTGGAACCAGTTCTCTCTCTTGGGGTATGTTTTTCCCTTAGTTTTGATTTGTCCTTTAATTTGACAACAACTCTAAGCCAACAATTTGAAATAGTTTTAAATATTATTTGGTGACAAGTCGTTCCAATTTTGAGAACTTGAAAAAACCCAAAAGCCTAAGATATAAAAAGAGCATATGGTAAGTTAGCATCAGAGCTAAAGTGTTCATCTGTCTTTAGTACATTATGCCATAAAACTGTATATAAATAGTATATATGTATATATGAATATGTTATATATTCATATACTTTTATATATGTATGAACATATACACATACATTCAAACAGGGCTGTGGCAATGTACCATAATTTGTATAATAAGATTGCTCTAGTATTGAGTCTTGGCTGTTACTTACTACTTGAGCAAGCAACTTAACCTTCTGAGCCTTACCTTCCTCATCTGTAAAATTTGCATAATGATGTTCACCTGTTGTTTTAGGATAAAATTTAATAACATGTATAATCACCTATCAGAAAACTTGGTTCAAATCAGGAGCTCAATATTATTGTTGATGTTGCTTTTGTTAAAGTTCCCAAATTTACCCAAGAAGATAGCTGTAAAAGTTATCCCAGTTAAACAACCCAAAAGAATACAAAAGTTTTCCTGGTAACTTTCCAATAAGCTTTTTTTTCTATTTCTTTCTCTTCCCCTGCTTTGACTTCAGTGTTCACCACCAGTATGATTCCAATGCTAAAGATGGTTGGTCGGCTGGATACCAGGAGAATAAGATTATTTCATTGGTTGAATGGTGCTTTTTTTCAATGTTGTTCCTCATGTCTCCCTATATCATGGTCTTTGATTTTACAAACCATTCTCACAATGAAAAAATAGTCCATTTAGATAATACAGTTAATGAGCAAGTCAATTCCATTTGTAAAACCATTAATTCTATTGCTTTACAAAATTGTGTTTTTTCTCTCCCTCTGGACCAATCAATTGGGTTATAATAATACACTTTTTGTGGCTCAATTACACAAAATTTCTCTGCCATTTGCTGTCAAAACAAAAACTGTATTCTTTTACTTGACAACTATGAAGAACTGTTTTCTTCACTAGTTTGGTTTCCTAGTAACACAGAATCATGATTTAAGTGTTCACAATAGTGACTTGATCTTAAGCAATTATTACTATGGTGATATCACCAAGCATGGGTCTTGAGTGGACTCACCATTACCTTCCAGTAGCAGTGCGAAGAGCACTTAGGGACTATCTTTTCCTACAGGAACCTGGTCTTTTCTGTTTCAGCTATAGATTTAGGGAATGTGAAATCTCTTGCCAGTTTATTTTAGTAACAAGGGGTTAAAGGTTTTGCTCAACTTTTCACATTTGAGAGGAAGACATTGGCATGGATTTTTCCTAGACTTGTGGAATGCTTTGATAAGGACTGGCCCATTAACAAAGTAAAATATTTGCCAAGACAATGGATATCTCCATGTTTACCTTGTATTATAGGCATCTTTAAGAATTTTTCTAACACTCCATATTTAATCTATGCTTTGGAGACTTAAAGCTCTCATTACTTTTGAGGTCATTGCTTTTTTCTCTATAATCTCTCCACTTTAAATTCAGTGTGTGAGTTTAAAGTTTTTACCTAGAAATCACGTGCATCTCTGTGGTTTATTCCAATGGCCTATGGCCAATCAACACAAAGATTAAGGCTTGAAATGTAACATTTTTTTTCCTCATTAGTATAATTGGATATGCTCTGAGGGTGGCACTAAATTTCCTTACCTTCCCAACTTTTTCTTGGAAGAATAAACTTACTAAATTCATTAGACAAAATTAAGTAATACTGCCAGCATTGTTGCTCTTGTTATTTCAGTGAGAATATGCTACCCTTGAGGAGGACCACTTCCAGAGATGGCCAGAAAAAAAATAATTGAAATGCTCCTGGGCTTCCCTGGTGGTGCAGTGGTTGAGAATCCGCCTGCCAATGTAGGGGACACGGATTCGAGCCCTGGTCTGGGAAGATCCCACATGCCGCGGAGCAACTGGGCCCGTGAGCCACAGCTACTGAGCCTGCGCATCTGGAGCCTGTGCTCCGCAACAAGAAAGGCTGCGATAGTGAGAGGCCCGCGCACCGCGATGAAGAGTGGTCCCCGCTCGCCGCAACTAGAGAAAGCCCTCGCACAGAAGCAAAGACCCAACACAGCCAAAAATAAATAAATTAATTAATTAATTAAAAAAAAAGAAAGTGCTCCTGGTTTTTAGCTGACTTAACTGGGTAATGCCAGTAGCTCTTTTTGTTCCTCTGTAATATACAAATAATTTCCTTTCTACAGTAACTTAATATGTCATAGTGGATGGCACAACACAGGCTAAAATTTCTTGATATTTTCTTGATAGTTGGCATGTAATAAACATTATTCTTCACAATAATGAGGGCTGGGAATCTCTTGATTAAAATCTAATGCCTCCCAATCATACCTAAACAGTGATGTAGGTCATTTCATAATTACATTAGCTGGGCTAGAAGTGAGGATAAGGGAGGCAATATTGTAAAAATTTTCACATCCTTCATAGTTGATGATAGTTCCACACCCCCTATCACTTACTATGTGATCCCGCAATCACTAAAAACAAGCTATCCAAAGAACACCAAGAGTCACCTAATCTTTAAGGAGTTCTGATTGGTTTTTTGCTAGCACAAGTCAATGTGAGATCTTGGAAGCCATCTGAAGACTGCCTACCACAGCCTACAATCTGCTATTCAGTGTCCAACAAGTTGTCAGTCATCCAATCCTCTAAAGGGGCCTTAGAATTTATATAACATCCTAGGGAATTCTGCTTATTTAATAAAATACAGACAGGAGTTTTAAGTAAAACATTTCTATATTAATTATCAAATTAAGTGATTTTCTAAGAGGTTGAAATGGGAGATCCTTTTGGATTTGAGTAGTTATGGAAATTTTCATGATTGTAACTAGATATAAGTGAACAATCTGGCCACATCATTGTCTATTGAACTTAATTTCTATTGCTTGCAAGAGTCCTTCACATACATTTTTTTTTGTAATTGCAGTTAAGCAAATGATATGTCCTTCCTGAATGTGGTAATTGATTAAAGTCAATTATAACTCACACACACACACACACACACACACACACACACACACACACACACACACACACCTGAAAATTATGCAGCCCAAATGGCAATAGTACTGATATTGCAAAGCTGAGTTAGAGTTATAATAAAACAGGGTAGGTCGTGGGAGAAGACTTACTTCCTAAAGTTATTCCACTCAATTGCAACTCCACAGTCTCAGTAGGATCAATGGTCACACTATTCATCGGGTTTCTGTTATTCCTTCCACGAGATGTTTTAGGGAACCTACAATGTCCCAGGTGCTGGTCATTTAAAGATGAGCAAACACAGACTGTGTCCATGCTCTTATGGAGCTTAAGTCTGGTGGGGAAGTCAGATCAAATTATGACACTAATGAATAAACAATTGCAAATAGGAATCTTTAAATTAATGGAATTTGATTCTATGAGATGACTTAACACAGGAAACACTAAATCTATAGTGCTAGTGAAGGCTCCCTTGTGGAAATGGTGCTTAAGCTGAGAGCTGAAGGCTGAGTTGGGGAAGCACAGGGGAGGAATATTCCATATGCAGTCGTTGGTGGCTATAACACAGAGAAAAGGGAGAGAGGGCCCAGAGGAAGCAGAAGCAAGAACAGGCCAGACAGTGCCTCGCTGTGAGCCACATTAAGGATGTGATCTCTAGATGTTAGCAAGGACAAGCCATTAATGGTTTTTATGCAGGATATTGGCAAGATCGGCTTATTTTAAGATGGCTAGAGGTGGAATTCGGAAATGGTTCTTCAATGACCCAACATCAACCTTGAAGAAAGACTGGTAGAATGTCACAGTGCTCTGCTGTAGTCTTTTCCTATTCAATAATTTATCAGAAAGAAGATATGACACATATATACAATGGAATATTACTCAGCCATAAAAAGAAATGAAATTGAGTTATTTGTAGTGAGGTGGATGGATCTAGAGTCTGTCATACAGAGTGAAGTTAAGTCAGAAAGAGAAAAACAAATACCGTATGCTAACACATATATATGGAATCTAAAAAAAAAAAAATGGTTCCGATGAACCTAGGGGCAGGACAGGAATAAAGACACAGACGAAGAGAATGGGATTTGAAGACATGGGTAGGGGGAAGGGTAAGCTGAGAGTGGCATGGACATATATACACTACCAAATGTAAAATAGATAACTAGTGGGAAACAGCTGCATCACACAGGGAGATCAGCTTGGTGCTTTGTGACCACCTAGAGGGGTGGGATTGGGAGGATGGGAGGGAGATGCAAGAGGGAGGGGATATGGGGATATACGTGTACATATAGCTGATTCACTTTGTTATACAGCAGAAACTAACACAACATTGTAAAGCAAGTGTACTCCAATAAAGATGTTAAAAAATTTTTTATCAATAACTTGGATGAAAACATAGATGTGCTAAACAAATTAATAGGTGGCACAATCCTGGAAGGAAACTCTATTATCATAGACAATAAAATGCTTAAAACCGCAAATTATCTCAACAAACCAGATCATTGAGCTAAAACTAAATAGATGAAAGCTGGAGAGATGCAAGTAAAAACCTCAATTCGGTCTTTTGAATAACTGAGTTTAGAGATTCAGTTATAGGACTAGCTTTGGCAGTAGTTCATGTGAAAATATCTAAATGTTTTAGCATACTACAAGTCATAATTATGCCATGATTGCATGAAAGAGCCAACACAAGCCCAAGTTAAATTAATAAAATAAATAGCCTCTACATTTGCCAGCCCCTGTGGAGAGTATTATAGGCATGTCTGAGTACCACATCAAAAGCAGGACATTTAGATACTACAATACATCCAGATATAGACAAATTGTATGGTAAAGGAAACTGAAAAAAGTGATTCCATGAACCGGAAATCATAATAACATTTTCTGAGCGAGAATTGCAGAGGATTAAAACATATTACCTGGTAGTGTGAAAAGTTCCCTATCATTTAAAAATTCAAGCAGAGGCTATAAGATTGTTTTCCAGAGCACTCTGAAGGAGACCTCTTAACTGGAAGGGAGGTTAAACTAAATAGATGAGTTTGAGACATTTTTTTTCCATTTCGAACAATCACTGAAGTCTATGAGCATGAATCCTCATGAATCCAGCCTTTTCTGGCTGCCAAACATCTGAACCCTGTCTATACATGTGGTAAATGTCTCACTGTATGAGTCTTGGTGGGAGACGGAGTCTTCCTTCCACTAGAGAAACCGCAAGTGGCAAATCCTTATTTTTACAACCTTCCTTGCACGGAGGACATAGAATTTATCATTTCACTTCAGTTAATCAGAGGTACCTGCACTGGACTTTGTATAGTGAGCTGACAAAGCAAAAGAAGAATCCCTTTTGGGAGCAGGTAGCTCCATCAGATCGAGAAAGCAATAAACAGGACAGTGGCAGCAGCTCAGCCATGGGCAGTGGTGGCAGTGCTGGTGTCATTTGTAGCCTCTTTTACGGTCCTGGCTGCTGCCCAACATCCCTTGCTCCTGCCTGTTTTCCAAGCCCATTGCCACAGCTTTGCCTAAGAGTCTGTGATTTTCCCAATATCATTTTAATAAGTGCCGTTTCAGCTTAAATCATCCAGATTTGGTTTCTGTTCCTTGCAATGCAAACTCTGATTGGTACAACCTCAAATGTGTATTTCGCTTAATGTTAAAATCTATGTTTCTATGAGGCTCTAAAAGGCAATAGATGTCAAATTCCGAAGTGAGGCTCCCAATCACCATGTTCAGTTTTACAAAAGGAGTGGCCCCAATCCTTCATTCCTGACTCTGGGAACCTTAAACCAGATCAAGAATATAGATACAAAACAAAGAGAGGAGAGAGGTGAGAATACCGTTGAAAATATTTACAGTGGATTCTTATTATTTGTGGATCTTGTATTTGCAAACTTGCCTACTCACTAAAATTTATTTGTAACCCCAAATCAATAGTTGCTTCACTTTTGAGGTCATTCCTCAAGAAAGGCAGAGCAGCAAAAAATTTGAGTCACCTTATGTGCACGTTTCCAGCTGAAGTCAAACAAGGCAATGCTCTACTTTCTTATTTTAACTCCCATAGTGGAAACAAACGTTCTTTTCATATCTAGTGCTATGTTTTTCTTTTTTGTGTGCCTTTTGTGGTTGATTTCACAGTTTAAATGGTGGGAAGCATAGCACTAAAGTGCTGTCCAGTTTTCTAAGCACAAGGCTGTGATGTGCCTTACATGTGTTAGATAAGCATCTTTCAGGTATGTGTTATAGTTCTGTTGGCTGTGAGTTCAATGTTAATGAATCAACAGCATATAGTAAATAAGGGGTCTTTAAACAGAAAAACAAATAAAACAAGTTTATGTATTGATGGGTTAATGAAAATACTGTGACCAGAGATGCAGGAACCTAATCCCTGTTTCCCCTACTGTTTGTGGTGACTTTACAGAACGTAACAACCACAGATAATGAGAATTGACTGTATCTGGAGAGGACAGTTTTTGTACTATGAGTTCTCATCACACCACAAGGGTGAGAGGGAAGAGTGGGCTTCTTTTCTCACCTCAAGCTTAGGGAGGGGTCCCTTATAAGACCATCTGAGAATTTGCTATGTGTTTCCCAAATCTGTGGGCATGGTGCACTGGTGTCTGACCCCAGGACATCAAGATGATAGAGAAGAAAGGCTGGTTACTGCAGTGGTGACATCCAAGTGTTGCTGTATACTGCCTGTGTGGCAAAGCATAGAATAAATCGATGTTTCTCTCTCTCACACAAGAGAAAGATTGCCAGAACACAGGTATCTTAAGCCCTATCCAATAAGACTATCTACAGGGATAAAACGGCCTCAGCAGGAAAAGGCTAAATATGCACTGCCAGATAGACCAGGAGCTGTGGACGCAGTTGCAAGTGGCCATACAGAATTGAAAAACTATGGGAGAGAGAGGCCCAGCAAAGAACTTCTGGAGGATCTACAAAGTGTCCTTGGACAGAGAGAGTCAGTTTGCCAAGCTCAGGTAGCGCAAAGCCCTATTGTACCAGAAAAACTTGTCCTATCCCTTTTTATTTTCTCCCTCTTCTCCCCTACCTTCAAGCATGCTGGGAGTTTGGAAAAACAGATAGTGAGAGGAAGCCACGAAGCTCAAACTGGGAAGCAGAGAAGCCAATACAACTTCCTTTCCCAATGAGGGTCTCCAGCCCAGAGCAGGACCAAGCTGGGGTGGTATGGTTTAACATCAAGTGTGTGCTTTGCTTTTTTACATGCATGGAAGTAGGCATTTCAATTTCTGAATCAAGCTTATATTTGTGACTTAATGTGTCTGTAGGCTACCATAGACCTGCCAGAGCCTTCATACAGGAACACCCCAGCTGAATGGGAGTGGTTAGGAAATAAGGATTGAATTGCAGTTTAATTAAGTTATGAGTTCATGCTTGTGTAACCAGTTATCTGCTCACATAAGATTTTGCCACTGCACTATGAGATACCTGAGTGCTGGCTCCAGGGCTGGGTTCGAATTCTGCTTCACCACTTGGCAACTGTGGCCAAAGTTTAGTGTGATTAAACACCTCACTAAACTTGAATTTAGTCACATATGAAGGGGAGATGACATTAGTATTTTAGGAATATAGGTTTGTAAGCATTGTCCTTGGGCCAAACCCAGATAAAAGGACAGTGGCATGCCTGGAACTTGGCTGTTTTCTCAGACTCTGCAGGATATGGCGCTCATGAATAGTATCACCAGAAACTGGTGATACTGTTTTTTGGGGTTTTTTTTAAGGGTAATTTAAGGTTTTACTTCTTTTATTTATTTATTTTTGGCTGCGTTGGGTCTTTGTTGCTATGCATGGGCTTTCTATAGTTGTGGCGAGTGGGGGCTACTCTTCGTTGTGGTGCGCGTGCTTCTCTTTGCGGTGTCTTCTCTTGTTGGGGAGCACGGGCTCTAGGCGCACAGACTTCAGTAGTTGCGGCACACAGGCTCAATGTTGTGGCTTGTGGGCTCTAGAGCACAGGCTCAGTAGTTGTGGCTCACGGGCCCAGTTGCTCCGCGGCATGTGGGATCTTCCCAGACCAGGGCTCGAACCCGTGTCCCCTGCATTGGCAGGCGGATTCTTAACCACTGCACCACCAGGGAAGCTCATTAGCGAGGTAAGGGCCAAGTCAAGTCAAGACAGAACATTCCTTCCTCTGTGGGTCACCTGCTTTCAAAATATTTCTATGTTTTTGGAAAAATAAAAGGGGAATTCAATCTACTGTTACCATGGATATGTACGGAGTCTCTTCCCAAGAAGCCATGACCCACCTGAACTGTTGAAGAAAGCACTCCATAGGTTAGTGTGAGGATACAATAAAATAGAAATAATGCATATAAACTGCTTCATGGCATTTGGCATATAATAAATAAATTAAAATTAATCTAAAATTATTAATAAAATTAATATGATTTTGATATGTTATATCTCCAGGGTTTAATATGTTTTTCTTTTTTCCAGTTCAACTGGTTATCAGAAAATACAGCTGAAAGAGGCACATAGGGATTATTTCTAATAGCCTCCCTCCCCGTGGCTAAGTTAATTCTCCAAGCATCCAAGATTTTCACATTTTATAATTTACTGTTATTGGTAGCTCTACAGTGATGTTCCTTAACAATGTACTTGTATAGCACAAGAAGGTATTTCTTATGATATCTATCTACATTTTCTCTCAATAAAATTTTAACATATATTATTTTTAATACCTATAGAGATAAAAAATTGAATAGTAATTGAAATATTGGAGCCTCCCTCTCCCCCCGCTGCAGCCTCTAGACTCAAACATACTGTCACTAAGTTGCCACAGCACTTCTTATTCAGGCTCAGAAACCAAGTTCTTTCATGCATTACTTTACCTAATTTTCCATCAAATTATCCTTTCTTTATTCCAGGCTTTTCACATTTAATTTATAATGTTTTGCCAAACTTGGGTATAGTTCTTTAAAGGTCCTGACCATTGTTAAGTATAATGAAAGGATTATTTCTTAGCATTTAATAATGTAGCATTTAATACAATACTGTACTGTATTTATTTTTTTTACAATATCCTCCATAATAGTTATAATAATATTATATTATATTAAAATATTATATTAAATTATAATATTTTAAAAAGAAAGCATCTGTTTAGCAATTATTGGCTGTCTACACAATCACATGGGTTCCATTAACTTTCCTTGAGCGTCAACAGATACATAGCCAAGTCTGAGTTTATCAATATGAAAAGTTTCACTGAATGGAATATTTAACTTGAATGTTTAATTTTCACTTTAAGGGAGTCTACAACTAGGGTCCAAAGCAAAAAGTATAAACAAAGGAGAAATTTAAAACGCAGATAAATGATGGAAAAGAAATCAAAATTGTAAATGACAAAGTATCCAAATCCCACTGTAAGAACATAGATCCAAGAAGGAAGAAAAGTCAAATGGGAAAGCATTCATCTTGATTTCTCTGACGTGTGGCAATTTTTCTGGAGAGAGAAGAGGTTTAAAGGAATTCAAACATCAAAATACTCAATTTACCCAGCAGTTAGGTGCAATAGAAAAATAAGCTTAGTTAAAGGAGAACTATTTTTGACCTTTTGGCTGACCTGAGGGCAACTTACTTTTATAAATGCATTTTAGTTACAAAAGTTTTAATTTTCCCCCAAATGAGGTTTTCTCTCTTAAAAAAAGGAGGAATCAAATGAAATAATAGTTCTTAAGAATATGAATCTTAGTTCTAACGAGATCTGAACCTGAGGCTTGAACTGTCATATGAACTCAGGGATCCTCCTGTAGTCTGCAAAATCCAATCAGCTCCTGGAAAAGAAACACAATCAGGGTTATTTTTTCAAGTCAAAATTTGAAGTGGATGAAAAAGAAAAAGTCAGAATACTCAGTAATTGTAGAAATAAATTTCAAGATACTTTAGAAACAATTTTTCTAACTTGCATTGCATTCCCAGGTCGCTAAGGAAACAAAATAGCACCACTGTTTTACTATTTAATTGGTCAAACGCATTGGAAAAAAATATTTTATATACTTAACAGGCTCACCTCATTCCTATTTGCATTGGCAGATCAAATGCACTTGAAAATGACTACATCCAACCCAATCAGAAACTGGGTTAAAATTCTAGAAGATGCCATAAAAGAAAAAAGAAAGGAATGTTGGAACAAATTCATAACCAGATCAAAACAGTAAGGAATATCTAAAATTCTTCTTCCACAGTGAAAATGAATGAGTATTTGATATATGACCAAGGAAAAAAGATCATTATAAATTTTAATATTGAATTGCAGGAGGGTACAGTATAGCAGGGGAATGAAAAGCCATTATTATGTGTATTGAAAAATAATATTTCTCAGTGCTATATTATAAAGCAGTATTTCTTTATATAGTTCACCTTGTTGTACTCTTTATATAAATCCTCTGTCAGATAATAAAAGTCTCAAAAATGATATCGTTTCAATATAGATCTACAAAAAGGGTACAAGTGAACTTATTTACAAAACAGTAGTAGAGTCACGGATGTAGAAAACAAACTTACAGTTACAGGGATAAGGGGGGAAGGGATAAATTGGGAGATTGGGATTGATATATACACACTACTATATATAAAATAGATAACTAATAAGGACCTACTGTATATCACAGGGAACTCTACTCAATACTCTGTAATGGCCTATAGGGGAAAAGAATCTGAAAAAAAAAAAGGTAGATATATGTATATGTACACCTGAAACTAACACAACATTGTAAATCAACTATACTCCCATAAAAATATTTTTAAAAGCCTCAGAAAGAGGTGCTTTGTATAATTCACCTTTATATTTCTAGTTCCTTATCTGCCTTATAGAAAATGCTCAATACATGCTTATTAAATTAATTGACAATAATATTTCATATTGATGTCTTAATGCTAAAGGGTGTAAGTATCTTGATATAGAAAAACAGGGAGACTTGAAGCCAGGAAAGCCTGGGTTCTAATTCTAACTTTTCAACAAACTAATTGTATGTCTGTTCTTTTTCTTGATTACATGAGAATAATAAAAGAGAAATACAATAAAATGTAAATGGCTCAATAAAAAGAATAAGTGAAACTCTAAATTAAAATATGATGCACCTAGAATAATAGTATGCAACTTCGAGAAGAGTTACACAATAAGGAAGAAAATACAATCATTTGTCTAAATTAGAAATAGACCATGTTCAATAAAAATATTTACTCTTTCTGGGCTGAAGTTTTGGGACACTTTCAGTTTTGAAATCTTTAGGGAGCCTCTTATTACGGAGACCAGCCAGGATTCCCAAATCAGCTGCTAGAAGCATGGAAGCATGGGGGAAGGGAATGAAATATAAGATGCTGACAGCATCTTCCTCAGTTTTTGCTAGAGAACATGCTTACTAAGGAATGGTAGGATTGTAGGCTTGTGGGTGGTTTTTTTATTACTTTGTTTTGATTATCTATAATTTCTAATTTCTCAATACTAACTGCATTATTTATTTAAAAAGCGAACACAGAGGCATTTAAATAGGGATATTGTTGGGAGGGCACACATCTGTAAAACAGAAGGTACTTTATTGTTAAACAAGGAAAAGGCAGTGCTTCACAGACAATCTTTTCAATGTGGAGCATTAATACAAGTTAGACATAGACTTGCTGGGAGTTTTGCTGGTATGGTGGACATAACAACTATTTGTCAATATCAATGTCCTCCTCTTTTGCCAGATATGTGGAAGAATCACACTTCCCCACCATTTTGAAATTGAACATGGCTGTATGATTTGTTCTGGTGATGAATAAAATATGAACAGTTCATGAGTGTCACCTCTGGGTGGAAACATTTAAGAGAGCTGATGTGCAATTCTGTTTGTTCTCTTCCCCAGCTCCCAGTGAAGAGGCTGTGTTTTGGATATGGTGTAGCACAAGATGGTGAAGTGTCGCTCAGCCTGGGTCATGAGATTGATGTGTAGAAGAGTGTTGACGTGGAGAGTTGCCTGGTCCTGCAGCAGACCTTACATGAGCAAGAAATAAACATTTGGTAGGTGAGCCACAAAATCATGGTGTTGTCTGTAACTACATCACCTAGACTTCTCTGATCAACATAGCTGGCGTATGTCATAGCCCAAAATACCAAAGGTTTGAGATTGGTATGAGCCCTTTAAAGCTGGCTAAAGTAAAAACCAATAGATAATCTATGGCAAGAATCAAGAGTAAAGGATTCTTGGCTTACTTGGTGAAGTGAGTTGTGAATCGGGTGATACAAGTCAGCCCACGTTTCAATTCAAGCTTTGCTACTAGTTAGTGTGTGGTTTTCTCTCAGTCTATTACCCCACTTGTAAAATAGAAATAACAATCTAACAATAGACTGGGGTTATGTCTATGTTGAGATTATCTAAAGGGTTTAGTACAGCTGATCCTCAACACATTTTGTTTTCTTCCCATATTCTTCCTTCTTTCATATGAGCAAGCACCATATTCCGGGAAAGGAAAGGTAGTATTCTAGGTTCCGAGCTTACAGCAATGGACAAAGCAAAAAACCTCTGTCCATATACAGAAGTGAGATGCAAGGAGCCAGACATTCAATCAGAGGAATTATATATCTGTGACTTTCCTCTGGAGATATTCAATACGACCTTTAAAAGCTTTTAACATTTAGTATAATGTGTAGTCTAGACAATAAATCTACCTTTCTTTGGTGGGAAATAAGACCAGACTGCCAGCTGCAGGAGGTAAGAAATAGTACTCACCTTATTCATAACTGTATCCTCAGTGCTTGGCACAGATCCTAATGAAAAGCAGAAATGTTCTAAGTATTTGTTGAATTAATGAATAAATGAGTGAACAAATTAAGGGTGCAGCAACCCGGAGAATGGATTAAAATGTGATGGTCATAGATTATTTTATTCCTTTCATTCATTCACTCATGCACTAAATATTCAAGGTCTGCTTTGGGTGTTGAAGGTAGAACAGCGAAAGAAAGCAAGTCCTACCACCACTGAGCTTACACTTTCTGGGTCGTTAAAATTATTTTTCATGACAGGTGGGTGGGTAGGCCGATTTATGTTGTGAAAATCAGCTTATTCAGTGATCACACTTCAGTAGACTTTGGTAAATTGGAGTGTCATCAGAGATTAGTCTAAATACTTATAAAATCGTTAGAATAGTACAAGATTTACTGTGTCTATGGTTTCATTTTTAAAAAATGGGTGCTGAGATATGCATTCAAACTACATTGCTACATCTGTCATTTGTTTTCACATTATTAGCCCATGTGTTAGTAATTAAGAATGCTTTGGCTGGAGAGGAAAAAATGATTAATCAGGTTTGTTTTCATAACAGTGACTTAATCTTCTGCTTTTGATGGAGATAAACAATAACAAAAGCAAAGAGTCAAACCTTAAAATAAACTACATGGTGCCTTGAAGGTAAACAAGTCAACTGTTTCAACATAAATTGTGTGGCGGGGTGGGTGTGGAGGTACTGGGGAGTAGTGGTTTAATCTAGATATATTTTATGTCCTACAAATAAGTGAGTTATTGTTCTACCCTGGATGTTCAATATAGAACTTCCTTACCAGTGTCTTGTTTTTGCCATACATTCTCATCTGCTTCATGAAGATGAGAAAATACCCAGTATAAAAGCTGTAGACAAGGTAGACAATTTCTACTCGTTTTTACTCCAAAAACATTGTAAAGAGTTAATATAATATATAGAGTGCCTTGGCCACTATTTCTACTATCTATTTTTAATATTAAAAAATTACATTTATATTGAAATAGAAGGGATCTAATCCAGACTTTAAAATATACTGTATTAATAAACATAAGATCTGCTAGTTGCTTGTAGCTAAGAGAGTTTTGGGAGAATGCCAACCCTCTGCACTTATATAGTAATGTTACTTACTCCAAAATATTATTGAGAGATTAAGTAAGGTGATACACGCTCAGTGCTTAGCACCATGCCTCACACAAAATGCATATAAATTTTCAATAAATGTTAGCTGCTTTATGGTCATTTTTGTTAAGGGTTCTCAATAACAGGAGCAAGAATATACTAGTATAAAAAGAAGTCATGTGTCTTACTCATAATCAGAAAAAGGAACTGAATTATCTTTTGATGACTCTTACAGCAATAGAATAACATTAATAACTTTTATTATTACTATTATAACAATGTAAGCCTAGCAGTAATACTTATTTTGCCACAATTATTAAATGCAAATTTCTAATTTCTAATAACAAGTAACTTCTAAAATCTTTACCTTCTCACTCTGCGTGTAAAGCAACACATTCCAATCTTCACTCGTCTTTCTAGGGATACTAAGTTTGCTGCTTTAGCAGTTATTTTTCTAAACACGTACAAGTGTAAACTTGGTACGGTGCTGTGAAGGAGATTGCCAGTCAATATCCTTCACGTCAAAATTTCACGCTGGAGTCGGATCCTAACTGATGAAATGGATGGGGGCTAGAGGCATCTCTACAAGCCCTGCCATCCCCAAAACAATGCTTCATGCCATAGAATCTACAGGAAAGCAGTCCAATTTGCAAACCAAACCAATCCCGGGTAAGACTCCAACAATGACACAGCCCAGAATCTTAAACTCTCTAGGTATAAGAATACACCACTGACAGCTTTAGGTCATTTTCCCAGCTTTGGTGAGCCACAGTCTTTACTCTTCATGTCTGTTGAAAAGGAAAGGTGAAAACTTGAGCCCAGCATTTTCTTGACAGACACATGCTATCCTGACATGTAAGCTATTTCTCCCAAATTGAGAGAAACTACAAATTTGCTAAATATCTCTGGGGGGTGAAAATGGTATTTGCCAATGCATCAAATACAAGAATAGTCACTTACAAAGTGCTACTGTACAGAAGACACAATCCCTGAAAACAAGAGAAATCAGAATTCAGAAAAAGCATGTGATGTTGTGCCTGCCCATCAAAATGTATTTTGAATAAAACATTAGCACTTAAGAACAAAGGGATTAAAGCAAGTTCTTGGGGGAGACCTTCAAGACGGCGGAGGAGTGAGACCTGGAGATCGCCTTCCTCCCCACAAATACATCAGAAATACATCTACATGTGGAACAACTCCTACAGAACACCTACTGAATGCTGGCAGAAGACCTCAGACCTCCCAAAAGGCAAGAAACTCCCCCACGTACCTGGGTAGGGCAAAAGAAAAAAGAAAAACAGAGACAAAGAATAGGGACGGGCCCTGCACCAGTGGGAGGGAGCTGTGAAGGAGGAAAGGTTTCCACGCACTAGGAAGCCCCTTCGCGGGCAGAGACTGTGGGTGGCAGAGGGGGGAGCTTCGGAGCCACGGAGCAGAGCACAGCCACAGGGGTGCGGAGGGCAAAGCGGAGACACTCCCGCACAGAGGCTCGGCGCCGAGCAGCACTCACCAGCCCGAGAGGCTTGTCTGCTCAGCTGCCGGGGCGGGCGGGGCTGGGAGCGGAGGCTCGGGCTTCGGTCGGATCGCAGGGAGAGGACGGGGGTTGGCGGCGTGAACACAGCCTGAAGGGGTTAGTGCACCACAGCTAGCCGGGAGGGAGTCCGGGAAAAGGTCTGGAGCTGCCGAAGAGGCAGGAGACTTTTTCTTGCCTCTTTGTTTCCTGGTGCGCGAGGAGACGAGATTCAGAGCGCCGCTTAAAGGAGCTCCAGAGGCAGGCGCGAGCTGTGGCTCTCAGCGCGGACCCCAGAGACGGGCCTGGGACGCTAAGGCTGCTGCTGCCGCCACCAAGAAGCCTGTGTGCGAACGCAGGTCACTCTCCACACTGCCCCTCCCTCCCACAGCCGCCACTGCCAGGGTCCCGTGATCCGGGGACAACTTCCCCGGGAGAACGCACGGCGCGCCTCAGGCTGCTGCGACGTCACGCCGGCCTCTGCCGCGCAGGCTCGCCCCGCCTCCTCCGTACCCCGCCCTCCCCGCGGCCTGGGTGAGCCAGAGCCCCCGAAGCAGCGGCTCCTTTAACCCCGTTCTGTGTGAGCGGAGAACAGACACCCTCAGGCGACCTACATGCAGAAGCGGGTCCAAATCCAAAGCTGAACCCCGGGAGCTGTGCGAACAAAGAAGAGAAAGGAAATTTCTCCCAGCAGCCTCAGGAGCAGCGGATTAAAGCTCCACAGTCAACTTGATGTACCTGCATCTGTGGAATACCTGAATAGACAATGAATCATACCAAATTGAGGCAGTGGACCTTGGGAGCAACGATATATATATATATTTTCCTTTTTCCTTTTTTGTGAGTGTGCACGTGTATGCTTCTTTCTGTGATTTTTGTCTGTATAGCTTTGCTTTTACCATTTCTCCTACGGTTCTGTCTGTTTTATGTTTTTTTTTTTTTTTTAGTATAGTGAGTTCTTAGCACTTGATAAAAGTGGTGGATTTGTTTTTTGTTTTGGTTGCTCTCTTCTTTCTTTCTTTATTTTATTACTTTTTAATTTTTTAATTTTAATAACTTTATTTTATTGTATTTTATTTTTTCCTTCCTTCCTTTCTTTCTTTCTTTCTTTCTTTTTTTCTCCCTTTTCTTCTGAGCCATGTGGCTAACATGGTGTTGGTCCTCCGGCCGGGTTTCAGGCCTGTGCCTCTGAAGTGGGAGAGCCGAGTTCAAGACATTGTTCCACCAGAGACCTCCTGGTTCCACGTAATATTAAACGGGGAAACTTCTCCCAGAGTTCTCCATCTCAACGTTAAGACCCAGCTCCACTCAACGACCAGAAAGTTACAGTGCTGGACACCCTATGCCAAACAACTAGCAAGACAGGAACACAACCTGACCCATTAGTAGAGAGGCTGCCTAAAATCATAATAAGGTCACAGACACCCCAAATCACACCACCAGACGTGGACCTGCCCACCAGAAAGACAAGAGCCAGCCTCATCCTCCAGAACACAGGCACTAGTCCCCTCCACCAGGAAGCCTACACAACCCACTGAACCAACCTTACACACTGGGGGCAGACACCAATAACAACAGAAATTATGAACCTGCAGCCTGAAAAAAGGAGACCCTAAACACAGTAAGTGAAGCCAAATGAGAACAGAGAAACAAACAGCAGATGAAGGAGCAAGGTAAAAACCCACCAGACCAAACAAATAAGAGGAAATAGGCAGTCTACCTGAAAAAGAATTCACAGTAATGATAGTAAAGATGATCCAAAATCTTGGGAATAGAATGGAGAAAATACAAGAAACATTTAACAAGGACCTAGAAGAACCAAAGAGCAAACAAACAGTGACGAAAAGAACAGTAAATGAAATGAAAAATTCTCTAGAAGGAATCAATAGCAGAATAATTGGGGCAGAAGAACGGATAAGTGACCTGGAAGATAAAATAGTGGAAATAACTACTGCAGAGCAGAATAAAGAAAAAAGAATGAAAAGAATTGAGTAGAGTCTCAGAGGCATCTGGGACAACATTAAACACACAAACTTTCAAATTATAGGGGTCCAAGAAGAAGAGAAAAAGAAAGACACTGAGAAAATACGTGAAGAGATTATAGTTGAAAACTTCCCTAATATGGGAAAGGAAATAGTTAATCAAGTCCAGGAAGCACAGAGAGTCCCATACAGGATAAGTCCAAGGAGAAACATGCCAAGACACATATTAATCAAACCATCAAAAATTAAATACAAATAAAAAATATTAAAAGGAGCAAGGGAAAAAAACAAATAGCATACAAGGGAATCTCCATAAGGTTAACAGCTGATCTGTCAGCAGAAACTCTGAAAGCCAGATGGGAGTGGGAGAACATATTTAAAGTGATGAAGGGGAAAACCCTACAACCAAGATTACTCTACTCAGCAAGGATCTCATTCAGATTAGATGGAGAAATTAAAACTTCACAGACAAGCAAAAGCTAAGAGAATTCAGCACCACGAAACCAGCCCTACAACAATGCTACAGTAACTTCTCTAGGCAGGAAACACAAGAAAAGGAATAGACCTACAATAACAAACCCAAAACAATTAAGAAAATGGTAATAGTAACATATATGTCAATAATTACCTTCAAGGTAAATGGATTAAATGCTCCAACCAAAAGACATAGACTGGCTGAATGGATCCAAAAACAAGACCCATATATATGCTGTCTACAACAGAACCATTTCAGACCTAGGGACACATACAGATTGAAAGTGAGGGGATGGAAAAAGATATTCCATGCAAGTGGAAATCAAAAGAAAGCTGGAGTAGCAATTCTCATATGAGACCAAATAGACTTTAAAATAAAGACTATTACAAGAGACAAAGAAAGACACTACATAGTGATCAAAGGATCAATCCAAGAAAAGATATAACAATTGTAAATATTTATGCACCCAACATAGGAGCACCTCAATACATAAGGCAAATGCTAACAGCCATAAAAGGAGAAATCGACAGTAACACAATCATCGTAGGGGACTTTAACACACCACTTTCATCAATGGACGGATCATCCAAAATGAAAATAAATAAGGAAACACAAGCTTTTAATGACACATTAAACAAGATGAACTTAAATGATATTTATAGGACATTCCATCCAAAAATAACAGAATACACTTTCTTCTCAAGTGCTCATGGAACATTCTCCAAGATAGATCATATCTCGGGCCACAAATCAAGCCTTGGTAAATTTAAGAAAATTGAAATCATGTCAAGTATCTTTTCCAACCACAACACTATGAGACAAGATATCAATTAGAGGAAAAAATAAAAATACATGGAGGCTAAACAACACACTACTTAATAACCAAGGGATCACTGAAGAACTCAAAGAGGAAATCAGAAAATACCTAGAAACAAATGACAATGAAAGCACGACTACCCAAAACCTATGGGATTCCGCAAAGACAGTTCTAAGAGGGAAGTTTATAGCAATACAATCCTACATTAAGAAACAGGAAACATCTCAAATAAACAACCTAACCTTACACCTAAAGCAATTAGAGAATGAAGAACAAAAAAACCCCAAAGTTAGCAGAAGGAAGGAAATCATAAAGATCAGATCAGAAATAAATGAAAAAGAAATGAAAGAAACAATAGCAAAGATCAATAAAACTAAAAGCTGGTTCTTTGAGAAGATAAACAAAATTGAGAAACAATTAGCCAGGCTCTTCAGGGAAAAAAGGGAGAAGACTCAAATCAATAGAATTAGAAATGAAAAATGAGAAGTAACACATGACACTGGAGAAATACAAAGAATCACGAGCGATTACTACAAAAAATTATATTCCAATAAAATGGACAACCAGGAAGAAATGAACATATTCTTACAAAACCACAACCTTCTGAGGCTGAATCAGGAAGAAGCAGAAAATATAAACAGACCAGTCACAAGCACTGAAATTGAGACTGTGATTAAAAATCTTCCAACAAACAAAAGCCCAGGACCAGATGGCTTCACAGGCAAATTCTATCAAACATTTAGAGAAGAGCTAACACCTATCCTTCTCAAACTCTTCCAAAATATAGCAGAGGGAAGAACACTCCTAAACTTATTCTACTAGGCCACCATCACCCTGATGCCAAAACAAAACAAGGATGTCACAAAGAAAGAAAACTACAGGTCAATATCACTGATGTACATAGATGCAACAATCCTCAACAAAATACTAGCAAACAGAAACCAACAGCACATTAAAAGGATCATACACCATGATCAATTGGGGTTTATCCCAGGAATGTAAGGATTCTTCAATATAGGCAAATCAATCAATGTGATACACCATATTAACGAATTGAAGGAGAAAAAACATATGATCACCTCAATAGATTCAGAAAAAGCTTTTGACAAAATTCAACATACATTTACGACAAAAACCCTCCAGAAAATAGGCATAGAGGGAACTTTCCTCAACATAATAAAGACCATATATGACAAACGCACAGCCAACATCATCCTCAATGGTGAAAAATTGAAACAATTTCCACTAAGATCAGGAAGAAGACAAGGTTGCCCACTCTCACTACTATTATTCAACATAGTTTTGGAAGTTTTAGCCACAGCAATCAGAGAAGAAAAAGAAATAAAAGGAATCCAAATCGGAAAAGAAGAAGTAAAGCTGTCACTGTTTGCAGATGACATGATACTATACACACAGAATCTTAAGGACACTACCAGAAAACTACTAGATCTAATCAATGAATCTGGTAAAGTAGCAGGATACAAAATTAATGCACAGAAATCTCTTGCATTCCTATACACTAATGATGAAAAATCTGAAAGAGAAATTAAGGAAACACTCCCATTCACCATTGCAGCAAAAAGAAAAAAATATCTAGGAATAAACCTACCTAAAGAGAGAAAAGACCTGTATGCAAAAAACTACAAGACACTGATGAAAGAAATTAAAGATGTTACAAACAGATAGAGAGATATACCATGTTCTTGGATTGGAAAAATCAGCATTCTGAAAATGACTCTACTACCCAAAGCAATCTACAGATTCAATGCAATCCCTATCAATTACCCATGACATTTTTCACAGAATTAGAACAAAAAATTTCACAATTTATATGGAAACACAGAAGTACCCGAATAGCCAAAGCAATCTTGAGAAAGAAAAACGGAGCTGGAAGAATCAGGCTTCCTGACTTCAGACTATACTACAATGCTAAAGTAATCAAGAGAGTATGGTACTGGCACAAAAACAGAAATAAAGATCAATGGAACAGGATAGAAAGCCCAGAGATAAACCCATGCACATATGGTCACCTTATTTTTGATATAGGAGGCAAGAATATACAGTGGAGAAAAGACAGCCTCTTCAATAAGTGGTGCTGGGAAAACTGGACAGCTACATATAAAAGAATGAAATTAGAACACTTCCTAACACCATACACAAAAATAAACTCAAAATGGATTAAAGACCTAAATGTAAGGCCAGCCACTATAAAACTCTTAGGGGAAAGCATAGGCAGAGCACTCTATGACATAAAATACAGCAAGATCCTTTTTGACACACCTCCTAGAGAAATGGAAATAAAAACAAAAATAAACAAATGGGACCTAATGAGACTTAAAAGCTTTTGCACAACAAAGGAAACCATAAAGAAGATGAAAATACAACCCTCAGAATGGGAGAAAATATTTGCAAGCGAGGCAACTGACAAGGGATTTATCTCCAAAATTTACAAGCAGCTCATGCAGCTCAATATCAAAAAAACAAACAACCTAATCCAAAAATGGGCAGAAGACCTAAATAGACATTTCTCCAAAGAAGATATACAGATTGCCAACAAACACATGAAAGGATGCTCAACATCACTAATTATTAGAGAAATGCAAATCAAAACTACTATGAGGTATTACCTCTCACCAGTCAGAATTGCCATCATCAAAAAATCTACAAACAATAAATGCTGGAGAGGATGTGGAGAAAAGGGAACCCTCTTGCACTGTTGGTGGGAATGTAAGTTGAGACAACCCCTATGGAGAACAGTATGGAGGTTCCTTAAAAAACTAAAAATGGAACTACCATACGACCCAGCAATCCCACTACTGGGCATATACCCTGAGAAAACCATAATTCAAAAAGAGTCATGTACCAAACTGTTCATTGCATCTGCATTTACAATAGCCAGGACATGGAAGCAACCTTAGTGTCCATCGACAGATGAATGGGTAAAGAAGATGTGGCACATACGTACAATGGAATATTACTCAGCCATAAATGGAAACGAAATTGAGTTATTTGTAGTGAGGTGGATGGACCTAGAGTCTGTCATACAGAGTGAAGTAAGTCAGAAAGAGAAAAACAAATACCGTATGCTAACACATATATATGGAATCTAAAAAAAAAAAAAAAAGGTTATGAAGAGCCTAGGGACAGGATAGGAATAAAGATGCAGATGTAGAGAATGGACTTGAGGACATGGAGTGGGGGGAAGGGTAAGCTGGGACAAAGTGAGAGAGTGGCATGGACCAATATATACCACCAAATGTAGAGTAGATAGTTACTGAGAAGAAGCCACATAATACAGGCAGATCAGCTCGGAGTTTTGTGACCACCTAGAGGGGTGGGATAGGGAGGGGGGAAGGGAGACGCAAGAGGGAGGGAATATGGGGATATATGTATATGTATAACTGATTCACTTTGTTATAAAGCAGAAACTAATACACCATTGTGAAGCAATTATACTCCAATAAAGGTGTTTAAAAAAATTAAATAAATAAATAAATAAATAAATAAACCAAGTTCTTGAAGACTCTATTTCCACATAGTTAGGTCTGAAACATAATGTTCTAGTTGAACTCTTTCATTATTCAAAAGTATCAGCAACCTCCTAAATATTTCCCATGTCTATGCTAAATAGGTGCCATAAAGCAGTAAGTAAGATACATGTTAGGAAAGAAAATTGCAATGTTATTATCTAAATCCAATGGAGACAGACTTCTATTAAAATGTTAACTTTAGCTTTGAAGATTGTTTCCAAATATCATTACATTCGAAAAAGTATTATTTAGTCACAAACTATGTAGTAGTCTTGTCCACAGCTATAATGAGTATTACATGCCTCCCCACCCCACCTCCCTCCATCTACCATCTGGATTATCTTTACTCACTCCCCACATCAATATGTTAACCTAAATAGACAAGAGATCCTGCACCACTAAAGATAGTTCTAATTTCAGAATCTTTCCCTCTTTATACTTTTCATAATGTCCTTAATTGACACGTTTTTATTATTCTAACACATGATCCCCTTGTTTTCCCATTATTCCTCTTCTTTTTTTGTAATTTTAGAATTTTATTTTATTTATTTTTTTATACAGTAGGTTATTATTAGTTATCCATTTTATACATATTAGTGTATATATGTCAATCCCAATCTCCCAATTCATCACACCACCATGCCACCGCCCCACCACTTTCTCCCCTTGGTGTCCATACATTTGTTCTCTACATCTGTGTCTCAATTTCTGCCCTGCAAACCGGTTCCTCTGTACCATTTTTCTAGGTTCCACATATATGTGTTATTATACAATATTTGTTTTTCTCTTTCAGACTTACTTCACTCTGTATGACAGTCTCTAGATCCATCCACGTCTCTACAAATGACTCAGTTTCGTTCCTTTTTATGGCTGAGTAATATTTCATTGTATATATGTACCACATCTTCTGTAACCATTCGTCTCTTGATGGGCAATTAGGTTGCCTACATGTCCTGGCTATTGTAAATAGTGCTGCAATGAACACTGGGGTGCATGTGTCCTTTTGAATTATGGTTTTCTGTGGGTATATGCCCAGTAGTGCAATTGTTGTGTCATATGGTAATTCTATTTTTAGTTTTTTAAGGAACCTCTGTACTGTCCTCCATACTGGCTGTTATCAATTTACATTCCCACCAACAGTGCAAGAGGGTTCCCTTTTCCCTACACCCTCTCCAGCATTTGTTGTTTGTAGATTTTCTGATGATGCCCATTCTAACTGGTGTGAGGTGATACCTCATTGTAGTTTTGATTTGCATTTCTCTAATAATTAGTGATGTTGAGCATCTTTTCATGTGCTTCTTGGCCATCTGTATGTCTTCTTTGGAGAAATGTCTATTTAGGTCTTCTGCCCATTTTTGGATTAGGTTGTTTGTTTTTTTGATATTGAGCTGCATGAGCTGTTTATATATTTGGGAGATTAATCCTTTGTCCATTGATTCATTTGCAAATATTTTTTCCCGTTCTGAAGGTTGTCTTTTTGTCTTGTTTGTAGTTTCCTTTGCTGTGCAAAAGCTTTGAAGTTTCATTATGTCCCATTTGTTTATTTTTGTTTTTATTTCCATTACTTTAGGAGGTGGATCAAAAAAGATCTTGCTGTGATTTATGTCAAAGAGTGTTCTTCCTATGTTTGCCCTCCAAGAGTTGTATAGTGTCTGGTCTTACATTTAGGTCTTCAATCCATTTTGAGTTTATTTTTGTGTATGGTATTAGAGAGTGTTCTAATTTCATTCTTTTACATGTAGCTGTCCAGTTTTCCCAGCACCACTTATTGAAAAGACTGTCTTTTCTCCATTGTATATCCTTGCCTCCTTTGTCATAGATTAGTTGACCATAGGTGTGTGGCTTTATCCTGAGCTTTCTATCCCGTTCCATTGATCTGTATTTCTGTTTTTGTGCTAGTACCATATTGTCTTCATTACTGTAGCTTTATAGTATAGTCTGAAGTCCTGGAGTCTGATTTCTCCAGCTCCATTTTTTTCCCTCAAGACCACTTTGGCTATTCGGGGTCTTTTCTGTCTCCACACAAAGTTTAAGATTTTTTGTTCTAGTTCTGTAAAAAAATGCCATTGGTAATTTGATAGGGATTGCATTGAATCTGTAGATTGCTTTGGGTAGTATAGTCATTTTCACAATATTGATTCTTCCAATTGAAGAAATTGGTATATATATTTATAATTAATTGTTATCATCTTCTTGGATTGATCCCTTGATCATTATGTAGTGGCCTTCCTTGTCTCTTGTAATATTCTTTATTTTAAAGTCTATTTTATCTGATATGAGTATTGTTATCCAGGTTTCTTTTGATTTCCATTTGCATGGAATATCTTTTTCCATCCCCTCACTTTCCGTCTGTATGTGTCCCTAGGTCTGAAGTGGGTCTCTTATAGACAACATATAAAATCTTGGTTGTAGGTTTTTACCTTTCATCAATTTCAATATGTCATGCCATTCCCTTCTGGCTTGTAGAGTTTCTGCTGAGAAATCAGCTGTTAACCTTATGGGAGTTCCCTTGTATGTTATTTGTCGTTTTTCCCTTGCTGCTTTCAGTAATTTTTCTTTGTCTTTAATTTTTGCCAATTTGATTACTATGTGTCTCAGCCTGTTTCTCCTTGGGCTTATCCTGTATGGGACTCTCTGTGCTTCCTGGACTTGGGTGGCTATTTCCTTTCCCATGTTAGGGAAGTTTTTGACTATAATCTCTTCAAATATTTTCTCGGGTCCTTTCTCTCTGTCTTCTCCTTCTGGGACCCCTATAACGCGAATGTTGTCACATTTAATGTTGTCCCAGAGGTCTCTTAGGCTGTCTTCATTTCTTTTCATTCTTTTTTCTTTATTCTGTTCCACAGCAGTGAATTCCACCATTCTGTCTTCCAGGTCACTTATCCGTTCTTCTGCCTCAGTTCTTCTGTTATTGATTCCTTCTAGTGTATTTTTCATTTCAGTTATTGTATTATTCATCTCTGTTTGTTTGTTCTTTAATTCTTCTAGATCTTTGTTAAACATTTCTTGCATCTTCTCGATCTTTGCCTCCATTCTATTTCCATGGTCCTGGATCATCTTCACTATCATTATTCTGAATTCTTTTTCTGGAAGGTTGCCTATCTCCACTTGTTCTCATTGTTTTTCTTGGGTTTTGTCTTGTTCCTTCATCTGGTACATGGCCCTCTGCCTTTTCATCTTGTCTATCTTTCTGTGAATGTGGGTTTTGCTCCACAGGCTGCAGGATTGTAGTTCTTCTTGCTTTTGCTGTCTGCCCTCTGGTGGATGAGGCTATCTAAGAGGCTTGTGCAAGTTTCCTGTTTGGAGGGACTGGTGGTGGGTAGAGCTGGTTGTTGCTCTGGTGGGCAGAGCTTAGTAAAACTTTAATCCACTTGTCTGCTGATGGGTGGGGCTGGGTTCCCTCCCTTTTGGTTGTTTGGCCTGAGGCAACCCAACACTGGAGCGTACTGGGCTCTTTGGTGGGGCTATTGGCAGACTCTGGGAGGGCTCACGCCAAGGAGTACTTCCCAGAACTTCTGCTGCCAATGTCCTTGTCCTCACGGTGAGCCACAGCCACCCCCGGCCTCTGCAGGAGGCCCTCCAGCACTAGCAGGTAGGTCTGGTTCAGTCTCCCATGGGGTCACTGCTCCTTCCCCTGGGTCCTGATGCACACACTACTTTGTGTGTGCCCTCCCAGATTGGAGTCTCTGTTTTCCCCAGTTCTGTCAAAGTCCTGCAATCAAGTCCTGCCAGTCTTCAAAGTCTGATTCTCTAGGAATTCCTCCCCTTGTTGCCAGACTCCCACGTTGGGAAGCCTGACATGCGGCTCAGAACCTTCACTCCAGTGTGTGGACTTTTGTGGTATAAGTGTTCTCCAGTTTGTGAGTCACCCACCCAGCAGTTATTGGATTTGATTTTATTGTGATTGCACCCCTCCTACCACCTCATTGTGGCTTCTCCGTTGTCTTTGGATTTAGGGTATCTTTTTCGTGAGTTCCAGGTCTTCCTGTTGATGATTGTTCAGCAGTTAGTTGTGATTCTGGCGCTCTTGCAGGGGGGCGTGAGAGCACGTCCTTCTACTCCGCCATCTTGAACCAATCATCCTCCTCTTCTTGTCTTTTTATCTTAGCTCAATAAGTTGTGTTTACTTTCAGTTCTGTTATTTCTTTTCTGTACCTTAAAATTTCCATTTTTCAACCTCACTTTCATAGTTTCTTCTGTGACCCACCTTCTCTAGATTGGTCCCTGGATTTTGCATCTAACTGCTTTGTCTTACCTAGTCTGTGTTTTTCATCTGACCTTAACAGCCCAGTGAATATACTTGGAAATTCCACTACCTCTAGCCTTTGGCATATAGATCAAATTTTCCAATTTGGAATAACAAGAACACATGCCTCTGTTCAGAGAGCTCCGCACTATCACTGACCAACCAAACAACGATAGAAAAGCATGGATGAGCTTATTACATTTATGTTAGGTCCTTAGCCTGCTTTCCATTAGGACAGCTCTGCTTTCTTATATGCTTTGTGCATTTGAACCAGCAACTATTTTCATAAGTACACTAGCTTCAGTTTATTAAAATTCAATGCAAAACACCTATCACCCAGATCTTGGTTTCTAATATCCTCTCCAATAAAAGGAACCAAACTTCTTGAAGTAAAGGCTGATTTTAGGACTAGTGTAGGAAGTGTAGAAAATGAGCCTGGAGCACTAGTAGTGCCAGAAAATAAAAAAAAAATAAAATCTACCTTAATGGGGGTATGTCAAAGGGACACAGAAGCCAAGTGAAAGAGTTCCCAATGGCCAATATGGAATAATATGAGCAAAAAAATAAAATAAGTAGTATTGGATTATAATCCAAAGTGTAAAATAAACATCCATGAGTCCATATTGACATAAATAAATGATCAATTAATAAATAAATGAGGAAAGACAAATCTTCCATACCCATTTGGGAGAATTTCAAATAATTTATGTAGCTACTCTGTCCACAAGGAGGTGGAGAATAACTCTCCATTCCTTAGGTGTTGACTGCATCTAGTGACTTCCTACCAAAGAGTACAATATGGAAAGGGTGGAGACAGAGAAACGTTACAATGGAGAAAATTGACGCCTCAGCCAGGATCATGATCAACATCAACAGTGATGTTATATTGATGTTATTAGTATACACTCTTGATATGACATGATGAAATGGCCCTTTACCTTTATTGTCTTCTCCTTTAAACATATGATTCCAGTCTATTCATGAAAAAACAATCAGCCAAATTCCAAAAGAAGGGCATTCTAAAAAAAAAAAACAAAAATAAAAAATAAAAAAATCCTGAACAGTACTCCTCAAAACCATCAAGGTCACCAAAAGGAAGGAAAATCTCAGACATGGTCACAGTCAAGGAGAACCCAGGAACCCAAGGAGACATAACAAATAAATATGTCCTGGATGACATCTTGAAACAGAAAAGGGACATTCAGTAAATACTAAGGAAGTCTGACTAAAGTGTGGTTAACAGTCATGTATGAATATCGATGCACTCATTGTAACAAACATACCGTACTAATGTAAGATGTTAATAATAGGGGAAGCTCTGTGTAGGATATATGATGAATGCTGTACTATCTTCTCAATTTTTCTATCATTCTAAAACTAACCTAAATTTAAATCTAGAAAATAAATTCTCTTTAAAAATTGATGCGATACAAATGAGGAAAGAAGAGAACAAGTAAGATTTTTAGGACTTGTTGATGGGAGACAACTTAGAGCAGGAAGGAGGCATCTGCAGCAAAGGATGGATCCCAGAGATGTTTTTCCCAGGAGTGTGCGACAAGTCTGGAGAATGTCTGTACTTTGATGAAAAAGATGTTAATGCCTGGCCTTCTCCCACCTGATCGATGCATCAGCACTGTCCTGCTGCCTACAGCACTCCCACCCATGTCATGCTTTGGGGCTCAACTTTAACTTCACATTCTCGGAGCAGTTTTTGCAGACCTTCAGATGAGGTTAGGTCTCTCAGTATTGCTTCTCAGCAACTTCTACCTCTCTTTCACAGCATATTTGTAAGGGAATCATTTAATGCCCTTTCTCATGAGGCTGTCAGCTTCATGAAAGTAGAAAATATGGAGTTCAGTAGACAATAAGTGCCTAACACACTTGTGTGTTCATTGATAGATTAATAAGGTGAATTCCAGGAGTAAGGAAAGGGAAGTCATGCCCATGTGGAAGGTGAATGACCTAGCGATAATTCCAGATTAGATGTGTAAGACACAGAAAGTTAAAAATATTGGAAATCTACATTTGGTTTGATCACCCAACCATGTGCTGTGTTTCGGATGTGACATTGGTAGTGAAAAATACTTGCAGAAATCGTGGTGGGCAGTCTTGGTTAGTCAGGAAAGCCTTCTGACTTCAATAACAGAACAACTTGGAATCTATTTATGAAATTTTATAATATAATAATAATAGTGGCCATTATTTATTTAGTAGTTACTCTATACCAGGCACTGTGTTAAGCACTTTGAAAATTATTTTGTTTAATCTTCACAGCAACCCTGTAATGATAATAGCTAAAAAGTATCCAGTACTTGCCCTCTTCTAAGCACCTTATACGCATTAGCTCATTCAGTCACCCCCAAGATTCTATGAGATCAGCACTATTATAATTGCTATGTAGTAGTGGATGATACCAAAGTACATAAAAGTATAGTGACTAACCCAAAGTAACAGAAAGCCACAGAGTTTGGATTTAAAAACAGAAGAGAAAGAAAGGGAAATCAGTTTCCTATGCTGCCTCACCATTCACCCCTAGACTAAGTTTTATTTTCTGAATTTTTCAGATTTTCAAAAATCAAACAAAGTCTCAGGGAGACTAAGTTATTTGCCACCTCAAATCACATAAGAAGTAACTCCAACCCAGACTCCAGACTCTGTCTGTCAGGTTCTTAATCATATATGACATAATGTCTTGATATTATAGTTTCCTGGAACAACAAGATCTGCATACTTCCCACATACCGTGTAAGCCACTCATTCTGCTATGTACCCTAAATTTACCTTATTCAAATTCAAAACATTGTTTCCTATTTAAGAGTCCTAAGTAGGATCAATACATCTTACTGAACAATAAGCTTTACCTTATTCATATCCGTTGGAACTTTCAAAGAATGACTTAATGGTTTTCTTAGTCTTCTCCTTTCAGGACTTGTGTTCCACCAGTACTAATTAGCATTGTATTTATCCCTTTCATCATTTGTGTTTACCAGAGCCTGGACTCCTCTGCTGGTTCTAGTTTGTCCTATAAAAGAGAGTGACTAGGATTGTATACTATATTCAAATCACTCATGACATATGGCTTTGATAAAAGGAAAAACTTACTGTCAGCTTTATTTCCCATACATTTTTTGGTGATTCACCTTAGAATCACACTGGTTAAACTCTTCAGGAAAAGTTTTTTTTCTCTATGCATTTACCCCATAGGACCTTTTACTTGTACTAATACTAGGCAGTACAAGTAAATATAGGCTCATTTTTCTGCAAGCTTCTTGAGCGAAAGATGAATTATTTATTTTTGTACTCTTCATAGTGTCTAGTACCATGCCTGGTATACTGTAGGTGTTCAATGAAAGTTTACTTTATGAAAGATGTTTAACGACTGTTGAGGAGAGAGTCCTTACTCTTGTTGATAGAAAGCTCCCTGGTACACACTTTAGTGACCTCTATGTTCCCTTCCTTAGCTTAGCACCAGATGACAGATGGTAGCATTGGGTAAATGTTTATTGAATTGAATAAACTGTTGCCTCAAATGATTTGTTTATGCTTTTTTTATGCAATCCATTATCACACAATTCACACATTATTCAATTTAACAAACATTTGATAAAAGAAAATAAGATAGATAATCCTGGTTTGCTTCTCAGCTCTATCACTTGGTATATAACCTTGGAGAAAATAATTAGCCTCTCTGAGTCTCAGTCCCTTCACCTGTAAAATGAGGAGAATAAGATTAAACACTTTATAGAATCACTGTAAGGACTGTGTAAGATAATAAATATTAAACACTTAGTACTATGTCTGGCATGTAATAAGTGCTCAGTAAGTGTTTCTTAAATCATCTTAATATTAGTTATTAAGTAATATAAAGACATCCCATTTAGGGACAGGTAAGTGAATATTGGTTGTTTATAATATACATATGGTTCAAACTACAGTGATGCTGGTGATGATGGCATAGAAAACTCATAGATGTAGGGAAACAAAGGAAAGAATTCACCAGGAAAAAGCAAAGAGAGTTCTTATGACCATTTATTGGCAAAGAGAGTTATGTCTGTCCTGAAGGGGCTTCCAAAGTCAGGACATGCCCATAGGAGACCTCTGAATTCCTCTCCTCTCTTACTCACTAAACTTTCCCTTGGCCTCCTCTGCCTTGGTTTCCTTGCCCCCTGCATAGATACGAATTCTTTTTTAGAATGGCGTGAGCTTGTTTGTCCAGGCTTAATTCTTAGGTAAGCAATTCCAAATATGCTGCATTTTTCAAGCAATCTGTAGAGACTGGAATAATAGAGAGCAATTGTGTTGCTTAGCCAAAGAATAGCTTTTTCTTTTGTTTTTATCCATCAAAGAATGAATACCATCTGAGCTGAACTGAAACGCCTGAGTCACTAAGTCACACATTCTGAGCATTTTTGCAGGACCATGAAGGAAGCCATGACTGCTGACTTAGAAAAAGCAAGGGGAAATTAGTTGCTATTAAAATATATAAACATTTTAATGAATCTTCTGAAATTTCATGCTGTCATTAAGCAGGGCCATGTAAACTATCGATGTATTAGAAACCATCAAGTATTTTGAGAATGTAAGAAAACAAAATGCTCCTATATTTCCACCAGGAATCTGATTAGGTAGATCTTTACTATGTTTGTAAAACACCCATTTCTATGACATAAACACAATATAGCGGGGGTCAGTCCGCGGCCTGTTTAGCAACCGGGCCACAGAGCAGGAGATGACCAGCGGGCAAGCGAGCGAAGCTTCATTTGCCACTCCCCATCGCTCCCCATTGCTCGCTATACCACCTGAACTATACCCACCCCCCTTCCGTGGAAAAATTGTCTTCCACGAAACCGGTCCCTGGTGCCAAAAGGTTGGGGACCACTGCAATATAGGATATAGAACATTTAAAAAATAAGAGATGGGAAAGCCACATTCAATAACATGAACAATGATATTCCTTGAGTAAAAAAGTTAAGTGTAGCTTTAATTTTTACTTTGTGTTTTTTCAAATTGTCAACAATAAACATGTATTAAATGTGAATGCTATTGTTACTTTGGCTATTGCTATCTGTCACTTTGACATTTGTTCAAGAGACAAACTAAATGAGAAATTGTGAAAGAAATGACGTAAAATAATCACACCCAGTGGAAAAAAAAGAACTCAAAATTTAGGCTTTACTGAGGATGGCCAATACAATAATGCCATCTCTAGAAATGTGCATAACAGTAAATTAAAATTCTTGAAATTTGGTAATTTAGCTGAAATAAGTGCAGGTTAGCTCTAGATAAATGGAAAAGAAATGTTCTGGGAAAAAGTTTTTAAGGAAGAAAAAAATATCTGCATGTTGTAGGTTGTTTTTCCCATTGGTTTTCTATGTGCAGGGGAGACATATGAGAAACATTGTATTCAACAGAAACTTTCCTAGGAAGGAAACTACATTTTCTTGGGCGAAATAACTTGGTAGGTGCAAGAGTGTAATGGGAAGAGCCTGCCCTGCACCAAATTAGCCATTAAACTGAAGAACAAAGGGGAGAAGTGAAAAGGGGCACAGAAACAGATATGGTAGAAGTCTACTGTCCTGATATTTGACCCTAGAATATTAGTTACCAATAATTATAATAGTATTAATAATCATAGCTAATACTAGTTGAGCATTTACCATGTGTCAGGCATCATACTAAGTCCATTATGCATATTAAATCATTTAATTCTTCTAACTACTCTAAACGGTTGGGTTCACAAATGCTTGTTCTGGGGGTTTAGTATTTGGATTTTTTGTGTAACACAGGCACCTGGATGCAGAAACAAATATGGGCAAGGAAGCCTGGTGACCATGGAAAACCAGGGGAGATCCCTAAAATCTTACACATTTGGGATTAAGGGCAATTATAGTTGGATCTAAAAGAGAAAGGAGGTTCCAACTGATACAAGGGATACACTTATTTGTAAAAAATTTAGGCTGGAGAATAACAAAAGGAGAAAATTTGCCCAATTTTTCCCACTAGGAGAGACAGAGAGGTCTGGTGGAAAGAATACTGGTTTTGGAATCAGGCAAACATGCATTCCAGGATTTACTCTGTCCTTCTCTGAATGTGTGACCTTAGGCAAATCACTTAACTTCTGTAAACATCAGTTTGCCTACATGTGGGGCTGGCTTTATGTGCATACTATCTATGCAGTCACAGAGGACCCTGTGCTTCAAAGGGCTCCTTGCTTGGTTTAATGCTCTACTATCTTCATCTTGAAATTCTTAATAATTTTGAACAAAAACATCCACAGATTTCTTTTTGCATAGGCCCTGCAAGTTATGTAGACAGTCCTGCCTATCTACAAAATGAAGATGGCAATTCCTGCCTCACTGATCAGCATGAAATTACCTGTGCTTAGGACGTATCTAGGAACCTGGCATATAGAACTCAGAATTACTCTTTTAAGCTTAAGCCACAAAACAACAAAGACCAATGTACTTTTAGGCCCCAGGTTACACTTTGTCAGAAAAATTGATGGGAGGAAAGAGAAGAGGAGAAAAAGACTGTGATTATGGTTACTGTGGTGGTGCTACCTACAGTTCTCACTTCTGTCCAGCTGTAGAAATGAGGATATTTCCCAAGGTACTCAGACCACATGACCAGCAATATTCTATAAATAAACTATTATGGTATTGCAGAGAGATTTGTTTTCTGAACTGCAAACTTTATACCAGGAGAATTTTGCAAGTGATAATTCCATAAATCCTACTCCTACTCAAGGCTATGGAAATGTAGTGTCCAAAATCATACCTGTTAATAGGGCCTGGTGAATTGTAGAAGTATTAGGTAGGTCAACTCAATTCAAATCACTTAATTCACCAAATATATTCTTAAAACTTAATAGGTACTGAGTCTCTGTAAATGCCGTGCAGTGTCCTGGAGAAACGCATAGTGAATGAAGATGAAAAGAAAATTATTCATACATACGATAACTTTTTAAAGCTGGGTAGGAGCCTGGAGAGAATTTTATGTGTGTCCTGATTTCACACTGTCCAGAGAGCTAAAAATATTTAGTTTCAGCAATGTAACTAGTCAGGGAGAGATTAGAAACTAGAATCCACATCTCCTTTGTGCCAACACAGTTCTCTTTAGCTATTCCCATCTCTACAGGTCATCCAACGTAGTTCAAAATGACCTTGGAAAAAAGAAAGAGGCAATCAGTGCACTGTGCATTATTCAACAGTGTGCTTTAAAGAGCTCACACTCACAAGGTTACTATAGGTTTTCAAAGTCTGATGAAATTTGCCATTCTCTGCATGTGAATACCAATCCTTCTATAAATAAGCCATAATTCATTTTAACAAATAATGTCAAATCTATAATAGGAACAAAAATATTGTAGAAAAAAGTGCAGCTTTATTTTTGGAATAGTTTGAATTGGTCACATCCTATTTTATTGGAGATGGAGTATACCATAATGACTAAAGCCGGGGCTTGAAAGGGAAAGGTTGAAGTCTGGGGGAACCTATCCACTTACCTCTTGGTACCTCTACTTCTCTTCCTGTAAATTAGGGACAATAATGTAAGAATAACTGTAAGAATAACATGATTTTCCTCTATGTGAAGTATTTAACCTAATGTCTGTCCCATAGTAAGTTCTCAATAAATGGAAAATGTTAATATTATCATTATTACTCTCACCAATAATGGCAGCAGTGAGAGTAGTTGAAATATCATAGTTCTGGAGAGTCCTGGCACACAAGACCAGAAGGCAATGAGAGATTTGAGAAACCTTTTTTTTTTTAATTTATTAATTAATTTATTTTTGGCTGTGTTGGGTCTTCGTTGCTGCACGCAGGCTTTCTCTAGTTGCTGCGAACGGGGGATACTCTTCATTGCGGTGCGCGGGCTTCTCATTGTGGTGGCTTCACTTGTTGCAAAACATGGGCTCTAGGCACGCGGGCTTCAGTAGTTGTGGTTTGCGGTCTCTAGAGCTCAGTCTCAGTAGCTGTGGTGCACGGGCTTAGTTGCTCTGCGGCATGTGGGATCCTCCTGGACCAGGGCTCGAACCCTTGTCCCCTGCATTGGCAGGTGGATTCCCAACCACTGCACCACCAGGGAAGCCCGAGGAACCTTTAAAACATGAATTTTATATCATTTAAAACTGTATTTCACAGTCTGGAAAACATTTTTAAAACTTATTTCATAATGTTTTCTTTCAGACTTTAGCCCCTTTTGAAGGTGGATGATCTAGTGCTTTCCCTTGTAACAAGAGTACACCATCCAGAGATTTAATTCCATGTGGGTAGTTAAGATAACTCAAGCTACATAAACAAATAACTCCCTATAATCTAAGGAAGACCCAAACGCATTACAACCATTAAACTTAAATAATTCATTGTGTTCAAGTTTCTCCTAAGCAGTTTATTTTACCCTCACATCTGAAATTACATCTGAAACATGATTAAACCATTGTACATTTAATGGATTTTTAAAGCAATTAATGGTATTCAGATATATGTGTTCTACAATGTAAATATAATATGCAGCGAATAACCAGTTTGAAAAATTCAGTGTTGTTTGGGTAGTGGTGAATACTATTAATGTCTCACCAATTTTAATATTTAACTAAAAATCTAGGAATCATGAGGGTATACTGGGGTGTTTACAAAAAGACTGAAATACATTCAGTGTTTTCATACTGTTTTTAAAAGTTCCTAATTTGCAAGATCATAATAAAGTGTAAAGATTAGATAATAGTAAAGTACTAATTTTGATAATTTTATGGTGGTTGAAAAATACATTGTAAATTATTTAGCGGCAAAAGGCATCATGTCTGCTACTGACTCTTAAAAAAGTTTTTAAAGAATCTATACTCACAGAGAACAAGGGATAAAGCAGATGTAGTAAAATGTTAACACGGGAAATCCAGGTGAAAAGAACACGGGAATTCTTTGTATTCTTCTTGCAATTTTTCTTCAAGTCTGAATTAATGTCAAAATAAAAAGTTAAGCAAAAAAATAACTAATTTGTAACAATGGTCTGGGTAGGCTTTTACCAGGTAGACAAAGGGAAAAGGACTTAATGGAAGTAAAGGTATAACTCAGGGAGCAGGAGCATTGAGAAACATAAGTAGTTCAGAAGGCCTTGAATGGTGGGTGCAATGAGAGTTAAGGTTAGAGAAAGAGAGCCTAGGGCAGTGTTGTCCTGTGGGAAGCTAATTTAGGATGTTATAAGCAGAAGAGTGAAAGAAGACAGCATTTTAGAAAGATTACACTAGCAGAAGTGTGAACCATTCAAGATAGAAGTCAGGAAAGTCAATGATTCGTATAATAATGTAAAGAATGAGTATGAGGGTCTGAATTAGAGTAGTATTTGTACGGATGAAAGAGCAAGTATAAAATGTAGTAGTTACAAGCACAAGCTCTGGTTTCAAATCCTAGTTTCTGCATTTCCTAGCTATGTCACCTTTAGTAAGTTACTTAACCTCTATGAGCTTTAGTTTTTCTCATCCGTAAGATGGACAAAATAGGAGCAGATGTCTCACAGAGTTGTTAGGATTAACAAAGGGGATAAATAAATGTAAAACACTTAAGACAATTGTGTCACGTAGAATGCTCTCATAAATTAAAAGGATGCACATGAAAATGTTATCATAGGCATTATCAAGAGCCACTGACTAATTAGTTGAGTTTCTAGCCTGGGAGAATGACAATACCATTCTCCTGACAGTACCATCTCTCAACCTGTATATTATAGGATACATAGCATCCTAGCCTCTACCTACTAGATACCAGTAGCTGACCTCCAGTTATGAGAATCAAAATGTATCCAGACATTGTCAGATACCCGCTGGGGGGAAAAATCACCCTCTGTGAGTGAGAACCAGTGACCTAGATGATGAGTAAGAGAGGAGATGGGGCAAGTTTGGCACGAGACACAAGCAACAGGATCTTCCACTGAGATCAGCATATAGAGTGTTGGGCTAGAGAAACATTACTATCCAGAACTTTCCTCTGATCTAAGCTATCCCAGCGTTACTCTCCTACATAGTCCAGGGGTTTGATGAATAACAATCTTCCACCAGGAAACCGCAGCTATGGAAGAAAAGGGTACTTTCCTGAGCTGCCATAGAAATAACATGTTTTAAAGGATGTTTAAAAATATAGAAAGTGGGGGCTTCCCTGGTGGCGCAGTGGTTAAGAATCCACCTGCCAATGCAGGGGACACCGGTTCGAGCCCTGGTCTGGGAAGATCCCACATGCCGCGGAGCAGCTGGGCCCGTGAGCCACAACTACTGAGCCTGCGCGTCTGGAGCCTGTGCTCCGCGACGAGAGGCCGCGATAGTGAGAGGCCTGCGCACTGTGATGAAGAGTAGCCCCCACTTGCCACAAATGGAGAAAGCCCTCGCACAGAAACGAAGACCCAAGACAGCCATAAATAAATAAATAAATAAAATTTAAAAAATATATATAGAAAGTGAAAAAGGTAGATGTTTTTGTTTATATAGATGTATACATACATACAAACACACAGGCATGGATAAAGAATGGTGGAATATACAATGAAATTTTAATTGTTGTTCTTGCTAGGTAATTTTTTGGAGGAAAATCTACAATAGATGTCATTTTTAAGCTGGAAAATAAATGGAATTTTAAGATTTGGACCATTTTTCTTACAGTGAAGCATTTTTTAAAACTCTTATATTTCAGAGTATCACATACTCAGAAGAGGTAGAGTCAGAATTACATTTTAATGAATCTTAACCCCCCTAAAAAAGTTGACCCTATGAGCCACGACATTTCAACATTTGGAAAGATGAAAGTAGAATAAAACTTTACTGCATTATTTCTAATAGATTTAATTAAATGAAAAGTTTTATATAAAAGTCAGCAGGACTTGGCCATAGAAGTATCAGTATTTATGATATGGTCCCTATCTTGTTATTTACTCTTTGTGGTGTCACTATGGAGATGTTATATCAGATTGTCTAAACATTTGACAAATTTCTCAGGTTGGGCTGACATTTTTTGGCATTTTGGAGAAAGATGACTAACCGTTCCTTTTTTTCCCCCCAAAGGAACTAGAGGGCTGAATGTTACAAACTGCTTTTCAAAGAGAACTAGAAAGTAAGAACAACCCTGCCTAAGCAAGGTTTGGTTAGTGGTAATGAAAACTAAGAGCTCTTAAATATTTATATCAGTTCTTTCTCTGAATGTTCTAACATTCTTACTGAAGAATCTGACTGTTGATCAGATCTAGTTTAAAGTTTTGTGACTGATCATCATTAGTTATGTGACTTTGGGCAAATGACTTAAGCTCCTCAAGTCTCACTTTCCCCATGTGTAATAAAGGGACAAAATTGATCCCCATGATTAAGTTATTATGAGGATTAAATAAGATAATTCAAGTAAAGCACTCGAGGCCTTAATAATGATTATCATTACCATTATTATCGTATCCAGAAAAAAAGTCAATTTATTGGGCAAGGAACTATTACCAAAAAGGCTGTCACAGAGAAGGGATAATCCTAAAATGCAGATTCTCATGGTAGTGTCAGTAAGTCCCATGAGGCCCAAAGAATCTATGTAAAGCAAGACAAGAGCTCATAATAAAGCCAACTATTTTTGGCAGCAGTGAACAAGCTCCTAGGTAATCCTCTCCATCTTTTACTTTTCTAAGCCTCATGATTCTGAGGGAAGCAAGGTGAAGAGGAGGGTTAAGTCAATGATGCTTATACAGGTACAACATGCTTATAGTAGCATCAAAATCTCTGAGTGACCTCCAGTGCCTTGAACTACATGCTCTTCCTCTGCCATACAGTCCTCATATTCACGCCTCCAATTCCAACTTCCCTCAGCCTGGACCCCATAGTTATTCATCTCATCTACACGTATGCTACCAACTGCAAATGCTTCACACTTTGGAATCTCTGCTCTTCCCACCTGGCCAGTCCCCGGTCTCTTCAGTACATTCTAGGCCTGAGGATTATTGCTTTAGCTGGATTCACCTGCTCATTTTTTTTTTTTTAATCTTTATTGGAGTATAATTGCTTTACAATCATGTGTTAATTTCTGCTTTATAACAAAGTGAATCAGCTATACATTTGATAAATATTTACCTAACACCTTGTGGGAGTTGGGATGTATTAGGTGCTGGGGGGGAAGTGGCCATCAGTAAAGATACTACATATTCTTTCTTTCAAAACTGATGGGGCTTCCCTGGTGGCGCAGTGGTTGAGAATCTGCCTGCTAATGCAGGGGACACGGGTTCGAGCCCTGGTCTGGGAAGATCCCACATGCCGCGGAGCAACTGGGCCCGTGAGCCACAACTACTGAGCCTGCGCGTCTGGAGCTTGTGCTCCGCAACAAGAGAGGCCACGATAGTGAGAGGCCCGCGCACCGCGATGAAGAGTGGCCCCCGCTTGCCACAACTAGAGAAAGCCCTCGCACAGAAACGAAGACCCAACACAGCCATAAATAATAAATAAATAAATAAATATTTTTCAAAAACAAAAAACAAACAAAAAAAACTGATGGACTACCAGGGAATAATAGACATTAAGCAAGTCATTGTAAGAAGGTCTATCTCTCAATGTGTAATCATGGTTCATCTGTTTTTTCTTTAGGGTAGCAGGAAAAGCATAGCTTTTGAAGTAGACATAAATGGAATCAAATCTGGGTTCTTCCATGCTCTTGCAGTGTGAACTTAGCACATAATATTACATTTCTCATCTTCAGTTTCCTAATTTTTAAAGTGTCGATGAAAAAAGACCTATCTCATGAGATTTCTGTAAACCTAAATAAGATAGATAGGGCAGGTGAGGAGCTGTGGTATAATGAAGATTTTGTCTGGTTCCTTTTTTCCAAGGGATAAAACCCTTGGGATTTCCAGAGTGATAGGAGTGTCTTTGTTATCCAGTGAGGTGACACATGGTGGACTAGAAAGCTTCAGGACAGACTGGTCACTAGAAAGACCAACCACATGATTAGAAGTTTGGGACTTTCCAGGGAGGGGAAGGGGACTGGAGATTGAATTCAATCACCTGGCCAATAATTTAATTAATCATGGCTACATAATAAATGCTCAATAAAAACTCTAAATGCAGGGCTCAGTGAGGCTTCCTGGTTGATGAACACATTAATGTGCCAGGAGGGTAACATGTCCTGATGCCACAAGGAGAAGACACAGAAGCTTTGCATTCCCTCCCAGACCTCATCCTATGTGTCTCTTTATTGGACAGGTACTCCTGATTTGTATTCTCTGTAATAAAATTATAATTGTAAGTATAGTATTTTCCTAGTTCTGTGAGTCATTCTAGCAAATTATTGAATCTGAAGAGGTGGTGGAAAACTTCAAATGCATAGCCAGTGATTCAAAAGTGCAGGTGGCCTGGGAACCCCCCATGTGACTAGTGTCTGAAGCAAGGCAGTCCTGTTGGGGGCCGTGCCCTTTACCTTGTGGGGTCTGAGCTAGCTTTGAGTGGTTTGTGCCAGAATTGAATTGTAACACATCCAGTTGGGGTTGAAAAGGAATAGGGACTAGACCAAGCCACACAATTGGTCCTTACTAAATGCCAATTACCTTATGACATCACTCCAGTTCTTCCATGTCCACCCCCATCCCTATTTCCATTATCTTTTATCTCAAGTGGCTGTTTGAAGAGTTATCAAACACAATGATGTCGATAGGGAACATGCTTTATGAGCACTACATTTTAGTGCATGAACCAAGACAGGGAAACAGATAGACAGAATGCTGGGACACAGTGCATCTGAGAATTTAACTCTTAAAAGTGCCAAAAGAAACTTAAAGGCTAGGAGCCAGCAGACCATTTTGTGACTTTTTTAATTAACTGTTTGATGTTGAGAAAATCTGCAGTGTCAACTGTATCAATTCTATAACTTCAACTATAGTTCTACAAATACTGCATGTTGGCCCATAAACAAAGTATGACTTTCCCAGAGTCAGTGTTAACTACAATGGCTAAGATGGTCAGCTACAAATAAATCTTCCTAACTGAAACCATGTATTTGTGGTTAACAGTTTAATCTTTTTAGGAGTCTTTTGGGATTGTTTATCTTAAACTCTGCCAATATACGCATAACCCATCACTTCAAAGACTATTCTACTGCTGTTTCAACATCAGATGAACTGTAAATATATAAACATCATTGTAAAGACCAAAATAAAATTGTGTTTGGATTTTTTTTTTAATCACTTTTATTTTGGAAGACATCTTCAATCTCTACAAACCTGTTCACAATTATTTTCTCTTGGGGTCTATTATGATTTAGAAGATGTAGGGGTTAGAGTGGGAATTAGGAACTGTTAGTTCTCATGCTGATTCAGCTGTGGATCCCTGGATGACCTCGTTCAAGCTCCTTTATTTCTCTGGTTGTCTCAGAAAGTGGAATAACTAATCACAACATGTCATGCTGGGACACTATGAGAATGAAGAACAGCCAACTCTAAGATAGCAATGGCTCATAAAATTGACAGATAACCCACATGTGTTACTTTAAAGATACTTTTAGTTATATACATATATTCCCCTTCATCCTCCTACCTGATCTTCTAACAAGTAGACCCATTAACAAATATAAACATAGGGTGATTTACTATTTATTTCTTTTGCTTAGTTTGTGGTAGAGTTGCTGACAATAAAAACTCTTCAGTGGCCAAGAGACAGATACAATGGGAAAAAATAAAGAAATTTAAATAATCCAGGTAGCGTTGGCTCTTAAATAATTAAAAATGTACTTAATCCAGTACCTCCTCTTCCTTTCCCATTGCCTACTAATTTTAAGGGATCCCCAAAGGACACCTAGCTCACAGTTCTCTTTCAGGGTTTTATCACCTATCATCAACTAGGGATGAAAACCGTTCTAAAACAATAGCTTTACAGTTTGTAAACCTCTTCAACTCCAATTCATCCTCTCTCCACATTAATCACCATTTCCACAGAATCTATTTTTGTAATGATCTCTAAACTCTCAACATTCTGTGTCTTAAATTTATAGCTCCAGTTCATCCTTTACATATCTCTCTACCTACGCTGAGCCCCCATTAAGAAATTTCAATTAAACAGTAACTGCCGACCAAACATTCTCAACACCCTGTATCTTCAGTTGTTTCTACCAGTTCACTTGCCAGGCTGCACAATTTCACCACGGGTGAAGATTTTCTATGGGGGTAATCAATAATAATAAATGCTGCTGAGAGGCTGGGAGAGAGGAATATAAAGAAAGAATGCATAGTGGATTTATTTTCTTGACACTTTATAGTGCTTACTGTGTGCTAAACACTGTTCTAAGTGTTTTACAAATATTGTCTGATTTAATCCTCATAACAATCCTATGAAATAGGTAGTATTACGTTCTTCATTTTACAGATAAAGAAACTGCAGTATGCGTAGGTTAAGAAACTTGCTCAAGGTATTGCAGAAAGTGACAGTTAAAACACAGGTTGATTCAGAGCCTATATTAGTAAATAACAATCTATGCTGCTTCTCCCTTGATATCAGGCAGTTATTTTAACTTTTTTTTTTCCAGAAGGAAATTTCAACAGAATGGAAGTAGATAGAACCTGATTGTAAAAGGGAAATAGGTGTAACATCAAAGATTTTTATGTCAATAAATTTCTTGCTGCGGGAAAGGAACCATATTAAAAGAGCTTTTCTAGGCAGAATACTATGTCAGTAGATAGAGATGGAAGTTACTAGAAGCCAACGAATAATTACTGGAGTGAGGTTTTGGAAAAAGTGAAGGATAAGTGAGATGATTGAATCCAGACTGGGGAGAAAGGGTGTGGGGCATTCCTTATTCAGCACCTACAAAAAGAGCTTTTGGTTAATTGAGAGTAAGAGGGATGCAAAAAAGATTGGTTATAGTGGAAAATGTAAGGAGGAGTCCATTCAATGACAGATGAATAAAAGTATCATGAAGCCAAGATAATCTCCATATGATTAGAAGGAATTGACACAGAGTCAGTTTAGTGCAGTCTCATAACTCCTTCTAGAAACATTCCTCAGTCTCAGCATGAAATTGGAGAAGATATATGGCATTTAACACTTCTCAAATGTTGATAACATGTATTTTATGATCAAAGATTCTTGGGGTAAACCAAATGAAAATAACCGTTGTACACTCTTTGCAATGGTAAAAATTAAAACCTAATTTAGAATCTTAGCAATACATACCGAAAAATATATCTAGGAACTCACCTACATGGCAAGTCATTTCTATATTAAAAAGTAGAGTCATTAGACTTAGTTAATGCAACCACTTTGACTTTCACTTAGAAATCTATTTATCTGGACCCTATGCACCACATACTAACTGGAATTATTTTAACTTTAAGTTACTTTAATTTTAGACTATCTAATAAAGTAAACCCAGTAAACTCATAATTCTAAATGTATTCTAACAATTTTATGTGTTTTAAAAATGCATTTCTTCTGGTGAGTTTCATGGCTGGAAATTAATTTCTCCCATTTAACATGCTTTGTAATGCAACATGACAATTCTTTCAGTCCTTGGAGCTAAATATTCACTTGTGTAAAGTTGCCATTTTAGGGAATCATGCAGGTGAATCTGAGATGCTCTCAAGGACAATCTTTGAAGCCAAATAAAATTGAGCCGGTTTTAACTGAAATTTTTTTCAGCTGCCACATGCTACGAAAATTATGTCTGTTAAACTTCAGTCCTGGCCCATAGCCAAGAGAAAATTAATCATTGACTTATTCCTATATTGTTCATAATAAATGACAAGATGTTGTTGCTATCATTCTTATTTACTAACAGTCTAGCATTTTCTGGCATATGCAATCAAAACCCATGTCTTTAAAAATGCAACACATATATAATCAAATCCTTGTTGAAATGGCTCAGGCACTTAAACCACAGTACATAAATATTGAAAAGAGCTAAAAAGTCAGAGAGAAAATATCTTTCCTGCTTACCTTCAGATGAACTCTTCAGGAACTCTGTGTAGGCTTTCAAAATTTAATTAGTTTAGAGAATGTGTTGATCTGGTAGCTGGGCTGAACCCTGGCCTGGTGCATGAAATTCACCTGACAGAAGATGAAAAATGCTCTCAAGTTAGAGTCAATAGTGAGGATTACCAAATTCCCTTAGCTGAGAACTATGGTTTTGAATTTCATAATTGGAAATTGATCTTTTAAAATCCTAGACTATTTTTAATAGCAGTTTTTGAAAAGTCTGCTGAGAACATATTTGAGTTGGGTGAGCCTTTAAAAGAAAAGACAGATATATTAACAAAGATATTAATTATATCCCATTTAGTTGAATTAAATCTCTCTATGAATCAACCTTCTTCATGATATCTGTACAATGTTCTGTACAATGTTTGTACAGAACAAACATTGTAATCTGTACAATGTAATCTGTACAATGTTTATTTAGTGTCTCTAAGTAAACTAACAATGATTGCATCTTTCTCAATTATAGGCCTATGTATTTCACTAAATTTAATTTGTTGCTGTAATTATGAATATTTATATGCAAGCAAGTTCTTTTAGTTCATTTTTATTACAATAAGACAACTTTTTGCTTGCATTTGTGAATAACTTATGGAAAAAAATGACTTATGGAAAAAACTTATGGTTTGTGTTTGTGATATAGTCAACTCTTGTTTTTCATGGCAGTTATGTTCTATGAAGTTGCCACCAACACTGAAATAGTGAATTCTGAACCATTGCAACTAGGAAAATATAAGGTAAGGTTGCTGTGAACCTCTGGTCACAACAAGTTTGTCAACTGATCAATACATAAACTTGTTTTAGGTATATCTCTGTTTAAAGACCCCTTATTTAATACATGTTGTTGATTCATTAACATTGAATTCACAGCCAAAAGCACTATAACTCATGCCTCAACAAAGCTACCTAACACACATATTTTCTCTGTAAGGCACATCACAGCTTTCTTGCTCCTAGTAACACTAGGCAGCACCTCAGCACTATGTTTGGAGGCCAGTTTAAGGAGCAAAATCACTAACAAAAAGCACAAAAATGAGCGAAACATAGCACCAAATAGATGGCAAAAGGGGCATTTGTTTATAGTATAAGAGCTGAAACAAAAAGGCAGAGAGTTTTTGCCTCATTCAACCTCAACTGAGAACATACCCATCAGGCAACTCAAAATTTTTGCCACTCTGGACATGTGTGTGTCCAGAATGACCACAAAAGTCTCACAAGTATTGATTTGAGGGTTGCAAATAAATTTTAACAAGTAGACAAATTTGCAAATACAGAATTCATGAATAATGAGCACTGACTATATTTTTAAAATTATATCTAGGATACCTAGAATTCTTAATAGAAATTCAATAACATCATGAACAGTGCATAATTTGGAAGGGAAAAAGTCTTTGTCTTTTTCCTCATCTTTGGAGACAGTGAAGTATAGTACTAGATAAAATTTTGCCCCTTCCTTGATACTGTGAAACTACTAACACTATTCACATGATAGCATGTTGAAGCATAATTAACAGCAAAGTCCTTACAGACTCTTAGCTCTCTTTATCTAATAAAACTATGCTTTATCTATACTCCTAAAGAAATAGAAAGTCATAAGAACAAGTTATGATGGTCCTATTTCTCTGAAACTGTGGGAAGGAACTTTTCTCACACTCAATTTGACATTAGGTGCCCTTTCCAAGAGAAAAACTCAAACTAAATTTGCTCAAGGCTCTCAAAACACAACTTAACTCCTCCTGCTGATGACCTCTTACTTATTTTTATTAAGTTTAATAGTACTTGACATTATAAGCTGACATATCTATCTTTAGCCTTACATTTACAAGTCTTGTTCTTACTTTATCTGAGCAAGTATAATATACACATTTAAGATTTGTTTATGGTTGTAAAATCTGCTATACGATGTGCCTCAAATGCTGAATCTTTCAGAGAGAGAAAGAAAAAGTAGACTTTCATTTTGAGAAAGTGTAGTTTTTCAGTTATCCCTATGCAACTGAACTATTATCTTCTTTAGGGAACAGGACTTGCTAATGGGAAATTCTAATTATAGACTTGATTTTTACTTAGCTATTTAATGGATTACAAAGAAAACATATGTGACTAAACCACTTGCTTGGTATAAAATATTACTGCTAGATACCACCTCAAAATTATCAGATAATTATTTCTGAGAATGCTTTGAAACTGATATCATTACACCCAAAATGAAACAATCATCTTCCACTGTAATATAAGAATAATTCAACAAGCTTGTTTCAACAAAGTACTTTTACAAAGGACTTTTACAAAGCAAAATATCAAGCTGACCTTCCACTGGGATTTGTGACTCTAAGAGAAAAGGAGAAATAGAACCGGTTTCCACCGTAACTTTCAAAGTCTAGGCAGGATAAGAAGGGCATGCACTGGAATGAGTTTGGTATGAACTATTCGTTCAGAAACGTCTCAAAATGCATGTCACAGCTACTCCAGATATAGTCTACTGTGTTTATTTAATGCCCTGTTCACTTTATGACGTCTAACCTGATAATTATCTTGAGACGTTTTCACCAGCTGGGCAGTCATTTATTTTGAAAATGACTTAACAGCTGGCTTTCATCAGAATTCTACTTCAACTTAAAAGGCACTACAATTTTTTTTTTTTACTTGGCGATCAAAAGTGGCATCATCCATTCCCCTCTGAGATCCTCCAGGGTAGTGATAGATTTCTTACGTCCATAATGCAGCTTACAGAGCTTTCAGTCATAAAAGAAAATCTAAATGAATTCTGGAAACTACAAACATGGTTTTGCCATTTGGGATTTTTATAATTAGAAAGACATGTTTGCTGATAGGCTGATGACAGTATGCTGCAATTTTAAATCGTCTTGTTATATATTTATTCTAACACCTTTCAATATCTTATGTCAATATGATAAATCTTATCTTTTCTCCTTTCCAGATACATTTATTGTGATAGAAATTTTGTACAATCATTATAACTCTCAAAAAAGCAAAGCCATCAAAAATGGCATCCAACTGGTATACAAAGTTTAGAAAAATTATTCTCCCATATTTCACAGTTAATGCAGAAAGGATAAACTAACCCATCAGCTTTGTAACATTTTAAAACTCAACGAACCTGATCCTCTCCATCCCACTATAATGAAAACGTAATTATACTCTCCACAGAGGAACATCATTATATACGGCTTTTAGAAATTCATGGAAGTGGTAAAAAGGAACTATATGCTCAAATATTTCTCATTGCAGAATCTACACAACAGTCTTCCATGGTAAAAATGTTTACCTTTAGCCATGGAAGTGGGAGTAGCCAAAGAATGGAAACAGGAAAAAGTCAGGGAAACCTTCTCTGGGTAGTGTCTATACTGCTGATTTTCTATTCAAGAAGGTACGTTGTAGTGTGTTCTTAAGCTCCAAGAGAGAAGACTCAAGCTGGCCTTGAACTGCAGCACTTCATTTTATAGTTCTTACAATCTACAAAGCCATCATAACATAAATATGAGAGTAGAAAAATATTTGATACAAATCCACGAATTGTAACATAGGTACATTGTGTTTGTCCGTGTTATTTGTCTCCACTAGTGGTTTTCAACAAGAAAGATTGAAAATACCCACTCCTTCTAGCTCTTCATTGCTTTCAACCCATTTATGGACAAAGCCAGTGCTCATGGACTTTTATCAAACCAAGAATACTGTTTTCTGAACTTACTCCTTCACTGTGTTTGATATAGTTGGAATCTGTTTTTCCTCAAAAGTTATTTAACAGATCCACCAAGTCACAGGTAAAATGCCAACTTCTGACTGAGTTTCTGCCTTTGGATTTTGGCTTTTATTTCAATCTTTCATCATGGGACAACTGGGAGAGAGTACCTCTGAACACTTCAAAAAACCCATAAAATTTGTAATAGACACCATTGCCTTCTATCAACTTCTGAGATTAAGAATCATAGAAGCAGACTTTGACAATGAAATAAAACTAAGCCATCAAATAGCAAAACTGCTCATGTGTACAATAATTTGAAATATATGCATAGACTTTATAGCACATCAAATGGTAATTATAAAGAACATATACTGTGAGAAAAGTTTAAAAGAAGGGATGAATCTGTAGGACTTGACTGCTTCCTAAGGTATTATGAAGATAAATTATAGACTAAAGAGAACATAGATCTGAATGGAATCCATTTGGCTCATTTTAAATACTTTTTTTTTCCTCTTAATATATTGTCTTCCAAATTGGAAATAAAAATCTCTTTAAAAATGTAGCTAAAACTTAGCTTCTGGATGAGGTCTACTTATTTTTGATATACCCTAGCTTTTAGCCAAAGATGTCTATCTGTTCTTTTCATCTGATTCTGCCATGTCCACATTGGTCAGGTAAGTAAAAAGATATACCCAAATAAGTTTTCCAGAAAATAACATGATTCATTAATATACTTGCAGCTTTTTAGGACTTCTTGTTATATAAGGACTTGTTGCATCTTTTAAGCTAATATCCTCTAACTGGTAAAAAAACTTCTATTGTGAGTCTCAAACTATTTTCCCAGTTTTACAAATGAGGGACGTAAGACTTAGAGAAATTAAGTAACTTCCCAAGTGTCATAAAGCTCATTTAGTGGTTGAGCCAGGATTTGAACTGAGGCTGAACTGAGATATTTTGTTTCCACAAATCAGCATAAATATCTAGATATCAACATCTGGATTATATGTGGACAAAATCCAAAACCAGATTAATGACTCTTAATGGCATTACTAAAGATCATTTTATTCTTTGGCAATTTTTCTCATATGATTAATAAAAAAACCTCATATAACACGTCTTGGGTGGTAAAGTAGAAATTTTGAAGATCATGGTAATTGTTTTCTTAATGTTTTCCTTTCTCTAGTCTCTTTTTTCTTTAATTTAGCTTTCAGTTAATACCAAAGTTGGCTATTTAAGACATCTTGATCATGCCATTCCCTTTTTAAAACTTCCCATTTCTCTTCACCTCAAACATGATGAAATTAAAAATTTATCTTGGGCAATAATGCCTTCATAATCCTTGGTTCTAAGTCAAGCTCCCCCGTGACTTTATTTTTCTTTGTTCGTGTTCTTCTCTTTGCCAAAAATCCCATTAACTATCTTCCCCCTCTTTTCCCCACTCTACCCTCCACTGCTCTTTCTAATTTGCATAAATATGCTCTCTATCTCTGCCTCCCTCTCTCTATGGCTGTCTCTCTGTCTCTCTCAGCCTCTCTGTCTCTCATTAATACCTAAAGGAATTAGTTCCTTTTACAAATTTCCATCTGCATTCCCATAGCACTTTAAGTATCCCTTTGTTACAACATAGCATCTTCTTCTAGAGTTATTTATTTATGTATCTTACCCCCTTCACTGAGATGACCACCCTGAAGTCTAGGGCTGGATTATTTATCTTTCTATATCTACCACCTAAGGCTTGGTATATAGGAAATGCTTAATCAATGCAGTTGCGTTAAATTGAACTGAACTGAATCCAATTGAACTGAAACAATTTTATTCCCAGTACATGAGAGAATTAGGCACTATGCACAGCTCCGATGCTTGAACTGTTTCTACCAGAAACTGATTTCAGTCATTTCATCCCTTTGCATCTTGCACAGTGCCTATCAGTGTTCCATAAACGTGGTGTCTGATACATTTTGAGTGATTAAGCAAATCTATCTGATTTACCCAATATCTATGGCAGAGTCAAGAATAAACCCACTTTTTTCAAGAAGCCATGGCATGGAGTTCACATGGACCTTGGGGCCAGTCTGCTTTGGTTTGAATCCTTGCTCCCCTACTTACTACCTGTGACCTCAAGGGAGTTAAGCAAAAGCCTTACTTTCCTCATCTGTAGGACAAAAATAACATTAGTGCTAACTTAATGAAATTGTTGGGAGAATTAAATGAGTTGATATGTGCAAAGTTTGTAAAAGTGTGCCTGGCATATAATGATCTTGGCAAAAGGGTTAGCTAAGGTTATTACTTGCTGTGACTTCTGTTTTTTTATACTTAACTCTGTACCCCTTTATGTCTACTGCAAGACTCTCTCAAGAAAACAGTAGTTTTCCATATGAGGAAATGCCAGGGTAGCCAGTATCATCCACATACTGTGCTTTTCCTTCTTAAAATTGAAAAAAATCTCAAGCATATATTCCTTAATTCCCACAATGTCCCTAGAACACGTTTTATTTTCTTTGTTTCCTCTAGTTTTGTTTATTGTAACACTTTTTCCAGTGCAAAAAGAAAACACCCTGATCTGACGTCATACACAAAACTCCTCTATTTCTCTAAATCAGAATCTATATTATAGTGAACTAAACAAATATGTAAAACAATTAAAATGGTAGTTTAATGGAGTCATATTTAATGAACAATGCTAATTTACCATGTATCATGAAAATATAATATTTCACTTCCATCAGTGTTATTGTTTCCTTGTAATGTCTTAAACTATTGAACTTTGCACTTTCCACATCTTGTATTTCCAAAACATTTCTATTAGACACAGAAACTAACCTATAGTTCTCTTTCTCATCTCACTGTTGCTTGTTTGAACTTTTTGGAATTTTCTTTCATTTCCTGACCAGACTGCTTTTCTTTCCTGGTGCAATAAGATTCTCATTATAGTTTTTGGATGGCCACTTGTGACATAAAACCAAACCCAAAAGATTCATCACATAGCCAAACAAATCTGACTGTTTCAACTTTTACTCTTAGCTTCTGCATAAAAGACAGGTGTGGATTTATTTCTTATTTGCAAGCACTCAATACAATTTGAGACTGTAGATTAAAACAGCAGAGTATGTGAGCTATTTGTACTAGTATGGTTTTTCTTTTTAAAATTTCTTTATTTAAAACACACTTACCTTCTAATCTGTTTCAGATTGTTCTAGTGTTTTAAGTTTTATGACATGAATTCATCTATTTGTCACATCTGCTGACTCTTCCTCATGGTGATTTTCTTGCGAGGTTTGCAATCTATTAGAGTAGGCTTATTTTTAGCTTGATTTTTAAAATCCTGTTGGAGTTCCAAAATGCCCTGGGTTGTGAAATGATGGTTCATGGTTTGCTTTTGCTTGGGACCAAAGGGATTTCAGTGATTTTGGACTAGGTTTTAAGGTTAATTTCTCAGATCATGTTACCTGCATCACCCAGGTAGTACAAATTTAGACCCTACATCAGCAGTGATTCAGACTTAACATTTTAATTTCTCATAGTACTTGTTTTTTCGAACACAAGTCCCAGATAAATGGCAAGTTTGTTTACATTTTCCCTGGTTAATTGTTTGAATTTTTTCTAGGCTATTAAACTAGAAGTCCTTAGAGATTTTGTGTTTTATGTAAGACTCTAAGATTAAGCTTCCCTTTTTTATTGGTGTTTGCAACCATTTCCCCAGTCTCCTCTTTATTAAAACCCATCTCCAGTCAAGAGGGCCTATATCTTTTCTGAAATACGTGTGAAATGCCTTGGTATCACCTCTCTGTGACCTCTCTCACTTTGATTACTTTCTTTCTTGTTCTTATAGCACCTGGTGGTTTCTGTCTTTAAAGTCAATCATTATATATCATCCAATATTTTAGGTGGTTTTTTTTTAGTTGATCTGCATATGCTTATTCTAACATGTGGCAGGAAGTCTTGTCGTTATTGGTTGAAATTCTGTAGGTTTCCTAGCTAACTGTTGGTTATCTCTCTTAGAGTTGAGAGTGCCCTCCTCCCTCTCCTGCTGTACCTTGTTCAACTTCTTACATCATGTCTCATTTTTCTGCCACAACCCTGGCACCAGAGGGATTCCAGACCAACACGTGGGCTTTATTATAGCTCAAACTCTGAATGAAATCTCTATCCAAACCTCTTCCACTTTGGTCAAATTTGTGGATTTGACAGTTGTTTGAATATAATAGCCAGAAAAAAATTATATTGCCAATACTTCAAGATAAGATGACTATAGAATCAAAAGAACAACAGCAAAGACGTCTAGAAGAACTAGCATCATAGTAATTTGGGGGAAGAAGACTAGGTGGCACCCCTAGGGGGAAGCATCATGATGTCAGTGCTTCCATAGTAGATGGAGAGGACATGGAGCAACTTCCTCATCAGAAAAGAGGTTCACAGAAATGACCATGAATGACTGAGATGCAAAAATGTAAAACATTTATTTCTAACATGGTTGACACATCACCCAGAGATAGATTTGTAGCAACATTTCTCCAAAGAACAAACAAAAAACAAGAAAAAAACTAACCAGATATGGCTCTTCATAAGTTCTGAAAACCTGAACAGAAAAGTAGATAACACATTCAATTTTAGCCAGGTTATAACATGTTATTGTGAGAATATCATTGATTGACTACTTATAGGTAAGATATTACAGAGAACATCACTAGCTATGGACATCTATATTATTATTGACCTATTTGGAACATTAAGGCCCCGGTAGAAAAGGTATGAGAGCATTCTTGACAAAGGAATAGTACTACGCAAAAGGATCTTGAGAAAATCCCCCTTAAACTAGTCTTTTATGATCCTGTAGTTAGTTATCAGCTGGAGCCCTGGAAATCAGTACGGCAATTGGGAGATAGGAAGTGACGAGGAAAAGCAGGATTTCTGAATTATGTACAGTGATCCTCCTCATTTGTGGCTTCCATATCAGCAAATTCTCCTACTTTCTAAATTCTGTTTCTAAGCCCCAAATCAGTACTTGCAGCACTTTCATGATTATTGACAGAGCAGTGAAAATTTTGAGTTGTCTCACACATGTTCCCAGATGAGGTTGAATAAGGCGACACTCTGCCTTCTTGTTTCAGCCCTCAAGCCATAAACAAATGTCCTTTTGTGGTCTATTCAGTGTCACATTTTTCACATTTTTTGTGCTTTTTGTTGGTGATTTTGCTGTTTAAAGTGGCCTCCAGATGTGATGTCAAAGTGCTGTCTAGCGTTCCTAAGTGCAAGAAGGTTGCTATATGCCTCACGGAGAAAACATGTGTGCCAGGTAAGCATTGCTCAGGCATGACTTCTAGTGCTGTTGGCCATGAGTTCAAGGTTAATGAACCCACAATACAGTAGATCTAGAGAAGGGAAGGGGAAATTCGCTGATCTGCATGTGTGAGTCTGCTCTGGAAAGTGCTAAAGTAACATCTATAGTGCGTGATGAAGGTATGGGAAAAAGACTTTCAAAAGTATGGAAAAGAAGTCAAATTTGTATTCATGAGATGAATACCAATTAAAAAATGGCAGAGTGGACAGCACTGTTGTGAAGCTGAAAGCCAAAAAAATTTACAGACATGTTTCCCAGGGTCAAGAATATGTTACCTCCTTCTAAGCTAGGGATGACTGGTTTGTGCATTTGAAAAGGTGATACAGCATGGAAAATGTTAAACTTGCAGGCAAGGCAGGTTCCACAGATAAGTAAGTTTCAGTAAAATTTTTAAAATATCTGTTAAGTGTTACACAGCAAAAAGGATCTCTGGAAGAGCAGATTTACAATGTAATGAGACCAGATTGTTTAACAAGGATATCGGCAAAGGAACTTATATAACACAAATGGCCTTCAAAGCCCCTGGATTTAAATCATTCAAAGACCATGGAGTTAACTATTTATAAGAGATATAGTAAACAAGCTGTCCATAAACAGAAACACACCTAAAACAAGGTTATATATTGATCAGTTGACAGGAAACTAACTCCCTATTTCCCCAGGAGCTGTGATTCTGATTGTGCTAAGTGCTTACAGCAACCTTATAGAACATTACTGTGAATAATGAGAACTGACTATAATGCAGATATTTAATCTGAACCATTATAACAGTTCAGGAATAGTAAGCAAATCTTTTGTTAATTACATTCAAATGGAAACAATATACTCGAGTGTTAAGACCAAACCTCAGATTTGAGAAAAATGCCATTACACATAACTACCAGGTATCTGGAGACCATGTCATCCACTTGCTAAAAGCAATCAGACTATTTTCTAAAAGGAATTGGCCATATATTCAACTTTGCATCTGGTATCTGGCTATCCACTGGGTCTCATCTGCACATTACCATTTATTTCATGAACTATTAAGAAGATTTAATAACTGCATTTTACTTAGCTTTCTATCATAGCAGCTATAGAACTTTGCTGTACTTATATCCTTCATATCTGTTTTTCATATTAAGCTATAAGCTTCTTAAAGGCAGGATCCATGTCTTATCCATTTAATATCCTTGATGCCTAACACAGTGTATGGTACATAGATAGTGTTGAACAAATGTTTATTGAATGTAAATAATCAACAAGAACAAAAATACAATTAATAATTTCAGGAAGTGATAATAGGTTTTTAAAAATCATGTTCAGAGTTCAATTTGAACTTCCCTGTAATTTCACAGACTTGTAATTCTGGATAATACTGTAGTATGTGCTTTAAAATTATTTTAATTACATGAATAATACATGGATGCATAATTGTAGTAAAAAAATCTAAACATTAAAGTAATATAATAATGAAAGTGTATAGCCATTTGCCATTTCGCCTTCTTACTCCCCTCCCCCATTTTTATATAGTAATTTAGAAAGTATCCAATATCCAAAGGTATAGTTTTACTTTGAGACACATCCCCCAAGATAACCCACATATATATATTCCTTCTATGCTGTACACTTTCTCTGCAATCTCTTCAAACTAAAATGTGTGTGATATTAAGTTTTTCCAATCAGTGAAGACATTACTATGACTATATTTACATGACCCTTGCATTCTCCATTTCCTGTGAAGGTTCTGGGCAATTCATGAATCTGCCATCTCAGTACACTCTAAAATATTTGCTCCAAAGAAAATGTAATTTTATCACCCAAGAAATCTTCAAATTAGAAATAAAAGGTAGAAACTTATCACTACTCGGAGGCTGTCAATAAAGTGTATCCAGAGTTTAAAGAGTCTTAGAGAAACCCTGGGGAACGTTCATATGTCAATAATTCTACCCACCAGAAAGCTGAAAGGAGCAGCCTATAGTTCATATCTCAACTTGGAGACAAACCAGTAAAAAGATCATCTGAATTGTAGAGCTGATGCCAACAAAGATATCACCATCATATTAGCCACAAGAACCACACAGAAATAAGGAAACATCCCATGGTTCCTTTACATCTGCTTAAAAAGTCCACCACATCATCATTTGCCTATGACTAACAGCAAAAGAAACTGCTCTAAATTTTTTTTAAGGCTGGCTTCAGAATGTTTGCCATCTTTTCTTATTGACCCCCTCCTTCCTTTACAGCTTTGAAAATTTTATAACCTCAATACTCTTCTATTGTATTCATTATTTTGCAGGTGGAAAAAAAAAAAACTTAAACTAGATCACTTGGCCTTCTTTCATATTGTTTCCTCCAAACTCAATCATTTTCAGCTCTTAATGGTCAACATCCTCTCAGATCAGAGTTAGGCTGGATGCAAGCAAGCCTCAGCACAATTTTCTGTGTGGTTTTAGCCTTCTTCCAGACAATTAACAGTGTCTGCCCACTGTAGGAAGGTCCTCTACTTTCAATCAATAACTCCTCTTTTCCATGAGCCTAAAGTGAACTTATCTTTGGAGTTGATGGGTTTGGGGAACATTCATCAGTTTTGTGAAAATAATCTCTGCATATAGAGAACAAGATTATTAATGTGATTAGTTCTTCAACAAAGCTTATTAAGCACCAACTCTGTTGTGAGCACACAATAGGTAAATGATGTGAATACCAAAAAAAACAAAAAGGTGAGGACAGTTCCTTCCACTAAAATGGTTTCTAAATATAGATCTCAAACTGCTGGGTGGCACTTATTAAAAGAACTAAGTAATTACAGAGAATAAGTCACACCAGGGATTGGGGAGACATCATTAGGAATTTAGACTTTCATGGATGCTTGCCTTGAAAAGGAGGGTTTAGACTGTGCCTTGAAAGAATATTAGGAATAAAATTCATGGAGAGAAGATGGGAAAAAGGTATTGGAGGCCTTGTGAGCCAGGGGCAGTGAGGATACCATGCCCACTGGTATGATGAGCAGAACTATCACTGTTGAAGGGGAAAGTTGGTAGAAAAAAAAGAAATGGAAATATGGTAGACACAGGAAGGAGGAGGATGATTGAGGACCTTGAATGTCAAGTGCCTATAAACTTCTAGATAGATAGATGGATAACAATATTTACTCCTTTATTCACTATACCCAACAAAATATTTTTGAATACTCACCAGATTGGCATTGTGTAAGTAAGCCTGATTCACTTGGATTGGAAAAAATAGGACAGAACTAAACAGGAACAAAACCTGAAGATTTTATTGTTCAGGGTAGTTAACAAAAGAATGAAGATTTTGTTGTTCAGGATAGTTAACAAAAGAATATTAACCAAGTTTAAGAAGGAGAGTTCAAAATCTGAGCAGCTGGAGTGTAGGTTCATGAACAGCAGGCCAGGAGAACAAAGGATCAGAGTTTGGGCTATATGTGATAAAGACATTCAACCAGAAAGTGTGGGTTCCAAGAGGTATGAGGAGGTATGAGTACTAGGTAAGAGGCACCAGTGACTTTATAAGCATGAAGCTCCTACCCTGGTTCAGAAATAGCTCCTGAGGGCCCTACACAGCCTCTACAATGGTCAGGATTGAGCCTCCAAGTGCAGAAAATGAAGGATCCTGTATGGAAGAGGGGAGTCAGCAAGTCTAGATCAACGTAGTTTCCAAATCCAAACATCCAGAAATCTCATGGAATTTTTTGCTGTTTATCCAGATCTTCTGGTGTCATGTGGACTCATTCATACTTAGAACAAATGCCAGCTATGGGACTCTTGGGCAATTGTCTTCTTAACGATAATGTTTCCCAATTCAGTTCTTGATTACAAAGTGCAAATCCCATGACTCCCAGGGCCTTCCCTGAGAAAAGCACACACATTTCTGGGAGCTGAAATTTACGCATGTAATAGACCTGCATAGACTTCTTGTTTTCTTAGCAAATTGCTGCAAGTCTTGGCAAGCTTTTTCTTTTTTCCTACTCTACACTCTCCCCACCCCCCAAAAAAACATTGTTAGTAATGTTATAGATGGATTTTCATATGACTCTTTCAAATGATTACATTATCATATTATAATAGTGTTTTTTAGACGTATGTACCCACCAATTAGAGATCCATAGATAGAAAGAATAATTCTTCCGTGAGTAGAGGAATCTGAACTATTGGGTCTGTTTTAAATAAATGTAAGAGTGCAATGGAAAAAGAAAAAGAGCAAAAGACTATTTTGGGAGTCAAAGTATTTTGGGACTCAGGGACTGTATTTCTAAAACTGGGAATGTTTCACAGATCAAGAGACCTTAATCAGCTAGTGGGTTTGTGAATCTAGATATAAACTTGGAGTTCCCCACCCCTACCTTGCTACTTATTAGTTATTCACACTGTCTCAGGATATAAAATTAGAAGATACTCTCAATTATTTAAAATTACAGCAATGATACCATTAAATTTTTATGCTAGAATGTGCTTGTTACTCATTACTTGTTTTAAACAGGAAGTGAAGTGAACTTTGGTGTCTAAGGGACAAGCCTACTGCCCACTGTGTCAAATGTCCATGTTGTCCTAATAGAGATGCCATAAACTTCATTCTAAATGCAGGGGATGTGCTAAACTACCAATATCCTCTTTTATTTCACAAGCAAAATTTGGAAACAACATCAGTCATTTGAGTCTTGGTCAAATGTTTCTAAGTTCCCAGAATTTGAAAGGATCACCCAGAACTTTTAGTTTTAATAAGTCAATGAAGTTATGTTTAAGGTCAGCACAATAAATAGGCCATACTTTATCATGAATTTCATGAAGCAAAGAAAATATATTCTTTTTGTGAAACGTCACTGTTAGATTTCGGGCATTCTCATGCTGCTTTTGAACAACCACAGCTGAGCATTAGGCTATGAGACAGTATGGTAACAACGGATGCATGGAAGCCAAGAAGGCATGTTTCCTTCTAGAAACTGTGGGGTGTTGGCCAATTCACCTGCACTCACTGGACTGCTTTTCCCTTATTTGGAAATGATGGATGGGGACTGGATACATTCTGAGATCCCTTTCTGTTTTAAAACCTGTGAAACAATAAATCCTACAGATAAGAGAACAACAGCTTCTCAAGGGGCAGGGCTCTCTCTTATCTTTGTCTATACCCAACAATGAAAATGGTCCCTGACAGCCAGCTGAAAGGACCACAGGACAGAAGGAAGAACACAAACATTTATCATGTGTCTTCCATGTCTATGGCCAAGAATTGGGCTATGAATTTATTTTAAACTTAACATTGTGTTTCATCCTCACAACCTCCTTTATCTGTAGTGTTTTGATTGCAGTCTTATACCTACTTCATGTTTGGGTAAATTGAGGCAGAGAGACGCCAATTAAATGATCTGAATTTACATAGTAAGGAGCAAAAACGTGATTTGAACAAAAATACAGATGACTCTGTGGTCATCTTTGCTGTCCAGACCATTGACAAATATGCTTGATACAATATTATTTTGCTCCAAGATAATTTATTTGAGAGCTGAACACATACACACATACATTGGAAAAAAAGAAATTAAAATGAGTTGTGAGGATGGATGTGGTTTTCAACTCTGCTCTAAAACTTTTCCTCTCTCTTGGATATCTTCTAAAACCACAGTAAATCAATCATCTGGCACCCTTGAAGGTCTCTCATGGGTCAGCAGGAGCTCCTGTACAGCTGTGTATTTCTGGCACAGGACAACGGAACCTGCTCTGCAGTGGCCTCAGACCTGCTGCTGTAGCTGCAGGTGTCACTGTGCCAGCATGGGTTTCCTTTATCTCCTTTGCAACTTGAGATGTTCTAAAATCATACTCTGTTTCTTAAGCTTTCTTGAGCCATAGTTGAGAGGAAAGAGAAGGAGGTGGAAATAATGACCTATGGGACTTTATTTTGATATCCTCCTTGCAGTGTACCCTGATCCAAATCCAATCTTGGATATCAGAAAGAGCCAACCTGCACTGGATATCTCAGAAATCAGTATTCTCTAGTGGATATCACAGCCTCCTAACAATGTTTCTCATACTTTTTTGGTGAAGTTACGGACCCAGTTGAGAATTATGGAAATACCAGAAAATACTCTTAGGTATCAATATATACTTTCAAAATTTACCCTTGATAGGCCTTTCAAAATTATTATTAACTTTTATTGGAGTATAGTTGATTTACAATGTTGTGTTAGTTTCTGTTGTACAGCAAAGTCAATCAGTTATACGTATACATAGATCCACTCTTTTTTAGGTTCTTTTCCAATAAAGGTTATTACAGAGTATTGAGTAGAGTTCCCAGTGCTATACAGTAGGTCCTTATTAGTTATCTATTTTATACATAGTAGTGTGTATATATCAATCCCAATCTCCCAATTTATCCTTCCCCCCCCATCCCCCTGGTAACGATAAGTTTGTTTTCTACATCTTTGACTCACTTTCTGTTTGGTAAATTAATTCATTTGTACCATTTTTTTAGATTCCACATATAAGTGATATCATATGATATTTGTCTTTCTCTGCCTGACTTACTTCACTTAGTATGATAGTCTCTAGGTCCATTCATGTTGCGACAAATGGCATTATTTCTTTCTTTTATATGGCTGAGTAATATTCCATTGTATATATGTAGCACATCTTCTTTATCCATTCATATCTCCATGGACATTTAGGTGGCTTCCATGTCTTGGCTATACTGTAAACGGTGCAGCAGTGAACATCAGGGTGCATATATCCTTCAGATTATGGTTTTCTCCAGATATATGCCCAGGAGTGGGATTGCAGGATCATATGGTAGTTCTGTTTTTAGTTTTTTAAGGAACTTCCACACTGTTCTCCATAGTGGCTGTACCAATTTACATTCCCACCAACAGTGTAGGAGGGTTCCCTTTTCTCCACACCCTCTCCAGCATTTATTGTTTGTAGACTTTTTGATGATGGCCATTCTGACTGGTGTGAGGTGATACCTCATTGTAGTTTTGATTTGCATTTCTCTGATAATTAGCAATGTTGAGCATCTTTTCATGTACTTTTTGGCCATCTGTATGTCTTCTTTGGAGAAATGACTGTTTAGATCTTCTGCCCATTTTTTGATTGGGTTTTTGTGTTTTTGACATAGAGCTTCATGGGCTGTTTGTATAATTTGGAGATAATCCCTTGTCAGTCTCTTCGTTTGCAAATATTTTCTCCCATTTTGTGGGTTGTCTTTTCATTTTGTTTATGGTTTCCTTTGCTGTGCAAAAGCTTTTAGGTTTAGTGGTCAGTAGCTTGCACCATAGTGTTAGAGGTTTACATTAGGGAAAAATTTCCTTCTAGGATTAAATGTGACTTTCGTAAACACTAGAAAATAAGTAACCTCTAGGATCATCTTGATGATCCTTAGGTCTGCTAAGGTATCAACCTGCTAAAAACTATCAAGGACCTAATTAAACTTAAAGCCCTTGATAATTTTTACCAGGTTGATACCTTAGCAGACCTAAGACATCATCAAGATGATCCTAGAGGTTATTTATTTTCTAGTGTTTACAAAAGCCACATTTAATCCTAGAAGGTATTTTCCCCTAATGTAAACCTCTAACACTATGGTGCAAGCCACTGACCATTAGCTCTCCACCTAGAATTAAGCAGGAGTCTCCTAATTGAACCTCTGCTGTGGTCTATTCTCCAAAACAGCAACCAGAGTTCTTTCTGTTAAATGTAAATCATATTGCACCCTTCTCATGTGCAAAATCCTCGAGGGGCTTTCCAACATATTTAGGACAAACCCAAGCTCCAGACGTGAGCTTTCAGGTCAGCCTCTTACCCACCCCTCAAACCCCATCTTCTGTCACCTTTGCCCATACATCTCTAGCCCCAGTGGCTTCTTGCTGTTCCTTGAATGGAACAAGTTCATTTCCTCCAGTAGAGCTTTGTAATTAATGTTCCCTCTGCGTGTTCCCTCCTGCCCTGGTAGTAACATAGCACATTCCCTCACCTTATTCAAGTCACTACCAACTTCATGTACTCACAGAGACTTTCTTAATAGCTGTACAAAATGACATCACTCCTCCAATCTACCTTTTGCCAAGTATTCTCTTTCTCCAGCTTTAGTTTTATTCATAAAACTTCCTTCTGCCTGGCATAATCTGTTTGTATATAAATTTATAATCTGTATCCCTACAATAAAAAGTAACTTCTGGGAGGACAGGAATGTGTCTGTCTTATAAATCAGTATATCCCCAGCCCCTTGAATAGTTATTTTTTTTAACCTTAGTCATTAACTAAGAATGTAAAATGTACTTTTTTACATATGTTCAGCATAACATCTACCATTACGAACACTAAGGAAATATTAACCTCCTTGACATCTGTTTCCCTCTTTTAACTATTTTTTATAATTATAACTACTTATTTTCAACTAAAATGAACTCGGAATTGGCTACACTGAAAACATAACATCCCAAGTAATACATGAGTGATTGCAAAAACACTGACTTACAGGGCTCTATTTCTATAATTATTATGGTTCTGAATGGTCCATATGCTTCTGAAAGGCAGTCATTATATATCCACTATCCTACTTGATGTTAAGTCTTCAAAAAATTAGACCAATACATAACCCTTTGTAAAGTGTGCCCAGAGTAGAGGTGACAGAAAGGACAAGGACCCTCAGTAGGTCATTGGTTGTGATTGTAAATGAAGTCATTCTTGCTCAACCCCTAAATTTCTAAACCTTCCTTTTAGGGAGAGAATATCACATAGAGGTATTTGACTTAACAAATACACTGTCGTGAAGGATGACACCCCATTCTTTCAGAATGTTTTCTCCAAGCTGGCATTTCAGCTGCACTTCTAGAAAGCCATTCAAACATTCTATATGGTTGGCTGTTTCTGGACCATGTAGTACCTGAAATGACAAAAGGATCCTGTGGTCATGGGTGCACTCCACACCTCCTTTACTACATAGGGGATGCCTCATCAGATGCTATGTGGTGTGGAATCTCATGCTTGTGTATTAAATATTCCATAAGTTCCCATATAGTAATCCTAGCCAAGGCTCTACAGGTGGGAAAGGCAAATTCATACCCAATAAGTATCTATGCCTGTGATGATGAGCTGACAATTCTTCCAAGGTAAAAGAGGCCCAACGTATTCAACTTTCACTGAGTGTCTGGTTGGTCTCGATTAATAGTGCCATGTCTGGGGCTTAGTTTTGGCCAGTGTTGCTGGCATGCAGAGACAACTATATTGGACTTGGTAAGTGGAAGTCCCTATTGTTTGGCTCACATGTGGCCTTTGTCTCCATTACTATGGTCACTCCATTCATGTATCTATCATTCCAATTCAAGGATAGCCAATGGCAAAGGCTGGGTAATGTCAATTGGCCAAGTCATCTAATCTACTCAATTCTTCAGGGTCTCTCCATGGTGTATTCTTTCCAGTGGGAGTTGATGGGTAATATAAAATTTTTCACACTCTGTGCCTACTCCCATTTGCCCATTCAGATGCCTGTAGCCCAGACCTCCTCATCTCTAATCTCCTATGCCTTTTCCTTCTAATGCCCTTGAGAAGATAGTCAGACCACTGACATGGTCCAGGAATCTGTATATATTCTCACCCTGGGCCACTTCTCCTTTCACACGAGGAGATAATCAGGTGCACTGCTCACAACTCCATTCATAAGACAGCCCCACTGCCTTTCAGATTCATTCTTGAATGTGGCAGTAATTCAGCTACTATCCATTTTTAGCTTGCACCATCACTCTAATAGAAAGACCATGACCAATGTCAACTGAGATACTGAGCCCAATAGTCAGGAAATATCTGGTTATTCCCCCTTTTTCCAGTGTACAGTCACTTGAGGAAATGGGTTGTGGGTCCCTTTGGGGAAGGACTGAGAGAACTACTACAGTATATACTTGCCACAGTGTTGCAAGTTTCTTCTTCCTTCAGCAAATGGATATTCCAGATGTGAACATTGGCTCAGATCTCAAAACTTAACAAGGTATCCTGACATTTTTTCTTTTTCTTTATTGAAGTATAGTTGATTTACAATGTTGTACTAATTTCTGCTGTACAGCAAAGTGACTCCGTTACACATATACATACATTCTTGTTTTGTATTATCTTCCATAATGGTTTATCCTAGAGGATTGGATATAGTTCTCTGTACTACAAAGATATAGTAGAACCACAATGTAGGACCTTATTGTTTATTCATTCTAAACATAATAGTTTGCACCTACTAACCCCAAACTCCCAGTCCATCCCTCTCCTGCCCCCTTCCCCTTGGCAACCACAAGTCTGTTCTCTATATCTATGAGTCTGTTTCTGTTTCATAGATAGGTTCATTTGTGCCATATTTTAGATTCCACATATAAGTGATATCATATGGTATTTGTCTTTCTCTTTCTGACTTACTTCACTTACTATGATAATCTCTATTTGCATCCATGTTGCTGCAAATAGCATTATTTCATTCTTTTTTTATGGCTGAGTGGTATTCCATTGTATATATGTACCACATCTTCTTTATCCATTCTTCTGTTGATGGACATTTAGGTTGTTTCCATGTCTTAACTATTTTGGGGATCCTGACTTTTTATTGGGGTGATAACACTAAGCCCCCTGCTCCACCATTCTTGCTTATTGTTTTTTGTTTTTTTGTTTTTTAATTACAAATGCTAAATAGCACCCTTTATCCCTAAAAATTCCTTGCTCTATTTATAATCTCCACAGTTCCCTGTGGGTCAAGGCCCCTTGACTGTCAACCTTGCTGGTCATTAAAGTAATTGCAGCCTTCTGAATTCTGGTGGTTAAGAACTACCACCTGGGGCTTCCCTGGTGGCGCAGTGGTTGAGAATCTGCCTGCTAATGCAGGGGACACGGGTTCGAGCCCTGGTCTGGGAAGATCCCACATGCCGCGGAGCAACTAGGCCCGTGAGCAACAACTACTGAGCCTGCGCGTCTGGAGCCTGTGCTCCGCAACAAGAGAGGCCGCGATAGTGAGAGGCCCGCGCACCGCGATGAAGAGTGGCCCCCGCTTGCCACAACTAGAGAAAGCCCTTGCACAGAAACAAAGACCCAACACAGCCAAAAATAAATAAGTAAATAAATAAATAAATTAATTAATTAAAAAAAAAAAAAAAGAACTACCACCTGTCCTCTATTGTTTGGAGGACATGTCAGCCTCATGGATGTTAACAAGCCCAGCTATGTGGCTTGCCTCCCTTACTTATAGAGGAGGCCACCACCAATATTCTTAGCAATGCCAGTGGCCCTCTCTGGAAGAGTCGGATCACTATGTAATTGTGACTCTGAGTGAAGGAGAGAACAAGGCCAGTTTGGGTGGAAGTGCCTTAGACTGTTCTGCCATCTAAGAAATGTTCATCAAGGCCATTGGAAAAATGTTGAGCCAAAGCTCAACAACAGAGGAATTCCTTGTCTCCCAGGAATAAGTCTGCCTCCACATTTTCACCACATATGGTCACTGGCTGGGAGTAACCCAAGGAAGCATAGCCTTGGTGCAAATGCAGTGATGAACTTCAGAGCACAGCAACTGGGACTCTGGATCAATCTTTTTCCCTATAGTCAAAGATATGTGAGGTGCATTCTCATGGCCGCCATATAACCTAAGTGTTTATCAGCAATAACATATCTAAATAAATGGTGATATGTTGATTCAGTGGAATACTACATAAGTTACTGCTACACACAACACCATGGATGGATCTCACAAACAGAATGTGGAATAAAATGGCCTAAGGACAAAAGAACACATACTCCATGATTTCATTTATATGTTCAAAAGCGGACAAAACAGATCCATAATGTTAGAAACCAGCATTAGTGGCTACTTCTGAAGGGAAGGGTAGAGTAGTGACAGGGATTGAATACATGAGGGTCTTTTGAGTTCCTAATACTTTACTATTTCTTAATCTATGAAATAATTAAATAGACATGTTCATTTTGTGATATTTACTAAGCCATACACCCAGGATATGAGCTCTTTTTTATGTTATACTCCCACAAAAATTTATTTATATAAGCAAATATATATATACATACATATCACAAATCTCTCATTTTTAGCTTTTATAACATTTTCAGTGATTATCCTCATACATAGATCCATGTGAACTTTTGTGAATGTATCTGCAGATAGATTTCTAAAAGTAGATTGGCTGACAATGTGAAGTTTTAAACTCCAATATTAAGTATTAAGTTGTCCTCCAAAAATGCTATACCAGTATCTATCTACTCCTAACCACATCCTGACTAATATTGAATATTATCAACCATTTTAACTTTTTGCTAACCTTTGAGGCAAAATGGGGTCTTATCAAAGTATACAGTATACTTTGATGATCACTAGTGATAATAAGCATATTTTCTTGTGTCCACTGGAAATTCATACTTCTTCGTCTGTGAACAGCCTGCTCACTCTCTGTGTGCATTTTCATATGGGGTTGTCTTTTTCTCCCGTGAACAGTAGGAGTCCTTTCCCTGTTAGGAATGTTTACCTTTTGCCTCATTTGTCTCCTAAGACCCTGATTCATAATACGACATATTTTATATCCTAACAAGGAGGAATACTATCTCTTGCGGCAATGTCAGGAGGGCATGTGTCTGAATCTTCTAAAAGTAGTATCTGATTATTAAGGAAAAGTAAAAGGTAACAGTGGCTTAGGAATAAATCATAGCCTTATTTTATACCATTTGGGAGTTCAACCTTTTCTTCTTCCAAGAGTCCTTTACCATCTTGATTCTTGCAGTGGTATTAAAATGATTTTTCGTAGAAGCTTTAGAAGACAGGGATGTGCATTAGATTTTCACGATTACTGCTTAACTTATCTTTGTCTATTGCTTAGGAGGCTAGTAATAGAAAATAAAAGTTTATTATTTGCGCTTCCCATCTTTTGGTTATTCTTACACCATTTTCCCAAAATTTCTCACTCATTCTTTATTTTCTTACAATCACTTCTCCATAACTGTTAGCTTTATATTCATACATTTATGGCTGTGGAGCACAAAAGTCTGTTGGAGTGCTGAAGCTCAAAAATTTCCTTTAATTTAATGAGACTGTATGATCCTACTTGGCAGAGCTAAGAGGAAAATGAAGATATATGTATCATGTTTCCTTACCCATATTATTCTTCACGGATTCAGTGTTTAGCAAATTTCCCTTAGGTAATGGCCCTTTTATGTTCAAAATGCTCAAAAAACTGGAATGTACCTTTCAAGATCTAATTTTCTATTTTGTATCCTGTTCCCTCCAATACTGAGAATCTGAAACACAAAGGTTCTGACCTACTTTTCTATTTTTCTTGATTTTTTAAAATAAATCTTATGGATAAAATAACCATCAGGCTTTCGATAGAAATACTTATCATTGTTAACCATAATTCCCCAGTTCTAAGATACACTTTATTTCATATTTTAACATCTCTGAAATTTGAGGTTGCCCTACAACTGATAGCACATCATAGTTTAAGTGATAGTTTTTATTTATTTTGGTTTTAATGTTACATAAAATAACAGTGCACATTGCAATTGATAGTGTCTTAAATGTGATGAGATTCAGTAATAGCATTTTTTATAAAATCCTTGAACTTTTGTTCAAGTTCAGCCTTTCTGTCTAACTTTTGCTCTCGTGATTTGATTTTTGGCATTAAAACAAAAAAAATTAGTCTGTCTAGCAATCAAGTCAAAGGAGCTTAGCTGTTGAAATTTTTTTGTGGGGTTGTTAAATGCCTTCCTGAAATGTGTGAACAATTATAGAGATGAGATTGTTGGAGCCAGTTATTCGTTTGCAACTTGGGAAAGTATTATTAAAGTAATGATAATATTTTTCTCTTTAATACTTAGAGGTCTTTAATCCAAATAATCCCTTGAATATTTTACAGACTCTACAGATTAGAACTATATCTGCTCCAAATGAAATCCATTTACCTTCAGTGACTATTTATAACAACCAAAGGCAACACTATATAGTAAGAATAAGTATGCAATAAGGGTTAATTCTGACCAAAACAATAAGAAAAACTGGGAAGAAAGTATATGTTTGTTATTGGAACTTAACCAGGATACCACGGCAGATTTTAAATCTTAACTATTATCTCTAGGTTTTTGCTAAACTAAACTCTCTGACTTGAATATTCTATTTTTTTCTCCTTTTATCTCACCTCTTTCACTTGTTAGTTACTGCTATTTGTCTCAGGTTGACTCTCATTTCTTTTGGGTAACCTCCCCAATTTCTCCAAATAGGTCTAGTGCCCCAATTGAACACTCTCTGGCATCCTGCACTTACTCTTCAGCAAACAGTATTGTAATTGTGTGTATTGGTCTATATTCTCCACTAGACCAAGAGCTTTGCAAAGACAGGGAAGACAACGCACCATTGTATATCATTTGTCTAGCGCAGTCCTGGCCCACATAGATGCTAAATAAATAGTTACTGAATGAGTGCATAAATGTATGACTAGCCATCTGGTCTAGAATTCCTTTCCAAAAACAAAGAAAGAAAAGAAAAACCCACAACTAACTCTTTTTGACAATCTCAGATTCTTGAAGCTATATCCACATAGGTCAAGCCAAGGAAAGCAGATCAAGTCAGTTTGTCTCAACCTGGCCACAGTAACCTTATAGAGTCTTGTAAAGGTAGGCACTACCTAGGGACAGAAGGTAGCTGACCACACCAAGTCACTGTCAACCTCTTTCAAACCTTGAGCAAATATTTGTTTTATTATGACACTGGCAAATAAATAACTACCTTGGGCAAGTGTCAAATGTACTGTTTTCCTCCTACTGATTCTACTACAAAGCTCATTCCAAGGAAAGCCCCTCAAAAACAAGTTTCTATTGCCTAAGCCCCTGCCTGATACAATAATTGAGAGCATGTGAGTATAACAAATATAAAAGAAGGATCCAAGCCAATTGGTTGGCACTTTACAGATACATGGCTTGTAAGAAAGTTCCTCCTACAATCACAATGAACTCCTAGTACAGCAGAGGCAAAATGCCATAAGCTGAACATCATAGAAATATAGAACAAGGTCCGTGACAAAACAATGGAGAGGAACCAGCAAGTGTCACCACACCCAAGAATCGTAACATTAAAATAATCCAAACACACCCGAGAGCTGTTTAATTTGTTGTTTTGTTTTTAGTATTTTCTCTCACTTTAAAGGAGTCTTTTTTTTTTCTTTTTGATGTTTTATTTTTTTTCAGCTTTATTGAGGTATAATTGACAAATAAATTTTTAAGGTATTTAAAGTTTACATTGTAGTGATTTCATACATGTATACATTGTGAAAAAGATTCCCACCATCTAACTAATTAACACATACATCATCTTATTTATTTAGCTAGTTAGTTATTTTTGGTGAGAACATTTATTTTCCACTTTTTTAGCAAATTTCAGTTGTATAATACAGTGTTATCAACGATAGTCACCATATTTTGCATTAGATGCTCAGACCTTATTCATCATATAGCTGAAAGTTTGTACCCTTATACCAATCTCTTCCTATTTCCCCCAACCCCCAGTCCCGGGCAACCACTTTCCTTCTCTGTTTCTATAATTTTGACTTTTGTTTTTAGATTTCACATATAAGTAATACCATGCAGTATTTGCCTGTCTCTTTCTGGCTTACTTCACTTAGCATAATGTCCTCAGGGTCCATCCATGTTATTGCAAACGGCAGGATTTTCTTCTTCATGGTTGAATAATATTATATATATTATATTAATAATATTATATGTATTATATTAATAATATTATATATAACATCTTCTTTATCCATCCATCCATTGATCAACTCTTAGGTTGTTTCCATATCTTCGCTATCATGAATAAAGTTTAAAGGATTCTCGATTTCAGTAGTTACCCAAGTCAGTAGATACATACTGTTAAACTAGAAAAAATGAAAGTAAATATTTTTAATATTAAAAACTTCAACACATTAACTTGTCTTTTGTTGTGATAATTGTTCCCAAACCAAAATTGCAAAATTGCCCACATGTGGCAAAACAAAATTATGGCAATGATGTCACAGAATATCTGAATCTAGTGTCTTTGGTTACCTTAGGTTACAAAGTATGTGACCTTGCACAGTATTTTTCATTTCTAAACCCATTGAGCCATACAATTAATTAATGTGCAATCCTGGAAATAAGTGTAATAAAGGATCCATGCAAATCCACTTTTTAGACACTGTTTTGGTGCTTTCCCCATGAGACTTTCTCAATCAGCATAATGATGACTAATTGGCTGATTGTCACAGAATAATTAAATTCTTGCCAAACATTCAGTACAAGAATATGCTTATGCAAATCTTTATTCTTGTTGTATGCTCGGTAGTTTTAACTTAAAATTTTAAAATGTGCATACGTGTGTCCAAGATTGGGGTGGGTTCCATGCTGTATTCCAAACAGAATGCATAAAACTTGATACAACACTTTTTAACAGACATCATTTGTCTCTTCCCTTGGCATCTTGGTTGAATTTGTCCATACGGGCTGGATTTTTTTCCCAAGGACCAAGTAACAAGCTGATGTAATGTTCATTTTCAATTCAAACTTGGCATTGGAAAGATAGCAAAGTGAAAGCCAGTTTCTTCCAAAAGCTAATAAAAACATGAGTTACGCCAAATACCCCTCAAATATACTAGGCAGCCCAAGAACACTGTCACTTAGTGTTATAAACAGGGCAGATTTTGCCCCTGCTCCTCAATAAGACCCTGTATTTACATGAAGTGTATTCTGCATGAAACCCAGAAGGTCCCACCATACATAGTATAGCTCACCCAAGCCATGCCATCTAATGTTTGCTTTTCCTGGTCCATAAATGAAGACAGGGGACACTCTGAAGTTGAGTCTAAACCCTCATGGTACAGGAATGCGATTGTAAATCAATCCAGTCCTGTGTTGTTTCCTCCACCAAGTTACTGGTTATGCCCTGGGGTATTTTCATCTCATTTATTTTGTGTGACTCCCACCCCCAACTATGTTTAAATAAAAATTGCTAGATGGACATCTTGAAATAACACCTTTCTGAGGAGACAAGCCTTAGAACTACGAGATTTTAAGAATCAGGGAGAATGGACTTTGGGAGGATGGGGATGGAGGGTCGAGGACTCCAAAACCAATTGCCTGGTACCTGCACAACCAGAGATTTAGAAATAATGTTTTAGATCTCAAAAGTCATGAAAGTAAAATAATTGGCAATCACACCATTGAATCCATTTTAGTTTTAACAATATTGAACAAGTTCTAGATGCTCAGGAGAGTGTGTGCTCTATCCAAAGATGTGTTGAGCTAACTTTGCAAACGTGGTTGTAGAGTTTAATTTTTGAAGCAAATTATAGTCATGGGTTTGGATATTGATTATAATTATCAAGACTATACCTATATATACAATTAGTAAGTAGCTGCCTACTTTTTTTCTTCCCCTTACAACAGCCCAAGTGTTTCCCAAGCTACGAGGGATTACTACTTACCCCACACTCTGGCTTGAACTAGCATTCCTGATCAGTTAGAATACAAAGCCAGGCCCATGATCTAAAATGCACCTTGGCCAGTGTGGGCTATCAGAGACAGCAGAAAAAGGACCTTTTATAAACTTCCAACTGTTAGCATAATTTCAAAAGTGCTTACCAGATTAGTAAATTCAAATGTGGGAGCCCCAGGTCATCTAGTACATTTAAGAGGCTTCAGGAAGTTAAGAGGAGCAGGAGAGAGTCCAGCATCCTGCAGACCAGAAAAACATAACTACATCAGAATTCCAATGTTTGCCATTTAGGCAAAGCACCTGAATTGAGGGGGTTATGAAAAGACGGTCAGTTCTGTCAAGTATATTCCCTGTCACCGTTATTCATTCCAAATCAGCACGATGAGGAAAGCATGTGGTGTCAATCTCTCATTTTATTAATTGTGAACCCAAGACAAAACAGTTATGTGACAGTCGTCCAAGGTTGCAGGTTACTGAGAAGGAGAGCAGTAAGTAGCCCTCAGGACTCCTAGACACTAGTTGATGATTTTGTACTCCATCCTTCCTCACACTGTTACCAAGAGCCAGTTGTGAATACAGAGTCAAAGCCATGTGGGCAGGTAATGAATATGACAGGATGGTGAGGTTTCACATCTCCACCACCACAGACAGGAAAATCGCTGTTGATCAATTCCTAGACTGCTATGTTTGTTTCTTGGTGTGTTTGTTATACTTTGTTTATATACACCTTTTTGCAATCTGTGAAGCTTTTATAAACTTTTCTCTTCCATATTCTTCTGTTTTTCTTCCATTCTTGCACCAGGGGATTTAATATGACTTGTCATAAAAGTCATCTACACAGAGAAGGGAACTTAGAAAATAATCTGGGTATTCTTCTCACAGGGAGTCCCACCTACTTCCATGGAATATTTTTCCTAATCTGGAGATATGGTGTTTAGTGTTTTCCAACAGAAATAGGAAAGCCAAGAAGAGTGCTCAGTGCAATACAAGTCACAACTAAAGTTGGAAGGGGAAAAAAATCCACAATATCACTGTAAAATGAGGGGGCAGACATGAGACTAGAATCCTGAATCTATTTTTGTTTTTAAGTCAAGGTCTTGACAGTTCACTTAATCAAAATAAAGAATTAATGAAAGAGGAAGTAACATTAAAGGCAAGAACTAACAAAACCAGAAATTGAAAAGTTGGCCTGTTAGAACAAGAAATATCAAAATTGGAGGAATTTTAAATTCACATCTCCAAATTAAATTCCATGATATATTTGAAGGATTTACCAAAGTAACAAACACGAGATGTTCAGAAGAGTTCATCTGTATCACCACCATATGAGTACAGAAGGTGTTATGTCACAACCTTTTTATGGTGCTATTATTCTCTCTGAAAAGCAAACGTAATGGGTGCTTAAGTTCTCACATTTAATTCAGATTTCTGTACATGGAATTTCCCTGGCAAAGCAAGATAAGTAAACACCATAAACAAGCCACTGAGAGGGTCACAGATACCGCTTTAAATTAGCCTAAGTTCCTTCTGGCTTGTCTTTCCTATTATCTCAGGAAAAATGTTGCAACTGAAAGGAAGATTTTAAACAACTGTCACATCCTGCATCCATTAAAATATATGTTTCTGTCTTCAACTTAATACTATTGCTAAATCACATCTTTTTTCACAAATATGGAAAACGGCGAGTGTTGTCTTACTTAACAGTTTATTAGACAATATTTGAAGTTGATAGATAACTTTAAAAGTGAAACAAGAACAAACCCATAATTTTTATTTAAAGTGGACATATTGGAACACAGTGAGGCATAATTAAAATAATGAATAAGAACAGACTGTAAAGAACACAAATATCAAAATTTAATTGCTGGACAATAAAATACCCATAAAGTTTAAGTGGCACAGAGTCTTAGAATCAATTGGGTGCTGAATGCAAAAATGCTAGTATATCAGCCTTCCAACAAAAATAAGAAAACCACCCCATTCTTTTAATTATTGTTTAGAAATAAGATTCCTAGTGAGTCAAATTCAGGATGATAGCCTTCCCAAATATTATGCAGAAATTAAACTGACCTGACCCCAGAGCTTTGACTTACATGAAGAACTGTAGTATTTTCTAGCTTCACAACAAACTCTCCTAGTTAACATTATCCTAAAGTGGTTGGGCACATTCTTGACTTCTCTAAATATGCCTTATACCTGGAGAAATGTGAAAGAGGACCCTAAAATGGTAATGACAAAACAGCATCTTTCCTAGAGTACAAACACTGTGCCAGTCACATCCCTTACATACTACCTCATTTAATCTTTATAATACCTTGTAAGATGGGTATAACTTGCCCCTACTTTCCTAGTAGAAAAAAAAAAAGTAGAGATGAATGTTTTCCCCAAAAGCACAGAGCGAGGAGGTAGCGGAAATAGCAAAACACTGACTCAGGGGCTTCCAGGGGCTTCCCTGGTGGCGCAGTGGTGAGAATCCGCCTCCTGCCAATGCAGGGAACACGGGCTCGAGCCCTGGTCTAGGAAGATCCCACATGCCGCAGAGCAACTAGGCCCGTGAGCCACAATTACTGAGCCTGCGCGTCTGGAGCCTGTGCTCCGCAACAAGAGAGGCCGCAATAATGAGAGGCCCGCGCACCGCGATGAAGAGTGGCCCCCGCTTGCCGCAACTAGAGGAAGCCCTCGCACAGAAACGAAGACCCAACACAGCCAAAAATAAAAATAAATAAATAAATAAAAATTAAAAAAAAAAAACAACTCTCAGGTTCTACACTAAACTTACAAAATGAGAAAAAAAAAAAACCACTGACTCAGGTTTAGGTCTGTCTGATTCCAAAGCTTTGGTTCTTTCCATTATATTGTATTATCTATTAGGCAGAGTATTACCTATTAAGAAGAAGGTGCTCATGTGCTGTAATCATCACTAGCCATCCCATCACTAATGGATTTCATCAATTTGAAGCACCATAATTTACCAAAGCACCACTGACAAATGCTGTGTATACAAAGAAGAAGGATTACAAGAGTTAGTAACTATCACATGAAAATTTGCTGATAGAATTGGAGTGGAGATGATGAAAGAGTGTTAGACCACAGAGTGATAGCTGTCATCAAATATTCAAAGGTTTCTTTATGACACCGAAGAGGTTGGCTAAAACCAATGGATGATGGTAGGAGATGGAGTTGTTTTTAAGTTAATTTTTCTACCTATCATGAAAATCAAGAAATGGAATTTGTTACTCTGAGACAGTAGAGAATTACCCATCACAGAAAGTGTTAATAGACAGGTTGGAGAACCTCTCAGAAGACAGGTTAGACTATAGGAAGGGTTCAAGTTCATGGAGTTAAGAACACAGACTCTGTGGTCAGTCAGCCAAGTTCAATTCCTATCTTTGCTACTTATTAGCTGTATAACCTTGGGCAAGTTGCTTAACCTTTCAGCTATCACATGAAAGTAACATTGATAATTAACCCACAAGAATTTGGGTGAGAATTAAATGAGATGACCATAGACTACCGTGAACTCTTAATAAACGTTAATTATAACTGTTGTTGTGATTATAGTTAATGTGGCTAGATAAATGCTAACTCCATCCCAATCTCAAGTGCCCGTAAGTTTATGAACATTGAGAGTAAAGTCAAGTAGAGATTTGTATACCAAAGAGATTCTATCAATATAAAAATAACACAATTTTTAAAATATTTCTATAACAAAGAGAAAGTGGGGTTATAGTAGGTGAAACACTTCAATATGGAAAAAATGTTAAATTAAAGAATAATAGTGATATCTTTTGCAAGAATTGATTCCTACAAAAATGCATAGCCATCAATATCTTTCAGGTAAACTGAAAACAAAATGATATTTCATCAATTTTCAACTCTATTAAAATATATTTAAAATATAGAACCATTTTTAATCTTTTATGATTTCTGAGTATGCAGGAATATTTAGGGACAATGACTTAAACCTAAGGAAAGAACCTTCTGTCAGAGGCTGCTGGATGTCTCCCATTGTCATTCCTCCTCTTTCTTTTATGAGCCTAAAGACCTGATTTTTATCTGGCATATTGCCATCAAGAATGTGGGAAGTAGTTTCTAAAGAAAGTCCCCAGTAACTCCTCCCCTCCGTGTATATGCATGTTCCTCCTCCCATTAAAGCTGGAGCCTATTTCCCCTCCCCTTGAATCTGGGCTGAACTTGTGACTTGTTGTGATCAAAATACTGTATATGGCAGAAAGGACCCTATGCAGTTCTAGGCCTAGTCCTTAAGGGTTCTGGCAGCTACTCCTTTCATTCTCTTGGAATCCAGCTGCCAGGCTATAAGAAAACTATTCTTCAAGAGAGAGAGGCCTCATGGAGAGACCCTAAAAGATGAATACCAGGTGGAGACAGAGGCTTCATGGATGAGAACTAAGGCACTGGTTAACAGCACCAATGCCCAGATATGTGAGAGTCCTTTTGTACCTTCTAGCCCAGCCCAACTGTCCTCTGAAAGCAGCTGCACAATTAACCAAGTCAGTACCATGTGGAGCCAAAAAATGCCCAGTTGATTCATAAAAACATAAGCAAATAAATAACTCTTATTTTAGCACATTATGTTTGGAGTTATTTGTTATACAGCAATAGATAAGCGAAACAGAGAATAAAGACTTCTTTTTGTAGCCTTCTATGCAGCTAGGTGTAAGCATATGACAAAGTCTGGCTAAAGGGATACAAGTAGAAATAAAGAGCTCATCTTCTGGGGCTATCCTTCCCTTCCCACTGACTGGAATGTATGTGTTAGGGTAAGTTATCTTGGACCATGCTGACAAGAGCATCTCCCTTAGACAAAGCAGAGAAAAATGGCCCAGCTGCCATGTGACCTCTGGACTATTCAAAAGCATTTTCTCTTAATTCAGCTACCATTATTTCTGTTCTCTGCTATAACAGCCAAACATATAATAACTAATGTGAATTTTGTCCCAAAAGTAAGATACTTCTACTAAGGTGGATACTCAACACTGGATTAGAAGTCAAGTGGAGGACGGAAATGGCACAAACAATGCAAGCTGGAATGCAACTCTCCATGGCGAAACATCTGGCAAATTCGTCACGTGATACCATGATAGATTTACCATATGTGAACTAACTTTATAATTTTAAGGGAAATCTTTGGGAAAATTTCAAATTTTGTTGTGTATTGACTCCATCTTGCCACTTTCAGCAAAGCCTTACGAAAGAGAAAAACTTAGGCTAGGTCTGGCCAGTCTGTAGACAGATATTGCAGAGAACACAGAACTGCAAAGAGTGACTCATTCTGCCGTGGCCTAAATAAGCAATCAAAATTGACTGAGAGTTCAGTAATTCGAAATTTCACAGGATTAAAAAAAAAGTCTAGCTACTTCTACACACAAATGTCAGGAGATATAAGAAGGAGCACTAAAGAAGCAGCCTTGTAAGGAGTCATGGCTGGGATGTGAAGTTTTTCTTAAGTACCTCCTGCTAGAGGTTCTCCATCACATGATAGGAACCAGCCCAGAGATCAAAATGAGACTAAAAATGTTGCCTTCAAACCCAGTGTATTTTTTTTTTTTCTGATGACCTCAAAATAGCCACTGTTAAGTGGGAAAAGAGGAGGGCCAGGCTGAGCTCAGAGGCAAATAAATAAAAGATCAGTGATTTCACGCTTAAACCTAATATCTAGAAACTCTAATTGGCTGCACATGGTATGGACCAGAAGCAAAAGTCTGAAGTTGGTTTAGTTTTGATGGAAATTGCAATGCTGAAAACCACACCTGGACCTACAATCTGCCTGAGCAGAATGTGAGCTGTGAGAGATGGGCAGGCCTGAATACAGCATCTTCCCCATATCCACTTCAGACATGGCCAGGGAATGAGAATAAGCAATGAAGAACTTCCCGGGGGATAAAGTCAGGGACCAGGAGGGACAATTATTTGCCCATCGTAAAATAATGAGCTAAATTAACCTAAGATATGGGTTAATTCTTTCCATTAGTATATTATTCTATAAAGGGCCCAGCTGTAGAGACACTTCAAGGCTGGATTTAAAGCTTGCTTTCAAGCCAACTTCTGTCTCATGATGATAAGCAATTGTAGCAGCCACTAGGATACCTTTACCGCATCCACCCAGTTCCCAAGCTTCTGGTACACCCTCAGAAATTTTTATTGCAAGCACCCATTTCTCTCTGTCTGAGGGACTTCTTTGGTGTGTATGGCTAATATTGCAGGGCAGGCCAAAGGTGTTGGAACATTGGCACCTCCAGGTGCAGCCCCAGCCCGTGACAGGTGGGAGAGGAGACTACCAAGTTCCTCAATGTTTACAAGGTACTCTGTACACTGTCTTCCAGAGATATGCAGTGAAAGTGAGCCCCAGCTGTGCATAGCAGTAATCTGCTTATTAACATGCACTGTACTGGTCTTGTTTCCTCATTCTCCTACCAGAGCCTTCTGTAATCTTTTAGAAAAATGATATGCATTAAATTCCTTTTCTCAGGGTCTGTTTCTGGAGGGACCCTACCTAATACCCCAACATTTAAAAACCCTTTACAGTTGACAAACCAGTTTTGCATACATTTCTAATTGAACCCTTTAGTGGAGGAATTGGAGGACATCATTTCAAAGATGGGGACCAGAGAATTTAAGTGACTTAGTTACAACCCTTCCCACTAATTTTTCTGGCAAGTGCAAGGATTGCACTACTCAGACCAACATGTTACTTTTTTGCAAATTGCTTTTATTGGATTCTCCAATTCTTTCGTCTCTGTGGAAGATGTGTTTTGTAACAGTAAAAATAATAGAAAAGGAAAAAGTAGGCCTCCACAAAGGAGGCTTTTATTTCTAACAAATTATTCTAGAATAACCATCCCACTCTTCACATCCTAAAATCCAAGCACATGCAATTGCAGAAACTTTAAAGGAGAAAAATAAAGACAGTAGAAAACCACACTAGCATTAGCTGTCTAGACCTCTGGCAGTTACCTGTCTTTTTTAATCATTTAATATAGAGCTGGATTTATTGAAAAGATCTATATAACTTTTATTCAACTTATGAACTTATGCTCTATGTTTTTAAAAATGTTCCTCTTTTGTAAACAAATAAAACCCATACAAGGATACTCATCTCACACACACACACACACACACACACACACGTTATTGTTAATTTTACAACGAACTAACATTTGGCAAATATAATTTCTGATTCCTGAGATTGTGTTAAGGACCACCCACATTCATATCAATACAGGAACCACCCTTTCTTACTGGAAAACAAGAAAGAAAATTTTACAATGCCCCCCACCCTGGTGGTTCTGTCTGCCAAGGAAATTTTCCAATCATAGACTCATCCTTGTTGATCCTCAAGAAATTCTTATTGAAGTTAATTAACTCAAAATAGTGACTCAATTTCAATCCTTAGAATCCAACTTAAGAACATGATAGAAGCCCTAGTTATTGAATGTAAAGGTAAAGGAGATTTCACTATATCTCTTGGGAATTCAAATATTTTTATTAACATTTGGAAAATATAATTTCTTATTATTAATTGTGTTCCATCTGTCTTTTCTCCCTAAATATAAGATTTAGGAGGTCTTAAACTTGTTTACTTTCTGAACCCAATTTAAGGTTGATCAATTTAATACGGCTTTTATTTAGGACGAGGCATTTCTCAAAATATGTTCTAAGAGTGTGTTCACATAAGAATCACCTTGAAAAAACTTTTAGTGAATAAGTTTAGATTAGAAAATATGCAAGATTTACAATTTAGTATTTATAAGGCTCTACAAAGTAAAAATCTACCATCAAAACAAAAGCCATCTTTGACTCTATATTTTCCAAAACTATCTTAGTGTAAAGCCATATTCCCTTTTTAAGAATCACATATTAGCGTTCCATAGTATCAGTGTTCTATGCAGTGTGTACAGTGACTTGAGAAAAGGTAGCAATAGGAGATAAAAGAAGAAATTAGAGAAAAAAGGAAGGAATGAAGGAAGGAAGGAAGGAAGGAAGGATGGGAGGGAGGGAGGGAGGAAGGAAAAGAAAGAGAGAGACAAAAAAAAAAAAAAAATGAAGATAAGGGAAGGGGAAAGAGCCATAGCAGGCAAGGTGTTATAGGCCATAAAGAAAATTAGGGGCTGCTAAATAAACTGAGAAACCATTGTGAGTTTTAAGCAGGGAATTACATCCATTCTATCCTTTAAGAAGTGAATTCTGGCTGCTGTGAGGGAAAGGCTGGGACTGTGGTAAGAGTCCAGGGCTGGCAGCAAGTTGGGACATGACATAAACTGTTGAGAACAGAGATGATAGTGGCACTGAAGGTGGAGAGAGTGAGCAAATTTAAGATACATTTTTAAACATTTGTATTCAAAGTTATGATACTATTTTAGTAGTGCTGCACTTCTTTGTTATTGTTAGTACACGCAAAGTACTTAAAACAGTGCTTGGCATATAAAAAATATCAATTCATGTGAGTTCTTTAGTATTAATATTGGGTAAGTCCTAAACTGGATGTGAATTCTGCTTGGATGCCTTTCCTTAACCACTGCCCGCTTTCTTCTCCAAGCTGAGTTATTTCCCCTATACTCTTAGTATACATGCTTCCCCATATTCTTAACATATACTATATCTTAGTTCATTTTCTATCTGCATTCCCCACGGTAATATAAATTCTTTCCATAGTAGGTCGTCTTCATTCCTATATTTCTAGTGCTTAACACTTTGTAATTATTTATTAAATATAGATCAAAAAATCCACGGGATACAGAACATTATATCAACTAACAGCGCTATCCATTCAGTAGACACTCAAGTACATTTGAATGACCAGAATGAATAGATTCATGAAAGAATAAAGGCAGAAAAAGTTAAGAGTTTTGAATCTGAAGCCAACCTCAGAGCAGTACCCAAGTAATGAGTATGAAAGTCCTGGACTGGATTTCAGGAAAACTAGATTCTAATCCCTGATCCGCTGCTTATAGGCCATTTGATCTTGATCAAATCAACTTAAATTCTTATCTTTAATTATCTGCTGAAGAGACATATATATCAATACTTCTCCTTCCTGCTTATAAGACAGATATTATAACTAAATAGGATGATATCGGTGAGACCACTTTAGCAACGATAAGCTACACTACAGATTCCAACTATTATTATTTCTTGCAGACAGTTGAGAAATACAGGTTAACCTGAGTTCCTATTTTTCAATTTCTTTAGCCAGAGTGAGCATTTGGAAATCATGCTCATATTATTTGCTTAGTGTTGGCCTCCGCCACTGTCCAAGTTCCATGCTCTGTGATAGTCATAATAAAACAGTATTTCCTGAACATATACTCTAGCAAACTCTTCCACATACTTTGCCGGCATTAACTAATCTAATTTCACAATAATGCTTTACAGTGGGTCTACAGTGATCTCTGTTTTAGAGGTAAAGAGAATGAGGCACAGAAAGTTTAAGTAACTTGCCCAGAAAAAACAAATAGCAAGTGACAGGTATGAACTTTGAACTCATGTAGTCTGGTTTCAGGGTCCGCACCTTAAATGCTACAGTCTCCTGCCTCTCATAGTAGAGGACCCACCAACATGGGGCATGGTGAGGCATGGTACGATCTCTGTGAAAGCCTCTGATTTGAAAATTCCAGCTGCAAACATTATGCAGTGTATTCAGTGCCATTTCATAAGGCATCCAGAGGAGTTCAGCCAATTTCCATCACATGCTTCCTACACACCCAAATGGGCTTATATCTGTGGTTATAATTTCCACTTTAATTTAACCAAAGGCATTCTGAATTTTCAGAAGCAAAGGAGATTAATTTCATCCTTTTAATTTTCTCTAACATCCAGCCATTATTCCATTTGGTTAGCAATGTACAGATGTGAAGGGAAATTAGCATGGTCTGGAATAAAGCAAATCCTATGAGCACCCATTGACCTAATACCACATTTGGGAGGAAGGGCTTGTGTTGTAATTGGAAACTAAGAACAGCTTTATACAAATGGTAGGAAGGACTATTTCTCCACAGAACTGCCACTGGGACTGAACTGCCCACCATTATTCCTCAAAATCTACCTTGAGGAAAGGTCTTATACCAAATTGAGGCATTACTCATTTCAACATTTATCAAGTGCCTACTACTATATATCTAGCTGCAATTCTATTTATTCCTTCAGCACAATGATTAAAGTCATTATACATGCACCAGGCATTGTGTTAGAAAATGGGTATATAGCATTGAACAATACAGCAGGGAAAATATACACTAAACAAGTAATTACATAAATAATTATACCTGGGAAAAGTGTTATGCAATGAAAGTATATGACAGGAGGAATCTAACCTAGCCAGTGGGCCAAGGAAAGTTTCCAGAGGAGGTAAAGTATGTTCATATTTTAATTTTCTAATGGACTTATATATTAACAATATACAATAGACAAGGATAAATTTGTATCAGGATGAGAAAAGACGGAAATGTCAGGAAGAGGGATTTCTACTGAGCCGTAGAGAGGCATAGTGTTGGAATAACTAGGCAGGTCATCAGCAGCACCAAAATATGGGGCAGTTTGGATCAGAAAGTGAGGCATAATTTGCCCACATCTGGAGGAGTAGCCCAGCACTAGCAACTGCCTGACCCACCTCAAACTACTTGTCAGATATTATTGGTAATTTGAAGTATGACTCAAAGAGTTCCCTGATGATCAGGTAAAGTTGGCAAATCTATTAAGTGAAGAAAACCTGATTGAAAGCACTAAACACAGAGACATACTGGATCATCTTCCAGGTTGTTGTATGGATTTCAAAAGAAGACTCCAAGGTATCCTTTAAAACACAGGCAAGCATCCATTAGTCATCTCTAGGCCAAGGACTATGAAATTTAGGTAGTCTAGGGACTCTCAGTACAAAAAGTTTCTACCACACTACCCTAATATAAACACCATACTAAATTTTATAATGGCTTTTATGTGCTGTAAAGTGTTAAAATATCTAAATTAAGGAAATCATAACCTTTCTTTTTCGGTCTACTGAAGTATCATGGTACCAAAACTATCCCTAAGAGCAATCACATCACATTGCATGATCCCCACGTTATCTCACATTTTACATAAGCGAAATCAGTTTACAATAAAAATCTTGGAGAAGCTCACAACAGAAGTGAGATCACAAAAAGACTAATAAAGGACTTTTACCTTTTCTGAGGGTAAATTATGAGTCTTGAAAATATAATGGAACTGGATGTATCCATCTTCATCATCTTCATTAACCATCCCTGATCTCCACTGGTTGTCTCCTCTGTCATTTTAGCTCATTCCTTTATCCTTAACCCCAGAGCAACCACAGGATTTTCTAGAGCTCAGATCTGCATATTCTAGAGAGAGTAATGCAAATAAAACAGTTTAAGTTAACAAATCACTACTTAAATTGACATAATCGGAATTTCTCATTATGAACATGGAGAATTTGGCAACACAAGTGACATGGAATACTGTTGGCTACAAACTATTCCTTGAGGGAAATAAAGATTTCTAACTTTAAAAACTATGTGGATGTGTACTGCATAATTTTTTATTTACCATTGCCAAGAAAATATACAGTGCTCATACAAAAATACATACAAAAATACAAGTTCTGAAAAAATTATTCAACCCCAAAAGTAAATGGACATATCTGTCCAGAAATGAAAGGATTTATCTGTCTTGTTCCTAGAGCTCAGCTCAAGTCCTTAAGCATAGCATACATAAAATACTTGAGGAATAAATAACTGTCTTCTAAATAATTATCCTAGTCAATTCAGGCTGCAGAATTGACAGAATAACATAAAACAGGTGCTTTATAAACATCAGAAATTAATTTCTCACAGTTCTGGAGTCTGGGAAATCCAAGATTAAGGTGGCAAGAGATTCAGTGTCTGTTAGCCCATTTTCTGGTTCACAGATGGCCATCTTCTCAATTTGTCCTTGGCAGAAGGGGAGAGAGAGCTCTCTGGGGTCTCTTTTATAAGAACACTAATCACATTCATGAGGGCTCCACCCTCATGACCTAATCACCTCCTAGACACCCACATCCTAATATCATCACATTGGAGGTTAGGATTTCAGCATATGAATTTTGAGGGGACGGAAACATTTAGTCCATAGCAGTAAGGTGGGACATGAGGAACAAATTCCCTGATTAACCCCTAATTAATCAGATACATTGGTTAAATAATAAAATGAGGAAATTTGAGCTAATGTACAAAGATGAGATCCTACATCTTGCCCCAATGCTACAATCTGATATGGAATAAAAACTAAATAATCAAATGAATGCTTTAAAATAGAGTTGACTCTTTGTTGTCCATGCTGTTGGAAGCAAACAAAAACTGGCAGGTAATAGGAAAGGAATAACACTTTCTTTTCCAAAAACTTTTTTGCATATGTAATTCTACCCACACAACCAACACTAACAAAAACGAAGTTTATGTGCTACTACTTTTTTAGGGTAAATTTTGTATATCCAGGCACTATAGACTCTCTAAAATTTGGTCTCTAAACTTCATGCTAGCCTCTCCGAAAGAAACTCTCCATGATGCCATTTAGTCTGCTTCCTGATTTTTCAACACATCTTGAACTCTTCTTCCTCCATATGTTCACTTATGCCTCTATGCCTTGAGTGCTCTGCAATTCACTTTCCAAAATTCTGACCACTTTCAAGTCCTAGCTCAGATCACACACCCTCCATGATTCTTTCTATCCTGCCATGCTGGTTAGAACTGATACCTCTCTCCTTATCTAACGCAGTAATTCAGCACTTAGCAAACACCACTTTATATTGCTGGTTTTTTCTAATACGAGGAAAAGGAACATATTATATTTAGAATCAAAGAATTTTAGGTCCAGAAAGAATTTACAGATCAATTGGGTCAATTCTCTCATTATACAGATAGAGAGATGAAGCTACTGATCTAAATTAATTAATGAAAAAGTCAGAACTCAGTATTCCATCTTCAGTTCAATAAACTTTCCAATATACCATGCATTCTAAAAATTAAACACTTAAATTTTTAAGTACTAATTTTATTTAAAAATTTTTAAACTTTCTAATATGTCATACATGCATAACGGTATAATTAATCCAAAAGTCTCATTTAAAAAATTTTAAGTTGTCATAATTATGTAATAGACTTAAATATTCAACTAAGTTTTGTTTAGCCTGTTGATAAAACATGCTTTCACTTAACAAGTGAGAGCACTAAGAAGGGATGCGTCCAAGAGTGATGAGGAAGAGATCTCTTGGGATTGAAATTTTGCTGTAAATATTCTACAATCTAGATAATCCACAGAGAGGTTAGGAAAGTAATCTGCTCTTTTAGAAGCCCTATCTCCTTCTCATCTTCTTGAAAGCAGGCAATTTGGATTCATAGACAAGTGGCGCAGAGCACTCTGGTTTGGTTCTTGTGAGGAAGGTTTTCATCTGTTGGACTGGAATGCCCCACTATTTCTAGGAACTGTGTCTGGAACAAAACACTTCCTTGTGATGCATCTAAAATTAGGCATTCTTGTTAGACGAAGGGAAAATTTTGCAATGGTTTTTCCCATTCAGATGATGACTCCCCTGGCAGAGAAGGTTAAGATCCTGTGAGTGGGTTGAATTGTACACCAACTCCTGGTGCCAGAACACAGGGTCTCCTCGTAAAATTTATTGCTGGATATATCGTCTGGAGCAAAATGGTCCATAGATTGAGAGAGCCAAGATCTGTCTATTGAAGAATTTCCCTAGGTCTCCCTTTTTTTTTTTTTTTTTTTTTTTTGGCTTTTTGGGGGATTTCCATTTCCATTTGGAACCTAAGCAAAGTTCTTTCATCTCGTCTTTTTCCAAGGGAAGTTCTCTTCACTGCTGGCATCCTGAAGACATCCATCCTCAAGAATATCATGATCACCTTCTGCACTCATCTAACTCTTTTCAAGACTATCTAGGCCTCTCTTAATCTATACTTGCCTGCAGCTGATTTCTGCAACATTAACTCAAGCATCAGAGAATTGCTTGATTCTCATAAGAATTTTTGTCCATTGTTTCTCCGCTGTCTTTTAGGCCAACTTCTATCTTCTGTAAGTAACAATGTCCACTCAACAGTTTATATTGAAATTACAGACAAGACTTAATAAGCAGACAATGCCTCATACACAAAAACACTCCAGCTAAATCTGGCCAGGAGTTTTGTCCAGTTAAGTGACAGCTTACGAAATGTAGCCCAACAGACAAAGTTGCATTTAAAAAAAAAAAATCCAAAGAATCCAAAGAGTTACAAACTATGAAGACATCACACAAAGCTATGAAACTAGTTGCAATATTATGGCTAGAGAAAGAATATTTTGAGTGGTAAAATAAGAAAATAATTCTGGTTATTTACTCTATGCGAGCATGTAGTTTTCTTGACAACTTTCAGACTCTACCACATCAAAAATACTATCCTAATTGCTTGTACATATTTCATTTTTGTTTCTGTTGATTTATTTATAACAGTGGCTACCTCTATATCAGCATAGGTATATTCTGAATAAGATTTCAAATCTCACTAGGGCAGATGGGGCACTTAGACTCAATGGATTTTAAGATTCGTTCCAGCCTCAAATACCATAGTTCAACTCAACATGCTTTACATGGCACCCAGCAGGGTGCCTTTTACATATTTAGGTCAGATAATAAGTGCTTTAAGGGAATGACAGATATTTAAATCCAAGCAAATTTTGAATCAAAAGTTCTCCGATTCCAACATTGACTGAAAATTCATAGGCTTAGAGCATAGTTATTTTATAAGTACTATTGAATTTTCACTGGTTACACTGACAATACCATAATGAGAAAATGCAATACTGTGATGTGTTGAAAACGTTGTGTGATACTCTTTTTATTATTTTCTATCCAACACATTCTGGAAAAGTGCACGTGACTTAAAATAGGCACGTCTCACCCATATGTGTTCCCTTCATGCTCTTACACTCCCCCTGTGATTTCCTTTCTGCCTAGAACCAGAATATGTCCCTCCCTGCCAAGAAATTTGTGAAGAAAAAATTTAAGAGGGCTTTCCAGTCCATATAGTAAGAAGTCATTTTCCAATTTTTACGTGTATAAATAGATTACTAATTGCTTTCAGGTTTTTCTTGTTTTTACAATTGCTTAAGCATGGATTTTGCTGTCTGCACATCTTTAAGAAGTCATCTTTTAAACTACACAAATAATATGGTTTTCTTTACCTGCCAGCAAGTGTAACCATGATATGAGAGGACTAAAGAACAAGGAGGCCCCTGGTGCTCTGGTTTCAGCAAGTAACAACATTGCACATAATCTCTAGAATTGGACTGAAATTCAGGGGGGTGGCAGCTCCAGAAATTCTCTATAGAAAGGACATAAAGGTGAAAAGTTTTTTGGAAGTGGAGACTAATTGATTTGTCTTGAAGCTACTTTGAAGAGCAAGCACAGTTGATTTTACTTAGGTTGCTCAGACTGTGAATTTATTAGAGGTGACTTGGAGGAGGTCATGCATGGAAATATATGATATGGTCAAATCCCCTCTCCCCCAAGTGCTACACCTTGGCAATGCCACTGCTAAAGCTCTCAGAAGTACAACTACTCAAAGTCAGTGTTTATTTAATAAATGAGAGTCAGGTCAAGTCCATTGCCCACCCACATGGTTCTGCAATTTCATATTTCCTTGTGAAATGACTTGGAGGTTCAAGCTGGATCCTACCCTGGCTCTGATGCCAGACAATAACACTTCCTGCTCAAACCTCATACCAAGTACAGAGCAGAGCTGCTTAGCTGAAAGTTAACACATGTGATGGAGCAAGAGTGAGTCTGTATTTTGTTTTGATAGATGATTGCTTTCTATTACTCTATCTCTGTGATGAGTCATCTTTTAAAATATCATTTCCTTCTAATACAATTTTTCTCATGATTTCTTCTTAGTCCTAAGGATATAAATTGTACATGGTGAAATTTTTGCCTGAATGTTTTAAAAGCTTAGCTTGTTGCTAATTTCTGCTTGCTCCTCATGGGCCTAGTTTTCTCTGTAAATATATTTTTATTTGGACTCAATTACACTAAGATCTGCTTCTCTGTAATGGAAAGGAGTTAGTCAGCTGTGAACTGCAACTTGTTTTGATAGCTGGTAACTTTGAACTTAAAGGGACATTACTGTTATCTAAACAGCAACTAGCTTTTCTTGGAAGTAGAAACTGACATGGTCTTTTTTCCCAGATTTTTTTGCCTGAGGTCGTATCCCTTGACTACAGACACACTCTCTATGCTTTACTTGAGCCTTCTCTCTTTCAAATCTCATAGGCCAACTATAGAAAGATCAGAGTCTTGGGCAGAGTCTTCAAAAGGAAACAGTCCAGGTCATCAAAAGGCCATAAATTCAACCAGGGTAGTGGTATTTGGAAACAACCTTAAGTCCTAATCTTGGAATGAAAATATCTGAATTTCAGATCCAGTACAACTTTTGAGGTTCTTTGTTTTTTAGATAGGGTGGAAAGAGAGAGCTAGCACATGTACTTTCAACTTGAACCATATGGAAGAACATTAAGTTCTCTTAATTTTACTGGGAAAAAATGTCTGCAGAAGTATTTTAACTAAGTTACAGGAAACATAAAAACCCAATTAACTTTTTCCTATGAAGCTTTTGTCATGTATATATTCTAGATTTTCTTGTAATGTCAGAATTAGAAGTTGAAATTGGGTCAGACATTAACAATAGCCAATCAAACTCTGATACAAATGTAATCCCAATAACCCTGACACCTTCCACTTAAAAAAAGGGGGCTGCTGCAGAATGGAGCTACTATACCATCATCAGCAGTGCAGATGTTTTAGTAATGATGTGGTCCTGCGCTTTAGAGTACAGTGATATTACTCACGGTCAAATTCTGGACACATATTAAAAATTGAATCATCCTGCTTGCTTACCTTAGCCTATTTAAAGGGGATGGCTTGTGAGGATCACAATATTGAACATTGTATATTGACAAGATGTATTTATCTTCTATTCCTCTTGACACTCTTCCAATATAGTATTAAAGAAATAAAAATGTAGTAAGTCAGAAGGACAAGGTGTATAGGAGACCTCAGTGGATGAAACATTTCAACCAAATTTAAGAAGATAAAAATTATAGAAAAGTGGTCAGTGAGGTAGCTGAGTGAAGGAGCTATAACTGAAAGCACAGTTATCTGAACTTTAGGATACTCAAGAGAATCAAGTTGATTGACTCTGTGGGAATCTGAAGAAGCATGTAGGTACCAGATTTGATAGAAGGAGAAGGGGGTGAGGTTCAGGGCTGAAAACAGGAGGAATGGAAGTCTATCAGGAAAGAAATTGTCCATATGACCAGATAACTACCACCTTTCCCACAATTCTCAGGAGACCAGAGTTTTAATTTCTGTAGATAGGACTTAGAAAGACTTTATCTATCCTAGGAAAACACAGGACTTCAGTGAGGTAAGAGGCAGAAAACTACTGTATGTCCTTGGGTCACTTCCTCAAGATACATTGTCCACAGACACATGCCAATGCTCTCATTACCAAGAAGCAAACCTAGAACATATTTGTCTCCATAAGGCTTTCTTAGTAGTTACAGGGGCCCTGATTTCTACTAAGTCCCACACATTGGGGAATTCCTGAAAACAGAGACAAAAAACACAAAAACATCTACACCTTTAGTGACTCATTATCCATATGTTCCCTTCTTCCTATTCTTACCTTTCCCTCAAAAAGTGTTACCACTCTATGTAATTCAAATACCCTCTTACAAGCCAAAATACACCAACTCCTCTCTAAAAGGGTGCAATCCATAGTCTGATAAATTACTAAATTTTTTCAAGTCCAGGATTTCCAATTGTCTTAAGCAGGCAGTACTTATTAAACTCCTTATCCCATTGGAAACACACATTTATTTTCCTAAGGGAACCAAATCCTTGGTCAACCTGAATATACTATATCAGGTTGTACTAGTTGTCTACGAACTTCTACTAGAGATGTGATCATATGAGAAGAAACCCCAAGATATGACTTATTGGCTTCCATCTGTACTTCTTTCAGACCCCACAAATTCTATTCACCTTTGATGAACAAGATCAGTCACTGCAGACTATACCTTTCCCAATTTTCCTGTTTTCCAGTGACGTGCAATAAGCAACTTGGAAAACATCTACAGAAAGTAGCTGAGGTATTATCGATCCTATCACGAAGAGAGTATTGGTGACAATTCTATTTATCATCAGATTGCCCTATACCCTGCTCTTACCAGTAGAGTATAGTTGTCCTCTGAATGTCCAGGAATTACTCTTTGCTCAGAGCCAGTGTCCAATAAGTTCTGAAAACAGTTGGATATTTCCTGAACCTGAATACATAATTACTTGGTAAAGGGTTACAGGTTTTTTTGAGGAAGACTAGAATGAAGATTCACAGTATGCACTTGTGATATTGAAGCATCCCTCCTCAAGTGTATGTTTATTCTAGGAGCTCTGGGTCTGTGAACTGACTTAGATCTGGGAATTGCATTCTCAGGACCTAGCAGAATTCTAGGCATCCCAAGGTTAAGTTATGTCCAGTCCTATGTATTCCCAGGCTACCACCAACAATACCTGAGGGCAAGGCCCTTCTCATTACCTATTATGGTAGCTACATGCACTTTTCTTATTGTTAAGTACCCCTTATATGTCTTCTGCTCCCCTAGAATCTTTCCACTTCATTGATATCAGGAAGCTCATTTCAATTGCAGTTTCCCTCCAACATCTGAAATATTACAGGATTTTTCAGACACCTTGGCATCCCTTCACCAGTATATTTATCAAGACCTTGGTGAAGAGAATATCTTTTGAACCCTCTTAGTGTACATGGTTAGGATGGGTGAGTATATTCCAGAAATTCTATCACTCAGAACGTTTGGATCCTTTCCTATACATTATGCCAAGGAATTTTTGGCCTCTCAACTTTATTTAGCATAAACCACCTTAATCCAGGTTTTAGCCATTCAGCCAAGAAAACCTTCTGCTTAAACTGATAGTTAAATTCAACCTGATCTAATGTGTTTCCTTTCTTGGTACCTCAGAATCTTCCCATACATCTCTCCCAAATTTTTGTTAAAGGATTTTCCTGATCTAACAATTCCTTTGGGGTTAAAATCTTCTCCTCTTAGTTGAGCTTTGAATCTGGTCTCCATTTCCATTACATTCCCCAATTCTGGTAATAAGTTTGCAGACATTAAGGTATAGATAAGTCTTCAGAAGAAATAGTTTTCTTTGCAAGGAGATTTTCTCCCTAAAAAGTGACTTCATCTTCAAATCGGTGGTGAAACAACCTTATCAGACATGGAAGGTGACATAGCTACGGCCAGCATGGGAAACTAGTGAGAGTTAGGGTTTGGGGTATATCAAGGCCTTTGCATCTTCCCATAACATCCAATATACTCTATTCATATTCTTTCATTCCTTCTTAATCAAAATTCACTTTCATATGGGAGACCTGGCATTGCCATGAACTCAAATGAATGTATTTGATAATCTGCATTTTCAAATTTTACATTTGATTTCCAACACGGCAGCTGCAAGAAAAAAAAAAGATAAATTATTTTAAGCATGGTGGTAAAGTTCCTAAGTTTTAGTTAATACCTTGAGCCAAGAAGTTTGAACCTTGACCTATTCCTTCTCTTTCCTTACTCATCTCCATTAGAAGCAAACATCCTTCCCTGCACCCTTGAACTTGCATGACCTTAAGTCTGTTCTATTACTGCATCAATATGATAACTTCAAAGATTTGTTTTTAATGGACATTTTATTAATGATAACCATAGGTGGTAATTAATTCTTTTGCCTTTGTATGTAATAGGTTACCAGATACCAACTGGGAATTAACTGGATTTTTTCACCGCCTTCAACCCAAATTTAACCAGAGATAAGATTCTGATCACCCTGAAGCTTTGAGGCCAATGACCCACTTTCTGGTACCAATGTCTATACACGTCAGATCCTTCATTGTGAACACCTGAAACTGACTTTCACTAATTGATTCCAAAATGACACTAATTGTTAGACTAATAGTAGTTCAGAGAATCAACAAGAGTGCTGAAGAATCAGGCTCAGAAAATGACGGGAAGCAAGAGAGACTTGGCAGCCAAGAAAAAAGCCAAGGTTGAAATTCAGAAAGTCTGGTTAGGATGGCACCACTGGTACCACAGCCACTGGACACCTCCTATGGAGCCACTAGGCTCTACCTTGACCAAGCTTAGCTTACATGTTCAAATCTTGCCTGCTCAGGAGTATGGAGAAGAAATATTCCTTTTTGAATCCTAAGCCCCACACAATGAAGAAGTCTCTTCAAATAGAAATGGTGTTTTGAATGGTGGATATCCCAAAATAACCAATATTTACTACATTTTTTAATAAAAACTAATACTCATAATGTGTAAATAGTTTTTCTAATACAGTTCTTTTCCTACAACCCCCTTTACTATCTCTGTTGTGTAATTGACCAAGTTTAAAAGTTGATAATAAAATAGTACTTAATACTTACACACTGCCCATATCACTTTAAGTTTCAAACATATTAAAATCTGAAAACATATCAAAATTAGAGTTTATAGAAGTTGCTAAACATTTATCAACTTCTCATTTGACAAAGCCTCAAACTTCATTCCTTTCAGGCAATGGCTACTATTTTCTCTATCCTCTAAGCAACTGTGTCTTATCCTCTTGTTTAGTAAGTTTGAAACAAGTAAGAGAAAAAAAATGCCCATACACTGTATCCATTTGTAACATCACAGAAACAAATCACTCATTACATTTTGTTTTACATACTTGTGTATTTGTCTATCTTTCCTCTAGCCTACTCTGTGAGCTACACCTGTGAAAGGATTATTTCATAATTATATTTATAGTTGGTATATAGGAAGTAATCAATACATATTTGCTGGATTTGAATAACTAATAACCACTTTGCTTTGAAATTTAATTGGATAGAACATGTCTCTAGAGAAGATATGCTTATGGGTTGGAAACAAATATTGTTCAGGAAAAAATTGAAGAGAAATTCATTATTTATTTCATCAAGGATTGCACATAAAATACAGCCCACTATCTCAAAAATGAGAATCCTCCAACACAACACTGGTGAACTGCAAGTGTAGATTGCCCAGAGCAGCTCAACAATATCAAAAGTAGAAACTTTTTTTAAGATATAATTGACATATAATCTTACATTAGTGTCAGGTATACAACATAATGATTCAATATTTAAATATATTCCAAAGGATCACCACAATAAGTCTAGTTAATATCCATCATCATACATAGTTACAAAATTTTTTTTCTTCTGATGAGAACTTTTAAGTTCTATTACCTTAAGCTTTCAAATATGCAAAACAGTACTGTTAACTATAGTCACTATGCTGTACATTACATCCCCAGGACTTATGAATTTTATGATGGGAAGTTTGTACCTTTTGATGCCCTTCACTCCTTTTGCCCAGCCCCACTTCCCCCATCAACTACCAGTCTGTTCTCTGTTTCTATAAGCTCAGTTTTGTACTGTTTTGTTTTGTGCTTAATTTCACATATAAGTGAGACCATATGATATTTCTCTGCCTGACATACTTCATTTAGCATAATGACCTCAAGTTCCATCTGCGTTGTCCCAAATGGCAAGATTTCATTCTTTTTTACAGGTGAATAATATTACATTGTATATAGAGAGATTATACCACATTTTCTTTACTCACTCATCCATCAATGGACACTTAGGTTGTTTACATATCTTGGCTATTGTAAATAATGCTGCAACGAACATGGGGATACATCTATCTTTTTGAGTTAGCATTTTCATTTTTTTCAGATAAATACCCAAAGATAGAATTGCTGGATCATATGGTAGTTTCATTTTTAATTCTTGAGAAACCTCCATACTGTTTCCCATACTGTTTTAATTTTTGAGAAACCTCCATACCGTTTACCATCAACAGTACACAAAAGTTCCCTTTTCGCCACATCCTCACCTACACCTGGTATTTCCTATCTTTTGGATAAAAGGCATTCTAACAGGCATGAGATGATAACTCATTGTGGATTTGATTTGCATTTCCCTGATGATTAGTGATGTTGAACACCTTTTCAAGTACATTTTGGCCATCTGTATGTCTTCTTTGGAAAAATGTCTATTCAGGTTCCCTGCCCATTTTATTTATTCATTTTTTATTGGAGTATGGTTGCTTTACACTGCTATGTCAGTTTCTGCTGTACAACAAAGTGAATCAGTCATACATATTCATATATCTCCTCTTTTTTGGATTTTCTTCCCATTTAGGTCACCACAGAGTACTGCATAGAGTTCCCTGTGCTCTACAGTAAGTTCTCATTAGTTATCTGTTTTATACATAGTAGTGTGTATATGTCAACCCCAATATCTCAGTTCATCCAACCCCCTTCCCTCTCCCCCCTTGACTCTGCCCATTTTTAAATCAGATTTTTTGGTGGGTTTTCTTTTTGCTTTTTTGCTTGTTTGCTTTTTTTTTTTTGGTTGTTGTTTTTTGTGTTTTTTTTTTTTTTTTTTTGCTATTGAAGTATATAAAGTAGAAACTTTAAAACTAAAAATCTAGCCTTGATTTTTTTTAAATAGGACAGTGATTTAATTTTTCTATGAATTCTTTTTTCCTCATGTCTGCAAGGGAAATAGGGATTGAAATCATTTGATATATCTAGTATTGTTACCAAAATTAATTTCAACAGTTTCTTTTACTCTTCCAATGTGGCTCTTAGGAAATTTAAAATTACATGTGTGACTCTCATTATATTTCTATTGGACAGCACTGCTCTGGAGGATTGAGCATGGTGTTTCACACATAGTAGATTATTTCCAAAAACATTACTTCAAAAGAAAGAAGGTTAGGACTTCCCTGGTGGTGCAGTGGTTAAGAATCTGCCTGCCAATGCAGGGGACACAGGTTTGAGCCTCGGTCCAGGAAGATCCCACATGCTGCGGAGCAACTAAGCCCATGCGCCACAACTACTGAGCCTGAGCTCTGGAGCCTGTGAGCCACAACTACTGAGCCCGTGTGCCACAACTACTGAAGCCTGCGTGCCTAGAGCCTATGCTCCACAACAAGAGAAGCCACTGCAACGAGAAGCCTGCACACCTCAATGAAGAGTAGCCCCCACTTGCCACAACTAGAGAAAGCCTGCACACAGCAACAAAGACCCAACGCAGCCAAATAAATAAATAAATAAAATTATTTTTTAAAAAAAGAAAGAAGGTTAGGCTGGAGGCTTATTATTTTTAGTTACATACACCCTCAATGTCTGTAGCTGCATACTTTTCTGATCATCAAATTTCCCTCATACATATTTACTTATGCATGCCTATATGTATGATAAGCATGCACAGGCACACATACATAACACAATACATGTTCACGAGTTAACTCCATCCCTGTCAGTCTCTATACATGTAATAATGTAGTATATTGCTAGGTGTTAGTAGTTTAGGCTCTAAAGACATATAGATATTATCTGCCACTTAATAGATCTTTGAAAGTTATTTTGTTTTTCTAAAGGTATTTTAGTTCCCTTATCTGTAAATAAGGAAACTTCTCATTTGACAAAGCCTCAAACTTCATTCTTTTCAGGCAAAATGATTTTACCTCCACCATAGGGTTGTTAGGAGAATTAAATGAGATAATTCTCAACACAGTGGTTGAGAGTAAACACTTAATGAGTTTTAGCTATCATTATTACAACTAAGCAAATACCAAACACAATGTATTCTAGTATTGAAGTCTATTGTTCTACTCATAGGTTGTTTCAAAACATAAATATTTGGAGGATAAACATTACATGAACAAAGAATTACATAGTATTTTACAGTGTAGAAACTACTTCCACTTATTTGTATCCTTAAATCATCCCTTTGAACCGGTTACAATAGGAAACAGTGTTATTTCAATTTTATTGCGATAAAACTAAGACATAGGGACACTGAGTTGTTCATGGTCAGCTTATCAATCTGTATTTCCTGATGACATCCCATGCTTTTGCCACTACATTTTAATGTCTTTTTTCACAGATAAAATATGCACCCTCTCAACTTTGGAAAACTTTCCCCATTTGAATCAAAATCTTTCTCATGTTCCAAGACATACTTTAATTTTTTATGCCATACCTTCTTTTGACCAACTCATACCCTAGACAGGAAAATATTTCACTCTTGACTTTCTGGGCATCTTGACAGTTTTCTGGGGTCCTAAGACCTTGGCAGAGTTGGCACAAGAGTTGGGAGCATTCAAGCTATGTGTTCTTAGGTCAAGGCAATAGAAATAAAAGCAAAAATAAACAAATGTGACCTGATCAAACATAAGCTTTTGCACAGCCAAGGAAACCATCAACAAAATGAAAAGACAACTTATGGACTGGGAGAAAATATTTGCAAACGATGTGACTGATAAGGGCTTAATTTCCAAAATATACAAACAGCTCATACAACTCAATAACCAAAGAAGACAACCCAATCAAAAAAATGAGCCAAAGACCTAAATAGACATTTCTCCAAAGAATACATACTGATGGCCAATAAGCACATGACTAAATGCTCAACATCACTAATTATTAGAGAAATGCAAATCAAAACCACAGTGAGGTGTCACCTCACACTAGTCAGAATGGCCACCATTGAAAAGTCTACAAATAATAAATGCTGGAGAAGATGCGGAGAAAAGGAGGCCTTCCTACACTGTTGGTGGGAATGTAAATTGGTGTAGCCACTATGGAGAACAGTATGGATGTTCCTTGAAAAAGTAAAAATAGAGTCACCATATGATCCAGAAATCCCACTCCTGGGCATATATCCAGAGGAAACCATACTTTGAAAAGATACATGCACCCCCATGTTCATACCAGCACTATTTAGAATAGCCAAGACATGGAAGGAAGCAACCTAAATGTCCATCAACAGATGAATGGATAAAGAAGATGTGGTATATATATATATATATATATATATATATATATATATATATATATATATATATATATATATATGTAATGGAATACCACTCAGCCATAAAAAAAAAAGAATGAAATAACGCCATTTGCAGCAACATGGATGGACCTAGAGATTATCATAGTAAGTGAAGTAAGTCAGACAGAGAAAGACAAGTATCATATGATATAATTTATATGTGAAATCTAAAAAAATGGTACAAATGAACTTATTTACAAAACAGAAACAGACTCACAGATTTTGAAAACAAATTTATGGTTACCAAAGGGGAAAGGTGTGTGGAAGGGATAAATTAGGAATTTGGTAGTAACAGGTACACACTACTATATATAAAATAGATAAACAACAAGGACCTACTGTATAGCACAGGGAACTATACTCAATATTTTGTAATAACCTATATGAGAAAAGAATCTGAAAAAGAATATATATATGTACAACGGAATCACTTTGCTGTACACCAAAATCTAACACAACATTGTAAATTAACTATACTTCAATTTAAAAAAAAAGTTGGGGACATTCATTTGGAATATGGGCAGAAAGACATCTTACAAAATCAAAGTTTCACTAAGGCATCAATATTACCTGAGCTTTAAAGCCTTAGGTAGGCATGTTACAAAACAACATTAGTTTAAAGGGTTGAAACAACTTGCAACTTATCTTTCCTCTTTGTTGTGTGATAGGAAAAACAAACTCTGAGAAACTTATGTAAAGACGTGATGTGGAAAACTCGACCTCTGTGCACTGGTGCTGAATTGAATCTCAGAGACAGAGTTTTGGGTGAAGTAGAAAAGAATAGCTTTATTGCTTTGCCAAGCAAAGGGGGACACAACAAGCTCATGCCCTCGAAACTGTGTTTCCCAACCCAGGAGGGGATTTGGTGAAGAGTTTTATAGCAGTGGTTTAAGGGCTGGGTTGCTGATAAGGATCAGGGTGTGTGAAATGTCTGCATTCCTTTAATCTAGCTTTAGGTGGTCTCCTGATGAGCTTCTGTGGTTCTCCAGGTTATCAAACTGTGACTTTCTCTCTGGAATGAAGAATGCTTCATCAAGTAGTTAACATCTTCCATTTGTTGGGGTTTTAGTTCTGCAGAAAGTTCACAGATGTTGTTATGTGTATCCCTTGAGATGGTACCAGGACCCTGTCCCAAGGCTGCACTATTGTTCCTTGACTGCTCCTCCCTTGTCTCTGCATCCCCTCCCTTCCCTGATTAGCAACTGTTTGAACCTGCCCTTTGGAACTCAGGGAATGTCATGGAGAATGAAGCCTATTTCCTACAAATGAGAAACTGGGGACACAGAAAGTCCTCTGTGCCCAGGAGCCCCACTGGGTCCTGCTCAGTTTCAGAGGGAAAATGTTTTAAGAAATGACCCAGGAAATGTGCCAAATAAATATATAAATACAAATGGACTCTAGTAGTTGTGTTTCAGTGTATGTGATATACAAATAATGTCTATGACATGGAAGTTATGCCATAGTCTCGAAAGCTATTCCACACATTTCTACCTCTGCAGGGTCTCCCTCATTGATGCCATTCTCTTCTTCCCATTACTACTGACTCCATTTTAGAAACTCATCATCTCTTCCTTGAACTGTATAATTCAAAATGCTTTTATCTAATTCTATTCATGGCTCAATGATGGTTTCCTGGGAGGTACAGATACGAGTAGATGTCTACTGCCTCAAAAGAATTCACAGTCAATAGGGAGACACACAGAATCAACTACTGATGATACAAAGTCAGATTGTAGTTGGGGATAAAATAAAATTATCACAAAAGGGCTATGGAAGAATGGTAGAGAAAATGACTGTTCTGCTTGGGGAGATTTGGGAAAACTTCACACAGGTGTGAATTGGGCCTTAATTATTTTGAACTGGGCCTTTATTCTAATAGCCTCCAAACTAGTAGTTTCACTTGCCAGCATCTATTACCTTGCCAAATTGCCCATTACATTGCTACAGAAATAACTTTCTAAAATCAAAATCAACGTACACCACCTTACCTTCTTAAAAGTTTTCTATCACTGTCTACAGCCTACAGTGGAAAAACTAAAAAGAAACTCTTCAGCATGGAATCTGGTTTCCACCTACCATCTTGGCCTCATCTAGAATGAAGAGTTGCTGACAGCTCCCAGCTGTATCTATCACTGGGAATTGCCCCAGCTGCAGGCAACTGCCTCGCCCAAGGTTATACCTCTTCCAGGGGATTCCCAGCTGCCAATGACTGACTGATGCCAAGACGCAAAGGTCTGTCCTAATTACCTCAATTTAGCCCATTTCTGAAGGACCTTCCCACCTCCAAAGGCTTTCCGTAGAATCGACCAAGTCCTCGGTGCAACCACATCACAGGTTAGTTTTTCTTTCTCTTTTTTTTTCTCTCAAAAGAACTACCCTATAAATCTTCTGCATGCTGGTTTCCAGGGAATTTCATTGAAGACAAGATGCAAAGAACCACAACTATAGTGAAAATGCTTCACGGACTGCAGGCTCTAAAGTCAGCCTGCCTATGCATGAATCTTTTCTAAATCACTCTATTCAGAATTAGCTACATCTTTCTGTACACACTGTGTGTCCTCTATCTCAGCATTTCTTTATACTGCTTGGATTACTGTGAGTTGTTAATATATTTACCTTCCTTGCGGCCATGCCCTATTATTTATTTCTCCCTCTCTAATAGCAGTAGGGTATGTGGTACTTCATTTCTAAACAAAAAGCTAGGGATTCAGTGAATAAACATTATACATAGGTTTAAGCAAATTTGTGAAACTGCTAGAAGTAAACTTTATACCGGTTTCCCTGTGCTCAGCCTTTATCACTCCTTTCTGAGTATCTCTCTGACACCTTGGCACAGGAACCAGGTGTCTTCCCTTTATGTTCTCCCATAGATAACACCCGAATTTTTCATTAAAGGCATACAAGGCCTTTCAAGACCTGAAAAAGCCATCAGTAAACACTTCTCTTGGCTTAACAGTCTTTAATCTCAAAATCTAGCCACGTAGAACTATTCACCATGTGCTAAAGACCTGTACTTTCCTGCCTCTGTAGACTAGCTCACACTGATTCCTCCATCTGGAATCCTCTCCTGGAACATTAGGAATCCTTCATTAAGAGCTCAGCTCACTAGTTATTTATTTTACATATATGGAAACTAGATAGCTAGTGGGAAGCAGCCGCATAGCACAGGGAGATCAGCTCGGAGCTTGGTGACCACCTAGAAGGGTGAGATAGGGAGGGTGGGATAGAGACGTAAGAGGGAGGGGATATGGGGATATATGTATACGTATAGCTGATTCACTTTGTTATACAGTAGAAACTAACACAACAATGTAAAGCAATTATACTCCAATAAAGATGTTAAAACAAAAAAAAAAGACTCAGCTCAAATGGTATCTCTTTCATGAAGCTATCCCAGATGATACCAAAGAGAATTAATAATTTCTTCCTATATATTCTCATTTCCTCTGTGACATTCAACATATAGTAAGTTGCTCACCAAGCATGTATATTAGCTGTGCTACAAAATGTTGCCCATATTTATATGGCACATAATAAAACTCAGAAAAGAAACTTATGATTAGTAAATAAGATGATAGCTGTACTTTCTCTTGGCCTCTCCTTTGTCCTTCTGTAATGTCTTGCCTACATTTCTATTAGTGCTCTTATCATGAAGCTTAGTCATTGCTTAATTTATGATCCATCTTCTTCATTAAACTGTCAGCACCTGCGGCAGGATCCTCTATCTTTGGTTTTAAAGTGTTTGGCCCATAGTGAAGGCTCATAATTTCTTGGTAAATATTTGTCAGCCCCACCAAACTGTGAGGCCACATAATGTGCTGCTTTCTTCATGGTTGTGTCCCAAGAATCTCATATAATGTGCAGATCATGGCAGACATGTAATACATTTTTGTCTAAGGGCTGAGTAAATCATCACTTATTTTTTTTGTCAGTTGTATTTTAGATATTGTTCACATTCAATTCTCTCTTTTCTAGATGGAAAACCACTTAAATGTAGGAATTGTGACTCATTCTTCTTTAAATTTCCATATTATGGGCTGTTAGTACAGAAGTGTTCAATTAAAAAGCATTGGTTTTCTATACAAAACAAATGTCCAAAGATTATAGTATAAATCTTAAATAAAAAGAATTAAATTCTGATAAGATTTTCAGACTTAGCAAAATAATAATTTGGGACAGAGAAAAAGAAGATCTTAAATATTATCACTTAGTCCTACATGAAATATTTATTGAGTAACCAAAATGACCTTCTGAAATGAAAGGGTTTATGATGCTTATTAATAGAATTTCACAATCATTCCAAACTAAATTGGCAAGAGGAGAGGAGAATCCCACAATTCATGGTATAATGAAAAGAGTATTTTTCTTCCTCTAATTATTTGGTGTTTTTTTATGACTTAAGAACTCTGATTTCTCATAAAATTGCAAATAAGAGATGACTCTTCCCATTCTAGTGGTCTTTTTTCTCCCTACTTGTTGCACACCTTCTTCCTATGAAACAACTCAAGCGTACATCATCTCGGACTTTTTCAGACTATGCAAATATCTGTGGTTGTGTCTACACAGCACCAAAAGAATGAAACAAGCAAGTGAAAAAAATCAGTTAGTTTAGAAAAAAATCTTTCATTTGATACAAAGTAACCCATTGACAATATTTTTTCAAAATATTTTTATAATGTGAGGAACCAATCCTTATTAGCTTCCTCAGTTTGAAAAGCAAGATCCAAATCTGTGCACTTAGCTGTGTTGAGAATGTTGTCCATATTTACATAGGATCTGCTAAATCAAAGAGGAAAATTCAGTGACCATAAAACATTGCAAAGAGTGTGCATTCTCTTGGCTTCTCCTCAGTTCTTCTTTAATGCTCTTTATATACTTCTACTACTGTTATCATAAATTTAGTAAATGTTTATCTCTGGTCTTTTCCATTAGATAACCAGTTCCTTGAAGACATGAACTGTCTTCTACATTTGTATCTTCTATATCAGTATCCTGAGTGCCTGGTCTATGATAATAACTCTTTGTCAATTTCATAAATTAATGAATTAAATAATGGTTTTTTTCTACAGTGTATACAAATATGGTGATATATTTGGGTCATGGGGATAGATCTTGATTAGTAATTTAAACCATTTTAATTCTCCTAAAGTACACACAGCTGAATACTCCTAGACCATTACTATTGAAATACTATCTCATTATGCTGTAAGATTGCATAAACATAAGGCAAAGAAGTGTAAATATATGAGGGTCATGTGAAGACCCAGAAGCTAAAATCAGCCTTTGTGAAGAGTCCTCATTATCAACTGAAACAAAATTTTAAGGCTACATAAGCCTATAACATTTTTAGCTCTGATACAGGATATACCACAATGTGACCCCTTGTAAGTCAGAACTGAAATATCTGTCTTTGACCTTTGAAGTCCATCAAAAAAGAGATTCTGCAAATAAGAACCAGATTATTATGAATCTTTTAATAGGTTTTGTGATGTTTGTGACTACTTTTCAATATGAGCTGCCCCTCTTGTTTTTTCATACTGGGTGGTCAGTCTAGTGAAGGCCAAGGACCAGGACAGGAGTGGTGACTAGATAGGTCTGAGGCACAGGACTAGTATTGTTTACAGAATAATCTATGGATTCTCTAAGCAACATACATGTATGCATTATTTAATCCACAAAACAAGTCTATGACATAGGGCACTATTATTATTCTCATTTTACAGATGAGAAAACTGAAGGACAAGGTTCAAGGAATTTGGCCAAGGTGACACAACTGGTAAGTAGCAAAGCCTGGATCCACGTGTTGACAGGCTTTAATTGCTGGCTTTCTGGTCTCTTTTTTTCAGTGTTTTGGGGCTTAGCAGAATGTCTGGCACATAAGTGGTGCTGGATGGATGGATGGATGGATGAATGGATAGATAGATAGAGGGAAGTTTGGATGATACCTGTGGAAGCTAGAAAGTCCCATAAATCATGCTCTCTATTAAGTCAAACATAATAAATATGACTTTGCATTCACAAAATAATAGTATTTTGATTCACAAAATTATTAGTCAGTCAGAGGCAGGTACTATTTTACTAGAGAGAAGGAGTCAATATCAAGGAGTAAGACAGTAGGGATCAGAGTTAGACCTAGTAGACTGTAAAATACAAAGTTCACAAAGGGCCCTGCAAGGAGATATGGATATGAAATTCAGCTTTGAGAATTTTGTAGTCAAGATACAGGCAAAAGAACCAGGGAGAAGCTCCAGTAAGGAGGTTTTTTGGTTTCATTTTTGTTGTTGTTGTTTTTTAAACCAGAAAAGGAAAATCTTCTGAGATTTTAGTTTATTTAGAAACTTCTTTCTAGGATCACTTTTTTTCTCGAAATATAGGCAGAGCAGTTATCCTGGATGTAATAAAGGACTGACAGGACAAGGAAATAGATGTCTGATGCCAACTCACATCACCTAGATGACCTTAAAAAACTGGTTTTGAAAGTCCTTAAAACAAAAAGTTAAAAGAATTTAAAAATTGGTAGGATTCATCTGGCTATTTAGAAACTGGTACGTTTTTCTGTATATGAGCTGTATATATTTTATTATGCTTATAAATTCAATGGTTATAAAATTCATTTGGCTGATTATATTCATGCACTCACGTGGTCATTCACGTAAGACAATCACTTATGTTAGTTTTTGTTTCCTTATTATTCATGAGTTATCTGGCTCTATAAACTCTTCTAATCCATGGGCAATTACTATGCTTTAACTCTTGCTATGTAGACACATTATGGTATATGGGTTTTTCACACTGGAAGGAAATTATACAAGTGGAAGACTGTGATCAAGAATTGAAAAGTTATCTGACCCAAACCGAATGCTAGGGAGCTGTGTAAATTTCCAGGGTGGAAGCAAAAGATAAATGCCAGATTCCAACCACACATGGTTGTGAAAATTTTGAAAGGAAAATTCCAAGAAGACAAAATTCTACTGTTTCCTTTGTAGTTGTTTGAAAATAAAGCAACCAGCTGGGTTCCCTTTATTTGCACATCTGAAAGTATGCAGCAGTGTGGCAAATGGTTTTCTGAAATAAATAAATAATATCCTTTTTGGAATCACTGCATCATAGATTTTAAAGAGTTCTTAGGCGGATATCATCCTATTTCAAGTGAAATTACACTTTAGCCATTTTAGAGGCAAGAAATTCTGTTTTAAAAGACATCCAGGAAAGCTTAAAATACTCCTTAGAGTATATTATAAATGTTTCCAGAATGATAACTGCAACTTCTTGAGTGTCAACTATCAGATATTGTGTTAAGCATTTACATTGTTGTTCAACAACATCCCAAGGATGATATAGTTGCCATTTTATAGACTAGGACATGAATCTTAGAGGATCTAAGCAATTTACCAGCTCAAACCTGGCAATCATCAGGGGCCAGAATTCCAAACCAGTTATGTCTGGTTTCAAAGTTGGAGGTTTTCCCACCACATTTCCACTGACTGTCATTCATTAGATAGACCCCAAATTCATCATGCTGTATTTTAGATTATTCTCTCCAATCCTCAGAATGGCAGGAGAATATATTTTGTTTATTGTCACTGTCTAGATTACATGATAACATAGCCCCATTTGAACATACATTCCCACTGAAGTGTATGTAAATTGAGGAAACCTATTGATTTCTATAATCTTAGCAATGTTTTCTAACTCTAATAATGTAAAATGAGGTTTGAAAGTTGTAACTCGGCGGAAAAAGATAAAAATCTTTTATATTTACTCTAAGTGCTTCGTTTTAATCTTCTAGTTTGATTTCGTATCATATAATGAGTGGTTCTGGTGAATTGGATTATTGTTCTCATTTCTTCACTTGCTCATGTGATCTTGCAGTGTGTTAGAATAGGAGAATATCCCCTCCACACAAACACATGCACACACACCCCATCAATGTTGGGTTTTGCTATATGACTTGCTTTAGCCAGTGGAATGTAAGTGACCATGACTGTAGTAAAGGCCATAAATGTATTTGGTTTGGTTTGGCTGCTTTTACACCTGTGATCTGCCATGAAAAGAAAAGGCTTGCCAAGGTAACCTCTGATCCAAGAGGATGAAGACATACAGGGCTAAGCCACTGAATCTGTGGGCTTTTACACAGCATCCTTGTGGCAATGGCTAACTAATGTGTTCATGGTGTAATCTAGCTGGTTGCATAGCTCAGGGACACTGGTACCTCTGGACAAGCCACCAGTAGTCCTATTTACATAAGGACCCGTGGAATAAAATTTTTAAAGGACGGGGAATGACTGATTTTCTTACTCCAGACAACTCAAGAGAAATAAAGGCTTGCACGTAAAGATATGGCAGGTGCTAGTTTAGAAGGCACCTTGAAGACCAGGATATCTTGAGGCAGGAGTGAGGTGTCAGGGGGCAGTGGTCACAGCAGGATCACTGAAATAAGACTAGAGACACCTAGGTGCTATGTAAGAGGCGAGCTGGAACCAGCCACAAGTTATGATAGGGAAGGACAATATAAGCTATAACTGCAGTCCCATAATAATCTAGATAAAGATAAAATTATCACTCTGATTATAGCACAGCCCTTAGGTATTTGCTCTGATTGCTGTGGCCCAGGGAAAGGAGAAATACAAACAGAACATGAAAAGACACATTAAGATACAAAGAATAGCACCAGAATTCTTTTTAAACCAAGAGGAACATTAGAGATCCACATGCTAATTTCATAGATGGGTAAAATAAATCCGAGGAAATTAGGCAAGTTGTCCAAATATGTTCAGAGTCCTGACACAAAGATAGACTGAGAACCTACTCAGCTGATTTTTCAGTCCAGTTCTCCTGCTACTCACAAGTAGGTGGTACTGTATTTCAAGAGCCTCACAATTATTTGTATTATGTAACTTAGAGTTTGTGTTCAGTTCGAGATCATGTTAGTGAATTCAGTTTCCAACTGGTATTAATGAAATTCAGGAAGGCCAAGTGATGAGAATATCAGTCATCTTCAGAATCATAAAATACATTACTAAATTCTTCATTCTCAATTCTTTCTTAAAACTCTGTCATCCTGAATAACAAATATTTCAGATTATTTTGTAATATTTGATACATACGTAAGAATACATAGGTACATATTGTGAAGCCTAATGGGACTCCTTCCCAACCCCTCTGCTATTCTGCATTTTGTGTTTTTCACACCTTATTTTTATGCTTTTATTCCATGTGCATACATATATCTGAACATATACTTAATAGTGCTTGCCTTTGAACTTCACAAAAGTGATATTGTACTGTACACAATCTTCTAAAACCCCTTTTTATTTCTAAATGGTTATTTTCAACCATGTTCTCTGTGTGGTTGTGATTGTTTCATTTTAAACACCGTATAGTATTTTACTGTGTAAATACACCATAATTTATTAATTCATTCTCCCATCTATGGATAGTGGTGTCGTGTCCAGTTATGTTCTGTTACAAATAATTTTTCTGTAAAAAATTCTTGTATACTTCTGTTGGTGAACATAAATGAGAGTTTCTCAGGTTTATATAACTAGAAGTAGATGTGCCAGGTTGTAGAATGTGCAAAAGATCATGCTCCAAGTGGTTGCATCAGTACACTGTCTTGCAGCAGTATGTGAGAATTCAAAACACCTGACATCCTCTGGTTTCTTAAATTTTTGGCAATGTGTGGGTGTTAAGTTGTATCTCATGTGGATTTTATTTGCATTTTCCTGATTTCTAAAAAGATTGAAAATATTTTCATAAACTTTTCTGTTTTCTGTTTTCCTATACTTATATTCTTTCCTTTGTTGAAATATTTGTTGATACCTTTTGATCATTTCACTATTGGGATTTTGCTATTGTTTAGTAATCTGTAGCATTTCTTTCTTCTTGATGCAAATTCATTTTCAGCTATATTTCTTGAAAATATATTCTTCAGGTTTTGACTTACTTTCACTCTCATCATGATGTAGTTTGATGAAAAGGAGTTAATTTTAAAGCATTTAAATGTATCAATCTTTCCTCCTTTTTTTTTTTTTAGAGACTTTGCATCTTATTGAAAAATCCTTCCATATCCTGAACTCATAGTCAACCTTATGTTATCCTCTAAACATTTTAAAGTTTGCCTTTCCTATTTAAATTTTTAATCCATTTGGAAATAGTTTTGTGTATACAGTGTGATCAGTTCCCCTACACAGATAACCAAATGTCTCAGCACCAAGTACTGAAGAGACGTCACTTTCCCCAGTGATCTATTGGGTTGGTCAAAAAATTCATTCGGGTTTTTCCGGAAGATCCGAGCGAACTTTTTGGCCAACCCAACATAATGACATCTCGATCAGATATCAAATTGCCATCAATTTATGGTTCTGTCTCTTGTCTCTCTATATTGTTCCATTGCTCAATGTTCCTATCACTATATTAATACCAGATTCTCTTAATTATCATTACTTCAAAAATGCCTTGGTTTCTGGTGAGCAAATCTACAATTTTATTGCATTTCATCAGAAATGGCCTGGCTAAATTTTGACCCTGCTCTTCCATATATATTATCCAATAAACATATAAAGCTTTTTTAAAGTTTTAAAACAAATATTTTTATGGAATTGCATTGTACCTAAAGATTAATTTTCAGAAAATTGACACTTTGGTGACATTGGTCTTTCTATCCATTAACGTGGTTTTATCTCTCCTTTGGTTTAGATCTCTGTAGTGTCTGTCATAAAAGTTTATAACCATTTCCACAAAAGCCTGAAGTATCCATTTTTAGGTTTATTCCTGGATATATATTTATTTCTACGATGAATGATATACTTCTATAAATTACATTTTCTATTTGTTAGAAATGCAATTTGCTTTTGTACATAGATCTTACTGTATGACACCAGCATTTTAAACTCCTTTGTGAATTCTAATAGCATGTGTACAGTTTTATTGGGGTTTTTCAAGTTGACAATCACATGACCTGGAAATGATATAATAGTTTTCTATCTTTCTTTCAATATCTATATACTTTATGCCTATTTCTTTCCTTTCCTTTTCTTTTGTCTGTTTTTTTACCAAATGGCACAGTTCATTTTGTATCTAGATTTGCAAGTAGGCAGGCCACCCACATCTCGAGATACCATCCTGGGGGTCTAGTATCAAAAGAATCAGGTTTAGGCAGAAGAGTGTATCCATTTTGCATTCTACTCTCAGCATACAAATCCGCTTGGGAGCTGAATGGCCTATTTAAATGTCTAGCCAGAAACCTCCTGGTGGGGCCTGGATCTCATCCAGATGTTCACAACTAAAAAAATGTGAGATAGAAAAACTTCAAAGCTCTATGGTGGTAATTGTCAGCCATGCCTTCACTTAAGTCTTATGCAGAAGCTCTTAAAAATGCTAATACCGGGGCACTATCTTAGAAAAATGAAATCAGAACCTCTGGTAGTGGCACCTAGGGATTAGTATTATTTTTAATTTATTTAAACTAGAAAACAAACAAAAAAACCAGTTCACTTGTTTCTCCCACCTCCCACTTCTGCCAATTACCAATCTGTTCTCTGTATCTATGAGCTTGGTTTTTTTTTTTTATTTGTTTGTTTATAGATTCCACATATAAGAGATCATACAGTATTTGTCATTCTCTGCTTGACTTATTTCACTTAGCATAACGCCCTCCAGGTTCATCCATGCTGTGGCAAATGGCAAGATTTCATTTCTTTATAGCTGAAAAATATTTCACTGTGTGTGTGTGTGTATTCATATATGTATACGTACATCTATCACAACATCTTCATCCACTCATCCTTCGATGGACACTTAGGTTGCTATCATATCTTGGCTATTGTAAACAGTGTTGCAGTGAACATGGGGGTACATATATATTTTTGAGTTAGCGTTTGGATAAATAACCATAAGTGGAATGTCTGGATCATATGATAGTTCTATCCTTAATTTTTTGAGAATCCTCCATATTGTTTTCCCCAGTGGCTGCACCAATTTACATTCCCATCCACCGGGCACAAGCGTTCCCTTTTCTTTATATCCTCGCCCACACTTCTTATTTCTTGTCTTTTCAAAAATACCCATTCTGACAGGTGGAAGGTGATATCTCATGGTGGTTTTTAATTTGCATTTCCCTGAGGAGTAATGACGTTGACCATCTTTTCATGTTTGTGTTGGCCATAAGTATGTCTTCTTTGGAAAAATGTCTATTCAGAGTTTCTGCCCATGTTTTAATGAGATTGTCTGCTTTTGTTTTTGCTATTGAGTTGTATGAGTTCTTTTTATATATTCGATATGAGCCCCTTATCAGATATATTCCATGCAAACATTTTCTCCCATTCAGTCAGTTGCCTTTTCATTATGTTGATGGTTTCCTTGCCATGCAGAAGCTTTTTAATTTGATGTAGTCCCACTTGTTTGTTTTTGCTTCTGTTGCTTTTGCTTTTGGTGTCAGATTCAAAAATCATTGCCAAGACCTATGTCAAGGAGCTTACTGCCTATGTTTTCTTCTAAGAGTTTTATGGTTTTAGGTTCTTACATTCAAGTCTTTAATTCACTTTGAGTTAATTTTTGTGTATGGTGTAAGATGGTCCAGTTATATTCTTTTTCATGTGGACTCCATCTTTCCCAACACCATTTATTGAAGAGGTTGTCCTTTCCCCTCTGTGTATTCTTGGTCCCTTTGTCCTAAATGAATTGACCATATATGCATGGATTTATTTCTGGGCACTCTATTCTGTTCCATTGATCTATGTGTCTGTTTTTAAGCTAATATCATACTGTTTTAATTACTATAGCTTTGTAATATAGTTTGAAATCAGAGCACATGATGCATCTAGCTTTGTTCTTCTTTCTCAAGATTGTTTTGACCATTTGTGGTCTTTTGTGGTTCCGTACAAATTTTGGGATTGTTTGTTCTATTTCTGTGAAAAATGTCTTTGGAATTTTGACAGGGATTGCATTGAATTTGTAGATTGTTTTGGGTAGTATGGACATTTTAACAATATTAATTCTTCCAGCCTATAAGCATGGAATATCTTTCCATTTATTTGTGACTTCTTTAATTGTCATCATTAATGTCTAGTACGTTTCAATATACACATCTTTCACCTCCTTGGTGAAATTTATTTATAGATATTCTTTTTGTTACAATTGTAAGTAGGATTGTTTTCTTAATTTCTCTTTCTGATAGTGTGTTATTAGTGTATAGAAACGTGACAGATTTTTGTTTATTATCTTTGTGTCTTGCAAATTTACTCAATTATTCATTCTAACAGTTTGTGATAGAGTCTTTAGAGTTTTCTATATATAATATCATGTCATCTGCATGTAGTGACAGTTTCCAATTTGGATGTCTTTTATTCTTCTTGCCTAATTTCTCTGGCTAGGACTTTCAATAGTATGTTGAAAGAAGTGGTGAAAAGTGGGCAGCTTTGTCTTGTTCTGTATCTTAGAGAAAAAGCTTTTAGCTTTTACCATTGAGAATGATGTTAACTGTGGGTTTGTCACCTATGGCCTTTATTATGTTGAAGTATATTCCCTCTATACCACTTTGTTGAGAGTTTTTATCATAAATGGATGTTGAATTTTGTCAAAAGCTTTCCCTACATCCATTGAGATAATCGTATGATTTTTACCCTTCATTTCGTTAATGTGGTGTATCACGTTGACTGATTTGGAGAGGTTGAATCATCCTTGTATTCCTGGAATAAATCCCACTTGATCATGGTGTAGGTATATGATCTTTTAATGTATTGTTGAATTTAGTTTGCTAGTATTTTGTTAAGGATTTTTGCATCTATGTTCATCAGGGATATTGACCTGTAATTTTATATCTATTTCTTATCTTACTCTGCTAGCTAGGACCTACATTAAAACACTAAAAAATTTTTTTTAAAAGTTGTAATAAATACTCTTGTTTTCTCCTGATTTCAGAGGGAACACTTCTAACATTTAACCATTAAAAATTGTATTTCACATAGATTGTTGATGGGGTTTTTTTAATATAAATTTATTCTATTTATTTATTTTTGGCTGCATTGGGTCTTTGTTGCTGCGCGCTGGCTTTCTCTAGTTGCGGTGAGCGGGGGCTACTCTTGGTTGGTGCGCAGGCTTCTCATTGTGGAGGCTTCTCTTTGTTGCAGAACATGTCTCTAGGTGTGTGGGCTTCTGTAGTTGTGGCACGTGGGCTCAATAGTTGTGGCTCACGGGCTCTAGAGCGCAGGCTCAGTGGTTGTGGTGCACGGGCTTAGTTGCTCCGTGGCATGTGGGATCTTCCTGGACCAGAGCTCGAACCTGTGTCCCCTGCATTGGCAGGCGGATTCTTAACCACTGCACCACGAGGGAAGTCTTGTTGATGGGTTTTGGTAAAGATTTTCTTTTCTAAGTTTGAAAAGAATTTTATCATAATGGAATGTTGAATGTTATGGAATATTTTACTCCAGTGATTGAGAGACTCATATAGTTTTACTCTTTACTCTTAAATGGTGAGTGAAACTTATAGGTTTATTATTATTTTTAACATGTATTTTTACAGGGTTAAATCTCACTTTGCAATCATGGTTATCTTTTTTTTTTTTTTTTTTTACATGACTGGTCAGACTTTTATCTGTATTGTTAAATGAGATTGGAATGTACTCTCCTTTCTCATAATATCCTTTTATAATTTTCTTATCAAGGTTATACTGACTTTATTAAATGACCTGGGAATTACTACCATTCTTTCTAGTCTCTGGAAAATTTAAAATCTAGTAGAACTTGTCTATAAAACATTTAAGGCAGTTGTTTTCCTTGTGGGAAGATTTTTAATTATATATTTAATTGCTGACTATAAGACAATTCAGACTTTCTATTTTCCCTTTATTTGTTTTCAGTATTATATGTTTTCTAGGAATTCATCTATTTTGTTAGTACTATCAAACATTTTCTATTAATTTTCATGTAGAAATCTCATTTTTCCAATTTTTACTCTATCTTCAGTTATGAGATTTTTTAATCCATAATATTATTCCATAACTTCTTTCTTTTTTTACCTCAATCTCATCAGAGATTTTCTCAATTAGTCTTTTAAAGAAATCACTTTTGCACTTGCTAATTTCTTCATTTTTCTTTACTACAGCCATCATTCTTTTCTTGGCTTTATTCTACTGTTCTTTTTCTTATTAATTTTGATGTCTAACTCATTCACTTTTAGCCTCCTTTACAAATATTAGCATATTTATACTATTTTGCTCTCAACATACTGCTTTTCCTGCATACCACAGATCTTGATATGTGGTCACCTAACCATCATCCAGTTCTCCATATTACTATATTTTATTTTTTATTTTTCTGATTCTGAATTTTTTAGAAGTATGATTTTTAATTTCCAAATTTTTGATACGTTAATTTATCTTGTTGCAATTTCCTTCTAACCTAATTCGACTGAGATGGGCTGTGTGACACCAGTGTCTTGTGGTTTGCATGATACCAGGTTTCTGAAGTTTGTTGAAGCTTGCTTTATGGGTTAATAATACATATATGTCAGTTTTTTTAATGTTTTTTATTGTTTGTGAAGAATGTATATTCTCTTATAATGAGTAAATGATTCCATACATAGCCGTTGATTTAAGTTTATTAATTATGTGGCTTAACTCTCATAATTTATTATATTTTGTTTCTTTGACATTTGACAGTAAAGAACAGTATTGAAGCTCTTCATAATGGCAGTGTGCTTATTTATCCCTCTATAAATTTCTTGCAAATATATTGATGTGATTTTATTAGGTGCATATTAGTTTAGAATTATAGTATCTTCCTGGTGAATTGAGTTTTTTTTTAAATTGATCTTTTTAACATTATGTAATTACCTTTTCTATTTCTACTTATTTTTTTGGTTTTAAGTATATTTTGTGTTGATATTAATATAGTCACACTATTTCTTTTTAACATATTTTCAATTTTCACTTTCCCAAGTCACATTTTAGATGTTGCTCTTGTCCCCTTATTCCTGGATTTTAACTTTTAAACCTGTTGAATAACTCTATTTATCGTGATTATTAGTATATTTGAAATGTTTTATCACCATCTTACTTTATGTACTGTCACAACTTTTTCTATGCTTTATCTATAATCTTGCCTTTTTTGGGACTGATTGAGTATTTTTGTTTGTTTTCATATTTTTTTCCTTCTACTGTTTGGAAGTTATATCTTCTACTTTTTTTTTTTTTTTTTTTTTTTTGATGGTTACTTTTGAAATATTACCATGCAGAAGTTTAATTAATATGTCAATCTGCCACATGAATAATACAAGAACCATATATCATTTTAACTATAATGAAACTAATCCCAACCTACTGGCTAATTTTGCCATATTTCAGTTCTTTTCCATTTTTAATCTGGAAAAATTGGACATTTTCATTATTATTTTATAAAATGTTTGTTTATTCCTTTGTTGTTCCTTTGTGCACCTACATTTTCTATTTAAAATCACTTTTCTTATGAAAAAATGTTGTGGAAGACATTTCCCTGGGTTCACAATTCTAAGCTGAAGTTGATTTTTCTCAGCACATTGAAGATATTATTCCACAGTCTTCTGATTTTAATAGTGCTCTTGAGAGGTCTGGTGTCTGAAAAATTGTTCCTTCAGAGATGATCTTTTTTTCCTCTCTGTCTGCTAAAAATGGCTGTTAAAAGTAGCTCCTTTAATTGAGGATATAATTTATTTTAACAAGTTAAAATATTGTAAAATTTTAGAGATGTATCAAATAGATACTAATTACACTTAAGAAGCATTTACTATTGGGGAATGTCATACATTTAGGAAGATCATTAAATGGTGTGAAGACAGGATCATTAAGACAGTTTCTATCCTCCCCAAATGCCTTTCTATCTATTTAACTGTGCCTAAAATTCTACTTAGGTTTAAGTTGTATTTTTCATTAAATTTTGTGTGGCTGAATCTTTATTTTCATTCAGGTACCTTGAAAGTCATTCTTCAGAAAGGTCTTTCCTAACGACTCCACCTGGAGTAATTATTCACTGATCGTTCATCCTAATTAAGTTGGTCATTCATCACCATATCATCCTAATTTAATTCTCTGTACAGTACTCATCACTATCCGATATTTTCTCTGTTTGTTTGCTGTCTGTCTTTTCACACTAAAACGTAAGACCCATGAGGGCAAAACTTTGTTATTCACCACTGCAGTCCTACAGTTTAGGAAAGTATCTGGTACACAGGAAGTTTTCAATAAATTTGTTAAATTACTAAATAATATACATAAAACATATATATATATATATATTCTTGAAAGTTATAACACTTGTAATACTTATCTACTACTTATACTATCTACTTATCTAATACTTATCTGTTAATAATTTGTTTACCAACATGAATGAACCCTTTAATTATGGTCTAAGATATGTGTCAGCAGCCAGAAGGTGAGAAAGATAAGGAGGGAAATATAAATAATACCAGTGGAATATCACAAAGTGGGGAACGCTAAAGACAAACTTACCCAAATTCTCTCTTGATTCTTTAATTTTTGGGAGGGAAAATAAAGCCATGCTGAGCACATGTTGTTAGAAAACTAGAAATTCACACCTTTCAATATTATGTTTAATTTCATGTAAAATTTCTTCTCCTACTTTCTACCATTATTTATCACTATGGTGTCCTAGTTCTTTAAATAGTTAAGTACTTAATACTTAATTTTATTTAACAATTAATTACTTAATCACTAAACTAAATCATTCCTACCCAGATGTGGGAAGGGTGGCAAATGAGGAGTGAGAGGTGAATCAGTGCTAGAAACAATTACTCTAGCTTGGGGGTAACAAATATGTAGCTGTTACTACCACTGATACCCATGGAGTCATAACTAATCAACTGTGCACTCATTCTGAGCACAGTCTCTCACAACACAGTGATTCAGGCACAGGAGATAAATTTTACTTGCCGTCTCTATATAAGATGAATAGTACATAGAAAAACCTTTAGTGTAACCAGTCTAAACTATGTATTACTGTAACTTCAGGCATGTTAGTGATATATATAAGGGTAAAATATTAGACTGATCCTGATTATATTTGTAAAGACTTTGTCATGAAAAAAGGATGTATTCATTATAACTGTTAACCCCAAGCCCAGAATTTATGGAAAATGAATACTCCTAAACCTATCAGTCACTGTACCAGATGGAAAATAAGCCATCTTGAGGGTAAAGGGAATTGACTTTTACAAATGTTTTCTTTGAGCACATATTACAGTTGTAAAAAAGGGACAAATATAAATGAACTACAGTATATAACTTAAACTTTCTTCTTGCCCAAACCAAAGACTGAGGAACAAAAAACTTTTGCAGTGACTGAGAGATAACTGAAAAAATTTATGTATAAGTCTGTCCTGCTTTGAGCTAGAAATAAAGTGTAACACAAGCTAAAAAGGATATTTACCTCCACTTCAGTCCATCTACTCATGTAGCTTAGTAAAAGGACGTCACTAAAGTGACCGGTAAGATATAATGCTAATTTTGATAGCCCACCATGGTAGTCATCTTTGGGAGTGGGAGAGAATACCAGTGCGGCAAATCACATCTGATCAGTGTCAGAATCAGCTGAGAAGGTGATTACTAAATATAGGAAGAAAAGAGCAGTTTTAGCCCTCTAAGCTCATGAGGGACTCCCTGGGGACTCTAAAACCAGCAGAGAGGGACTTGAAAGAGAAATGGATTCCACAGATTCTGCCATTTCCTTATGATTATTGTGACCCTATTTTCCCTTCAGGCTGGGAGGTCTTGGCAAACATTCTGTTACATTCATGTTTTAAGAACATCTACTCTTTTTAATAATACATAATAATTCAAACAGCTGGACTTCTTTCCTCCCAATAAAAGCCACACTTGTTTTTTTGTCTCCTCTTCCCTTACTAATTGTCTCATTATTGATGAGAAGTGTCATCAGTGGATTGAAAAAAGGCATCATCCTTCTTACTGTTGTGTGCTTAATTTCTGTTCTCATTGATGTATGTTGACCAAGAAGTCTATCAACCAAGAAGGCAGGCCAACAGAGCACAAAACTTATCTCACTGAACTCTGAATAATTCAACTTATATTTTTGGAAAAGGCAATCCTTTGTTAATGTAATAAATCTACAATTAAACTTTTCCAAGTTTTACTGAGATATAATTGACATTCAGCACTGTATAATGTGTACAGCAAAAGGATTTGACATATATGTTGTGAAATAATTACCGCAATAAATTTAGTTAGCACCTATCATCTCATATAGATACCCCAAAAAAAATTTTTTTTCCTTGTGGTGAGAACAGTTAGGATCTTCTCTAAACACTGCTATATGGTATATTACAAGATTGTTAACTATAGTCATCATTTTACATGCCTAGTACTTATTTATCTTATAACTGGTAGTTTGTAGCTTTTGACCACATTTACTCAGTTCTCCCCTCCCACCAGTTCCCAACTCTACTAACCACAATTCTGATCTTTTTTTCTATCAGTTGAGGATTTTTCTGTTTGTTTGTTCATTTTTTTTTAGATTCCACCTATGAGATCATACAGTGTGTCTTTCCCTGTCTAACTAATTTCACTTAGCATAATGCCCTCAAAGTCCATCCGTGTTTTTGCAAACAGCAGAATTTTCTTCTTTTTATGGCTTAATAATATTCCATCACATATATACATATATACATGTACACCACAACATCTTCATCCATATTTCTCTCAATGGGCCCTTAGGTTTCTTCCATGTCTTGGCTATTGTAAGTAATGCTGCTATGAACACAGAGATGCAGATATCTCTTCAACATAGAGTTTTCATTTCCTTCAGATATATTCTCAGAAGTGGAATTGCTGGAACGTATGGAAGTTTCTATTTTCAGTTTTTTGAAGAACCTCCATACTGTTTTCCACAGTGGCTACACCAATTTACATTCCTGCCAACAGTGCACAAGTCTTCCCTTTTCTCCACATTCTCGCCAACACTTGTTACCCCTTGTTAACACTTATTTCTTTTTTTTTTAAACATCTTTATTGGCATATAATTGCTTTACAATGGTGTGTTAGTTTCTGCTTTATAACAAAGTGAATCAGCTATACATATACATATACATATATCCCCATATCTCCTCCTTCTTGCAGCTCCCTCGCACCCTCCTCATCCCACCCCTCTAGGTGGTCACAAAGCACCGAGCTGATTTCCCTGTGCTATGCAGCTGCTTTCCACTAGCTATCTGTTTTACAATTGGTAGTATATATAAGTCCATGACCCTCTCTCACTTCGTCCCAGCTTACCCTTCCCCCTCCCTGTGTCCTCAAGTCCATTCTCTACATCTGCATCTTTATTCCTGTCCTGCCCCTAGGTTCTTCATAACCTTTTTTTTTTTTTTAGATTCCATATATATGTGTTACTATACAGTATTTGTTTTTCTCTTTCTGACTTACTTCACTCTGTATGAAAGACTCTAGGTTCATCCACCTCACTACAAATAACTCAATTTCGTTTCTTTTTATGGCTGAGTAATATTCTATTGTATATATGTGCCACATCTTCCTTATCCATTCATCTGTTGATGGACACTTAGGTTGCTTCCATGTCCTGGCTATTGTAAATAGAGCTGCAATGAACATTGTAGTACATGACTGTTTTTGAATTATGGTTTTCTCAGGGTATATGCTCAGTAGTGGGATTGCTGGGTCGTATGGTAGTTCTATTTTTAGTTTTTTAAGGAACATCCATACTTTACTCCATAGTGGCTGTTTCCATTTACATTCCCACCAACAGTGCAAGAGGGTTCCCTTTTCTCCACACCCTCTCCACCATTTATTGTTTGTAGATTTTTGGATGATGGCCATTCTGACTGGTGTGAGATGATACCTCATTGTAGTTTTGATTTGCATTTCTCTAATGATTAGTGATGTTGAGCATTCTTTCATGTGTTTGTTGGCAATCTGTATATCTTCTTTGGAGAATCTTCTGCCCATTTTTGGATTGGGTTGTTTTTGTGATATTGAGTTGCATGAGCTGCTTGTAAATTTTGGAGATTAATCCTTTGTCAGTCGCTTCATTTGCAAATTTTTTCTCCCATTCTGAGGGTTGTCTTTTCGTCTTGTTTATGGTTTCCTTTGCTGTGCAGAAGCTCCCTTGTCTTTTTTAATGCTGAGCATTCTGACAGACCAGAGATGATATCTCATTGTAGTTTTTGATTTGCATATCCCTTATGATTAGTGATGCTGAGCACCTTTTCGTATACCTTCTGGCCATCTGTATATCCTCTTTGTAAAAATGTCTGTTCAGGTCATTTTCCCATTTTTTTAATCTGATATTTTTTTGCTATTGAGTTGTATGAGTTCTTTATATATTTTGGATATTAACCCCTTATCATATAAATGATTTGCAAATATTTTTCCATAATATAGGGTGCCATTTTGTTTATTTTTGTTTTTGCTTTTGTTTTGTTTTTGCTGTGCAGAAAGAAGCTTTTTAGTTTGATGTTGTCCCACCTGTTTGTTTTTCATTTTGTTGCTTGTGCTTTAGGTGGTATATCCAAAAAAATCATTGCCAAGACCCATATCAATGAGCTTTTTTCCTATGTTTTGTTCTAGGGATTTATGATTTCTTGTTTTACATTTAAATCTTTAATCCATTTCAAGTTAAGTTTTGTGAGTGCTGTAAGTTAAGGGTGTAGTTTCATTCAATTATACCTTAAAACAATACTTACCAGGATATAAGCAGAATTCAGCATATAATATTAAAACCATCCAACATTGTGTCTTAAAGAACCTCCATAATATTAAGATGATATTTGTATGAATTCATGAATTCTGGAATGATATTCACACCTTGCTGACTGTCAAGGTTCTTTTCCCATTCTCCCCGAAACTGCACTGGACATAACACCTGACTTTTCATTTTCCCTTACTGTAGACCAATTACAGATCTAAAGAACAGTCAACAGGAAAGGTCCCTGAAAACCCATTTAACTATCATGACTCACAGTCAATTTCACTACTATTTACCCTTCACCTCTAAAATAGCCTGAGTCCATCCTATCACCATCACTGTGATATTCTATTGCTCCCATTCACCTGTATGTCTTCCTTATATTATACTGAGATACACCAGGCCAACGAAATGCCTTTACAACAACATCCTGCATTCCTATGCTTCAGAATCTTAAATGTGAATGTACTATATTTTCCCTGAGTTCAGTGGATGCTAGACTTGCAAAACCCAGAGAAGAACACTCTCAGTTAGATAGCATCTGTGACATTTTCTGTTTTCTAACATCTCTGGGAACATGTGATACACAGAAGGCCAAGAAGTATAAGAAAAAGGGAATTACAAGGATGTTACTTAATAAATATTTTATATTAATATGTGGATAAAGCGGTAATCTTAGCTATGTAGTCACATGCTACCAATGAAATTTGGTGTTCAAAATTAGCTGGGATTATAGAAGAAGACTGATAGTGCTATCAACTTAAAATTCATCTATAAAAAGATATCCTGCTTAGTGATATTTTTCTGCTTGTGCAATAATAGCCATCTTGAAAGAGATCATTTTTCTTCTCCTGAGCTGACCTGAAAATGTTTGGTTTGGTAGGCCACTGAAGCCATAGAGTGCACTCCTCTTAGTGGGTTTTTGTTCATGGGGATTGAATCTTTGAACAAGAAAATGGTAAAATTCAACCTTACTGAGCAGATCAGAAAATACAAAGAGTTGATATTGTGCAGAGCATTACCAAAGCTTTGTTAACCTTGACCATGAAAGACCATGATTAAGTAAACCTCAACCACCACGGAGTGTACTATTCAAATCATTCTCTCATTTTCAGTCCTCATTGTTAACCAGCAAATTCCTCTTCAAACAGCCCTACGTTCTAACTTTGGGTTTTGAGAACAGTTAGATCTTAACAGCATTTTTATGTCTCCAGATGGGAAAGAACATAACTTCTACTTTTAGTCCCTCAGCTTTTTAAATGAAAGCGTAAGTCCCTATAGTAGTAATTGTACTAAACTCAAATCTACCACTTCACTGGACAAAAACCTATCTATTAAGACAAGAATTAGACTTTCAAGAACTACAAAGGAAGAGAGGCTATACTTAGAACATGTATAAAAATACCTCAAATAACAGAATCAGTTCTGGTCAACCATAAATGGCAGGCTTCCTTTAAGTGATCTACTTAAATCATAACAAACAAAATGCATAGGAGTCTTTTCTAGATATCCCATTGAAAACTGACAGCAAAAGGAAGTGATAAACTTTAAACTTAAAAGCCAGAGCCATAAAGACCTTCTTTCTTCCTTTTCCTGCTTCTCTTCACTGCATACTCCCTCCCATAGGCATGTGTGTCATTCTTACAGACACACGTACACACACACCTGACTTGATCTCAAGCTCTTTACAGGTGGGGAGCAGTGATATACATTCATCTCCCCTGTAGTGTTGCAAATTCAGGATTAGTGAGTGCTGTGAAGAGGATAAAATCGTCAAATGATAAAAGAGCCTGAGAGCTGCTTTAACCGGGTGGTCTCTGAAGAGGTGACATTTGAGATCCAAGGGAGAAGAAGGTAGAGAAGGTAGCCAACAAAGATCTTAGAGAAGAGCCTTTCAAGCAGCAGAAATTGCAAATTCAAATGCTCTGGGGCAAAAAAAAAAAAAAAAAAAAATAGTGTGTTCAACAGACTGAGAAAGGCCTGACATGGCTGGGAAGTAGTGAACTATCAGTAAATTGTGAGATATGTATGTAGGTCCTCATCGCGTGGGGCTTTGGTGAGAAGTTTGGATCTGATTCTTGCAGGGGGAAACCATTAGAGTTAGAAGACTGACAAGATATCATTTAAGTATTAGATGAAAGCTTTCTGGCTCTAGCGGAAGACACATCCAGAGGGGCTAGAGGGGAGACAGAGATACAGTTAAGGTATTATGCGCATGTGCCAGGTTAGAACTGATGGTAGCATGGATAGGGCTATAGCAGTAGAAATGGTGAGAGGTGATTGGATTTGAGATGTATTGAGGAGGGAGGACTGACAAGAAGTTGATCAAGAAGATGTGGGTTTTGAGTAAGAGATCAGAGTCAAGGGTGATGGTTAGGTTTGAGGTAGAAGTATCTAGGTGGCTGGCAGTGACATTCACTGAGCAGGGCAATTCTGATAGGAAAAGTCGTTTTTAGGAATTCAATTCTGAACATGTTAATTTTGAGAAGACTTGCAGAAATGTTGATTTAACAGTTTGACTTATGAATCTGAATCTCAAGGAAAGATAAGGTTAGAGATGTGAATTTAAGAGTGTTGCTGATTGGGTTCTCAGAGAAGCAGATTCTTAGATAGATTTAGTGTGTACAAGGTTATCATGAGTGCTTTCCCATCAACTCCTGTAAAAAGGAAGAGAAGGAAGAAGTCTTGGGCAGGAGGAGAGGTTGAAATAATATTTAAGGTTAGCTGGGGAGTCCTGAGGAAGGAATGAGTCTCCAGAACACTTCTGAGTTGAGGTAAACAGCATGCCTACAAAGCCCATCACCTGACTTAGTCACTGACTGCTCGATGCCCCACAGAAGACCTATGACTTTAAGGGAGGTGGTTCTCTGAAGATGAGGCAATCCCTGAAGGTAGCTGACAACCTAACGCTACTTTGGAAGCAGCCCTGCCAGCAGCTGGCATAACAACCCCTTCATTCCTGAATTCCCCCCCTCCACCTACCCACCAAGAGAGTTATCAGCTTTAACTGATATTTAGGAACAGGAAGCTGAGGGAAATTAATCTTGAGAAAGTGTGAATAGAGAGGCAAGGAAAGCTGATGACAAAAGCCATAGCCAATAACCTATTACTTTTTGACATGCAGGAACAACTGTTCTAGTGCAGGCCTGATTCTATAATCACAGAAAGAACAAAGGTACTGCCTCCTGGTAGGTCCTTGAATTTTCTAAATTCATGGCGAACAAATAAACAATCCTTGTATCATTTTCTGGCATCCCTGAGCAGAGACAGTTTAAAAGAGGGGGGAAAGAGATATTTTCTTGATTTTCTTGGCATGTGTAGTTTGGAAAAATTAAAATTTCAAAATTTGGCCTATTTTTGTATTTCTTGTATAATAGAAATGGGTATCATTTTTAAAGAAATTGTAGGGGAAAAAAATTTGACAAAAGCAATGCATTAGCATCCTATGGCACTCAATTCTGCATCAGCAATGCCCCTCTTTTTGTCTTTCTTCACACCTAGTAGGAAAGAATTTTCTACAACCACAGTAACCTTTCCCTTCTCAGACCACACAGCTACTCCTGCAAAGGGTGTTACGGAGTTTCTTTTTTTTCCACTTTAGTCATTTTCTTTGAACACCTACATCTCAATTTTATCGCTTTCCAGATTTGCCAACCTTCACGCCAGACAACATCTAGACTTGTTATACCAATTATGTGTCATACCAATCACAAAATAAACCAAAACCAACATTATGTGGAACCTTAATGCCACCATCTCTCTCCTTTTGGAGGTCAGATAGTCAATTATAGGCCTGTCCTGGAGGGTTTCAAACCACAGTCACGGGGTGATGGTTCTCCTGAGCATTCCATGTCCACAATTAATGGAGTGCTGCAGTGGTTAAAGCTATGGCTTTGAGTACTCAGTAATAAACACAGGAGGGCAGATTATCTATTGGGGGTTTCAGTATTATTCCACAAGTTTTAAAAGGAGTTCTTCAGAAAAGCCAATGTCAAAAACAGACCACAAAGAGGATTCCATCCATGCTTGTGGATTCCTGCAGTAGCATGCATGAGATGGAAGATACTTTTAAAATGGAATTTAATATACCTAGTTAAAATAAAACTCTAAAATCATGATAGGATTTGGGTCTGATTATTAAGATAAACTTTAAAAAATAGTGTCATGTTCATTTACATTCCCTTAAAATAATAAACAGAACTCCTAAATTTTAGAAGCTAGCTAAATTTCAAGAGATCTACTTTCATATTAATTTTCTTCATTGTCTCTTGTCATACAAGTTTATTTCCTGACTGTATTTTATGGCAATGCTCTATCATGGAACTGGGAATTCTGGTTCAAAACCCAGGTGTCATCTTTGGCTCTTATCCCTTACCCCCTAGTCCTGCTCTTTCACTTGAACCTACCTGTGATACCTAGGTCCAAAGATGTCTGCAAACAACCTCACCCCTCCATCCACATTCATGCTACTCCTGCCTTGAATCTGGGCTGAGCTCTGATTGTTTTGACCAAGAGAAAGTGGAGGTAGTAACATTACTAAGTTCTGAGGGCAGGCATTATGAATGTCTGGCAATTTCTCCCTCTTCTATGAGTGTTTTGGGATTCTCAGCAGTCATGGAAGAGGTCCAGCTACCCTGATGGAGAGATCACATAGAAGGCATGGAGAGGAAAGACCCTGAGATGAACTCCAGCCCAAAAGAGTGCCCCAGCTTTCCCAGATGTTGGGTGATCCTCCAGGTGACTCCAGCATCTGTCTAACTACAATGTCACAAGAAACTCCAAGCAAGACTAGCCAAAGAGGGACTTCCTTGGTGGCGCAGTGGTTAAGAATCCACCTGCCAATGCAGGGGACATGGGTTCGAACCCTGGTCCAGGAAGATCTCACATGCCGCGGTGCAACTAAGCCCGTGCACCACGACTACTGAGCCTGTGCACCTAGAGCCCATGCTCTGCAATAAGAGAAGCCACTGCAGTGAGAAGCCCGCACACCGCAACGAAGAGTAGCCCTGGCTCGCTGCAACTAGACAAAACCGCGTGCAGCACAGCAACGAAGACCCAATGCAGCCATTAATTAATTAATTAATTAATTAAAAAAAAAAAAAAAAAAAGACTAGTCAAAGAACCGCCAGACTGAGTCTTAGTCAGTCAACACACAGAACCAGGAGAGACAATACAAAGGTTTTTATATCCAACGTGAGCAAAAATGTGATTAGTAGTCACTTTCTTATACTACTAAAGAGAGAGTAAATCTGTGCCATTTTCATGGATGGTAGTTTGATGCTATCTTTCAGAATTTTTGAATAAATATAATTTTGAGCAATCACAGAATACTAAGAATTTACTCTAAAGATGCATCCTCTCTTTTTTTTTTTGCGGGGGGGGGCAATCAGGACACTTAACATGAGATCTACTCTCAACAAATTTAAAGTGTATAATACAGTATTGTTAACTATAAGTACAATGTTGTACAAAAGATTTCTAGAACTTATTCATCTTGCTTAACTGAAACTTTTTTGCCATTGGTTAGCAGCTCTCCATTTCCCCCTCCCCCCAGCCTCTGGTACCCACCATTCTACTCCTTCATTATTTGAATTTGCCTGTTTTAGACATCTCATATAAGTGTAACTATGCACTATATGTCCTTCTGTGGCTGGCTTGTTTCACTTAGCAGAATGTCCTCAGGGATCATCCATGTCATTGGATATTGCAGGTTTTTCTTCTTTTTTAGGGCTGAATAATATTCTTTGTACATATATACTACATTTTCTTTATTCATCTATTGACAGACATTTTGGTTTTTTCCACATCTTGGCTATCATAAATGGTGCTACAATGAACATAGTAGTGCTAACATCTCTTTGAGATCCTGATTCCAATTCTTTTGAATAAATACCCAGAAGCAGGATTGCTGGATCATATGATGGTTCTAGTTTTAACTTTTTAATGAACCTCTCTGCTATTTTCCATAATGGCTGCACTCTCACAGCTTCTGCAAGCTATTCATTCAGCCAATATATATGGAGGCTCTCAGACACTAGGCAATATTCTAGGTCTAGCAGATACAATAGCTTTAAAAAAAAGGAGGCTGCTTTTAGGGAGAATGCATTCTAGTGAGGAGAAGCAGGCTACCAAAAAAATGAAGACAGTGTTGAAACATATAAACCAGAAAAGGGTCAATCAAATCAGAATAAATGCTGTCCTAAAAACAGGGATGTGAAACTAATTGACAGGTGGTTACTTCAGATGGATGGTCTGAAGAGGGCTCTCTGGGGAGGTGAAACCTAAGCCATCCAAATGACAAGAAAAGCCATCCATGCTTGTCAAGCAGGAGGAACAGTTGGTTCAAAGTCCAGGAAAAAAGTTGTAATATTTGAGAGAGAGAGAAAGGAGCCAAAGTTGCTGAGGCTTATGGGTAAGGAAAGATGGAGAACAGGAGAATTTGAACAGGTAAGCAGAGACCACATGACATAGGGCTTTGAATTCAGTGTAAGAAGCTTCCATTTTTATTTTAAGTGCTGTGTGAAGCTGTTGGAGAGTTTTAAATAAAAGAGTGATATGGTTTGATCTATCCTTTTTAAAGATATCTCTGGATGCTGTGTAGGGTATGGATAATGGGGAAGAGAAGAGTAAGCAGGGATAGTGGTCAGGAGGCTAGATCAGGAGTCCAGGTGAGAAATAATGGTGGCCCGGACTAGGATGATGGTGGGGGAGATGGAGGGACAGCTGCATGTATTTAGAAGTTACTGTGAAAATAAGCTGCACACCATGGCAATATGGCCTTAAATATTATAGTAGAAGTGAGAATAAAAAATTAGAAATGTGGTCAAAGTGAAATGGAGAGGCAAATATGAAATGAGACTGAAGAGATGTGGAGAAAATCATGAGGATAAGAAGGTGGTTAGAAAGATAAGAGACAAGTGAATAGCAAGAGGGTAAGCGAGTGTCTAACAGTATTGTATATTAACTGAAGCATCATCTTGGGGGAAAGGACACTGATTTTGATAATTAAGTGAGTTAGTGACTTTCAAACCAAGAGCTTCATAGAGTTAGGAGAAAGTTGAGATTGGCAAAGGGCTAGAGAAACCTGGAAGTAAATACGAAGAGCCAGCAAGGTAAGAGTACTCAAAGACTTTGTCAGTTGATGAAAGAAAGAAAAGAAAAGAATGGGTCATTCACTTGAGGGCCAAGCATGTCAATGCTAGTTTTGCAGTTGTTGCTGTTGTTACTTTTGGGTTTAAGGATATGGGGGAGTAACATATTAGGAAATTAGAGAGAAGAAGACAAGGGAAGCATGTTAAGAGCCCAGCAATATCCTAGAGGAGGTGTTAAGTATTGAGATTGAAAATACAGTAAGAAGAGTAATAAAGGAAAGGAGAGAGGATTCCTGAGTGTTTCTTTTTAAAAAGCCATAATACAAAAGAAGCAATTCAAAGAAGATCAGGAAATCCACTGAGAATAAAAGGAGTGAGAGTGAATTTTATTTCTTGAGAAAAATGAGATATTTGGAGGAGTCACTATGATTCTGGTTACTAGGAATCTACTAGAAGTCTTCAACAAATCCTCATGGTGGATCGAAATTGAGTTATTTGTAGTGAGGTGGATGGACCTAGAGTCTGTCATACAGAGTGAAGTAAGTCAGAAAGAGAAAAACAAATACCGTATGCTAACACATATATATGGAATCTAAAAAAAAAAAAAAAAAAATGGTCATGAAGAACCTAGGGGCAAGACGGGAATAAAGACACAGACCTACTAGAGAATGGACTTGAGGATATGGGGAGGGGGAGGCGTGAGATGTGACAGGGTGAGAGAGTGTCATGGACATATATACACTACCAAATGTAAAATAGATATCTAGTGGAAAGCAGCCGCATAGCAGAGGGAGATCAGCTCGGTGCTTTGTGACCACCTAGAGGGGTGGGATAGGGAGGGTGGGAGGAAGGGAGACGCAAGAGGGAGGAGATATGGGAACATATGTATATGTATAACTGATTCACTTTGTTATAAAGCAGAAACTAACACACCATTGTAAAGCAATTATACTCCAATAAAGATGTTAAAAAATAAAAAAAAATTTTAAAAATTACAGATGCAAAATCCAGAAAGCTGTGGGGTTGGAAGGAAGAAAAGGAGAGTTGCTAAGGTGTAGGATGGAATGGACAAACTGAAGGAAAAGAAAAATTCAAATAAATAAGCTTCCTGGATATTTTTTTATTCCATATATTTGAATCAGTAATTGGTATCAGAGCCTTGCCAGGCTGAGTGAAACTGCTGAATCCTTAAATCAATTTTGAATCCTTAAATTAATTTTGCCTTAAGCTGCCACCACAGTCCCTTGAACAGAAGACCTTTCCTTTCCCATCACCAATATAGCTAGCCAGTATTTCATGGTGGAATATGGAAAAGACACTCATTTTTGTCTTGAGTGTTCAGGGTTCGGTTTAATCACCATTACCTTAGTTCACGAGTACCCTGTGCTTTCTGAGTTCTGGCTCATGGAGATACAGTGCAGTGAGGGCATCCAAACTTATAAAAACACAAAATCTCCAGTACTAACACTCAGAGGTAAACGCTACTTACTTAAGTTTTTTTCATATGCTTCCCAAATTCCCAAAGAACATTGAATAAAGATGATTTATTTGATTAAATGAGATCAAGTTCACTAAATTACTCTTTGCCCCTGAGATTCCGCAACTTGTAAAACTGAAATGATTTACTTCATAAAATTAGGGAAACCCCATTGACAATGTTTGTAAATGGGTAGTGTGGGATTTATTTTTGAAAAAATACTTATTATAGACAGGAAAAACTCAGACCTACAAGTGGCCACTCTTTCACTTAGTTTAGAAACTATCTCAAGCACATCCAAACTTTCATCCTGGCTCAGTAAATATTTCCCAAGAAACACCATGAATTCTCCTATTTTAGTTTTAATATCAGTAAGTTTACAGATTTGGATAGGAAAAACTACAGCAAACAGTTCAAAACATGGTGTTCTTAAACAAGTTATAGACCCCCTTTTAATCTTCCTGGCATGTACATCAAAGAATCAAAGTCAGAGAATTATTATGCCAGTATAAACTCAGTAAACTTTGTCATTACTCTAGCTATGGTATGATGTTAATTTTCCTTTCCTGGGCAAAATAAGTTGGTGTCATTTACATCTTCTGATTCCTTTCATTTCCTTTAAGCATCTGTTTATCATATTGGTACTTCCATATTACCAACAGTTATTATGGATAAATAATGCTAAAGCACTTCTGGATTTTATGGTCAATAAACTGAGATGATCATATTTTATGGTTTATTAATTCAAGATTAAAATAGGATGGAATATTGTATTACTTTATAATGTTGGTTGTCACATTGGAGACTAGCATAATAAAAGTTTATGGTACTATTATGCAGCCTAAACAAGAATGCTTTTCAAAATACCATATAGTTTATAAAATTATATCTGATACATACAAAAAATGAGTCATTTCTAGGGGGAAAAAGTGCCTTTTCCACATTTTTACACCCCCTGATTAGAGGCCAGAAGTGCTCGGACTGCTCTAAGCCCCTCCTATCATGAAAGAAACTATTGTAATAAGCTCATTCTTTACTAAGATGTTAAGGTGTTTTCCATTCTATAAGTATCTGGTTTCTTTTTTAAAAAAATCCAAAGAGAAAACTTCTTAACCTATGTAACAGTGATCCTTGGACATAGAAATAGTTTGGCCTTTCTTAGGCCCTCAAATTATACCTTGCAGAGCATTGCCTCTTAGAATCCACTGTTTCTTCCAGAGACTGAGATTTTACAATGTCCTTGGAATATCTAAATAGGCAAATACTCAATGAATATATTTACAGAAGTGAACTAATGCCTGTGGTTGATATTATTGTGGGAGAAAAAATGACTACTCAAGTCAACTACTAAGAAACTAGAAAAGACTCTAATAATACCATCTTGATTCTGAGAGCCAGGAATAAATGCCGATGGTAGTGACAACTTGCAGGGAATTCCTGTTTCAAAACTGTGATACTATTTCACAGTGCTTGATTTGATGTGAGGAAACCTCCTGTTTCTTAGAATGAAGGGGAATAATTATGCCCAAAGGTAGGGTAAAGTTTTTAATCTACATTTTTTAGGGTTTATATCCATTTAGAGCTATGATGGATGAATAATTTTGTCACTGGCAATAGTTGGCCTTTTTTCCCTTGCAATTAGTCTCAAGACTAAGTATGTTTGTTTTAATTAATTAATAAACATCCAGATAGAGTGAGTTTGCATCTCTTTTTGGGTAATAGTTCCTATTCAACATAGGGATGCATTGGGTTCTATTTTTCTTGAAAAAGGCCTAAAAATGTACCTAACTCTGTTTCTCAATTATAAATTCAAACTTTGCCATCTGAATCAGATTTTCCGTTTTTTTAAGTACAAATTGCAACCACTGTATGAGAGAAAGAACTTTAAACTCTGGGTTGAACATGACACAAGATGTGGGAGAAATCCTCGTTCTTTATAGACTTCTACATGAATATATTTACTCTGTAGGGCAGAAGGGAAGGGGAAAAATCCTCAGTGTTACTTCTTAGAAATGTACAATGAACCACTTGTACAGCCATGCCCAGTGGCCCTGGATGTCCCTTATTTAGACTTTAGTGTTGGGAAGGACCTGAGTTGGCATGCAGTCCAAGCTTTTTCATGTTACCAGGGAACCAAGGTAGCCCACCTAGTACTGGCAAAGCCAAGGGCAGAACTCAGGTCTGCCTATCAATTTCATTTGGTTTCCCATGCTGGTTATTATCTCCCTTTTATGGGTTTTCTGAACTTCAGTCACTGACACAGCAGATTTTTGTCTAAATCCTACATCAGAATTATGTATTATTTCAAATTATGGTTTCTTCTCTCTTCTGCCTTCTCCAGGCAAAACAAAACCTATTTCAATTGTTATCAGGTTTTTATTGGATCTTCTCCAAGTTTCCCAAGTCTGTCTTGACTTTTTTTGTTTGTTTGTTTGTTTAATGTAAAGCCTGTTATGAGATTAACGTGTATCAAATCAAAGATTACTTTTTCAAGGAATATTTCAGGGATCATGGGAAAATTAAAAAGAGTGACTATATTTAAAACAGTACAGTAAACTATCTCCAAAGACACATCCCCTAAGTGGTCATGTCACTGATGTTATTGTTGATTTCTTAAAATCCAGACAGATTAGATGTAATTCTATACTTTGAAAGTCATCCACACCCTTTCCAATTTTGGCATCTTAAATTTAAAATCTAAAAAATTTCAATTCTTGAAAGGAGAAATGAGCAATAAAATATTTTTTATTTCCCAAAGAACATATTTGGCCAAAATATTTTGCTGGAAATTATTTTCCTGCTGGTGAATCCTGGAGTCTGTATTTAGCACATTTAAACCTGAGCCACCAATCTCGACGCCTATTCCCTCTTGTACAGGGAACCTGGCTTTCTCAGCCACAGCTGATTGCACCAGACAGCCCAGCCATAACATTGAGTGATCAGCAACCGGGTTCAAAATTTGAGCTGGGCCAATCAGAATCTTCTTTCAGGAATTTGAAACTATAGCGTCTAAGGCAGACAGTTGTGGCAGCTGAGCTGAAAGATTACAAAGTGACCCAGAGCCACTATGAGTCATTGAAGCTGAAGCTGAATTTATGAGGTCAGTAATCAGCAAAATGAGGTAAAATGGTTCAGATGAGCAGAGAAGCCACTAGCAAAACCGCATGAGAAAGATCAGCCATTAGCCATTTCTAGTGGCTTTCAAATTCAAGTTGCCTTGACGTTCTGTTGTGGAGATGCTCATGTATGCAGCCATGCTCAAGTACATGAATTTCTTCCTGTCTCTATGTCCATGTATTGTAGAAAGCTTATTTCTTGAACTAGTCTATGTACGTCTCTGTTCCTTGTAACCAAAAGAACACTAAACAAAACACTAACTAAAACAAAGCAAATGCTTTGCTATCCCTTGTATTAAAACAGAAGAAAATGTAAGTTTAGACCATCTTGATTACATTAAAATATTTACCTTGGTTCAAAATTGAGAGATTAGAGCAACTTGATTACCCTGAAAATGTTATGAAGAGGAAGTTTATAAATAGGAAACATTTCCTATCAAAAAGGCACATGAGAAACATGATCTTTGAGTCAAAAAATGGTAAAAAAAAAAAAAAAAACTAGAAATGTTTTGTTTTAAACTATACATGTTATTTTTATATCTTAGATACAAAACACAAGTGTTTCACTTGTTTTTCAAATGTGTGGGTCTCAATGGCTATGTAATCCATCTGTTTCTGATTTACTTACACTTAACTCATCGAAATGCTGTTTTATAAAAATTAGCTGTTGCCCAAGAAGCCCTTTGAGTCTCCTTTATGAGCATATTTAGCCTTTCTTAGAAACAGGTCTGTTCGCCAAGAGCAAGAGAGCTCGTACAACAAAACATTCAAATTTGGATGGAAACTGAAAATAAAAAATCAGGTTAGTTTCTTTGGAAGAAAGGGCAATACACATAACTTTCAGACACTAATCTTAATAAAATTGTTAGCTGAATCTCTTTGTGTTTCCTTAGACTCTCAGGAGAGAAGTTCATTTGAGTAAGTATGAAAGAATTAAATTGTTTTAAATAAAGCTTCCTTCATTGGAATTGTGAAGATGACTAAAATCTCATATTCTTCAATTAGGATAACTTGCATATTTCGTTCAGTGGCCTTGGTGAAAACATAAATGCCAATAAAATAATGTGCTTTACAGGGATTTTGCCTGCCTTAATCATATGAAGCACTTAGAGAAATTAGTGATTTTTTGAAGTTTTAAATAGTTCATTCTACACACTCATTCAACACATTTATTAAACACCTATTATGTGGCAGGTATTTTTCTATGGACTAAGGAAACATCAGTAGGCAAAACAGACAAAAATCCCAACCATTGAGGATTATATTCTCAGGAAGTCAGACAATAAACATAATAGGTAAATTCTACAGTATGTTAAAAGGTACTAAATATTAAGGGAAAAAAATCAGCAATGTAAGTGAAGTTTGGATTGCTGGCATATGGAGACGTAGTTCTAAATGCAGGCCTCATTATAAGTTGACCTCATTAAGAGGAATAAAGGCAAAGGAAGAGAGAGTAAGTGTACAGATATTTGGGGAAGGGCATTCAAGGAAGAAATAGTCAATTCTAAAGCTCTGAGGCAAGAATGAGTCTGGTGTGTTGGAGAATCGCTGTAGCTGCTATGGAAAAATCGAGAGTATTGGTAGGTGAGCTATAAGAGATAACTAGGGGGAGGGGTTTCTAGGTCAGTGCTTTTCAGACTTTAATGAACATGTGAATCACCTGGGGATCTTGTTCAAATGCAGACTCAGAGTTAGTAGGTCTGAGGTGGGGCTTGAGAGTCAACATTTCTAATATGTTCCCAGGTGATGCTGATGTTGCCAACCTATGGACAGTTCTCTGAGTAGCAGGGTCATGGTCCATGAAACAGAATGTTGGCTTTTACTGTGAGAGGAATGAAAAACCACTGAAGAGTTCTCAGTAGAGGAGTGATGGGAAATGACGTAGTACACTAAGCAACATTCTCAACTTTGTTTACAGATTACCTGCTCACCCACCAGTCTGGTGCTGCTGCAGCGGGAAACTTGCAGCTGGGGAAAGGGATGTGTTTGGCTTCTTTTCTCTTTACTCTGATAGCCGCTCCCTGCCCATTACTTCCCTAAGGAAAATGAGGTGAAAGCAGCAGTATTGAAGGGGTAAATGGCATACGGGTAACTGGCCTCCTCCCTATATGCTTTAGTGGCTGGACCAGAATTTGCAGATTTGCATCCTTGCAGTACCCCGTTGATGAGCACCAAGGTGTATGTGCCCCTCTCTCTTACTTATTCAATGCTATACCTCTAGATGGAGAGAAAGGAGAGGTTTTACTTTATTGATAGTTTTCAGCTGTCCCTGGTATTCTCTAGGATTATCAAGTGTTTAGAGCTGATTATCTCTGAACTTGATGGACTGAGCTGATTCTTTTTCTTGGATGTCCTTAAAGATTCCTTGCCCAGCCACTGGAGATCTCCCAAATAGAGTTTCCTTGACTTGTGTGAATGTTTCTCTCTACCATTTGCTTTTATCTTCTCCCTCAGCCCAGAAGCAAGCAGTTTTCTCTGGTGGGGTCACCTTGCCCCTCCAGGATATCCTCTTAAGCAGGATCAAAGGTGATCCCTCAGTCTCACAATATCACACAGCCCTCAACTGCTCAGTGGAAACACTCACGCATCCTTTGTCTTCGGGCAAATAGTGAAGCCCATCTTCTTTCCTCCATAATCTGAACAGCCAGCTAATCATAGTTTTCCCTGTAGATTTCTCATGAGAAGTGAGGTACCAACCCATTGAGACCTCCAAACTGAGAAACATGCACTGAACTCTCTCAACCCTTTCACTGAAACCCCTCTCACCTGACTTAAGATGAAGAAAAAGCATATCTACACTGCTCCTCTATGGAACAAGCAATAACTGTCTCAGTAGAAATGCTCTCTGTAACCCTAAGCCTCCTGGTAGAGATGGGGGTCATCTACAGTTTATAAAACTGGTTCTGAGGTACCTCTATCTTCATGTGTAAGACTACATTATTATTAAATGTATGGCTTTGTTTAGTAGTTTGGGATAATCAGGATTTAAATATAATGCCTAATCTTCAAAGAAAACCTTCCTCAGCAACCAATTTTAATTGAGTATTTCTTGATAATTCTGTGTGTCTTGTTGATTTGAAGTGAATGTTCATGTTGTGGCATTATGGGATTGTTTATTAAATGGATACATTTAATTTAATTATGTCTGGAATGAGGAATCAAAAATGCTTCATTGTATACTTACTACTGTCCTTAGTTCCACTGAAAAATTGCAGGTTATTTCACACTAAGACTTCATGTGTATTTCATGTAAAGATCTGTTCTCCATGTACATATGGTACTGTTAATTTTAGCACAGTTACTGTGAGTTCAACCTGCCGGTACTACCCTGTGCTATATGAGACTCAATCTGACACCAGTTTGGTGTATTGAAGCATAGCTGGAACCTTCACTTACATTGCATAGCATGTCACTTAATCTTTAATTAGCACCAAACTAATGTATAAACTCAAACACCGCCACTGAAATCACATGGCCAGGAATCAGATTATTATGAAAATGAAAACACAAAGCAAAAAATTTTATGTGTGTTTAATAAATAACTAGTGCAACTTTACAGCATACAGTGAACATCCAGTTTGAGACTACTAAACTATTTGGTGAAGTAATAAATCCTGAAATATCAAATAATGAGACAAAGCCCTCAGCAAGATAAACATCAGAAAGCTCAATTTCTACCCACTTTGCATTGTGGTTTGATGTGGTCATTATGTGGTGAATGGTGATGGAATTAAAAGATAAATGGTGAAGAAATCATAACCCTACCATTTATAAAATACTGGTGAACGCTTCTCTCTTTGAACAAGCACCTTGCAGATTCTAATGTGGCTGGTACTTGTGTTTGTAAAAAGAAATGCAAGAAAACAGGGAAAAGAAAAAAGGTATAGAAACAGAGTAAGGTAAAGATCAATATGGGCAGTCAATTGTGAATGCTACTAATGAAATGGAATGTGTTATGCCTGCTAACTAGATTGCTTGCAGTTTCTTTGTTTTGAAGTGACTGCTCACTCAGAAGTCACTATTTAAATTTGGCTAACAGTCATGCTGTACTCATCTACCTACTCTGTCCCAAACTTTAGTTCCTTCTCACTTCACCATCAAAGCATACTTGCCTGTAACCAGTTCATATAAACTCTGATCTCTGCTGGGTAATCTAATATGCATGAGTATGAATGGTCAATTCAACTTTTCAGAATTAGGTATGTATTTATGATCAACACTTACATTTAATGCAGAGGTCTTTCCCATCCTTACCCACTCCAGAGAAATCTATTCTTAAAATGGTGAGATCTCACATTTATACCAAAGGTCACAATGTATTTGATTAGTCAATCCTTGTTCAAGGAGTAAGAAACTGTGAATGAGCCAGCGTTAGTACATATGCTATGCTAACCTGAAAAATCTCAGCAGCTTAAAGAAATAAATTAATTCTCATATGTTGCACATTTAATGCAGATTAGCAAAGGGCTTTGTTCCACATGGTCTTCACTCCAGGGTCTAGGCTGACAGAGGCTCCCTTTTAATACATGCTTCCATGATTGCAGAAGTGCGGCTTGGCTCAGAAATATCATGTGTCACTTCCACTCACATTTCATTGGCAAAGCGAGTCACATGGCTGCAACTAAACCCAACAGTACAGAATGTAGAGTGCTACTACAGGTAGGGACACCAAATAGTTTGAACAAGAATAAGACAGCTTTCCTTGCTGACAGTTCAGTACAGGGGACAGACTGCAAAAGGAAGTATTTTAGCAACTTACAAGAGATGACACTTAGGCCACAGCCTATGTCAGTACAGCTCCTGATATCTACCATAAGTTGGAGTCTTTGAGAGGTTCCAATAAATGGCACCCTGTTTCCCATATGGATTCTGAGTCAACTTAGAGATAAGACAAAAGAGTCAGCAAATGAAACCAAGATATCACCATCATTAATAATGAGGGCTAGATAGAAGATATAGCTCAGTAAGAGAGCCCAGGTGGGCTTGCTACCTTTCTCCCCTCCAGTCAAACCTTGGGACACCCACCCAAGAGAAACTTTGCACCCATCTTTTTGACTATCCTTACCAAAACCTTTCCTTCCCACTGGCCCAAAAAGAGCAGAAAAACCATAATCCCCATGCTCAAGTCCTGTGGTATTTTCATTCCATCTAAATAAGAAGCATGAACTAATGATAAATACCCAGCAGCAAAGTAGCTCACTCTGCCTCTTTGCAGATTAGAAACAAGAATATAGAGATACAAACTACTAGGTATAAAATAAATAAGATACAAGGATGTATTCTACAGCACAAGGAATATAGACAATTTTTATAATAACTATATAAAATATCTATAAAAATATCAGATCACTATGTTGTACACCTGAAACTAATATAATATTGTAGGTCAACTATACTTTATTAAAAAGTTAAAATAAACTTTTAAAAAAAGAAGGCCTCCAGGAATATTGAGTTCTTTTCATGTGAAAGAAAAAGTCAGGAGTGGGGAGGAATGATTCCTCTCAACTTGAATTACTAGGGGTTTTGTTTGTTTTTTGGGGTTTTTTTCTCCTCCACTAAATTGTAGACTCTTTATAGAACTAGCATCTTGCATAGTTTTAAGATTCCATAATAAAAGAAGCCAAAAATATATTTGTTAAATGTTATACTATTTTATGACAAAACAAACAAAAACAATTACTTCAAAATCATATATTCATACTGAGTGATGACAGCTACCTTTACTCACAGAAGAATACTCTATAGGCTTCTAACCATTATCTGTCAAACACAATTATTTCATACTTTAGTGAAACACCATCTTTAAAAGTAAAATGAATATTCTTGAAGAGAATAGAAGCTTTTGACAATGTTATGCATGATTAAAAACAATCAGTTCCCAACAATTCTAGCGGCCTTATATAGAATTGAAAGTATGCTAAGGAAAAAAATGAGCAAAAAAATTTATCACTGATCCATTCCAAGCATAAGAAAAGAAGAAAGAAACACACATTCACAATTTCCAAGTCAGAAAGGAAACACAAGTATTTTTATCCAAAATATGAGGGGTGACATAGAATGCAATAAAATAGATATATGATGAGACACATTAAAATGGCAGTATTTGAATTATCAAACTGAAACTAACACACTTTAATATTTCACTTTATGAAAAGGAAAGTATTTCAGTACAATAAAACCAGGGCTTATATATTCCAAGTCTGTGCTGGTAGATGACCAGACTGAAAGTGCAAATAAAATTTACCTTTATTTTTTCACTTCAGTAGAGAAAAATTTTTAAGTCACACACTAATCCATAACTTAAAACTTCACTAATACCCACCAGAATAACTAAAATTAAAACGACTGACAATACCAAGTGTTGTTGAGGATATGGAAGTCCTGCGTTGCTGATGGAATGCAAAGGGTACAGCCACTTTATAAAACAGTTTGGCAGTGTCTCACCTACCACACTGTACACCTTACACACCTGTATACAACCCAGAAATTCTACTCCTAAGTTTTCACACCAGAAAGATGAAAAAACATATCTGCAAAAATACTTGTATTATAAATACACATTGCAACATTATTCAAAATATATAATAACTGGTAATAAAAGCATTAAATGTCTGTCAGCTGATGAACAAATTGTGGTATATCTATTCTATTAGAATACTGTCCCCCAATAAAAACAAACAAATTACTGACATACAAAACATGAATGAACCTCAAAACCAGTATGTTAAGTGAAAAAAGTCAAACACAAAAACTACATCCTGTATAATTTCATTTATATGAAATTCCAGAAAAGGCAAATTGCAGTGAGGAGGGGATGGACTACGGTGATGAAAATTTTCTGTATTTTCTACATCTTTATTGTGGTGGTAGTTACACAACTATGTACAATTGCCATAGTTCATCAGCCTGTACACTTAATGGGTGAATTTTCTTGTGTATAAATTATATATCAATAAATCTGGGAGGAAACTTTACTAACAAAATCAAATATAAAACAATATAGTCTATAGTAGAAATATTTTAAATCATGAAACTCATTGCTAACTTAGATTACCATGTTAATCATATCAAAAAATGTAAATCATATTTCCAAAAATATATGAGGTATTTAATGGAAATGATAAAAGCAAGGATAATGAAGAGTAGGGCCAAATGTTGGTGAATGTCTGGATATATAGAGTTCTTTGAAAAAAATGTGAAGGATTATATAACCATACCAGAACACAACAATCACTTGAACCTAATAATTGTTCTTCTGTAATATTAAAATTTGCATTTCTCTGACCTCTCCACATTCATCCTCCAAACTACCATGGGAAACTTACCTAATAGTGATTAATTCACAAAGGCATTAATTAGGTAAAACTGTGGACTCATAATACACATGTATGTTTGTAAACATAAAATATTTTGAAGTGAATTACAGAATGGAAATATTTTGAAAAAATGCATGAAACTAAGGTATTTCTTTTTTTAGAAGCTATCTTATTTTTATTGAAGTATAACTGACCTACAATATTATATTAGTTTCAGATGTACAACATAGTGATTCAACATTTTTATACAATACAAAATGATCACCATGGTAAGTCTAGTTACCATCTATTACCGTACAAAGTCATTACAGTATTATTGACTGTTTCTCTATGCTATATATATCACATCCACATGATTTATTTATCTTATAACTGGAAGTTTGTATCTCTTAATCTCCTTCAATTGTTTCACCCACCTCCTCCCTTCTGGAAGCCACCAGTTTGTTCTCTGTATCTATGAGTCTGTTTCTGTTTCATGCTTGTTAGCTTGTTTCATTTTTTAGATTCCACATATAAATGAAATCACGTGGTATTTGTCTTTCTGTGTCTAACTTTATTTCACTTGGCATAATACCCTCAAGGTCCATCCATGTTGTCACAAATGGCAAGATTTTATTCTTTTTTTATGGCTGAGTTATATTCCATTGTCTGTGTGTGTCTGAATATACACACACAGCACACGTTGAGCAGTTTTTCCTGTGCCTGTTGACAATCTGGATGGCACTTCTTTTATAACCAGAGTGCCTAATAATAATAAACTTTGTGTGTTTGTACATGTGTATATTACATTCATGTTGGAAACACCATAATCAACACTTTTTTTTCTTGAGAGTTTATACACCCAGGATCTCCTTTAAAATGTTTTCATCTTTATTCCATTTAATCCTTAAACCCACTACCAAAATCTCAGCACTATTTTTGAAAAATATTTTTATATACACTAAATAACGCACCAAAAAATTCCACACCAAAGAAAATGACAAGAAAAATGTACTCAAGGTGTTATTTCCATAAAATATTCCAGACCGCATACTCAGAGCTCTGAGAAACCTGCATCAGTGCCTTGGAGTATGCATGAGATTTTTCATTCCTGTCTCCTCTTTTTTAAAAATTGGTATTCATCATATTATCAACTTTATCTTTTAAATTACCAAAAGCAAGCTAAACCATGAACATAGGAGTCCAATAGCTGGTAGGACCCTGAGAGTGAGCACTGTTGATTTCTATGATTTCATTATGATTTATTTACTGATGATAGTAACATTTGAATCCCCAGCATCATACATGATGCCCAGCAACCTACAGAACATATATTTTTTGTTGTTCCATAGGTAACTCAAACTTACCATGTCCTAAACCAAACTACTCATCTCCTCACTTTCACTACCCTATATTTGCTCTCTCTATGATTGGCTCCACTATCTGCTCAATTGTCCAAACCCAAAATCTGAGCATCATTACCCAAAATACTTTCTCCATCAGTGCTTATATCCAATAAAAGACTAGCACAGATTGTACCTCCCAGATCTTAAAACTGTTCTCTTTCCTCTACTTCCCTATGCAGATCATCCTTTCTTGTCTAGATCGCTATTTTGGCATTCTAAATGATCTCCCTTCCTCTACTTCCCTCCCACCAACCTACTGTTTACATTGTAACTGGAGTAACTATGTAAAGACTTAAATGTAAGCATCTTACTTCCCCCAGGAAGTCTTCCCTGAATCTTCATAACTGGGTAAGGTACCCTCTTCTGTGCACCTATGGCATTCTGTGCTTCCCTGATCATGACACTAATCATGCTATATTTTATGGATTGCATATTTATTTGTACACCCCATTAGACAATGAGTTGCATGGGACAAAGACTCATCCACTCTTAATAACTTTTGTATTCCTAGTGATTAGTACAAAGCTCTACACATAGTAGGTTCGCCTTAAATATTTGGTGAATAAATGAACAAACAAATGAATAATTTCTATTGAAGGTCACTGATGAATAAACAGATTAGGAGGCAGTAAAAACCAAAACTTACCCCACAAGCACCATAGGTTTAGAGTGTGTAACACATTCAGGATTAAAAGGAATGTTTTCTCATGGAGAAAGCTGACCATTAAATGGCCCACTTTACTAACACAGATTAATTTGGATGAGACATATAGGCCTGACATCAAACGGTAGCAGTGGGTCTGATTAGTAGAACATAGCTGCAGTCATTCTGGATAATTCTCCCAGCAGCAAGCCCATTGGTCTTTAAGTGCCAAGCTCTTATCTCTACTCTGGCTCACAGGTGTCAGCACTAAGGTGTCTACCAGTAAGTTTTCACTACATTCCAGGTAAGATTGGGTCTCATTAGGATTTATTCTTCTATGAACTCAATAGTGCTTCCTTGCTTAGAACTCACTTTCTTACTTACTGGGTTCATCTTTCTCCCCAACTTTGGAACTAAGATTGTGACTATATTCTGATATCTTGGGTGGGAAAGCCATCTGTATTTTTTTTTACCCCATAGTATATTTCCCCTTACTTAGCAAAGTAATATTAAGAAGTCCTTAAAATGCAAGTCTAGGTACTACTGGAAAAAAGCTCCTTGTAAATAACTCTTCAGTCTAATTAATTCCAGTGTGTTACTTCTATAGGCAAAGCATCCAAAATGAAGGCATTAGACTCAGAGAAAAACAGTTTCTCTACAGGGCACCTATGTTTCAAAAAAAAGTCACTACTTACATATATGTAAAAATAGATTAATTACATATATAAATCAAACTTCCCAAAATCTTCCTGAAGTTCCTCCAGACTTAGAAAAGACTTTGGCACAATTCCACCTTCTTTAAGTAACCCAATCTTTGGAAGCAGCCAAGTGTCGCACAATAACAAACTCTGATCTAAACCTAGCAGAAGAAATTTGAACTTTGGGTTCGGGAAAACAGTGGTGAGACTCCAGCTCCAGCTTACCAATTTGAGAACCTGAGTAAGTTTTATGAACTCCAGTGTCTTTATATATTAAATGGAGATAATAAAATCTGTCTCACATTATAAAAGAGATGATTAACTAATGTAACATTTGAAAATTTCTTGGGGCATATTGCAACACCAATCATTCACACCACCATCATCCATCACTACCTTTCCTACCCCTGGCACTGTCTCATCAGCACCACTCAAACCCTAACCCCCAACCTCACCAAGCATCTCTATCAGGCCCTTGTCCTCCTCCTTCCCCTAGAATGTTGCTGAGGCAATAAATTGGGCCAATGAGCACCACAAGAAATGTCTAAATGTTTTCACTCTCTAAACATTATTAATGTACTTTTGATTTAAAGGTATACTTTAGGTAGTTGGACATAACCTACCAGTATCTTATTTCCTATTACAATTTGTTTCAAAGGGATAAAGGTGAATAGGCTTGGGTAACAATGCAGAATTATTCACAAACAAATGTCGTTATATCAGCTTGTCTTTCGTGTATCGAACAAAACATGAAATATTTTCTCAATTTTTCTAATTGTTTTTATACTGAAAAGAAAATTGAACCACAATCTACCAGTCATAATACAAGTAATATTGAAGTAAAACATACCAACACAATTTCTGTACTTCACCAGAGAGAAAATAATTAATTTAACAAGATTAAAATGAGCTTCTTTTGTCTTTAATCAAAACAAATGGAAGAGTTAGTGGACATTTCGGCTCAAAATAATCAATCAACCTATAATGACCTGAAAATGATCTTGCTTTTAATGCCTTAGCAGGTTGTTCTGACAGCCCTGAATTCACCAGATTATTATGCAACTCTTCATATCTTTTTGGATATATGAACATGGCCACAAATATACCCAGGATAAATGTGAAGGCCTTTTAAAACTCAATAAAAAAATACAATCGCTAAAGAAATGGCATTTGGAATATGAAGTCCCTTGTTTATCTGACAGTTTGATGTCAGATAACTTCTGATAATAAGAAGGGTGTTTTTATTTCCAATAATTCATGAGTATAAATATATTAGCAGTTTCTTACACAGACTATCTTCATTATAAACACAACTTTATAATTATCACACTCTCCCTTTGCATCTCGTTTATACTTAACACCATTAAAAAGAACCCATTTCAATGCTGTTGGCCACTAAAAAGTCTGTGACCTAAGCAAAACTGCAATTCACTCCAAGAACAGATTGGCTCTGCTCTAAGTCTTTTGGCAAAGACCAGGATTTTAATGACCTTAAACAAGCAGGGCAGGCAGTCACATTGCCTGAGAACTCCAGGGCTTTTGTACAGTTTATTCTTGTTGAGGCAAGCTAAGGGAAAAGCCTTGGCAACAATCTGAACATGGGGGCAAAGGGTTTCAAGTGGTTATTTTTCTGCCTGTAACTCTTTATGGCTGGGTAAAAAAAGGAGAGTGTTTATAGAGAGCTTTGCCTGGGGATACTGTCAGATCTCTTTCCCTGGATATGTTGCAAAGGAAAGAGTCCTCAGCTGGCATTTATTTTCCCTAATTTGACCCTAAGTCCTTATAAGAACATGAAGAGCAAGTGGATGCATGTTAGGGGTAAGATGTAACTTCTGGAAAGCTGATGATCTATCTCTCTTTCTCCTTGAGGAAAGCTGACAATCTATTTCTCTTTTTCCTTGGATTGTTTTCAGAAGTTAGAAGTGAAGACAAAGAGAGAATCATTGCCTACCCCTACGCTCGAATGAGAGAATGTCCACATTCAAAAAGGAATAATTAACTTAAACATTCTTGGTTTTCAAACTGTGGATTAAATAAGCAAGAATAAGATGGTGCTTAAGTGGTCAGACATAAATAAGTTAAGGCATAAATAAGGACCTGCCTAAAACATCAGAAATCATGATGGGACTGAGGCAAGGAAAACCCACATAAGTGCTACCATGGCTCCAGTGGCACCCACTCAAAGTGTTACTGTAAGGGGGGAATATTCATGTATACATCCTAATGCCATGCCACCTGCAGACTAGTACAATGGATACAAATGCCCAGATTGTCTCTTAAATATCTCAGTGGAAATCATGGTGAAAATTTTGTGTTTATTTAAAGAGGTAAAGATAAAGGAATATGCAGGCCACAGTGCAATTTAGAATGGACCAAAAATATTGAAACTTCTAATAGGAACATAATTAAAATCATTTTTTCAACAGAGAAAAATAAAAATATGAAAGAAAACACACAACGCTTCAATGAATGGGTTTTTTTTTTTTTTTTGCATATCATGAGCTAAACGTTGAGGATAAAACCATTCACAGAAATTAAACATAATCCCTGCCTTCTCAGAGCCCTAGGACTACATCAGGATGGCTGTCTTAATATCCTGCAAAGATTAGTAAAAATTATACGCAACAAGTTATACAATCCTGATAATTTGAACTAACATCCTCTCATTCAAGGCAGAGTTCCTGGCCTCAGTGAACTGTCCAGATTATTTGGAGATATATGCCCAAGTGATAGAAAGGAAAGAGAGCCTGTTACAAAACCACATAAGGTATATAAAATTACAGAAGTGCATCAAAATGAGAGAACAGATCTCCAAGTGAAAAATAAAAAAGATTTTTATGAAGCAGATTCTACTTTAACAAGATCTTAGAAAATGGATGAAATTCTGTGGCAGAATAGAGGATGCAATAGAAACATGTTTGGAAATCAAGAGAAATAGACTTTCAACACTGACCAAGGTCACCCATTACAGACAGTGCCCCCAAGAGAAAAGACACTTTTCAGATGTGTGTCTCAGGGCCTCTCAAATTTGTTGACCCATAGAAATACTTTTTCTTTTTGAAATACTCCCTTATTTTGTCTTTCAAGGCATCATTCTCTCCTAATTTTCCTCTTATCACTGGTGGCTCATTCTCAGGTTACTTTATACAGTTTGTTTTCTTTTGTTCATTTCCTATTGTTGATGTTCTTCCTAACTTGGTCCTCAGCCCTTCAATCTTCTCACTCTACGTGCTCTCCCCAAGCAATCTCATCAACTTCCATGGCTTTCACTTCCACCCATACAATGATGACCCGGACGTAAAAATTAAGCCAGATCTCCCCACTGAGCTCCGAACATATCCCTTACTCTATATTTTTATTTAGATATCTCAAAAGCCCCTCAAACACATGTCAAATGTGAAGTATCTTCTTCCCTCAAAGTCTGTGCTTTTTCCCCAATGTTCCCAACTTTAATAAATAGCATCTTACCAAGACTGAAATCTTGGTATCATCATTGACTTCTTTGTCTCCTGTGTTCCCATTAGCCCCAAGAAACCCTTAAATGTGAAATTATCTTCTCTCAGTTTCCACTGCCATCACTCTCATCCAAAGCACCACCATATTTCAACCTGAGCAATTTCAAGAGCTGGTCTCCTAACTCTAGTTTCATCCCCTCTAAGTCATCCTCCATCCTGCAGCCAGTAAGATAATGTTAAAATGTGAAATGTAAAGTTATTCATATCATTTCCCTGCATAAAACTCTTCAGTGGTTTTTCCACTACATTTAGCATGTTTGTGCACATTAACAGAGTACACAAAGCCTTCTGCAATTGGCCTCTGTCTAGCTCTAATTTCTTACCATTTTCCCTCTCATATTCTAAGGTCAAGCATGTTGCATTTCCAACAGTTTTTTGAAGACTATACTTTCTCACTAGTCTATGGTGTTCCACTTTGTTTATGTTGTTCTCCCACCATCTTTCTCCATCCCTCCCCACTCTCACCACATACTCTCTGGTTAATTTCCTTTATTTCTTTAGGTCTCAGCTCATAAATCACTTCTTCAGGAATGTCTATACTTATTCCCAGTATAAGTAATATCCCTGTGATTTTATATTCTTTTGTAACACTCATGGTAATTTATTGCATTTACTTGTGTAAGTATCAGTCAACCCCATAATATTATAGCTCCTTTAAGTTAGGTTACAGGTCTACTTTTGTTCAAAACTGTGTCCTCATAGTCAAGCACATTTTCTGGCACAGAAGACATTCCATGCATTTCTTATTCAATAATAAAAGGATAAATATTTTGCTTAGATGGTAAATAGAGCATTGGGGAAAAATACATTAAGAGATATGCTAGAAAGATACGTTGGAGCCAAGTCATAAAGGATCATTAATGCCATACTAAAAAATGTAGATCTTAACTGGAAATATGGGGACCCACTCACAAAGAAATTAATTCTAATGATGCAGGAGAATGTGACAGATTTGAAGCACTCTACCTAGAAGAATCTCAAAAAGCTTATGTGCGTTTTACAAAGTGATATTCATGAAAGTTCTTCAATGAGTGCTATTTATATTTCCTGTACACACTCCAAGTTATAAAGTTAAAACGTGGCTTAAGGACAAAAATTCACTGTTAAAATTGACTGCATTTTTCTAAAGATAAAACTGATTTGTGAGCAAGCAAATGACAGTTTTGATCAGGACCCTTCACTTGTGTATGTATGTGTGTGTGAGTGTTGTGTGTTTTATTTAAATTTTATTCCCCATCTCTTAGCCTACAAATACCTGAATGTGCTTTTATATGTGTACTGTTAGAACTAAACTAACCAAGTTTGCTCTCTTTCCCATCCTATCTCCAACCTCTTTTCAATGTACAACTAAGTCTCAGCCACATGAGTCTATGGAATCCCATGAATTCTGACATACCCCTTTTGTCTAGAATATCCTTCATGCCTGCTGCAGTCCTTCACATCCTCCTTGACCCAGTTTAATTGAGTCTCCTCTTCTCTGAAACCTTCCTGAACTTCTACTATCCACAGAATGAATCCCCCCTTCTCTATGTTCTCAATGAAATATGTGTATCACTATTTTCAGATTGAATCATATTTGTTTTTTATGTGCCTAATGTCCCCATTTTATCATGAGTTATTTTAGTAAAGGAAATCCCAAAGAGCATTGTGATTCAGTGTGCCCCCTCTACCTGCAAACAGTACACCTGTGAGCTTGTTAAAAATGTAGACATTCAGACCACAACCCAGACTTCTGTATCTGCATCATATTTCCAGTTTATTTTATCACAGCAAAGTTCTAAAAGTCCTGCCATAGAGTATCTAATATGGTTAATACATAAAAGGTGTTCAGTACAGGCTTGCTTGACGGATGAATAAAGCATAGAAAATCAGAGAGAGACATTTAATACACTATCAGTATACAGATGTGGTTTAGGAATTTATCTCAGGGTACACAATAGATAACCTGGATAATGGATTAAAGGTATGTGCCACGAAATATCACCAAGAGCCATAAATTGATAAAAGACACTGATGCATACCTGGAGTTTTGGGCAGAGAATGTCATAAAGTAGTCTGCAAATTGAAGATCTTTTTAAAAATCACTATACCTTGACATATTTTGGATTAGAACTACTTCACTGCTTTCAAATACTTGTTTTCATTCCTGCATATTTTCTTCTGCCTTTCCTTCCTGCATAAATTTATATATGAAAGTTGGTTAACTCAGACTGTCAGCTGGTAAAACTATCTTCAGAGAAAAATGTGAAAGTATACTAAATTCAAGGACAAGAATTTGCAGAATTGTTGGATTTATTGGGACACCGCACAGTCAAAAACACACTGTAAGCTGTAACTCCAGCAGGACTTGGAACAAGGTACGAACTACAGAAAGGTAGAAGAACAGAAGTCAACCCGTAAAGCTTCCAGATTCTTCCTGTAGAAAAAATAAAATCACTCCAATTATTTTCGGTCACTGAGGCCAAGAGAGTCTTACTAAGGTTCCAAAATGGTGTCTCACTCCTCATGGAAATCAAAAAGCACTGAAACAGAGGCAGCTGAGGACATCTCAAAGGAAAAGACATGAACAAGCAAGGGGGCCTGTCACAGAAAAAGAGATAAGGAAAGAAATGATGAGTTTGTTTTCTTTTTCTGTGAAAGTTTTAATTCCCACATTTCCATTACTTAATGTGTCATTATTTCACTTTTCAGCAGTTGGCAAACAAAAAGCATTCCACCATTTATTTTAAAATTGGTAGTCAACACACAATACATCAGATTTTTATATTCTCTCAAAGGAAAATTCTCAAAAGAATCAAATCTGGAACTTTACTATAGATTTCCCTTGGGAAGTTGATCCTAAAGTCCTTAGACATCAGTTATATACTCCTGACCAAAAGTTTAATTCCACAGGTTATGATGACAGACTGATCAAATCCAGCTACACATTCCAACCATAAATACGTGTCAACACTGATGGGTAAGAATTTTCATTGCCTATTAAATAAAGGCTAAATCCCCAATCTGGCATTGAGGGTCTTTATGTTGTGGTCCCCGTTTGAATTTCCAATCTTATTTCTACCATGTCCCTACACTCTAGCCAAGTAGGACAAATTGTGTTCTGTATACATCCTTTAATTTATTGTGTTTGCGATTTTGCTTACAGCTCTTTTCACTTATAATTTTCTTTCTTCCCACATCTCTTGATCCAAAACCTATCCAATGGTTAAGACCTAGTGCAAATGACACTTCCACTGAGCCTCCAAAGATCCCCAACAACTGAAAAGGACTCTTTCAAATATCCCATAGAGACTCTGTAAGCTTCATCTCACAATATATTTATTTCTGTGTGTGTTAGGTATAACTTACTAGACTGAAAGTTTCCTGATAGTGGGAAATTATCCATCTTTGTGTTCTTTTTTGAACCTGATATAGTGATTTGCACATATGGAATGATTTTAGTATTCAGTCAAATGATGAGACAATTATAACATTTTGGTGGGTCATTCTCCCTTATTCTCAGATAACCATTTTTATTCTCCAAGTTTTCTAAAATTCTAATACAGTTGACCCTAGAACAACATGAGTTTGAATTGCATGAGTCCACTTATACACGGATTTTTTTTTTCATTTATACATACCACAGTACTACATGACCCACAGTTGTTTGAATTCTCAGACATGGAACTGCATATACAGAGGAACTCAGTACAAAGAAGGCAGACTATAAATTATACTCAGATTTTCCACTGTACAAAGGGTTGGTGCCCCAACCCCCTGTGTTATTTAAGAGTCAATCATTATTACTGTAACTTGTCCAGTTCCTCATGGAATTCTTAAATGAAACTGAGCTAATGCATAGCATAATTTCCTTCCTTTGAATAAAATTAAACTATATTCCTGGAACAATGATAATATCTGAACCTTAGTTTGCATTCAATAAATATTTGAAGAGTGAATCAATTAATCGATTATCCTGCCAAAACATCAATAAGTCTAGCATGATTAGCATAAATTTATGGGACCACTCTGGGGTTTTGTTGGCCATTTCTGCCTTGTGGCACCTGTGAAGTAGCCCATGTCTCCAGATAATATGAGTTGGTCTTTTTTATTTCCTTCCAGCTTTATTGAGATATAATTGACATAAAACATTTTGTAAATTTAAGGTGTACAGTGTGATGATTTTATACATATATAGATAAAAAGATTACCAAAATAAGGTTAGTTAACACATCCATCAGCTTACTGTAACTACTACTTTTTTGTTGAGGATTTTTGCATCTATATTCAACAAAGATATTGGCCTGTAATTTTCTTTTTTTGTAGTATCTTTGTCTGGTTTTGGTATCAGGGTAATGGTGGCCTCGCAGAATGAATTTGGGAGTGTTCTGTTCTCTACAGTGTTTTGGAAAATTTTGAGAAGGATAGGTATTATCTCTTCTTTATATGTTTGGTAGAATTCCCCTGGACTTTTGCATGATGGGACTGTTTTTTATCACAAATTCAATTTCACTACTAATGATCAGTCTGTTCCAATTGTCTGTTTCTTCTTGATTCAGGCTTGGCAGGTTGTATGTTTCTAGAAATTTGTCCATTTCTTCTCTGTTGCCCAATCTGTTGGCATATAAATGAAGTATTCTCTTATGATTTTTGTATCTCTGTGGTATCAGTTGTTATTTCTCCTCTTTTCATTTCTTATTTTGATTGTTTGGGTCCTTTCTCTTTTCTTCTTGGTGAGTCTGGCTAGAGGTTTATCAATTTTATCTTTTCAGAAAACCAGCTTACGGTTTCATTGATCTTTCTTTCATTTTTCTTTCTTTCTTTCTTTCTTTCTTTCTTTCTTTCTTTCTTTCTTTCTTTCTTTCTTTCTTTCTTTCTTTCTTTCTTTCTTTCTTCCTTCCTTCCTTCCTTCCTTCCTTCCTTCCCTCCTTCCCTCCTTCCCTCCTTCCCTCCTTCCCTCCTTCCCTCCTTCCCTCCTTCCTTCCTTCCTTCCTTTCTTTCTTTCTTTCTTTCTTTCTTTCTTTCTTTCTTTCTTTCTTTCTTTCTTTCTTTCTTTCTTTCTTTCTTTTCGATCTTTACTTCCTCTCTGATCTTTATTGTTTCCTTCCTTCTGCTGATTTTGGGCTTTGTACTTTTTCTAATTCCTTTAGATTGTAGGTTAAGATTTTTTTTGTTTCTTGAGATAGGCCTGTATCACTATATACTTTCCTCTTAGAAATGGTTTTGCTGTATCCCATAAATTTTGGAAATTGTTTTTCCATTTTCATTTTTCTGAAGGTATTTTCTGATTTCCTCTTTGATTTCATCATTGACCCATTGTTTGTTTTTAGTAGCACGTTGTTTAGTCTCCACCTGTTTGTGGTTTTCCCTTTTTTCTTCCTGTAATTGATTTCTAGTTTCATACCATTGTGAAAAAAGTGCTTGATATAATTTCTGTCTTCTTAAATTTAAGGCTTGTTTTGTGGCCTAGTATAGGATCTATCCTGGAGAGTGTTTCATGTGCACTTGAAAAGAATGTGCATTCTGCTGTTTTGGGATGTAATGTTCTATAGATATTAAGCCAACTGATCTATTGTCTCATTTAAGACCACTGTTACCTTATTTATTTTCTGTCTGTCTGATGATCTGTCCATTGATGTCAGTGAGATAGTACAGTCCCCTACTATTATTATATTGTAAATTTCTCCCTTTATGTCTCTTAATATTTTCTTCATATATTTAGGGGCTCATGCATTGGGTGTATATATGTTAATGAGTATAATATCCTCTTCTTGTATTGATCCCTTTATCATTATATAATGCCCTTCTTTGTCTTTTGTTATAGCATTTGTTTTAATGTCTACATTTCCATAAAATATCTTTTCCATCCCCTCACTTTCATTCTGTTAATGTCTTTAGCTCTGAGTGAGTCTTGTCAGCAGCATATAGACCAGTCGTTTTTTTTATCCAATCAGTCACCTTATTGTTTTTGTTTGGAGCATTTTGTCCATTAACATTAAAGTAATTATTGATAGGTATGTACCTATTGCCACATTATTACTTCTTTTCGAGTTGTTTTGTAGTTGTTCTCTATTCTTTTCTTCTTCTTTTTGTATCTTCCCTTGTGGGTTGATGATTTTCTTTAGTAATATGCTTGTGTTACTTTCTTTTTAGTTTTTGTTTATCTGTTATAGGTTTTTGATTTGTGGTTACCATGGGGTCCATATATTTTGACCTATAACTCTAGCTACTTGTTTTAAACTGGTAGCCATTTAAGTTCAAACACTCTAAAAGATCTACATTTTTTACTTTCCTCCCACGCATTTTGTGGTTTTGATGTCATATTTTTACAATTTTTTGTATTTTAATCTGAATACTGCTTATTTATGTAGCTGAACCTCAGCCTTTCCTATATATTTGCCTTTCGTAGTGGGATTTTCCTTTCCTGTAGATTCTTCTTTTCCACTTAGAGAAGACCTTTTAACATTTCTTTTAGGGTAGGTTTTGTGTTGATTAACTCTTAATTTTTGCTTGTCTGAGAAGTTACTTATCTCTCCTTCTATTCTAAGTTATAATCTTGCTGGGAACAGTATCTTAGGTTGCAGATTGCTCCCTTTCAGCACCCTGAGTATATCATGCCACTCCCTTTTGGTCTACAAAGTCTTTGCAGAGAAATCAACTGATAGCCTTAAGCTTGTAATGACTTGTAAATGACTATTTGTTTTTTCTCTTGCTGCCTTTGGAATTATCTCTTTATCTTTAACTTTTGTTATTTTAATTACAGTATGTCTTGGTATGAGTCTGTTTGGGTTCATCTTGTTTGGGACCCTCTGTGCTTCCTGAACCTAGATATCTGTTTCTTTCTTCATGGTTTAGAAGCTTTCAGCTATAATTTCCTCAGATACATTTTTGATCCCTTTCTCCCTCTCTTCTCCTCCTGGGACCCCTATAAAAAAAATGTTTATATGCTTAATGTTATCCCAGAGAGCTCTTAAACTGTTCTCTCTTTTTTTTTAATTTGTTTTCCTCTTTGTTGTTCTGAATGGATGATTTCCATTATCTTATTTTCCAGGTGACTTATGCATTCTTCTATATCACTTAGTGTGCTATTCATTGCTTTTAGTGTTTTTTTATTTCAATTATTAAATTCTTCATTTATAATTGAGTCTTTTTTATATTTTCTAGTTCCTTATTAAAATTCTCATGATGTTCATCTATTCTTTTCCCAAACTCAGTTAACATTCTTATGACTAATGTTTCAAATTCTTTATCTGGTAAATTATTTATTTATATTTCATTATTTCTTTCAGGGAGTTTCTCTTGCTCTTTCAATTGAGACCAGTTCCCCCACCTCTTCATTTTGATTAAGTTTCTCTGCCTGTATGAATTTAGGTGAAACAGTTTCCTACTGAGGTCTTCAAGGGGTATCCTTATGTTAGAGCATCCCTATACAGATCCCTATATGCATGTGCCCAGTTCCTTTGATGGGAGAGCTGGATTTGACATGGATGCAAGTCATGTCTTTCTGCAGGGTATAATGAGAGCTATCATCTTGGCAGTAGGTTGGGCTGGAGATAGAGGGGCTAGAGCTGGAGCCAGGTGTGAGTTGGGGATTCCACTCTGTTCAGTGGCCATCAATGCTCTATCAGGGTTGGGGTCTGATCCCAAGTTGCTTAAACAGAAACCCTGAAGGTCAGACCCAAGCTTGTTCTGGTTCCTTTAAGTGTGTGTTTTTCCCCCTCCCAGTGCTAGGCTGCTTGCCTCAGAGTGGAGTAGTGCTGAAGGAAGGAGCCCCATGAGGGCTTTTGGCTCATGTCAACCACAAAGTTCTGAGCTTTCTCAGATGTGCTGCCTGTGTAGGTGCCTGTGTGGCTGAGCTCATCCTGCTCAGACATAGGTTCTACTCCAAGTCAGCTTTGTCTCTCACAGCAAATCATTCCCTTCAGTCTCTGCCACCCCCACCCTGTTGTGAAGTTACACCGCAGGACAGGAAGGGCTCACATAGACTCTCAGGGTGTATCAGGGGGTTTGCTGTGGTGGACTGGCAAACTCTGGCATCGAAGTTCTAGGCTGCTTCTGATGCACCACTAGTTAAGCACCAACAATGGCCACTGCTACCCACCCAGGTGCTGCCATGATTCTAGGTCACCTCTGCATCCCATGGCCAAGCTTTTGCCTCAGTTCTGGCAGCTCTCTATCCAGTGCCATGCTGCAACTTGGAGTAAGCAAGACCAGAGCACTGGCTCAGCTCAGGCTGGGTTGCACACCGAAGCCATCACAGGAAAACTGGAAGCCAATGGAGCAGTCTTCAGTCTGCCCTCTCTGCCCTGCCTCAGGAGCAAGTCATTGTGTGCACACTCCTGCTCCTCGGGAGCAGGGTCCAGGCTTCCCACAAACCTCCCCTGTTAGACCCAGCAGTGCTTCTACCAGTCAAGTGGGTTCCTCTCACTTGTGTAGGACCCCAGGACTTGGGCATGCAATTTGTGGCTCAAACCACTCACTCCCCAGAGCAGGTGTCTGCCTGTGTAATCTCCCTTTTCCTCTGATTCTTCTCCCAGGACACAGGTCCTGACCTGATCATTTCCCTTTCCTTCCTACCAGATTACCTATGGATCTTTCTTACAGCATTAGCTGTACAGGAGTCTTTCTGCCAGTTTCCAGTTAGTTTTCAGTGAGAATTGTTCCACATGTAGATGTATTTCTGATGAATTTGTGGGAGGAGGTGAGTTACACATCCTCCTACTCTGCCATCTTGATCAATCTCCTAGGATTATTTTCTTTATTTCTCTTTTAGATAATTCACTGTTAGTGTGAATGTAGATTTTGTATTCTACAACTTTACTGAATTCATTTATTAATTCTACAGTGTTTTGGTGGGTTCCTTTTACAGGGTTTTCTATACATAAAATTATGTCATCTGCAAATAGAGACAATTTTACTTCTTCCTTTCCTATTTAGATGATTTTTACTTCTTTTTCTTGCCTTGTTGCCATGGCTAGGACTTCTAGTAGCATGTTGAATAAAAGAGACAAGACTGGACATCCTTGTTTTGTTCCTGATTTTAGCAGAAAAACTTTATCTTTTCATTGTTGGGTCTGATGTTAACTATGGGTTAGTCATTTATTATGTGGAAGTATGTTCCTTCTATGCCTAATTCGTTGAGAGCTTTTTTCTCCATCTACTGATGTGATCATACGATTTTCATCCTTCTTTCTATTAGTGTTGTGTACCACATTGATTAATATGTGGATGTTGAACCATCCTTGCATCCCACAGATGAATATTACTTTATCATGGTGTATGATCATTTTAATATGCTGATAAATTCAGTTTGTTAATATTTTGTTGAGAATGTTTACATATATATTCATTGGGGACATTGGCTTGTAATTATCTTTTCTTGCAGTATCCTTATTTGGTTTTGGTATCAGCATAATTCTGGCCTTATGAAATTAGTTTGGAATTGTTTCCTCCTCTTATTTTTAAAGAGTTCAAGAAGAATTGGCACTAATTCTTCTTTAAATGTTTGGTAGAATTCACCAGTGAAGGCATCTGTTCCAGGGCTTTTCTTTTTCTGGAGATTTTGCTTATTGATTCAATCTCCTTTCTAATTATTTCTCTGTTAATATTTTCTATTTCTTCCTGATTTAATCTTGGTAGATTGTATATTTCTAGGAATTTATCCATTTCTTCTATGTTATATAATTTGGTGGTTTACATTTGTTCATATCAGTTTCTTATGATCCTTTGGATTTCCATGATGTCCACTTTAATGTCTCCTCTTTCATTTGTAATTTCATTTAGTTGAGTCCTCTCTCTTTTTCTTGGTTTATAGCTAAAGGTTTGTCAATTGTGTTTATATTTTCATGAAACCAACTCTTTGTTTCATTGATTTATTTTCTATTGTCTTTATAGTCTCTATTTATTTCTGCACTATTCTTTATTTCCTTCTTTCTGCTAACTTTGTGCTTAGATTGTTCTTTTCTAATTCCATAAGATGTGAGATCTTTCTTTTTTTTTAATCTTTGAGATCTTTGAGATCTTTCTTTTTTTTTAATATAGGCATTCATCACTACAAATATGCCTCTTAAAACTGCTTTTGCTGCATCACATAAGTTTTTTTATGTTGTAGTTTTGTTTTTGTTTGTTTCAAGATACTTCATGATTTCCCTTTTTATTCCTTCTTTGACCCATTGGTAGTTCAGGAGTGTGTTGTGTAATTTTCACATGTTTGTGAATCTTTTTTAATTTTCCTCTTCTTATTGATTTCTAGTTTCATACCACTGTGGTCAGAAAAGATACTTGATATGATCTCAACATTTTGTTTTTTTGTTTGGTTTTTGGTTTTTTGGGGTTTTTTGACAGTAAGGATGTGAAAGACATCTTTCATTGTAGTGTTTTTTCATTAGTTTATCTTTGTTTTTAATTTGTCTTGTGTTAAAACTTTTGCAATTTTAACCCAATTGTAGAACAAAGGGAATTGTTCATCATGTTGCAAACTTTGCATAGATAAACTCTTTTTAATTGAGTTTTAATTGATATATAACATTATATTAATTTCAGGTATACAACATAATCTAATATTTGTATATATTGTGAAAGGATCACCACAGTAAGGTCTAGATAACATTTGTCACCATACAAAGTTACAAACTTTTTTATTGTGATGAGCATTTTTAAGATCCATTCTTTTAGCAACATTCAAATATGTAATACAGTATTACTAACTATAGTCACCATGCTGTATATTGCATCCCCATGACTTATTTATTTTATAACTGGATATTGCTACCTTTGATTCCCTTTTCCCTTTTGCCCACACCCCACCCTCTGCCTCTGGCAATCACCAATATGTTGTCTGTATCAATGAGCTTTGGATTTTTTTGTTTTGTTTTTGTTTTTAGATTCCACATATAAGTGAGATCATATGATACTTGTCCTTCTCTGGATAATGCCCTCAGTGTCCACCCATGTTGTCACAAATGGCAATATTTCATTCTTTTTATTGCTGAATAGTATTCCATTGTATGTATGTATGTATATGTATATGTGTGCATTTGTGTGTGCATGTATGTGCATGTGTGTATAAGGTGTGTGTATGCATGTGTGTGTATGTGTGTATATGTATATATATATTATATATATATACATATATATATAATTTTCTTTATCCATTCATCTTAAGATTTTATTTTTCTCAGGTTTGTTAAGGCTTGTTTTTTGGGCAAACATATGATCTATTCTGGAGAATGTTATATGTACACTTGAAATAATTTGTATTCTGCTGTTGGAGGGAATGTCTTATATATTTCTCTTAGGTTCGTTTTTCTATAGTGTTATTCTAGAGTGTTTCCTTGGTGATTTTCTGTCTGGATTCAACATCTATCCAATTTGAAAGTGGAGTATTGAAGTCTGCTACTGTTATTGTATTAATGTCTATTTTTCCACTCAGTTCTGTTAGTATTTGCTTTAAATATATAGGCATTCCAATGGTGAGTGCATATGAATTTACAATTGGGTTTTTTTTTAACTTCATAAGTAACTTTACTTTTTTAAATATAATTTAATTTTTTTTATACAGCAGGTTCTCATTAGTCATCCATTTTATACACAACAGTGAATACATGTCAATCACAATCTCCCAATTCATCACACCACCATAGCCCCACCCCCCACTGCTTTCCCTCCTTGGTGTCCACACGTTTTTTCTCTACTTCTGTATCTCAATTTCTGCTCTGCAAACCGGTTTATCTGTACCATTTTCTAGGTTTCACATATATGCGTTAATATACGATATTTGCTTTCCTCTTTCTAACTTACTTCACTCTGTATGACAGTCTCTACATGTATCCACGTCTCTACAAATGACCCAATTTCATTCCTTTTTATGGCTGAGTAATATTCCATTATATATATGTACCACATCTTCTTTATCCATGCGTCTGTTGATGGGCATTTAGGTTGCTTCCATGACCTGGCTACTGTAAATAGTGATGCAATGAACATTGATGTTCATGTGTCTTTTTGAATTATGGTTTTCTCAGGGTATATGCCCAGTAGTGAGATTGCTGGGTCATATGGTAATTCTGTTTTTAGTTCTTTAAAAACCTCCATACTGTTCTCCATAGTGGCTGTATCAATTTACATGGCCACCAACAGTGCAAGAGGGTCCGTTTTCTGCACACCCTCTCCAGCATTTGTTGTTTGTAGATTTTCTGCCAATACCCATTCTAACTGGTGTGAGGTGATACCTCATTGTAGTTTTGATTTGCATTTCTCTAATAATTAGTGATGTTGAGCAGCTTTTCATGTGCTTCTTGGCCATCTGTATGTCTTCTTTGGAGAAATGTCTATTTAGGTCTTCTGCCCATTTTTGGATTCGGTTGTTTGTTTCTTTTAATATTGAGCTGCATGAGCTGTTTATATATTTTGGAGATTAATCCTTTATCCGATGATTCGTTTGCAAATATTTTCTCCCATTCTGAGGGTTCTCTTTTCGTCTTCTTTATGGTTTCCTTTGTTGTGCAAAAGCTTTTAAGTTTCATTAGGTCCCATTTGGTTTTTTTGCTTTTATTTCCATTACTCTAGGAGAAGGATCAAAAAATATCTTGCTGTGATTTATGTCAAAGAGTGTTCTTCCTATATTTTCCTCTAAAAGTTTTATAGTGCCCGGTCTTACATTTAGGTCTCTAATCCATTTTGAGTTTACTTTTGTGTATGGTGTTAGGGAGTGTTCTAATTTCATTCTTTTACACGTAGCTGTTTCTTTTTCCCAGCACCATTTATTGAAGAGACTGTCTTTTCTCCATTGTATATCCTTGCCTCCTTTCTCATAGATTAGTTGACCATAGCTGTGTGGGTTTATCTCTGGGCTTTCTATCCTGTTCCATTGATCTATATTTCTGTTTTTGTGCCAGTACCATAGTGTCTGGATTACTGTAGCTTTGTAGTATAGTCTGAAGTCAGGGAGACTGATTCCTCCAGCTCTATTTTTTTCCCTCAACACTGCTTTGGCTACTCGGGGTCTTTTGTGTCTCCATACAAATTTTAAGATTTTTGTTCTACTTCTGTAAAAAATGCCATTGGTAATTTGATAGGGATTGCATTGAATCTGTAGATTGCTTTGGGTAGTACAGTCATTTTCAGAATATTGATTCTTCCAATCCAAGAACATGGTATATCTCTCCATCTGTTGGTGTCATCTTTAATTTCTTTCATCAGTATCTTATCATTTTCTTCATACAGGTCTTTTGTCTCCTTAGGTAGGTTTATTCCTAGGTATTTTATTCTTTTTGTTGCAGTGGTAAATAAGAGTGTTTCCTTAATTTCTCTTTAAGATTTTTCATCATTAGTGTATAGGAATGCAAGAGATTTCTGTGCATTAATTCTGTATCCTGCAACTTTACCAAATTCATTTATTTGCTCCAGGAGTTTTCTGGTGGCATCTTTAGGACTCTCTACATATAGTATCGTGTCATCTGCAAACAGTGACAGTTTCACTTCTTCTTTTCCAATTTGTATTCCTGTTATTTCTTTTTCTTCTCTGATTGCCGTGGCTAGGACTTCCAAAACTATGTTGAATAATAGTGGTGAGAGTGGACATCCTTGTCTTGTTCCTGATCTTAGAGGAAATGCTTTCATTTTTTTCACCATTGAGAATGATGTTTGCTGTGGGTTTGTCGTATATGGTCTTTATTATGTTGAAGTAGGTTCCCTCTATGCCTGCTTTCTGGAGAGTTTTTGTCATAAATGGGTGTTGAATTTTGTCAAAAGCTTTTTCTGCATCTATTGAGATGATCATATGGTTTTTCTGCTTCAATTTGTTAATATGGTGTATCACATTGATTAATTTGCGTATATTGAAGAATCCTTGCATCTCTGGGATAAATTCCACTTGATCACGGTGTATGATCCTTTTAATGGGCTGTTGGATTCTGTTTGCTAGTATTTTGTTGAGGAATTTTGCATCTATAATTATGAGTGATATTGGTCTGTAATTTTCTTTTTTTTTTTGTAATATATTTGTCTGGTTTTGGTATCAGGGTGATGCTGGCCTCATAGAATGAGTTTGGGAGTTTTTCTTCCTCTTAATTTTTTGGAAGAGTTTGAGAAGGATGGGTGTTAGCTCTTCTCTAAATGTTTGATAGAATTCACTTGTGAAGCCATCTGGTCCTGGACTTTTGTTTGTTGGAAGATTTTTAATCACAGTTTCAATTTCATTACTTGTGTTTGGTCTGTTCATATTTTCTGTTTCTTCCTGGTTCAGTCTTAGAAGGTTATACCTTTCTAAGAATTTGTCCAATTCTTCCAGGTTGTCCATTTTATTGGTATAGAGTTGCTTGTAGTAGTCTCTTAGGATGCTTTGTATTTCTGCAGTGTCTGTTGTAACTTCTCCTTTTTCATTTCTTATTTTATTGATTTGAGTCCTCTCACTGTTTTTCTTGATGAGTCTGGCTAATGGTTTATCAATTTTGTTTATCTTCTCAAAGAACCAGCTTTTATTTTTATTGATCTTTGCTAGTGTTTTCTTTGTTTCTATTTCATTTATTTCTGCTCTGATCTTGATGATTGTTTTCCTTCTACCAACTTTGGGTTTTGTTTATTCTTCTTTCTCTAGTTCCTTTGGGTGTAAGATTAGATTGTTTATTTGAGATTTTTCATGTTTCTTGAGGTAGGCTTGTATTGCTATAAACTTCCCTCTTAGAACTGCTTTTGCCATATCCCGTAGGTTTTGGATCGTCGTGTTTTAATTGTCATTTGTCTCTAGGTATTTTTTGATTTCCTCTTTGATTTCTTCAGTGATCTCTTGGTTATTTAGTAACGTATTGTTTAGCTTCATGTGTTTGTGTTTTTTCCTTTTTTTTTTTTTCCCTGTAATTGATTTCTAATCTCATAGCATTGTGGGCAGAAAAGATGCTCGATATGATTTCAATTTTTTTAAATTTACTGAGGCTTGATTTGTGACCCAGGATATGCTGTATCCTGGAGAATGTTCCGCGCACACTTGAGAAGAAAGTATTACCTGCTGTTTTTGAATGGAATGTCCTATAAATATCAATTAAATCTATCTGGTCTATTGTGTGATTTTAAGCTTATGTTTCCTTATTAATTTTCTTTTTGGATGATCTGTCCATTGGTGTAAATGAGGTGTTAAAATCCCCCACTATTATTGTGTTACTGTCGATTTCCTCTTTTAGAGCTGTTAGCAGTTGCCTTATGTATTGAGGTGCTCCTATGTTGGGTGCATATATATTTATAATTGTTATATCTTCTTCTTGGATTGTACCCTGGATCATTATGTAGTGTCCTTCCTTGTCTCCTGTAACATTCTTTATTTTAAAGTCTATTTTATCTGATATGAATATCGCTACTCCAGCTTTCTTTTGATTTCCATTTGCATGGAATATCTTTTTCCATCCCCTCACTTGCAGTCTGAATGTGTCCCTAGGTCTGAAGTGGGTCTCTTCTACACAGCATATATATGGGTCTTCTTTTTGTTTCCATTCAGCAAGCCTGTGTCTTTTGGTTGGAGCATTTAATCCATTCACATTTAAGGTAATTATCAATATGTATGTTCTTAATTGTTTTGTGTTTCTGTTTTTGTAGGTCCTTTTCTTCTCTTGTGTTTCTCCCCTTAGAGAAGTTCCTTTAGCATTTGTTGTAGAGCTGGTTTGGTGGTACTGAATTTTCTTCGCTTTTGCTTGTCTGTAAAGCTTTTGATTTCTCCATCAAATCTGAATGAGGTCCTTGCTGGGTAGAGTAATCTTGGTTGTATTTTCTTTCCTTTCATCACTTTAAGTATATCATGTCACTCCCTTCTGGCTTGTAGAGCTTCTGCTGAGAAATCAGCTGTTAACCTTATTGGAGTTCCCTTTTATGTTATTTGTCATTTTTCCCTTGTTACTTTCAATAATTTTTCTTTGTCTTTAATTTTTGCCAATTCAATTACTATGTGTCTCGGCATGTTTCTCCTTGGGTTTATCCTGTATGGGACTCTCTGTGCTTCCTGGACTTGGGTGGCTATTTCCTTTCCCATGTTAGGGAATTTTTCAACTATAATCCTTCAGATATTTTCTCGGGTCCTTTCTCTCTCTTTTCTCCTTCTGGAACCCTCATAACATGAATGTTGTTGCATTTAATGTTGTCCCAGAGGTCTCTTAGGCTGTCTTCATTTCTTTTCATTCTTTTTTCTTTATTCTGTTCCACAGCAGTGAATTCCACCATTGTGTCTTCCAGGTCACTTATCCGTTCTTCTGCATCAGTTATTCTGCTTTGATTCCTTCTAGTGTATTTTTCATTTCAGTTACTGTATGTTCATCTCTCTTTGTTTGTTCTTTAATTCTTCTAGATCTTTGTTAAACATTTCTTGCATCTTCTCGATCTTTGCCTCCATTCTTATTCCGAGGTCCTGGATCATCTACACTATCATTATTCTGAATTCTGTTTCTGGAAGATTGCCTATCTCCATTTCATTTATTTGTTTTTCTGGGGTTTTATCTTGTTCCTTCATCTGGTACATAGCCCTGTGCCTTTTCATTTTGTCTGTCTTTCTGTGAATGTGGTTTTTGTTCCACAGGCTGCAGGATTGTAGTTCTTCTTGCTTCTGCTGTCTGCCCTCTGGTGGATGAGGCTATCTAAGAGGCTTGTGCAAGTTTCCTGATGGGAGGGACTGGTGGTGGGTAGAGCTGGCTGTTGGTCTGGTTGGCAGAGCTCAGTAAAACTTTAATCTGCTTGTCTGCTGATGGGTGGGTCTGGTTTCCCTCCCTGTTGGTTGTTTGGCCTGAGGCGACCCAACACTGGAGCCTACCAGGGCTCTTTGTTGAGGCTAATGGCAGACTTTGGGAGGGCTCATGCCAGGGAGTACTTCCCAGAACTTCTGCTGCCAGTGTCCTTGTCTTCATGGTGAGGCACAGCCACCCCCTGCCTCTACAGGCGACCCTCCAACACTAGCAGGTAGGTCTAGTTCACTCTTTTATGGGGTCACGGCTCCTTTCCCTGGGTCCTGATGAACACACTACTTTGTGTGTGCCCTCCAAGAGTGGAGTCTCTGTTTCCCCCAGTCCTGTTGAAGTCCTGCAATCAAATTCCGTTAGTCTTCAAAGTCTGATTCTCCAGGAAGTCCTCCTCCCATTGCCTGACCCCCAGGTTCGGAAGCCTGACATGTTTTTCAGAACCTTCACTCCAGTGGGTGAACTTCTGTGGTATAAGTGTTCTCCAGTTTGTGAGTCACCCACCCAGCAGTTATCTGCATCTACAATTGTTAAAACTCTTGAGGAATTGATTTCTTTATCACTATATAGTGACCTTGTAATCTCTTATGACTGCTTTTATCTGAACGTCTATTTTATCTGACGTAAGTATAATCACTCCTGCTCTCTTTTGGTTAACATTTACATAGAATATCTTTTCCAGCCCTTCACTTTTAGCCTATGTGTGTCCTTAAATCTAAAATGAGTCTCTTGTAGGTGGCATATTGTTAGATCTTGTTTTTTAATTCATTCAGCCACTATGTATTTTAATTATTGAATTTAGTCCATTTATGTTTAAAGTAATTAATGATAGCTAAGGACTTGCAATTGTCATTTTTTAAATTGTTTTCTGACTGGCTTCTAAATTCCTTTGTTACTTTCTTCTTCTCTTGCTGTCTTCCTTTGTGGGTTCCTTTATGTTTCCCTCTGTGATATGCTTTAATACCTTTCTCTGTATTTACTGTAAGTTTTCTTTGTGGTTTCCAGGAAGCTACATAAAACATCTTAAAGTTATAATGGCCTATTTTAAGATGACAGGAACTTATCTTCAGTTGCATGCAAAAACTACACTTTTACTTCTCCTCCTTCCACATTTTATGCTACTTTACATCATTTCATATTGTGTGTCAATTAACAAATTATTGTAGCTATTGTTATTTTTAATATCATGGAGTTTTAACTTTTATACTAGAGATAAAAGCAATTCACACACCACCATTACAGTATTAGGGTGTTCTGAACTTGGCTATATATTTAATTTTACCAGTGGGTTTTATACTTTTATATGTTTTTATGTTATTACTTTGCCTCCTTTCATTTTAACTTGAAGTATTCTCTTTAGTATTTCTTGTAAGGCTTGACTAGTGGTAATAGATTACCTTAGATTTTATTTGTCTGGGAATGATTTTATCTCGTCTTAATATCCCAAGGACAGATTTGCCAGATATATTCTTGATTAGCAATTTTTTCTTTCAGCACTTTGAATATATTATCCCATTCCCTCATGGCCTCTCAAGTTCCTGCATAAAATTTGCTGATAGACTTATAGCAGTTTTCTTCCATATGATGAGTTGTTTTTCTCTTGCTGCTTTCATAATTCTCTCTTTTTGTCTTTGACTTTTAATATTTTGATTATAATGCATCTCTGCATATTCTTCTTTGAATTGATCTTACTTGGGGTTCTTTGATATTCCTGTACCTGAATATCCATATTTCTCCCAGGATTTGGGAATTTTTCAGCTAGTATTTCTTGAAATAAGCTTTCTTCCTCTTTCTATCTCCTTCTGGAATCCTATAATGTAAGTATTCATGCACTTTATGCTGTCCCATAATCACATAGACTTTCTTTACACTTTATTCTTTTAATTTTATTCCTCTAACTGGTTATTTTCAAATGATCTATTCTTCAAGTTTTCTGATTCTCTCTTCTGCAGGATCAAGTCTTTTGTTGAAGCCATATTAAATTTTTCAGTTTTGTCAATGTGTTCTTCAGCTCTAGTATTTCTGTTTTGTTCTTTTCATATTTTTTACTTATTAACTGATTTTGTTCGTGCATTGTTTTCCTTATTTCATTTAGTTATATGTGTTCTCTTACATTTCATTGAGTTTCTTTAAGATGACTGTTTTGAAGTCTTTCTGAGGCAAGTCATAGACTTCCATTTCCTTGGGTTCAGTTACTCAAGCTTTATCGGTTCCCTCTGGGGTATCATGTTTGCTTAATTTTTCATGATCCATGCAGTCTTGCACTGGTGTCTGTGCACATGAAGGAGCAAACTCCTCTTCCAGTATTTTCATTATGGTTTTGGCAGATAAGGACCTCCTGTCAGCTCTCCAGGCTGATGCAGTTACCTCCAAAATTGCAGTCATGCTGAGTTGGAGCCAATTTCAAGGCTATCTCTTGGTCTGCAGTGGGGCACACAGTTGACAGACTTCTTACCAAGGGTTTGGTTGGGTGTGGATCCTTTCTTGTCCCTCAGTAGATGGGACTGCCTCCAATACCTTGTTAAGTAGGGTGGCACCGGGACAAAGGTCTGCTTCAGGATCCACACTTCAGTCCTCACATGTTCTATTAACAAGTACACAGGTGGATATAGCTACCACCATGTCTCTGTGAATGCTTTTGCTGGATTGTTGGATGGGTCCCTGGCTGAGGAGGACCCGCACTGGACAGTGGCTGAGATGAGCTGGAACCAATCCCCAGAGATGTTTTAGGTTCCATAGCCCAGATTGAGGTCTGCAGATCTGGCTCTGGAGACATTAATGGGCGTGTCTCCCACTACATCCCTCGGCCTTTGACTGCACCAGGGTATCACAATCTCCTATCTGGATCCCAAAGTTTACATCAAAGCACTTTGTGAATGAATGTAAAATTATGGTTGTTCAGAGGGGATATGAGAGGGGGATATCTTATTTGATCATCTTGCTGATGCCAGTTCCCTAAGTGGTGTTATAAAGTAGATAAATGCATGCAGATATCATGATGTTGCTTCCCGAAAGATCATGTCCTACACCCACTCATAATGGCAGAAGTGTAGGTTTGACTATATTGAACCAGATAAGTCTTCAGTGGAACTTAATCCCAAGATTAAGCACAGTGTAAGTATTACACTAGTTGCCAAACCTACTTGAAAATAATACGACTCAAAAAAATTTTGAAGATGAAAATATATTAAGAGATTACTTTCTAAGAGTTCCAGATTATTTTTGACAGAATATTAGGAACAAGACAGGTTATGAACTGTCAAATACTATGTATCAGCAACAGATTTCTCCTGCCTGTGGCTCAACTATGACTTTGTGCACAGATTGTGATATCCAAACTTCTTCCTTGTTTTCTATGCCTAAGTAAATATCATAATGATAACACTGGTAATCTGGGCCCTTTAATTCTGGAAATTGACCATTCTTGTCAATCCCTGCCTCCTCTCAAAGCTGAAGTTGCTTACCTGAACACTAATTCCAGGTAATATTAGTTCCTGATGTCTCCAATACCATAACCTGCCTACCTTTTAGGAAACTTAAATGTGAAAAGCAAGTATGTCTTCACAAGTACTACAATATATGGTAAAATGTCAATCAAGCTTATTACAGCTTACTAAAATGATTTACACGTTTGTCTCCCCCATTAGACTTTTAGATAATTAAAGAAAGGAACTGTCTACTAATAATTTTTGGTTCCCCTCCCCACTTCTTAAAAGAGGCATGGCACATCCAATGTGCTCTGACTGCTTGATGAATAAATAAATGAGTGGCTGCATTAACCAGCTTATAAATACATAAATCATTCATGAGTTTACAGAGCATCATATCTCTATTATGTTTTTTATCCTTCAAGCAGCCAAAGGCTCGTACTCACATCTCCATGTGATTTCTTTATGATCTTGTATATTTCTAATAGGCCTATCAGGACTATCAACAATAAAAGCCTAAAATAAAGTTACTCTCATTAGTAAGTAGAACTCCAATGGGCAGTACATGTGCAAAAAGATATCTAAGAAGATACAATAGAATTAGCATACTCTGGACCCAGAAAACACCATGGCAATGAAATGAAATTTATGAAAATTACTTGGCAATGTAGAAACCAACCCCTTCTGTCACTTAGCAAGATGAAGTAGCATTCTGAGTAGGAGACTTAGTAAAAGATGGGACTAAGGCAGAACAACAACAGCAGCAAGAGTAAAAACAACAAAAGTAGCTTGTGTGTTCCTGGGACCAGAGCATTCAATTTTTCTAATTTGTGCCTGACAAGTCAGAATGCCTAAGTAATACCACTAGGGTTATCACAATGAATAGTAACATACATATGGCCCTGGAAGAAGAAATATCAAAGTTGAACCCTAAAGGTCAGATTGTACAGATTAATGTTGGTAAAAGCTGAGAGCCAGGTAACAGACACAGAGAGCTGGAGAGTAATTGTCTGCATCATAAAACAGAGACTACTGTGGAAAAGGGTGAGACAGGGGTCTGATTATCAAGAATTCTGTATGCCACGATAAGAAGTTTGACTTCAGAGAAGAGCCATGAGGAATATTTCTTCCAGTTCCCATCATAATTATCTCACCCAAGGGAATGAGGAGAGGAGAGCACATGACAACCTAAACATTCAGAATTTCATACAGAATATTGGTGAAGGAAAACACTAAAGTCCTATCAAATATATACCCATTTAGATGTGTATGTTTTGCTTTAAAATTGTCGTAAATTAGAGATAATTTTGAGACTGGATAAATAAAAGCTTTGATTTCCAGAATTAATATAACTTTGTCTCCCTAAGCAAGTTTTTTAATTTCTAGGTAAATATCAGTCCCCAGTGTTTCAGACAGGGCTTTAGGGATACACGAGCCAGTAAGAGGTATGCCACTGCTTCTTCTGTAACAACCTTGGGGAGAGGCACACAGGCATAGCAGTCCCTCCCCTGAAAGAAACTGCAGGGGACAGTACAGGAGCATAAGAACCAACCACAAACCCAGGCCCTGGTGGTCACTGCAACCTATCCTACTGGTGACATCCTGAGACCAAACCTGCTCCTCTAGATCTCCCAGGAAGAGTCTTGGGAGGAACCTGTGCATCCATACCATGATGCAGAAGAAGCCATAGTCTTCTCAAGATGAGATAGTCCTAGACCAGAAGCATAGCCTGCTATGGATCCATGCATAGGAAAATAGTCTCATAGTGGAGCTGTAACACCTAATGTATAGGGTTCTCATCCTCTTAAGTTTCTCTCGTTGAATGTGCTCAGTATACGCCTACAGAGAATAAGGTGGTTTTGAAACTCTGTTTCTACCTGTCCAAATTCTTTCCACCAATTCACAGGGGTCATTTACACCAACAGCTGTTGAAGTATCTTTAACAGGAAAATATGCAATTAGGTAATTAGATTATGATACATTAAATCTTCTACGTAAGACAAAGTATAAAGACTTTAGATATTTAAAAGTCAAAAGAAGAAGTATAAACTTCTCTAATTTGTGTCAGAAAAATAAGGACAAATTGTTAACTCTCAAAATAAAACTTTAAGAAAAAAAAAAAGGAACTGACTACAGATGGTCCCCGACTTACGATGATTTGATTTACGATTTTTTGACTTTTCAGTGGTACAAAAGCAATACACATTCAGTAGAAACCATACTTAATATTTTCAATTTTGATCTTTTCTTAGGCTAGCAACATGCCCTATGACTCTTTCATAAAGATGGGCAGTGGCAACAGAGCCACAGATCCCAGTCAACCACGCAATCATGAGAGTAAACAACCAATACAGTTACAATCATTCTGTACCCATACAACCATTCTGGTTTTCACTTCAGTGTAATATTCAATAAATTCCTTGAGAAATTTAATACTTTATTATAAAATAGGCTTAGTGTTACATGATTTTGCCCAAGTGTAGGCTAATGTAAGTGTTCTGAGCACATTTAAGGCTAGGCTAAACTATGATGTTTGGTAAATTAGGTGTATTAAATGTATTTTTGATTTGTGATATTTTCAACTTACAATGTGTTTATCAGGACATAACCCATCATAAGTCAAGGAAGATCTGTACTCAAATATATCAAATATTGTTTTCCCTCTATTCTTCTACCAAAACCATTGTTGCTATAACCAGTAATGTTCTCCCAGGATTTCTTTTGGTAAACAAAGGGGCAGGTGCGTATTTGATTTCCCTCCTACTCCACAGATGACCAAATGAAGAGGACAGGCTGAAATCTGTGACTAACTAGCCCACCGGGCACCAAAGGCCTGTATTTATTTTGAGAATGCCCTGACAGGGGCAGGCATCGGCTTGAGCAGTGTACATTTTATGATCATTGTACTATCTGCAAATTACCCTAGTATGAATGGGTCTTTTTCATTACCCATCACAAGTGAGAAAAACCTGATCCTCCCTGAAATCCTGGATCTGTGGGAAAATGGAGGACTATATTTTGCTTTAGGTGCACTTGGTTACTTTTATTTTTTTTTCTTTTTATAATTTAATTTTTATCTTATATTGGGGTATAGTTGATTTATAATGTGTTAGTTTCAAGTGTACAGCAAAGTTGTTCAATTATACGTACACATACATCCATTCTTTTTCAGATTCTTTTCCCATATAGGTTATTACAGAATACTGAGTAGAGTTCCCTGTGTAATACAGTAGGTCCTTGTTGATTATCTATTTTACATATAGTAGTATGTGTATGTTAATCCCAACCTCCTAATTTATCCCTCCCCCACTCCCCCAACTTTCCCCTTTGGTAACCACAAGTTTGTTTTCAAATTCTGAGTCTGGTTACTTTTATTTTTTTTAATTGGAGTATAGTTGCTTTACAATGTTGTGTTAGTTTCTACTGTACAGCAAAGTGAATCAGCTATATGTATACATATATCCCGTATTTTTGGATTTCCTTCCCATTTAGGTCACCGCAGAGCACTGAGTAGAGTTCCCTGTGCTAGACAGTAGGTTCTCATTAGTTATCTATTTTATACATAGTATCAGTAGTGTATATATGTCAATCCCCATCTCCCAATTTATCCCGCCCCCCCTCCCCCTTGATATCCATACGTTTGTTCTCTACATCTGTGTCTCTATTTCTGCTTTGCAAATAAGATCAATACCATTTTCTTAGATCCCACATATATGCGTTAGTATATGATATTTGTTTTTCTCTTTCTGACTTACTTGACTCTGTATGACAGTCTCAAGGTCCCTCCATGTCTCTAAAAATGACCCAATTTCGTTTCTTTCAATGGCTGAGTAATATTCCATTGTATATATGTACAACATCTTCTTTCTCCATTCCTCTGTTGATGGACATTTAGGTTGCTTCCATATCCTGGTTATTGTGAATAGTGCTGCAGTGAACATTGGGGGTACATGTGTCTTTTTGAATTATGGTTTTCTCTGGGTATATGCCCAGTAGTGGCTTTGCTGGATCATATGGTAGTTCTACTTTTAGTTTTTTAAGGAACCTCCATACTGCTCTCCATAGTGGTTGTATCAATTTACATTCCCACCAACAGTGCAGGAGGGTTCCCTTTTCTCCACACCCTCTCCAGCATTTATTGTTTGTAGATTTTTTGATGATGGCAATTCTAACAGGTATGAGGTAATATCTCATTGTAGTTTTGATTTGCATTTCTCTAATAATTAGTAATTGAGAATCTTTTCATATTCCTCTCAGCCATCTGTATGTCTTCTTTGCAGAAACGTCTATTTAGGTCTTCTGCCCATTTTTGGATTGGGTTGTTTGTTTTTTTTGATATTGAGCTGCATGAGCTGTTTATATATTTTGGAGACTAATCCTTTGTCAGTTGCTTCATTTGCAAATATTTTCTCCCATTCTGAGGATTGTCTTTTTGTATTGTTTATGGTTTCCTTTGTTGTGCAAAAACTTTTAAGTTTCTTTAGGTCCCATTTCTTTATTTTTGTTTTTATTCTCATTTCTCTAAGAAGTGGGTCAAAAAAGATCTTACTGCAATTTATGTCAAAGAGTGTTCTGCCTGTGTTTTCCTCTAAGTTTTATAGTGCCTGGTCTTACATTTAGGTCTTTAATCCATTTTGAGTTTATTTTTGTGTATGGTGTTAGGGAGTGTTCTAATTTCATTTTTTTACATATAGCTGTCCAGTTTTCCCAGCACCACTTATTGACGAGGCTGTCTTTTCTCCATTGTATATGCTTGCCTGCTTTGTCATGGATTAGGTGACCATAGGTGCGTGGGTTTATCTCTGGGCTTTCTACCCTGCTCCATTGACCTATATTTCTGTTTTTGTGCCAGTACCATACTGTCTTGATAACTGTAGCTTTGTAGTATAGTCTGAACTCAGGGAGCCTGATTCCTCCAGCTCCGTTTTTCTTTCTCAAGATTACTTTGGCTATTCATGGTCTTTTGCATTTCCATACGAATTGTAAAATTTTTCATTCTAGTTCTGTAAAAAATGCCACTGGTAATTTTATACAGATTGCATTGAATCTGTAGATTGCTTTGGGTAGTATAGTCATTTTCACAATATTCTTCCAGTCCAAGAACATGGTATATCCCTCCATCTGTTTGTGTCATCTTTGATTTCCTTCATCAGTGTCTTATAGTTTTCTGCATACAGGTCTTTTTCCTCCTTAGGTAGGTTTATTCCTAGGTATTTTATTCTTTCTGTTGCAATGGTGAGTGAGATTGTTTCCTTAATTTCTCTTTCTGATCTTTCATTGTTAGTGTATAGGAATGCAAGAGATTTTTGTGCATTAATTTTGTATCCTGCAAATTCACTAAATTCATTGATTAGCTCTAGTAATTTTCTGGTGGCATCTTTAGGTTTCCTATGTACAGTATTATCTTCAAACACGGACATTTTGCTTCTTCTTTGCCAATCGGATTCCTTTTATCTTTTTCTTCTCTTGTTGCCGTGGCTAGGACTTCCATAACTATTTTGAATAATAGTGGTGAGAGGGGGCACCCTTGTCTTGTTCTTGATCTTAGAGGAAATGCTTTCAGTTTTTCAGCACTGAGAATAATGTTTGCTGAGTGTTTGTCATATATGGCCTTTATTATGTTGAGGTAGGTTTCCTCTATGCCCACTTTCTGGAGAGTTTTTATCATAAATGGGTGTTAAATTTTGTCCAAAGCTTTTTCTGCATCTATTGAGATTATCATATGGTTTTTACACTTCAATTTGTTAATATGGTGTATCACATTGATTGATTTGCATATACTGAAGAATCCTTGCATCCCTGGGATAAATCCCACTTGATCATGGTGTATGATCCTTTTAATGTGTTGTTAGATTCAGTTTGCTAGTATTTTGTTGAGGATTTTTGTGTCTATATTCATCAGTGATATTGGACTGTAATTTTCTTTTTTTGTGATATCTTTGTCTGGTTTTGGTATCAGGGTGATGGTGACCTCATAGAATGAATTTGGGAGTGTTTCTCCCTCTGCAATTTTTTGGAAGAGTTTGAGAAGACTGGGTGTTAGCTCTTCTCTAAATGTTTGATAGAATTCTCCTGTGAAGCCATCTTGTCCTGGAATTCGTATGTTGGAAGATTTTTAATCACAGTTTCAATTTTATTACTTGTGTTTTGTCTATTCATATTTCCTATTTCTTCCTGGTTTAGTCCTGGAAGGTTGTACCTTTCTAAGAATTTGTTCATTTCTTCCAGGTTGTCCATTTTATTGGCATATAGTTGCTTATAGTAGTCTCTTATGATCTTTAGTATTTCTGCAGTGTGAGTTCTAACTTCTCCTTCTTCATTTTGAATTTTATTGACTTGAGTCCTCTCCCTTTTTTTCTTGATGAGTCTGGTTAAAAGTTTATCAGTTTTGTTTATCTTCTCTGCTATTGTTTTCTCTGTTTCTATTTCATTTATTTCCACTCTGATCTTTATGATTTCTTTCCTTCTGCTAACTTTGGGTTTTGTTTGTTCTTCTTTCTCTAGTTGCTTTAGGTGTAAGGTTAGGTTGCTTATTTGAGATTTTTCTTGTTTCTTGAAGTACGATTGTATTGCTATAAACTTCCCTCTTAGAATTGCTTTTGCTGTATCCCATAGGTTTTGGGTTGTAGTGTTTTCATTGCCATTTGTCTCTAGGTATTTTTTGATTTCCTCTTCGATTGCTTCAGTGATATCTTGGTTATTTAGTAACATATTGTTTAGCTTCCATGTGTTTGTGGTTTTTACGTTTTTTTCCTGTAATTGATTTCTAATCTCATAGCATTGTGGTCAGAAAAGATGCTTGATGTGATTTCAATTTTCTTAAATTTACTGAGGTTTGATTTGTGAACCAAGGTGTGATCTCTGCTGGAGAATGTTCCATGTGTACTTGAGAAGAAAGTGTTTTCTGCTGCTTTCAGAGGGAATGTCCTATAAATATCAATTAACTCTATCTGGTCTGTTGTGTCATTTAGGGCTTGTGTTACCTTATTAGTTTTCTGTCTGATGATCTGTCCATTGGCATAAGTGGAGGGTTAAAGTCTCCCACTATTATTGTGTTACTGTTGATTTCCCCTTTTATGGCTATTAGCTTTTTCCTTATGTATTGAGGTGCTCCTATGTTGGGTGCATGAATATTTACTATTGTTATATCTTCTTCTTGGATTGATCCCTTGATCATTATGTAGTGTCCTTCCTTGTCTCTTGTAATAGTCTTTATTTTAAAGTCTATTTTGTCTGATATGAGTATTGCTACTCCAGCTTTCTTTTCATTTCCATTTGCATGGAATACCTTTTTCCATCCCCTTACTTTCAGTCTGTATGTGTCCATAAATCTGAAGTGGGTCTCTTGTAGACAGTAAATATACAGGTATTATTTTTGTATCTATTCAGCCAGTTTGTGTCGTTTGGTTGCAGCATTTAATCCATTTACATTTAAGGTAATTATCAATATGTATGTTCCTATTACCATTTTCATAATTGTTTTGCATTTGGTTTTGTAGGTCTTTTCCTTTACTTGTGTTTCCCACCTAGAGAAGTTCCTTTAACATTTTTTGTAAAGCTGTTTTGGCAGTCCTGGATTCTCTTAGCTTTTGCTTGTCTGTAAAGCTTTTGATTTCTCCATTGAATCTGAATGAGATCCTTGCTGGGTAGAGTAATCTTGGTTGTAAGTTTTTCCCTTTCATTCACTTTAAATATATCCTGCCACTCCCTTCTGGCCTGCAGAGTTTCTGCTGAAAAATCAGCTGATAACCTTATGGGGATTCCCTTGTATGTTATTTGTTGTTTTTCCCTTGCTGCTTTTAATATTTTTTCTTTGTGTTAAATTTTTGTTAGTTTGATTAATATGTGTCTCAGTGTGTTTCTCCTTGGGTTTATCCTGTATGGGACTCTCTGCGCTTTCTGGACTTGATTGACTATTTTCTTTCCCATTTTAGGGAAGTTTTTGACTATATTCTCTTCAAATATTTTCTCAGACCCTTTCTCTTTCTCTTCTTCTTCCAAAACCCCTAAAATTCGAATGTTGGTGCATTTAATGTTGTTCCAGAGGTCTCTGCGACTGTCCTCATTTCTTTTCATTCTTTTTTCTTTATTCTCCTCCATGGCAGTTACTTCCACCGTTCTATCTTTCCAGGTCACTTATCCATCCTTCTGACTCAGTTATTCTATGATTCCTTCTAGTATATTTGCCATTTCAGTTATTGTGTTGTTCATCACTGTTTGTTCGTTCTTTAGTTCTTCTAGGTCCTTGTTAAACATTTCTTGTATTTTCTCGATCCACGCCTCCATTCTATTTCCAAGATTTTGGATCATCTTTACTATCATTATTCTGAATTCTTTTTCAGGTAGATTGCCTATTTTCTCTTCATTTATTTGGTCTTGTGGGTTTTTACCTTGCTTCTTTATCTGCAACATAATTCTCTGTCATCTCATTTTGTCTCACTTACTGTGTTTGAGGTCTCCTTTCTGCAGACTGCAGGGTCATTTTTCCTCTTGCTTCTGGTTTCTGCCCCCAGTGGGTGATGTTGGTCCAGTGACCTGTGTAGGCTTTCTGGTGGCAGGGACTGGTGCCTGTGTTCTGGTGGGTGGAGCTGGATCTTGTCCCTCTGATGGACAGGGCCTTGTCAGATGGTGTGTTTTGGGGTGTCTGTCAGCTTGCTATGACTTTAGGCAGCCTGTCTGCTGATGGGTGGGCTTGTGTTCTTGTCTTGCTTGTTGTTTGGCATGAGGTGTCCAGCATTGGAGCCTGTGGGTAGTTGGGTGAGGCCAGGTCTTGGATTCGAGATGGAGACCTCTGGGAGAATTCTTGCCAATTAATATTCCCTGAGGCCGGGAATTCTCTGGTGGTCCAGCATCCTGGACTCAGCGCTCCCACCTCAGAGTCTCAGGCCCAATCCCCAACCAGGAAACCAAGACCCCAAAAGCTGCATGTCACAACAATAAAGGGGAAAAATGGGGGGGGGGGAGGGGGAAGAAAACAAATGAAAACAAGCAGAGAAACAAATCCCAAGACAAATAACCAAGACAAAAACAAACAGCAATAACAACAATTAAAAAAAATAAAAAGGAAACCTCAGGCAAATGGCAAAAGCAAAATCAAACAAACAAAGAAAAACACACACAAAAAGAAACAAAAACAAAAACAAAGAAAACAAAAAACAAGAGTACAACCAGACAAACAAAAGAACCCAAAAACAAAATCAAACAATTAAAAACAAAACTAACAGAAACACAAAACAAAACACAAAACCAAAGCAGAATTCAAACTGAAGAATAAAGCAAAGAAAACAAAACAAGAGAACAAAAACGATTAAAAAGGAAAGGAAAAAACACAGAACAACGAAAAAGCAAACTAAAATTAGAAATATAAAAAAATAAATAATATATTTTTAAAATGTTTAAAACAAGAAAAAAAAACAAACAAAACCCCCCAAAAACTAAATAAAAATAAAATATAATAATTTAAAAAATAAACCAACAACAGAACAAATCAAAACATAATAAAAATAATAGTAATAATAATATTTTCCTGGGGTCTCAGCTGTCAGTGTCCTTGCCCCCCACCATGAGCCACAGACAAACTCTGTCTCCCCAGGAGGCCCTCCAATGCCTCTAGGTTGGTCTCTGGATCCACTGTGGACACTGTGGGGACAGCTCAGACTGATCTGACCCAACTCCCACATGTGTTGCCCCCAAAGTCTACAGCTGCCAGAGCTAGACCAGTTTCATTTGTGGGAACACTCATTGTCCATTCAGATATTCCATAGACACAGGGTCTACCAAGCTGACTGCAGGGATTTAATCTGCGGTTTGTGCAGCTGACAGAAATATCTTCGTTCCTCTTCCTTAGTCGCCCCACTCCTGGGGCTCAGCTGTGGCTTTAGCCCCATCTCTGTGTTTGGGCCACCTACAGGAGTCTGCCCCCAAGGCTGCCCTTGAGCATTCAGGTCTGCCCCAGTGAGGAGAGGGCACAGAGATGGCATGGTTGCCTGGGTTGCAGGAGCCCCAGCAGTGACAGGAGCACGGGGAAGCCAGCAGCCATGGGTGCAAGAGATCCGGTCCTAGTGGGAGCCTATTCTAGTGCCTGGCAGCAGGTGCACAAGGGCCAGCCCTGGCACGGGCTTTTTCTAGTGCCCGGTGGCAGGCACACAAGGGCCAGCCCTAGCAGGGCCCTTTCCTAGTGCCTGGGTGGGCAGGGGCAATGCTTGAGGAGAGAGAGGCTTAAATGGTGGCTCCACGCTCTGCAGGTCATTCAACAGTGGTGACTTGCTTCCATGCCCGTCTGGGTTTCCTCCACAGGCATTCCCAGTTGCAGATTTCCTCCCTCCCATCCCCTCAGGCCGTCTCCCCGCAGCCAACAGCAGTCCTCGCCCCAGGTTTGCTCTCTAATCCCCACGCTCCAGCTCCCAGCCCCCATGCTCACCAGCAGACACACGTCCCAGTCAGGGGCATGCAGGGCCATGGCATGGACTGTCTGTGTAGTTCTCACTGTCCTGTCTGCCGCAGACCAGCCATTTCATCCTCTTCTGAAAGCCTCAGATGCTTCCCTTCTGTCCCAACCAATTTCCCCATCAGTGAGGGGGTTTTCCCAGATGCAGGAACCTCACTTCCTCTTCAGCTTCCCCCAGGGGAGCAGGTCCCGTCCTGCTTCCTCTCCTCTTCATTCTCCCTTTTGTCTTTCATCCTACCCAGTTATGCGGGGATATTTATTGTCCTTTCTGGTGTCCAAGGTCTTCTGCTAGTGTTCAGCCAGTATTTTGTGACAATTGTTCCATCCATAGATGTATTCTTGATGCATTTGTGGAGAGAGATGAACTCCATGTCCTCCTACTCCTCTGCCATCTTGAAAACCACCTACTTTTAAATATAAATGAAAGAATATGTCACTGTGTAACTGTATGAACTTGGGAAAATCACTGAATCTCTGAGCCTGTTTTCTCATCTTTATAATGAAGATAGCAAGATAATTCGTCTAAGGATCAAATGAGGTGGTGTATATAAAACACCTCACACAGTGGCTAACTTATAAGAGCCACCAAATGGTAATACCTCAACACTTTCCACTCTTCCTATTTGTCACTTGTTAGTGTAAGACAAAATAGAGCAGATTGCTAAGAAGATGCAGATACTATGATATGTTGTCTGTAGCTTATTGCCAAGAATTTTCAGCCAACATTTTTCTCCCTCCATTTCCAGATGGCTTGTTTCTGAAAGTAAGTTGCATGTTTTCCCTAGTTATCTATCCTTAGAAAATTCTTTATCATCAAAGGTTTGTAAGCTGAAGTACCCTTCTTTTTTTTGTTTTCCTAAGAAATATTTTTTATACGTCTGTCCTTTGCCTAAAGATTCCTTCCTCTTTTTTGAAGCAAAGGCTTGCCCAGGTTTCCTTAACCATTTCCTTGTGGCTCCTCCCCTTCTCTTTGTTTGGACAGAAAGATGGACATTTGCAGATGTCAGGACACCAACCATATCCTGACTTGTCCCTGCCCCCACCATCCAGAGCCAGCAGCAACCTACTGCTTGAGGGAGAAAAGAGGAACTTGATTTTCAGTCAATTAATTGTGTCAGATTTTCTCTCCTGGAAACAAAATCGGTAGGGAAGAGAGAGTTCTTGGGAGCTTATCTAGAGTGTCTCTTTTGAGCCAAACAGAAAAAATAACTGTTTTGATTTAACCAAAAAATTAATATGTTTATTATTACTATCAGATACAACCAGAACATTTCACCTGTTTATCATCCTGATAAACTGCCACTATAAATTCATTGTCCTAGCTTATCCTCCACTTCTTCATGTCTCTGAACAACTTTTTGCTCTGCCTATAATGAACTTTTCCCTCTTCTTCAGCTGGAGAAGTCCTAGTACATTTATTCATTCAATAAGCTTTTATTCAGGGAAATGTCTGGCTGGATGTGTGGGTGTGCGATTCACCAGGACATAGAAGGTGGTGATGAGTTGCAGCTGAGAGTAGTAGACATTGCCTAGAGAGAAATGTCAGTTGTGAGAATGAGACCAAGGATGTTTCCTGGGAAACATCCATATTCAAGCTTCTTGAAAGAGAGATCAACATTTGATATCTCTATTATTCATCTCCCAGCACCTTTGTGGTTGACTGATGCTGATTGGGTGCATCAGCCAGACTGCCTCCTCCAGGCTAGGGCACCATCCCTGGATTCTGTGTGTGCTGACTGCTGAAAGCTCACAGCTGCTCCACTTCTCCAAAGAATTGCCCTCAGCCAACAGCAGTCACTTTGCTGTCTGGGGTTTAAACTGATACCCTCAAGGAGAGGCCCACATCCTGTGATGGACACTACACTGGGGAACAAAAGGCTGGCTGCCTTACTGTTTCATGTTTCCACACCTTCGTTTTTACTCTCTCATCCTCCTAGACCACCTTCACCAGTTCCTCACCCTAGGTATCACTTCTAAAGAAAACATTCCTGAAAACAAACTTACCCAGCCAGGCTAAGTACTCTCTGTTGTGTCCCTTGCCCTTCACTCCTTTCTTCTGTCATTTCACTATGTTGCAATTGTCTAATCATGGGTTTGTTTCTACACTAACCTGGATGTGCCTGGATGGTGGAAATGTCTGATTCACCTTGGAATTCCTAAATCAGGAATACTTCGTGAATCATATCATTTGTTTAATAAAAATTTGCTGATGGCACCAGCCCTGAGCCCCTCCCCACTCCAGACTCCCATAGCCAGCTGCCCTGGGACCCAGCCCTACACATCAGCAGGCCAGCAGCCACCACAAAATGCAGGGTCTGTCTATCAGCCGGGCTTGGGACCAGACCTGCCTACCATCATAGTCACAGTAGTTGCCCCAAGAGCAAGGGCACATACAGTCTACATAGGGGCACCACTAGAGCATACAGCTCTAGTGACCAGAGGGGAGTGTGCTTCTAGACCCCATAGGATGTTTCCTACATAATGCCACTTCTCCAAGATCAGGAAATGTAACTAATCTTCCATTTAAAAAAAAAAAAAAAGCACAGAAAATTAGGCAAAATTGGGAGACACAGGAATATGTTCCAAATGAAGGGGCAAGGCAAAACCCCAAAAGAAGAACCAAGCAAAGTGGAGATATGCAATCTACCTGATAAAAGAGTTCAAGATAATGAAGAACAAACAAAACCCAAAGGGAGTCATAGGAAAGAAATAATAGAAACTAGAGTGGAAATAAATAAAATAGAGATTTAAAACACATAGAAAATATCAATAAAGCTAGAAGCTCATTCTTTGAAAATAAAAACAAAATTGATAAACCTTTAGCCAGACTCATCAAGAAAAAAAGAGAGAGCCCAAATCAATAAAATCGGAAATGAAACAGAACACTAAAGGGCACTACAAAAATACAAAGAATCATGAGATTACTCTGAACAGTTATGCACCAATAAAATTTACCCCTATGTTAATTGCAACATTATTTACAATAGCCAAGATATGTAAGCAATGTAAGTGCCCATCAGTATATGAATGGATAAAAATGTGATAAATATATATATGTTTCTCAGCCAAAAGAAAGGATCAAATCTTGCCATTTGCATCAATGTGGATGGAGCTAGAGGTTATTATGCTAAATGAAATAAATCAGAGAAAGACAAATACTTTATAATTTCACTTATGTGTGGAATCTAAAAGACAAAACAAATGAGCAAACATAAGAAAACAAACAGACTCGTGCAGGGAACAAACAGGTGGTTGCCAAAGGAGAAGGAGGTTGGGGGATGAGTGAAATAGTCAAGGGATATTAAAGAGGTACAAACTTGTAGTTACAAAATAAATGAGTCACAGGGATGGGATGTTCAGCATAGGGATATAATCAATAATATTGAAATAACTTTGTGTGGTGACAGATGGTAACTAGACTTATCATGGTGATCATTTTGTATTGTATAAAAATGTCATCACTATGTTTTGCACCTGAAACAAATATAATATTGTAAATCAATTATACATCAATTTTAAAAGTTTGTTGTGTCAAGGAATGAAGAAATAAGTGATTCTCTGCCAAAGTGCTGCTTATGTAAATATTTAATAGTTTACCTTGGCCTAAAAGACACAGAGTCTCTGTCATCAGATAAGGTACTTGCCAACATCTTTAATTTTTTTAATGTTTATGTTTAAATGAAAGAGCATGCTAGGGCTGTAAATTAATTTAATGAGAAAATGTATATGATGGCAATGTAGACACTGGCTGACATAAGAAGAACTCAGTGTCAGTTTAATAAATCAGTGAACTGGAGGTGATTCCCCATAAAAATCTTTCACAGATTTTTTTCAAATAAAACATCCATGAGACTATTGGAAAATCATGTAGCCCCTTCCTATATCATCAGCAAGATACCACTTTTTTTTTCTTTCCTACCAACTCTCGGCTTTCTGTGCTACAATAGTCTACTCTATACTAAGTTAAGACAATTTTCAGATAGAAATCGTCACCAAAGATCCCATCAGACTTATATTTATACAATATCACCCTCCTTGAATTGTGCCTTATAATATTTCTCTAACTATAGCAGTAGTAAGTACCTTCTTTATCGGACTACTGAACTCCTAGAAAGCAAACTTCAGTTCTCGTAGAGCTGATAATCCTTAATCGTCACCCAAGACTCAAAGACATCTTCTAAGCAGTTTGGAGCCTGAATTGTGGAGATCCAGACCAATGAGAAGACTCCCACCACATGCCTCATTCTCTGCTTTGCTAATACCCAATATCTTTCACATTAGAGATCCACAAAAATAGAAACAACTAAATGTAGGCTTTCACTGACACAAGCAGTTCACAGAGCTAGGTTGACAGGCGGGACCCACTACCATTTCAACCTTTTGCGTCTACTAGATTTTGACAAAATATTTTTCAATTCTGACTTTCATCTGAGCCACATGAACATACCTTTATCTTTTAATCTTGATTCAGAGAATATCATGTTTCTCTTCCCCTCGTTTCTCAAGGTAGTTATGTTTTATTGCTTTGGACCATCCAAGCCCTTAAACAGATGCTTAGTTTTAGCATTCATACAAAGTCCATTGTCAAAGAGTTCTTGGGTTCTCCATATGCCTTATTTCCTTTGGGTTTATGCATCTCTCTTCTCTTCTTTCTCCAATGCCCCAAGGCCAAATCTTTTGTAACAGATGTTCATTCTAATTTTTAACTGGTCTTTAATTCAAAGGTGAGTTACTCTCTCTCTTCCCCTTGACTGTCAGCAATGAGAATAAGCAGAACAAGGCAATCTGAAGGTATTACTCTCCCTTTTACCAAGAGTCACATAAATCCAGCACTAATGGAAAGGGAGGGAGCAGTCCTTATCACCATGTTGAAATTTAAGCCAGCAATCAACTCAACCTCTCAGCAAAGTTGCATGGCTATTAAGCTTGATAGATTTGAACTTCAAGGTTTTTCAAATCCTCAGACCCCTGATTGTAATCATGCTAACATGTAAACATCATTAAGAAAGTGGAGATTTAATAGCTTTACTGAGGATTTTAATTTAAAAACTGCTTATTCCATACTTTAATTACATTCAGATGCCATGGTGGACTTCCAGTGTACTCAGGTATGTCTAAAACAACAAACACAAAAATATACAGTTACATAGACACCCATAATGTTAAATGCATAACTGACACATTATTCAGGTAGTACAGAACAAATTCACTTTTGCCTCTCCCTGTCATTACCTATCTCATGTAAAAGTGGAATATGGCTTTTTTTTCAAATCTATGATCTGAATTACCCAGGTAATAGCTTCAATTTTCCTTATTTAAAATCTAGACCAAAAATAGGAAGTGTTACCTGAAGTTTTCAAATAGACATTACATATGCTTTATTCCACTGGCATTTTTTTCAGGATGCTTCCGTAACATCCAAATTATTTATATAATAATTCATTTTGGTGGAATTTTTATGAACCCATATTTTCAGTTATTCAACAACATTCATCAGCCACTGGTCAGGTTCTTTCTAAGTGCCAGTTCTAGAGATAGAATGATGAGCAAAAAGAAGAAATTTTCTTGTTCTCATGAAGCTTACAGTAGAGAGTGGGAGACAAATACTAAGTATATGATGACACCAATGAATGTATGCTTATCAACTGTGATGTTTCCTAAAGGAAATGCATATGCTTTCTTGAAAATATAAAGCAGAGGAACCTGACTAAACTGTTGATTTTTCTAAGATGGCACTGGTTCTGAGCTCTAAAAGATGAATGAGCATTAAGAAGACTGTGAGTGGAGTGAGAGGCAAAAAGCGAACAGGCCATGGTCAAAGGCCTGACAGAGACCACTGTGGCTGCGGAGTAAAGAAAAAGAAGAGTTGACTGTTCTAAGCAGAAGCTAAAACATAAAGGCCTTAAAGCCATGTTAACATTTGTAAAAGATCAGGCTGGCTGCAATGTAGAAAATGTATTGGGTGGCAGGGCAGGTTTTGGAGCTGTCCAGGTGTGAAACAATGGTGACCTTGGCCTTATTAGCAAGATCTGAAAATACTGATGGCTCAAAAAATATGGACGGGGATGTGTCCAGATTGTGATAACATCTTTCCTATCATTGGTAGACAGCAGTAGTATAAATAGTATATAGAAGGTAAAGAAAGTACCTTAGTGCTTAGAGCCCCGAGATTCAAACTTATATCATGGGACATTTGTAACAGACTTGACTCCAATTTTCCTTTCTATAACCCAAGGACATTCTCCACACTCTCAAAGAAACTGGTACAACTTTTCAGGCACCTTGCCTGGGAACCCTCTTATTTCCATCCACAGAAAAGGTATTACTGATTGGGAATGACCCAGTCTCTGTACTATAGCATGCTAGTGTGCCATGAATGAGTTACAGGTTGCTGCAAGGAAATGATCCAGTCAGCCCTTACGGGCCAAGCCAGGACCTAGGAGTGTAGGAACTAAGGGTAAAATCTTGTTGCTGCCAGCAGCCTCATCTGAACACACTACAGGGGCACCCCATGAGGAGTGTCTCTAAAGGGGTGTCTGGTGATTCCTGCTAACAGCAAAGTGGAAGCAAAATCCAGCACTTGCTGCTTTGTGTTGAGGTTTTGATTGAACCAAGGAGGTGCTGTTGCACCTGGGCACCCATTTCAGCAGCCAGCTGCCCAGTGCTGCCATTGTGCACAAGGGGTCATGGAGCTGCTGGAGAAGTTCCTATTTCAGATGTCCAAGGAGTATGCATACAGCCCAAGAAGCATTAGTCTGGGGGCTGGGAGGAAGGAAGGAAGCCACTTTTGGCCTCCTGTAATAATGGTTACAGGAGGTGGACCCAAATATTTATTTTTGCATTTTGGCTAATTTAGCATTTAAAGGCATCCAAGGCTGATGCAGAGTGACTGCTTCTATAATGTCTGCATGAAAATTATAAATTCATCACTAATTTGAAATTGGATCCAAAATCAATTTTGTATTAATACAAGAATCTTTAACATTGTACTCATCAATGGAAGAAAAAGAATTTATAATAGTATGTAAAATACAGCGTCAGTTGTTTAAAATTTTTAAATGAGTTCAAGAAAATATTTTTATATATTAACTGCTTATGCAAACTGTTTCTCAATGATGGTATAATCATTGGAGAGATAGTCTCTCCATGTAATCGCTGGAGAGGTAATCACTGAAACAGGAATTATATGTAACCTATCTAAAATAAAACAGAAAAACTCAATTTTCTCCAAAATTTGTGACATTTTATCAAAATCCAATAGTTATGTGTTCCTTAAAAATTTGTAATTTATTTTTATAATTATATGTCACCAGACACTGTATAGATGCCCTTAAATCTCTATCAGCTTACCTAAATGTACTCTATCATTTTTGTGCACTTCCAAAAGGTTGTTTAGATCCCATAATGGCAGATGGTAAATAAAAAAAAAATTTTTTTTTTTACTCCTGGACCCATATAGTTTGAGAATACGTGTGTTTGTGTTTTGCTCCTTTCATCTGTGCCCACCCAATTTTCCTTGATCAGCTTCCATAGATCCCTGGCCCCTTAAGATCCAAAAAGAGAATTATATTTCCTTCTTCCTTCACATTTCTGATCAAATTATTTTAGTGACTGAGAAAAGTGTATGAAATCCCACTGGCAGCTATGATCAGAAAGAATAAGCCTCAAAGTATTTAAGTCAGGACTATATAACACAAATGGAACCCAAATACCAAAGTTTCATGATCCCTGAAAAGGAAATATTAAGGAAAAATGCTTTATAAATATGAGTCTAAAAATAGAAATATCAACAGATTAATCAGATGCATTTACAAACAATTTTGTGAGTGGATAAATAGTGGCTTCAATGTACAGTATTGGACTTCGTCAAGTATGCAAATTCCAGAAAATTCATCACTCTTGCAAAAGTTCAGGTAGAAAATAGTTGGAGATCTGGGGTTTTTTTTAAACATCTTTATTGGAGTATAATTGCTTTACAGTGTTGTGTTATTTTCTGCTGTATAACAAAGTGAGTCAGCTATATGCATATGTATATCCCCATATCCCCTCCCACTTGCATCTCCCTTCCACCCTCCTTAACCCACCCCTCTAAGTGGTCGCAAAACACCAAGCTGATCTCCCTGTGCTATGTGGCTGCTTCCCACTAGCTGTCTATTTTACATTTGGTAGTGTAAATATGTCCATGCCACTCTCTCACTTCGTCCCAGCTTACACGTCCCCCTCCCCGTGTCCACAAATCCCATTCTCTACGTCTCTGTCTTTATTCGTGTCCTGCCCCTAGGTTCATGAGAACCATTTTTTTTTTAGATTCTATATATATGTTAGCATACGGTATTTGTTTTTCTAATTCTGACTTACTCCACTCTGTATGACAGACTCTAGGCCCAACCACCTCACTGCAAAAAACTCAATTTCATTTCTTTTTATGGCTAATATTCCATTGTATAAATGTGCCACATCTTCTTTATCTATTCATCTTTCGATGGACACTTAGGTTGCTTCCATGTCCTGGATATTGTAAATAGTGCTGCAAAGCACTATTGTACCACATTGTGGTACATGACTCTTTTTGAATCATGGTTTTCTCAGGGCATATGTCCAGTAGTGGGATTGCTGGGTCATACGGTAGTTCTATTTTTAGTCTTTTAAGGAACCTCCATACTGTTCTCCATAGTGGCTATACCAATTTACATTCCCACCAACAGTGCAAGAGGGTTCCCTTTTCTCCACACCCTCTCCAGCACTTATTGTTTGTAGATTTTCTGATGATGGCCATTCTGACCGGTGTTAGGTGATACCTCATTGTAGTTTAGATTTGCATTTCTCTAATAATTAGTGATGTTGAGCATATTTTCAGGTGTTTGTTGGCACATGAAAAACATGAATATCTTCTTTGGAGAAATGTCTATTTAGGTCTTCTGCCCATTTTTGGATTGGGTTCTTTGTTTCTTTGATATTGAGCTGCATGAGCTGCTTGTATACTTTGGAGATTAATCCTTTGTCAGTTGCTTTGTTTACAAATATTTTCTCCCATTCTGAGGGATGTCTTTTCATCTTCTTTATGGTTTCCTTTGCTGTGCAAAAGCTATTAAGTTTCATTAGGTCCCATATGTTTATTTTTGTTTTTATTCTTATTACTCTAGGAGGTGGCTCAAAAAGGATCTTGCTGTGATTTATGTCATAGCGTGTTCTGCCTATGTTTTCCTCTAAGAGTTTCATAGTGCCTGACCTTACATTTAGGTCTTTAATCCATTTTGAGTTTATTTTTGTGTATGGTGTTGGGGAGTGTTCTAATTTCATTCTTTTACATGTAGCTGTCCAGTTTTCCCAGCACCACTTATTGAAGAGGCTGTCTTTTCTCCATTGTATATTCTTGCCTCCTTTATCAAAAATAAGGTGACCATATGTGCGTAGGTTTACCTCTGGGCTTTCTATCCTGTTCTATTGATCTGTATTTCTGTTTTTGTGCCAGTACCATACTGTCTTGATAGCTGTAGTTTTGTAGTATAGTCTGAAGTCAGGGAGCCTGATTCCTCCAGCTCCGTTTTTCTTTCTCAAGATTGCTTTGGCTATTCATGGTCTTTTGCATTTCCATACAAATTGTAAAATTTTTTGTTCTAGTTCTCTGAAAAATGCCACTGGTAATTTTATACAGATTGCATTGAATCTGTAGATTGCTTTGGGTAGTTTGGTCATTTTCACAATGTTGATTCTTCCAATCCAAAACCATAGTATATCTCTCCCCCTGTTTGTATCATCTTTAATTTCTTTCATCAGTGTCTTATACTTTTCTGCATACAGGTCTTTTGTCTCCTTAGGTAGGTTTATTCCTAGGTATTTTATTCTTTTTGTTGTAGTGGTAAATGGGAGTGTTTCCTTAATTTCTCTTTCAGATTTTTCATCATTATTGTATAGGAATGCAAGAGATTTCTGTGCATTAATTTTGTATCCTGTTACTCTACCAAATTCATCCATGAGCTCTAGTAATTTTCTGGTAACGTCTTTAGGATTCTCTATGTATAGTATCATGTCATCTGCACACAGTGACAGTTTTACTTCTTCTTTTCCTATTTGGATTCCTTTTATTTCTTTTTCTTCTCTGATTGCTCTTTCTAAAACTTCCAAAACTATGTTGAACAATAGTGGTGAGAGTGCGCAACCTTGTCTTGTTCCTGATCCTAAGATCAGGAAATGGTTTCAGATTTTCACCATTGAGAACAATGTTGGCTGTGGGTTTGTCATATATGACCTTTATTATGTTGAGGTAGGTTCACTCTATGCCTACTTTCTGGAGAGTTTTTATCATAAATGGGTGTTGAGTTTTGTCAAAAGCTTTTTCTGCATCTATTGAGATTGTCATATGTTTTTTATTCTTCAGTCTGTTAATATCATGTATCACATTGGTTGATTTGCGTATATTTGAGAATCCTTGCATTCCTTGGATAAATCCCACTTGATCATGGTGTATGATCCTTTCAGTGTGTTGCTGGATTCTGTTTGCTAGTATTTTGTTGAGGATTTTTCCATCTATTTTCATGAGTGTTATTGGTCTGTAGTTTTCTTTCTTTGTGACATCTTTGTCTGGTTTTGGTATCAGGGTGATGGTGACCTCGTAGGATGAGTTTGAGAGTATTCCTCCCTCTGCTATATTTTGAAAGAGTTTGAGAAGGATAAGTGTTAGCTCTTTTCTAAATGTTTGATAGAATTTGCCTGTGAAGCTATCTGGTCCTGGGCTTTTGTTTGTTGGAAGATTTTTAATCACAGTTTCAATTTCAGTGCTTGTGATTGGTCTGTTTATATTTTCTATTTCTTCCTGGTTCAGTCTCGGGAGGTTGTGCTTTTCTAAAACTGTGTCCATTTCTTCCAGGTTGTTCATTTTATTGGCATATATTTGCTTGTAGTAATCTCTCATGATCCTTTGTATTTCTGCAGTGACAGTTGTTACTTCTCCTTTTTCATTTCTAATTCTATTGATTTGAGTCATGTCCCTCTTTTTCTTGATGAGTCTGGCTAGTGGTTTATCAATTTTTCTTTATCTTCTCAAAGAACCAGCTTTTAGTTTTATTGAAGTTTGCTATTGTTTCCTTCATTTCTTTTTCATTTATTTCTGATCTGATCTTTGTGATTTATTTCCTTCTGCTAACTTTGGAGTTTTTTTGTTCTTTTTTCTCTAATTGCTTTAGGTGTAATGTTAGGTTGTTTATTTGAGATTTTTCTTGTTTCTTCAGGTAGGATTGTATTGCTATAAACTTTCCTTTTAGAACTGCTTTTGCTGCATCCCATAGGTTTTGGATACTTGTGTTTTCATTGTCACTTGTTTCTAGGTATTTTTTGATTTCCTCTTTGAGTTCTTCAGTGATATCTTGGTTATTTAGTAGTGTATTGTTTAGCCTCCCTGTTTTTGTATTTTTTTTTCAGATTTTTTCCTGTAATTGATAGGTAGTTTTATAGCATTGTGGTCGGGAAAGATACTTGATATGCTTTCAATTTTCTTAAATTTACCAAGGCTTGATTTGTGACCCAAGATATGACCTATCCTGGAGAATATCCCATGAGCACTTGAGAAGAAAGTGTTTTCTGTTGCTTTTGGATGGAATGTCCTATAAATATCAATTAAGTCCATCTTGTTTAATGTATCATTTAAAGCTTGTGTTTCCTTATTTATTTTCATTTTGGCTGATCTGCTCATTGGTTTAAGTTAGGTGTTAAAGTCTCCCACTCTTATTGTGTTACTGTCAATTTCCCATTTTATAGCCGTTAGAATTTGCCTTATGTATTGAGGTGCTCCTATGTTGGGTGCATAAATATTTACAATTGTTATATCTTCTTTAGATTGATCCCTTGATCATTATGTAGTGTCCTTCTTTGTCTCTTGTAATAGTCTTTATTTTAAAGTCCATTTTGTCTGATATGAGAATTGCTACTCCAGCTTTCTTTTGATTTCCATCTGCATGGAATATCTTTTTCCATCCCCTCACTTTCAGTCTGTATGTGTTCCTAGGTCTGAAGTGAGTCTCTTGTAGACAGTATATATACAGGTCCTGTTTTTGTATCCATTCAGCCAGTCTATGTCTTTTGGTTGAAGCATTTAATCCATTTACACTTAAGGTAATTATCGATATGTATGTTCCTATAACCATTTTCTTAATTGTTTGGAGTTTGTTTTTGTAGGTGTTTTTCTTCTCTTGTGTTTCCTGCCTAGAGAAGTTCCTTTAGCATTTGTTGTAAAGCTGATTTCATGGTGCTGAATGCTCTTAACGTTTGCTTGTCTTTAAAGGTTTTAATTTCTCTGTCAAATCAGAATGGTATCCTTGCTGGGTAGAGTAATCTTGGCTGTAGGTTTTTCCCTTTCATCACTTTAAATATGTCCTTCCACTCCCTTCTGGCTTGCAGAGTTTCTGCTGAAAAATCAGCTGTTAACCTTATGGGGATTCCCTTATATGTTATTAGCTGCTTTTCCCTTGCTGCTTTTAATATTTTTTCTTTGTATTTAATTTTTGATAGTTTGATTAATATGTGTCTCAGCGTGTTTCTCTTTGGGTTTATCTTGTATGGTACTCTCTGTGCTTCCTGGACGTGATTGACTATTTCCTTTCCCATATTAGGGAAGTTTTCTACTATAATCTCTTCAAATATTTTCTCATTCCCTTTCTTTTTCTCTTCTTCATCTGGGACCCCTATAATTTGAATGTTGGTACATTTAACGTTGTCTCAGAGGTCTCTGAAACTGTCCTCAATTCTTTTCATTCTTTTTTCTTTTTTATGCTCCCTGGCAGTTATTTCCACCATTTTAGTCCAGCTCACTTATCCGTTCTTCTGCCTCAGTTATTCTGTTATTGATTTCTTCTAGAGTATTTTTAATATCAGTAATTGTGTTGTTCATCACTGTTTGTTTGCTCTTTAGTTCTTCTAGATCCTTTTTAAATGTTTCTTGTATTTTCTCCATTCTGTTTCTGAGATTTTGGATCATCTTTCCTATCATTACTCTGAATTCTTTTTCAGGTAGGTTGCCTATTTCATCTTCACTTGTTTGGTCTTGTAGGTTTTTACCTTGCTCCTTCGTCTGTTACATATTTTTTTGTCGTTTCTTTTCTTTTTTTTTTTTTTTGATGTGAGGTCCTGTATTCCTCTCTTACTAGTTGTTTGGTCTGAGACATCCAGCACTGGAGTTTGCAAGCAGTTGGATAGAGCTGCGTCTTGGTGCTGAGATGAGGACCTCCAGGAGGCCTCACTCTGATTGATATTCCTTTGGGTCTGAGGTTCTTTGTTAGTCCAGCGGTTTGGACTTGGAGCTCCGACCACAGGAGCTCAGGCCCGACCTCCAGCCTGGGAACCAAGATCCTGCAAGCTTCGTGGCATGGTAATAAAAAAAAAGAAAAACAGGAAGAAAGAAAGAACAAAAGGAGCAATACAATATCAAAGAGTAAAAAACAAAATAAAATTAGAAATATAAAAATATATTAGGAAAAATGAAACTAAAATGAAACAACCGTTTGCTCAGCATTCCTCCCATCCCCTTAGGTGTTCGTGTTCCCACACCGGTGCCTGGTAGGTGCTCTATTTGTAAGGAGACATGAATTCCACATCCTCCTAGTACACCATCTTCGAGATATGGATTTAAAAAATCAGTAAGTGAAGAGCCAGTTGTATTCTTAATAGTACACAACTGATTAGTAGCAAATACTTCATTTCAATAACAGACAGTTTCCACAAAGTACTCCAGTGCATTTAAAGTGAGCCAATCTAATCACACCACACTGGTTGTCCAGAAGAAAGATCAAGAAAGTGCTTGAAGTGAAAGAGGGGTTGACCCTCTTGGGACTTTGGGCAAAGTGACATAAGTGCAGGAATTTGGCTGTGGTAACAATGATGTTGAAAAAGAATGATATGCTTTCAATTTGAAGAGAAACATTTGTCCGTTGGATGGTGCCCTAGAAACTATATAACATGTTTGTGGCTAATTGTTCCCGGAACAAAATGGAAAATCAGTTGGACCAAAATGTCCATGATTTTCCTTTTTACCAAAGTTCAAATATATATTAGTTCTCTACAAAACATTGCCATTTAGTCACAAGCTGGATCTTTTGGGTAGTGCCATAAATAGTTTTTGGAAAGGTAACACAGCCAGGGTGCCAAACATAATATGGAGTATAACCAGAGCAGGTTATGCTTGGCTCCAGTGCTTCTGAGATGGGTGAAAGGAAGTGCTTTTCTAACTTTATGATTGGAAATTGTGCTTTTCTAATTTGATAACTCAAGCAACCTTGAACAAGATTTCTCTTTCCCTGGCCTGATCAATGTTCATACAGATCACCAAGCAGTTCATTTAGCAGTTGAGATCAATGCCTAATATAAAGAACTCTATTCTGAGACCCAAGATAAGTGAGTCACAGACCCATTTCATTTCTTTTCACATCTTTGTGCTGTTGAAAAAAATCCCTAACTTCCCCCAAGTCTTTGATTACTTAACATGTTTAGAGTATGTTGACCACAATCCTAGAGAGATATGGCAAGCCTTATGTTAGTACCTAACTTCATGAAGAATGTGATGTTTAAAAGATCCTAAAAGATGAGGAAGATTCTGATGGGCAGAGATGTAGAGGAAATGTATTCTTAAAGGAAGGAATAAGCTTTGAAACATATGAACATGGATTGTGAAAAGAGAACCAGTAGTCTTGTTTCTGTTGTATCAGAAGAGAAGTCTTTGTCTTTGCAAAGGCAAAATTAAGAAGTGAAGATGGAAAAGGAGGATAAAGCTATACTGAACCAGGCTCTGAAATCACCAGGCTGAGGAATTTGAACCTCACTCTGTAGGCTATGAGAGACCATCAAATATTTTTACATAGAAAAATAACAATGATTAAATCATATTTGAAAGGTTGATCTTAGATAAAGAGATAAACTAGAAGCAAGAATAAAACTTAGGATGTGTTCTTTAAAAATCCTAATGTGATGTAATGAAAGTCTAAAGTAGAGCAATATGAACACTAGAGAACAAACATTGAATGCAAAAGGGATTTGAACTAAGAAAATCAACAGGATATAGCAATTAATTGGATAAGATGAAGGCATAAAGAATAAAGCATGATAGGTCTTCAGCCTAAGTAGCTGAGAAGTTGGTAAAACCATTAATACAATAAAGGAAAATCAAGGATCTGGTTTGGGAGATAAGATGATGACTCTTTTTGAGACTCTACATTGAAGGTGTTGTTGCTGTATGAAGATGCTTAATAGGTAGTTAGAAATTTATACCTGTAGCTCAGAAAAGTGATTCTGCTGCATTAAGGTGATGATTGTTGCTTTGAAGTGGAAGGGATCCCTGAAGGATGCAACCTTGAAAAACACCTATTTGGATCTGGAAAAGGTAGAGCTATAGAGCATTACAGAGAAACTGTGATCAGGAAAGAAGAGAATTCATTGTAACAGCACCTATAAACTCAAGAGGCAATGGACTGAACAGTGAGGAAGCCAGACAGCATGAGGCTAAGCTTAGGTATGTACCAGAGAGTAGCGGAAATCCCAGATATAGACTTCTCCTTCCAGAAGTTTGGAAAAGGGGAAAAATAGGGATAGGGCAATGTTTGAGGAGATGGCAAGTAAGTGGAATGTTTTGGAGTGATATTTTGGAGAAAGAGAAAGAAATAGGGATTGACAGAGATTTTATCACATATCCCAAAAAAGAGACAAGAATGTGCAAAATTGAATTCATGGTAATTCCCTCCATCACTTTGTAAGCCTTGTCCTTTTGTAGAATTCCTTGTCTCAAAGAAAGGGAAGGTAAAGACCTAGAAGTCGTCGCTGGTATTTCTCCCTCCTTCATTCCACATATCTAATTCTTTACTGTCAATTATACCTCTTAAATAGCTCTCAAATCCATCTATTTCTCTCTTTCATCACACATCCCAATTTCTATGATCATAATTTTTCTTCTAGACCATCTCAGTATCCTCTTAAATAGTTTCCCTATGTTCATTTCTATCCATCTGTAGTCTGTTCTGTATACGTTAATCAGAGTAATTATGAAATCCAACACTAATTGTGTCACTCAGATGCTTAAGACAATTAAATAGCTTTACATTTCCTTTAGAATAAATTCTAAAATCAAAAAACAAATTTTAACATCCTCTACAAAATCCTGAGTAGTGTGTGTTCTTGACTATCTCTTCAGCCTCACCTGGTACTCCTCTCCTGCACACGCTGTGTGCTCCAGCTACATGGGCCTGTCTTCTGTTATTCATATTGATCATTCCTCTTCTTGCCCTATGGCCTTTGCACATCTTCCTTTTGTGTAGAATGTCTTCAGTTTGTCTGGTTATTGCCTACCTATCTTCAATTTAATTGTCACCCCCTCAGGGAAATTTCACTGACCTTTCTAAGTCAAATATACTCTTATAGTACCAGAAGCCTCTACCTTCCAATCCTTATTATTATTCACCCATTCAACAAATCTTTACGGAGTGCCCAATATGTGCCAGGTACAATTCTGGGCACTTGGGATATAACAGTGAACAAAACAAAGTCCCTGTCTCATGGAGCTTTTATTCTTATAAGAGGAAGAAAGCGATAAATAAGCATATCATTGTGTAAGAACAGATAGTGATAAATACTATGAAAAAACTATAAAAGGGCCAGAGGATGGAAAATGATGGTCAGGTACACTTTTGGATAGAGCAGTCAAGGAATACCTGCTGATAAAGAAATAGTTGAGATAGCTTCTGAGGGAAGGTTCTAGATAATACTTAAAGCTATGGGACTGTGTTACATCACTTGGGAAATAGATGCAGATGGAGGAACAGAGAAGAGGCCCAAGGAATGAAAAATAAGGCCCTCCACTGCTTAGAAATTGAGAAGATGAGTCTTGAGCAGCAAGTGAAATTGACAAGAAACAGTCAGAAAGGTAGGAGAAACAAAGTCATATCCCAGGGGTTACTGAAAAAAGGAGGTATTTAGTAAGACAGTATAATCAACTTCTTCAAATGATTCTTATGGAATGCAAACTCCATAAGGGCAGGAATTTATTTTCTCTTTTGTTTGCTTTTCTAGCCCAAGTACCTGAAACAGAGCTGGCACATGGCATTTGCTCAATAACATTTGTTAAATGATAACCAGTCATAGGATGAGGACTAAGATGTGAACATTGGATTTAGCAATGTGGAGGTCAGGTCATGGGTAACCAGGTCAAGAGCAGTTTGGGTGGTGTGGTAGGATCAAAAGCCTGAGTGGAGTGAGTTTAAGATACCATGGGAGAGGAGAAAGCAGAGAAATTGTCTTTATCTGTGTCCTTCAGTGTGTGTTTCCTTCCTTAATTACATGAAGACTTGCCATATATTCACAGTGCCTGGCACATAATAGACATTAGGTTATATTTTTATATGAATAAAATACAAAACCCAGAAACAGGGACAGAAAATAACACAATTCTGCAGTTACATAAGCATAAAGTACTCAGAACATAGGGAAGGTGATACTGAAAAAGAAAGGAAGGTGAAATATGGTATAAGCAAATAATTTAGCAGACATGGTAGATAATCATATATATGAAGAACAAAATAATAGAGAACATAGAATAATTAAGATGTCAACACAAAAAAGCTTAAGTGAGGAGCTGGTTATTAGGGAAAATATAAATTATGTTTTGAACCATTGAGTTGAAAGAATGGATGCACTAAGATGTGATTTAAAAAAGAGCATGGGACCAGATGGAGAGAGGCCTGGATACTATGTCCAGCTCTGTCATTAACTAGCTGTGTAAGTTTAGGACAAACATTCTGCCAGATCTCAGTTTTCATCATCTGTAAGATGGAGTGAGGCAGAGTGGAATCCACTTCTTCTAGCTGCATTAACTTTGATTCTATGACCAAAGTTTGTATGTATGATGACCTACTCTCAGGCACAGTTAGTGCTAGAGTGTAAGTGTGGGTATAATTATCAAGAAGGTAATAGTTGGAATTCAGAGATTATTTGAGTTTGGATGGAGGATAGAGCTCCATGTGTCATTCACTGGCTCCACATGGAGATCCAACCACACCCTTGGCTTCCTTCCCACTGTTTTCTGACCTATTCACTTGGCCATTGCTGACAAAGAGGAAGCCCACAGTTAGAGAGCAGCTGTTCTCAGGAGGGGTGGGAAGACCACAACAACTGACTGAAGAAAATAAGGGAATAGGGAAATGGACACTACAGCTAAAAAGAAGTAAAATTGAAAATGGTTCTCCCTTGAATGATTTGAATACAGAGGAATTTTTAAACCTTCTTAAGAAGAACTTAAGAATATTTAGCCTCATGGCAAAAATCGTATTCAATCTGTCCCCAAAAAAGATGAAAATATTTTTGTATGTATGTCATTGAGATATCCATAGAATTTTCTACTGTGGACTTGGATTTTAGGTACATTTCTGTGACTAAAAAGAATGTATGTTGATATTTGGTGAGCACAGATATGGACTAGAAAAATTTTCAGGTTGTAGCAGCCTGGTTTGCCATCAATAATTGAAATCCAGCTAGTAAGTAAAGTGAGCAGTAAAATGACCAAGGCAAATGAGGACAATAACAAGGAGAGAAAAAGGGGAGATGTAGAGTACACTCCTGAAATAACTAAGGATTACCTGCATTACATAACTCCTGGCAGTTCCTGTTCTCCAATTCACTGTGTTCCATTAGTAATTATGTTTATGTATTTAAAATAAAAATAATCAGCTGATAGATAACTGTCACTATTCACTAAAATATATTTTTAATAAAATGGTATATTTTTCATATATGGCTTATAAAATTATATATATGCCACAGGACCTTGGCCAGCTCTAGGTCTACATAACGTGACACCAAGTTGGGTCACCACCCCTGAAAGAATTTACTAAGAATTTCTCTCTCTCTCGCTCTCTCTCTCTCTCTGTAAAGATATATATATATATTTAATGTCCCACACTCAGAGAAGCAGAATCAGTAGAAATAAAAAGGAATAAGAAGCTTCTCTGGGAACCATGTCATGTAATTGATTTTTTTAGGAAAAACTATTGACTATCTGCTGTGTGAAAGGTGTGTGAAAGATGCTATGGGAGAGAATATAACAGACTCCAATCCAAAACATCACCTGCACATATACATGATTGGAAACAGTCACTTGCAGTGTGATTACTGAACAAGATGAGAAGACAGGAGCTTTCCTTATTTTAACTTTTATTATACTAGATTAATAGCTGATAACTACAAAAAAATTATAATAGTATGATAATTAAAATTCAAACTATTAAGATTAAGGAGAAACTTTGAAAAATACAGAAACAGGATTAGAGAGAGCCCTGAGAGACAAAGGTATTCATGAAAAGCAAAGATATCAGGATAAAAGGAGAGCAAGGGAAGATTACAATTCACCTCAACTTCTCTCATTATTCAGCAAACATTTATTAAGCACATGTTAAGCTCTAACTTCTGGCTAGGTGCTGAGGTTACAAAGATGAACAAGATACAATTCAACACTAAGGAAATTTAGATTTGGTACTGATATTGAGTACACCCTCAATAAATATTGCTACGATAGAAGAGAGAAGCCCTAGAGGAAGACAGGCAACCACTGTCAATCCACCCCCCCCCCTTTTTTTTTGGCCGTGCCACATAGCTTGTGGGATCTTAGTTCCCTGACCAGGGATTGAACACGGGTCCCTGCAGTGAAAACACAGAGTCCTAACTGCTGGACCATCAGGGAATTCCCTGTCAATACTTTTTGAACACAGAAGGAAAATCTGGATATCTGTAGATTCATTTAAAAACTGAAGATTGACTTCTGAGTAGAATTAGCAGAGTGAATCTGGGTCACAGAGACTCCTTTTCCCAATAGCTACTGAAAACTAAAACAAAGCTGTCAAAATTCACAAGCAGTTTCTAAACAGTGAGAGGAAAGGCCATAGGCCATAGCCTTTGAAGAGAGATGAGTGTAAGCTCTTTACCCAGCTCCTATCACTTTGAAGAAATACTGAAGAGAGAAAGTGAGTTGAGAAGATGATGAGAATTTTCACCAATACCCTCAATTTGAAAGAAGACTAATGGTTTAAATAGGTAGCTAGCAGCAATGTGAGGGAGAAATAGTGAAAAACATCATAAGAATAGAAATATTTATAAATCATTCTGGAATTTCAGCAGAGGGAGGAAGGGTACCAGTGCCTGAGTTTCACTTTCCAGGGCACTGTATGAAGCTGAAAGAATTCATCAAAGCCAATGGGAGTGGGTTACACCCTGCCTGCATGGAGTGGTCTAGAAGGTCAGACATTTAAAGGGATCTCATGAATGAACAGACAAGGGATCTCTACAGTGACCTCACGCCACACCTCTAGAGATAATATCATGTACCAGTATGATAAAGACAGGACTCAGTCTCTATCCCTAATGTGCCCCTTGGTGTACCTTGATTTCCTTGGGGGCAGAGATTTTGCCTTTACTTCTTGCAGTACTTGTATTCAGTTAAATCTGTTGAATATCACCCCTGGTGTCAAGAAATAGTCACCCACACTATGTTGAAACAAATAGTTGGTCTGGAGAATTTCCATTATTAAAATATGCTAGATTTTTTCAAAGTGGTATATATATTTTGAATGGAAAAGAAAGGAAAGAAAAGAAGTAGGAATCAGAATAGCAATAAGGAAAAGAAATAGAAATAAAGGAAAATACTATAGAAAGAACCCAATCTGAAAAAAAAATTACCTAAGGAATAGAAGATAACTTGCCCTTGAGAATTTCAAGCTATAAATAAACTTAATGAGAGTGAATTCAATAAAATTGAACTCAAACATATTATTTTTAAAAGGATAAGATGATAGAGTTTTTAAAAGCACCATTATATATTAGGTAAATCAATTAGAACAGCAAGGAACAAGATATCCACTTAAAACTTAAATTACTGCCTTGGAGAACAGGTGTAAGATGACAATTGTGAATGCAGAGAGAAAACACAAAATGATCAGAGTCATCAGAGAAAAGTGATAGATATAAAATGCCAACAAAGATTATCTGACAGTACAATTGATGTTTTTACAGTATAGAGCCCAGTAGCTGGATAACAGAAAAGATTCAATAATAGAACATATAGTTCTCTCAAAGTTATATGCTCCAGTTTTGAAGCCAAAGGAGAGAAAACATTAATTTAATAATTTTAAATGTTAGGCAATTCAGTAAAAGCACAACCGTTAAATCCTCTGAACAACTATTTTAATCCTCTATTTTACTTTGAGGAAGATATGGAATTATTTTTTAGGATGTCTCAAATAGAGGGGAAAAAAGAAACCCTGATAAAAATTGAAGATGTATCTAAAACTACTGTCTCCATCAACAAAATCCATGTAAATATCTAAAATTCAGTGGAATAACCAGTACATACCTAATTCACAGCCTGGAACTTCTGAATAGATCTGACTGATGTAGTTTTTTAAAAAACCTTCAAAACTATATCAACAAATCCTCTTAATGTCTTGAAAATCACATTCCTGCTGTCAAGTCTCTTAAGCTATCCCTTTTCTCTTTCCACTCAGCCTAGTGTCAAATATAGATGAGAGAAGCATAGTCATTGCTACTAGCCTAAGCACATGTACTTTCTCTTCACAAATGGTATGTAATTATTTTGAGCTTAAAATAAATGAATAACAATATTATAACTAATCATCATTTAATCCTTACCACTCTTGAATACTAAACTGAGATTAATGGCTTTCTACAATATTGTGTGGTATTCATATAGTATCAGTCATCATAAAGTTGCTTAAGTGTATTTTGAGAACCAGGAGAAACACAATTGTCATATTTGAAGATCCCAGTCTCCAATCCTTCAAATCTCAAATGAAAAATTTCAATCTAAGCTTTCACAGCCCTCTGAACTGAACTAGCTGTAGCCTCTTTCATCAACAATGGTCTCCTTTTGTTCCCTTTTTCTGAGGTTTCACTGATTCAAACAGCTGTTTGTCCTTAATGAGACTTTTCTTCCCACACAGCTCAGCTGTACTCCCAGATCTTTCCAACCGTTCTGCCCCAGCTCTGAATCTTTCTCTTGGCTCTCCACTTGCTCCAAAGTCTACACCTGTGTCTCTGGACCTTGGGATCTCACAGGAACTGGAGAGGAACATTTTATTTTTAATAAATATATCTTAGATTATTTTCCTGCTTTTATTCCATCACATGAAAAAACTAACTGAAACATATTAAAAGAAATATGTTTTAATACAATGAAGTGACTCTTAAGACTTAGGTAGAACTAGTAATTAGGTCATTAGACAAATAGTTTATTTTCCAAACTTTCTAAAGGGCAAGGAAGTTAGAAGAAATACTTCTCTTTTCTTCTATGGCTAGCCAGAGCATCACTCATGCTTGCAACTGCATGTTGATTTTTTCAGATTGTATACAGTATGTAAATTACCTAGTAGTAAGCATGGCCTTTGTCCAAGTAGAAGGTAATTAGGGGACAGCACTCATCTACCCAACTATAGCTATTCTCCCAACCCAAGCTAAGATATGTCAACTCTCCATTAAATCTCTGGCACTCTCACTTAAGAGTGAGCTTAGATAGAGATGGCAGAGCCACAGACAATAAAATGTGATATGAGAAGTGCTGAAATAGACACCTCAAAATATTTCTCCTATGGGCTTTCAAAAATAGTTGAAAGTCCCATCAACCACTTCTTAAATTTTAGTCCTAATTTTTGATGACTCTATCAAAACAGCAGGTATGAGACTATGAATATATAATTTTGAATTTTACTGATTTGAGAAACCCAAGACTGGTGAACTGATTTTTGGCTCAAATTTTATCAGGCATTGGAACTACCTGGAAGGGTTAATTTTTTTCTTTTTTTATACTTCTATTGAGGTATAATTGACAAACAAAAAATTGACATGTTTAAACTGCAATTGTATCTATATTTGTATAGATATGTATAGATATAGATACATATGTATACATGTACATATATATACTTATATATGTGTGTGTCTATATATACGGATATATATCCATAAAATCATTATTACGATCAAGGTAGTGAATAATATCATTCATCCCCAAAAGTTTCCTCATACCCTTTTATATTCTCTCCTTCCTGCTCCTTTCTGCCCAGGCTTTTCTACTGCCACTGTCTTCTCAGGCAACCACTAATCTGAATTTTGTCACTATATATTGGTTTGCATTTTCTATACATTTGTATAAATAGAATCATACAGTATGTACTCTTTTTTGGTCTGGCTTCTTTCACTCAACGTGATTACTTTCAGAATGACCCGTGTTATTGCATGCATGAAAAGTTTCTTTTTATTTCTGAAGAACATTCCATTGTACAGATAAACCATATGTGTTTAGCAATTCACCAGTTAATGGACATTTTGTTTACAGCTTTTTGCTCTTACAGGTAAAGCTGCTATGAACTTTCACGTACAATTCTTTCCATGATAATAAGTTTTACTTCTCATGGGTAAACAAAAAGGAGTAGAATGGCTATGTCATATGATAGATTTATGCTTAACTTTTTAAGAAACTGCCAAGTTATTTTACAAAGTAGTTATACTATTTTACATTCCTACCAGTAGTGTATGAAAGTTCCACTGCTCCACATCCTCTCCAGTACTTGACGTGGTCAGTCTTAATATTAGACATTTGTAATGGATGTGTAGTGGTATCTCATTGTGTTTTTATTGTGCACTTACCTAATGAATATCGATGTTTAGTATTTTATTGTATTTATTTGCCCTCAGTAGATCTTTTTTGGTGAAGCGTATGTTCAAATATTTTGCTCATTTTTAAATTTTTTTGAGTTTTACAAGTTTTTTTATATGTTTTGCATATAAATCCTTTATCAGATATGTGGTTTGCAAAGACTCTCTCCCAGTCTGTGACTTGTATTTTGATTCTCTTAATAGCATTTTTCTAAGAGCTGTCATTCTTCATAGTGATGAAGTTCAATTTATCAAGTTTTTTTTTTTTATAATGGATCATGTCTTTGGCGTTGTATCTAGGAAATCTTCACTTAACCCAATGTCTCCCATGTTTTCTTCTAGAAATTATAAAATTTTAGGTTTTATACTTTGCTCTATTCTCCATTTTGAGTTAAATTTTATACATGGTGTGAGGTAGACATTGAAGTATTTATGGGTTTTTTTGCATAAGGATAGTTGGGACTCTTAGGCAACATTTATTGAATAGACTGTCCATTCATTGAATTGTCTTTGTATCTTTGTCAAAAATCAATTAACTATACATATATAAGTCTATTTCTGGACTTATTTTTTTTATCCCAATGCCAGTATCACACTGTTTCGATTACTATTGTTATATAAAAATTATTGAAGTCAGATAGTGTAAGTCCTCCAAATTTGCTTCTCCTTCTCAAAGTTGTTTTGACTATTCCAGGTTGTTTGCATTTTAATACGAATTTTAAAATAAGCATGTCAATTTCTATTAAAAAAAAAGAAAAGGCCTTCTGGGGTTTTGATAGTGATCATACTGAATTTATAGATCAATTAAGAAAGACTTGACATCTGAATAATATTAAGTCTTCCAAACTATGAACATGTTACATCTTTCCATTTGTTAGGTTTTGTAAAATTTCTGTCAGCAATATTATGTACTTTTCATTGTACTGACCTTAAATATCTTTTGAAGATTATTCTCAAAGAATTTCATATTTTGAATGTTACTGAAATAGTATTACATTTTAATTTCAGTTGGTTCTGAGCACATAGAAATTCAATTGAATTTTGTATATTAATCTTATATCTTACAAACTTGCTAACTTGCTTATTAACTCTAGTATCTTTTGTAGATTGTATAGACTTTTCTTTGTGGATGATTATTTTGTCTGTAAATAAAGACAGGTTTACTATTTCCTTTTTAGTCTTAGCACCTATTAATTTTTTGTTTTAGTATGCTAGCTAACACTTTCAGTACAATGTTGAATATAAATGGTGAGAGTAAATATCCTTACCTTTTTCCTGATCTTATGAGGAAAGAGTTCAGTCTTTCACTGTTAGGGATCATATTACCAGTAGGTTTTTCATAGATGTCCATAGTAGGTTTAAGATGTTTCTTTCTAGTCCTAGCTTGATGAGAATTTTTACTCAGGAATAGATATTGGATTTGTCAAATGTCTTTTTACATCTAATAAGATGATATTGTTTCTTTTCTTGCCTGATAATTTGATGAATTAGATTGATTTTCAAATATTAAACCAACTTTACATTCTCGAGATAAACTATATGTAACCTTGATGTATTATCGTTGTTATACATTGTTAAATTTGATTAAAATTTTGTTAGGAATTTTTTTATACATGAGGAATATTGGTACGCAGTTTTTTCCCTGTAATGTCTTCGTCTAATTTCAATGTCAGAATAATGCTAGCATTGTGGAATTTATTGGGAAACTTTCTCTTTTCTTTTTTAATTTTCTGGAAGAGTGTATACAGTACTGGTATTTTTTCTTCCTTAAGTGTTTGACAGGATTCCATAGTGAAGCCATCTGGGTCTGAAGTTTCCCGTGTGGGAAAGATTTTAACTTCAAATTTGATTACTTTACTCATTATGGGACTATTCAGGTTATCTGTTTCTTCTTGAGTAAACTTTAGTAGTTTTGTCTTTCCAGATATTTATTCATTTCCTAGAAGTTGTTAAATTTATTGACATACTTTCAGATAATATTCCTTTGTAATCCTTTTATATCTATAAATTCTGTAGTGAATTTTTGTCACCTCTCTCATCTTAATACTGGCAATTTGTATCTTCACTCTTATTTTCCTGATCAGGCTGGATAAAAGTTTAATTTTATTGATATCAAATAATCACCCTTTGGTTTTATTAATTTTCTCTATGTTTTTGTTTTTTCATTCTTTAATTTTTGCTCTGGTCTTTATTATTTATATTTCACAACATAAATAATACTTAAATCAGGTTTTATTTGCTCTTATTCTTCTATTTTCTTAAAATGAAACCTGAGGTAATTGATTTGTGTCCTTTATTCTTTCTAATATAGGTAGTTAGTGCCATAAATTTCTCATTTAGTATTGTTTTTTTTTTTAAACATCTTTATTGGAGTATAATTACTTTACAGTGGTGTGTTAGTTTCTGCTTTATAACAAAGGGAATCAGTTATACATATACATATGTTCCCATATCTCTTCCCTCTTGCGTCTCCCTCCCTCCCACCCTCCCTATCCCACCCCTCTAGGTGGTCACAAACCACCGAGCTGATCTCCCTGTGCTATGCGGCCGCTTCCCACTAGCTATCTATTTTACGTTTGGTAGTGTATATATGTCCATGCCACTCTCTCACTTTGTCACAGCTTACCCTTGCCCCTCCCCATATCCTCAAGTCCATTCTCTAGTAGGTCTGTGTCTTTATTCCCGTCTTGCCACTAGGTTCTTCATGACCTTTTTTCTTCCCCCCCTTAGATTCCATATATATGTGTTAGCATACAGTATTTGTTTTTCTCTTTCTGACTTACTTCACTCTGTATGACAGATTCTAACTCCATCCACCTCACTACAAATAACTCCATTTCGTTTCTTTTTATGGCTGAGTAATATTCCATTGTATATATGTGCCACATCTTCTTTATCCATTCATCCGATGATGGACACTTAGGTTGCTTGCATGTCCTGGCTATTGTAAATAGAGCTGCAATGAACATTTTGGTACATGACTCTTTTTGAATTATGGTTTTCTCAGGGTATATGCCCAGTACTGGGATTGCTGAGTCGTATGGTAGTTCTATTTTTAGTTTTTTAAGGAACCTCCATACTGTTCTTAGTATTGTTTTAACTGCATTCCACAACTATAAAAAATATGCTGCATTTTCATTTTCATTCAGTTAATAACACTTTCTAATTTCCACTTGCCTTTTTCTTTGACACACAGTATTTTGAAAACTGTGTTTACAATTTCCAAATATTCAAAGATTTTTCAGTTTTTTTTATTACTGATGCCTAATTGTGGTCTGACAACATATGCTCTGTGACTTGAATCCTTTTAAACCTATTGAGTCTTGACTTATGACTCTTGAAAAGAATGTGTACACTAATTTTTTTTTTTTGCATGGAGTACTCTATAAGTATCAATTAGGTTGACCTGGTTGATAGTGTTATTCAGACTTCAGTATTCTTATAGATTTTCTTTTGTTGATTTATCCTATGAAAATAAAGGAGAGGAATTGAATCCCTTAATAAAATTGTGAATTTGCCTATATCTCCTTGCTATTCTGTCAATTTTGGTTTTGTGTATTTTGAAGTTCTGTTATTAGGCACATAAACATTTAGGATTATTATGCCTTCCTGAAAAATTTACTCTCTTTATCATTGTGAAATAGTGATCTTATCCCTGGTATTAGTTTTATGCTCTGAGTCTTCGTTGTCTGATATAACATAGCCACTCCAGCTTTCATTTTATTAATATTAGCAGGATAAACTTTTCCCATTTTTTCCCCTGTAATCTATTTGGATCATGATATTTAAAGAAGTCTTGATAGGCTGTATATAATTGGGTTTTGCTTTTTTATCCAATCTACAATTTTTTCCTTTAATTGGGATTTTTAGGTCAATTACATTTACTATGATTATTGATATGGTTGAGTTTAAATCTACCCTCTCGCTATTTGTTTTCGTATTGTCCCATCTGATGTTAATCTCTCCTATTTTTCTGCTTTCTTTAGGATTAATTGAGGGTTTTTTTTTTAATGATTTCACTTAATCTCTCTTTTGTTCTTAGTAGCTATTTGTTGTGTAATTTTAATGGTTGCTTTAGAATTTATGGTTTAATTTTTTAACTTATCACAGTCTACCTTCAAGTGATATTATACTAATTCACATATTATATAAGGACCTTATAATAGCATTCTTTCACTGCTCCCCTTTTAGCCTCTGTGCTTTTGTTGTCACACATTTTATTTCTATATATGTTATAAATGGCACAATACGCTGATACAATTTATTTAAACAGTTGATTATCTTTTAAAGGGATATAAATATTAAGAAAATAATGTTTATATTTGCCCTTGTTGTTACCATGTCCAGAGCTCTTAATTTCTTTGTGTGAGTCCAGCTTGTGATTCATTCAAATCTGAGTTTTTGACTCTTAAAAATATTTTTTTCTTTGTTGGAATTCTCTTTTGGTAAAAATTACTTAATTATTTACAAAGTACTAAAATGTTTTCTTCCAAAGTCATGTTGTAGCTATGTTCCTCAGCATGGCTTCCCAAAACATAGACATTATTTTCAAAGTGTCTTATTTCCAAGTATTTTCTTCTCAACTAGCCCTACTTTAGATTTCCTTATAAAATTCATGAGGGAAATCATACTCATAAAATTAGAGGGGAACTCTTAAATAGGAAACTCACAAGCCTATTTCCAGTTCTCTCCTAAATGTCACAAGACCACAACAAATGGGAAATATTTCAATGATTCATTGTGAAATGCCCTAAGGAATCAAATCAGTAAGCAGTGATGTTATGTGTTCCCCTGCTTAGCTCCAGGTTAACTCCCATCTTTCTTCTCGGTCTGTACTTTGCCCATGTTTTTGAAATGAAGTTCTTGTGTCAGATTACAAGTTTCCTCCCTGGGTAGACTTTGCTGTGTCTGTGTTGTATCATAGCTAATATTTAAATTCTTTCTGACTCTATAGTACCCAGTCAATTAAAAATACTATATAAGTCATGGTAACATAAAATATAGACTGTGCAACTTTGGAGAGTAGAGAAGTAAGGGCCCTAAGGAACGCAAAAAGAAGAGCTGTCCTCTAGAGCAGGGTCCCTAAACCCCGGGCCGCGGACCCCTACCAGTCCGTGGCCTGTTAGGAACTGGGCCGCACAGCAGGAGGTGAGGTGGGCGAGCGAGGGAAGCTTCACCTGCCGCTCCCCATCGCTCACATTACCGCCTGAACCATCCCCCCAACCACCCGTCTGTGGAAAAATTGTCTTCCATGAAACCGGTCCCTGGTGCCAAAAAGTTGGGGACCACTTCTCTAGAGCAATAAAATTAGGAGGCAACAACTGTTTCATGTGACTGATGATCAGGAGAGGCAGAATGTAGGTATTAAAAGTCATGGAGACAAAAAAAATTAATCAAACAGTAGTTTCAAATGTGAACACTGATTAAAAGTTACTAAGGCAAAAGTTTCAAAATGTAGGTATTAATTTACGATCAATCTGCTTTTCACAAGGTTAGTGGAGTATGATTCTTGGTGAGAAGATGCTGAGATTTATTCATTTAAATATGATTAATAATGCTCCTGAGTAATGCAAGAGAAGTCAGTCAGAATCTAGTCAGAGTACATGTAGCCAGCCAATGCCCCCTCACAACCAAATCACATATTTATTAAACATTTGCTTTCCTGGGCATTTTGCTCTGTCCCAAGGGATACAAAAATTCGTGATACCTGTTCCTATCCTAAAATATAGTATAGCTTAGTGAATAAAACCAGGAAGGTTTTATACACATAGTAGGAGTTAAATGTTTGTCAAAAACATTAGTCAATTTTAGTGCAATATAAATTTTGATCAATATTATATCAGAAGATCTATGGGGAAAATGAACTTATAGAGATTTATTCCAATTGAAAGCACTGAAGAAAACTTCCTTAAGAATCTTTAAATGTGGGATGAGGCAGATGAGGCAGTAGGTTAGTCTCTTTAGGAGAAAGGGAAATGCCTACCATTCGCAGCCTGTCATTGTGTTGTGGGCACACTCTCTCGTATAGAATAGCAAGAACAAGGATACCAAAATGAGAACATGAAGAACGGTTTCTAGGAATGAGAAAATCTCAGTTGGAATTCTTTGAGACATAATAAAGTTAATAAAGCTCGAATGATTGATTACAGCTGAATAGTAGTAGACTATGAATTTAAGATTAAAATATTGAGCCTCTGCTGTAAAGAAGCTTGTATAAATACAGATAAATAAGGATAAATTGAGAAGAAGAAACAAGTTGGCTAAGTTGTTAGAAGGAACCATAGAGGTGTACATGTGGGACCAGGAATAGAGCTTGTTCCCTCCAACCAAACAGGACAAAAATTCATAATTCATTGGCTAAAGCACTCAGAAGATTCTTGTCTCCCTAATGGAGAACAATTAGATCTAGACTAAATGCTGCTCTGGCTCTTGTTAACAAATTTTAATCAGAAGACCTACAAGAAATAAATCATTTCTAAGTAGCTTAACTGTAACCTAGAGCAAATCTCAGGATATATGTAAGAATACAAAAATATCCAGCACCCAACAAGATAAAAGTCATAGTATGAATAAAATCAAAGATTATCATGTTTATTTTAAAAGTTTTGAAAGTTGCTGTTTTTGACAATTATCATTCATATAGAATTTTATTTTATGCTGACTTCTTTTTAAACTGTGTTTAGAGTCTTAAATTCTTCTGGAATTAGTGACAGTTCTTTTAGCAAGTCTCATTTCTCCTTTTCTTTATAATGTCATTCATTGCTCTAGTCCTTTTGTCCAAAAATTCCTCTTTAGGGTATTCCATTACTTCTCAAGAGTTTTTTTAAAATTTTGTTCCTGTCAATAACACTTCCTGTCTTACTAATTTCACATGGTAACTGGTTATTATTTAGTTGTCTAACTGACAGAATGATATAGTGGAAGTTATAATAGTCTCATGCCCACATCAAACACAAATTCCATTCCTAAAGCAACTGACCCAACACAGTGGTGTCCAAACTGGGCTGCACACTAGAATCACCTGGAGAACCTCTTACAATATGTAGGTACCCAGACTCCACTCCAGATCAATTAAATCAGAATATTTAGGTGTTGGGGTATCATATTTTTTTTAAAGCTCCAAGGCAATGTCCAATCCAGGTTAAGAACCACTGAGCCCTAACTTCTCTAGTTCTCAATTCAGGATAATGGAAGTGATAATACCTTGTTCACTTATCTCATAAGCATCAAAAGATAGAATATATGAAAATATACCATGCCTCAAAACATTTAAAAGCCTTTCTCATGTCTAGTTTCTTAAAAGAACAAAAAAAAACAAAAAAATCTTTGGGAATAAGTCATTCCTCTATTTGATAAAAGACAAGAATCTTCCTCCTATCTTCTAAAAACATTCAAGTATATCCAAGAATAGCCAAACCAAGTGATTCTTGACCTTTGGGTACTGGCAGGGAGATCAATAGATTGGACAGGCAGTAAGAAGACTGGACAGCAGAGATCCAGTTGAGAATCTGAGAAAAACTATGGATACTCTTTCAAGAATAATACATGGACACACATAACAAAACTTGGCCTATATTTCCAGGGTATTTACATATGCCCTGAAGCCCACTGTGGTGCAGAATAAAGACCTCTACACTGAATTCCAAAGTTGTGATAGCAATTCTTGTTTTGTTCTTTTTGCTTCCTAAAGGCCTAAACACCTGAAGCCAAATGTTAAGACTTCGGGGAATTTTTTCATGCTTATTTTATGGTTATTGGAATGTCACTCATACTAAGCTATTCATAGAATGCCTCCCTCTCTGGTAAACAAGCTCATTCCTGATGAAAATAATTAATAAAGCTTTCCTTCTCATCAGACAGGAGGAACAGGAGATGGTCTGTGAACACAGCACTTTGCTTCTAGGGATTCCTTCAAGCTCTAGTCTTGCAATTTGTGCTGTTTTAAGTAGAGCTCTAATCAGTGAGGAGAGAGAGCAATTCACCATACAGAAGCTTGCTCTCTGCCTTCTCCAGTCATTAGGAGAAAAGAACACCATGCAGGCAGTTCTTTCAGAAGAAACAACTAACGGTAGCTCATTCCCTCTCCCCCAAGACTAGCAGCAATATGAACCATGTGTTGGCAGAGCTATAGACATTTATGACAAGCTGTTCACTCACTTTAATAACTACTGCTCTTTACTCATGGTTAAAACTTGTCATTTTCATATATGCTCTTTAGATTTTTCTATCATGCCAATGAGTGTCACATCACCAGTCTTAACCTCTTTTCAATCTTGTGTTTAGTGCAATAGGAGACACTTTTATGGCTTTTATCTCATTTAATAAAACATTCCTGTCTTCAAGCAACTTTCTGAATTTAACTCTTGCTTATGTCCAATTAAGTATTTTTTTTTTCTAAAAGTGTCTCCTTCAAAATAGTAAAACATATATCAAAACCCAATAGCATAAGATGAATTATGTTAAGCATCTGGTGTTCAAGGCCAGATAGAGGTAGTGGTGTGCTGGTAAATGTTTGACAACCAGCTTTCTGGACCAAACAATTTTAGCCCTGAATTGTAGCATTTGACAGTTTCCATGGTGTAAATACTCCCTCCATCTTGGCTGATTTTAAGCTACCAAAATGATGTCAGCTGTCTAATAAAATTTTCAAAAATGTAACAGTTAGCTGTCTCAAGGCAATACCAGCCAACTGTAGCACACCACTGTATTAATCTAATCTAATGTCCCACCTTATCTTCCCATATTTGCTTGAAGAACTATTCCCTTTTTTCCCCCAGAGAATTCCATGGAATTCTTTTGCCCATTCTGCTTTGCCCATTCCACTTACTCAACTGGAAAACACTTGCCTCATCACCAATCATCTTAACTACCCTTCAAAGATGTCCTCATGGGACATATCTTCCAAGGCATTGTTTTATGCTTCCAGGTGAGTTAAAATCCTCTCTACTCTGATATCACCTTACATTTTATGTTACATTTCATTATCCACTTGCATTAATTTTATTGGTACAAATCTTGTTTTCCCTAAATGCTGTGTACACTTTGAGAGCAGGATCCATGTCTAATTAATCTGCATAGTTCTTAAAATACCTAGAAAAGTGTTTTGTTCATAATAGATGCAACATGTATATTTGTTAAACATAAATATGCAAAATTTTAGCTGATGTTAAGACATGGTAAGAAAATACAATGATGCTATTTTTGAACTTCAAATATAAGCTAAAAGTTTGAAGTTTAACTATATCAGATAAATTAATAGGACCGCAATTGAAGCCAAATGAATCCTGGTTAATATAATAGGCTTTTGCTAGTTAATAAAACTAAAACTGTCTTGTTATACTGTCTAACTAGAAAAATAATAATAAAACCTACTCAAATAATTTTAAAAATATAAAACTTTGATATAAAAAATATCAGTGTGAAAACGGAGAAGCACCAAAATGAAAGTAGTCAACACAAAATACAATAAATACATTAAGGAACTCTTGAAGAATGGGTCTTTTCAATTTTATTTTGTTATGTACAAAATAATATTTAAATAGATGATACATAAATATTTATATAAATTATATATTTCCTGAAATTTCTATTTCAACAATTAAGATGCCTAATATATTTGTGGGAGAGGATATATAATTTTGTCAAAAAGTTCAAATTAAATTCAACTGAATTTTAGAAAGTCAACTTATGTGGAAAACTCTTATAGTTTTAGTAATAGGTTATTAGTATAAAAGTTAACCTATTCTCTTGCTTCTGCTCTTTTTATTTCTTCTGTCCTAACTTTGACCAAATTATTTTTTCACATTTGTGTTATATTTGCTGAGATCAAAGTTAAAACTCTTACCAAACTCAAGTCAAATCAATTTTACTCCTTCATTTTGAACTTATCATGACAAGAGTTTAGAATGATGGCACTGGCTAATTTGGAAAATAATTTTCCACCATAACAACCATTCAGAAGAGATAATTTACGTTTGAAATGTCCTTGTGAAACATATCTTGTGTACACTTTTGGCATTTCCAAGAATCTCTTTGGCATTTCCAAGAATCTCATTTCAGCAATCTAGTAGATATCTGGGCATCTGAATCATTTATTGGTTTGCATTTATCTGGTGAAAAATTGTTTACAGTTTTAATGTATTTATTGCATTATATTTGCTCTTCCTCTTTTGGATTTACCATCTTTGAAATTCAATAGCCTTTTTTCTTCTTTAAAATATTTTTTCCAGTTTTCTTGAGATATAATTGGCATATAGTACTATATGTCTCAGGTATACAGTACAATGATTTAATGTATGTATATATTACATTATGATTACCACAGTAAGTTTGATTAACATCCATCACCTCATATAGTCACAATTTTATTTTTTTCCTGTGAGGGAAACTTTTAAGATCTACTCTCTTAGCAACTTTTTTTTAACAAGTGAACTATGTATGTCTTTATTTTGTTACTCATCTAGATATTGCAAGACCATCAACCAAACACGTCCTACATAATAAAATTTGTGTCTTCGATATTTTGTTGACTTGCAGTCATATAAAAATCACAGCTTTACACATATTTAAAAATTTTGTTGTTAGATAAATTTATCAAGGTAGGAGGATAGAACATGTTTTATTTCACAGTTTATTGGTTTGATTTATTGCTTCCTACTATTTAGACATTCAGAAAGTGGAGCTCCACTTGTGATATTGCCCTGGGACCCACACACATTGAGGTTGGGCCTGTTACTATGGAAATTGAGGGAACTGGGAGTGTTTTGAATCTGCATACTAAAGGAGGAGCAGCCCAGCCTAGCAAGTATTCTGATATTTTTGTCAGGCCTAGCCTTAAATCTAAGAACAAGAGATAGAAATAGCATCAAGTCAAGTTAGAAATTTCGCAATGATAGTGCTAAACGTTGTCCCGTCGTTGGAAAAGACCACCCTGCCAGACTGCCTGCTATAAGTGGAAGGATTCAGAAAATACAGGGTCATGGCAGGGTGAAGATCCTGGGGAAGCTTATGGGGCTCAAAGGCTCATTTGTTCTACTGACTAGAGCGTGAAATCAATGCACTTTGCAGTCCCACTCTGGAGGAAATGCAGTGATCTCTCCAGTGGGACCACATCCTAGTTCCTAGTACAATGTTCTACTACTCTGATTATGGAAGGGTCCAGACAACATAACTGAGTCTGTCCTGGAGCTCCCACCTCTGATTAGCAATGAACCAAGGTTCCTCCAGAGTATATCTACAGAAAACTGAAGACAAAACATGAAGGCCATCTGCCCAGGTTAATAATATAACCTTCAAGATACTCAAGTTGGCACTGTAAATCATCTGAGTAAAGATGAAACCTCAGAGCACACAGAAAGTAAGCTAGATTCTACTTCCAGTTTCTATACTAACTAGCTGTGTAACCTTGGATGATTTCTTTTTTTTCTTTTTACGTCTCTGTTCATTTATTTTTTTTTAATATATTTGTATATTGTGAAATGATTACCAAAATAAGTCTAGTTAACATGTGTCACGATACACAGTTAGGGAATTTTTTTTTCTTATGATGAGAACTTTTAAGATCTACTCTCTTAGCAACTTTCAGATATGCAATCCAGTATTATTAACTATAGTCACCATGCTGCGAATTACATCCCCATGATTTATTTATTTTATAACTGGAAGTTTGTACCTTCACACTCTCTTTACCCATTTCAGCCACACCACACCCCCTGCTTCTAGCAACCACCAATCTCTTTTCAGTGTTCATGAGCTTATTCAGTTGGGTTTTTTGGGGTTTTTTTAAGTCTAGATATTATTGAGATTGTATGATATTTGTCTTTCTCTGTCAGACTTATTTCCCTTATTATAATGCCCTCATGGTTTATCCATGTTGTCCCAACAGGATTGCCTTTTTATGGTTGAAGAATATTCCATTGTATACACACACACACACACACACACACACACACACACACACACACACACCACATTTTCTTTATCTATTCATCTGCCCATGGACACTTAAGTTGTTTCCATGGCTTGGCTACTGCAGATAAAGCTACAATGAACATGGGGGTGTAGATGTATTTTCCAGTTAGTGTTTTCATTTTTTCAGATAAATACCCAAAAGTGGAATTGCTGGATCATATGATACTCCTATTTTTAATTTTTTGAGCCACCTCCATACTGTTTTCCATAGTGGCTGTATCAATTCACGTTTCCACCAATTAAAGCACAAGGGTTTCCTTTACTCTACACCTTCCCCAACACTTGTTACCTCTTGTCTTTTTGATGCTAACCATTCTCACAGTTGTGAGGTACTATCTCATTATGGTTTTGATTTGCATTTCCCTGATGATCTGTATGGAAAAATGTCTCCTCAGACACTCTGCCCATTTTTTAATTGGATTGTGGAGGACAGGGGGTTGTTTCATTTTGTTTTGTTTTTGCTATTAAGTTGCATGTGTTCTTTGTACATTTTGGATATTAACCTCTTACCAGATAAATGCTTTGCAAATATTTTCTCCCATTCAGTGGTTTACCTTTTCATTTCGTTGATGGTTTGCTTTGCTGTGCATAAATACTTTAGTTTGATGTACTCTCACTAGCTTATTTTTGCTTTTGTTGTCTTAGCTTTTGGTGCCAGATCCAAGAAAAAAAACTCAACATCAAAAAAATCATCACCAAAACTGATGTCAACAAGCTTACTGCCTAAGTTTTCTTCTAAAAGTTTTATGGTTTCAGGTCTTACATTCAAGCCTTTAATCCATTTTAAGTTAATTTAGTCACCAGTATCATTCTTCTGTTTGTGGCTGTCCAGTTTCCCTATTTGTTGAAGAACCTGTCCTTTCCCCATTGTATATTCTTGCCTCGTTTGTCATAAATTAATTGATGATATATTCATATGTTTATTTCTAGGCTCTCTATTCTGGTCCATCTATTTTTAGGCTAATACCATACTCTTTTGATTACTGTAGCCTTGTAATATAGTTTGAAATCAGGGCATGTGATACCTCCAGCATTGTTGTTCTTTCTCAAGATTGCTTTGGCTACTGGGGATCTTTAGTGTTTCCTTACAAATTTTAGGATTGTTTGTTCTATTACTGTGAAAAAATGCCATTGGAATTTTGATAGAGAGATTTTACTGAATCAGTAGATTGCTTTGGGTAGTATAGACATTTAAACAATACGAATTCTTCCAATCCATGAGCATGAAATATCTTTCCATTTATTTATGTCGTTAATTTCTATCATTAATGTCTTGTGGTTTTCAAAATGCAGATCTTTACCTCCTGATTAAATTCATTTCTAGGTATTTTATTCTCTTTGTTGCAATTATAAATGGGATTGTTCTCTTAATTTCTCTTTCTGATAGTTTGTTATTAGTGTATAGAAATGTGGCAGATTATTGTGTATTGACATTGTATCCTGCAACTTTACTGAATTCATTTATTAGTTCTAACAGTTTTTGATGGATTCTTTAGGGCTTTCTATATATAATGTCATGTCATCTACAAACAGTGACAATTTTACTTCTTCCTTTCCAATTTGGATGCCTTTTATTTCTTTTTCTTGCCCAACTGCTCTGGCTAGGACTTTCAATAGTATGTTGAATATAAGTGGTGAGAGTGGGCATCCTTGTCTTGTTCTGAAACAGCTTTTCACTGTCGAGTATGATGTTAGCTGTGGGCCTGTCATATGTGGCCTTCATTATGTTGAAGTACATTCAGTCTATACCCACTTTGTTGAGAGTTTTTATCATAAATGGATGTTGAACTTTGTCAAAAACTTTTTCTGCATCTATTGAAATAATCTTATAATTTTTATCCTTCATTTTGGTAATAGGGTGTATCACAATGTCTGATTTGGAGATGTTGAACCATCCTTACATCCTTGTGATAAATCTCACTCAATCATGGTTTATGATCTTTTTAATGTATTGTTGAATTCAATTTACTAGTATTTTTTGAGGATTTTTGCATCTATGTTCATCAGGGTTATTGACCTGTAATTTCCTTTTGTTGTGGTGCCCTGTCAGGTTTTGATATAAGGGTAATGCTGGCCTGGTAAGGTGAGTTTGGAAGTGTTCCTTCTCTTCTATTTTTTGGAAGAGTTAGAGAAGGATTGGTATTTATTCTTCATTGAATGTTTGGTAGAATTCACCAGTGATGTCATCTGGTTCTGGAGTTTTGTTTGTTGAGAGGTTAATTGAAGTATAGTTAATTTACAATGCTGTGTTATTTCTGGTGTATAGCAAAATGATTCAGTTATACATATATTTATATACTTTTTCAGACTCTTCCCATATAGGTTATTACAAAATACTGAGTATAGTTCCCTGTGCCATGCAGTAGGTCCTTCTTGTTTATCTATTTTATATATAGTAGTGTGTATATGTTATTCCTAAATTCCTAATTTATCTCTCCCACCCTTTCCCCTTTGATAACTATAATTTTGTTTTCTATGTCTGAGTCTGTTTCTGTTTTGTAAATAAGTTTATTTGTAATATTATTTAGATTCCACATGTAAGTGATATCACAATATTTGTCTGTATCTGACTTACTTCACTCAGTATGATAGTCTCTAGGTCCATCCATGTTGCTGCAAATGGCAATATTTCATTCTTTTTTATGGCTGAGTAATATTCCATTGTATATAGATATATATTGGGTAGGCCAAAAAGTGCCTTCAATTTTTTAAGCAAAAGACACACATTTCATTTTCACCAAGAACTTTATTGAACAACTTATTCATCCTTTTGTTCCACTACCTTCTACCATTTTTCAGGCAACTTCATAATTCCATCTTCCCAAAACTTTTTATCTTTTTGAACAAAGAACTCTTCCAGGTGCCTTTTACAGTCTTCCAGGGAATTGAAATTTTTTCCATTAAGAGAATTTTGTAAAGACCGAAATAAATGGAAATCTGAAGGTGCAATGTTTGGTGAAGACAGCAGATAAATCAGAACTTCCCAGACAAGCTGTAACAATTTTTGCCTGGTCATCAAAAAACATGCAGTCTTGCATTATCCTGATGGAAGATTATGCATTTTCTGTTGACTAATTCTGGATGCTTTTTGTTGAGTGCCGCTTTCAGTTGGTCTAATTGGGAGCAGTACTTGTTGGAATTAATTGTTTGGTTTTCTGGAAGGAGCTCATAATAGAGGACTCCCTTCCAATTCCACCATATACACAACATCACCTTCTTTGGATGAAGACCAGACTTTGGTGTGGTTGGTGGTGGTTCCTTTCACTTGCCCCACGATCTCTTCCATTCCACATTGTTGCCAGTACCCACTTTTCATCGCCCATCACAATTTGTTTTAAAAACGGAATGTTTTCATTACGTTTCAGTACAGAATTGCATGTGGAAATATGGTCAAGAAGGTTTTTCTCACTTAACTTATGTGGAACCCAAACATCAAAAAGATTCACATAACCAAACAGGTGCAAACGATTTTCAGTGCTTGATTTGGATATTTTGAGTATGTTGGCTATCTCTCACGTGGTATAATGTTGAATGTTCTCAGTTATTGTTTCAATTTGATCACTATCAACTTCAACTGATCTACCTGACTGAGGAGCATTGTCCAGTGAGAAATCTCCAGCATGAAACTTCGCAAACCACTTTTCACACTTCAATCAGTCACAGCACCTTCTCCATACACTGCACAAATCTTTTTGTGTGTTTCAGTGTCGTTTTTACCTTTCTTCAAATAACAAAGCATCATGTGCTGAAAATGTTGCTTTTTTTCTTCCATCTTCAGTATTAAAATGGCTACACAAAAATACACCAATTTTGATAAGTCTTTTTTTAAATGCACATTGATATGACAACTGTCACATACAATCTAACAAAATTGTTTCGAATGACGCTAAAGACAACTAAGTGCTACTAGAGCCATCTTATGGAAAAAAACAAATGAACCTTTGGGCTCACCATATATATATATATATATATATATATATATATATATGCCATATCTTCTTTATCTATTCATCCATTGATGGGCACTTCAGGTTTTGTCCACATCTTGGCTATTGTAAATAATGCTGAATGAACATAAGGGTGCATATATCTTTTTGATTAATCAAGAACAAAAAACCTACTTGTGCATTTTTGTACTTCTTCTTATGAACCATGTCATTTCAAACATATACACATTTGTTTATACTGGCCTCTGCCTAAAAGAATCTCTACCAACACACCTTCATTTCCTTCTGTCTGGCAACACGTACTCGGATCACTTTCTGTAGAAATCCTTTCCCTCCTCCTATGACCATTCATTAACTGAATGACCACTTAATACCGCCACCATATCCTTTTCACATACATTTGCAGTAGGTTTTATTTGTTTTTTACATGTTTATTTCCCACACACACTGACCATATAAGATCATAAATTCTTAAAGGGCAGATATATTATTTATACTAAGTCTATTAATTCCAGAACAGTGCTTCATAGGTGCTGTGTAAATGTTACTGGGTAAATATATATATAACTTCATAATTTATCAAACACATAATCACATTTTGACCTATTATACAGATAACTAGGGAAGATATTTTTCCTGTTGACAGTTAAAGAAATGAAGGCTCAAAGTGTTGTCTCCTGTCCAAGGTCCCAGAGTTAACATGAAGCATTTCACAATTCCCCCAGTGCTCTGTCTCACATACACACACAAAATAAAATTGTTTCTCATCGTTCTAAACCACCTCTCACTGGAAGGTTACATACATTTTTGCAATTGTATTTCTTTTAATTGAAAATGGTTTTGGCACAGCTTATGTATATTATCTCCTACATACATTGGGATTTGGAAACATATCTTTTAACCCTACATTTAAAGTAAGCCTTGCGAGATCCCACCAGTCACATGAGCTTGAACCAATCTCCACATAGCATTGCACATTACATTACTTCACACATGGGAAGGATGTGTACTCCAACCCAAAATGCCTCGTTTACTTTGTTTTGACTTTTGGAGTGTTTAGAATTCTCAACAGATGGTTTAATACCTCTTTGTTTACACTCTAAGTTGAATTCCATGTGCCATATAAGAGAAAAGAGATCCCAAAATATGGTAGTCCGATTTACTAACAGACACAGTACAAAATGACAAAGAGGTTCACGTTCCTGAATCAGAGCATAAGCTTTGACCAAAGACCTTGTGTTAAGTAATGAAGATTGGTTTTAGCAAGTGATAATTCAGAAAAGAAATATCTCCACATATGAAAACCATTTCATTATAGAGGTGGAAGTTAAACTGTGCTTCAGTCAAACAGACGTGTGTTATAATGATCTTTACTGATTGTGCTGGGCACACACGTGAGAAGACCATTAGCAAAAGTTCCTTATGACACTTCTCTCCTTGAAACCAGGTGTAGTTTGCCCCATGAGAATGGACTGAAGAGATAAATAGCAAATCTTGTATTGCTGATTTAAGTAATATACTGGAGATCTGTGTTAAAGGCAAGTTCCCAACTAACACCCCAAGATCACCAAAAGTATTTAGTTGTCTGAAATTTAAGGCTGAAAATTATTCTTATACACAAACTAAAACATTTAGTATGAAAAGGCTCATTCCTTATTTTCTCTTTTTAAATTTTTTTTCTCTGCTTAAACCCCACCCTGAGATGTGCAACTGATAATGGGAAAGAGAAAAAGTAAAAAAGCAAAAAGTGTGGACAAGTGTGCCTCAACTGAAGAAAAGCCAATTCAAAAGAAGTCTATAGATGGGAAAGCATTCAAAACAGGTGAATTAGAGGACTTGATTTACTTTACAAGTGAACTTTCTAAAGAATTTATCTTCAAACAACTATGCCTCCAGTAGATTTAAACACAACGTTCCAATGACCTAGATTTTTATATATATATATAGGAATATATTCATTGAATAACATGAAATCCATAGAGAATATGGGCAAAGTAGCAAGATGAACAGCAACAGTATTCAGAAGATATTATAAATTTTATGGACATGAATTGCTGGTGCTCCCCCATGTTTCTGTAGTTCATTTGCCCCAAGATGAAATCGTATTACAAAAAAAAAAAAAAAAAAACTACTCAAAAAACCTCTCAGTTGAAATAGATTAGATAATAAAGAAGTGTAGGGGCTTCCCTGGTGGCGCAGTGGTTGAGAATCTGCCTGCCAATGCAGGGGACACGGGTTCGAGCCCTGGTCTGGGAGGATCCCACATGCCGCGGAGCAACTGGGCCCGTGAGCCACAGCTGCTGAGCCTGCGCGTCTGGAGCCTGTGCTCCGCAACAACAGAGGCCACGATAGTGAGAGGCCCGCGCACCGCGATGAAGAGTAGCCCCCACTTGCCGCAACTAGAGAAAGCCCTCACACAAAAACGAAGACCCAACACAGCCATAAATAAAATAAATAAATATTAAAAAAAAAAGGGTAAATGCAAAATAAGAAGAAAATGTTTGCACTTAAGAAGTTCCTTAAATAAGTGACCCCCCAGTCCCATGGTCTTAGTGAGAGAAATTAAAACCCATGTTAAGATGCTTGGCCTTTAAAATAAAACAAAAACAGAAAAATTACCAACCCCCCCACCTTATCCCTAAAGCCTTAGTTTCTTGAAAAAATTCCCAAAAAACGCTGAAATAAATACTAAACTGAAATAAAATTAGTAGTCTGTATATCTGCTTCTTTTCTTTCTCCTTTCCCTCCAGTCTCAGAAACTGTACTTCCAAATGAAGCCTAGATCATGTATTTTGTGCCCTTTGTCTTCTGTAAGATTCTTCCCCAGTACCTCAACTTAATTACTGTTTCTCATATACTAAATAATAAAACCCTTCCCTAAACCCTGATTTATCTTCATAACTACTGCACTTTCTTTTATAATTGCTGAACATTCTTCTTACCTTTATCCAGAGATCAGTAAACTATGACCAGCAGCCTAAATTCTACCTTCCATCTGTTTTTGTAAATAAAGTCTTATTGTAACACAGCCTGGGCCGTTTTTTTAATGGATATTCTATGGCTGATTTCACACAAAAATGGCAGAGTTGAGTAGTTTCAACGGGGACCTTGTAGCCCACAAAGCCAAAAATATTTTCTATCTAGTCCTTCATAGGAAAGGCTTGAGACCTTAGAAATCAAGCATCCTGAAAGAACAGTCTACACTAGTCCTACTTCTTTACCTCTCATCAGTCTTCAACCTACTGTGCCCTGGCTTCCACCACAACACTTCAAAAGTAACACTACATTAAAGAGGTACCACCACCCTCCTTGAAACTCTCCAAAACACTAAATGCTCTTGTTTCTCAACCTAAATTTTAAGCACTTTTTTATTTCTGGCTTCTCTTATGCTTCTCATTCCTCAGTGTCATTATTTTCTGCATTTTTTTTTTCTGTTGCTCTCTTCTTTTTGTGTATCTAATTCTAGCCAATCTTATCTACTTTAATGGCTTCAATTGCTGAGTCTATGTGGACACTTTTCAAATTAACTCTCAACCCTGATCTGTCTCCCAAGCTCAACCTTGGTTAAGTCAACAGGACACTAAACATCACATGGAAAATTCTAAATGTCAAAACCAGAACCTTTTATTCTCTTGTAATCCCTATTTCTTCTTAACGGTATTATTAATCTCCTAGTTCTCAAGCCTGGAAATTTTGGAAATATCATGCTCTTTCATTCTGACAATCTAAACGCTTACCAAACCCCATGATACTGATCTATTCTACATTCACAACTGCTTTTACTCCCATTCCTCCTTTCCATTCCCACAGCCCTGTCTCCAGCTTAGGCTCTTATACGCTTTCCCCTGGACAGTTGTGAGTTTCCTATATGGTCTCCTGCCTCCTCTAATACATTCTATATGTGGCTTCCATACTAGTCTTCCCACAACACAGTTTAGTTCACAGCCTTTTCCTAACACTTTGTGGTTTCTTATTACCTACTAAATGAAGTCCAAAGCCCTTAACTGTATTAGTCAGAGTCCCAGCAGGAAACAGATGACATACTAAAACTGGACCACTGAGGAGAGTTTAGAAAAATTTGACTAAGTGTCGGGGGGAGAATGTAAGGAAAGTAACCAACTGTAACATAGAACCTTAAGCCTAGCAAGAATGGAAAGTCTCACTGTGCCTAATCCTGAAAACGCAAGATGAAGAAGAAATTAATAGAACTTAGACTTGGTAACATGTGGAAAGGGCTGCTTTACACGTGGCCTTTTGCAGAGGGACTCACCTGTAGAGAAGGAACCCAGGGAATAAACCCCAGACATCTCTCCCTTCCCCCATGCTGATCACCCCCAGTACTTCCTGTTGGCTGAGCCCAAATAGAACCCAGAGACCAACAGAGAACAATCCACAGAGCGCAGCTTCCTGCAGCAAAGAGTAGAGAAAAGTAGAAAGTGGATTTGGAGGGAAAATATCCAGCACATTATATTAATATTAAGTGGCTTTCTGATCTATCCTCAGATGACCATTTTACTTTATCCACCACAAATCCCCTTTATACTTTCTTTAATCAAGATAAACTACTATCTTCTGTAAACATCTAGAGTTTCTTTTGTTTGTGGCTTTTCTTCAAATTTAAAAATTAAATTACATCGTCTTCTCATATCACCAAAAACTTAGATGCCATTAAATGTGAATTTCATCACCATCTAACAGCTCTGCTTCCAAACTTGCCTATCATTCTGGTGGATTGTATTGATGGTGTCAATTCTTCACTGCCCCCATATCTCTGTGGTACCCTTGTGCTCTGATACTGGGCTAGACATGAGACTAGTTTGGGGCAATAGAATAAGGCAGAAGTGGTGGTGTACCATTGCCTGTGTATCTGTTTGTGCTCCTGTGCCTCTACTGTCACCATGAGAAGGACTTGCCTGGGCTTTTCTGCTGGTACCAGAAAGAAAATGAGACAAGTGTGGATCGGAGCCAACATGCAGACATGTGATTGGACCAGCTGAGCCACAGATGCATGAGGGAGCTCAGCCAAAATCAGCTGGACCCTGAGATGCATGAAAAATAATTCGTCATTTTTTTGCACCACAGGTTTTGAAGTGGTAGATAATATATGTTCTAACCACCTTTTCTATTGTCTCAGAAATGTCTCTGCTCTTCCCCAGTGTTACCTATCCAGCTCTGTCCTCAATCCCATGTGTAACCACTTCTTTTCAAGATATTACACTAGAAAAAAAAATCATCTTTGTTTTCTATCTTTATCTTTCTATCTGTCTTTAATGTCTCCTTCTCCACTGGTTATTTTCCCTTTACCTGCAAACATACTAATCTAACCCACACGAAACTTAACCTTCTGGACTGTGATAGGTGGAAGTTCTAGGATGAACTCTAATGACCCATGCTTTTGTATAATCTCCCATCTGAGTACAGAAGAGACCTGTGAATATAACAGAATATCATTCCTGTAATCCACTCTTGTTATGTGGTACAGTTGACTTTAAGAAAGGGAAATTATCCTCGGTGGGCATGACCTAGTCAGGTGAACTCTTAAAAGGGAGGGAGCTCTTCCATGAAAAACGGATTGGAAGTGAGAAAGATCTAATGCATGAATTCTCTATTACTGGCTCTGAAGATGGAGACGACCACATGGCAAGGAACTGAGAGTGGCCCCTGTCTGATAGTCAGCAAGGAAAGAAAGACCTCAGTCCTACAACCACAAGGAATTGAATTCTGACAACAACCTGAATGAGCTTAGAAGTAGATTTTTCTCCAGAGCATCCAGAAAGAAAAGCACCCCAGCCAACACCCTGATTCACACTTGTGAGAAACAGAACGGAGAAATCAGTCAAGCTCTATCTGGCCTCCTGACCTTCAGAACTGTGAGATAATAAGTATGGCAATTGTTTCAAGCCTCAAAATTGCTGGTAATTTGATATGCAACAATTAAAAACTAATACAACTCTCAGCTGTCCCTCTTCAAAGCATAATAATGAAAACTGCTAAAACTTTTATAGACAGCACTTACTAAAGACCAGGTACAATTCTAAGTATTTTACATACAAAATAGCACATTTAATCCTCACAACCATGACTACTGCCATTTTCCAGATGTGAAATTTGAAATGCAAAGAGGTTAATAACTTGCCCAAGGCCATAGCTACTAAATGCAGAGCATTCTGCATTTCAAACCTAGGCATTCTGGTTTTTGAATCTACTCTTGAAACCATTATATTCCATTCCTCTGCTTCCCCAATTACTATTTATGCATGTACCACCAGATTGCGGATTCTTCCCTCAAAATCCTACTGAAATTTCTCGAGTAGAAACATAGGATCTCACTCATTTTCAAATCCAAATAATACTCCTCATCCACCATCTTAAGTCCCCATGGCATTTAGCATTGTTTATCACTATCTCCTCTTTAAAACACTGTACCTTTTTGATTGTCTTTGTACCCATGGAAATGCTTTGTGTCTGACACCCTTTCCCTTGCTCACCTGGTAAGTGCTGCTGTTACTCATGTTTATTCCTCAGGAATTCCTGGAATGGCCTCAACTTCTTTCCTGACATTAGCTGCCATCTGTGTGCCTGTGACATCCACCTAGCATGTCCTTCTCTCCAGAATTCCAGGTCCACTTTTTCAGTGAGCAATTTAGACAAACATAATTTGATGTCCCGCCCCAAACACAGTATATCCAAGATACATAAAAGTCCCTGTCATCTATCTCAAATGTCACTCACACCTGCACCACGTCATCTTACATCGTTCCCCAGCCCCTCTCCTCTTGAACCCATGGATTTCCTGTGTTTTCATGATTCTTATTTTTTTCTCAGAACCTGTTCTACTTGTACCCCCAAATGATGGCCCACTTCAAAACTTCCACAGAATAATTTTCCCAAGATATTTATTCAACTTTTAGATCCTTAGTATCCATTAGGCAGATGTCTATGATACAATCAGATAAACTAATTTCTTCAAAAATGATAACTAGCTACCCTTCTCCAGATTAGCTACACCTTAAGCAAATAAAAAACACAGCCTTCCTATAAAAACCCCAAAGAGAGAAAAATGATGCTAAGTTTTAATAAAGTAGAGATGTATTTTGGGAGACAAAGAATCTTTAGTATGTGTTCCTGAAATCAAACCTCAGTGATTTATTTATACCTTGGCTTATCCAACAGCCCAGCAAGACTAAGCACTCTAGAGCTTGGAATTATGTTTCAAATATGCCCAGATCCCAATAACTATTTCTCCATCTGCAAAATGTCCTCACTAAGAATAAGGATCTAAACTGATCTTCTTTATCTTGTTGCCGCCACTATGAAGAATGCTGAGATGAGTTAAACCCAAACTCATCTCTATTGCCACCTGGTAATAAAAGTTTGAAATAACTTTTTCCACTTGTAGTTCCAGGGACATCTCTGCCCTCTCTTCTCGAAGTCTGGTATCAAGCCTAAAAGCATATATCTAACTTTTTTTAATGAAATAACTTGAGATGTGGTTCAAATTATTTCTCAGTACTCAGATATGCCACTGTGATAAATGCAGTGAGGTAATTGCTTTTACTTCTGGCCTTCACCCAGTGCACCCCACTTGCTCATCTATACTGCCAAAAGAATAGAATGCACATCCTCCCAGTAACAGTGGTCTCTTGATGGCTCAGAATGCTTGGGCTCTGGCTGCACATCTTAAGTGAGTGCTGTGCCTCAAGACACATAATCAAGTGAAACCAATATTGGTGAAAATAGTATTAAAAGTGCAGTAACCAAAATCAGCAAACCATGGAAGTAAACTGGTGTAAGCACATTAATTCTTTCAAAGCCTCAGGTGACCACTTGGTATATTACAATATGTTGCCCAGTGAATTAAATATTAACCAAAGGCTTTCAAAGATAATGGACTCTAAATGACCACTTGACTCTACGAAGTTTCCAGTTCTGTAGGAAGTGGGCCTGAGTAACCACAGGCTGAGGATTTCAAGAAATAATCTGTCCTGGGTATAAAATTATAATATTTATGTTCTTTTTCCACATACTCACACAAACATCTTTTTGTAGTATAGTAAAAAAGGGAGAGAGAAACAACTAAAATAAAATAAATATATAAGACAAGCCAAGATATTGTAATGGAGGTTGTTTTAACTTAAAATTCAGAAAACAATACATTTTCTGTGTTATAATCTAAATGAAGTACTAGATTCTAGTCCTGTATCTATTATTTATTAGCCCTGTGATCTCATCCATAAAATGAGCCTCATCTATTAAAATAGATTGATATTAATAGCTCCCAGACTTATTAGGAGAAAATGAGGTCATAGAAGTGAGAACATTTTAATCCTCTGTAAAGAACTCTACAAACGAGTGGCATTATTATTATTACTGGTTCATCCAAAAGCAGTGTAATCTGGGTGCCTGTCAAAAGGCAAGGACTACAAAACCAAGAACAACACAAGACTGGAGTGATTACGGCTGTGCAAGTTTGTTTTTTTACATCAGTGGAAAAGATTTTTAAAGTCAGATTTCCTTTCCACTTCTTCAAGGTATAACTGAATCGAATGGTAATGTAGTAATTAATTCTAATCCATGCTTTTTTTTAAACATCTTTATTGAGGTATAATTGCTTTACAATGTTGTATTAGTTGCTGCTGTATAACAAAGTGAATCAGCTATACGTATACATATATCCCCATATCCCCTCCTTCTTGCGTCTCCCTCCCACCCTCCCTATCCCACCCCTCTAGGTGGTCGCAAAGCACCGAGCTGATCTCCCTGTGCTATGCGGCCGCTTCCCACTAGCTATCTATTTTACATTTGGTAGTGTATATATGTCCGTGCCACTCTCTCACTTTGTCCCAGCTTCCCCTTCCCCCTCCCTGTGTCTTCAACCCCACTCATTAACAGAGAAGCTGCCTAAAACCATGCTTTATTTTTAAGTTGCTGCCTGAGGTCAGTTGTAATAATACTCTTGAATGTGCAAGTAGGAAATTTTGGTTTCTGAGCTGATGTTGCCTGCACACCTCCTTAAGCCTCCTTTCCCGCCTCCCAGCAACCTACCTGCCGCATAAACATCCCCCGCATTAGAAGGGACTAAAATCAGAAGCACTTTCTGTATTCACAGCATCAGTCTGAAACCATCAGCCCCTCTGGGACCTCCCTGATTCAAGTTCCATACTCATCTTCACAGTTTCACTTTCAACTTGACCTTCAACCCTCCTCAGAACCCATCCTCAATTGTGCTTCAGATTCTTCTCCCCATTTTTTACCTAGATCACCTGTCCTGGTCAATGTGACCTCAGGATCCCTCCATAGCACGTTCCAGTTGTCAACTGCCTTCCTTTCAGGTTCACAAGAGGCTTTGGGGTGAATCTAAGCAGGTCAGCCAATCTAAATGCCTGGTGTTGCTAAGTGATGCTCATGGGTATCATGAGAAAACTCATCTTATTCAGCCTCATCTACCCCAACTTCTGCTTCCCTGTGCTTTTCCCAGGCCTCCGTATGCACTTGTTGCATACACACTGTTACAGCCAAAGTACACAGGTGGCCACAGAGTTTCCCTCTGTTGACGTGGGCTTTCTGCGAGCTTAACCCCAAGACCAATGTCTCTCTGCCAAAACACTATAAAGCCTCCAAACTAAGGGTGAGGTCATAACTCTCTTCTGTTTCCCTTATGAGATAAACCACATCAAGCCTTCCTAACCCGCCCTTTTGGCCTACACTTGTAAGTTACAGCCAGGCTTCTCTCTGCCAGAGGTGCTGGTGTCACATGCTGGCTCAGGGAGAGTGGATGCTGTAAACTTGCCTCATCAGTAGGCTTTGAGAAATTACCCCAGGGAGCCAGATATGGACTTGCTGCTAGCTTGTTTTTCACAATTATTGTCCTCCTGAGAACATCCAGGATTTCAGCCTCAGAGATAAGACAACTCTGTCTCTCACTGACATGAACTCTGTGCTGACAGTTCAGGGAAAGCAGAGGACAGTACGGATATCCCCTCCGCCACCTACTAGTCACCTGAGGCAGTGCTTACAAGTAACAGTAAATACCTGAAAATGTAAAGGCCTCATCCTCAGGGAAGGGAACTCTTTTCATTTAATGATATAAACACTATCTTTTATTGTGATTTCTATTGTTAACTTATTGTTTCAAGAATTCTGTCACAAGCTTTCTTTTTTTCTTTCCTCCCTTACTGCCTAGGCTTAGGTTCACCATCGTTAAATGTTGCTGTTGTCAGAATAAGGAACCTCCCTGTGCTTCGAATGAGTGAATGTGATCTCTCCCAAATTCACCTGTGATCTGATGTACCAAGTTCATAACACAGGACTTGAGTACATGAGGTCACTCAGAGATACTTGGACACAAAATGTATACCTCGATGGCTTTCGTAGTTCCAGACTAACAGACCGCAATCCTCCCAGAGATTAAATGCTGCTTCAAATAGTACTGCATGTCCAGAGACTTTTGGATTTTTATGGAAAGTAACTTGAAGAAGGTCTGGATATATTCCCTGCTTAATACACTGGCTTAGGGCAGAATCTGTTCATTTAAAGAGAAACCCAGATAAGTATTTAAGTTAGTTAAGGAAGTATGAGAAAGCCTGTAATATTCTCCAATTAATAAAAGAAAATGACAAGGGCTCCTCAATAAGCCAGACTTAGCTGAATTCCCTGGAAAATGTTTATAGAGGTTCTAGAACTCCTTTGCATAATAAATAATATTTATCTAGTTTATCGTGTGCTAGACATTGATCTACATGTTTTACATGCATTACCTCATTTAATCCTCACAAAAATCCTCTGAAGGTGCCATAGCAACTCTAATGGGTAGGTACTGCCATTGCCTCATTTTACAGATGAGAAAACTGAGAAATAGGGGTTAAGTAAGGAGCTAACTCACATACTGAGCAAATGTGGAATCAGGATTTGAATTACAGAAAGTCTGAGTCAACAGTTAGACCACCTAACTAAGCCACACCTCTGCTCATTACATCAACTTTCACATTATCCCCTTTGCTAACAGTGGACATACCAGTTTTTCTTCCATGAGGCCAAAGATAACCCACTGTATTCAGAAATATTAATAATGGGGAATCTAGATTATATCCAGAATCCAATCAGTGAATGCCATGGGTCCTGAAATAGGAGAAACCAATAGCTATGGTTTTATTTTTAGCAAAAATTTATAAATTCAATGTTTACCATAGCACCCAGTCATAATTGCTGTTTTTTTAATATGAAAAAGACATATAACTTCTTTCACTTTACCCCAGCAATATTTAAAAATCACAATCCCTATAGCAAAATATTTTTAATCCCTCAGGTTCAAAATATTTCTATATTATTCACCAAGACTAAGATTACCAGACTGGGGATAGAAGCAGGGCAGTGTGTGCCTCTCACACATGTTGACCAGATCATCCCTCAAGAACCCCCCTAAAACAATCAAAGGATATTGCTTTCCCTCAGCGACTATCCTCAGAGTTCCTCTTGGAACTGGCCTTCACAAACAAAAGAATGTCTCCCAGGAGTGGTGAAGAAGACCCCAAGCAGTCTTCATTCTCTCATCTCATTCTTTTTTTTAAATTTAATTAATTTTTTTAATGGGAGTATAGTTGATTTACAATGTTGTGTTAGTTTCTGCTGTACAGCAAAGTGAGTCAGTTATACATATACATATAACCACTCTTTTTAAGATTCTATTACCATATAGGTCATTGCAGAGTATTGAATAGAGTTCCCTGTGTTATACAGCAGGTTTTTATTAGTTATCTATTTTACATATATTAGTGTGTATATGTCCATCACTATCTCCCAATTTATCCCTCTCCTCCTTCCCCCTTGGTAACCATAAGTTTGCTTTCTACATCTGACTCTCACCTCATTCTTTAAGAGATCCATCACATGTTGTGAGAAAGGCAGGTAGAACTGGGTGCTTTGTTTGGATGGAAGTGCAAAATTTGATACTTTATGAAATCCTAGAACAATCCTAGGAAAAGAATTATCATATTATGATCCAAAATTATTGGTAATTCTTTTTAAATTATTTGTGGCAAGCTGGTTATGTGCCAGGTACTGGACATACCTAAGAATATGGAAACCAATCCCAAAGAGTATTTTTTATTATATATTATGTATATTAAATATATAAGATATTATATATATTTCATCTTGTTGATGGTTTCCTTCACTGTGCAGAAGCTTTGGTGTAGTCCCACTTATTTATTTTTGCTTTTGCTTTTTGTGTTAGATTCAAAAATCATCAAAACCTATGTCAAGGAATTTACCACCTACATTTTCTTTAGAAATTTTATGGTTTCAGGTCTTACATTCAAGTCTTTAATCCACTTGGAGTTAATATTTTTGTATGGTGTAAAATGGTCCAGTTTCATCCTTTTGCATGTGGCTGTCCAATTTTCCCAATATCATTTATTCTTTGTCATAAATTAATTGACCATATATGTGTGGGTTTATTTCTGGGCTCTCTATTCTGTTCCACTGATCTGTATGTCTGTTTTATGCCAATACTATACTGTTTTAATTACTATAGTTTTGTAATATAGTTTGAAATCATGGAGCATGACGCCATAAATCTTCTTTCTCAAGATTGCTTTGGCTATATAGGGTCTTTTGTGGTTTCATACAAATTTTTAAATTTTTTATTCTATTTCTCTGAAAAATGCCATTAGAACTTTGATGGAGATTGCATTGGATCTATAGATTGCTTTGGGTACATTGAACATTTTACCAACATTGATTCTTGCAATCCATGAGCATGGAAAATCTTTCTATCTATTTGTATTTGGCTTAATTTCGATCATTTATGTCTTACAGTTTTCAATATACAAGCCTTTCACCACCTTGGTTAAATTCATTGCTAGGTATTTTTTGAATGCTGTTGTAAATGGGATTGTGTTCTTAATTTCTCTTTCTGAAGGTTTGTTATTAGTTTATGGAAACATGACAGATTTTTGTGTATTGATCTTGTATCCTGCAACTTTACTGAATTTATTTATTATTTCTAACAGTTTTTGATGGAGTCTTTAAGGTTTTCTATATAAACTTTCATGTCATCTGCAAATAATGACAGTTTTATCATATTTTTACAACTAAAATAAGATTGAAATATCAGATGAAGTTGCTCACGAAGTAGGTTAGGTACTATCCCATTCCTGCATGTTTTTATAACCACTTACACTTCACGTATCCTATACCTTCTATTATTTATTTTGCTTCCCACTAAACTCTTAAGCAGGGAGCCCTGTTAATCTCTGAACACTAGACTTAGCACAGTACTCAACATCCATGTGTGCTCAGTAGACATGTTGTTATAGACTGAATGTTTTTGTTCCCCCCCCAAATTCATATGTTGAAACCCTAACACCTAATGTGATGGTATTTGGAGGTGGCATCTTTGGGATGTAATTTAGGTTTATATGAGGTCATGGAGGTGGGGTCCTCATGATAGGATTAGTGCCCTTATAAGAAGATGAGACATCAGTTCCTTCCCTCCCTCTCTCCCTCTCCCCCCACCTCTCTCTCCACCATTTGAGGACACAGCAAGAAGCCAGCTGTCTGTAAGCCAGGAAGAGGGCCCTTACCAGGATTCTAATTGGCTGGTACCTTGATCTTGGATTTCTCAGCCTCCAGAATTGTGAGAAATCATTCCGATGTTTAAGCCCCAGTCTATGGTATTTTGTTATAGCAGCCTGAGCAGGCTGCATATGTATTCACTTACTGATAATGAACGGATGGACAATAACTTCTGAAGAGCTAGGTGAAAAATGCAAGTGAAGATAACTATGATCATTTCTACATAGTGGCAAAAAAATGCTTCAGTTCCTTGCTTCCACTTTACCTACCCTGAAAATAAAACTATATACGTCTTTTGAAATACTGAATTGTAGGAGAGAAAGTGTCCAATCTGAATTTATTTTTTAATGATTTTATTCATTATTTATTTATTCATTCATTTATTTATTTTTGGCTGCATTGGGTCTTCATTGCTGTGTGCAGGCTTCCACTAGTTGCAGTGAGTGGGGGCTACTCTTAATTGTGGTGCACGGGCATCTCATTGCAGTAGCTTCTCTTGCTGCAGAGCACGGGCTCTAGGCACGTGGACTTCAGTAGTTGTGGCATGTGGGCTCAGTAGTTGTGGCTCATGGGCTATAGAGCGCAGGCTCAGTAGCTGTGACACATGGGCTTTGTTGCTCTGCAGCATGTGGGATCTTCCTGGACCAGGGATCCAACCCATGTCCCCTGCATTGGCAGGTGGATTCTTAACCACTGTGCCACCAAGGAAGTCCCTCCGATCTGAATTTAAAAAGAACATATTTGATCTTCAAAGTAGTCATTCATATGAAGAAGGAAATGGTGGTAGGTGTGTGGGACAAGATGAAATGAAATGGTGACATTTATTACAAGTTCATCAGTCTTTGTTTAGTCTAAGCCAAAAAACAATTTCTCTCTTTTTTACTTTCAAATGGATCCATTTTATTAACTATGCATTTTAAATAACATTTGAAAAATTACTTTGAGTCTGTTTATATATTTGATTTGTTCCTCATGAACCAGTCTTATAATTGTTGCATCTAGGAACCTATTAATAAGAACCACACATCAAATGGACAGAGGAGAGTAAGGAAATGGCTCTGCTGTTTATTGCAGATGAAAAGCATCTGATTTGTTTACTTTGATTAATCAGTATATTATAACTTTCCATAGAATTGTGCAGAGTTATCATTTCCAATGTACAGGCAGTGATGAAAAAATATTTAAGTGGCTTAGGGTCTTATGCTATGGAGCCCAGTCAGCATAAATTTATTGCTTTAACTGTTTTTCTTTCTCCTAAATTAACTAGAAACAGCTTGGAAAGAAGAACTCCAGAGTAACTTTCTGGCTCATCAACACAAGGGCAGCCTAGGACCTACTGGCAGAAATGTCGTAGGAAGTTTACATTCATTGTTCTATAATTTGGATCAACTAAATAGAATAACTTGGGAGACTTTTTCAATTAGGATAGAATGCCCTAAGCTATCTGCTGTGTGGAGAGTTTTAGAATTCATGTTTATCATGTTCAAAAGAAAATAATTTCCCTTTGGAGTTAAAATAATGCAAGCAAGGAGACCTTTGTTACCAAACTGAACTCAGGTCTGCTCACCTGATACGCAGCAAAGCCAATCTACTGACACTGGGTCATAGTGAAGGAAAATACAGTGTTTATTGCAAGGTGCCAAGCAAGGAAAATGGGCAGCTCATGCTCAAAAGACCTGAACTCCCCAGTGTCTTCCAGACAAGGGTTTTTAAAGACACTGTTAGGAGAGAAGGTTGTAGGATGCATGATTAGCTCATGTAGAATTTTATGATTGGCTGGTTGTGAGGTAGCAGGGTGCTGTTTCAGGAATCTTGATCATCAGTCTTCTGACTCCAATTAGTCTAGGGTCTACATGTTTGAGGTGAGCAGTTTTTACCTGGTGGGGGCCTGGTTCCTATAAAAACAACTCAAGAATGTATGTCAGACATTGTTACCTGTTTTCTTCAGGGAGAAATGGGGTCTTACAACCTCATCCACCATTTGACTTATTGCTTATTGTGTTTTTCCTTGTTCAACTGCCTCTTTTTTCCTATTTCTACCCCTTATTAAAGGATTAACTGCTTGAGCCTGTTCTTTGGAACTCGGGGAAACCTAGAAGACTAAAGTTTTTTTCACACACAAGAGGTAGGGGACACAGAGGGGCTTGTTCTTGGAAGTTCCATGGGGTCCTGCTTGGTTTCACCTTCAGAGTACAGAAAAGAAAAAGTCATCTTTCAGTGCCATGACCTTTCCCTCCTGAAGGTAGGAAGACAGCTTGCTTGAAAGATAAATGAATGAATGAAGAACTAACCTGAAGCCAGAAACTTCTGGAGCCATTCATAATGAAGCATCTCTATCTCTTTCTTAAATCAAGCAAAGAAAACAGCCTTAAGAAAGCATGTGAAATGAAGGGGATGGGACAGTCAGTTGAGATAGTGGCAGAAAAGGAAGAACCAGGTCAGATATGCTTTCTCTCCCATCATAATATTGGCCCTTTTCACCATTGGGAAGAATTTTCACCCCATTAGGAGTTTTTACTCTACTTACTGGGTCAGGAAGTGTTCGAACAAGCTAAATAAATTATTGGTAATTTTTTTATTATCTCTATTATTAACAACCAAAAGTCACACAGAAAAGAAGGAAATATAATGTCTATGTACAGGCTTAAATATATATGATGCAGCTATTGAGTAAATCTATTTGATTTAATATTTAAACTTCTGAGGGTATCATGCTAATGGACCAGAGCCAGAATGAAAGACTGCCAGACCATTATCTAACACTATAAGAAAAATGAAGCAGACACATATTTATACCCTCAAACAAGGCAGAACGTAAATGTATGTTTTCATAATAGCAGGATTTACATGTAGTAGAATAATGCCTCTGACACTTTGCAAAACTAGAGAAGAGTGATTTAATGTTCATGTTGCCTATCACCTGATACCTAGGTCCTCAATCAAACACATTAGCTTAAAACCAGGACACGTAAATGGGGAGAAAAAGAGTTCTCTCTCCCCTCTTCTTTTGATCCCCATTTAGTTTCATTCCACGAGTCAACAACCATTTTAGAATTCACCATACTAAGAACTAGGGAGAGTTAAAATACAAAATGAAGGTTCAGTTTTCCCAAAAGGAGTTTACAAAATAATGGAATTAAAAGGACAAATGTAAATGTGATATTTTTGCTTTCGCCAACTAAGCAACTACAAAGACAACTATACAGGTAAAGAAAGCAGCAATAGTGTGATCCATTTGCAAAAGAACAGACGAGATCTGAACTACTGCAGAAAATCTTCTCAAGGCGGAGAGGAAAAGGCAAAGAGAGAAGAGATTAAGCTGACTTTTTTGAGTCTTGATTAAATAAGAAACTGTGTAGCTATATAAAATGGATGTCACAAGTTCTTACACATGTTAGGCACTCAATAAATAATATAGACTATAAATGCTGTATTATCAACTTCTCAATTACTCTTCATTACACCACTCAGATAGCCTCAGAATGCTATGATTGTTGACTCATACTGCCATCCAATGGAGCACTTAACTTGCCTTAACTCCCATACTGGTTTCAAGGTCCTGCTCCTTGGTGCCATAAAAAGTCAGTCTATTTTTCCTACATTATAATAACTCTATTATGTGAAAAGAACCTCCACTGTCATGCCCAGAATGTCAAAACCTCCTCTGTTCTCAATTCAGACTAAAGCTGAATTAAAAGCTAAATTCTAAAGCTCAGAGAGGTGAAGGAACTTAACTAAACAATACTTTCTATGATCTGAATGTTTGCATCCCCCCAAAATTTGTATGTTGAAAGCCTAACCCCCAAAGTGATGGTATTAGAGAGTGGGGCCTTTGGGAAGTGGTAGATATCATGAGGGTGGAGTCCACATGAATGGGATTAGTGCCCTTATAAAAAACAAACCCACAGAGCCCCCTTGCCCCTTCTGCCATATGTAGATACTAAGAGAAGTCTGCAACTTAAAAAGAGGGCCCTCACCATGCTGGCACCATTATCTCAGTCTCCAGAACTGTGAGAAATAAATATTTGCTGTTTATAAGCCACACAATATGTGGTAGTTTTTTATAGCAACCCAAGAGGACTAGTAACAGATACAGCAAGGCTTTGAAGCTGAGTGGTCTGATCCAAAGCCCCTGATCTTTGTGCTTTAGATTGGTCATCATTCCTGACCTTCACGTTTTCTGTTGTGAACATTCTAGACTCTCTCTTGTCCTGGAGACTTTGCACTGGCTAGTTCCTCTGCCTGGACCACTCTTCCCCCAGGTAGCTGGGAGTCCATATATGTGCCACCTTCAAATTCCTGCTCAAAAGTCACACTCTCAACCCTATTTAAAATTGCATCTCAACCTCACAACCCTACTTAAAATTGCATTTCTCCACCCTGTAATCCTGTTTTATTCCATAGCACTGATCACCTTCTAATATACTATATAATTTACTTTTTGCTCTTATTGTCAATCTTCCTACACTATAGCAGAGAAATTTAGTCTCCTTTGTCCACTCATGTATCCTAAACACCTAGAACAGTGACCAGCAATCATAGTTCTCAACCAGGATACCTTGCTTGGTCAGTGGAGCAACCCACATTGATCAAGCTCTCCTGTGAAGAGTATACTTACACAGTCAAATATACAATGACCATGCATGCTGAATAACTTAATGTTTAAACAGTTACCATAAAAAGGAACTCATAAGTCACATCCTCCTTAGACCATGATTGTTAGATGCATTATAAATAAACACTCTCTGCCTATTCAACTTCCACAAATTTTTATTAGTCCTACTCCCTATAGCATATAAAGTTAATCTATTTTCTTTATGCACATGATCATGTGACAAGATATCAATCATATGGCAAAAACTTCAACTCTACTCCCAAAGCCTCAAAAAACCATTCATTGTCTAAACAAGTATTTCATAATGTTTTAAGCAAAACTCATAATCATCTTCCCTCTCTAATGGCAAGGCAATTTGCCACCATCTATCTTTAAGAGTGCTGATCAAAATTAAAACCAGAAAATATCTATCACCTTCTACAGATCACAGATTCCTCCACTGGGTAAAACAAACTAAAAAAAAGAAACTTTTTACAATGTCACCCATCACTTTAAGTAATTTCAGCACATGCTGGGCACATAAACAGTGTAACTTCACTCTGTTTGCTAGCTGATGGGGGGGTGGTCTTTATGCAAATTAACCAAAAAAGATGTTAAGGGAAGAGATTGATCATTAATTAGAGCAAAGGGACATTGCAAGAGAAGCATTTCCTCAGTGTGCTAATTCTAAATGTCCACTGGTTAAAGCGGATATAGACTGCTCATTTTATGCCAGCCTTGTAGACCATTAGTTTGTATTCCTCCAATTGTTAATATTTCACAATTTTTCATTTCATACTCAGTGGCACACATATTAATTATTGATAACTTATTTACAATAAAATTCTGATATCTGTACTGAGTCCTGAATTGAATCAACCTAATGCATTTATGTAATAATCTTTTAAAGTTCCAATTCATTTTGACTAGTTATCCTTAGGCATGATGTACCCCCAAAAGTGACTGAAAATAATCAAGAAGTAACAAGGCTATTGGTTAGATCGTTATTTCCAGGTACACCTATGAAAACTCTAGGAATGGAAATATCACTTTCTCTAAGTTTTTACAGATTCTGCCTCCGTGAATTTACCCTCTTTTTTTTGCTTCTCACTACCTCTTTCCTAATTCGAACCACTGTCATCTCTTGCCTAGAACACTGCAACCACCTACAACATGTTTTTGCTGTTTCTAGTCTTCTGCCTTCTAAGCCATTCTCTACATTGCAACCAGAGAAATATTTCTAAGAGAAAAACCTGACCCTCTCACTCCCTTACTTAAATTCCTTTACAATACTTCCTGGTTTTTATTTGTTTGTTTGCTTGTTTTTCCTTAAGATAATTCTAAACTCCTCAAATAGCTGGAAAAGCCCTGGATGATCTGGCCCCTGCTTATTAGTCCTACTGCCTTTGTATAGGGGGTTCAAGGACCATCAGTTCCTAAAAAACTCCATGCTTCCTTCTGTCTCCAGGACACTATCCAAGTAATTCCCTCTACCTAGACCACTTTCTCCCTACCCAACTCTAGTCATCCCACTTCATAGTTAATCCCTACTCTGCCATTAGGTCTCAGCTGGGTCTTTACTTTCTCCTGACTATCTCAGGTCTGGGTTCAGTTGCCCACTTCTGTGTTCACAAGAATATCCCAAACTTCTATGCTCCAGCACATTTTATATTTTCAATGTTCACTTCCCTTTAGCCTGCACTAGATCATGAGCTCCATGGAGGAAAAAGTTATTTCTATTTCACCATTAAATCTGTAGAGCCTAGCAATGCACTTAATAAGATTTGTTGAGAGAATCAATGACAGATGACAAAATAGAAAAAACAGTCCAAGTTCACATGACTCATAAGGGGCCCTGCCTTTCAAATTCAGGTCTGTTTGTCCCAAAGCTCATGCTGCTTTTCACTGTACCATACTACTGAAATCAACCAATCAATCAATCAATCTACTGGGATGGGACTAGCTCTTAAGAGTAGACCAGTCTTCAGGCACTGGGAACAGAAAACCCACTGAGCAAGTGGGGGAAGGGCAGCCCCTAGAGCAAGTGGTGGTGTCTGAGTTTTCAGCCCATGAGAAAGGTATAAGTCCTCACAAATGGCCAAATCCAGGATGTAGAGTTTAAGAGTCCCAAAAGTCTGAGGTCCTTATATTCAGAAATATCTAGATGCAGGTGGTAGGACCTCAGCTTCTAGCTTGGAACCAGGATGTCAATGTCTTAGGGGAGAGCAATGCATATCTCCAGTCTTAAGGGAGCTAGAGTCATAGGCAATCCTTCAAAGGAGAAATGGGGGAACAGAGGAAAAAGGCAGAGACCCAGAGATGAAAATTTATAAAGAAACTAAGGATCTGGTAACTAGAATAATACCTTTCCTTTCTTCTATTTACCGTTAGTATTTTTTCTGCATTGTGCTCCTATTGAATACCAGGTATGCTTGTATTAGAATACTTTTTATTTCATCATAGTTTAAACAATTGTCATAATTATTTCTGTTTATAAACTTTATACACTCTCAGTCTTTAAAAGCACATGCGTACATATAAACATATACATACATTCCATGTTAAAAGTTTCAATAATCCTACCGCAACTACCACTAGTCCTAGCTTAGATGAACACTATTCAGTGTTGAACAGGAATTTCTCCATGATGTATGATCCTTCTAATGTGCTGCTGAATTCCATGTTCTAGTATTTTGTTGAGAATTTTTACTTCTATATTCATCAGGGATATTGGTCTATAATTTTCTTTTCTTGTAGTGTCTTTATCTGGCTTTATTATTTAGGGTAATGCTATCCTTGTAAAATGAGTTTGGGAATGTTCCCTCCGCTTTGATTTTTTTGGGCAAGTTTGAGAAAGATTGGCATTAATTTATCTTTAAATGTCTGGTAGAATTTACCAGGGAAGCCATTTGGTCCTGGGATTTTCTTTGTTGGGGAGATTTTTGATTAGTGATTCAATCATCTTACTAGTAATTGATCTGTTCAGATTTTCTATTTCTACCTGATTCCATTCTGATAGGTTATATGTTTCTAAGAATTTATCCACTTCTTGTAGTTTATTGGCATAGTAGCTTTTTATGATCCTTTTATTTCTGTGGGTATCAGTTGCAATGTCTCCTCTTTCGTTTATAGTTTTATTGATTTGACTACTTCCTTTTTTTTTCTTTGTTAGTCTAGCTAATTGTTTGTCAATATTGTTTATCTTTTCAAAGAACCAACTCAGTTATATTAATATTTTCTATTGTTTTCCTGCTCTCTATTTCATTTATTTCTAGTTCTAATCTTTATTATCTTCTTCCTTCTTCCAAATTTGGGCTTAGTTTGGTTTTTTTCCTACTTACTTGAGGTGTAAAGTTATGTTTTTATTATTTCCATTTTCTTAATGTATTAATTTAGAGCTATAAACTTCCCTCTTAGAACAGCTTTCACTGCATTTTAAAATTTTTGGTAAGTCTTGTTTCCATTTTCCCTTGTCTCAAGATACTTTTTTATTTCCCCTATAATTTCTTTTTGATCCATTGGTTTTTCAGGAGAGTGTTGTTTAATTTTCATGTGTTTATGAATTTTCCAGTTTTCTTCCTGTTGTTGAATTCTAGCTTCATACCACTGTGTTCAGTAAATATACTCAGTATGATTTCAAATCCTTGATTTCTTACATTGGTATCTGTACATTTGAGCAAGTGATCTCCTCTTCCAGACTTTACAGGCTTGCTTTGGCAGAGTCAGTCCTTTACCAGTCAGTTCAACTTAGGGTTCTAATGGTCAGTATGTAGTGTCCTTGGACAGGAGGAGCTCACTATCAGGGTCTGGTTTTGAGCGAGGCCACTGCCTGAGCTCTAATATGGGGTGGGAATGGCACTAGCTGGAAATAGTTGTATGGGACTGTTGGCTTAATTCTCTGCTTAAGCAAGTCTGTAGGAAGGGCTCAACAGTTGTCCAGATTCTCTGGTCAGGCTTCACAAATGGTTAGGACTGGGTTCTATACTCAGCCGTAGGAGGGGCTATCCCTGAGTGAGGCAGCAGAACCATCCCCAAGGCCAGAACAGCTCATGTTTGTGGACTCAAATCTGGTACAACTGCACACTGAAAGCACACTGACTTTCCTGGCCTGATGGGACCACCAGTTATGTTTGAGAGATGGAGAGAGCCACTAGCTTTGCTCTCTGCTCAATCACCAGTGTTAGTGGGACTGTAAGATGGGGTACACAGCTTCCCGGGAACTCTAATTAGGTTCTCTATTCAGGCAGGCTGAGGGCTGTATTCAGTGGGCAGAACTACAAATTAGTTTCCCTGCCTGGGTGGAGTCGGGTCTGACTCTGAAGGCCATGCTCTCAAACCCTATGCCATACTTCATCAAGCATAATAAATATAAATTAAATAAACAAACATTCACTTGTACAAATTCATGTTTAAAGCCAAGTATCATGTCCTGCATGAATCCTTTATGAAAGTGAAAAGTGATTCAATGAAGAGAAAAAAGACAAAAGCCAAATAAAGAACTGAGAAAGTACTGGAGAGGATAGATAATAACCAGAACAAAAGGCAGGTGGAGGGAATGATGGAGAAAGAGACTGGAGAGGCAGGTTCTACTCAGGTCACAGGGGCCATGAGGGTTGGTATAGAAAGGAATACATTGGTGGGAAATTACTATGGGCTGTGATTAAACATGACATTATCAAAATAGTCCTTCAGGAAGAGGCAGTGGGGAATCAAGTGGAAGAGAGGTCAGCTGTAGATAAGAGTTAGTTTTGCCATGATCCCATTTGATCATGATCCATTTCGTGATCTTCAAGAAATGAAGAACTGAGCAAGATAAAGATATTGAGTAAAGAATAAGGGTTCAGCCTGGGAGATATATAGAAATAAATTGAGGAATACAGCTGCTAGTTAGATGTAAGAAATAGAAAGTACTCTAAAATGATGGCAAGGGTTAGAATCTGACGGTCAGGGAGAATGTGAGGCCATGACCAGCATGACCAAGAAGAAGAAAGGGATCAAAAGGAAGGTAAGGAGTTCAATTTTGAAAACTTTTATTTAAAGTATGAACATCCAAGTGGATTGCAATGGAGAAGGCTAGGTTATTCACCAATACACCATCTCTTTTTCCAGCAGGAGATAAATGGAAAATAGGAATAATCAAAGCTGCATAGATTTAATGCCTACTCTAGGTCAATCCTCTGTTAGGTACATATAGTCTATGAGGAAAACTGACACCAGCTGATGTTTATGGTAATTACTAAAGGTGACAGTAAGAGCTGAGAGGAATGAACATTAATTGATTTCCATTAATTCCATTCTTGGTTATCTCCATAAGGAAATCTAGAGAGCAAAAGTACCAGAGAACAGAGAAGTGCTCAGTGTTACTTAACTGTCCAGGCATTCTCATGGTGTCAGAACACCCTGACCCTGTCTCACTTCTGTTCAGCTTTGTTATCAATGCCTAGGATAAAGGCATTGATGGCAGCTTATCAAATATGTAGTAAATATGAAGTTCCTTAGTTTGGCAGGGTGAAGGAGGGTTGGCAAAATCAGAATTCAAAATATCTCAAGCAACCAAAATAACAGAAGCCCAAGAGATATTGTTAAATGATAAGTGTTTAGAAACTTGGTTTGGTAATATTTCATATGAAAAATAGACCTGAGGTTTTTCACTGAACCCTAAATGTAATAAAAACCAAGGTATAAACCTGGGCCACATTAATAAAAGTCAAATTTCAAAATCTTGGCAGAAAAAAATCCAACATACTTTTTACTGGTCAGGACACATCTGTGTAGTTTACTGAGCTTTAGATATTAGATTTTAAAGGGAACCTGGGAAACAAGCAATATAAAGAGAAGAGCAAGAAAGATAAAGGGTGTGAAAAATTATATCATATGTAAAAAGAGTTAGAGAACTGAGGATATTCTCCCAGAAAAGGCACAAAGGCAGAAGGGGCTTAATATTCTCTTAAAGGATTTTAAAGATGGTAATGTAGAAAAGTAAGCTTTGCTCAAATTGACCCAGAAAGCAGCACTAGAAGCAATCAGCAGGAATTACTAACAGGTACATTTTACTCTATTTAAGAACAGAGGTTCTAAAAAGTATAGCTGTTTAATAGAATGCGCTATCATGCAAACAACTTGACTGAGATTGTCATGTATTTATCTCTACTGTGGAAGGAACCCACGTACTAGGTGGGAGTCTGGTTTTGATAACCTCGTGTAAAACACTCGATGACACTACATCTTCCGAAAAATTATAGGAGTAATGACTTTCTGCTTGAGAAGGGGTGTATTGAATTTGTACGCAGGCGTGAAAGGCAGAGAACTCAGAGTCCAGGATCTTGGATTTGAATCTTGATTTTGCCAATTGTAAGTTGCGTCATTTTACAACTTAGTTGTAAACACTACACTCAGTTTCCTCATATAAAAATGGTAATGATGACAGTGTCTGCCTAGCTTTATTCTTATGAGAGGATTAGGTGATACAATGTATGTGAAGTACCCTGTATTACTTTTGAAAAGATGTGATAAATTGCTAGTTTTTATTTTAAATAAATATCCAAAATTAGTTTCAAATCTCCTAATTGGGAAATTGAAACCAATCTGCCCTCATTAAACTCATATTCCAGAGAAAAATTGATTCCTTCTGCTTTGTTCAAACCAAACATCTTAAAACATCAAGTAACATGATTCCAGGCATTAATTTAAACTGTGTGTAAATGATTTTTTCCTGTAAATCATTCAGGATCTATTTCTTAATTTTGCCTACTGCTAAAAATCTTTATTTCACTATAACTTACCAATTGTTACCTAAAAAGGAACAATAGTTGAATATCGTTATGTGCAAGAGAAGAGTTTATATTGTAGAATTTATTTTTCTATAACCAATAAGTACCACATTTTTCCATTTATTCAGTTTTGGCTTTGATGTTTTATAATGTGCTTATAAAGATCAGGTCTCAGACACAGTGCTGCCTTGAAGTCATTCTGCTTTTTCCTTTTTTCCTTAGAATTACCTTGCTTCTTTAATGTTTTCCAGACTGCAGTAGCTTTTCAAAAAAAGGAGTGAGGGCCCTGATACTGCTCATAGCAGAACCCATACTAAGACAAGCTGTTGAGCCAGAAATGGGTGCCAAGACCAGGATGCAAGATCTTTGCATATACTTTCTCCATCAAATTCCAACTCTTTTTCTGCTGTTTCCAGTGCCCAGCCTGCTTGCCAAATATTTCTAATACACTGTTGTCCGGTTTATCTGTTAATTGGAGATAGCTATATTTTAATTTATTTATTTATTTTTAAATTTATTTATTTATTTATTTTTGGCTGTGTTGGGTCTTCGTTTCTGTGCGAGGGCTTTCTCTAGTTGTGGCAAGCGGGGGCCACTCTTCATCGCGGTGCGCGAGCCTCTCACTATTGCGGCCTCTCCTGTTGTGGAACACAGGCTCCAGATGTGCAGGCTCAGTAGTTGTGGCTCACGGGCCTAGTTGCTCCGCGGCATGTGGGATCCTCCCAGACCAGGGCTCGAACCCGTGTCCCCTGCATTAGCAGGCAGATTCTCAACCACTGGGCCACCAGGGAAGCCCGAGATAGCTATATTTTAAGATCAGGGGCAATGGATGACCTCAAACCCCAAAGTTAAACAAGAATTTAATCTTCTAGTTGAAAGGTGCAGAATAAAATGTAATTTGAGAGTATAATGTCAGCATCAACCAAATACCCACTTACATTAGTGCTAACCCTCTCAAGTGGCAGGGATGACCTTTCATGTTTAGATTTAATGCTACAATTAGAAATAGCAAGAGAAGTAATATTATATTTATAATACAAACTATAATCAAGGTGCTAGTATGTAATCTCTTTCCAGGGAAGCACATTTAAGTGTTGTGTTTTGTATGCTTTGTTTTGTTTTGTTTTTTTGTGGATTTCGTCACTCATCTTGGAACCAAAAAAGGGTAAATGTGATAGTATTATATTCTTCCAAATATCTAGCAACTATCTAATTTTTTCCAGTGCAGGATTTCAAGGTTTCTATCCTTTGGGAAATTAACTTGGTTTAATGAAATGATGAATTAGGAGTCTGTACACCTGGATTCTATTCCAAGCTCTGTTGAGTACCTGTGTAAATGCATGTAAATAACTTGGCCTCTCTACAACGAACTTTCTCATCCACATAATGAGGGAGTAGTTTAGTTTATTAACAAACTCCCCACCCGCTGAGATGATCTAGGGTTTGCTCTCTTTGGGATTTCTTGATATGTGCTGAAAATAAAAATGTAAGTAATTATCTCAAGTTAATAACCTGTTATCTAAATAAGCCAAATTTACATGCCTTAATAGTCTTAGCAAGAATGAGTAGAATGAGCTATCTGTATTATTGGCACCTTACCTAAATCTTTACCTTTTGCACATAAATGCAAACCCTTATATGATTTTTATTGTTGAAATCTCATAAAGTATTTTTCAGTGAAACTCCATTAAACCAATTTACTTTTGATAAGTATTACAGCATGCAATTAAATACTTTCTATTTATTAAAAATAAATAAATAAGCCAAATTTGGGAGCAGGGAATAAAACAGAATTGTTTTGGGGTTGGCACAGGTCAAAATGAAGCCAAACACAGTGAATTTAAACCATGTAGGCAGAAAATCAAATAAATAGTCTCCAGTATTCAGCAGAAGTTTGTCTGTCTACCTAACTTTGCTTAAATGAATGAGATAATATACAGAGCACATCTCTTCCTAAGAGAACTAGATTCACAATTGATACAGTCTGACATGATACCTACATTAAGTGGTGCTTTTAAAATAATCCTCCAAAACAGCTCTTTTTCATGCATATTATGAAAGGAAGCATCTACCAAGATTTTCCCAACTGCCATAACTTTTATAATGCCAATTATATATTATGTCTGACGAGTCCTTTCTGTTTTACAAAGAGCTTTGCTACATATTATCTCATTATTCCCAACGACTGTCTTATGAAGTAGATTGTCTTATCAACCCCATTTGCCAGCTAAGGAAACTGAGATTCAGAGAAATTAAGAACTGTAAGTCAGGAAGTGCAAACACGAAGATCTCGAGGTTTCAGGCTCTTCAGAAAGTATGTTGTTGCTTTAATTCTCTCCCTTTCTGTCTTCCTAATATCCTCCATATATAATCTTTCAACAAGTATCTATTGAGTACCTAGGAATCGGGCACTGTAATAGGTGATGGGTTGGTAAAAAAGAAAGTAATATATGAACCCAACCTCATGACCTCATGGTTTAATAGTTCCAGTTAGCATCAGAAAACTTCTCCCTACCCTATTCTTGATTCAGGGGCAATAACTATGCATTCCTTCTTCCCACCCACCCCCATCATACATAACTCAAGAATTTTATACAAGCATTTTGCTAACATAAAATTAATTAGCATATTTCATTGAAAACCTCTCAGCTATTTGGTTTCCTTGACCTGCTATTCCAGCCCAGAAGATGGAGACAATAAGGTCCTACAAGATCTCATACCCTATTGTTTGGACACCACCCAGCATCCTGACTTTGTACCTCTGTTCAACCTACGATTATAAATTGGTTGGTAGATAGGTCTATCAAACTGTTATCTTTTTAACAGTACTATTATCTCTAATTATCTCATCCTATTAAATAAATTCACAAGTACTTATCAGGAACATGGGATTAATACAATAGGTGAAATATAGATGTTTATTTAATCTAGTTACCTAAGTTGAAGCCCATGATGTTTGCCTTGCTTCTGAAAATAAGTTCTTTGTTCCTTGTTCATTATTAATCAAATAATCAGTTAATTTTTAAGCTGTTGACTAATTTACACTATTTTAGTGAGGGGAAATGGTAGTGTCAAAATAGTATTTATTCTAAAAGATACTAAACATTTTTAAAAGCTGGTGATCAAACAATAACTTCAAAGATTTTGTAAGCATTCTGGCCTCATCATCTTTCTGTATATCTGAAGCTAGTGTTACAGATAGAATTATGCTTCTTGTTTACAGTGTGTAGACACTTTGGAGAAAATCTAGCCCCTTGAAGAAACAAAACTAGAAGAGGTTATTCTCTTAATACAACCAAATGGGCCAAAAATGACCTAATTTCTCCATAAGAGAGTCCAATAGTAATAACTTCCAAAAGATTTGCTTGCAAAAAAAAAAAAAAAGCATTTTTTTACGCTTCTTAATATTATCTTCTCTGAATATTTAAAATATAAACTGATTTATAGCCAGCAAATGTAGAATTTGTCTATAAACTATCTAATTTCAGGGGCTGGGAAAGTTTTAAATAACAATATTTTTTGATAGATACATCTAATATATTTTTTTTCCTCCAAAAATGCATATCCGTTTACTAAAATAGTCACATCAATGTAACTACTAGTCTAATGCTTGAGTTAGTCAAGCCAATAACAACAAAAGTCAATTTTATTCCAAATAGAACTGTTGTCACCATAAAGAAAGTTGTGCATGTGAGTGATAAATCATGGCTTAGTCAATGCTACCTGCTTTTAGAGATTTGACAATAAAAAGTGCTTATTAATTTATGTAACTTTGGATCTACTGATTATTTCTGAAATAGAAGTCATCATACTGTTTAATTTATAAGAATATCTTATAACATCTTTAGAATATGCAATGTTATAAAAGTGCATTCTGATAATCAATTTGTGTCTAGGAAATATTTACATCATCTTCTATAGGCCTTTTGCTATTCACCTCAAAAATTTAGACTTCTAAGCTAAGTATATTCAATTGAAATAAAAGGTCGAGCAGGAAAGAAAAAAGATGACACCTTTGATTAATAATACACTTGATCTTTAAAAAAAAAAAAAAAACCCAATACCCCATGTGTTGGCCAGTTCTGCCAAATATAAATGTGTTAGATCAAAATAGGACCATTTAGGCAGGCTGGTTCATGTAAAGACATTTTAATAGCCCTTGAGCACAAGTGTCAACTCCTGATTACTGATGTATAAGCCAGCAACAAATAGGAAAATGAATAAATTTCAGTGTGTAGGCTCTGTCACTATAATGCAAACAGGATTTCAACTGACTATTAGCAGACCTGGCTCCCTCATCAATCCTTACTTTATTTACAGTCAATGGCCTTGTCCAGCTCTAGCTATGACAGTTGGCACAGGTGGCTCTATTTGGCACTTTTTTTTTGGCAACTTCTAAATATAATTCCAAAATAAATAGACATTGAGAATGTGTTCTCTTTTAAACTACTCAGAGATAGTATTTCAGCTAATCAGTAACATTTTTTTAGCACTCTCCAGAGCCTTCTTGTATTTTGGTTATGTAATCATTACACCATGTCATTATTCAGGTACTAAAAGTGAAAAAGTTTCCCAAACTGTCACTTGAAACTTATGAGTCGAAATGTTCTCAAGACAATAATGTGGAAGACATTCACTGAATTACAAAAGATATGCAGCTAGCTATTTGGGGGTTTTGTTTAACTTTCAGAAAAAAATTAGAACATTCTAGAAATCTTTATTTTCTCATGTCTTCCACCTCCACTCCTTATAAGAATGAGAGCCTGGCAAGATGGGACACCACATTTGTGCACTCTGACAGTCTGTATCTTATGCATCGCTACAATTCTCAAATGAAAGTGTATCTGAGATTCCGAAGCAAAAGGTTACATAACAGAGCCCTTATTTTCTAATTCAATGGAAAGAAAACCCTCTCTGTCAATGTCCAGAAACTTCCCCAGGCAAGTGTTAAGCCAGAATTAGTAGATGTTAAGTTTCTTGAGAGCAGGGGCTATATCTTGTCTATGCTTATACCCCAGGGCCTAGTACAATGTCTGCCATCTTATAAATACTCAGGAAATATTTATAATTAAACAGAGGGATAAATATTACTGTACTTTAATTCAGGAGATAGAAGATTTGGGGGAGGAAAAATAGCCTACCATCACTGACCTAGTGAGATAAAAACCAATGCTCAGAACTCACATGTGAAGTCCATGCACGTGGAGGCCAATCTTCTACTCAAGGAGAATGTTTTAGAGTGAAAAGAGAACTGTACTACTGCATTTCAAGTCAGAAAACTGAATGTTTACATGGTTTTGCAAGCACTGTGACCTTGTACAAATAATGTCAGCTCTCTGAGCCTTATTTTCATCGCCTATAAAATGGGTAGGGCAATAGGGCCCTGAGTACTTCACGGCCTATCCTGAATGTCAACTGAGATGTACTGTGTATGGAAGGTGACACCATTGTCATAACATGTAGAGCAGTAATGTGCACGCTCACCCTTTCTTCAGAAAAATAGTTGTGGGTCCTGAAAGATTCTTAAGTATTTTTATCATAGTATGTTAAACTAATGCTAGATGAAAACAGTACTTTTGTAAATTTTTATCATAAAATTTAGAACAAAAAATGGTTTACTGGAATTATGAAGATCAGTTCTCAAGAAATACTATTCTAACTATATTTGCGAGGAAAAAATTTTAACATGACTCTTCCTATTTAAGTAGAAACCGGGCAAAGCACTGTGAGACACTAATATGATGCAGCCTAAAAAAAAGAACATTTGACTGCCCTAGTATTTTAACCAGAGCACATTTTATACACAGAATCCCTGCTTGGAATAATAAACTTAGATCCTCACTGGGAATGCTGCTGGTGGATGGCCTTCCACTGTCAGTTCACCTTGTTCAAGTTCATGCCTCCTTCTCAGGAGAGCCCACATCCAATGACTGATTGGCACAGAGCCCTTTGCGCCACCTTACACAATTCTAAAGGATCACCCCAGCTTCAAAGCTCCTCACAGTGCTAGCTGAGACCTCCATTGGGACTGTTTCACAGGTCAGCTCCTCCTTCAGCCCAGTCCTGCTTCCTTCCCTTCCAAGGTATGGATCCAAGTGCACTCCTTAATAAACCTCCTGCATGTTAATCTCCTTCTCAGAATCTGCTTCTCATGGAGCTCAACCGTCAACAACTCTCAAAATAAATGTAGTAACTTTTGCAAATACATTACTGCATATCCCCTAGACTGCACAATAGTAGCACAAACACAGTCTTACCTTGTTTTTGTAAAGCACTTCAACGTCCACAAAGCATTTGCTTGTTCCTGATCTAGTGTGGTCTCTCAAACAACTGTTGGTTGAAGGCAGGGCTTATAGTATGACTCCCATATTAAACGTGAGGAATTGAAGATCAGAAAAGTTGAAAACCTTAACTGGGATAACTTCAATATATAAGTAGGTAGGTGGGTAGGTAGGTAGTCAATCATTCAGTTAGTGGAAAACTTGGAATCTAATCTTAATTTTCTGATTTCTCATCCAGACCTTACTTGACCATCCACTGTTTTTCCTCATGAAAGCTTATGTTTGTGGTTCTTATCCTATGTAACAAGTATTTAATGATTTACCCATGGACAATTTTAAGACACTTTAAAAATATCTAAAAACCCTTGTGAAATCTGCCAACATCCTGAAATATCAAGATACTTGAATTGGGAATGTGTTCTGTGGTTAGAAATGATTACTTTCCATGTTTTTTGTTGTTGGAAAACCTTGGAATTGTTTTGTTTCCTGACTAATCTTTACCCATAATAAAGTGCTTGGCACATATAGGATGTGTTTCTAAAATGAAAAATGGAAACTAATATTTATTTTTCATTTCATGAAAGATTAAACCAAGTTCTAAACTTGTACGTATGATTATGTGACCTCCAAGTAATCTCATACTTGCTATCTTAATCATATAAACTCTGTCCTAATCTGTATCTGACACAGGCACGCTTTTCTTTAGAGAAAATAATCAGTCTTTTTATTTCTTCAAATTCCCTTAAGGATCTAAATGACTTGGAGGTTCTGTTTGTTTGTTTGGGCATTTTGTTTTTGTTTCTTCATTGTCTTTTTAGAGTACCCATTAGGAGAAGGTAGTTTAACCAAATAACAGCTTTTTAAAAGTAGAAATTAATCTTAACGGTACAACAACAAAATGACCTGGCCGTAAGTTCTTAGTTCAATGATTAGAATCAAAAGTGAACTATCTTCTCCAGCTGATATTCTGTGGCAAGAAATATTTTAAAGATAGAATTATCTTGTTTTTGTGAGATTCAGTGGAGAATCTTTTTTCCAGAAATATTTCTCAGTTACAAAACTTTGACTTGTTTTTGAATTTCCAGAAGTCTCAATCTTTCTTAGTAATTCAATCCATGATGGAATACTGTGTACTCCTTTTAAGAGAGAAAAAAGTGGGACAACAAAGCATTATGGTGATTAATCCTTTGTCCGTTTTTTCATTTGCAAATATTTTCTCCCATTCTGAGGGTTGTCTTTTAGTCTTATTTATGGTTTCCTTTGCTGTGCAAAAGCTTTTAAGTTTAATTAGGTCCCATTTGTTTATTTTTGTTTTTATTTTCATTACTGTAGGAGGTGGATCAAAAAAGATCTTGCTGTGGTTTATGTCAAAGAGTGTTTTTCCTATGTTTTCCTCTAAGACTTTTATAGTGTCTGGTCTTACATTCAGATCTTTAATCCATTTGGAGTTTATTTTTGTGTACGGTGTTAGGAAGTGTTCTAATTTCATTCTTTTACATGTAGCTGCCCAGTTTTCCCAGCACCACTTATTGAACAGGCTGTCTTTTCTCCATTGTCTGTTCTTGCCTCCTTTGTTGTAAATTAGGTGACCATATGTGCGTGGGTTTATCTCTGGGCTTTCTATCCTGTACCATTGATCTATATTTCTGTTTTTGTGCCAGTACCATACTGTTCTGATTACTGTAGCTTTGTAGTATAGTCTGAAGTCCAGGAGCCTGATTCCTCCAGCTCCATTTTTCTTTCTCAAGATTGCTTTGGCTATTTGGGATCTTTTGTGTTTCCATATGAATTGTAAAATTTTTTGTTCTAATTCTGTGAAGGATGCCATTGGTAGCTTGATAGAGATTGCATTGAATCTGTAGATGGCTTTGTGTAATATAGTCATTTTCACAATATTGCTTCTTCCACTCCAAGAACATGGTATATTTCTCCATCTGTTTATGTCATCTTTGATTTCTTTCATCAGTGTTTTATAGTTTTCTGAGTATAAGTCTTTTGCCTCCTTAGATAGGTTTATTCCTAAATATTTTATTCTTTTTGTTGCAGTGGTAAATGAGATTGTTTCCTTAATTTCTGTTTCTGATTTTTCATTGTTAGTGTATAGGAATGCCAGAGACCTCTGTGCATTAATTTTGTATCCTGCAACCTTACCAAATTCATTGATTAGTTCTAGTAGTTTTCTGGTGGCATATTTAGGAGGTTCTATGTATAGTATCATGTCATCAGCAAACAGTGACAGTTGTACTTCTTCTTTTCCAATTTGTATTTCTTTTTCTTCTCTGATTGCTGTGGCTAGGACTTCCAAAACTATATTGAATAAGACTGGCAAGAGTGGACATCCTTGTCCTGTTCCTGATCTTAGTGGGAATGCTTTCAGTTTTTCACCATTGAGTATGATGTTTGCTGTGGGTTTGTCATATATGGCCTTTATTATGTTGAGGTAGAGCTTAATATCAGAAAAACAAACAATCCAATTAAAAAATGGGAGGAAGACCTAAGTAGACATTTCACCAAAGAAGACATACAGGTGGCCAAGAGGCACATGAAAAGATGCTCAACATCAGTAATTACTAGAGAAATGCAAATCAAAACTACAATGAGGTATCACCTCACACCGGTCAGAATGGCCATTATCAAAAAATCTACAAACAATAAGTGCCAGAAAGGGTGTGGTGAAAAGGGAACGCTCCTGCACTGTTGGTGGGAATGTAAATTGATACAACCACTATGGAGAACAGTGTGGAGTTTCCTTAAAAAACTAAAAATAGAGCTAGCATATGACCCAGCAATCCCACTACTGGGCATATACCCTGAGAAAACCATAATTCAAAAAGAGTCATGTACCACAATGTTCATTGCAGCAATATTTACAATAGTCAGGACATGGACATAACCTAAATGTCTATTGACAGGTGAATGGATAAAGAAGATGTGGCACATATATACAATGGAATATTACTCATATTATTTGTTTCTCATAAATTATTTGTTTCCCATAAAAAGAAATAAATTTGAATTATTTGTAGTGAGGTGGAGAGACCTAGAGTCTGTCAAACAGTGAAGTAAGTCAGAAAGAGAAAAACAAATACTGTGTGCTAATGCATATATATGGAATTTTAAAAAGAAATGCTACTAATGAACCTAGTGGCAGGGCAGGAATAAAGCCCTATACGTAGAGAATGGACTTGAAGACACAGGGAGGAGGAAGCTAGGGCGAAGTGAGAGTAGCATTGACATATATACACTACCAAATGTAAAGTAGCTAGTAGGAAGCAGCAGTGTAGCACAGGGAGATCAGCTCAGTGCTCTGAGAAGACCTAGAGGGGTGGGATAGGGAAGGTGGGAGGGAGGTTCAAGAGGGAGGGGATATGGAGATATATGTATGCATATGGCTGATTTACTTTGTTGTACAACAGAAACTAACACAGTATTGTGAAGCAATTATACTCCAAAAAAGATCTATTTTTAAAAAAAGAAAAGCATTATGGTGGTGTGAATAAGTAAAGCCACTCATTGTCCTGTAACTAATTCAGGGAACATAAGTTGGAGATGTCCAGGGAATATGAGGACACCAGCTGGCTGGTGATACAAGAGAATTTGAGGTGTTTATAGAGACTGAAGTGATGTGATCAGATTGGGATTTCCACACCTTTTTCCAATAATGACATAATTAAAAGCCATTATAAAATTAAAACTCTGGTTTCCCAGGCAAAATCTAAATATCTTAGACTGAAGGTGTCCATTTTCTGACTCTTTTATGAGACCTAGGCAGGTAGCCTCAGTCTACATAAGACATAGTATAAAAACAAAGTTCCTTCATTGTTTCAGTGCCTAAAAGTTTACTTCCAAAGAAAATATCTTATTTTAAATGATGTCACTTGTCTTACATTTAGTCTGGTGCTTTATAATCATTTGCTGGAAGATCTTGATAGAGTTAATTTCCATAATCATCTGAGGTTAAGCAAGCTTTCTATGTTAATATCAACATTTTTAAAATGACAATTCCCTAAAATCCAGGATATTCAGCAAGGTTAAACAATTTTCCCTGTATCACAAAAATCCAAAAACCATTAGGACTCAAATGCAAACTGACAAAATCTTGGGCATTGTTCAGTGCAAAATGTCCTTGCTACTCAAAGCACTGTCCATGAACCAGAAGCTTGACTGGGAGCTTATTAGAAATGCAGAACCTCAGGCCCCAGCCCAGACTTACTGAATGAGAATCTGCATTTTACCAAACTCCTCAGGTGACCTACATGCACATTCAAGTCATGGAGCCATTCAGTAGGCCATTTGATTCACAATATGCATTATATAAACTTGATAAGTGTCCACATGATCCTTGTGTCATAGATTGGTCTCCTGTAAAAGTCTGATAAAATCATATAATCAACATGACACGGATGCATCTTAATCATACATGTTCCACCAGCCTGGGACTTCAGTTTAAATCATTGTTTGTGAGACGCTTAAGTCCTATCACATACGTCTGGCCCCCACCCCCCAGATTTCCCATCAAAAATAACCATAAGCACAAACAGGCTCTGATATTCAAGGACTCAGAACTCTGGTCCAATATGATTCCCCATGTTCATTTCCCATCATTTCCTCCTAAGAGTTTTATAATCTAACTATAATAGCTTTCTACCATTTCCTCTAAAAGTCTTGCATTATTATGCCACTGGGCCTTTGCTTATACTATATCCTTCACCCGGGATGATGGTTCTTGTTTGACAAAATCTAATTCATCTTTTAAAGGCCAGGTTATGTGTTACCTGTAAGATGAACATGATCGGGCCAAGTAAAATTAATCCCTCCTCTGTACCTCACAGCAATCTGGTTATACCTGTCATTTAACAAATGTTGAATTGTACAGTTAATTACTTAGGCCATTCTCTTCCATGAAACTACATATTTCTTAAACACATGAAACGTGCCTTACTTATGCTTGTAAATTCAAGGTCCACCTTAATCATAGATAGTACTCGCAGTTATTTGTTAAAATGACTTGAAATCAAAAAAAAAAAAATGACTTGAAATCTTATGACTCTAAACTCAAAGGACCTGTCCAAGCTCTGTTGTTATCTCAGCACTTGGTTGTAATAAATTTTTCCCAAAACCAATGTATAGCTTGTTATCTGGAGATTTTTAGGATTATGAAATTTTGCATGTGTAGATTTGACTTCAAGACATATAATGGAGGCCACCAAATTTTATATTAAAGGAGTAGATTGCATACAGAAGGGGAAACTTCCAAGAAGCCACTAACTTGACCTTCTCTACTAAGAGACACAGAAGCAGGACCATGATCCCCAATGCACTTACAAGGGGGCACATTATCATGAGTAATTTATCAAAGCCTTAATCCACAGTTTCTCTCTAGAAGGAAGCATGGGGTTTGGGGAAGTATATGGGATTTAGAGTCAGATGCGTCCACATTTCCAATGACTTTGGATTTTTTTTTAATCTTCTTTGGCAGGAAATGGTCTGTCATTGTGCCTCCCACCTACATAAACTAATCATGATGATAATACCAGTCTCACCTATTTCATAGGGATTTTATAAAAATCAAAAGAGGTTGCATGCAAAATCACTTTGCAAAACATAACCAATGACTGTTTACTGAATGATTGCAAAAACACAACTCTGTCCTAGGTGAAATCATGCCTACAAGTGAACATTTTTCTCACCACTAGAAAAGCTGCTCTCAAATTGTTAACACAAATGTAGAAAGGAAATGCTTTTGCTAGCCTCTCTAGGGAGATTATTAAAAGTGTATTTATATTAGACCTGAAAAACATTTTATGTGATCAGATAATTTAAATGCATGCCTAAGTATTTACTGGCTTTCAAGGCAAGTAGTTAGAGAAAGGCCTGCAAAGTGCACCAACATTTATTGAGCATTTATTGTGTGCCAAGAACCAGGAATACAGTAGTGAACAAGATAATTCACTCTGTCTTCAGGAAGTTTTGCAGAATAGTGGGGACACAAAGAAGTAAATAGTATTTTTAAATCCCTGTATTTCCTGTTTTAATTTTATTGGAAAAGAATGAGTGATTATTGATACTCATAAATTTCTAAATTAACAATTAAGATGCACCAAAAAAATCTGGGAGATGGCAGCCAGGATTATAAAAGACGTCCAAAGGAAAATTTGGAGATCAAGATCAGCCAAAGGTGGCCACTATTGACTTTGAGTGTAGCATTCTGAGAAAACCCTGTACTTCAAACACCATTTTCTGTCTTATTTTTTACCTGCTTTATGAATGGTTTCCACTTAACACGTTTATCTGGAAATGCTCAAGAAAAAAGAAGAAACAAGAATAAGAATCCACTGCATATTTTCCTTGGTTTAAGTCTTAGGTCTGCCTCTAACTAGATATGTGACTTTGGGCAAATCACATAATTTCTCTGACCCTCAGGTTGCACTCTGAAAAGTAGGAGTTTGGGCTAAATAAATCATTATGTCCTCCTGGTTCAAATGTCCAGTCATCTCTCTCTCATTTAAATAAAGGAAATTGTTATCAAAGAATTAGAAGAAAAAACTTTAAACACTCTAATAAATAAAAGATATGGGAAGCCCAGAACTCATTAAAGTGAACACTTTTTAACATCATTATTGAGAAGATAACCAAAAATTTTATTTCTCAGAGAGTATGTCTATCATCCTCTATTTGTCTTATAATTACCAAAAATATTATATTTATGGATCCATAGCATATCACCTCCAACAACATACTGTGCATACTTTCCCAGATAATATGAAAATATGTTTTTCACCCCCTTTCTGGAACTCTGGGTACAAATTTAATTAAGATGTTTTAAGGTAGAGAAGTTCAAAATAAGCTAAAGTAGACAGCTATAAGCAGAGACTGAGGAGGAACTTTGAGATTACCCACTTATTTCCAGTCATTGAAATTCCACGTTCCAGATGACATGGGAGATCTGGTACCCACTACTGTTTACATCCTACTTTTTTCTAGAATTCCTTTGCAGTTGACTTTCTTCCTTCTGAGACACACAGTGCTTGCATCTCTTCAGACGAACAGATGATACTTAGTTCCTGGATGAGTTTTTGTATTCACACATACTAAGAGATTAGAGACAAGCAAGAAAACCTTCTCAGATCCTCTCACCTGAACTTTCCCTCTCCACCACTGTTAGTACTACTTCCTTGCTTCTTTTACCATAATCTACTTGACCACATGCTTTTGGGAAACCCACTAGCCAGTAGTCACTATCCACTCACAGGTCGGTGTAAAACTGTTTGCCATCTTGGCTTCCCTTTGCTTAAGATAGTGAAGTCACTTAGGACCCCTATGTAAATTGGGCTGTTCAGTTGAGAGTGTACCTTAAGTAATGGGTGGTTCACTGTAAAGAAGCTGCAAGTCTATAACTGGAACAGCTTTGGAGACCGAGGCTGATTTGGGACCATGGAATAACTGAATACTAATGGCAATCAAAAGCACTAGCCAAGGGGCTACAATCAGGCTTCTAAACAGGAAGACTCAACTTCAAAAATTACTCTGTAAAGAATTCAAGTGTCATGAGGTCACATTTTACCTGGGTTTCTTTTGCACAAAATAATGTGTTCTGACATCCCCAATGGCTAGCCACTTCCCACTGTTAAAAACAAAACATAACAAAATTCCATAAAATTGGTAAAACACATTTTAACGTGCATTTGACTGCTGAGGCAAGTCTCTTAATAACACTAAGTCTCAGTTTCCTATCTGTCTAGAAGGACTGGCAATATCTGCTCCAAAAACTTCACAAAGGAAGTTGTGAGAAAAAAAAATACTACATAAAATTATTTGTGAACAATAAATCATGATAAACATAGACTTGTCACATCCATTGCCTCAGTCAAATTATGCTTCAAAGATTAAGGTAGCTCAAAAGGGAAGCCATGATTTTCACTTTTTAAAAAATTCTCCCCCAAAAATATTGTTAAATGGATTACTCCTAAACGGATTGAAAGGAGAGGAAAAGGGGGTGGGGGAGATGTTTGTTGAGCTTTACGAGATGTCTCCAAGAAGAATGAAAACTGAAAGGGTAATGCATCCTGCTTCATTAGCCCAGGGTCCAGACTGGAGTGCAGAGAAGGGGCAGCTTCTTCTCTAGACAGTAGCATTTGCTGATCAATGTATCATGATCCAGCTGCAAGTGAATAGTAACCAACACTCCTCAGGAGCTCTTGGTTTTGCCTCAGATTCTTCCAAAAGCTGTGAAAGCAGCCCAAACACCAAGGGTGCAGCCAGGACTGGAAGCGGCTGGCTCAGAGTGTCCGCTGCCCATGCTTCTCCTGCATGCATACAAATAAGGAGCAGCAGGAGGACCAAGAGGCAAGGGGACTGAAAGATGTTTCCTTATAAATGAATCGGTAACCCAGTTGGTGTACATACATGCAATTCACTGGCTATTTAGAAACAACTCTTTGCCCAAAGTAACAGTTTATTGTCATGAAAATGTGACTAAAATGTGAAACATTAAAAGCACATGAGAGGTCCATTTTTGATTGACATCCTTTCACAAGAGTGGTCCTTGTCATCAAGGTGGTCAAGACCAGTGCCCATCACTGATCCAGTAGTAGTTTCTGCAGGTGAAGAAAGCAGCCTGGCCAGTGTCATACTCGGCAGTCTTCACCATGCGCCAAAGAGGAGGAGTCAAGGTGGCGATGTGGGAAGACGCGGAGTTAGCCTCTCCCCACAACTAGGGCACCTGCCGGCCGCTGGTGGAGGACTCTGATGCCCAAGGAGATGGGAGGAACCACCAAGTGAACCAGGAGGACGTGGAGGGACTGAGGGGGGAGGAGAAGTGGAGGCCAGACAGGATCAGCACCCCTGAAGACGGGGAGATCAGGAGAGGCAGGCAGGAAGAGCCCTCCCAGACTGGAGGAGCAGGAGAGGAGAAGAGGGCATTTGCCCCAAGCATTTGAGCCCAAGAAGCCTGCTGCACTCCCAGGTGAGGTCCCCTGCCCTCTGAGACCAGGGGTGGAGTGCACACGTGGGCCCCTTCTGTTCCTTGAGCCTAAGCTCCACCCCCCACAGGCCACAGGACCTTTTGCAGCCCTGTGGGTCCTGAGCACTGGCCCCACCCACCACCCAAATCTCACCCTTGCTTAGGCCCCGCCCTCCACAGCCAAGGACTTTTCCCCGTTTTTCTTTTTTTTTCCTCTTTTCTTTTTTTTTCTTTTCCCTCCTCCTCTTTTTTACTATTGTCGTACTGTTGTGCCTTCCAGTTGTTGATTCATCTATATTTTTATTTTTATATCCTTTCTAACATATCTGTTAGTTTCCAAGTCTAATTTTATTTTTACTTTGTTATTCTCTTTTTTTTTTGCCACCCCATGCGGCTTGTGGGATCTTGGTTCATGAGCTGGGGGTCAGGCCAAAGCTCCTGCAGTGGGAGCTACAAGTCCGAACCACTGGACTAACAGAGAACCTCAGATCCCAAGGAATATTCACCAGAGTGAGGTCTCACGGAGTTCCTCACCTCAGCACCAAGACCCAGCTCTACCCAATAGCCTACAAACTCCAGTGTTGGAAGCCTCAGGCCAAACAAGCAGTAAGACAGAAACACAATCCCACTCATAAAAAAAAGAGACAGCAAAAAAATATGTCACAGATGAAGGAGGAAGGTAAAAAATCTATAAGACCAAATAAAAGAAGATGAAATAGGCAATCTACCTGAAAAAGAATTCAGAGTAATTATAGTAAAGATGATCCAGAATCTCAGAAATAGAATGGAGGCATGGATTGAGACAATACAAGAAATGTTTAAGAAGGATCTACAAGAACTGAAGAACAAAAAAACAGAGACGAAAAACACAATAACTGAAATGAAAAATACACTAGAAAGAATCAATAACAGAATAACTGAGGCAGAAGAACGAATAAGTGAGCTGGAAGACAAAATGGTGGAAATAACTGCTGAGGAGCAGAATAAACAAAAAAGAATGAAAGGAATTGAAGACAATCTCAGAGACTTCTGGGACAACACTAAATGCATCAACATTCGAATTATAGGGGTCCCAGAAGAAGAAGAGAAAAAGAAAGTGTCTGAGAAAATATTTGAAGATATTATAGTTGAAAAGTTCCCTAACATGGGAAAGGAAATAGTCACCCAAGTCCAGGAAGCACAGAGAGTCCCATACAGGATAAACCCTAGGAAAAACACACCAAGACATAGATTAATCAAACTAACAAAAATTAAATTCAAAGAAACAATATTAAAAGCAGCAAGGGAAAACCAAAAAATAACATACAAAGGAATCCCCATTAAGGTTATCAGCTGATTTTTCAGCAGAAACTCTGCAGGCCAGAAGGGAGTGGCAGGATATACTTAAAGTGATGAAAGGGAAAAACCTACAACCAAGATTACTCTACCCAGCAAAGATCTCATTCAGATTTGATGAGGAATTCAGAAGCTTTTCAGACAAGCAAAAGCTAAGAGAATTCAGCACCACCAAACCAGCTTTATAACAAATGCTAAAGAAACTTCTATACACGGGAAACACAAGAGAAGAAAAAGACACACAATAACAAACCCAAAACAATTAAGAAAATGATAATAGGAATATACACATCGATAATAACCTTGAATTTAAATGGATTAAATGTCCCAACCAAAAGACACAGACTGGCTGAATGGATACAGAAACAAGACCCATATATATGCTGTCTACAAGAGACCCACTTCAGACCTAGGGACACATACAGACTGAAAGTGAATGGATGGAAAAAGGTATTCCATGAAAATGGAAATCAAAAGAAAGCTGGAGTAGCAATATTTGTATCACATAAAATAGACTTTAAAATAAAGATTGTTACAAGAGATAAGGAGGGGCACTATATAATGATCAAGGGATCAATCCAAGAAGAAGATATAACAATTATAAATGTTTATGCACTCAACATAGGAGCCCCTCAATACATAAGGCAAATGTTAACAACCATGAAAGGAGAAATCGACAGTAACACAAAAATAGTAGGGAACTTTAACACCCCACTTTCACCAATGGACAGATCATCCAAACAGAAATAAATAAGAAAACACAAGCTTTAAATGTCACAACAGACCAGATAGATTTAATTCATATTTATAGAACATTCCACCCAAAAGTAGCAGAATACACTTTCTTTTCAAGTGCACATGGAACATTCTCCAGGATAGATCACATCTTGGGTCAAAAATCAAGCCTCAGAAAATGTAAGCCATTTGAAATCATATCAAGCATCTTTTCTGACCACAACACTATGAGATTGGAAATCAGTTACAGGAAAAAAACTGTAAAAAACACAAATACATGGAGGCTAAACAGTGCACTATTAAATAATCAAGATATCACTGAAGAAATCAAAGAAGAAATTAAAAAATACATAGAAACAAATGACAACAAAAATACAACAACCCAAAACCTATGAGATGCAGCAAAAGCAGTTCTAAGAAGGAAGTTTATAGCAATTCAATCTCACCTCAAGAAACAAGAAAAACCTCAAATAAACACTCTAACCCTACACTTAAAACAACTAGAGAAAGAAGAACAAAGAAAACCTAAAGTCAGTAGAAGGAAAGAAATCATAAAGATCAGAGGAGAAATAAATGAAATAGAAACAAAGAAAACAATAGCAAAGATCAATAAAACTAAAAGCTGGTTCTTTGAGAAGATGTACAAAATTGATAAACCCTTAGTCAGATTCATCAGGAACAAAAGGGAGAGGACAAAAATCAATAAAATTAGAAATAAAAAAGGAGAAATCACAACTGACACTGCAGAAATACAAAGGATTATAAGAGGCTAATACAAACAAATATATGCCAATAAAATGGACAACCAGGAAGAAACGGCCAAATTCTTGGAAAGGTACAATTTTCCAAGACTGAACCAGGAAGAATTAGAAAATATAAACAGACCTATCAAAAGTAATGAAATTGAAACCATACTTTTAAATCTTCCAACAAACAAAACCCCATGACCAGATGGCTTCACAGGCGAATTCTATCAAACATTTAGAGAAGAGCTAACAATGATCTTTCCCAAAGTCTTCCAAAACATTGCAGAGGGAGAAACACTCCCAAATTCACTCTATGAAGCCACCATCACCCTGATCCCCAAACCAGACAAAGATACCACAAAAAAAGAAATTATAGACCAATATCACTGGTGAACATAGATGCAAAAATTCTGAACAAAATACTAGGAAACAGAATCCAACAGCACATTGAAAGGATCATACACCATGATCAAGTGGGATTTATTCCAGGGAGGCAAGGATTCTTCAATATATGCAAATCAAACAATGTGATAAACCATATTAACAAATTGAAGAATAAAAACCATATGATCATCTCAATAGATGCAGAAAAAGCTTCTGACAAAATTCAACACCCTTTATGATAAAAACTCTCCGTAAAATGGGCACAGAGGGAACCTACCTCAACATAATAAAGGCCATATATGACAGACCCACAGTAAGCATCATACTCAATGGTGAAAAACTGAAAACATTTCCACTAAGATCAGCAACAGAACAAGGATATCCACTCTTGTCAGTCTTATTCAACATAGTTTTGGAAGTCATAGCCACAGCAATCAGAGAAGAAAAAGAAATAAAAGGAATACAAATTGGAAAAGAAGAAGTAAAACTGTCCCTGTTTGCAGATGACATGATACTATATATAGAAAATCCTAAAGATGCCACCAGAAAACAAATAGAACCAATCAATGATTTTGATAAGGTCACAGGATACAAAATTAATGCACAGCAATCTCTGGCATTCCTATACACCAACAACAAAAAATTAGAAAGAGAAATTAAGGAAACACTCCCATTTCCCACTGCAACAAAAAGAATAAAATACCTAGGAATAAACCTACATAAGAAGGCGAAAGACTTGTACTCAGAAAACTATAAAACACTGATGAGAGAAATCAGAGATGACATAAACAGATGGAGAAATATACTATGATCTTGGATTGGAAGAATCATTATTGTGAAAATGACTACACTACACAAAGGAATCTAGATATACACTGCAAACCCTATCAAGCTACCAATGGCATACTTCACAGAATTAGAACAAAAAATGTTACAATTCGTATGGAAACACAAAAGACGCTGAATACCCAAAGCAATTTTGAGAAAGAAAAACAGAGTTGGAGGAATCAGGCTTCCCGACTTCAAACTATACCACAAAGCTACAGTAATCAAGACAGTATGGTACTGGCACAAAAGTAGAAACATAGATCCATGGTACAGGAAACAAGGCCCAGAGATAAATCCACACATATAAGGGCACCTAATTTACAACAAAGGAGGCAAGAACAGACAGTGGAGAAAAGACAGCCTCTTCAGTAAGTGGTGCTGGGAAAACTGGACAGCTACATGTAAAAGAATGAAATTAGAACACTTCCTAACACCATACACAAAAATAAACTCAAAATGGATTAAAGATCTAAATGTAAGACCAGGCACTATAAAACTCTTAGAGGAAAACATAAGAAAAACACTCTTTGACATAAACGACAGCAAGATCTTTTTTGACCCACCTCCTAGAGTAACGAAAATAAAAACAAAAATAAACAAATGGGACTTAATTAAACTTAAAAGCTTTTGCACAGCAAAGGAAACCATAAAAAAGACAAAAAGACAACCCTCAGAATGGGGGAAAATATTTGCAAATGAAACAACAGACAAAGGATTAATCTCCAAAATATACAAACAGCTCATGGAGCTCAGTATCAAAAGAAACAAACAATCCAGTTAAAAAATGGGCAGAAAACCTAAATAGACATTTCAGAAAGGAAGACATACAAATGGCCAAGAGGCACATGAAAAGATGCTCACCATCAGTAATATTAAAGAAATGCAAGTCAAAACTACAATGAGGTATCACCTCACACCAGTCAGAATGGCCATCATCAAAAAATCTAGAAACAATAAATGTTGGAAAGGGTGTGGTGAAAAGGGAAACCTCTAGCACTGTTGGTGGGAATGTAAATTGATACAACCACTATGGAGAACAGTATGGAGGTTCCTTAAAAAACTAAAAATAGAACTACCATCTGACCCAGCAATCCCACTACTGGGCATACACCCTGAGAAAACCATAATTCAAGAAGAGACATGTACCACAATATTCACTGCAGCACTATTCACAATAGCCAGAACATGGAAGAAACCTAAATGTCCATCGACAGATGAATGGATAAAGAAGCTGTGGCACACATAAACAATGGAATATTACTCAGCCATAAAAAGGAACAAAATTGAGTTATTTGTAGTGAGGTGGATGGACCTAGAGTTTGTCATACAGAGTGAAGTTAAGTCAAAAAGAGAAAAACAAATACCGTACGCTAATGTGTATATATGGAAACTAAAAAAAAAAAAAAAAATGATATTGATGAACCTAGTTGCAGGGCAGTAATAAAGAGGTAAACATAGAGAATAGACTTGAGGCCATGGGGTGTGAGGGGGAAGCTGGGGCGAAGTGAGAGTGGCATTGACATATGTACATTACTGAATGAAAAATAGTTGGCTGGTGGGAAGCAGCAGCATAGCACAGGGAGATTGGCTCGGTCCTTTGTGATGACCTAGAGGGGTAGGAAAGGGAGAATGGGGGGGAGGCTCAAAAGGGAAGGGATATGGGGACATGTGTACGCATATGGCTGATTCGCTTTTTGTGCAACAGAAACTAACACAGTATTGTGAAGTAATTAAACTTCAATAAAGATCTATTAAAGAGAAACAACAGGAGAGACCTTCGGGTTGGCAGACGAGTAAGACGTGGAGATCACCTTCCTCCCAACAAATACATCAGAAATACATCTACATGTGGAATAACTCCTACAGAACACCTACTGAACGCTGGCAGAAGACCTCAGACTTCCCAAAAGGCAAGAAACTCCCGACGTACCTGGGTAGGGCAAAAGAAAAAAGGAAAAACAGAGACAAAAGAATAAGGAAGGGTCCTGCACCTCAGGGAGGGAGCTGTGAAAGAGGAAAAGTTTCCACACCCTAGGAAGTCCCCTTCACTGGTGGAGATGGGGAATGGCAGGGGGGAATCTTCAGAGCCATGGAGGAGAGCACAGCAACAGCGGGGCAGAGGGCAAAGTGGAGAGATTCCTGCACAGAGGATCGGTGCCGACCAGCACTCACCAGCCTGAGATGCTTGTTTGCTCACCCTCTGGGATGGGTCCGGGTTGGGAGCTGAGGCTCAGGCTTTGGAGGTCAGACCCCAGGGAGAGTACTGGTGTTGGCTGCGTGAACACAGCCTGAAGAGGGCTAGTGCACCACAGCTAGCAGGGAGGGAGTCCGGGAAAAAGTCTGGAAGTGCCTAAGAGGCAAGAGACCATTGTTTTGGGGTGTGCAAGGAGAGCGGCTTCAGAGCACCACCTAAACAAGCTCCACAGACATGCGCGGGCTGTGGCTATCAACACAGACACCAGAGCCGGGCATGATACACTAAGGCTGCTGCTGCAGCCACCAAGAAGCCTGTGTGCAAGCACAGGTCACCACACACCACCTCTTCTGGGAGCCTGTGCAGCCCACCATTGCCAGGGTCCCGTGATCCAGGGACAACTTCCCCGGGAGAACACATGGCATGCCTCAGGCTGTTGCAACGTCACACCGGCATCTGCCGCCACAGGCTCACCCTGGCCTGAGTGAGCCAGAGACCCCTAGTAAGCTGCTCCTTTAATCCCGTCCTGTCTGAGCGAAGAACAGCTGCCCTCAGGTGACCTACACGCAGAGGCGAGGCCAAATCCAAAGCTGAACCCCAGGAGCTCTGTGAACAAAGAAGAGAAAGGGAAATTTCTCCCAGCAGCTTCAGGAGCAGTGGATTAAATCTCCACAATCAACCTGATGTACCCTGCATCTCTGGAATACTTGAATAGACAATGAATCATCCCAAAATTGACGCCGTGGACTTTGGGAGCAACTGTAGACTTGGGGTTTGCTCTCTGCATCTAATTTGTTTCTGGTCTTATGTTTATCTTAGATTAGTATTTAGAGTTTATTGTCATTGGTAGATTTGTTTATTAATTTGGTTGCTCTCTTTTTTTGATATATATAAAGATAGTCTTTTTTTTCTCTTTTTCTGAGTGTATATGTGAATGCTTCTTTCTGTGATTTTGTCTGTATAGCTTTGTTTTTACCATTTGTCCTAGGGTTCTGTCTCTCTGGTTTCTTGTTTGTTTGCTTGTTTGTTTTTGTTTTTAGCATTGTTTTTAGCACTTGATATCATTGGTGGATTTGTTTTTTGGTTTGGTTGCTCTCTTCTTTCTTTCCTTTTTTTTTTCTTTTTTTATTACTTTTTAACTTTTTTATCTTTAATAATTTTAAAAAATTTTTTATGTTAATAACTTTATTTTATTATATTTTTCCTTCTTTTTTTCTCCCTTTTCTTCTGAGCCATGTGGCTGACATGTGCTCCAGCTGGTTGTCAGGCCTGTGCCTCTGAGGAGGGAGAGCCAAGTTCAGGACATTGGTCCACCAGAGCCCTCCCGGCTCCACATGATATCAAATGGCGAAAGCTCTCCCAGAGATCTCCATCTCAATGCTAAATCCCAGCTCCACTCAATGACCAGAAAGCTATAGTGCTGGACACCTTATGTCAAACAACTAGCAAGACAGTAACACAACCCCATCTATTAGCAGAGAGGCTGCCTAAAATCATAATAAGGTCACAGACACCCCACCAGGAAACCTACACAATCCACTGAACCAACCTTAGCCACTGGAGGCAGACACCAAAAACAACGGGAACTATGAACCTGCAGCCTGTGAAATGGAAACCCCAAACACAGTAAGTTAAGCAAAATGAGAAGACAGAGAAATACACAGCAGATGAAGGAGCAAGGTAAAGACCCACCAGACCAAACAAAAGAAGAGGAAATAGGCAGTCTACCTGAGAAAGAATTCAGAGTAATGATAGTAAGATGAGCCAAAATCTTGGAAATAGAATGGAGAAAATACAAGAAACGGTTAACAAGGACCTAGAAGAACTAAAGAGCAAACAAACAATGATGAACAACACAATACATGAAATTAAAAATTCTCTAGAAGGAATCAATAGCAGAATAACTGAGGCAGAAGAATGGATAAGTGACCTGGAAGACAAAACAGTGGAAATAACTGCTTCAGAGCAGACTAAAGAGAAAAGAATGAAAAGAATTAAGGAAAGTCTCAGAGACCTCTGGGACAACATTAAACGCACCACCATTCTAATTATAGGAGTCCCAGAAGAAGAAGAGAAAAAGAAAGGGACTGAGAATATATTTGAAGAGATTATAGATGAAAACTTCCCTAATATGAGAGAGGAAATAGTCAATCAAGTCCAGGAAGCACAGAGAGTCCCATACAGGATAAATCCAGGAGAAACATACCAAGACACATATTAATCAAACTATCAAAAATTAAATACAAAGAAAATATATTAAAAGCAGCAAGGGAAAAGCAACAAATAACATACAAGGGAATCCCCATAAGGTTAACAGCTGAACTTTCAGCAGAAACTCTGCAAGCCAGAAGGGAGTGGCAGGACATATTTAAAGTGATGAAAGGGAAAAACCTACAACCAAGATTACTCTACCCAGCAAGGATCTCATTCAGATTTGACAGAGAAATTAAAATCTTTACAGACAAGCAAAAGCTAAGAAAATTCAGCACCACCAAACCAGCTTTACAACAAATGCTAAAGGAACTTCTCTAGGCAGGAAACACAAGATAAGGAAAAGACCTATTATAACAAACACAAAACAATTAAGAAAATGGTAATAGGAACATACATATCAATAACTACCTTAAATATACATGGATTAAATGCTCCAACCAAAAGACATACACTGGCTGAATGGATACAAAAACAAGACCCACATATATGCTGTCTAAAAGAGACCCACTTCAGACCAAGGGACACATACAGATTGAAAGTGAAAAAGATATTTCATGCAAATGAAAAATCAAAAGAAAGCTGGAGTAACAATTCTCATATCAGACCAAATAGACTTTAAAATACAGACTATTACAAGAGACAAAGAAAGACACTACATAATGATCAAGGGATCAAACCAAGAAGAAGATATAACAATTGTAAATATTTATGCACCCAACATAGGAGCACCTCGATACATAAGGCAAATGCTAACAGCCATAAAATGGGAAATCGACAGTAACACAATCATGGTAGGGGACTTAAACACCCACTTTCACCAATGGACAGATCATACAAAATGAAAATAAATAAGGAAACACAAGCTTCAAGTGATATATTAAACAAGATGGACTTAAATTGATATTTATAGGACATTCCATCCAGAAACAACAGAATACACTTTCTTCTCAAGTGCTCATGGAACCTTCTCCAGGATAGATCATATCTTGGGTCACAAATCAAGCCTTGGTAAATTTAAGAAAATTGAAATTGTATCAAGTATCTTTTCTGAACACAACACTAACAGACTAGATATCAATTATAGGAAAAAAATCTGTAAAAAATACAAACACATGGTGGCTAAACAATACACTACTAAATAACCAAGATATCACTGAAGAAATCAAAGAGGAAATTGAAAAATACCTAGAAACAAATTACAATGAAAACACGACAACCCAAAACCTATGGGATGCAGCAAAAGCAGTTCTAAGAGGGAAGTTTATAGCAATACAATCCTACCTCAAGAAACAAGAAACATCTCAAATAAACAACCTAAACTTACACCTAAAGCAATTAGAGAAAGAAGGACCAAAAAACCCCAAAGTTAGCAGAAGGAAAGAAATCATAAAGATCAGATCAGAAATAAATAAAAAGGAAATGAAGGAAACAATAGCAAAGATCAATAAAACTAAAAGCTGGTTCTTTGAGAAGATAAACAAAATTGACAGACCATTAGCCAGATTCATCAAGAAAAAAAGGGACAAGACTCAAATCAATAGAACTAGAAATGAAAAAGGAGAAGTAACTGACACTGCAGAAATACAAAGGATCAGGAGAGATTACTACAAAAAACTATATGACAATAAAGTGGACAACCTGGAAGAAATGGACACATTCTTAGAAAAGCACAACCTTCTGAGACTGAATCAGCAAGAAATAGAAAATATAAACAGACCAATCACAAGCACTGAAATTGAAACTGTGATTAAAAATCTTCCAACAAACAAGCCCAAGACCAGCTGGCTTCACAGGCAAATTCTATCAAACATTTGGAGAACTAACACCTATCCTTCTCAAACTCTTCCAAAATATAGCAGAAGGAGGAACACTCCCAAACTCATTCTATGAGTCCACCATCACCCTGATATCAAAACCAGACAAAGATGTCACAAAGAAAGAAAACTACAGGCCAATACCACTGATGAGCATAGATGCAAAAATCCTCAACAAAATACTAGCAAACAGAATCCAAGAGCACACTAAAAGGATCAAACACCATTATCAAGTGGGATTTATCCCAGGAATGCAAGGATTCTTCAGTGTACACCAATCAATCAATGTGATAAAACATATTAACAAATTGAAGGAGAAAAACCATATGATCATCTCAATAGATGCAGAAAATATTTTGACAAAATTCAACACCCATTTATGATTAAAACCCTCCAGAAAATAGGCATAGAGGGAACTTACCTCAACATAATAAAGGCCATGTATGACAAACCCACAGCCAACATCGTACTCAATGGTGAAAAACTGAAACCATTTCCTCTAAGATCAGGAACAAGACAAGGTTGTCCACTCTCATCACTATTATTCAACATAGTTTTGGAAGTTTTAGCCACAGCAGTCAGAGAAGAAAAAGAAACAAAAGGAATCCATATCAGAAAAGAAAAAGTAAAGCTGTCGCTGTTTGCAGATGACATGATACTATGCATAGAGTGTCCTAAAGATGCTACCAGGAAACTACTAGGGCTAATCAATGAATTTGGTAAAGTAGCAGGATACCAAATTAATGCACCAAAATCTCTTGCATTCCTATACACTAATGATGAAAAATCTGAAAGAGAAATTAAGGAAACACTCCCATTTACCACTGCAACATAAAGAATAAAATACCTAGGAATAAACCTACCTAAGGAGACAAAAGACCTGTATGCAGAAAACTATAAGATACTGGTGAAAGAAATTAATGATGATATAAACAGATAGAGAGATATACCATGTTCTTGGATTGGAAGAATCAGCAGTGTGAAAATGACTATACTCCCCAAAGCAATCTACGGATTCAAACCAATCCTTATCAAACTACCAATGGCAATTTTCACAGAACTAGAACCAAAAATTTCAGAATTTTTATGGAGACACCAAAGACCTGAATAGTCAAAGCAATCTTGAGAAAGAAAAATGGAGCTGGAGGAATCAGGCTCCCTGACTTCAGACTATACTACAAAGCTACAGTAATCAAGATAGTATGGTACTGGCACAAAAACAGAAACATAGATCAATGGAACAGGATAGAAAGCCCAGAGATAAACCCATGCACCTATGGTCACCTTATTTTTGAAAAAGGAGACAAGAATATACAGTGGAGAAAAGACAGCCTTTTCAATAAGTGGGGCTGGGAAAACTGGACATGTAAAAAGAATGTAAAAAATGAAATTACATGTAAAAGAATGAAATTAGAACACTCCCTGACACCATTACAAAAATAAACTCAAAATGGTTTAAAGACCTAAATGTAAGACCAGACACTATAAAACTCTTAGAGGAAAACATAGGCAGAACACTGTATGACATAAATCACAGCAATATCCTTTTTGACCCACCTCCTAGAGAAAGGGAAATAAAAACAAAAATAAACAAATGGGACCTAATGAAACTTAAAAGCTTTTGCACAGCAAAGGAAACCATAAACAAGACAAAAAGACAACCCTCAGAATGGGGGAAAATATTTGCAAATGAAGCAACTGACAAAGCATTAATCTCCAAAATTTACCAGCAGCTCATGCAGCTCAATATCAAAAAAAAACAAACAACCCAATCCAAAAATGGGCAGAAGACCTAAATAGCCATTTCTCCAAAGAAGATATACAGATTGCCAAAAAACACATGAAAGGATGCTCAACATCACTAATCATTTGAGAAATGCAAATCAAAACTACAATGAGGTATCACCTCACACCAGTCAGAATGGCCATCGTCAAAAAATCTAGAAACAATAATGCTGGAGAGGGTGTGGAGAAAAGGGAACCCTCTTGCAGTGTTGGTGGGAGTGTAAATTGATACAGCCACTATGGAGAACAGTATGGAGGTTTCTTAAAAAACTAAAAATAGAACTACCATACGACCCAGTAATCCCACTACTGGGCATATACCCTGAGAAAACCATAATTCAAAAAGAGACATGTACCACAATGTTCATTGCAGCTCTATTTACAATAGCCAGGACATGAAAGCAACCTAAGTGTCCATCAACAGGTGAATGGATAAAGCAGATGTGGCACATATATAAAATGGAATATTACTCTGGCATAAAATGAAACAAATTTGAGTTATTTGTAGTGAGGTGGATGGACCTAGAGTCTGTCATACAGAGTGAAGTAAGTCAGAAAGAGAAAAACAAATACCGTATGCTAACACATATATATAGATTTTTTTTTAAATGGTTCTGAAGAACCTAGGGGCAGGACAGGAATAAAGATGCAGATATCAAGAATGGACTTGAGGACCCTGGGAGGGGGAAGGGTAAGCTGGGACGAAGTGAGAGAGTTACGTGGACATATATACACTACCAAATGTAAAATAGATAGCTAGTGGGAAGCAGCCGCTTAGCACAGGGAGATCAGCTCGGTGCTTTGTGACCACCTAGAGGGGTGGGATAGGGAGGGTGGGCAGGAGGTGCAAGAGGGAGGAGATATGGGGATATATGTGTATGTGTAGCTGATTCACTTTGTTATAAAGCAGAAACACACCATTGTAAAGCAATTATACTCCAATAAAGGTGATAAAAAATTTTTTTAAACCATCAAAGCTGCTTTAGCAAGGGATTTTGCCCTGCCTTTTTAAGAGTCTTTGTGTACAACTACCCTCAGTGGGATAGAGAGGGCGGGAGGGAGGCTCAAGAGGGAGGGGATATGGGGATATATGTATACATATAACTGACTCACTTTGTTGTACAGCAGAAACTAACACAACATTGTAAAGCAATTATACTCCCATAAAGATGAAAAGAAGAAAATTAAAATAAAATGAAATCCAAGAAAAAGCACATGAGAAAAGACTCTCCACAGGCTTTTTGGAGTCCCAGTTGGGCTTGACTTTGCCCTTTCCACATTCCAAATGTTATCCATTCTCTTGAGCGTTTTGGCCCTGAGAATAGCTGATGAAGAAAGAATTGAGTGCATTCAGAACAGTCCTTCTGATGGCTGGAATAATCAACCACCTTCCATAAATTCAATCTTAATAACTAAATGAGATGGGCTGCATAGCAATTGACAGCTCAGTTAGTTCTGAAACCAACTTTCCACTGTCTACAGTGTGGCTTTGTGCATCTAGAGGTCAGCTAGCTTATAGAATAGAGGAAGAAATAGCAATTTTTAAGGGGATTAAACTTGATCAGCACTGATCATTATTTAGACAAGGTCCTGCTGTTACTTGTTAAACACAAAGGGGTGGAAGCTTCTATTTGTTAATGTCAAACATCTGCTATAGACATTCTACCAATTGGGTTATGAGCGAGAGAACCAAGTTGTGAATTCTGGTAACAGTCAAAGGCGTGCAGTAAATTGCCTAGAGGAAATGTCCTGCCACAAACATCTGTCGTTTTTCATCAGTTGGAAGGTCAATATTTCTGGGGCTACCGGGTCCCAGAAATATTGTGGTCAGTGGTCCACCGCCTCGGCTGTACCCTGGAATCACCTGGGAGCTTTAAAAATACTAAAGTACATCTGACCCCCAGCCCCCAGAAACTTGCATTTAATTGTTCTGGGATGTGCACTTGCCATTGTGATTTTTAAGCACCCCCTCCTCACCCCCAGGGGGTTCTAATCTTCAGTTTGGCTTAAGAATGCCTGTTCTAAACTGATAGGACTTGGTAGGTGGAAGATGTGAACACAGGGCCTCCCGTTATAATTTAATTAGCAGAGCAAATTCGGGCTCATTTGTTCTGGTAAGTTCAAAACTGTTCTCTGGGCAATGGAAAATTTCTCACCAATCCACCGCCCTTTTGCCTCCAGCCTACCGTTACTTTTCAAACATCTCATTCCCTTTTGTTTTGTCCAGTAACTTTCTGTAAACACAAAGGTTCTTTTTAATGTCTTTTGGGGGGAATTTCATCATATTTGATATGATTTCCTTCACATTTTAATTTGGCTTCATTGATATTTTTGTCCTTGTTTTCATTCTTTGAAAAGCGTTTCTTGGATGGTCCTTATTCTCCTGCTAGATTCGCATCATTTGCAAACACTAGGCACAGTATCACTTAGGGAAGAAGGAGGGCAGGGGAAGCAGAGAACTCTTATTTTCCCCATGTCCCCACACCTCCGAGGGTCATAGACTTCAAATGTGAAAAACATTAATCAGCTCCGCCTGCTCTGCTAACAGCATTGCGCGAGGAATAAGCCTCTGCCCCCCCTGTTTTCTTCCATCTGTCTACTGAGCATGCACAGTGTGTACCACATGAGGTATTATTTAGACCTTGATATGTTACTTGGCAGTAAAGGAGGAAACACATATAATTTGTTAGATAATCATCTGGCACAGAAGTACATACAAAGTCAATTAGCAAATTAAAAACCTGATTCTAGTGCCCCTGATAAATATACTCAGTGCCCTGCTTGAGTATACATTTGGTATCCACTTTAACAAGTACAGAGATGAGCTCCTTCTCCTGCTGTTTTACTGGCCTTTTTATAAGGACCTGGAGTGCAAGAGTTGATTTCAGACCAATAATTGCATGTGCGACCCAGCAAGCTCAGGATCAGAGCCTTGGCAAGGAAATAACAGAGAGAGATTAGGCATTAGACACAGGAAGGGGCCCTTTTTCTGTTGTTTTTACATTCACTTCCACTTGAACAAAAGTTTATTGTTTTAATAAAACTAGACTCACAAATGTTGCCATGGCACGGACTCTGTCAGCATTTCCATTGCAACCTTTGCTTTTAGGGGGTTTTAACTCAGCCATAAAACTTCCTCTGGGTTAAAATCTGGCATCAAAAATAACTTGGAAGCTCTCAGTCTCAGCCATGAAGGATATAGTTGTGTGTGAATGTGTGTTTATGTACCTTTAAAAAGAAATTCATTTGACAATTCTTTTTTTTTTTAATAGTAATCTTTTTTTATTTATCTATTTATTTTTATATTTATTTTTGGCTGTGTTGGGTCTTCGTTTCTGTGCGAGGGCTTTCTCTAGTTGTGGCAAGCGGGGGCCACTCTTCATCGCGGTGCGCGGGCCTCTCACTATCACGGCCTCTCTTGTTGCAGAGCACAGGCTCCAGACGCGCAGGCTCAGTAGTTGTGGCTCACGGGCCTAGTTGCTCCGCGTCATGTGGGATCTTCCCAGACCAGTGCTCGAACTCGTGTCCCCTGCATTAGCAGGCAGATTCTCAACCACTGCGCCACCAGGGAAGCCCGACAATTCTTAAAGAGACACTGTAAAATATGTTCCCTCTGATTTGTGTTAAGTTTTTAACTCAAAATTTCCTATGTACCCCCATTGAAGGTGAACTCATTTAAAACACTACCTATTCAGTGTAGTATAGAGATCTTTCCCTTTACGTATTTATCTCTCTTCTAGCCTCTTAATAAATGTACTTATTAAGTAAAGAGATTGCTAATTTCTGTAGAGTTAAATAAATCCAGTTTCACTATTCTCTTGTCACATTTCATCTTTTGTGTAACACAAACTGTTTTATCCAGTAGTATCCATAACAGAAACCATAAAATGGCACTGGCTTTTGAAATCTACCATCTGTTCATTTTTTCACTTAAACCTCTGTAAAAGGTATGAATTAAGTCAATGAAGGAAAAATCTTCAAGGGATTCAGGAGATGGGACAGGATGAAAATTGGAAATAATTTGAAAATCCTAACCTTATCTTTCCCCACTAACTTTATGTGAAATCTTTAGCAAGTTTCATAACATCTCTGGAAACTACATTTTTCATTTATCAAGAGGCTGCATTTGGACTACATGGTCTCTTGTTGCCTATACCTCTGTAAGACGTTAAGAGTGTAATGACATTTGCCATTTTGGACTATCGAATACCAACATCCAAATACCTCTCCTAGTTGTGGGGAATTCCAAGACAGGTGGAAGGCATACCTTGGATGAAGGGTGGTTTCAGCAACTAGAGGAAGGACTCCCTCTCATAGTGAATCAGTGTCTCAAGTCTACCACTTTGAACCTATTTAGAGACTAAGGCAAAGGTTCAAGGCCAAAAGTTATTTGCCCGATTTATGGCAGCCAAGAATCCAATACCATTTAGGGGAGAGTCTAGCAGAGCTGATGCTAGTAGTACTGTCCTAAGCAGACTGTTCCTGAGATGATCTTGGCCACGACTTTTTTTTTTTATCCTGCTCGCTTTCTTGAACATGGTTCCCTAGCATCTCCATTAATATTTGTGAGCTCTCTAATATCCTTCTAATAAATTCCTTAACATTACCAGAGTTAGGCTGGCATTGTTTGTAATGAAGCACCCTAACCGGAATACATGAACCTTTACCAGAACAAATTATTTTCTTTAGAAGGTATATAGGATCTTACTTTTTAGAGTGTGGTCCTTGGACCAGGAGCACTGCCATCACTTGGGAGCTGGTTAGAAATGCAGAATCTCAGGCCGTGCCCAAGACCTGCTGAATTAGAATCTGCATTTTAACAAGATCCCCAGATGGTTCATATGTACGTTAATATTTGAGAAGTATTAATCTAGTGTAGCCCTCTATTTGAAGCATAAAACTAAGTTCAGTGCACACACTCTGTCAGATATTACTGCCTCAAAAATTGGTTTCAGTTTAATATAATACCTAGAGCCCTAGGAAAATGGAACATTATTACAACATTCTTACAGGTGGGACCCAGATATTATTTATCTTTGAATCCTTATAGTATCTAGACATTAAAAGAGGAACTCAGTATTTTCTTAGTACATTGCTTTAGAATTCACAAATTATTTTCATATATAGCACCTTTAAATTTTTTTATTTATTTATGCTATTTTATATTCTTGCCCATGGTACTTCCTTTTTCTGGTACCTACTATTATTTTTCAAAAGGACTAAGTAGCAAAGAGTCTGAGACATCACTGGTGGCATCCAGAATTGAAGATGCCAGGATTCTCACAGAGCAAGTCAGGTTGGACCCAGAGAAATGTTGATTTGTGGTGCTTTTCTTACTATCCCCATGTGTAACCTGGGAAAGTCATATGTCATCTCCTTAAGACTCTTAATAACTCTGTATAAAGTAGAAAATATCACTCCTACTTTAAAGATGAGGAAACTGAGAAATGAGGATATTTATGCATCTTGACCATACCAACCAGCTAATTCCCAGACCCTGGTCTTCAGATTCCATGTCCATTTCATTCTGTTATACAGCAGCCTTCCAAGAGAAGGTATGGAGCAGGTGCTCAATGGACAGCAACAGATGCTTATTGAACACACAGGGTTCCTAATTAAATGTTCTTAACAAGCCATTTTTTATACAATGCCTTGGTAGAAAGAGCAGAAGATCGGAGTCAACATACTTAATATTACACAAAACTTATTATTTGTGGATCTCATAGTAATTTAGTCTATCTAAACTGACATTTTCTAATTTACAAAAGGAAGATAACTATCACAGATATGGGAATTTTGTAAAAAGTCGTTTGAAAAAATAAGCAACTGCAAATTTAGCTGCAACACCATCATCAGTTTTCGGGGTTGATAAGCATCACCTAACAGCCATTTCCAACTCATCATTACAAATGAGAAATGCCTCTTAAAATTTGCCATGTGGGAACATGGAGGAGAAGAAAGATTTCTAAGCTAGTCCCATCACAAAAAGTGATTAAGTGCTCTGTTTTTACTATTAAATGTTTCAAATCTTGCTACTTTTCCATGTATTCTAGCAGCCAGACACTATAAAACTCTTAGAGGAAAACATAGGCAGAACACTATATGACATGAATCACAGCAAGATCTTTTTTGACCCACCTCCTAGAATAATGGAAATGAAATCAAAAATAAACAAATGGGAGCTAATGAAACTCAAAAGCTTTTGCACAGCAAAGGAAACCATAAACAAGACTAAAAGACAACCCTCAGAATGGGAGAAGATATTTACAAATGAAACAATGGACAAAGGATTAATCTCCAAAATATACAAGCAGCTCATGCAGCTCAATATCAAAAAAAAAAACAACCCAAATCCAAAAATGGGCGGAAGACCTAAATAGACATTTCTCCAAGGAGGACATACAGATTGCCAACAAACACAAGAAGAGATGTTCAACATCACTAATCATTAGAGAAATGCAAATCAAAACCACAATGAGGTATCACCTCACACCAGTCAGAATGGCCAGGATCAAAAAATTTACAAACAATAAATGTTGGAGAGGGTGTGGAGAAAAGGGAGCCCTCCTGCACTGTTGGGAATGTATATTGATACAGCCACTATGGAGAACAGTATGGAGGTTCCTTAAAAACTAAAAATAGAACTACCATATGACCCAGCAATCCCACTAGTGGGCATATACTCTGAGAAAACCATAATTCAAAAAGAGTCATGTACCATAATGTTCATTGCAGCACTATTTACAACATCAGGACATGGAAGCAACCTAAATGTTCAACAACAGATGAATGGATAAAGAAGATGTGGCACATATATACAATGGAATATTATCCAGCCATGAAAAGGAATAAAATTGAGTTATTTGTAATGAGGTGGACGGACCTAGAGTCTGTTATACAGAGTGAAGTAAGTCAGAAAGAGAAAAACAAATACCAGATGCTAACGCACATATGTGGAATCTAAAAAAATGGTACTGATAAACCTAGTGGCAGGACAGCAATAAAGATGCAGACGTAGAGAATGGACTTGAGGATACGGGGGTGGGGGGGAAGCTGGGACAAAGTGAGAGAGTAGCATTGACATTTATACACTACCAAATGTAAAATAGATAGGTAGTGGGAAGCGGCCGCATAGCACAGGAAGATCAGCTCAGTGCTTTGTGACCACCTAGAGGGGTGGGATAAGGGGGTGGGATAAGGAGTGTGGGAGGGAGATGCAAGAGGGAGGGGATATGGGGATATGGGGATATATGTATACATATAGCTGATTCACTTTGTTTGTTGTACAGCAGAAACTAACAAACATTGTAAAGAAATTATACTCCAATAAAGACATTTTTAAAAAGAAAAAAGAAATGTTAAAATCAGCTGCTATAATTGTGGATTTGTCTACTCTTTTTAGTTCTGCCAGCTTTTGCTATGTATATTTTGAAGCTATGTTATTAGGTGTATGCAAATTTAGAATTGCTATATCTTCCTAGTGGACTAACATTTTATCATTATGAAATGTTTTTCATTATCTCTGGTACTATTTTTAGTGTTAAAGTCTACTTGTCTGGTATTAATTTAGCTCTGTCAGCTTTTTCTTTAGTTAATCTTTGTGTAGTCAGTATTATTTCTATCCTTTTATTTTAAACGTTTCTGTGTTCTTATGTTTAATGTATGAAACTCTACTTATGTATAGTTTTTAAATCCAGTTTTAAATCTTTAACTTTAATTTGTTTAGTATAATTGCTGTTAAGTTTTTTTGTATATATACCATCCTACTATTTGTTTCTATTTGTCCCTCCTCTTCCAGGTTCCTTTATCTCTTGCCTTATGTTTTATTATTTTATATATATTTTATTATTTTGTTTCTTGTCATATTTCATTATTTTTAATACACTATTTTCTATATGCTTAGTAGTTCTTTTACTCGTGTGTGTTTGTGTGTGTGTTTTATGTTTGTTTACTCTGAAATTGCCCTGTGAAATAACAGCCACTAGCCATGAGTTGCTATTTAAATTTAAATTTTAAAATATTCTGTTGGCAGCAGTGTAAAGATTACAACATCCATTCTTGACTAAGATAAATTAGTTTTATTACCTTACATTATTTCATTTACTCCCCTTTTAAGTTATTTGCTATTATTTTTGTTAATTTTAATTCAATATGTATATTAAGTCCCACAAGATATTATTATAGTTTTAGTTTTATTATAGTTTTATTATTATAGTTCTATATTGCCAAAATTTATTCAGGTTTACCAGTACATCTACCTTTTCCATTACTCTTTCTTTTCACTATCTCTATGCTTTCATCTATTTCTCTTCTGTCTGAAGAATACCCTAAGTGTTTCCTTTAGTGTGGGTATTTTGCTAACAAATTCTCTTAGCTTTGTTTGTCTGCAAGTGCCTTTATCCTCTTTGAAGGACATTTTTGCTGGGTATAGAATTCTAGTTTGGCAATTATTTTCTTTCAGTGCTTTGAAAATGTTGTGTTCTGCCTTCCATTTCTTTTCTGTTGAAGTCAATTCTCAGGTCTTATTGTTGTTCCTTTGAAGATAGTCTGTCTTTTCCTATGTCTGCTTTTAAGGTTTTCTTTCTTTTATATTTTTAGACAGTTTTAGTATACTGTGCCTTTGTGTAATTTGTTTGTTTATTTGTTTAACTATCCAGATACAGCTTCCTAACTCTTCCTAAGTTTGTAGCTTTTTGTTTCTTATTAGTTTTGGAAAATCCTCATTCATTACCTCCGCACATATTGCATCTGCCTTATTTTTTCTCTCATTTTAAATTCTGCAATTCCCATAATGCTTATTTCATGTATATAAGAATTTTTCTCAATATCCCTTTAGTATCTAATGTTCTTTTTTGTGTTTTCCATCCTTTTTTCTATCTCCTCTTTAGTCTAAGCATTTTCTTCTGATTGATCTCCTGATACTCTAATTCCCTCTTCAACATCTCTAATATGTTGTTACACTCATCCTATGAGATTTAATTTCAGTTATTTAATATTTTTCGTTCTGCAATTTTCATTAGCTTTTTTAAAAATACTTTTCAATCTTTTGCTGAAATTTCCAATTTGTTTTTAAATTTCCTTGACCATATTAAGCATAGTTATTTTAAAGTACAAGTCTGTTAACCATCATCCATTTGTCCTATAAGTCTGTTTTTATTAGGGGTTATTTTTTTCTTGGTTTTCAATTATATCTTGTTTCTACATATAATCATGTAATCCACTTGAACTTCTTGCTCTAGAGTGTCTAAAGCTAGATAAATTATCTTTAAGCTAATATGGATTAGAATTTTATTCACAACCAAATTTGTTCATTTTAGAAGAGCTTCATCTCTAATTTCAAAGCATACCCTTATGTAAGTTCTCTGATTAGTCTGCAAAAGTCTACCAAAGCAAACAGAATTCATCTTAGATGTATCCTTTCTAATTTATGTTCTCATTACCAATAACTTGTGGGGAGGGGGGACAGGGAAAGTAAATGCTTTGCAAATGTTACTTTCAGACTTTACCTCAGCATTATTTGCTACCATCTTATACATGTTTCCAAATGATTCATCTAATTTTTTATTTTAGACTCTACCCCATCTTTTCTTAACAAATACAAATAAATATCTAATATTTTAGATATTTATATATCTAAATATTGCTCTGAATATTCCTAACATTATAGTGCACAGAAAACCCTAGACTTAGTGTTAAAGTAGATTTTCATTTTGGGAATAGAAATTTTAACTGTCCTTAATTATTCAATTGTCCTTCTTATGTGAATTGTTATTAGCTTTAGAGATCTTACTTTTTATTGTTTGAAAAATAGAGAAAATATAGAAAGAATCTTTCCTGGAGGAAGAGAGGAAGTTCTCCAATCCAATCCCTTTAGCACACAAAGTCTACTTCATAGTGCCTAATCTGATTTCCTACAATTACTTACCTTTCCTCTTTCACCAACTTATCTTTGCTTTATAAAAATCCCTGAGAAAAGCAAAGAATACGTTATAAGTAGGGACCATGATTGGATATCAAGGCCAATAACCGTGACATATCAATTCACATTTTGATGGCAAATTTCCTTATAAACCAGTCCTCTTCTGGCTCATTTGTTTTCTTTTCATTTAATCTCTGTCATGAAACTTCCTCTTACTTGTATTTCTAATTTTGTCTTTATCTGAAAATTCCCTTAGTGCAAACATCAGCTTTTCTAAGTTTAGAATCTTACATTCCATTCAGCCTCTCATATACACAGTCCTCACTGTGAACAAAGAGTGAAATGGGCCACTTCCTTGGACTTTTTGACTTTAGACAAATAGCCAGGACTAGAAAACTATCACCTGGAGCTCTACAGTCCCTTTTAGAGAGTAAGAGGCAGCCTGACCTATTCTCAGGTGTGCTTTTTCCTCCTCCTCCTGCACTCAAATTCTTTCTTTTTCTCCATTTCTCCAGCCACCATTTTGAATTGCTTTCACTTTGTGTCCTCCATCTCACACTGTCACTCTTTTAAACTCACACTTTCATCCTTAACTAATGTGATGAGTCTTTTTCCCATTACACATATAGTCCATCTGCTATCTTCCCTTGCAAAGGGGTCTGTACAGATAATCAGAAGCTATTTTGACTATTTCTGCTTTCTGAACCTTCTTTCCTCCTACTTTTCTAGTCATAAATCTGGGCAATTAGAGAAAATATTGCCTTACAAAATTACCCAGTATATTTAAATTCTACCTATGCACATGTCTCACTAGATACTTTCTAGGGCCAATATAGCAACAAATTTGAGGTGCTTAATAAATATGTGTTGAATGAATAATATATGTTCACTCATAACAGGTATATGACTGCCTCTACTACCTCAGAAAAGTATTCTAGGCAATAACATAAGATTTGGACCTAGTTCCTCTAACTCTCTCACTTTTACCTTTACACCTAAAATTTGCCAATATATTACTCAACTAAAGTGTAATACTTAATTCTTTTAGCTAAGCCATCTCAAGCAGCCATTGAATTTCTGGATGAGGCAGTTTCTTCCCTTGGCCTGCAGAGAGGTATTATTTCAAAATAAGCCATCTGTTCTCAATTCCATTCCACATTTTTTCCATATACAACTTTCATTGCCCCACTCTTAAAGTTTACATCATTTACTTTATTCCTGACACCGGCATCATCTCATATAAGGCCAACCCATGTGCATCTCATTGGCTAGCGAGCAGTCCCTGATAAGGTATTCAATCTTTTCTTTTTACCTGTAACTATTCTGTAAGGTCTGTTCCTCTTTGAAACTTCCTTTACTTTTTCTGATTACTTAGAAAAATGTGGTAAATAACCAGATACTAAAATGTTCCTTCTCAATCTATGATTTTAACTCCAATGCCAAGGGAGCTTTAAATAAGATCAGGTGAGAGAATATAGATAATAGAACAATTGACTGTAATGTGTTACAAAACAACAAGTTATAATTATTACCTGTTGAAAAGAAACCAAAACTCAGGACCTCAGGACTTTCTTCAGGAACCATTGTAAGAGTAGTAAGTTTCCTCTAACACATTAGCATCAGGAATACCCACTATAATTACCTGTTATCTAATGGAGAGCAGGAGCTTAATAAAATCTACCATTTGATGAGTATTTACTAAGTATCAGGCACTCTTAATTAATATACTTTTTTTTCTTGCTTACTCCTCCCCAAAACCCTAAGATGTAGGTATAATTTCCATTTTATAGTTAAGTAAACTGAGGGTTAGAGAAGTTAAGTGACTTGCCTAATATACTGAAACTGCTAAATGATGCAACTAAAGTTTGCACCCAGATCTGTGTCTAAATATGGTACCTATTAGACCCTTACTCTTAATTACAATACTATAATACTTTAAGAAAATAAAAACACATATTGATTAAATTTTTGAAGAGTAAAAAAGAAGAATAGAAAGTTAGACTGAGCAACTAGAAGGCAGCAGGCTCCTGGCGAGCAGGGACAAGCTTAGACTTGGAAAACTTCATATTCCCATATATAGATCCAATACTCATTTTTTTTTGTTTTGATTCTCTAAAAATAAAACATCATTTTCAATATCCATCATTGCAAGCACTTTGGTTGGTGACTTGGTCTTTTGCTTTGTGCTTACAGGCACTATATTTGAAGAAGAGAAGGAGAAAATCTCATTGAAAAAACAGAGTTCATTGAATAACAAAAAACTTTTTTTGACAGAGTTCTTATTAGATGTAAAAAAACAAAAACACATTGAACATGGAGTAGCATGTATTCACAAGTTGGCTAAAGTATAACCCTATAAAATCTTATCTTCAAATGGCTAAAGGATGGAAAATGACTATTCTTGTGCTTTTTACAATACCTCATTGTTCCACAATATCTCTGTGAAATAAGATGCAATATCTGGATATCAAAGTAGAAATTCAAACTCTAACTCAGAAAAAAAGAAAAAAAGAATTAACATAGCCTTGCCTCTAGTAACTGCTTATCCTAGAGATACTTCATTGTTGTCCCAATTTTATGTGTTTTGAACTCACTGGACTCTGAAGACAGTAAAGGTATATTACTTTTGGCTCAGCATATGTAATTCCTGCTGCAATAAGTTTTCATCCAACCACAAAGGCAGCATGAATAACTTTTAAATGGAAATTGCAAGGAATACTTTTTCAGGTCAAGATTTAATATTATCTTCTAACTATATTAACCCAGAAACCTTCAACCAATGTGAAATTCCAATTCATAATTAATTTGGAAAACAAAGGTTTAGCTTAAATATCCTTTTTCCAGAGTCATTAACCTTGCAAACATAATTTCTAAAAGTAAGAATAATCTCCCCTCTTGTGGAAACCGTAGTTCATTTATCCAGGGAAGTTGACTCTGTCCTGTAGTATTCTAATTATTTATCCCTTCTAGTCATATTGAACAAGGGAACATGTCTATTTTCTAGTGGCATTCTTTAGTTTCTTTATCTTGAGAAAAGGAAGAAGTAATTTGAACTAACCAAACCAGTGGAAGAAATTTTTAAAGAAAATTACATTTCATTTATTATATCCTTGCTATATCTTAAAATGAGGCAGCCCAAATATGAGAGAACTGGCTGGACAGTATTCCCTAAACTGTAAAAGCAACATCTTCCATTTTAATTACTTTAATCATGAACTTTATTCATTATATCTTCTCTCTCTTCTCAAGTATCTACAATTTAAAAAATAAATAGCCAACAACTTATTGATTTCTTTTTGTCATTGTTCTTATTTTCCTTAGTGACTTCTTGTGCTTCAATTTCTTGGCAGCCTTTTAAAAACATGTGTTAAAAATCTACTTACCAAACTACACAATGTTATTTTATACCTTTCCAATTGGGGTAATAATCCTTAGGTATTAAACTTTACACAAAAAGTAGCCTTTTCCATACAGAAAGACCTATTATGGTATGGCTGGAGCACATTTTAAGAAAACTTTCTTTTAAATTTGCCTCTTTACCTGTGTTCAGTTCAAGAAATGGAATTCCCACACACTCATATAACTGGACAAAAAAGTTTCTGCCCTGAGCCCAGGCACAGTCACTTTTATTTCAATCATGTCAGCACAGAATTTACACATCTAAATTATTCTATCATCTATCCCTAGATCCTTCCTTTTTCTCACCTCTTTATTATCCAAAGTCAATTCATAAACAAGTCCTGTCACCTCTACTACTAAAGCAAGAAGTCAGTCAGCTTGAAGGGGCAAAAAATTACATCTTTATTTTCTGCGTCTTCTAACCGAAATTTAAATTTCCTTCCATTATGAATGTAGTCAACATAGAGCAGTGTCTTTGACTTCATCACCCAAAAAAATTACAGATATTTTCATATCATATTGCTATTATATCAGTTATGTTAGATTAATGCTTATGTTTATCACTACTTTGAAATTACAGTGGTTATCAGATTCACTGCTAATTCTTACCATTTAATGTATGACTAAAGCTGCACATATATTCATATTTCACAAATTTATTTTTTAATGTTTTGATAACTACATTTGAATACAGCTGATTTCCTTTGTATTGTATGTTATGCATTTAAAACCATTATTCTAAAAGGTTTTTATAAGCTTCACCAGGCTGCCAAGGGGAGAACAAAAACTGTCTTGAATGACAACATTGTTCACCATCTCCACCACGACCAGTCCATTATCATCTCCAGCCAGGATCATTATGATAGTTAGACTCTGCTTCCACTCTTGCTCCCTCCAAAGCCTGTTTCCCACAAAACAGCCACAGTCACATTTTAAAAATATAAATTGAATAGTATCACTCTCCTATTTAAAACTTCAAATGGCTTCCTATATACCTTATAATGATGTCCAGGCCCTGTAGTGATCTGACCACTGCCTACCTCTTCCACTTAATTTCAGCCTCTTCTTCCTCATTCACCTCTTTTGAGAGGTCTTCTCTGACCAACATATCACAATACCCATGCCACCCACCCACAGAGGTGCTGTCTCACTATAGTGTTCTCTTCTGCAGAATGCTTGTCTCTATTCTGAAATTAAACTCACTTGTTTATTGTTTGGCTCCGCAAGCAGAATATAAACCAAATGCTCTGTGAAGGCAGAGATTTTGTCTATCTCTCTTCCTTTTCTCAGGCTATACCTCAACTTGTTGTGAACTCCATGCATGCGTGTGTTAACTATAAAAACAAAATGAGGATATCCTGGCTGTACGCCTTTAGAAGTAGTACAGAATTCTAGAACAATAAAAGCAGAGCAAATCATGTCTATAAGACATGACACTAGACAGTTAGGCATCTGAAATATAATCTGTGTGCATCTGTTTGTATGCTTTCCTTCTAAAGATACCCATAAACTCTAACAGCAAGTGACCTTCTTGTGTTAGGTCTTCTCTTCAAACCTATGCGTTGGTGCACCAAAAACATGAACCAGTAGAGGGCGAGTTAGAACAGGCTACAGTTCTGAACATATATAATAAAACTCATCTGGGTGGCCAGAAAAAGAGAAAGCTATGTATGAGACAAAGATGAGTTCTGCATAGGCTTAGATGAAATTCATAGTAAGTGGAATTGCTAAAATAAATCTATAATATTATATGCTTTATTTTCTTTTAACTGGTTTAAACCATCTCTCTACTTTTCTCTCTCAAAGTGTTTTCATGATATGAATGAATATATAAAATATCTTTGCACATTAATTTTACAAAGTCACCTAAGTGTTGCATACAATTTAAATAGGGATTTCTCAGTTGTCTACCTTAATGTAGGTGAAGAGTTGGGCCAATATTTAAACCTCATGTATATTATTCTTTAAAATGGAGGACATTCTGGGCTTCCCTGGTGGCGCAGTGGTTGAGAGTCTGCCTGCCGATGCGGGGGACACGGGTTTGAGCTCTGGTCTGGGAGGATCCCGCGTGCCGCGGAGCGGCTGGGCCCGTGAGCCACAATTGCTGAGCCTGCGCGTCTGGAGCCTGGGCTCCGCGACAGGAGAGGCCGCAGTGGTGGGAGGCCCGCGCACCGCGACTAGGAGTGGCCCCCGCTTGCCACAACTGGAGAAAGCCCTCGCACAGAAACGAAGACCCAACACAGCCATAAAATAAATAAACAAATTAAAAAAATTTAAAAAAAAAAAAATGGAGGACATTCTAAATGGATGGATGTGTAACAGATTTATTTTCCCAAGAAAATTCCGTTTAAAGTCAATATTAAAATGTCATTATGTTCCCTATGCGCACATAGGCACTGGCTGGGGAAGAAGGCATCTAAATGATTTCAGATAAAGTGCTAGATTTTTACTTATAATTTTCAATTACAAATTTTTAAAATTCTCACAAATTCATGGAACATAGGTATAATTATGATTAAACCGAGACTCGTGGAAATTATTATGATTATTATGATTAAACCGAGACTTGTGGAAATTAAGTAACTTGCTCATGCTAATGCTAGCCCTTAGGGAAGCTGAGATTAATATCCAATCTACCTGTTCTTCCCACTATGGCATAGAAAAATACTAAAGTTTACTAGATTTCAGACACACAGAAGCACTGGTTAGTTGTAGTAACATGAAAATTGAAATGATAGGGAAAAGACATAATTTATGGTTGATTTAAGCCAGAGACTGTAAATAAGTGCAACAAATAATCTCCCTTTTCTATGCCTTTTTCAAGCACGGCTAATCATTCACAACACTTCCCCACCCCGAAATCCAGATACAGCCTTAAAATCTTCCGGAAGACTCCATGCAAAGTAACGCATTACCGAACACTAGGAGATGACAGAGGAAACTAAAATATTCGCCATGTCTCTTCTAGGTAGCAGTGTACATAACTGAATAAAATTTCACTGCAGCTGATTAAAGATAACCTATTTTCCGAAACAAAGATTGGACATGCATCAAACACACAATGGAACTCACTGCCACTTCACCCAGTGTTGACTATTTCTCACCAACACCTTCAAATGCTTTACCTCACTCAACTTGCAGAAATAGTCCTAACTTTGTAATTAAACCATTTAGAACATACAAAGTTAAAGTAATTGCGTTTCTTTTTAAATGTATAGTATTATTTCCAGTCTAAATAATCAAGTTGTCTAGCATTCCTGAGAATCTAAGTACTCAATATAGACTAATTCTCCAAAAACCTAAGGTTTATAATTTAAAGGACCAATATTTAATTTTTTTGAAAGTCACCATTATAAAATATATTATAGGGCTTCCCTGGTGGTGCAGTGGTTGAGATTCCACCTGCCAATGTAGGGGGACACGGGTTCGAACTCTGGTCTGGGAAGATCCCACATGTCGCAAGGCAAATAAGTCCACATGCCACAACTACTGAGCCCGCATGCCACAACTACTGAAGCCCACACACCTAGAGCCCGTGCTCTGCAACAAGAGAAGCCACCGCAATGAGAAGCCCACGCACTGCAATGAAGAGTAGGCCCCCTCACCGCAACTAGAGAAAGCCTGCGCACAGCAATGAAGATCCAACACAGCCAAAAAAGTAAAATAAATAAATTTTAAAAAATAAAAATAAAATATATTATACATCCCCCAACTTATTTAACAGAATTTACTGAGCATACTTTGTGTTCCTTGGGACGAAACAAAGTCAGTATTATAAATTGCATAGTTCATTGTTTTTATGCACAACATCATTTGATTTTCTTTGCTATTTTATCCATTAGCTACCAGGTCTTGCTCTTACTATTGTTTCTACCTCTGTCTCCTCTAGATGAATGCCTCTGACTTATTAAGAGCTGTATTATTTAACACTCTATTACTGATTCAAAATGGTCCATTTACAGTTGTTGCATTCAAAGGAAAAGAAAGCTATGTATTTGAAGGTCCTTAGTGGTTTTAATTACCCCCCAAGAAAGCCCGGTAATGGAAAAAGATTGTGAAAGGGCATCAGGAGATATAGAGTTGACTCCTCTATCTACTGCACTGAGAGAGAAAATTGGAGTGATTCCTCAGGGCTGGCAGAGAAGGAATAAAAGAGTCAGGAGGACTGGCTCAGGATCTGAAGGGGACTGTACCCCAAACTGGGTACATTCTACTTTTTGACCAGTTATGCCTGTCTGTAAACACCTTGATCTTTAATATTAGAATTTTTGCCTCTATGATATGGAAAATTGAGGTAAATTCCTCTGGATTTGAGCAGTCTAGGAAATCATTGTAAGTGTTCAAGCCAAAATGCCTGGGATTTTATCCCAATATTTAATATAAATGTGTGGATAATTGCACTAATTCATTATTTAATTCTACTATACACAGTCAGATACTAGTGTATGGGAACACTTTGTACACGAATATCAAAAAAAGCATAGAATATATAGTCCTATCAGGTGGGCAGAGTTTTGGAAAGCAAGACTCTTCCCATGGTTAAACTGGAATTTCAACTTGAAGTGACACAGAAGCATTTTTTAAAAAGCATTTTAAAAAAAGTAGTTATATAGGGTAAGCGATTTTCCCAGTGTGAAAGCTGAATATAAAAAATACCTTTTACAGAGAGGGAATTTCTGACAGAACCTCAAATTTAATCAAAAGTAATAAAATTAGTGAATGAAGAGCTTACTTTTCTTTAGGGAGAATTTGGCAAAAGAATGTATTTTCAACACAGGATTAACATGTGGTAAGAGAAAAAAATGAAGCATTGTTTCCAAACTAAACTTTAAATTTTAACACAAAACACCTTTATTGTTTTTGATCCAGCTAGTAACTTGCACTGTAGACAGATTTAGACCATTAGCATCAGTCAATAGTATGTCATATGGAAACACTCCAAAGGCCAGGAGAGCAATAGAAGCCTTTAAGAAAACCAGGAATCCATAGACACACTTTAAATTCTATGAGGTACCATTGAATCAGCAAGAACAGTAGGTTGATAAAATAATTATGTTGTCCACAGCTATATTGTCCAGGGTTACGTTCTTTTCCAACCTTTTTTTTATAAAACAAATGAAAATAGAAAATGGATTTCCAATGAATGGACTGATTTGTAGATTTGTAACTGTTCCACTTGTAGTTATATTTGGCATCACTTCATGCTTTCCTATAAGGTATACTATTAAGTTAGTCTCTAACCTTACCCAAAACCAAGAAAAGGAAAGGAACGCTGACTAGAATTATGCATTCAAATAAAGACCTTAATTCTAATACATGTACAGCCTATATCTGGCATCCTACCGGATGTTGCCCCATCCCCACATTGTATGCCTCTGAGCTGGTATTCCAACTGGGTTTTCAGCAAACCATTACAAACCTCTAAACTGCTGACAGCTTCTGGGTGGTACGGTACGTGATTAACAAGTGAATCTCATGGTCATGAGTCCACTCCACTCCTGTACCTGCTTTTTTGTAAAGTGGGTCCCCTGGTCCAAAGCAATGTTCTCTGGGATCCCATGCTGGTGGATCAAGCACTCTTTAAGTCTTCAGTTAATGGTGCAGGGAAGATAACTCCACACCTGAATGTACCTATTTCTGGGAGAACAAGTCACTAATACTTCCAGGATGAAAGACTCCATTGTAGTCAATTTGTCATCAGTGGTCAACTGGTCTCCTCAAGGAATGCTGCCATATTGGGGGTTGAGGAAGGTCTCTGCTGCTGGAAACTTGAACATTTCACAATGGCAGTGGCTAGATCAACCTTGGTCCTGGGAGTGTGTGCTGTTGGGCCCATATATGCCCTCCATCTCTGCCTTCTCAGCCACTTCTTTCATGAGCCCATCATGCCAGCACTAGGTGGCCAGTTACAAAGGTTGACAAACATCAGTTAACCAGGTGATCTTGTCTACTTTTTTGTTAACTCCTTGTTCTAAGAAGGATGTTCTCTGGTGGGTGTAACATGTACAAAGATCTCCACACTTCGTGCCCACTCCCATATGTTAGTCCACTTGCCTTTACTCCAGACTTCCTTGGCCCTCGTCTTTCCTTTTTTTCCCTTCCAGATCCCTAGCCAGACGTCTATATATCTTCCAATTTCCAACTATTTTTCTTTCCCCACAAAGTGGTTCACGAGGAGGACTTTTCCTTACCACCATCTTTCAAGACCACCCCTAAAGCCTTAATGCAGCTGCCATCCATTTTCAGCTTATACCCACATAGTGAGCCAGCGCCTCTATAAAATTAAGCTCAGACTTTTCACTCCTGCATCAGGACTCCCCATATGGCCATAGGCACAACCTGAAGAAAGAGCACTGGTGCAACTATGGTGGATGACGTCTGGGCTACCTGCTCATGCAATTTGCTTAAAACCCAACAGAGTTTGTGCCTCATTCTTCATGGTAAGAGGGTCAAGATGCGCTAATTTGTCTTTTATTTCTGAGGGGATATCCTGTCATGACCCCCACTGCAGATATCTAAACATTTTTTAGAAATGGATGGTCCCTGAGTCTTTGAAATATTTATCTCCCCACTTTCTGGAGCTCATGTTTCCCCTCAAGGTTTCCAGTGTGGCTACCTTTTGCTCATTTCATGAATCAACATAAAGTCATCAATGTAGTGAATAGATATGATGATCTGCAGGATGCCAAGATGCTCCAAATAAGTTTGGACTATGTTACAACAGAGGGGAGAAGATAGCCCTAAGGCAAAAGTGCAAATGTATATTGTCATTCATTCCATCTGAATACAAACAATTTTCTGATTATGATTTAACAAGTAAAATAGCAAGCATAAGCTCAAATCAATGGCTACGTACCGCTGTCTGATGTCATATTAATCTGTTCTAGCAAAGACACCAGACATGGCTGGTATGAGGATCAGGGCTATAACTTAGTTGATCTTGCTGTATTTTTCAGTCAACCTATAGGATCCATTAATTTGCTCCAGGGGCCAAACAGGTGAAGTAAATAAACGTGATAGACCCACCACCCCTGCATCCTTTAGATAAGGAGACTCAAATGGTAATTATTTTAGATTTTTCAGACCACATATAGGCTTTGTGACACATTTTTTATTTTTTTTTAACAACACTTTAAAATGGAAAAACCATTATTAGCTTGCAGACTGTACAAAAAATAGCCATGCACCAGTTTTTGCCCATGGTCTGTAGTTTTCCAACCCTTGCTTTGGATCTTAAAATTATCACTAATATCTGCCACCCCTTCACACTAGGATGTGATACAGTTATTGATTTACCACCTTTGTTCTTGGTAGTGGGTAGTTTCAGAGGCTTCCTGTCTGTGGGCTTCCCTACTATCATAGATCTTATCCCTCAGTTCAAGATCCAATATGGGGATTATGACAATTGCCAAGCATGTGAATCCCAATTTACATTTGAGGACTGGGGAAATGGTCGCTGGGTGGATCTTCAGACCCACTGAACTTTGTCCAGGATTCCATTTATTATCTGATTCCTATAATTTACTAGCCTTGTATATTATTTGATTTTTAAGCTATGATTGTATATAAGTTTGATAAAAGATAAAAAAATTAATCAAGGAAAAATTCAATTGTGTCTTTCAGTCAGTATTTGGCAAACTAGAAGTTAATGAGCAAAAATGCTGGATAAGATGTATACAATTTTTTTTTGTAAATTCACAGCCATTCTCAAAAAGCAAAAAAGAAAATCTACAGGTGCCAGAATGAAGATGTATCTCAGTGTCAGAATCATAAGGAAAGGCTTAAATAACTGGAATCCAAGCAAGCATAGGAACTAGATGTAAATATTAGGTGTTGGTGGATGGGATTTTTTACTGGTTTGTAACATTATACATTTCATGTGCACAATATTATATTTTGATGTCTGTATACATTACAACTTGCTCACCACAAAAGGTTTAGTTTCCATCTGCCACAATACAGTTAACCACCTTTACCCATTTCACCCTTCCCTCACCCCCCTTTGCCCCTGGTAACCACCACTCTGTTCTCTGTATCTATGTTTGTTTCTGTTTGGTTTGCTTTGTTCATTTATTTTGGGTTTTTTTCCTGTTTTTATAGTCTACATATGAGTGAAATCGTATGCTATTTGTCTTTATCCATCTGACTTATTACTTAGCATAACCTTCAAGGTAGGTCCATCCATGTTGTTGCAAATGTTGCAAATTCATCTATTTTTATGGCTGAGTAGTATTCCAGTACTACTGGAGTATGTATCTACTGCATCTTCTTTATACATTCATCCATTGATAGACACTTAGGTTATTTCCATATCTTGGCTATTATAAATAATGCTGCAACGAACATAGGAGTGCACATATTTTTTTTAATTAGTGTTTTCATATTCTTCAGATAAATACCCAGAAGTAGAATAGCTGGACATTATGGTAGTTCTATCTTTAATTTTTTGAGGACTCTCCATACTGTTTTCCATAGTGGCCATACCAATTTACATTCCCACCAACAGTGTATAAGTGTTCCTTTTCTCCACATCTTCTCCAACACTTATTTCTTGCCTTTTTGATAATAACTATTCCAATGGGCATCTCTCCGTGGTTTTGATTTGCATTTCCCTAGTAATTAATGATGTTGAACATTTTTTCATGTGCCTGTTGGCCATCTGCACATCTTCTTTGGGAAAATGTCTGTTCAGCTCCTCTGCCCATGTTTTATTGCTATATGAGTTCTTTATATATTTTGGATATTAACCCCCTTCAAATATGTCATTTGCAAATTTCTTCTCCTATTCAGTAGGTTGTCTTTTCATTTTATTGATGGTTTCCTTTGCTGTGCGGAAGATTTTAATTTGATGTAGTACCATTTATTTATTTTAGTTTCTGCTTTCCTTGCCTGAGGAGAGAGACTGATGTCAAAGAGCATACTGCCTATATTTCCTATGAGGAGTTTTATAGTTTCAGGTCTTATATTTGATTTGATTTTTGTGTATGGTGTACGATAGTGGTCTATTTTTATTCTTTTGCATATGGCTATCCAGTTTTCCCAAAACCATTTATTGAAGAGATTATCTTTTCTCCACTGTATGTTCTTTGCTCCTTTGTCATAAATCAATTGTCCATATATTTGTAGGTTTATTTCTCAGCTGTCAATTCTGTTCCATTGTTCTAAGTATCTGTTTTTCTGCCAATACTACCCTGTTTTCATTGCTATAGCTTTGTAATAATATAGTGTGAAACGAACGAGTATGATACCTTCAGATTTGTTCTTTTTTCTCAGAATTGCTTTGGCTATTTGGGGTCTTTTGTGGTTCCATATAAAGTTTAGGATTTTTTGCTTTATTTCTGTGGAAAATGGTGTTGGGATTTTGGTAGGGATTGCATTGAATATGTAGATTCCTTAGGTACCAATATAACAATATTAATTCTTCCAATCCAAGAGCACAGAATATCTTTTCATTTCTTTGCGTCGTCTTCAGTTTCTTTCAACAGTGTCTTATAGTTTTCAGTGTCCAGCTCTTTCACCTCCTTGGTTAAATTTATCCTAGGTATTTTATTCTTTTTGTTGCAATTTTAAATGGGCTGTTTTCTTTATTTCTATTTCTGCTAGTTTGTTGTTGATGTAGAAAAACCCCAAATTTTTGTAATCAAAATTCACTCTATTCATTTATTATTTCTAATGTTTGTGGGTGCAACTTTACTGTATTTGTTTATTATTTTGAATGGTTTTTTGGTTCTTTAGAGGTTTCTATATATGAAATCATGCCCTCCACAAATAGTGACAGTTTTACTTCTTCCTTTCCAACTTAGATACCTTTTGTTTCTTTTTCTTGCCTAGTTGCTCTAGTTAGGACTTCCAGTAGTGTGCTGCATGAAAATGATGAGAGTGGGCGTCCTTGTCTTGTTCCTCATCTTAGAGGGATAGCTTTCAGTTTTTCATCATTGTGTACTATGTTAGCTGTAGGTTTGTCATATACGGCCTCTATTATGTTGAGATATGTTCCTTCTATATCCATTTTATTAAGAGTTTTTATGATAAATGGATGTTGAATCTTGTCAAATGCTTTTTCTGCATCTGTTGAGATAATCATATGATTTTTACCTTTCATTTTTTATTGATATGGTGTATCATGTTGATTGATTTGTGGATATTGAAACCTTCTTGTATCTCTGGAATAAATTCAAGTTGATCATGATGTATGACATGGGTCCCCAACCCCCCGGCCACAGATCGGTACGGGTCCGCTACCTGTTAGGAACCGGGCCACACAGCAGGAGGTGAGCAGCGGGCGGGCAAGTGAGTGAAGCTTCATCCGCTGCTCCCCATCACTCGCATTACAGCCTAAACCATCCCACCCCCCCACCCCACCCAACACGGTCCATGGAAATATCGTCTTCCACGAAAACAGTCCCTGGTGCCAAAAATGTTGCAGACTGCTGATGTATGATCCTTTTAATGTATTGTGGTATTTCATTCGCTAATACTTTCTTGAGGATCTTTGCATCTATGTTCACCAGAGATATTAGCCTATAATCTTCTTTTTTGTTGTTGTTGTCCTTGTCTGGTTTTGATATCAGGGTAATTTTTGCCTCATAAAATGACTTAGGAAGCATTCCTTCCTCTTCAGTTTTTTTGGAAGAGTTTGAGAAGGATAGGTTCTCAAATTAAATCTTCTTTGAATGTTTGTTAAAATTCACCAGTGAAGACTTCTGGTCCTAGAGGTTTCGGTGGAGATTTTTTATTATTGTTTTAATATCCTAACTAGTGATCAGTCTATTCAGATTTTCCATTTCTTCATGATTCACTTTGAAAGGTTGTATGTTTCTAAAAATTTATTCATTTCTTCTAGATTGTCCAATCTGTTGGCATATAACTGTTCACGTCTCTTATAATTTTTTGTATTTCTGTGGCAGCTGGTGTTATTTTTCCTCTTTCATTTCTGATTTTATTTTTTTCTCTCTTTTTTTCCAACTGAATCTAGATAAAGTTTTATCCATTTTATAATTTAAAAGAACCAACTGTTAGTTTAATTGATTTTTAATTCTCTTTTTAATTTCTCTTTCATTTATTTCCACTCTGATCTTTATTATTTTCTTCCTTCTACTGACTTTGGGCTTTGTTTGTTCTTCTTTTTCTAGTTACTTTAGCTGTAAGGTTAGATTTTTTATTTGAGATTTTTCTCGTTTCTTGATGAAGACCTGTATTGCCATAAACTTCCCTCCTAGTAACACTTTTACTGCACCTTACAGATTTTGGTATGTCATATTTTCATTTTCATTTGTCTTTGGGTGTTTTTTTATTTGTCCTTTGATTTCTTCACTGACCCAATAGTTGTTCAGTAACATGTTGTCTATCTCCACATATCTGTGATTTTTCCAACTTTCTTCTGTTTAGTAGATCTCTAGTTTCATGCTACTGTGATTGGAAAAGATGCTTAATATGATTTCAGTCTTCTTAAGTTTATTGAGACTTGTTTTGTGTCCCAACATATGGTCCCTCCTTGAAATTGTTCCATGTGCACTTGAAAAGGATATATATTCTGCTGCATTTGGATGGAATATTCTTTTTAAATCTCTCAAGTCCAACTGGTCTAATGTTTTATTTAAGGCTGCTGTTTCCTTGTTGACTTTCTGTCTGGATGATCTATCTTTTGATGTAAGTGGGGTGTTAAAGTTTCCTACTAGTATTGTGTTGCTGTTGATTTCTCTCTTTAGGACTGTTAATAATTGCTTTATATATTTTGGTGCTCCTATGTTAGGTGCATATCTATTAATTACTGTTATGTCTTTTTGATGAATTGTCCCCTTTATCATTATATAATGTCCATCTTTGTCTCTTATTACTTTTTTGGCTTAAAGTCTATTTTGGCTGATAAGAGTATGGCTACCCGCTCTTTCTTTAGGCTGCCATTTGCTTGGAAAGTCCTCTTCCATCCCTTCACTTTGAGCCTATGCTTATCTTTAGAGTTGAGATGAGTCTCTTGGAGGCAGTATATAGTTGGGTCTTATTTTTTAATCCAGCCAGCCACTCTGTTGATTGGTGAATTCAATCCTTTTACATTTAGGGTGATTATTGATAAATGAGGACTTGGTACTGCCCTTTTATCTTTAGTTTTTGGTTGCTCTTTATCTCCATTGTTTCTTTTTCCCTGTGTTTCTGTCTGCCATTTTAGTTTGGTGGTTTTCTATGATATTTTTGATTCCTCTTTCTTTATGTCTCATGTCTCTGCTCTAAATTTATGTTTTGTGGTTATCATAAGGTTTGTATAAAATGTCTTATAAATAAAATAGTCCTCTTTATGCTGATAGCATCTGTTCTTCATTTGCTTATATAGGTTCTATCCTTTTCTTCTTTTATGTTTTTGCTGTCTCAAAATATCCCTTTTTATGTTGTGAATTTGTTACCAAATTGAAGTAGCTATAGTTATTTTTACTGTTTTTTTTCCTTTAACTTTATGCTATAATTAAGTGTTTAACAACATATGATGATACAGAGTTGTAACTTCTGATTCTATCTGTCTATTTATCACCTTACCCAAAGTTTTGTGTACTTTTGCCTTTTCATTTCAGGTAGAAGAGCTCCTTTCAACATTTCCTGTAAATCAGGTCTAGCGGCAATGAACTCTCTCAGGTCATGTTTGTCTGGGTAAGCCTTTATTTCTTCCTGATATCTGAATGACAACTTTGCTGGATAAAGTATTCTTGGCCGACAGTTTTTATCTCTCAGTATTTCAAGTATGTCATTCCACTCCCTCCTAGCCTGTAGAGTTTCTGCTGAGAAATCTGCTAATAGCCTAATGGGGATTCCCTTGTAGGTTACCATTCTTTTTCCCATGACTGCCTTTAAAATTCTTTCTTTGACCTTGACTTTTGACAGTTTTAATATTATGTGTCTTCAAGAAGGTCTTTTTGCATTGAAGTAATTAGGTGTTTTCTTTGCTTCATGGATGTGTATGTCTAGTTCCTTTTCCAGGTTTGGGAAGTTCTCAGCTATTATTTCTTTAAATAAATTCTCTTCTACCTTCTCCCTCTCTTCTTCTTCTGGGATGCCCATTATCCTCATGTTGACCTTCTTATTAAAATTGGATAGTTCCTGTAGAATTTCTTTATTTTTTTTTAGATCTTAATTATCTCTCCTCTTCCACCTGTATCATTTCTAGATTCCCATCTTTAAGCTCATTAATTCTCTCTTCCATATGGTGTGCTCTCATGTTTCTAATGTTTTCTAATGTGTTCTTCATCTCATTTATTGAGTTCTTCAGCTTCAGAATTTGTTTGGTTCTTTTTTAGAGTTTCAATCTTTTTGGTACAGTATTCCTTCTGTTCATTAACTTTATTCCTGACCTCATTGAACTGCCTTTCTGAGTTTTCTTGCAGCTCTTTGAGTTTCTTCATAACAGCTATTTTGAATTCTTTAGCAGTTAGATTACAACATTCCATGACTTTAATTTTGGTCTCTGGAGAGCTGTGGTTTTCTTTTTGTGATACCGTATTACTGTGGTTCTTCACGGCCCTTGATGAGTTGTTCCTCTACTGGTGCATTTGAAGTAGCAAACACCTTACTTCTTTAGGTAAAGCTTTTTTTTCAAAACTTGATTCTAATGATTCAATAGGTTAGTAATTAGAAGCCCTTCTTTTGTTTTCCAGTAGGTAGCGCTATAGCACCAGTTTTTTTATTTCTCTTACCTGAGCTGCCTCTGGTTATATTTGAGTCAGCACTTTCTACCCTCCACCCCCTCTGCCAGAGGTGTCACCCAGTACCCTGGTTGTCGTTGCTTTTGCTTCCAGGATTATTGGTGCCTTGCTGCTGTCACAGTCTGGAGCACTGGGATGAGAGGCACTTCCACTGTGTCTGGGGTCTCCTGGGTGGCAGGCTCTGCTGTGAGGAAAGAGGGCTGGAGGGGACACTGGAGTCGTGGGTGTTTGGTGACACCAAACAACATGGTGACAACTCCATGACTGGAGTTGTCAGGTTCACGGACACCACCCCTGAGGGAGGTTGGGCAGGGGTAGGTGCCAGAGTCACAGGAGCCTCTGCAGCTGAAGAGAGTGTTGGAGGTCCCACTATCACTGCTAACCAGTTCCCTGTGGCCATGGATGCTGTTGCAGCCAGGAGACCAGTGTTGTATGTGCTGCCTCCCCTCATGCTACCAGATTCTCTGGGGCTGCAGGCATCACCTCTGATGTTCCCCCACTTCTGCCATCTATATGTGTTCCAGATCACCTACCTTTAGGTGTAGAAATATATGGAATCCTCCAGCGTCCTGGTGGTTGGGCACAAGCACCTTTGTTGAGTTATGGATGTTTTACTGGTTGTAGATTGAAAGGGAGCGTCTCATACCACCACGATGTTGACATTGCTCTCTGGTGGATGGATTTTAATAACCCTCTGGACATAAGAGATGGGACCTCCAGGCTGTATATTTTTGAAAACAGCACTCTTGGTTAAGCTGGAAGCCTCACAGAAGTGTCCTCTTCATGAAACAGAAACAGTCTGCTATCTCTGCAGTGCCCTGGGGGTCAGAGTCTGCCAAGAATTGTCTCTTTGATTGTTACAGTCCCATGAGACCCAGGAATGTAAGCCTCCCTGGCCTCAAGAGTCAGGCAATTAAGAGGCATCCCTTGGCTTGCAGCTACAAAAACCGGGTCACCAGATATAAAAAAAAAACTGGGGCACCAGATGTGTGTAGAAGCTCCACTGCAGGAAATGCTGGTGCTCCAGAATGCAGTACAGAGAGAATATGAAGATGGTGCCACTGGCTGGAGTGAAGCAAAAGGGAAGTGCAAAGATGGCCCCTGTTGATAAAAGGGGGAAAAAGACAAAGAAAAGAGAAAAAGAATGACAAAGAAAAAGAAAAAAAAATTTTTTTTTTTTAAAAGATAGCATCCGCTGACTTTAGCAAGGCAGGGACAGAGCAGGAAGATGGCACCTACCAGCGTCCATCCCTGAAAGAGTATCCCAGCAGGCCTATACCCCTCAGACCAATGCTTTAAAATTAGCAAATGAGTCTTTCTCACTTAAAGTCTGGGTTCTTTTCAGAGTGCTGCTTCTAGCAGGGCCTTTGTGTGGGTAAGTCTGTGTACAAGCCCTTAAGAGTTGTTCCTCAGTTTGCTACAGCTCCATGGGTCTCCTGGGCAGGAGGTCCATTTGTCTTTAAAGCCAGATATTTGGGGGGCTTGTATTTAGGTGTCAGTCTTAAAAGTTGTGGTGGCTGATAGAGGGTATAAACCCTTTGCTCCTCTGGGAGAAGTTCTGAAATATTGGGTTCCCTCCCAGTTGTGGGTTGCCATGCCAGAGGTAGGGTTTCTAGCAAGTCTGTGTCTCAGCCTTTCCTATCCACTTCGATGTGGTTTCCCTCTTGTTTGCCTGATGGGAAGGGATTGCTTTGACAGTTTTTAGGGTTTTTTTCAGAGGAAGTTGTAGCATATATAGCTGTAGATTCCATGTGTCCTTGGGAGGAGGTGTGTTCGGGGTCCTCTTATGTCATCATCCTGAAACGGAACAAGAACTTACTTGTCTTATTAATCCCTTCCCTGATATAGCAGGTTCCCCATTACTGCTGATCCCACAACATTTTTCCAGGCTCTAACATGGATCACAAAACTATTGTTAAATTAGAAAACCTCAACTCTGAGGGAGGGTTATAGTGATGAAGAGACAGAAAGTCATCAGACACTTCTCCCTCATATATGCAAGAGATGATTCTTACTCTGCATGCTCGCGGTATCACGTACCTGCATCTGCTGGCACATACATGTCTTTCTAGACTGTATGCCACTGATGTTATATAATCTTTAACTGTCATTTGACAAATGGATTTTGCTTTTCTGCTTTCTCTCGAGTCATAGAAGTTGGCATTAACTTTGTGGCAAGTTTTAAATTTTTTTCAGAAACTGTATCTTTTATATCAGATTTTGCCATGGTAAATGTAATTATGGCTACTTAGGAAGTTTTGGGTTCATCACTATCTTTAGCAAAAGAATTCTTACGTTTCATACTGCAGATCAATGATATGTGTTTGTTTTGAACCTGAGAACCCATTCTACCTTGGTTTATAATTATGCAAAAACTTCCAAGGCGTTATTCCTCTACTTGACAAAGGTTTATAACATCATTCAGGGAACAAGGGACAAATGGACTACTGCTGCAACAACATCCCATTTTTAGATATTTACCATGCATCCTATTTACATTTTTTTCTTGTGTGAAACAGTAACACTTACAGATTTACTCCAGCCCATAAATATTCATATTCAATATTGATATAAAAATCTCTTTACTATTTATGTTTAAAAGTTATTATTAATCATAGGGTTTACTTTACTATTTGTATCATTACTTTTATACCTTAATGAACAGCTTTTGAGCCACCAATTCATTTTTGTGGATAAGAACTATTATAAAAACAACAGTAACAACAATATATATGCAAACATAACTAATAAAAGTGAATACATTGCTTGAAAATATTAAGCAAGATAAAGTGACCAATACGATCTTTATAGTAGATAGGCATCTTGAAAGTGAAATGATTAAGACTCTTACAGTTTTTCTGGAAAAATGCCAATTCTCATGTTTCAAATATGGGCAAGGTATGTGACTAAAATTATATAATCACCCTTTGCTCTAAAACTACTAAGTTTCTTTCAGAACATATAATGCATAAATCATAAGCAGGGACTCCAGCAGTATCCAGACCACACTTTGAGCAACACAATATTAAGAGAACAGAGGAACAGGAAGATTGTTTAAAAAGTGTCTGTGAAAAGGAATCTCTACTGTTGAATATATAAAAGCATTTAGTAGAGACAGTAATATCACCAAAGAACTTCTGTAATTCAAAATTTTGCATTCATCTAAGAAATACATATCCAGACTCCATTCTGTGCCAGCCCATGGGATTGGAGGTGAATGAATAGCGTTATGACCTAATAAGACAGCAAATACAGATATGAATGGTTCGATTAAACATACTTCAGTGGAAATTATGGTTTGGAAGTTGGGTCTTATTTCAAAATCAAGCCAAGTAGAGATTGTTTAGTACTTATGCTTATAGGGACTCAAAAATCTTCAGAACTTTAAAGGACGCTTGGAGATCATCTAGTAAATACTCTCTATGAGTGTTATATGTCTACATATCTACGTTTTTCTTGAATACCTCACAAGTAGTAATGAAAATACCTCCTGAAGCAGCCTAGTACAGTTTTGGACAAATATAATTTTCAGGAAGTAAAATTATATATCCATGTAACCCAGTATAAATATAAAGTCTTTCTTTATATAAAGATAAATATCGGTCTCCACTTCCAATGTCGTCTCGTTGATCACACATCCACCCTCCAAGTGCAATGCAGGATACATCTGTTCTAACTTCTATATGGCAGGCCTTGAAATATTTTAAAACAATTATTATGTCTGCCTTTAGTCTTTCCATCGACAGGATAGTCATAGTTTCCGAGCCTTCCTCATCTATTCTTTATCCTCCAAAAGCACTCTAGTCTGTCAATATCCCACTTAAGCCATGATATCAGAAGTGAGCACCAGATCCAAGTATGGTCTTAACGTTGCTTAGTAAAGTGGGAATATCCTTTGCCTCTTTCTGGACAAAAATCTTTTCATTAATCTGTTTAGGATTACATTGCTCTGGGGCAGCCACATCACACTGGTGATTCTCTTTGAGTTTTAAGTTAACTATAACCTTTTTCAAATATGTGGCTAATAAGCCACAACTTCTCCATCCTAGACATGCAGTGGTCTTTTTGGACATACATGTTTTTCCTTCTGCATGAGTATAAAAGAGTATAGATTTCCTCCTTAAACGTAATTCTAGTACTTTCACCCCATCATTCCGTCCTCATAAGATCTGTCAGGATTCTGATTCTGACACTGGCTGTAATGCATCCCCAATTTCATGTCTTCTGAATTTGGTAAAAGATCAAGTCTTATACTATATAATTCTCTAACAAAAAATAATGATCATAGTATGAAAATATGCCACAATGGTGTTGTAAAAAATATAAGGAATAAGACAGTGCCCAGGAAATGTCTATTAAGATCTTCCTCCCAGTTAACATAAGCTTATCAGCACTTTTCGAGAGCAGCTATTCAGTAGATACTAATGTGCTAGTATCAGCTAGTTGTTTCTTGTCCTAAAAAAAGAGGTCTTGAGAGATGCTGGCAGAGTGTTGTTGCAAAATCCAGCTACTCTGAGTCTGCTACCTTCTGTGATCCAGTGAACTGGTAACACTGGTGAAAACATGGGTTTCTAGATTGTAGAAAAACACAGTTCTTCACCAAGCTGAGGAAGGAGCTCAAATAAGATGTGAGAGTATTTTAGAGTTGTAAGATAGATGGTAAACTTGTTTCATTAAAATAAAACAAAGAGAAAATAAAGTATTTATGAATCAACTCATAGAATTAATTGAACCTGGGGTTTGACTAGCAAGCAATGCCCTGGGTGGACTTGGAGACAGCTTGCTTTTCCTTTACCTAAGAGATACAGTTGCCCTGAGTTTGGAGTATTTACGAAGTCAGGTAAGAGTTTGTCAGTTCTGAAAGTGTACTTTGTGTTCCACAAGGCAGGTGTAGGAGTGGCATTCAAACTACAGTGTCTTTCTATAATTAAAAGAGTGTGTCCTGTCGTTTGAATGTCTCATATCCATGTCATCCAGTCTAACTTTTAGTTGACTCCTACAGCTTATCTTTTCATGCTGAAATTCTAGTTAAGCCTTGGCATAGGTTTCAAGTTTAGATAATGTTTAACCATGGAGAGTGATTTTCATTAGAGAGAAAGAAGACAGTAGGGAGGGGGTGGCCCATCCTTTTCCCCAGTTGCCCTTGCCTTCAGCACAAAGGACACACAATAGAACAAGAGAGCTTTAAGAAGCCACCAGGAATCACAAGATTAAATGATAAGCAGGTGACATAAATGAGAGAGGCAGGCAGATTAGGAAACTGGAGAATAAGAACTCCATCTGAACAGGAGTGGTTTCACACATCCACCAACTGGTGCCACATAGGATCTCAGGTTTAGAATTACTGTCTTCTGATTATTTTCAACAGAAGCCAGAAATCTGCGTTTTCATGTACCTGGTACCATTGGGGACCTAAACAGCCTGATGTCGCACCAAAAAAAGAGAAGCAGGCAGCTGGGTGCTGAGGATTTGCTCTAAGCACTAAGCCATAGAGAGAGGTGATAGAAAACTACAGTTTCCTATGCTGTGGGCGTGGCTATTTACCACAGCTCTCCAGGTAGAAGGAGACAAAAACTCTGACTGGTACTACAGAGTGTGAGATTGATTGAAGAATCCTCAAATTGTGTACCTTGAAAAAAAAAGAATAAGGTAATTAAAATGTTAAACAGAGATCTGAACTGCTGGAAAATGGTTTTCATTCCTTTCCCTTTAACTAAATAATGGAGAATGCCTCTAAGATGTAAGGCATTGTCTCCCTTGTTAGTGAAGAGAGCAAGTAAAGGGCACTTTCTACTTCAGATGCTAGAATGTGGCTACCTTATCATGCAAACCTCCAGACAGACTGCTGCCTCAGCCCCCTTCCCCACAAAAAGTTAAGTCTGGAAATCAGCTTAGGAATTCAATAACCTAATCCTTTGCATTAAAAACATCTTTTGGGGACTTCCCTGGTGGTCCAGTGGTAAAGAGTCCATCTTCCAGTGCCGGGGACGTGGGTTCAATCCCTGGTCAGGGAACTAAAATCCCACATGCCGTGGGGCAACTAAGCCCGTGCACCATAACTAGAGAACCCATGTGCTGCAAACTACAGAGCCCACATACTCTGGAGCCCACACCACAACTAGAGAGAGAAAAAAAAAAAAAACCCACGCCACAACTAGAGAGAAGCCCCTGTGCTGCAATAACAACAAATCTTTTTGGAGATAGCAATAAATATGATTTTATAATTAAAACAATAAATTTGTCTTGTTATATCATTCAATCATTCAATCTGTGTTAGGTCCTGATGTAGGCTCTGGGGATATAGTTATTGTCTTAATTTTGGATCCCCCAAAAGCAGATGCTAAACAAGGATTCATGTTCAAGCATTTTATTTGGTTAGGGAGTGAGGAAGTGAGCGAAGAAGGCAACAAATAATAGCAAGCCAGATACTACTGTGAGTGTCTGAGACTTAGTCTCACAGAGAGACTCTGGGAAACATGCACCATGGAGTGATACTGCCTGAGGGGTGAGGGAGCTGAGGTATTTATACACCAACTATGGTTATTTTTGGTGCAGGAGTGCTGGGAAATACAAATTGGTGGCTACTTCCCCTGCATTAGCAAAGTGGCTTTCCTCAGCTTAAAAAAAAATTCTAAGGCAAAGCAGTTGAGGTCAGCTGGTGTACCTTGAAGTAATAAGTCCTCTGAAATATGGATGGAACACCAAAACTGTTCCATTCATATATAAGTCAAAGACCTAGCACAGCTTGTAGTTTACTAAGGAGAAGTTAGAAAATAAACATAACACACTGTGAATAATGATACATGTGCATATGTATTTGGAAGTGAAATTTTCTGAGAGACCTTTTGCATATCACTACTCTGTATTCATTTTAAAACGATCATCCTGAAATCATAGCTAGTAGTGTTTGAGTATTTATCAAGTAATTTATTTGGTCCTAGCCTTCTCCTCTGAAGTAATTAATCCATAGAGTATTTTCCTTTATCCCTATTATTAATATCCTCTTATTCTTTACTCCTAATTATGTCATTTTGCTGTATTTTGTGGCCATGTTAAGCCACCATAAATTGTATTCTGAAACAGAGAGAAAGAGATTGCACAAGTGAGCAAATGAGAGAGGGGAGTGAAATTGGAAGAGAAAATAGAAAGAATAAAACATCTTTTTATTTGATGCAGTGGCCCTTTGAGAAGCAAAATATTGAATAGGTTTGATAAAATCTGCCTTTTCTTCCCACTTGTGTGGTTTCCTGAATTGGTAAGGAGATTTTAGAGGATTCTTTTTGCAGGGAAATATTTATTCTCCCCTTAGACAGTGCCTCTTAAATAAGTAATTAGAAAGTGGATGGCCTTACTAGAGTAGCTGATGAAAAGTTCATACCAGGTAGAAAGGATTTAGAACACTTTACAAAGAGTAAACAAACAAGTATATGAGTCATTTGAATGCTCTGGTTAGAAGTATTACATAAAAAGAGAAATGATGAGTAGTATTGAAAAATGGTTTCATGACCCCAGAAGGCATGATGATTGAAATAACAGACAGACTTGGATGAAGAGCTCTGTTCTCTTCCCAGAACCATCTTGATATACTTGGAGATCTGAGAGGAGTTCTAACTGGAGATGAGATTTCTTTATGGAGACAACTTGCAGGACTGATTCAAAGCATGTGCCTATTTGTCAACAATAGTGTCATTTTTCACAACTGTTTATGGAACAGTCAGCTAAGACAGACAATAATGATTACAAAGAGAGGCATAACTAGAGAGTGAAAAAAGCGTATCAGTTCAGTTAAAAGGCAGGTTCAAATCCCAGGACTACATCCTAGAAATATCTTGGTCACTTTGGGCAGGTCATTTCATTTTTCTAAGCCTCATTTCCTAATCTTTAAAATGAGGATAATATCAATAACTAGGATTTGGGATGACTGCAATAATCAAATGAGGTAAAAGCTACAAAATTAATACAAATAATGGTTGTGAACAATTTCCACATTGTCAAATTAATCAATGAGTTGTTTTGTTTAGGGTCCTAACATGATTATAAGAGAATATAAGAAGATCTTGAATTATAATCAACCTTTTTATACTGTCCATATCTCAAATCTATCTCTGTGAAACTATAAAGTTTTAACAAGTAAAAATAGATTCAGAAATAGTGGTCTTTCTCAGCACTGTAAGAGCTTATTTTCTAATACCCTGAAATCAGTACAGTATTGATATCTGAAATGCTTCTGATGTTGGAAGAGGAATTTCTTTTCTGTCAGCTGCACATAATAAATGTGTTTGTTTATCAGATACAAGGTGAGTGAGATTTTATATGTACCTCAACCTGAAGCATTGTTCTGTTATCAAAAAAGATGCTTGGCATGGCATGGCATAGTCTTATAAAGACTTAAACCCACTGTGATGGCATGTGCTTATATATGCCAGGACAATACATCACTTAGTATATGTAGGTCTCTATTCAGAAACAAGCTATCTGGTTAATATTCCTCAAGTTACATGTATTACTACTACCATTTCTCCTGAGCCAAATTGCTTCAGTTTGAATTTATTGTACATTCAGTAAGTCCTAATAACCAAGGTTTTTATGCTTGAGATCATTGGTTTTCTACTCAACTTCTTAAGTCACATCCATAACCCTCTATGTTTGGCTTATAATCACAGTACAATCTGAGTCAGTTGTGAAGATTTATTGACTACTTTATTTTGAAAACACTAATGTGGGATCGGAAAGACAGGAGAATTCCACACAATGCTGATTAAATAAAATAAGAGAGGGGAAATCTCTGAACCAATTTATTCATCATTGGCTAATAAAATTTTATTAATGGATTTGTTGAAATGAACCCAACTGTCAGGTGCCAGATCAGCTCTCTTGTAGACACACTGTCAAAGCAGCCAGCTCTGCCAAGTCCTCTGTTATCTTGGGCACCAGGTGAGATGTTCTTATATCGGTATACTGGATGTAAGAAACTAGAAATAGAAAGCAAATAAATCAATTGGCTAACGACATCAAAATAAATCATGGTCTTCAAACATCCAATTAAGGTTTGTAAGAAGACATTAACCGAAATAAGTCTCAATGCACATGTAAAGAGAATACTTGTGTCAGTAGCAACTAACTCACTCTATGCACAGGATTGCCATTACAAACCAGTGACTTTATTAAAGTCCAAGAAATGTCCTCCTTGTACCCAAGTGCAATTAGAGAGTTACACTAAAAATTGATGGGTACAGGTTACTTCCCAAACTCCAGTGGGTAGGAGAAAAATCCTAGGAATTATATTTCTTAAGAGCTTGAAAGAGCTTGACAAAAACAAACAGTGATTGATAGATAGGCAGACAGATAGAGAGATAGATACATAGATAGATAGATGATAGATAGATAGATACAGATATATATCACATATATATGCCTTAAGAGTTAAAAGTATATTTTTTTTAATTGTTAAATTTTATTTTATTTATTTTTTTATACAGCAGGTTCTTATTAGTTATCCATTTTATACATATAGTGTAAATATGTCAATCCCAATCTCCCCATTCATCACACCACCACCACCACCACCACCTCCCTCCACTTTCCCCGCTTGGTGTCCATATGTTTGTTCTCTATATCTGTGTCACAATTTCTGCCCTGCAAACCGGTTCATCTGCACCATTTTACTAGGTTCAACATATATGCGTTAATATATGATATTTGTTTTTCTCTTTCTGACTTACTTCACTCTGTATGACAGTCTCTAGATCCATCCACGTCTCTACAAATGACTCAATTTTGTTCCGTTTTATGGCTGAGTAATATTCCATTGTATATATGTACCACATCTTCTTTATCCATTCATCTGTCAATGGGCATTTACGTTGCTTCCGTGTCCTGGCTATTGTAAATAGTGCCGCAATGAACATTGGGGTGCATGTGTGTTTTTAAATTATGGTTATCTCTGGGTATATGCCCAGTAATGGGATTGCTGGGTCATATGGTAATTCTATTTTTAGTTTTAAAGGAACCTCCATACTGTTCTCCATCGTGGCTGTATCAATTTACATTCCCACCAACAGTGCAAGAGGGTTCCCTTTTCTCCACACCCCGTCCAGCATTTGTTGTTTGTAGATTTTCTGATGATGCCCATTCTAACTGGTGTGAGGTGATACCTCATTGTCGTTTTGATTTGCATTTCTCTAATAATTAGTGATGTAGAGCAGTTTTTCATGTGCTTCTTGGCCATCTGTATGTCTTCTTTGCAGAAATGTCTATTTAGGTCTTCTGCCCATTTTTGCATTGGGTTGTTTGTTTTTTTAATATTGAGCTGCATGAGCTGTTTATATATTTTGGAGATTAATCCTTTGTCCGTTGATTCATTTGCAAATATTTTCTCCCAGTCTGAGGGTTGTCTTTTTGTCTTGTTTATGGTTTCCTTTGCTGTGCAAAAGCTTTTAAGTTTCATTAGGTCCCTTTTGGTTTTTTTTCCATTACTCTAGGAGGTGGATGAAAAAAGATCTTGCTGTGATTATGTCAAAGGCTGTTCTTCCTATGTTTTCTTCTAAGAGTTTTATAGTGTCTGGTCTTACATTCAGGTCTCTAATCCATTTTGAGTTTATTTTTGTGTATGGTGTTAGGGGGTGTTCTAATTTCATTCTTTTACATGTAGCTGTCCAGTTTTCCCAGCACCACTTATTCAGGAGACTGTCTTTTCTCCATTGTATATCCTTGCCTCCTTTGTCATAGATTAGTTGACCATAGGTGCGTGGGTTTCTCTCTGGGCTTTCTATCCTGTTCCATTGCTCTATATTTCTGTTTTTGTGCCAGTACCATATTGTCTTTTTTTCTTTTCTTTTTCTTTGACTTTTTATTTTATTTTTTTCACACACACACACTGTATTTTATTTTTACAAGAGATAAATAAACTGACACCATGCATTGTAAATGGATGACCACAACAAAAACAACAATGATTGCAATTACCAAACATGAAACACACTCATACTATGTCATAATATTGACATTCAGTCCAGTAATCCTCCACTGTAACAGCGCCTTTACTTTGCAGTGAAAATTGATTTGTATATTTTTTGCCTCTGAGTCCTTGTGGGATTTTTTTTTTTTTTGTAAACAGAAAGTCACAAAAATTATAATCATCCTCATCAGTTCACTCAGTCCTATGTAATTAATTATTTTTCATCTTGATCTTTTGTTAGCACTTTTATGAAAGTTTTCATCAGTTTTCCATTAGAGTTCTGAAAATGCTTATTCATTCAGTTCAGCAGTATAGTCAGTTACCAGAAAACTGTACTTGTCAGAGTCTTTTCCATGAATTCCTTGAAGATGAAACACTTTTATAGGAACATTTTTGTGAAAGCATCAGAGTACACCCAGAACTGTCTGTAAATGACAAAAGCCTTAAAAATGACCATGGTTAAAGATGTGATGAAAGTTCATAATAATGCAATTGACAAGGAAATTTAGTTATTTCTGAGATATACATTTTAAAGTAATAACTAGAATTATGACTTATAACATTATACCAGAACATGTAAGATGTTTAGAAATTTCACATAATCTCTGAAACATTTATATTAACATATTTCCATACAAATAACCCAAAGAAAGTTTAGTATTAGTTGTTTTTTCATATTGTCTTGATTACTGTAGCTTTGTAGTATAGTCTGAAGTAGGGAACCTGATTCCTCCAGCTCCATTTCTTTCCTCAAGACTGCTTGGGCTATTCAGGGTCTTTTTTGTCTCCATACAAATTTTAAGATTTTTTGTTCTAGTTCTGTAAAAAATGCCATTGGTAATTTGATAGGGATTGCATTGAATCTGTAGATTGCTTTGTGTAATATAGTCATTTTCACAATGTTGATTCTTCCAATCCAAGAAAATGGTATGTCTCTCCATCTGTTGGTATCACCTTTAATTTCTTTCAACAGTGTCTTATAGTTTTCTGCATACAGGTCTTTTGTCTCCTTAGGTAGGTTTATTCCTAGGTATTTTATTCTTTTTTTTGCAGTGGTAAATGGGAGTGTTTCCCTAATTTCTCTTTCAGATTTTTCATCATTAGTGTATAGGAATGCAAGAGATTTCTGTGCATTCATTTTGTATCCTGCAACTTTACCAAATTCATTGATTAGCTCTATTAGTTTTCTGGTGGCATCTTTAGGATTCTCTATGTATAGCACCATGTCATCTGCAAACAGTGACAGTTTCACCTCTTCTTTTCCAATTTGTATTCCTTTTATTTCTTTTTCTTCTCTGACTGTTGTAGCTAGGACTTCCAAAACTATGTTGCATAATAGTGGTGAGAGTGGACATCCTTGTCTTGTTCCTGATCTTAGAGGAAATGCTTTCAGTTTTTCACCGTTGAGAATGATGTTTGCTGTGGGTTTGTCATATATGGCCTTTATTATGTTGAGGTAGGTCCCTCTATGTCCACTTTATGGAGAGTTATTATCATTAATGCATGTTGAACTTTGTCAAAAGCTTTTTCTGCATCTACTGAGCTGATCATATGGTTTTTCTCCTTCAGTTTGTTAATACGGTGTATCACATTGATTGATTTCTGTATATTGAAGAATCCATGCATCCCTGGGATAAATCCCAGTTGATCATGGTGTATGATCCTTTTAATGTGCTGTTGGATTCTGTTTGCTAGTATTTTGTTGAGGATTTTTGCATCTATATTCATCAGTGATATTGGTCTGTAATTTTATTTTTATGTAGTATCTTTGTCTGGTTTTGGTATCAGGGTGATGGTGGCCTCATAGAATGAGTTTGAGAGTGTTCCTTCCTCTGCAATTTTTTGGAAGAGTTTGAGAAGGATGGGTATTAGCTTGTCTCTAAATGTTTGATAGAATTCACCTGTGAAGCCATCTGGTCCTGGACTTCTGTTTGTTAGAAGGTTTTTAATCACAGTTTCAATTTCATTACTTGTGATTGGTCTGTTCATATTTTCTGTTTCTTCCTGGTTCAGTCTTGGAAGGTTATACCTTTCTAACTATTTGTCCATTTCTTCCAGGTTGTCCATTAGTATAGAGTTGCTTTTAGTAGTCTCTTAGGATGCTTTGTATTTCTGCACTGTCTGTTGCAACTTTTCCTTTTCATTTCTAATTTTATTGATTTGAGTCATCTCCCTCTTTTTCTTGTTGAGTCTGGCTAATGGTTTATCAATTTTGTTTATCTTCTCAAAGAACCAGCTTTTAGTTTTATTGATCTTTGCTATTGTTTTCTTTTTTTCTATTTCATTTATTTCTGCTCTAATCTTTATGATTTCTTTCCTTCTAATAACTTTGGGTTTTGTTTGTTCTTCTTTCCCTAGTTCCTTTAAGTGTCAGGTTAGATTGTTTATTTGAGATATTTGTTGTTTCTTGTGGTAGGATTTTATTGCTATAAACTTCCCGCTTAGAACTGCTTTTGCTGCATCCCATAGGTTTTGGATCATCGTGTTTTCATTGTCATTTGTCTCTAGGTATTTTTTGATTTCCTCTTTAATTTCTTCAGTGATCTCTTGGTTTAGTAATGTATGGTTTGGTCTCCATGTGTTTGTGTTCTTTACTTTATTTTCCCTGTAATTGATTTCTAATCTCATAGCATTGTGGTCAGAAAAGATGCTTGATATGATTTCAATTTTCTTAAATTTACTGAGGCTTGATTTGTGACCCAAGATGTGATCTATCCAGGAGGCTGTTCCGTGCATACTTGAGAAGAAAGTATAATCTGCTGTTCTTGGATGGAACGTCCTATAAATATCAATTAAATCTATCTGGTCTATTGTGTCATTTAAAGCTTGTGTTTCCTTATTAATTTTCTGTTTGGATGATCTGTCCATTGGTGTAAGTGAGGTGTTAAAGTCTCCATTATTATTGTGTTACTGTCGATATTCTCTTATATGGCTGTTAGCAGTTGCCTTATGTATTGAGGTGCTCCTATGTTGGGTGCATATATATTTATAATTGTTATATCTTCTTCTTGGATTGATCCCTTGATCATTATGTAGTGTCCTCCCTTGTCTCTTGTAACATTCTTTATTTTAAAGACTATTTTATCTAATATGTGTATTGCTACTCCAGCTTTCTTTTGATTTCCATTTGCATGGAATATCTTTTTCCATTCCCTCGCTTTCAGTCTGTATGTGTCCCTAGGTCTGAAGTAGGTCTCTTGTAGACAGCATATATATGAGTCTTGCTTTTTATCCATTCAGGAAGCCTGTGTCTTTTGGTTGGAGCATTTAATCCATTCACGTTTAAGGTAATTATCGATATGTATGTTCCTATTTCCATTGTCTTAATTGTTTTTGGTTTGTTATTGTAAGTTCTTTTCTTCTCTTGTGTTTCCCACTTAGAGAAGTTCCTTTAGCATTTGTTGTAGAGCTGGTTTGGTGGTGCTGAATTCTCTTAGCTTTTGCTTGTCTGTAAAACTTTTGATTTCTCCATCAAATCTGAATGAGATCCTTGCCGGGTAGAGTAATCTTGGTTGTAGGTTCTTCCCTTTCATCACTTTAAATATGTCATGCCATTCCCTTCTGGCTTGTAGAGTTTCTGCTGAAAAATCAGCTGTTAACCTTATGGGAGTTCCCTTCTATGTTAATTGTCGTTTTTCCCTTGCTGCTTTCAATAATTTTTCTTTGTCTTTAATTTTTGCCAATTTGATTACTATATGTCTCGGCGTGTTTCTCCTTGGGTTTATCCTGTATGGGACTCTCTGCACTTCCTGGACTTGGGTGGCTCTTTCCTTTCCCATGTTTGGGAAGTTTTCAACTATAATCTCCTCAAATACTTTCTCAGGTCCTTTTTCTCTCTCTTCTCCTTCTGGACCCCTATAATGTGAATGTTGTTGTGTTTAATGTTGTCCCAGAGGTCTCTTAGGCTGTCTTCATTTCTTTTCAGAATTCCACCATTCTGTCTTCCAGGTCACTTATCCATTCTTCTGCCTCAGTTATTCTAATATTGATTCCTTCTAGTGTATTTTTCATTTTATTTATTGTATTGGTCATCTCTTTTTGTTTGTTCTTTAATTCTTCTAGATCTTTGTTAAACATCTCTTGCATCTTCTCGAACTTTGCCTCCATTCTTTTTCGGAGCTCCTGGGTCATCTTCACTATCATTATTCTGAATTCTTTTTCTGGAAGATTGCCTATCTCCACTTCATTTAGTTGTTTTTCTGGGGTTTTATCTTGTTCCTTCATGTGGTACATAGCCCTCTGCCTTTTCATCTTGTCTATCTTTCTGTGAATGTGGTTTTTGTTCCACAGGTTGCTGGATTATAGTTCTTCTTGCTTCTTCTGTCTGCCCTCTGGTGGATGAGGCTATCTAAGAGGCTTGTGCAAGTTTCCTGATGGGAGGGACTGGTGGTGGTTAGAGCTGGCTGTTGGTCTGGTGGGCAGAGCTCAGTAAAACTTTAATGCACTTTTCTGCTGATGGGTGGGGCTGGGTTCCCTCCCTGTTGGTTGTTTGGCCTGAGGAGACCCAACACTGGAGCCTACCTGGGCTCCTTGGTTGGGCTAATGGCAGACTCTGAGAGGGCTCACGCCAAGGAGTACTTCCCAGAACTTCTGCTGCCAGTGTCCTTGTCCTCATGGTGAGACACAGTCACACCCTGACTCTGCAGGATACCCTCTAACACTAGCAGGTAGGTCTGCTTCAGTCTCCTATGGGGTCACTGCTTCTTCCCCTGGGTCCCAACGCGCATACTACTTTGTGTTTGCCCTCCAAGAGTGGAGTCTCTGTTTCCCCCAGTCCTGTCAAAGTTCTGCAATCAAATCCCAGTAGCCTTCAAAGTCTGATTCTCTAGGCATTCCTCTTCCCGTTGCCAGACCCCCAGGTTGGGAAACCTGACGTGGGGCTCAGAACCTTCACTCCAGTGGGTGGACTTCTGTGGTATAAGTGTTCTCTAGTTTGTGAGTCACCCACCCAGCAGTTATGGGATTTGATTTTATTGTGATTGCGCCCCTCCTACCGTTTCATTGTGGCTTCTCCTTTGTCTTTGGATGTGGGGTATCTTTTTTGGTGAGTTCCAGTGTCTTCTTGTCAATGATTGTTCAGCAGTTAGTTGTGATTCCCGTTCTCTCGCAAGATGGAGTGAGAGCACGGCCTTCTACCCTGCCATCTTGAACCAATCAAAAGTGTATATTCTTTACAAGAACTTCTATAGAAAAAAAGTAAAATCTCTTCTGATTATTAATTATTCAAAATGCTTGTGGATAATGGTAGGGAAATGAATGAATGGATGAATGAATGGATAAATGAATGAGTTAAGTAATTTTAAAATATAATAATTAGATCCTAATGCTTGTTTTTCTAATAGTTTTCCAATAGAATCACTTGAATGACAAAAAATGGAGTATAAGTTGAAAAAAACTGCAGCAAGAGCAGTACATTTCAGAGGAGTATTCTCTTTGTACCAGTGTTGAAAAGAGAATGACCTAAGTGAGGAATGGCATATTTACAAGTTCACTGAGTTTGGATGTGGTATTTGGTACACAAATCTCCATTCTTATCCAAGACCCAAGATGTAACTTCTTAGAAACGTCGTAGGGTAGCATGCCTTTCAGTGATGTCTCCCAGTTTATAGCCCATGTCCTTCAGTTGAAGATGAGATGCACTTCCTTTCAATGCAACTTAAAGCTTAGTCCAGACTTGATTCCTAGATCCTAAGATTAAGTTAAAGGGGCAAATCTAATGTATATCCTTTGGCCTAAGTGACCTACTTTGCCTCTCTACCACTTGAATGCCCCAGAAAATTTTTCATAACCACAGTACTTCTCAGTTGTGCTGCAAAAGTAAAAAGGACCCAATGAAACATATGGACCTCACGTTTGGCTTCAGCCATCAGGTCTACCTCTGCCAAATCTACCGTTTTTAATGAGTATTAAATATTCAGTTTTCCCCTTTTCTCATTTATATTAAGCCAGGCAGCTGTCTAGGTCTAGTTGTTATTAGATAAAAGAGGACTTGCCCACGTTTGCCAAGCTAGACAGAGAAGTCCTAATTCAATATAAAGCGGCAGTATATCCTGGCTCCATGAAATATGGGAAACCAGAATGGAAGAAAAAAGTACTAAGAATTAATGTTTTAGAAAAATAAGAACATGTCTCTCCCCACTCTTGAAGTTTACATTCATTTTCCTTAAAGTATATTTTTGCTTAAATTGTTTCCTTCATTTCCAATGCCACATATCAAAACTGCTACTTCTAGAACAGCTGAGAAATATTTTCTTGAAAAAGGCTGTTTTCATACATAATATCAACAAGAGCTAATATTAATTGAGGGCTTACCATATGCCAGGTACTGTACAATATTCTTTTTCTTCAAGCTTCATTGAGATATAATTGACATACAACATTGTGTAAGTTTAAGGTGTACAACATGATGATCTGATATATGTATATATTGTGAAATGATTACTACAGTAAGGGTAGTTAACACATCCATCACCTCTGATAGTTATATTTTTGTGTGTTTGTGTGTGCGTGTGTGTGTGGTGAGACTTTTTAAGATGTACTCTCAGCTTTCAAGATATAACTTTCAAGTATACAATACAGTATTGTTAACTATAGGCAACATGCTATTCATTACAGCCCCAGAATTTACTCGTCTTATAACTCGAGGTTTGTACCATTTAACCATCTTCACCCATTTCTCTAAACCCCCACCCCCACCCCTGGCAACCACCAATCTGTTCTCTGTTTCTGTTTGTTTTTCTCAGATTCTACATATAAGTGAGATCATGCAATATTTGTCTTTTTCTGTCTGACTTATTTCCCATAGCAAAATACCCTCAACGTTCATCTATGTTGTTCAAATGACAAGATCTCATTTTTTATGGCGGAATAATATTCTATTTTTTGAGATTAATTTGTGCTTTTATTTGCCAGTATAATTTAACTACAGTGGCCTGCAAGTTTTTTGATCTAAAAAGTACATTTTACATCACAATCCAACAAACACACACACATATATAATATATATACATATATAAAAGTGAAACAAAAGTTTTGCCAAGAACTCTACCCTGAGTGTTAATTCTTTTTTTTAAGACTTTTTTTTTAACCAAGGATGAACTGCACTGACACATCATAATCACCAAAATCTCCAGTTCATCTTAGGGTTCACTTTAATGAAGTAAATAGTGTTGCACTTTCTATGGGTTTGGACAAAAGTATAATGACATATATCCATCATTATAATGTCATACAAAGCATTTTCACTGCTCATAAAAACTTCTGTACTCTGTGTTGAATAAAACTCTATTATATATGTAAAGCAGCTTAGGTTGCTTCCATATCTTGGGTATTTTAAATAACGCTGCAATGAATATGGGTGTGCAGAAATTTCTTCAACATAGTGATTTCATTTCCTTCAGATATATACCCAGAAGTGGGCTTGCTAGATCATATCATAGAACTATTTTTAACTTTTTGAGGAGCCTCCATACTCTTCTAATAGCAGCTGTTCCAGGTGACATCCTCACCAACAGGGCAGAAGGCTGTTGTCTGTCTCTCCTTTCTCCAATGCTTGTTATCTGTCTTTCTGTTAATAGCCATTCTAACAGGTGTGAGGTGATACCTCATTGTGGTTTTGATTTGCATTTCCTAAGGTTACTGATGTCAAGCACTTTTTCATGTTACTGTTGGCCACTTGTATGTCTTCTTTGGAAAAACGTCTATTCAGATATTTTAACCATTTTAACCGGATTTTTTTTGCTATAGAGTTGTATGAGTTACTTGTATATCTTAGATATTAACACCTTATCAGATATATGGTGTACAAATATTTTCTTCCATTCTGTAGGCTTCCACTTTGTTGATTGTTTCTTTTGCTGTGCAGTAGCTTTTTAGCTTAATGTAGTCCCATTTGTATATTTTTGCTTTCCTGCTTATGATTTTGGTGTCATATCCATAAAATCATTGCCAAGACTAATATCAAGGAATCTTTTCCATGGTTTCTTCCAAGGGTTTTATGGTTTCAGGAATTACATTTAAGTCTTTCATCTATTTTGAGTTAATTTTTATGAGTGGTGAAAGATAGCAGCCTGGTTTCATTCTTTAGCATATAATTATTCGGTTTTCCCAAGACCATTTATTGAAGAAGTTTATCTTTTCCCCATTCAGTGTTCTTGGCTTCTTTTTTATGGTTGAATAATATTCCATTGTATGTATATACCACATCTTCTTTATCCATTCATCCGCTGATGGACACTTAGGTTGCTTCCATATCTTGGTTATTGTAAATAATGCTGCTATGAACATTGGGATGCATGTATCTTTTCAAATTAGTGTTTTCATTTCCTTCAGATGTATACCCCGGTGTGGAATTCCTGCATCATATGACAGTTCTGTTTTTAGTTTTTTGGGGAACACCCTTGTCTTGTTCCTGATCCTAGAGAAAAAGTTTTCAACATCTCACCATTGAGTATGATGATAGCTGTGGGTTTGTCATATATGGCTTTTATTATGCTGGGGTACATTCTTTCTATATCCAATTTGTTGAGAGTTTTTATCATGAGAAGATTCTGAATTTTGTCAAATGCTTTTTCTGCATCTGAGATGATCACATGATTTTTATCTTTCATTCTATTAATGTGACATACCACATTTATTGATTTACGTGTTAAACCATCCTTTCATCCCAGGGGTGAATCCTACTCAGTCACATTGTATGATCATGTTAATGTGCTGTTGAATTCAGTTCACTAGTATTTTGTCAAGAATTTTTGCATATATACTCATCAGGTATATTGGCCTACAGTTTTCTTTTCTTGTAGTACCCTTATCTGGCTTTGGTATCAGGATAATGCTGGCCTCATAAAATGAGTTTAGGAGTGTTCCATGCCCTTCAATTTTTTTGGAAGAGTTTGAGAAGAATTTGTGTTAATTCCTCTTTAAAAGTTTGATAGAATTTACCAGTGAAACTATCTGGTCCTGGGCATTTCTTTGTTGGGAATAATACCCAACATAATACCCTCAAGGTCCATCCATGTTGTCACTAATAGCAAGATTTTTATTCTTTTTCTGGCTGAGTAGTGTTCCATTGCATATATAAACCACATCTTCTTTACCTATTTATCTGTCCATTGATAGGCACCTAGGCTATTTCCATATCTTGGCTATTTTAAATAAATCTGCAAAGAACATAGAGATGCATATATCTTTATGGAATAGTATTTTCATATTCTTTGGACAAATACCCAGAAGAAGAATAGTTGGATCATATGGTATTTTTAATTTTTTGAGGAATCTCCATACTGTCTTCCACAGCGTCTGCACCAATTAATATTCCCACCAACAATGTATGAATGTTCCATTTTCTCCATATCCTCACCAACACTTATTATTTATTGTCTTTTTGATAATAGCCATTCTTGACAGGTGTGAGGTGATATCTCATTGTGGTTTTCATTTTCATTTCCCTGATGAGTAATGATGAAAATCTTTACATGTACCTGTTGGCCATCTGTATGTCCTCTTTCAGTTCTTCTACCCATTTCTTAATCGGGTTTTTTGTTGTTGTTGAGTTGTATGAGTTCTTTATATATTGTGGATGTTAACCCATTACCAGACATATCATTTGCAAATATTTTCTCCCATTCAGTAGGTTGCCTTTTTGTTTTATTGATGGTTTCATTTGCTGTGCAGAAACTTTTTAGCTTGATGTAATCCCATTTGTTTATTTTTGCTTTTGTTTTCCTTGCCTGCATAGACATATCTAGAAAGATATTGCTAAGACTAATGTCAAAGAATGTACTGTTTATGTTTTCCTCTAGGAGTTTTATGATTTCAGGTCTACATTAAATATTTAATCCATTTTGAGTTACTTTTTATGTACAGTATGAGATAGGGGTCTAGTTTCATTTTTTTGCATGTGTTTGTTCAGTTTTCCCAACACCATTTATTGAAGAGACTATCTTTTCTCCATTGTACAGTCTTTGCCTTTATCTTGAATTGTCCATATATGCATGGGTTTATTCCTGGACTCTCAGTTAGATTCTATTGATCTATGTATCTGTTTGTCTGCTAATACCATGCTATTTTGATTACTATGGTTTTTTAATATAATTTGAAATCAAGGAGTGTGATACCTTAGCTTTTTGCTTTTTTCTCAGGATTTTTTTAGGCTACTCGGGGTCTTTTATGGTTCCATATAACTTTTAGAATTTTTTGTTCTATTTCTGTGAAAAATGACACTGGGATTTTGGTACAGATTGCACTGACTATGTAGATGACTTTAGTAACATGGACATTTTGACAATGGTAATTCTTCCAATACATGAGCATGGACTATCTTTCCATTTCCTTGTGTCTTCTTCATTTTCTTTTAACATGTCTTATAGTTTTGTGTTTAGGTCTTTCACTTCCTTGGTTAAATTTATTCCTAGGTATTTTTTTTATAATTGTAGATGTGATTGTTTCTTTATTTCTCTTTTTGTCAGTGTTTAGAAATGCAACAGATTTTTGTATATTGATTTTGTATTCTACAACTTTACTGTATTTGTTATTCATTTCTAATGGCTTTTTGCTAGTGTCTTTAGGGTTTTCTGTATATATAATCATATCACATACAAGTAAAGTATATACATTAAACAGGATAGTTTTCTATAATAGGGAATGAGGCAAATGAAAGTGAAGACTGAGGTTAAGGAACTTGCCCAAACCAATGAATGCCATGAACCAAAGATTATATTGAACTCAATGCTCTATGTCAAAAGTTCTCTCAAGAAAAGAAAAATCACAAAGGTAACAGGAACATTTGAAATGCAGAATAATATCTTTTTTAAAAATTATATCATCTGCAAACAGTGAAAATTTTACTTCGTCCTTTCCCATTTGTATCACTTTTATTTCTTTTTCTTGCCTAATTTCTCTAGCTAGGACTTTTAATACTATGTTGAACAAGAGAGGCATTCTTGTTCCTGATATTAGAGAAAAATCTTTCAATTTTTCACCATTGAGTATGATATTATCTATGGGTTAGTCATATATGGCCTTTATTATGTTGAGGTACATCCCTTCTATAGCTACTTTATTGAGAGTTTTTATCAAAATGTGTGCTGAATCTCGTCAGATGCTTTTTCTGCATCTATTGAGATGATCATATGGTTTTTATCCTTCATTTTAATAATGTGGTGTATCACATTGATTGATTTGAGGGTGTTGAATCATCCTTACATCCCTGGAATAAATGCCACTTGGTCATAGAATATGAACTTTTGATGTATTGTTGAATTCAGTTTGCTAATATTTTGTTGAAGATTTTTGCATCTATGTTCATCAGAGATATTGGCCTGTAATTTTCTTTCTTGTATTGTTGTTTTTCTCTGGTTTTCATATCAGATTAATGTTGGCCTCATAAACTGAGTTAGGAAGTGTTTCCTCCTCTTCAATTTTCTGGAGGAGTTTGAGAAGGATATGTATTAAATCTTTTTTGAATGTTCAGTAAAATTCACCAGTGAAGCCATCTGGTCCTGGACTTTTGTTTTGGAGAGTTTTTGATTACTGTTTCAATCTCTGTACCAGTGATCAGTCTATTTGGATTTCCTGTTTCTTAATGATTCCGGTTTTTTTTTCTTTTCCTTTTTTTAAAACATCTTTATTGGAGTATAATTGCTTTACAATGGTGTGTTACTTTCTGCTGTATAACAAAATGAATCAGTTATACATATACCTAAATCCCCATATCTCCTCCCTCTTGCGTCTCCCTCCCTCCCTCCCTATCCCACCCCTCTAGGTGGACACAAAACACCGAGCTGATCTCCCTGTGCTATGCGGCTGCTTCCCACTAGCTATCTATTTTACATTTGGTAGTATATATAAGTCCATGCCACTCCCTCACTTCGTCCCATCTTACCCTTTCCCCCCATGTCCTCAAGTCCATTCTCTACATCTGCATCTTTATTCCTGTCCTGTCCCTAGGTTCTTCATAACCTTTTTTTTTTTTTTTTTGTACAGCAGGTTTTTATTAGTGATCCATTTTATACACATCAGTGTATACATGTCAATCCCAATCCCCCAATTCATCACACCACCACCCCCACCCCCACCGCTTTCCCCCATTTGTGTCCATACGTATTTTCTCTACTTCTGTGTCTCAATTTCTGCTCTGCAAACCAGTTCATCTGTAACATTTCCTAGGTTCCACATATATGCGTTAATATACGATATTTGTTTTTCTGTTTGTAACTTACTTCACTCTGTATGGCAGTCTCTAGATGCATCCACGTCTCTACAAATGACCCAATTTTGTTCCTTTCTATGGCTGAGTAATATTCCATTGTATATATGTACCACATCTTCTTTATCCATTCATTTGTCAATGGGCATTTAGGTTGCTACCATGATCTGGCTATTGTAAATAATGCTGCAATGAACACTGGAGTGCATGTGTCTTTTTGAATTATGGTTTTCTCAGGGTATATGTCCAGTAGTGGGATTGCTGGGTTGTATGGTAGTTCTATTTTTAGTTTTTGAAGGAACCTCCATACTGTTCTCCATAGTGGTTGTATCAGTTTACCTGCCCACCAACAGTGCAAGAGGGTTCCCTTTTCTCCACACCCTCTCCAGCATTTGTTGTTTGTAGATTTTCTGATGATACCAATTCTAACTGGTGTGAGGTGATACCTCATTGTAGTTTTGATTTGAGTTTCTCTAACAATTAGTGATGTTGAGCAGCTTTTCATGTGCCTCTAGGCCATCTGTATGTCTTCCTTGGAGAAATCTCTATTTAAGTCTTCTGCCCATTTTTGGATTGGGTTGTTTGTTTTTTTAATATTGAGCTGCATGAGCTGTTTATATATTTTGGAGATTAATCCTTTGGCCATTGATTCATTTGCAAATATTTTCTCCCATTCTGAGGGTTGTCTTTTCGTCTTGTTTATGGTTTCCTTTGCTGTGCAAAAGCTTTTAAGTTTCATTATGTCCCATTTTTTAATTTTTGTTTTTATTTCCATTAATCTAGGAGATGGATCAAAAAATGTCTTGCCGTGATTTATGTCAAAGAGTGTTCTTCCTATGTTTTCCTCTAAGAGTTTTATAGTGCCCGGTCTTACATTTAGGTCTCTAATCCATTTTGAGATTAATTTTGTGTATGATGTTAAGGAGTGTTCTAATTTCATTCATTTACATTTAGCTATCCAGTTTTCCCTGCACCACTTACTGAAGAGACTGTCTTTTCTCCATTGTATATCCTTGCCTCCTTTTTCATAGATTAGTTGACCATAGGTGCATGGGTTTCTCTCTGGGCTTTCTATCCTGTTCCATTGATCTATATTTCTGTTTTTGTGCCAGTACCATATTGTCTTGATTACTGTAGCTTTGTAGTATAGTCTGAAGTCAGGGAATCTGATTCCTCCAGCTCCATTTTTTTCCCTCAAGACTGCTTTGGCTATTCAGGGTCTTTTGTGGCTCCATACAAATTTTAAGATTTTCTGTTCTACTTCTGTAACAAAATGCCATTGGTAATTTGATAGGGATTGCAATGAATCTGTAGATTGCTTTGGGTAGTATAGTCATTTTCACAATATTGATTCTTCCAATCCAAGGACATGGTATATCTCTCCATCTGTTGGTCTCATCTTTAATTTCTTTCATCAGTGTCTTATGGTTTTCTGTATATAGGTCTTATGTCTCCTTAGGTAGGTTTATTCCTAGGCATTTTATAATATTTGTTGCAGTGGTAAATGGGAGTGTTTCCCTAATTTCTCTTTCACATTTTTCATCATTAGTGTATACGAATGCAAGAGATTTCTGTACATTAATTTTGTATCCTGCTATTTACCAAATTCATTGATTAGCTCTAGTAGTTTTCCAGTGGCATCTTTAAGATTCTCTATGTATAGTATCATGTCATCTGCAAACAGTGACAGTTTTACTTCTTCTTTTCCAATTTGTATTCCTTTTATTTCTTTTTCTTCTCTGATTGCCATGGCCAGGACTTCCAAAACTATGTTGAATAATAGTGGTGAGAGTGGACATCCTTGTCTTGTTCCTGATCTCAGAGGAAATGCTTTCAGTTTTCACCATTGAGAAGGACATTTGCTGTGGGTTTGTCTTATATGGCCTTTATTATGTTGAGGTAGGTTCCCTCTACGCCCACCTTCTGGAGAGTTTTTATCATAAATGGGTGTTAAATTTTGTCAAAAGCTTTTTCTGCATTTATTGAGATGATCATATGGTTTTTCTCCTTCAGTTTGTGAATATGGTTTTTCACATTGATTGATTTGTGTATGTTGAAGACTCCTTGCATTCCTGGGATAAGCCCCACTTAATCATAGTGTATGATCATTTTAATGTACTGTTGGATTCTGTTTACTAGTATTTTGTTGAGGATTTTTGCATCTATATTCATCAGTGATATTGGTCTGTAATTTTCTTTTTTTGTAGTACCTTTGTCTGGTTTTGGTATCAGGGTGATGGTGACCTCATAGAATGAGTTTGGGAGTGTTCCTTCCTCTGCAATTTTTTGGAAGAGTTTGAGAAGGATGGGTATTAGCTCTTCTCTAAATATTTGACAGAATTCACCTGTGAAGCCATCTGGTCCTGGACTTTTGTTTGTTTGAAGATTTTTAATCATAGTTTCAATTTCATTACTTGTGATTGGTCTGTTCATATTTTCTATTTCTTCCTGGCTCAGTCTTGGAAGGTTATACCTTCTAAGAATTTGTCCATTTCTTCCAGGTTGTCCATTTTATTGGCAGAGAGTTGCTTGTAGTAGTCTCTTAGGATGCTTTGTATTTCTGTGGTGTCTCTCGTAACTTCTCATTTCTAATTTTATTGATTTGAGTCTTGTCCCTTTTTTCTTGATGAGTCTGGCTAATGGTTTATCAATTTTGTTTATCTTCTCAAAGAACCAGCTTTTAGTTTTATTGATCTTTGCTATTGTTTTGTTTGTTTCTATTTCATTTATTTCTGCTCTGATCTTGATGATTTCTTTCCTTCTGCTAACTTTGGGTTTTGTTTGTTCTTCTTTCTCTATTTCCTTTAGGTGTAACGTTAGATTGTTTATTTGAGATTTTTCTTGTTTCTTGAGGTAGGCTTGTATAGCTATAAACTTCCCTCTTAGAACTGCTTTTGCTGCATCCCATAGGTTTTGGATCATCGTGTTTTAATTGTCATTTGTCTCTAGGTATTTTTTGATTTCCTCTTTGATTTCTTCAGTGATCTCTTGGTTATTTAGTAACGTATTGTTTAGCCTCCATGTGTTTGTGTTTTTTACGTTTTTTCCCCTGTACTTGATTTCTAATCTCATAGCATTGTGGTCAGAAGAGATGCTTGATATGATTTCAATTTTCTTAAATTTACTGAGGCTTGATTTGTGACCCAAGATGTGATCTATCCTGGAGACTGTTCCGTGCGTACTTGAGAAGAAAGTATAATCTGCTCTTTTTGGATGGAATGTCCTATAAATATCAATTAAATCTATCTGGTCTATTGTGTCATTTAAAGCTTGTGTTTCCTTATTAATTTTCTGTCTGGATGATCTGTCCATTGGTGTGAGGTGTTAAAGTTCCCCACTATTATTATGTTACTGTCGATTTCCTCCTTTAGAGCTATTAGCAGTTGTCTTATGTGTTGAGGTGCTCCTATATTGGGTGCATATGTATTTATAATTGTGATATATTCTTCTTGGATTGTTCCCTTAATCATTATGTAGTGTCCTTCCTTGTCTCTTGTAACATTCTTTATTTTAAACTCTATTTTATCTTATATGAGTATTACTACTCCAGCTTTCTTTTGATTTCCATTTGCATGGAATATCTTTTTCCATCCCCTAACTATCAGTCTGTATGTGTCCCTAGGTCTGAAGTGGGTCTCTTGTAGACAGCATATAGATGGGTCTTGTTTTTGTATCCATTCAACGAGCCTGTGTGTTTTGGTTGGAGCATTTAATCCATTCACATTTAAGGTAATTATCAATATGTATGTTCCTGTAACCATTTTCTTAATTGTTTTGGGTTTGTTTTTGTAGGTCTTTTTCTTCTCTTGTGTTTCACACTTAGAGAAGTTCCTTTAGCATTTGTTGTAGAGCTGGTTTGGTGGTGCTGAATTCTCTCAGCTTTTGCTTGTCTGTAAAGCTTTTGATTTCTCCATCGAATCTGAATGAGATCCTTGCCGGGTAGAGTAATCTTGGTTGTAGGTACTTCCCTTTCATCACTTTAAATATATCACGCCACTCCCTTCTGGCTTGTAGAGTTTCTGCTGAAAAATCAGCTGTTAACCTTATGGGAGTTCCCTTGTATGTTATTTGTCATTTTTCCCTTGCTGCTTTCAATAATTTTTCTTTGTCTTTAATTTTTGCCAATTTGATTACTATGTGTCTCGGCGTGTTTCTCCTTGGGTTTATCCTGTATGGGACTCTCTGCGCTTCCTGGACTTGGGTGGCTATTTCCTTTCCGATGTTAGGGAAGTTTTCGACTATAGTCTCTTCAAATAATTTCTCTGGTCCTTCCTCTCTCTCTTCTCCTTCTGGGACCCCTATAACGTGAATGTTTTTGTTCTTAATGTTGTCCCAGAGGTCTCTTAGGCTATCTTCATTTCTTTTCATTCTTTTTTCTTTATTATTTTCCACAGCTGTGAATTCCACCATTCTGTCTTCCAGGTAACTTATCCCTTTTTCTGCCTCAGTTATTCTTCTATTGATTCCTTCTAGTGTAGTTTTCATTTCAGTTATTGTATTGTTCATCTCTGTTTGTTTGTTCTTGAATTCTTCTAGGTATTTGTTAATCATTTCTTGCATCTTCTCGATCTTTGCCTCCATTCTTTTTCCGAGGTCCTGGATCATCTTCACTATCATTATTCTGAATTCTCTTTCTGGAAGATTGCCTATCTCCATTTCATTTAGTTGTTTTTCTGGGGTTTTATCTTGTTCCTTCATCTGGCACATAGCTCTCTGCCTTTTCATCTTGTCTATCTTTCTGTGAATGTGGTTTTTGTTCCACAGGCTGCAGGATTGTAGTTCTTCTTGCTTCTGCTGTCTGTCCTCTGGTTTTTTTTTTTTTTTTTTTTTAGATTCTATATATATGTGTTAGCATACTGTATTTGTTTTTCTCTTTCTGACTTACTTCACTCTGTATGACAGACTCTAGGTCCATCCACCTCACTACAAATAACTCAGTTTCGTTTCTTTTTATGGCTGAGTAATATTCCATTGTATATATGTGCCACATCTTCTTTATCCATTCATCTGGCAATGGACATGTAGGTTGATTCCATGTCCTGGCTATTATAAATAGAGCTGCAATGAACATTGTGGTATATGACTCTTTTTGAATTATGGTTTTCTCAGGGTATATGCCCAGTAGTGGGATTGCTGGGTTGTATGGCAGTCCTATTCTTAGATTTTAAGGAACCTCCATACTGTTCTCCATAGGGGTTGTCTCAACTTACATTCCCACCAACAGTGCAAGAGGGTTCCCTTTTCTCCACACCCTCTCCAGCATTTATTGTTTGTAGATTTTTTGATGATGGCCTTTCTGACCTGTGTGAGGTTATACCACATTTCAGTTTTGATTTGCATTTCTCTAATGATTAGTGATGTTGAGCATTCTTTCATGTGTTTGTTGGCAATCTGTATATCTTCTTTAGAGAAATGTCTATTTAGGTCTTCTGCCCATTTGGGGATTGGGTTGTTTGTTTTTTTGATATTGAGCTGCATGATCTGCTTGTACGTTTTTGAGATTAATCCTTTGTCAGTTGCTTCATTTGCAAATATGTTCTCTCGTTCTGAGGGTTGTCTTTTCATCTTGTTTATGGTTTCCTTTCCTGTGCAAAAGCTTTTAAGTTTCATTAGGTCCCATTTGGTTATTTTTGTTTTTATTTCCATTTCTCTAGGAGGTGGGTCAAAAAGTATCTTGCTCTGATTTATATCACAGAGGGTTCTGCCTATGTTTTCCTCTAAGAGTTTTATAGTGGCTGGCCTTACATTTAGGTCTTTAATCCATTTTGAGTATATTTTTGTATATCGTGTTAGGGAGTGTTCTAAGTTCATTCTTTTACATGTAGCTGTCCAGTGTTCCCAGCACCACTTAATGAAGAGACTGTGTCTTTTCCATTGTATATTCTTGCTTCCTTTGTCATAGATTAGTTCACCATAGGTGCGTGGCTTTATCTCTGGGCTTTCTATCCTGTTCCATTGATCTCTATTTCTGTTTTTGTACCAATACCATACTGTCTTGATTACTAGAGCTTGGTAGTATAGTCTGAAGTCAGGCAGCCTGATTCCTCCAGCTCCCTTTTTCTTTCTCAAGATTGCTTGGGCTATTTGGGGTCTTCTGCTTTTCAATACAAATTTTGAAATTTTTTGTTTTAGTTCTGTGAAAAATGCCCTTGGTAGTTTGATAAGGATTGCATTGAATCTTTAGGTTGCTTTGGGTAGCATAGTCATGTTCACAATGTTGATTCTTCCAATCCAAGAACATGGTATATCTCTCCATCTGTTTGTATCATCTTTAATTTCTTTCATCAGTGTCTTATAGTTTTCTGCATACAGGTCTTTTGTCTCCATAGGTAGCTTTATTCTTAAGTATTTTATAATTTTTGTTGCAATGGTAAATGGGAGTCTTTCCTTAATTTCTGTTTCAGATTTTTCATCATTAGTGTATAGGAATGCAAGTGATTTCTGTGCATTAATTTTGTATCCTGCTACTTTACCAAATTCATTGATTAGCTCTATTAGTTTTCTGGTGGCATCTTTAGGATTCTCTATGCAGAGTATCATGTCATCTGCAAACAGTGACAGCTTTACTTCTTCTTTTCCGATTTGGATTCCTTTTATTTCTTTGTCTTCTCTGATTGCTGTGGCTAAAACTTCCAATACTATGTTGAGTAATAGTGGTGAGAGTGGGCAACCTTGTCTTGTTCCTGATCTTAATGGAAATGGTTTTAGTTTTTCACCATTAAGAACGATCTTGGCTGTGGGTTTGTCATATATGCCCTTTGTTATGTTGAGGAATGTTCCCTCTATGCCTACTTTCTGGAGGGTTTTTATCATAAATGGATGTTGAATTTTGTTGAAAGCTTTTTCTGCATCTATTGAGATGATCATGTGGTTTTTCTACTTCAATTCGTTAATATGGTGTATCACATGGATTGATTTGCTTATATTGAAGAATCCTTGCATTCCTGGGATAAACCCTCTTGACCATGGTGTATGATCTTTTAAATGTGCTGTTGGGGGCTTCCCTGGTGGCGCAGTGGTTGAGAATCTGCCTGCTAATGCAGGGGACACGGGTTCGAGCCCTGGTCTGGGAAGATCCCACATGCCACGGAGCAGCTGGGCCCGTGAGCCACAACTACTGAGCCTGCGCGTCTGGAGCCTGTGCTCCTCAACAAGAGAGGCCACGATAGTGAAAGGCCCGCGCACTGCGATGAAGAGCGGTCCCCGCACCGCGATGAAGAGTGGCCCCCACTTGCCGTAACTGGAGAAAGCCCTCGCACGAACCAAAGACCCAACACAGCCAAAAATAAATAAATAAATAAATAAAGTAGCTATAAAAAAAAAAAAAAAAGTAAAAAAAAATAAATAAATAAATAAATGTGCTGTTGGATTCTGTTTGCTAGTCTTTTGTTGAGGATTTTTGTATCTATGTTCATCAGTGATATTGCCCTGTAGTTTTCTTTCTTTGTGACATCTTTGTCTGGTTTTGGTATCAGAGTGATGGTGGCCTCGTAGAATGAGTTTGGGAGTGTTCCTCCCTCTGCTATATTTTGGAATAGTTTGAGAAGGGTAGGTGTTAGCTCTTCTCTAAATGTTTGATAGAATTCGCCTGTGAAGCCATCTGGTCCTGGGCTTTTGTTTGTTGGAAGATTATTAATCACAGTCTCAATTTCAGCACTTGTGATTTGTCTGTTTATATTTTCTATTTTTTCCTGGTTCAGTCTCAGAAGGTCATGTTTTTCTAAGAATGTGTCCATTTCTTCCAGGTTGTCCATTTTATTGACATATTGTTGCTTGTAGTAATCTCTCATGATCCTTTGTATTTCTGCAGTGTCTGTTGTTACTTCTCCTTTTTCATTTCTGATTCTATTGATTTGAGTCTTCTCCCTTTTTTTCTTGATGAGTCTAGCTAATGGTTTATCAATTTTGTTTAACTTTTCAAAGAACCACCTTAGTTTTATTGATCTTTGCTCTTGTTTCCTTCATTTCTTTTTCATTTATTTCTGATCTAAGTTAGTTTTGAAAAGTTGTATGATTCTAAGTATTTATTCATTTCTCCTAGGTTGTCCAGTTTGTTGGTATATAGCTGTTCATAATATTCTCTTATAGCCCTTAGTATTTCTGTGGTATCTATTGTTATTTCTCCTCTTTCATGTGATTTTATCTCTCAGGGCCATCTCTTTTTTTTCTTAGTGAGTCTAGCTAACAATTTGTCAATTATGTTTATATTTTCATAGCTTTTAGTCATTGATCTTTTCTCTTGTCTTTTTAGTCTCTGTTTCATTTATTTCTTCTCTCGTGTTTATTATGTCCTTTCTTTTACTAACTTTACGTTTCATTTGTTCTTCATTTTCCATTTCCTTTAGGTGTAAGGTTAGATTATTTATTTGAGATTTTTCTTGTTTTCTGTAGTAAGCCTGTATTACTATAAACTTCCCTCTTAGGACCACTTTTTCCATATCTCATAGATTTTAGTGTGTTATATTTTCATTTTCATTTGTCTTCAGCTGTGCCCGTGGGAGAAGGTGAATTCACAGTCTTCCTACTCTGCCATCTTGGCCACACTATAGTTATTTTTAATACTTTAAAAAAATTATTAAATTAGAGCTGTATGTGATTTATTCACCATCATCACAATATTAAAGAATTTGTCTTTGACTACATATTTACTTTTACTTGTGAGAGTTACACACCTGTATGTTCTTATGGTATTAATTTTCACCCACTTACTTCAGTTTAAAGAACATCCTTAAGCATTTCTTTTAAAGCAGTTTTAGTGGTGACAAACTCCCCAGCTTTTGTGTGTTTAGGAAAAATCTGTATTTCTCCTTCATTCTGAAGAAGAGCTTTTCTGGATATAGTTCTTGGATGACAGGTTTTTTTTTTCTCTCAGTATCTTGAATATATCATCCCACTTTCTGCTGGTCTGCAAAGTTTCTTCTGATAGTTTTCTGAGAGTTCCCTAGTATGTGATGAGTTGCCTTTCTCTTTTTGCTTAAAAATTCTCTCTTTGTCTTTCACTTTTGACAATTTAATTATAACGTGTCTCAGTGTAGGCTTTTTTTGGGTTCAATCTATTTGGGGAGTTTAGGTTCATGAATCTGGATGTCCATGTCTCTCCCCAGTTTTCAGAAGTTTTCATCCATTATTGCTTTAAATAGACTTTCTGTATTTTTTCTCTTCCTCTGCTCCCTCTAGGATTCCCATAATATGTCATTTATGGTATCCCATGAGTCCTGTAGTCTTTTTTCACTCTTTTCAGTCTTTTTTCTTTTTGTACCTCTGACTAGATAATTTCAAGGGCTGGTCTCCTTGATTTGATTTTTCTTCTCCTTGGTTGAACCTGCTGTTTATGCTCTTGATTGAATCTTTCAATACAGTCATATTCTTCATCTCTAGTATTTGCTTGATTTTTTATCGATGGTTTCTATTTTTTCGTTGAACCTCTTATTTTGTTCATGCATTATTCTCCTAATTTTGTTTAGCTGCCTGTCAGTGTATTCCTGTAGTTCACTGAACTTCTTTAAGAGAATTATTCTGATTTCAGACATTTCATAGATCTCCATTTCTTTAGGATCAGTTATTGGACCTTTATTAGTTTCCTTTGATGGCATCATGTTTACCTGATTCTTCATGATCCTTGTATCCTTGCAATGATCTGTGCATTTAGGTAATTGATCTCCTCTTCCTGACTTTACAGGTTTGCTACAGCAGGGAAAGACCTCACCTTCACCAATTGACTAAGCTTGGGGCACTGGATGGGTCAGCTGGTAGCATCTACAGGTAAGTGTGGTTTTATATAGGGGTCTCTAGTTGAGTGAGGCCGCTGTGCTCTGAGGTTGAGGGTGGAATGTAGTGCTGCTGGCTGGGCAATGTGGTTGGGTGAGCCTGATGGCTGGGCTCTGTGTTCAAGTGAGGCCACTGGATAGACTCTCTGATTTGGCAGGGCTGCTGGCTGTGCTCTATAGTCAGGTAGGGCCACTAGCTTGGCTCCAGGTTCACCTCTGGCTGGGTAACGTGGCAGACTGTGTTCCCTGGGAGGGCGGTGCCAGTGGCTGGAATCCACAATTGGATAGGGATGTAAGTTGGACTCCAGAATTGATCTTGGTCAGGTGGAGTCTTAGACTCTGCTGCCAAACAGGATGATGCCACCGGCTGATCTCTCTTGTTTAGGCAGGGTCACAGTCAGGGCTTTATCATCAGACAGAGTCTCAGTCTGTGCTCTGTGATCAGGCAAGGTAACAGACTGTGACCCAAAGTTGGGTGGGGCCACAGGCTGTGCTTTGAGATCAGGTAGGCCACTGGTTGTGCTCTGTTGTTAGGCAAGGTCACTGGCCAGGCTCTCTGTTCAGATGGGGCCTCCAGCTGTATCCCACAGTTAGGTGGGGCTGGAGACTATGTTCCACAGTTGAGCAGTGTCAGTCAGGGCTCCCTGGTTGGGTGGAACCATGATTGGGGGGATCACTGGCTGCACTCCCTGCCTGGCTGAGGCTACAGACTAGGTTCAGCAATCAAGCAGGACCATATATTGGGCTCCACTGCTGGGTACCACCGTAGCCTGGGATCCATAGCTAGGCAATACCACCGACTGGGCTTTGAGACTGCCCAGGGTCACTGTTTAGGCTCCTTAGTTAAGCAGGATTAGAACTTAAGCTCAACAGGTAGACAGGGCTGGCTGTCAGGTGAGGAACCCAAAGGAAAACACACACACACATACACACACACACACACACACACACACACACACACAGGCTGAGGAGCAAAGAGGACAAAGAAAGCAGTTTATTCAGGGCAGAAGCGAAACAACATGCTCGGAGAAGAGTGTGGGCATCCTCGTGCATGACGGGTGCACTGCAGAGTTTTTTGATCCCCCTTTTATTTTTAGTCCTTTGAATGGGTGGGGTCTTTGTGATTAGGGGTGGAATATTCATTGAGGGGAAGGTTGACGTGTGGCCTGGATTACACCAGGTTGCATCAGCTCCCGATCCTGTGCATCTGTCTCCTGAAGCTACCATACATTTGCTCTAAGAGCTATTTTCCCTTAAGTTTTCCCTTCTAGTTGAGCATCACACGTGGAAGGTCATACAGGGTCATCAGCAACCTGTGCATTTTTATTGCGCATGCTCCGCGGTTTTCATGGTCAGCGTTTCTTGTTCAGATGCTACAAAGTTTCTGCTTTAGATACTATTCCTCCATGTGCCATGGCCTCATGTGCAAAACAAGGAGGTGGCCTTGCCTTCTGCCTAATGCCTATACATGAGGAGGCTGTCCTTAGGCCCGGTCCTGTCTTTCCTGACTCAGTTGCTGTGAAGCAAAACCTGAATGGGCCTCTCAGGAAGTATCCCACAATGCCAGGGGAGCTGGATGTCTTTTCCCACTGGAGAAGCCATAGGCCCAGAGGGGGTCCCCTTAGTGTGGCTGTGCTGGCCTGAGGGAGGGCAGTGTGGTGAAAGTGAAACCACTCCTCTTACCCTTTTAATGGAGACCTTCTCAGTCTCTGTGTTCCAGGGTGGTGTTTCACCCTTATCTCCAAGTTATGAGATTTTCACAAGGTAACTTGTCTTTGGATAGTTGCTAGTTTGTCTCTTTGTGAGGGGGACTGAAGTCGGAAATACCCTACGTCACCATCTTGATGATGTCACCTTCCTACAATATTCTTTTAAATATATATGTCATTTAATAATCACAACAACTCTATGAGATATGTTCTATTGCTATCCCCATTTTAAGGAATAAAAAATGGTGGCTCGGAGAGAAGAAATAACTTATGAATGGTCACACAGCTAGTCGGTGAGATAGACTAAATTAAGCCAGGTCTATCTGATTCCAAAGCACATTCAAGTTCCTAACATGATTGTTTGTGATGTTACTGCTATAATTAACAATGAAAAGCATTAAGGAAGTGCCATAAAGGACAGATTATATACCTAAACATTAATATTCATTGACTGCTGATTTAGGTAATATTAGAAACTAATATTATGAAAAAGAGCAAAAGAAAAAGCAGAAAGAATAAAATACATTAATATCCAAGCAGGGAACATCATGTATCTTTTTAGTTGAGAGGAAAGATGTCTTAAGGTTATCATCCTTTAGATAATAATTTCATATATAGTCAAATCCATGACAAAAATCACAACATCCTACACTAAGCAGGGAAGCCATTCACACTTCCTAATTGTGCTTAGCCCACAAGAACACATCACATTCCTTTCTCTGTGTTGTTGGTTTTTTTTTTTTTTTTGAAGATCTTTTAACTTCTTTGGGTGTAAACTGAATTATCAAAACAGAAATTGCTGCATCATCTGACTTCGCTAATTTATTCATGAATGCATTATGCAAAATACTGAAGATAAAATATTATTAAAATGAGATCCTGACTACACAGAATTTGCAATGGGAGCTAGAAGAGTACAAGAAGCATTTGCCTTGTGTGTGATAAGTGTGCAAATTACAGCAGGGGCAAGAAAATAGACGGATGTCCTGAGTGCATTGTAGAACGTGACAGTAAACTATATGGAACACATCACTGTACTTTTATTTCTATTCTTCCTCTTATTAAAAAAGTATTAATAACTCTATACTTTCTTGACCCAGAAAAAAGATCTGTCATCTTACACAAAATGATTTCCTTCAGGAAATGATTTCCTGTCCAATTAGTCCTATGACAACAGTACTATCAATCTGCACTGTGTAACTGTGTCCCATGGTATGACAGAAGACTACCCTGAGCATTGCTCATGTGGATTTCCCCTCCAGTGAGATTCCCCCAAGTAAGGCTCTGTAATGGGAGAATTTCTGCCCTGAGCTCAGTACTTCAACTTTTTCTCCCCACACAGGACAAATGCCCATCTCCCACTCACCACTCTTGGATCAGTTTTCCAAAATCATTACTGTTGCCACTTTTTCTCATTCCTGTGTGCTGAATGTCACAACAATTTCTCCAGTTCAGGCAGAGTCTAGACTTCCCCATCAAATGGCATACCTTATCCAACAAACCATTTTTCCCATTCCACTAAGTTGGTTTCCTTAGTGGGGCACAAAATTGTTATCTGTATTCCCACCCCTGTGACTTTTCCTCTTTCTCCCTCACTTGGAATGTCAGCCCTCCCTCTCGGTCTATCCAGCCTTCAGATTCTTCCCATTTAAAGCCTTTCCTAATGATGTCATCTTCCTCACTGTCCCTCCTGAATATAACACTTTAGGCTCTATCAGGAAATTAAATGCTTGATTGCATCAAATCTTATATTACTCTCCAATAATTTCCGGTGTGCATGTCCAAATGGCACCTTTATAACAGCAAGATTTGTGCCTTATATGATGGGGGTCCACCTAATGTACCACTCAAACTGAGAATGAAAAGAGAGTATTAATAATTATTCTGGGATTTCAGATATAATCATGGGGTTTCCCTGACAAACCAGAGCTAATGGTCACCCTATATTATTTGTATTTGTCACAGTTCCTAGTGTAGAATTCAGGTGGTCAATAATTACTTCTTGATTTAAATTGCTGCACTATTCTCCAAAGGACAAATAGGATTTTATCTATAAACCTTTGGAGTAAAAAATTTTTTGGTTGCACAGTTGCATCACAAAGATTGCTGTCACTTTTATATAACTGAAACAGAGAAAGTAAGAGGGAGATGGATAATACTTTAAGCTGTGGAAGCCAAAAGGAAGGAATTATAAAGGGCATTGTACATTAAAGAGTTTAACTTTATCCGGTAGGTGATGGAGTACCATTGATGACTTTTAAGTAGTGTGGTGATTTGGTCAGCTTGTGTATGAATGTGTGTGTGGTAAAGCACAAACGTGAAAGATGAATTCAAGGAGACATTAGGCAACTGCTACAAATGTCTAAGAAATGATGAGGGCTTAAACTTGGTCAGTGGCAATAGGAGATGATACAGATTTCATAGATTTTTAGACTTATTGCATGGGTGTTGAAAGAGAATCATGACTAGGTTTCTGGACTTAACAAAAAAAATCAATGGGCATATTCAGAATAATAAAGTTTGCCTCACAGAAATAATAAGCAGAATTCAGAAGAACTAGACATCCACTACTGTTCCTCCATGTGTTGTCTCCTTAGAAAGCTCATTTTTTGCCAGTTTCCAGTATTTATGGGCAGTGCTAGAGATTCCTAGGCCTGAAAACAAGTATAAGAATAACATCTGGTCCAAAAAGCAAAACTAGGAGCAGAAATGTGGCTCTAGTATCAAGTATCTCTGAAACACTGTCCACTGACAGATATGGTTCTTCTGGGATGGGAGAAGTGTATTCTCATTTCGTGATTCAGGCTCATTTCATGGCTAACTTTGTTTATCCAAGCTAAGCAGAAATCTCCCTCTTTCACAACTACGTGTCATAAGACTACTGCAGAATCAGTAATGTGTTACATGATGTTAAATTGTTATTCTCTTCTAATGTCCTTAAAAGAAAGAAAGTATACACAATGGAATGCTGTTATATGCATAGTGTCTATTATAGTGCCCGGCCATGAACGAATGAATGAACGCATGCTCAGTCCTACAAAGAGCAACTTACATAGATGTCTAAGCCAACTGATGCCAATACAACCTGCCAATGTCTCCCAGTGAGAAATAGCATCCAAAATTCAACCTGAATTTAGCTGGAATATTCAGCTTATGGTATAATTTTATGTAACCTGACTTCATGTTTTAGAATCTTCCAGTTTTTATAAGCTATTTCTATAGAAAATTTCTATATCAAATTATAATTTTAATCAGTAATTTTAAAATGAACATTGGTACATATTCCAAATTCCAAACATCATTTTGCACAATTGCATATTGACTTCAATTTTCTCTTCCCTCCAAAGAAAAAATGACAACATAGATATGCCTGAGCATTTGTGAGCAGAGTCATGCACTTCTCATAATATTAGTCCCTAAGTCACTTCGTCCTATTGAAATCTATGACCCCAGTGAAGGAAAGAAGCCCTATTATTCCTTAATGTGTCCTCAAGACAAACACCCCTCAGCAAAAGGAACAATCATTGCATTTCAAGAAGAGCCTGGCTATGGTTCAGCAAAAGGAAAGAATTAGTTTATCAACTCCTCCTAAGTGGAAGCTATTCTTCCAGTATGACTGGAGTTAACCATGCCCCTTGTAGGCTGATATATTGTATATTTATATAGACATATTTTATATATTATATACATTATATATATGTATATACAATATATACTACCAAAATAATGTCATTTCAGGAATTCTAGGAAGATCCTTCTATCCAAAAATATGCAAAAACAATCTCCACTCACTGTTCAGTAATGCCTCTAAGAGTATGAAGTTTTGTACAACATAACTAAAGTCAGTGTTTTAAATGTGTGTAACTCTAGAAAGCTCTTTCAAAACATGACTATCAATATAAATTTTTTTAAACATCTTTATTGAAGTATAATTGCTTTACAGTGGTGTGTTAGTGTCTGCTTTACAACAAAGTGAATAAGTTATACACATACATATGTCCCCATATCTCTTCCCTCTTGTGTCTCCCTCCCTCCCACCCTCCCTATCCCACCCCTCTAGGTGGTCACAAACCACCTAGCTGATCTCCCTGTGCTATGTGGCTGCTTCCCACTAGCTATCTATTTTACATTTGGTAGTGTATATATGTCCATGCCACTCTCTCACTTTTTCCCAGCTTACCCTTCCCCCTCCCCATATCCTCAAGTCCATTCTCTAGTAAGTCTGTGTCTTTATTCCCATCTCGCCCTTAGGTTCTTCATGACCTTTTTTTTTTTAGATTCCATATATATGTGTTAGCATACAGTATTCCTTTTTCTCTTTCTGACATACTTCACTTTGTATGACAGACTCTCGGTCCATTCACCTCACTACAAATAACTCAATTTCGTTTCTATTTATGGCTGACTAATATTCCATAGTATATATGAGCCACATCTCCTTTATCCATTCATCTGTTGATGGACACTTAGGTTGCTTCCATGTCCTGGATATTGTAAATAGAGCTACAATGAACATTTTGGTACATGACTCTTTTTTTTTTTTTTTTTTTTTAAAGATAGTAGTCATCTTTTCTTTTTTAAATTTATTTATATATTTTTGGCTGTGTTGGGTCTTCATTTCTGTGCGAGGGCTTTCTCTAGTTGCGGCAAGTGGGGGCCACTCTTCATCGTGGTGCACGGGCCTCTCACTATCGTGGCCTCTCTTGTTGTGGAGCACAGGCTCCAGATGCGTAGGCTCAGTAGTTGTGGCTCACGGGCCCAGTTGCTCTGCGGCATGTGGCATCTTCCCAGATCAGGGCTCGAACCCGTGTCCCCTGCATTGGCAGGCGGATTCTCAACCACTGCACCACCAGGGAAGCCCCATGACTCTTTTTGAATTATGGTTTTCTCAGGGTATATGACCAGTAGTGGGATTGCTGGGTTGTATGGTAGTTCTATTTTTAGTTTTTTAAGGAACCTCCATACTGTTCTCCATAGTGGCTGTATCAATTTACATTCCCACCAACAGTGCAAGAGTGTTCCCTTTTCTCCACACCCTCTCCAGCATTTATTGTTTCTAGATTTTTTGATGATGACCATTCTGACCGGTGTGAGATGATATCTCATTGTAATTTTGATTTGCATTTCTCTAATGATTAATGATGTTGAGAATTCTTTCTTGTGTTTCTTGGCAATCTGTATATCTTCTTTGGGGAAATGTCTATTTAGGTCTTCTGCCCATTTTTGGATTGGGTTGTTTGTTTTTTTAATATTGAGCTGCATGGGCTGCTTGTAAATTTTGGAGATTAATTCTTTGTCAGTTGCTTCATTTGCAAATATTTTCTCCCATTCTGAGGGTTGTCTTTTCATCTTGTTTACGGTTTCCTTTGCTGTGCAAAAGCTTTTAAGTTTCATTAGGTCCCATTTGTTTATTTTTGGTTTTATTTCCATTTCTCTAGGAGGTGGGTCTAAAAGGATCTTGTTGTGATTATGTCATAGAGTGTTCTGCCTATGTTTTCCTCTAAGAGTTTGAGATGTCTGGCCTTACATTTAGGTCTTTAATCCATTTTTAGTTTATTTTTGTGTATGGTGTTAGGGAGTGTTCTAATTTCATTCTTTTACATGTACCTGTGCAGTTTTCCCAGCCCCACTTATTGAAGAGGCTGTCTTTTCTCCACTGTATATTCTTGCCTCCTTTATCAAAGATAAGGTGACCATATGTGCGTAGGTTTATCTCTGGGCTTTCTATCCTGTTCCATTGATCTATATTTCTGTTTTTGTGCTAGTAACATACTCTCTTGATGACTGTAGCTTTGTAGTAAGGTCTGAAGTCAGGGAGCCTGATTCCTCCAGCTTCATTTTTCTTTCTCAAGATTGCTTTGGCTATTCGGGGTCTTTTGTGTTTCCATACAAATTGTGAAATTTTTTGATCTAGTTCTGTGAAAAATGCCATTGGTAGTTTGATAGGGATTGCATTGAATTTGTAGATTGCTTTGGGTAGAATAGTCACTTTCACAATGTTGATTCTTCCAATTCAAGAACATGGTATATCTCTCCATCTATTTGTATTATCTTTAATTTTTTTCATCAGTGTCTTATAATTTTTTGCATACAGGTCTTTTGTCTCCTTAGGTAGGTTTATTCCTAGGTATTTTATTCTTCTTGTTGCAATGGTAAATGGGAGTGTTTTCTTAATTTCACTTTCAGATTTTTCATCATTAGTGTATAGGAATGCAAGAGATTTCTGTGCATTAACTTCGTATCCTGCAACTTTACCAAATACATTGATTAGCTCTAGTAGTTTTCTGGTAGCATCTTTAGGATTCTCTATGCAGAGTATCATGTCATCTGCAAACAGTGACAGCTTTACTTCTTCTTTTCCGATTTGGATTCCTTTTATTTCTTTGTCTTCTCTGATTGCTGTGGCTAAAACTTCCAAAACTATCTTGAATCATAGTGGTGAGAGTGGGCAACCTTGTCTTGTTCCTGATCTTAGTGGAAACGTTTTCAGTTTTTCACCATTGAGGATGATGTTGGCTGTGGGTTTGTCATATATGGCCTTTATTATGTTGAGGAAAATTCCCTCTATCCCTACTTTCTGGAGGGTTTTTATCATAAATGGGTGTTGAATTTTGTCGAAAGCTTTCTCTGCATCCTTTGAGATAATCATATGGTTTTTCTCCTTCAATTTGTTAATATTGTGTATCACATTGATTGATTTCCGTATATTGAAGAATCCTTGCATTCCTGGGATAAACCCCACTTGATCATGGTGTATGATCCTTTTAATGTGCTGTTGGATTCTGTATATGCTAGTATTTTGTTGAGGATTTTTGCATCTATGTTCATCAGTGATATTGGTCTGTAGTTTTCTTTCTTTGTGACATCTTTTTCTGGTGTTGGTATCAGGGTGATGATGGCCTTGTGGAATGAGTTTGGGAGTGTTCCTCCCTCTGCTCTATTTTGGAGGAGTTTGAGAAGGGTAGGTGTTACCTCTTCTCTAAATGTTTGATAGAATTTGCCTCTGAAGCCATCTGATCCTGGACTTTTGTTTGTTGGAAGATTTTTAATCACAGTTTCAATTTCAGTGCTTGTGATTTGTTCATGTTTTCTATTTCTTCCTGGTTCAGTCTCGGAAGGTTGTACACTTCTACGAATTTGTCCATTTCTTCCAGGTTGTCCATTTTATTGGCATAGAGTTGCTTGTAGTAATCTCTCATGATCCTTTGTATTTCTGCAGTGTCAGTTGTTACTTCTCCTTTTTCATTTCTAATTCTATTGATTGAGTCTTCTCCCTTTTTTTCTTAATGAGTCTGGCTAATGGTTTATCAATTTTGTTTATCTTCTCAAAGAACCAGCTTTTAGCTTTATTGATCTTTGCTATCGTTTCCTTCATTTCTTTTTCATTTATTTCTGATCTGATCTTTATTATTTCTTTCCTTCTTGTAACTTTGGGGTTTTTTTGTTCTTCTTTCTCTAATTGCTTTAGGTGTAAGGTTAGGCTGTTTATTTGAGATGTTTCTTGTTTCTTAAGGTAAGATTGTATTGCTATAAACTTCCCTCTTAGAACTGCTTTTGCTGCATCCCATAGGTTTTGGGTCATCATGTTTTCATTGTCATTTTTTTCTAGGTATTTTTTGATTTCCTCTTTGATTTCTTCAGTGATCTCTTGGTTATTAAGTAGTGTATTGTTTAGCCTCCATGTGTTTGTATTTTTTACAGATTTTTTCCTGTAATTGATATCTAGTCTCACAGCATTGTGGTTGGAAAAGATACTTGATACGATTTCAATTTTCTTAAATTTACCAAGGCTTGATTTGTGACCGAAGATATGATCTATCCTGGAGAATGTTCCATGAGCACTTGAGAAGAAAGTGTATTCTGTTGTTTCTGGATGGAATGTCCTATAAATATCAATTAAGTCCATCTTGTTTAATGTATCATTTAAAGCCTGTGTTTCCTTATTTATTTTCATTTTGGATGATCTGTCCATTGGTGAAAGTGGGGTGTTAAAATTCCCTACTATAATTGTGTTACTGTCTTTTTCCCCTTTTATGACTGTTAGTATTTTCCTTATGTATTGAGGTGCTCCTATGTTGGGTGCATAAATATTTACAATTCTTATATCTTCCTCTTGGATTGATCCCTTGATAATTATGTAGTGTTCTTCTATGTCTCTTGTAATAGTCTTTGTTTTAAAGTCTATTTTGTCTGATATTAGAATTGCTACTCCAGCTTTCTTTTGATTTCTATTTACCTGGAATATCTTTTTCCATCCCCTCACTTTCAGTCTGTATGTGTCCCTAGGTCTGAAGTGGGTCTCTTGTAGATAGCATATATATGGGTCTTGTTTTTGTATCCATTCAGTCAATCTATGTCTTTTGCTTGGAGCATGTAATCGATTTACATTTAAGGTAATTATTGATATGTATGCTCCTATTACCATTTTCTTAATTGTTTTGGGTTTGTTATTGTAGATCTTTTCCTTCTCTTGTGTTTCCTGCCTAGAGAAGTTCCTTTAGCATTTGTTGTAAAGCTGGTTTGGTGGTGCTGAATTCTCTTAGCTTTTGCTTGTTTGTAAAGGTTTTAATTTCTCTGTTGAATCTGAACGAGATCCTTGCTGGTAGAGTAATCTTGGTTGTAGGTTTTTCTCTTTCATCACTTTAATATGTCCTGCCACTCCCTTCTGGCTTGCAGAGTTTCTGCTGAAAGATCAGCTGTTAACCTTATGGGGATTCCCTTCTATGTTATTTGTTGTTTTTCCCTTGCTGCTTTTAATATTTTTTCTTTGTATATAATTTTTGATAGTTTGATTAATATCTGTCTTGGTGTGTTTCTCCTTGGATTTATCCTGTATAGGACTCTCTGTGCTTCCTGGACTTGATTAACTGTTTCCTTTCCCATACTAGGGAAGTTTTCAACTATAATCTCTTCAAATATTTTCTCAGTCCCTTTCTTTTTCTCTTCTTCTTCTGAGACCCCTATAATTCGAATGTTGGTGTGTTTAATGTTGTCCCAGCAGTCTCTGAGACTGTCCTCAATTCTTTTCATTCTTTTTTCTTTATTCTGCTCTGCAGCAGTTATTTCCACTGTTTTATCCTCCAGGTCACTTATCCGTTCTTCTGCCTCAGTTATTCTGCTATTGATCCCTTCTAGAGAATTTTAAATTTCATTTATGCCAATAAAATGAACAACCTGGAAGAATTGGACAAATTCTTGAAAAGGTATAACCTTCCAAGACTGAACCAGGAAGAAGTAGAAAATATGAACAGACCAATCACAAGTAATGAAATTGAAACTGTGGTTTAAAATCTTCCAACAAACAAAAGCCCAGGACCAGTGAGTTTTTCATCACTGTTTGTTTGCTCTTTAGTTCTTCTAGGTCCTTGTTAAACATTTCTTGTATTTTCTCCATTCTATTTCCAAGATTTTGGATCATCTTTACTATCATTATTCTGAATTCTTTTTCAGGTAGACTGCCTATTTCCTCTTCATTTGTTAGGTCTGGTGGGTTTTTGCCTTGCTCATTCATCTGCTGTGTGTTTTTCTGTCGTCTCATTTTGCTTAACTTACTGTGTTTGAGGTCTCCTTTTCGCTGGCTGCAGGTTCATAGTTCCCACTGTTTTTGGTGTCTGCCCCTAGTGGCTAAGGTTGGTTCAGTGGGGTGTGTAGGCTTCCTGGTGGAGGGGACTAGTGCCTGTGTTCTGCTGGATGAGGCTGGATCTTGTCTTTCTGGTAGGCAGGTCCACAGCTGGTGGTGTGTTTTGGGGTGTCTGTGGCCTTATTATGATTTTAGGCAGCCTCTCTGCTAATGGATGGGGCTGTGTTCCTGTCTTGCTAGTTGTTTGGCATAGGGTGTTCAGCACTGTAGCTTGCTGGTCATTGAGTGATGCTGGGTCTTGATGTTGAGATGGAGATCTCTGAGAGATTTTTGCCGTTTGGTATTACGTGGAGCTGGGAGGCCTCTTGTGGACCAGTGTCCTGAACTTGGCTCTCCCACCTCAGAGGCACTGCTCTGATGCCTGGCTGGAGCACCAAGAGCCTGTCATCCACATGGCTCAGAATAAAGGGGAGAAAAAATAGAAAGAAAGAAAGAAAGAAAGAAGAAGGTAAACTTTAAAAAGTAAAATAAAGTAAAATAAAGTTATTACAATGAAAAATAATTTTTTTTAAAAAATCTTTTTAAGTAAGTAAAAAAAAATTAAGAAAGAAGAGAGCAACCAAACCGAAAAACAAATCCACCAATGATAACACGTGCTAAAAACTATACTAAAAAATAAAAAACAAAGGACAGACGGAACCCTAGGACAAATGGTAAAAGCAAAGCTATACAGACAAAATCACACACAGAAGCATAAACATACACACTCACAAAAAGAGAAAAAGGGGAAAATATATATATATATTGTTGCTCCCAAAGTCCACCTCCTCAATTTGGGATGATTTGTTGTCTATTCAGGTATTCCACAGATGCAGGGTGCATCAAGTTGATTGAGGAGCTTTAATCCACTGCTTCTGAGGCTGCTGGGAGAAATTTCCCTTTCTCTTCTTTGTTCGCACAGCTCCCGGGGTTCAGCTTTGGATCTGGACCCGCCTCTGCGTGTAGGTCGCCTGAGGGCGTCTGTTCTTCGCTCAGACAGGACGAGGTTAAAGGAGCAGCTGCTTTGGGGACTCTGGCTCACTCAGGCCGGGGGGAGGGAGGGGTACGGATGCGGGGCGAGCCTTTGGTGGCAGAGGCCGGCGTGACGTTGCAGCAGCCCGAGGCGCGCCGTGCCTTCTCCCGGGGAAGTTGTCCCCAGATCACGGGAGCCTGGCCGTGGCGGGCTGCACAGGCTCCCGGGAGGGGCGGTGTGGGGAGTGACCTGTGCTCGCACACAGGCTTCTTGGTGGTGGCAGCAGCAGCCTTAGCGTCTCCTGCCCATCTCTGGGGTCCGCGCTGATAGCCGCAGCTCGCGCCCGTCTCTGGAGCTCCTTTAAGCGGCGCTCTTAATCCCCTCTCTACAGGCACCAGGAAACAAAGAGGCAAGAAAAAGTCTCTTTCCTCTTCGGCCGCTCCAGACCTTTTCCCGGACTCCCTCCCGGCTAGCTGTGGCGCGCAAACCCCTTCAGGCTGTGTTCACGCCGCCAACCCCAGTCCTCTCTCTGGGATCCGACCGAAGCCGGAGCCTCAGCTCCCAGCCCCCGCCCGCCCCGGCGGCTGAGCAGACAAGCCTCTCGGGCTGGTGAGTGCTGCTCGGCGCCGCTCCTCCATGCGGGAATCTCTCCACTTTGCCCTCCGCACCCCTTTGGCTGCGCTCTCCTCCGTGGCTCCGAAGCTCCCCCCCCTCCGCCACCCGCAGTCTCCGCCCGCGAAGGGGCTTCCTAGTGTGTGGACACCTTTCCTCCTTCACGACTCCCTCCCACGGGTACAGGTCCCGTCCCTATTCTTTTGTCTCTGTTTTTTCTTTTTTCTTTTGCCCTACCCAGGTACGTGGGGAGTTTCTTGCGTTTTGGGAGGTCTGAAGTCTTCTGCCGGCGTTCAGTAGGTGTTCTGTAGGAGTTGTTCCACATGTAGATGTATTTCTGATGTATTTGTGGGGAGGAAGGTGATCTCCATGTCTTACTCTTCCGCCATCTTGAAGCTCCTCCAATATAAATGTTTATACAATACTTTTTTTGGAGAGTGGACTTTAGTAAGGAGGAAAAAGAAATGCCTTTTTATCTAAAGGGTACTCGTGCTTCAGTACTCAGCCTTTAAGTTTAAATTCTCTGTAAAGCCTTCTCTTGAAAAACTGTCATTTAAATGTCTACTTCCATCGTATATTTTTTGCTGTTATTGAGTGTATATCTTATCTCCCCTCTAAGAATATAAACTTTGTTTGATGGAACATTATAGTTATTTGTATTCTTCATGGCCCTAGCTCTGTGTCTTATAGACATCATTAATTGCAGATAATAATTATTAACATTAATAGAGCTTTAACTATCTGTCCAGCTGCATGCTAGTTCCATGATCTCATTTATTTATTGTTATCAGCAACAATCTCATGAAGTAGGACTATTTTTATTTTCATTTCAAGATTAAGATTCTGAGACTTAAGGCAGGTAAGTAACTTGTTCATGTCACACAGCCAGCAAATGGCTCAACCAGAATTCAAGCCCAGGCATTCTGACTGCAAAGTCCATACTTGTATGTAACACACCATATTGCCTTTATGAGTATTTGTTAAACCAGAGGAAAGAGTACAAAAGCATGGAGTACTTATGGTCACAGAGTGCAGGAGGACAGCTGATTGTGATGAAAATTGGATCATCTAACACCAAAGTTCTGTTAAAAGTTGGCCCTGCCCAGTGGCACAGGCCCAAAGATTTCATTCTATTCTATGAGGCCATCTTTCTCATTTAGGGTGATGAAAGGGAGACCATCATATGCATGTGTTGTACAGAAAGAAATCTTGAGACAGTGCTTGCAAATGAGCAACTTCTCAAAGAAGGAAGAAAAATTAGTCCAGGTAGTATTTTTAGATGTGTACAAATTAAAGGAATTTAAATTAAATTCATCTAAATTATTTTTTTTCATTTTTCAACCATGCCACATAACACATTTTATCACACAAGTGATAGATGCCCTGCCCATCCACAGACACAGAATCTGGAATATCATGTGAAAACTAAGTAAATAAAACAAATCCCCAGTGATTCTTCAGGAACAGAAGAGAAAATGGGGAGGAACGCCTCTGGAAATCTTATTAGATAGCTGCTGATGGATAATTTGCTAGCATACTCATGGAGACCAGATATCAAGGAATTATTCCTTGTCAGGTGGGCCCTGCCACTTTTACCTAAAGGGATCCTGGACTCCACAAGTTTCACGCCCCTGCTGAGAACTATTCAACACGTAAAAATATGACAAATAATGTCAATATTAGGTAACTTGATCCTGGAAGAAAGATCATTTGCAATAAACCTCAGTTTAGTTTGAGAAACACCTGGAAAATCTAATGAAAGGTCCTTCGACCTCCACCCCTATCCTGCTTCTTTATTCTCCTTTCACCTCCTAATAAACAAAATAATCTCCATTACACCTAGGCTCCCCTGATAAAGAACAACCTCCTATGTTTAAATCCCCATTGTTTTGTTCCTCTTTATAGTCTGTTTGAAACAAATGATGGCAAGTTATATAATCAGTTTCCATCACTAAACATAACAAACAAAAGATTGGGTATTTATCCAGCACTTTTCAAGCTTTCTTTTTCCTCTTATCCTTATTGGGCATTCATGTTTTGTATTATTGAGAGGAAAATTATTCAAAAGAAGAAAAGCTTATTTTATTTAATAGTACACTAAGGAGCCAATTCCTAGTTTCTGCCTCCAGAATAATGAGCAAATCTGAACCGTGGCTTAAATCTAGTCAGACTAAAACAAAGCCACAGGGGTGAACAACTCATTAAAAAAGACATGTTATTGCCCAGAATGAATGTTTGTTTGGAGAGCAACAACACACACACACACACACACACACACACACACACACACAAAATAAAGCTCCAGGCTCAGGTTTCCCAGGGGAATTCTGACAAATCATTAAGACCAAATAATTTAAATGATATACAATCTGTTCCAGAGCATTAAAAAGGAAGAAAATTTCAAGAATTTGTTTTTATGAAGCAAATATAGTATTGGTACCAAAACCTGGAAGACACTAAAAAAAAAAAAGTCCTCCTTGTGAATATAATAAAATTACCTATGTAATATATTAGTAGCACATTAAAAGCAGTACATTTAAAAGATGATAAACCAAGAGGCTAATTCCAATAATGCCAGAATGGTTCAGAGTTAGAGAAATCTGTTAATGTAATTTACCTAGTAATATAGTTCATCATATTAGTATATCTGCAGAGAAAAAAATTATATAATCATCTCCTTAGAGGCTAAAAGAACAAAATTCAAAACTATTCTTGATTTTTAATAATTAACAGCATAAGTATAGATAAGAATTTATTCTTTGGCTAAACCAGCATTATGCTTAACTGAGGAGTTCCCATTAAAGACAAGAGCAAGAGAAAAATCATCAGTGCATCTATTTTTTAACATTGTACTTGAATTAGCAGCCAGTGCAATTAGACATAAGAACAAAATTTAGAGGTATAAAATTTGGAAAATTTCAATGATATTATTTCAAATGATATTATATTCCTTGAAACACACAGGAATCAACTAAAAAAGTATTACAGATGAAAAGAGAATTGATTAAAGTAGCAGGGTGAAAAAATAGTATATGGGAATCAATGGTTTTTCACAGATGCAAAAGCCAACCAATTAAAATATACAATGGGAAAAAACCACATTCACATTAGCAACAAAAATACATAAAATTACTTAATATAAATTTAACAAGTAATTTACTAGGCCTATGGAGTAAAACGAATGCACCTCCAAAAGGCACAAATGGACATCTTGAATGAGAAGACTCAAAATTATAAAGATGTCAATTATTCTTAATTTATAAGCATAACACAACTGCAATTAAAATATTAATAGTTTTTAATAGAAAATCAGATTCCAAAGTATATGGGAAAATATATGTAAGAATAGGTAAGAAATCACTGAAACAGAAGAGCAATGAGAGTGGGTGGATTAGCTTCAACAGATATTAAACATAATACCTCAATAATTTAAATATTATGGTACTGATATATAAACAGACCAAAAAAATAGAGTAGCAAGTCCAAAAGTAGGCCCAAATACATATGCAATTTTAATATATGATAAAGGTGTTAAATCAATGGTAAAAAGACTGTTCAGTAAATGACATTAGGACAATTAGGTATGCATCTGGAAAAAATGATTGTATTGATGTCTCAAATCATTTTCCAAGAAAAAATCCTAAGAGATGTAGAAAGTGAAATCCTGATAGTAACAGAAGAAAACATAGAATTATTTTTATAACAATGGAGTGCAAAAGGCCTTTCTAAAAATGGCTCAAAAAGCCAGAGATCATAATAGCAATACTGATTAGTGATCATTCCAGTGCCCTGGTTTTACAGTTCCCTGACCTCCCCTCCTCCAAATATCTTGTTAACACCTTTACTCAGCCACTCACTCCATGCATATACCTCTGCCTTGTAATTTCCCATAATTGTAATCTTTCCATAATCTCATTTTCAAGAGCCTATTATATGACCAGAAATACCTCTAATACCCTTACTCCAACAATCCTTTGAAGCAATTAGGTCCTACAAACTCTTGATTCTACCATCTTTTCATTGACCCTCACCTCTCTAATATCATCACTGTCCTTGTTAACCAACCTAAAATCCAGAATCAGTCATTACATTTGCTACCTTAGATAAACCCTCAATTCCCTTGACCTCTTTTTCTTCATCATACTTTAAAAAAACACACTATATTGGTTATATCTAGCTGTCTACCTATTCCAGACTTGCACCAGGGAAACTGAACCTGGCTCGGAAAACTATATAATCCTGCTAAATGTTCTTATTTTAATTCATGATCACGAACCTCCATTAGACCATTAATGTTCCCCAACACTGCAATTTAACCTATTTTATTTGTTCTTCCACTCTCTTAGAAAACTATTTCATAACTTCTCCTCTCTCCTCAAATTTCCAACTCCATTACCACCACTGTTACTCTCAGCTGATGACTTTGCTTATATTTTACTGAAGAGATAGAAACAATAAAGAGAGAACTTTGCCAGTCTTCACATATAACCAAACTTTTGTTTATCCCCATATCCCCTACCTTCTCCCCCATTACTATGGGCAAATTGTCTGTGCTACTAACTAATCCCAGCCCTTAACTAGGGCTCTGGATTAGATTCCATGATCGCTTATCTCCTATGAATTATTGTTCCAGTAATTCTTTCCTTTCAGCAGCATCATCAGTTTTCCCTTCGACTTGGATAAATTTATATTTAATTTATATGTAAACATGCTTTTCTATCTCCTGAAACTCTTCTCTATGTAACTTACTCCCTTGGAAATCTCATCTAGTCTCTTGCCTATAAATATATGATGATGATTCACAGACGTGTGTATAGATCAAAACTCTCCCTTGAGCTCCAGACCCTAATTTCCTATTCTCTGCTTGGATCAAATTTAACGCATACAAAACTGAGTCCCTAACCTTCCCATACCCTCATTAAGATTGCTTGTCTATCCTTTCAGTTACATAGACCAATAACTTGAATTTATCTTTGACTTCTCTCTTTCCTCCATAGCTGAAATCCAATTTATCAGAGACTCTTGTAAGCTCATATCATAAATATATCTAAACTCCTCATCACCTCTATTACCACTCCAGCCTAATTACCACACCATTAGCTTTCAATTACTGCAGTAGGCTACTAACTGGTCATGCTTCTACCTTTGCCCCTTCAGTATTTCCTCCACAGTAGCCATAGTAATTCTGTTAAATTTCAGTCAGATCGGGTCACTCTTCTACTCAAGCTCTCCAGAGCCATGGTTTCCAAATTATGTGCCAAGGCACCCTGGAGCACCACAATGAACTTACTAGGGTACTCTTGATATATTTTAGAGAGAGAAATACAGAGATATTCAATATTTCGGAGACACAAGGTGAACTACTAATACTAAGAAGTTGATAATTTTAGTATTAAATCATGCTATATTTCTTTCCATGATGTGATATCTTTTTACATCAGATTTACAAAATTTTCAACACTTGCTTCAATAAAAAGCAAGTACCACATAAAAACCAATGTGGGACAGAAAACAAGTGTGGCAGTATCTAATCTGATTCCAAAGCTTGAGAATTTGTGCTATGGACAAACAGTGCACACATCCCACTCATAATAATTGTCGTTGAGAATTTTATTCTTTTTCTTTCTTTTTTTCTTTCAATTTACTTTTTTCAAGCAGCTACTAAGTTGTTAGGGCATAAATACTTACCAAGTTTTTTGGCCATAACTACTTAATAAATGAAATTGTCAGGTCTTCCTTTTGGCCTAGAAGCAACATGCAAAAATTATGCAGAGAATACAATAGCCTTAAGTTGAGAAAAAATTGGTGTGATTAGAGAAATAAAAAATATCAGTGAGCCTGAAACATGGTGAGCATGGGAAAAAATGGTCAAAAAACACCCTGGAAAGGCAGACAAGGCCTAGGTCATGCGGAACATCATAGGCTATACTGAGAAACAACTTTATGCTAAGAGCAATAAAAGATCTTTGAAGTTATTTGAAACAGATGAGTAATTTGATCTGATTTACAATTTTACATGATCAAGCTGCTGCATGGAGAATGGGTTGGGAAAGGAGGAGAAGGAGAAGTGGAGAACCTGACAGGCAGTCATCTAGTCTGGAGAACAGGTGGCTTGGACCAGAGAGAGGCAGCAGAGATAGAAGTGCATGGACACCAGGAGCATTTTGTAGGCAAAATTAAGAAGCCTTGGTGATGGACTGAATGCAAGGGCTAAGGGAAATAGAAACATCAAAGATGGCTTTTAAATTTCTGGCTTGAGCAACTAGGTGCCTGAAATAACAATACGGAGGAACTAGTTTGGAGGAGAATATTGAAACTTAGATTTAGATATTTTAAACTTAAGATGCTTACAAAACAAGTTACAAATGACAGTAGGCTGGTATTTGAATATGAAATCAATATCCTTTTCCCTAAATATGGGGTGATTCTTCATTCCTCATTTTACTGAGTTCTTAACTGGAGACACTAAATACCGTTAGCACATACAATCTCATCCAAACTCAACTCGAATGCATCCTTCCAAGCACCCAGCACATCGGTCAGTGTGCACACAATTTAGCTTTGCCATCATAAAACCAGTGTTCAGGTGCTTAGATGGGAGCAAAGACAACCATATGCTTTTTAGTCACCATACTATTCCTTGAAAACAAACTTGCTTCACTTGGCTGTTAGCAGCCTTCCAAGCCCCTTCCAACTGCTCTCCCTTAGGGTTGCGGTTGCTCATTATCCTTATTACATAGCCAATGCTGGGGATCCTATTGCAAATTAAGCAAGCCACCATAATGTGAAGCAACTATTCCCTGACTTTGAATTTTACTGTAGCCTGGGTCCCTCTACTATAATGGTACAGCTTACCAAATCAAAGTTGGATCTCAGTAGCTTAAATTAAACTGAAGTTTGACACTTCTCTGTTGTCACTATATTTTGCACTATCTACCCTTTTAGGGGTGCCAGTTCTCTCTACTTCCGCTTACCATCCCACACATGGGATTTCAGCATGCCTCCACCAAGCCTGTTTCATTGATCAGAGTCTCCTTGTTTTTGTATCAGATTTATCCTCTTCATCCCTGGAAGAGTTAAACTCCACACTAGAACTGAATATTTGTTCCATGTTGCCTTTAGTTATTTTGTGGTGTTTCTCTCACTGTAGCGGTATACATACATGTTTAGGGATTTTCCCTTTACACTAGATCTTTCAATAATTTGGTCTCTACTGACTGAATTAAACTGCCACATTTGGCCATTTGTATTGATTTGTACCTATGCACATCAGATTCTATTTGCATAAGCAAATAAAGCACAGAAAATGTTTGCTTACTATTGCAATTACTGAAGTGGTTCTTGTAATCGTGATAGCAACAATTTTAATGTTGATGCTCCTATTTCTACATTTGTTTAGTCCTTCTCTCAGAGCTATATTTTTCCTATGCTTATTTCTATTAAACTGGACAGTTGGTTTGGGAGGGGGGTGACTTCGACTGCTTTATTAAAATTATTCTGTAGCAGAATATACTTCCCTGCAGCAAGGATACTTTGATCTGCTCTGGGTGCATCCCGGTACATAGTATAGCAGTTCTCTTCTAAAATACTCTTAAAGTTATGCTTACTGTACTACATTAATTTGTTTCAGCCCACAACTGAGGACCAATCTAAGACATGTTATTTACTCATTTGCCGCAATTTATTGTCTTAATTATGTACCTCTTGCAATCACATTCGTCCTTCAGTATCCGCAGAGAATTGGATCCAGGACCCCTTCCCCCAAGGGATACCAAAATCCATGGATGCTCAGGTCCTTTATATAAACTGGCCTAGTACAGTCGCACCTCTGATTCCATCCACGGTTTATTGAATCCAAGGATATGGAAGCCGTGGATAGGGAAGGCTGGTGGACTGTACTTGTTATCCATCACGTAGAGCTTAGCTGTCACGTGTTATCCTGCAGTTCTCTTCCTCAATGTATCAGAACACATCGATACTTATGGATTTTCACTTTGCATTTGATCTTTTGATAACTTGATCTCTTCTGAATGAATCAATCCATCAGGTTGGCATTTGTATTGATTTGCACTTAACATGCTATTAGTACTTTTATCACTCACATGCTTGCTAATTTTCTGGAATTCTTGAAGACTTCTTTTAATATTGGCATATGCTTTGAAATCATTCAAGTATAGAAGAAATCTTGTAATCCTCATTCTCTACTTTTATTTTGCTCCATTTTCTCCTTAATGGTTTCTGTACCATATAGAAGCAGGAAGAATAAAATTTCCTTAAATAATCCCTAATTTCTATTCCATTTCCTTAAGAATACGTTAGTAACTTTTAAGTTTCAGAGTCTCAAAATATTAATAATTGATCATTAATTTCTATTTGGTAGGCACCATTTCTTCCCTACAGTGTATTTTTATCAAATTTCTTGCTTCAGACCAATATTCTCTAACTTAGTCAATTGAAATGTAAGGCTTTTCCGCTATTTAACTCTATGTCCCATGGTACTAAGGCAAGTGTTCTTTAAATGGGAACAACTTGGTCAATATTTGTTGAATTACGTCATTAGACATATTGAAGAAAAGGCTTACAAGCCCAAGTCTCTTAAATTAAGGTGAATATCTCTCTGTGGTAGCTCTCAGGTCTCTAAATTGATCTAGCTCCATGCAGAACACACAATCAATTTAAAATGAGTAGCATAGCCCAGCTGGGAAATACCTGACAAAAAATTAACTCTAGGCAAACAGAACACACAAAGAGTCACTATTTATAGTGAAAATTAGCCAGCCATTCTCCTAATTCTTCTAAATCTTGATGTGCTAAAGTAATAGTGTTTAGATACCATTTAACTGAAAGTACTTTTTAAAAGAAATCTCATCCTCTTGTTCTGCCTTAAAAGAAAGAAAACAGTCAAGTTTTGATGTTTATTCTCAGACTTAGCAATATTATGATTTCATGTATTTTTATTGTTCATTTGCTGGAATAAAGAGAGGAAAATTTTATTCCTTGGGGTGAAAAGCTTCCTGTTGGAACAGAATTATTTTTCTTATTCAAATCTTTTAGGACTTTGAGATTTAAAAGCAATAAAATATCTGTACCTGCCTTTTTGTGGGACTAAAAAGCACGAGTGAAATTAAACTGTGTTCATGGGGATCAAACGGGAAAAATCCATTTGACACCATTAGCTTTGGGATCCCAAGAGAACACATGAAACACATTGTATTTCCCTATCTGAAAACATAACCAGAATCTATCTATACAATGCCAAACATGCGGAATATGAATAACCCAATCAGTCACCTAACAATCTGCATGATGCCAAACATCTGGATATTTGGAAACTTCCAGATGAATGAGTGAATTTTTCGACTTTCTCCTGAATTTTTTTGGCAGCATGTGAACACAGCCAAGTGTGGCACTTTTGATTGTGTTGTTACTTTCAAGTGTCAGGTTCTAAAATGTCATAAAAGTCCTAGCCCTTCAATATCCAAAGAAAACCTATTTAGAATACAGATATTGTTGTGATTCATTTTGAAAAAGAACTTATACTGAACGCTTACAATAGCAAAATTCAGGTCCATTCAATGAATTTGTATGTTTACTCCATAGATTTTAGAAAGCAGAGCAGTAATGTTCTACTTTCCAGGGAAAATATCTGTATTGACATAATCTGTCTTAAGCTTCCAATGTACCCCATTTTTAACTCATCATGTTATTGTGCCTCCTCTCATCCCTCCCTTACTGTCTGAGGTGTTTCTCGAGGAAGGATGTGGGAAAGAAAAATACTTTATGACTGGGAGCAGACAAAAGAAAAAGTTAAGGCTCAGACATCCAGAGGCCAAAATGGAACAAAGCTTTGGCAACGACCTGAGACGCAGAGGGAAAACAAATGACATCAGGTGCTGGCAGGAGATGCTCGTTAGGGGAAGTCAGAGAGGATGGAGATACCCTCCCTCCATACGAAGACCACATGGAAGCCATGTTGGGAATCCATTGAGAATTTAGATCAACTTTAAAGAAGGAAGAAGAGACTAAGAGTCTATGACTAGAAATTTCAAAACTGCTACCCTAATTCTATTCCTTTTTCTTTTCCCTCCTCCTCCCCCTCCTTTGTCTCTTCCTTCTCCTTCCTCTCTCTTCCTCCTTCCTTCCCCCCACCCTGTCTCTGTATATTCATATCCCTGATCTTAAAAATGCAATCCACAGACAGAACCTTTTCATGTAATACAACCCCTCTTTCTAACCACCACTCCATGTCTTCTTTCTTCCTGGCTAAATGTCTCTAACCTCTCAGGCTCCTGTAAGCACTCTGCTGCCTATCCACTAGATACCTCTTTTTTGCTCCCTACAGGCCAGCTTTTGTTGCTGTTACTCAGTGCTAGATCTTCCATTAAGCTAATGAAGCTTAAGCTTCAGAACCCCTTCTTTTTTTTTTTTTTTTTTTTTTTTTTTTTTTTCAAATGATGATAACGATGTTATTTATTTTATTTTATTTTTGGCTGTGTTGGGTCCTCGGTTCATGCGAGGGCTTTCTCCAGTTGAGGCAAGCGGGGGCCACTCTTCATCGCGGTGCGGGGACCGCTCTTCATCGCGGTGCGCGGGCCTTTCACTATCGCGGCCCCTCCCGTCGCGAGGCACAGGCTCCAGACGCGCAGGCTCAGCAGTTGTGGCTCACGGGCCCAGCCGCTCCGTGGCATGTGGGATCTTCCCAGACCAGGGCTCAAACCCGTGTCTCCCGCATTAGCAGGCAGATTCTCAACCACTGCGCCACCAGGGAAGCCCAAGAACCCCTTCTTTTTTATTATCCAAGACCATGCGAGTGGCCCTAGAAATGTGTTCATATGTTTTGATAAAATTTGCAACACAGCATGAAGTTGCAGGGTCAAAGGTTGTATTGCAGTATGGCACCTGACACCAGAAATATGTTGATATGAAAGAGAATCAAGACTTGAAATGCACACATCATCAAAAAATCTACAAACAATACATGCTGGAGAGGGTGTGCAGAAAAGGGAACCCTCTTGCACTGTTGGTGGGAATGTAAATTGATACAGCCACTATGGAGAACAGTGTGGAGGTTCCTTAAAAAACTAAAAATAGAAATACCATACAACCCAGCAATCCCACTACTGGGCATATACCCTGAGAAAACCATAATTCAAAAAGAGTCATGTAACACAATGTTCATTGCAGCTCTATTTACAATAGCCAGGACATGGAAGCAACCTAAGTGTCCATCGACAGATGAATGGGTAAAGAAGATGTGACACATATATACAATGGAATATTATTCAGCCATAAAAAGAAATGAAATTGAGTTATTTGTAGTGAGGTGGATGGACCTAGAGACTGTCATACAGAGTGAAATAAGTCAGAAAGGGAAGAATAAATACCATATGCTAACACATATATATGGAATCTAAAAAAAAAAAAAATTAGTTCTGAAGAACCTAGGGGCAGGACAGGAATAAAGATGCAGACGTAGAGAATCGACTTGAGGACACGGGGAGGGGGAAGTGAGAGAGTGGCATGGATATATATACACTACCAAATGTAAAATAGATAGCTAGTGGGAAGCAGCCTCATAGCACAGGGAGATCAGCTCGGTGCTTTGTGACCACCTAGAGGGGTGGGATAGGGAGGGTTGGAGGGAGATGCAAGAGGGAGGAGATATGGGGATATATGTATATGTATAGCTGATTCACTTTGTTATACAGCAGAAACTAACACACCATGTAAAGCAATTATACTCCAATAAAAATGTTACAAAAAAAGAATAAAAGAAGTGAAGGGACCAAAGTGAGTTTTTCTAGTGGAGGTCATAACCCAGTCTTCTCAATCCAGATCTTCATTTCATTAACCTTAAAACGTCCTAATTCTCTGAACATGTACAATGGATACTAAGCAGTGGGAAAATCTACAAATTGATAAAAAGCCATTTTATATTTCTGGTAGAGAAATTTTCTTAATTCAATGAAACCTCACTATAACAATTTATTAACATATGGACTTTTCAGGTACAAAGGAAAATGCTTTATAAAAAATTCCAAAATTACCTCTTTATCAACCATCCCCACCTACTCTCTTCCAGGGACAGAATTTTGATGCACTTCAAGTTCGTTTCTTTGTATTTTGCAATGCCAAAAATTGTAACTGTACCAACTAGGGAACTTGAGCATCAATAGAAGACCGACAAAATGCCTGTCACTGGGGTAAAATACCGAAATCAGTAGTGAAATACTAATGAGAAATGTTTAAGGATTGAGCTTGGAAAAGAGATTGCCTTACTTTCTATCAAATGTGACAGAGATTTCTAAAGAATTTCTAAAGAATTTCAGCAACTCTTTTTGAGAAACACCTGAGGAGATGTTTAACAGAAGTTTGGATTTATCTTTCCTGTTTATGATCCCTAAACACATCCCCTGTTACACTTTAGCTTTATAGAAAGAACACTACGCCTGTGAATGCATCGAGCAGCACCAGGTCCCCCTTGCCAACGTTAAGAAGCACATCACATATGTTATGGTGGTTTTTACTTGGCTATTCATCCACTGAGCTGTGTATGTTGGAGACTACAGAATGGTTTGCGTAGCTGCAGAAGATGGCAAAGCCAACGTGATATAGTTATCAAATGAGAAATGTCTAAAAATTATAACTTGAAAAACTTCAAAATTTTAAGGAAATTTTACACTGTGAAAAGAATGAAGAATATGGAACATAATTTTATGTATCACTCAGAAACTCTTCAAAGCCTAGACTCAGGTACTTTGTACAATGAATAAATAGGAAGGATACTGAATAATTAACTATGTGTTAAGTGAATTAATCTTCTTTATGCAAATCATACACTATATTTCACAGATACTTAGGCTTACATCTATATATTTTCATATATTAAAAATTCTGATATGAGGATGCACCTTATTACTGATGGCATGAATAATTACGAGGTGGTATGTCTTCCAGCTTAGTTGTATCTAAAACAATGGATTGTCTTACAATCAACAGAGACGTAGTTTTGATGATGACATTCCTGTTTCATTTTGTAAATGCCCTCATGCTGTTCTGAAGAAGCTGTACCTTGAATTTAAATGACTTAGACTCACTTTTTTAATGAAGGGATTTATATAGGGTTATTTATCAATTTTCATTTTGCCAAGAAAGATGATTAAAAATACACATACCGATACTATCTTTTCTTTTTCAAAAAGGATATTCTAAAAGCAAAAATATAGAAAGGTCTTAATCTCAAAATTAAGGTAAATCCTTTACTTTTAATAAAATTAACTCTATGAAAAAGCATATTGTCCTTATTTTTTCCCCTTTTACTATGTAGATTTGTATCAATCTATGATCTGCAATTTTGGAATCACTCTTCCAGGATATTGTTGCACAAATGCTCACATTCATTCGCAGCCCTGTGCCTATAGATGAGAGACATTCAGAGCAAAACATGGCAATTATACTATCTAGAGAACGTGGAGACATTTCCAGAATACTTTTTTATTGATTTCAAAATTCAAAAAAACTTCTATCCCAGTTTCTTTTAAAAAGGCACAAGTGTTTTATTTGATCTGAATAGTATAAACTTGAACTAAATTTCATTCACATCACTATTTTAAAGCCCAGAGCAATGGCTGAGCACTGGCCTTTGGTTATGGTCAGTTTCATATCTGATCTCTCTGTTCAAATGTTTCCTGAGTTGGCAGGAAATGCATTTGGTAATATTATCCTGTGGATCTTTTCCGTCTCTAATGTCTACAATCTAAACTTAACTTGCTTCTGGCTTTAAATCCTCACACTTTGGCTCCTTCTTCTCAACCTGGCCCCTCTCTTCCACAGCCAATGGAAGCCAAACCCAAGTCATGCACACTTCTGATCCAAAAAGTATACTTCCATTTCTGACTCACCCGTCCCCAATCTTACTTCCTCTTTCACTACTCTGAACTCCTCCCAGGTGAGCACATTTGGAAAGTGTTAAGATGCATTTCTGTAGTTTATATTTTGGCAAACCTTTTCCCTGGTCCAACTCTTACTTAAAAAAAAAAAGTTTAACCACAGACCCAAATAGCAAATAAATATTTGTTATAAAACAGAACAGGGGCTTCCCTGGTGGCACAGTGATTAAGAATCCGCCTGTCAATGCAGGCGACACGGGTTCGAGCCCTGGTCCCGGAAGATCCCACATGCAGTGGAGCAACTAACCCCGTGCGCTACAACTACTGAACCTGCACTCTAGAGCCCGCATGCCACAACTACTGAGCCCATGCACTGCAACTACTGAAGCCTGCATGCCTAGAGCCCGTGCTCCGCAACAAGAGAAGCCACTGCAATAAGAAGCCTGCGCACCACAACAAAGAGTAGCCCCCGCTCGCCACAACTAAAAGAAAGCCTACACGCAGCAACGGGAACCCAACACAGACAAAAATAAAAATTAATTAATTTAAAAAACAGGACAAAAACAGAACTAGCTGATAGCTCCAGTAATTCTTACTGGCGTACTGTACTTAATAAATATCTTGATTCCCAAGTTTGGCTTTAGAAGGAATTTTCCCTGAGGTCTTTAGAATACTTTCTTATGCTCGCGTTTTCTTCGTATGAGTAGATAGTAAGATAACAGGGACTGTCTACAAGAGGATGACCACAGTCCTTATAATCTAACTTCTCAATTAACATATTGGTAGGGTGTGGGGCTAAAATTGTTTCTTGACATGGGACTTCTTCAACTTTTAGAAAATAATCATACTGTATGCACCTATTATAATACTCTCATTTTATAGATGGGAAACTGAGAACTGAAGAGAGGAAATGGCTTGTCACAAAATATACTGAAGAGAAGAGAAAGTGGCAAACCTGAACTAAAACAACTCTTGACTTCAATTTAGATAGCTGGAGGAAAGTAAATACCATATACAAAATCAATTTGAAATGGCCTAGACTCCACTGAAAAGCTAAAACTATAAAGCTTCTAGAAGAAAATAAAACAAGAAAATCTTTGCCACCTTAGAGTAGGCAAAGATTATTTAGCACTGAACATTTTTTTAATTGCTAATTTGGACTTCATAAAAATTAAAGTTTCTACTCATCAAAAGATATAATTAAAAGTATGAAAAAGCAAGCCACACATTGAAGAAAACATTTGTAGTACATATATCCAACAAAGAAATTGAGAAAACATTTGTAATACATATATCCAACAAAGAAATTGAGCTAGAATATATAAAGAACTCCTACAAATAAATAACAAAAGACAACTTAATTGTTAAAATGAGCAAAAGACATGAAAATCCACTTCATGTGGCTAATAAGTACATTAAAAGATTCTAAAAATCATTAGTCATCGGGGAAATGCCAAGTAAAACTATAATTAAGTACCGTTTCATACCTACTAGATTGGCTAAAATAAATAAGACTAATAAAACAAAATGTTAGTGAGGATATGGAGTAACTAGAACACTCATTTACTCTGCTGGTGAGATTGTAAGTTGATATAACACTTTACAAAATTATTAGAAGTTTCATTATAAATACCTAGAGAAATGAAAATATATGTCCACAAAAAGACTTGTACTGGAATATAACATAACAGTTCTTTTCAAATGTTTCAAACTTGTCCAAATGTCCATCAATAGGAGAACAGATTAACAAATTGTGACATACTCATTTAATAAAATATTCTTTAGCAATTAAAAAAGAATGAACTACTGATACACAGAACAACTTGGGAAAACATCAAAAATATTATGTGGAGCAAACTAAGCCAGACATAAAAGATGACATACTGTATATCCATTTATGCAACATTCAAAAACAGGCAAAACAAATATACAGAGACAAATCAGAACAGTGGTTGCGTATGAGAGGTAATGACTGATTGGAAAATTTCTAGGGAAAGGAAGTAGTTTTAAGATCTGTGCATTTCACTGATATAAATTTTACCTTTATTACAAAAATGCAGGAAAGAAAAATATGCTCCAACTTATTTAGGAAAATAATGCTTTCCCCAAATAGGTAATATCTTTATTTCTACAGAAATTTTCACCTAAACATAAAAATAGAAGCAATAGAAAAAGGACTCCATTTACCCATTTCTCAACTTCAGTAGTTATGAACTTTATGCCAATCTCATGAAAGAGCTTTGTTAATGAGAAAGACATACTGGCACCTGCAATAAAATTATTAAGTGAATTAAAGACACACGGCAAAAGGGGTTTCACCCTCATGATAATTAGCTCGGTCTACCATGTATTTAAGTTATTAATTTATACCTTTATCACCTATAAGGGATATTTAAGTTCTTAAAGGCATGGTTCCTCTCTGATCCAATTTTTTTCCATTCCAACTAATTTATTTAGTAATGTGAAAGAAGGCCCATGTAGAAAAATTGCATTTGCATTTTTTAAGTGAATAATTCAGGGGTTGTTAGTATGTTCACAAGTTTGCACTGTCATCACCACTAATTCCAGAAAATTTCTATCATTCCCCAAAATCCCAGTACTCATTAGTAGTCACTCCTTATTTCCCTCCCCCAGCCCCTTGCTATCACTAACCTACTTTCTGTCTCCATGGATTTTCATATTCTTGGCATTTCATATGAATGGAATCATTTAATATGTGGTCTTTTGTGTCTGGTTTCTTTCACTTAGATAATGCTTTCAAGCTTCATCCATGTTGTATATCTAGTACTTCATTCTACTTTATGACTGAATAATATTCCATTATACGAATATACCACATTTTATTTATGTGAGCCTGGCACAAAGTAATTGCTCAATTTACACTAGCTTTCATCTTCATTTTTTAACCAAAAGAGAAATTTTAAAGCTTTTCCAAAATTGTGACTTGGAAAATACAGGATTTCACTTTGATCTTTTTTTTAATTGAAGTATAGTTAATTTACAATATTAGTTTCAAGTGTACAACATAGTGATTCAATATTTTTATAGATTATATTCCACTTAAAGTCATTACAAAATAAGGCTATATTTCCCTGTGCTGTATGGTATATCCTTGTTGCTTATCTATCTTATACATAGTAGTTTGTATCTCTTAATCCCATACCCCTATCTTACCTCTTCCTCTTTCCCTCTCTACACTGGTAATCACTAGTTTGTTCTCTACATCTGTCAATCTGTTTCTGTTTTGTTATATACATTAATTTGTTTTATTTTTTAGATTCCACATAAAAGTTATAACATAGGGTATTTGTCTTTGACTAATTTCACTAAGCGTAATACTCTCTAGGTCCATGCATGTTGTTGCAAATGGCAGAATTTCATTCTTTTTTGTGGCTGAGTAATATTATATTGTGTATATATGTATACATACATTTTCTTTATCCATTCATCTGTTGATGGGCAGTTAGGTTGGTTCCATATCTTGGCTATTGTAAATCATGCTTCAGTGAACAATGGGGTGCATGTGTCTTTTCAAATTAGTGTTTTCATATTATTTGGGTATATACCAGGAGTGGAATTACTGGATCATATGGTAGTTCTATTTTTAGTTTTTCAAGGAACCTCCAAGCTGTCTTCCATAGTGGCTGCACCAGTTTACATTTGTACCAATAGTGTACGAGGGTTCCATTTTCTCCACATCCTTGCCAACATTTGTTATTTGTGTTCTTTTTGATGATAACCATTCTGACAGATGTGAGGTGATATCTCACTGTGGTTTTGATTTGCATTTCTCTGATGATTAGTGATGTTGAACATCTTTTTGTGTGCCTGTTGACCATTTGTATGCCTTCTTTGGAAAAATGTCTATTCAGATCTTCTGCCTATTTTTTTAATCAGGTTGTTTTGTTTTTGTTGTGGAGTTGTATGAGCTGTTTATATATTTTGGATATTAACCTTTTATTGGTCATACTATTTGCAAATATTTTCTCCCATTCAGTAGGTTGTCTCTTCATTTTGTAGATTGTTTCCTTTGCTGTGCAAAATTATTTAAGTTTAATTAGGTCCCATTTGTTTACTTTTGCTTTTCTTTCTTTTGCCTTAGGAGACAGATCCAAAAAAAAAGTATTGCAATGATTTAGGTCAAAGAGCGTTCTGCCTATGTTCTCTTCTAGGAGTTTTATGGTTTTAGGTCTTACATTAAGGTCTTTAATTTTTGTATGTGATGTGAGGAAATGTTCTAATTTCATTCTTTTACATGTAGCTATCCAGTTTACCCAGCACAACGTATTGAAGAGACTGTCTTTTCTCCATTGTGTATTCTTGCCTCCTTTGTTGTAAATTAATTGACTATAAGTGTATGGGTTTATTTCTGGGCTCTCTATTCTGTCCCATTGCTCTATGTGTCTGTATTTGTGCCAGTACCGTGCTGTTTTGATTACTGTACCTTTGTAGTATAGTCTGAATTCAGTGACCATGATACATCCAGCTTTGTCCTTTTTTCTCAAGATCAGTTGCTTTGGCAATTTGGCATATTTTGTGGTCCCATGTAAATTTTAGGATTATTGGTTCTAGCTCTGTGAAAAATGTCATGGGTATTTTGATAGGGGTTGCACTGAATCTCTGAATTGCTTTGGGTAGTATGGACATGTTAACAATATTAATCCTTCCAATCCAAGAACACAGAATATCATTCCATTTATTTGTATAGATTTCAAATTTCTTCATCAATCTTTTATAGATTTCAGAGTGTAGGTCTTTCACCTCCTTAAGTTTATTCCTAAGTATTTTCTTCTTTTTGATACAATTTTTTGATACAATTTTAAATGTGATTGTTTTCTTGTTTTCTCTTTCTGATAGTTATCTGTGAATAGAAATACAACAGATTTCTGTATATTAATATTATATCCTGCAACTTAGCTGAATTTATTTATTAGTTCTAATAGTTTTTTGGTGCAGACTTTAGGATTTTCTATATAAAGTATCACATCATCTGCAAATAGTAATAGTTTTACTTCTTCCCTTCCAATTTGAATGCCTTTTATTTGTTTTTCTTTCTGATTGCTAATTAGGACTTCTAATACTATGTTAAATAGAAATGGTGAAAGTAAGCATACTTGCCTTTTTTCCTAATTTTAGAGGAAAGGCATTCAGCTTTTCACCATTGAGTATGATGTTAGCTGTGTCATAAATGGCCTTTGTTATGTTGAGATATGTTCCCTCTATATCAACTATGATGATAGATTTTATCATGAATGAATGTTTAATTTTGTCAAATGTCTTTTCTATCAAGATGATTGTATGATTTCTATTATTCCTTTTGTTAATGTGACATATATATTGATTGATTTGTGGATATTGAACAGTCCTTTCATATCTGGAATAAATCCCACTTGATCATGGTGTATGATCCTTTTTATATATTGTTGAATTTGGTTTGCTAATATTTTGTTGAGGATTTTTGCACTTATATTCATCAGAGATATTGGCCTGTAACTTTCTTTTTTTGTAATATCTTTGTCTGGTAAATTGTTTCTGTTTCATTATTTACTTTTTTCAGGGGTTTTCTCTTGCTCTTTCAATTGAGACACATTCCTCTGTCTTCACTTTGCTTAACTTTCACTATCTTTATAAAATTAGGTGAAACAGTTACCTATTGTGGTCTTAAAGGGATGTCCTTATGTGGGAGTGTCCCTATGCAGTCTGCATATGCCCAGTGGCTTTGGTGAGAGAGCTGGATATGACGTGAACACAAGTGAGGTCTTTCCTCAGGGTGTGTTGGCAGCTATCACCTTGGTAGGAGGTGGGGCTGAAGATGGAGGAGGTAGTGCTGGAGCCAGGTGTGAGCTGGGGTTTCCCTTCTGCTTGGTGGTACTCACTGCCCTATCGGGGGCTGAGGCAAGTCTCAAGTTGCTGGAACAGATGTCCTAAGAGTCAGATCTGAACTGACTCTGTTCCCTTTAAGTGTGCTCTCAGGCTCCCAGACCAGTACCCTTGCCCCAGAGGAGAGCAGTGCTGGAACAAGAGGGGTTGGTGTGTGCATTTAGTCTGTGTAAGTGCCAGTAATGTCTGTCCCCACCCTGCTCAGATGCCACTTCAGGTTTGAGATGACTCTGTGTCTCACAGCCAAGCTCCCAAGTGGGGCTGAAGCATTTGCTTGGCTCAGGTTGGGACATGTGCTGGGGCAGACACAAGAAACCAACCAGCCACTCATGCAGTTTTCAATCCACCCTCTCCACCCTGCTTCAGGTGCGAGCAAGCATGCATGTGCTCCTCACGAGCAGAGGCCAGGCTTCCCACAGCCTTCCTGTTAGTCCCACAGGCCCTCCGACCAGCCAAGGGGACTCATCTTCCCTGTGTAGGAACCCAGGGCTGGGGCACCCAGTATGTGGCTTGAACCGCTCAATCCCCAAGGATGATCTCTGCCCAAGCAATGTCCCTTTTCCTCTGAGTCCCTCCTAGGGACACAGGTCCTGACCTGATTGTTTCTCTTCCCTTCCTACCTGATTCCGTGTTGATCTTTCTTACAGCCTTGGTTGTACGGGAGTCTTTCTGCCAGTCTCCAGTTAGTTTTCAGTGAGAATTGTTCCACATGTAGATGTATTTTTGATGAGGATATAACTTTGATCTTTAAAACAGGTGCTTTAATGTCAATTTCAGGAGGTTTTATATTACAAGCTAAACTGTTTCTAAGAGAAGAGTCTTCAGAATAGTTTCTATCCAAGGATGCTTTGTGGTCTGAAAAAGTAGATACTTCATGTTCTCTGGCATGGTCTCCAGCACCCATCACAGATAGTTCAGCATTTCTACATTACAAATTCCAGATTCCTGCACTTTTCCAGCAGAGAAAAAGTACATCACAATAGAGGAAAAAATAGATTGATTTTTTTCCATTGTTTTATTATTTCTCTGTTGATCATGTTACCCTAGGAAATACCCTAGGAAAAAGTGAGGGCTTTTTCCATGCTATTTTCGTGTTAAAGCATAAAAGAAAAAGAAATTACTTTTTTGAAAGTCTCCAGGACATTGGTGTTGCAATCACCTCTCTTAATCTACAACTTGGATCACAGTCTTCCAATAGTAACTGACCCATGCAGGGTAGGAATAGCAGGAGGCTTATTTCAAGTCAGGCAGGTTTTTGCCATTTTGGAGGACAGATTTACTAGAAATTTAAAGTTCTCTTGAATCTAAAGACCAGCGTCTTTCCTCTAAAGGGTAACTGGTTGGAAATCCCTTTTAAAATTGTTCCTAATACCTCTGTTTCACTCAACATGAGTGAATGTGGCATTCACATTGAAATGCCACATTAAGGAGACTCTGACAGCTTGAGACTGTCTTTGATTCAGAATAGTATCTGATTTGATGTCTTCTTAAACTATAGTCTGTAGTGACTATAAAGTATTTTGATCTACTTGTATAATGTTCAATTTCTGTGGGTTATAACAAATGATATATGTCCTTTGCTACATTTTTTTGTCAGTTTAGAGAAAGTGAAAATAAAAAGGTAAATAATAACTGGAATGATGGAGAACATTTTGTTAGTCTTTTTTTAAAATGGTGTATAATTTAGCATGTGTGTATAGCATCAGTACCTAGAAGAAATTATAAATCATCTAAAGGAAAACTGATTATATATAGATAAGAACATGGACTATTCAACTACAGCAGCGATAATATATTTTTACGAAGCTATTACTGTCTTTGGCTATAATAACACTAGGACATTGTTTTGCTAAATGGACTGCTAAAAAGTACCCAAGCTAAATATGTTAATTCTTAAATAGACTTATACAGTTTGCAAAAGAAAAAAACAACCTCACCTATTTTTACATATTGATCTTGATTCAGAAAAGAAGGTTATAAGAGATGTAACAATAACAACAATTAACTTTATGGTAAGTATTTCGATCATCTATTCTAGATTGTTTTATTTCATTCTTTCTGATTTTACAAACAGGGTAAAGCATGATTCTGATATCTTGCCTGGGAGTAAAGGATAGGATTAAATTACTTTTGGATGCCCTTCCAACTCTATGATTCTATGATTCATTGAGGCTTAATGGAGATACTTGCTTGTTGACTAAGACATTGAACTTGACACCCCAAAAATACACAAAGGAAAACAAAGGAAATTTTGTTATGACACAGAAGAGAAATTTACCAAAATATGTCAGTCCTCTGGAAACCTGGAACCCCAGAAACAAACTAATAGATTTATTATTCCTTGACTAGCAACAGCAAATTATGCTTTCTGATAAGAATGAGCAATAGAAGCCTTTAAAAAACAGAGGAAATGGAATATATATTTATCCCTTAAGGATGATCTCAAATATTTCCTATCCTTAGCACTAATTTAATTTGCAGTCTAATTTAAGTATTTTCCTACTTCAAGTCAAAGAAATGCCACTCATCTAAAATAGATAGTTTAACACTTTTAATTTCAAAATACTTCATACAAAACCATAACCCAACATATATTTTGTTTCCTGTTCTTTTTTCCCTTCAATTTTGGCTGAGTTTTTCTCACATTATGTAGAGCTGGAAATTTTACAGATCTTTAATTGAAATAAACGTGACCAAAATTCAAGTCTGAAGTTATTTAGCTGTATAATCATCATTCTCTAATTCTTCTGTTTAATTCTTACCCCATTAACTGACCACAGCTGTTGGTATTGGCTTACTAAGAACTCCTTCTGAACTTGTAATACCCTGGAACTCAAAGAAGTTCAATGAGTACTGACAACCCAGAGTTTTCATGTAGATTTCATCCTTAATCTCAAGAAATTTTCTGGCAATTTTATGCAAAGACTGGACTATGCTAAATGCCACAAGTTCTATATATGCTCAATGTACCTTCACTTAAAGGTGAAAATAGCTTTGTGTCAGCAGAGAGGGGAAAGTGTATGGGTGTGTATGTATATTAGGTAAAAATCCCTGGCTATAAACTCAAGAATGCAAGACGTGTACTTTTCTTTATCTTTCTGTAATTAAATTACTTTTCTTTTTTAAGATCCCTTTCCCCAGACAGAGGAAACTTAAATCTTGGTCAGTTCAATGTTCAATCCCCTAATGAATCCCTAAATATATGGACTTTAATCTCTCCATTGAAATGTAAGAGAGTTTGACTCACTCTTAAGGACTCTTCTAGGTCAGGCATTCTAATAATGTCATAGGTAACCCTCAGAGCAGTCACTGGTGCTGAGAACAGGGCATTTTCCACAGACATTGCCACCAGAACTACATGGAGATATAAAATTATCTAAAGTCACTTGACTTTTAACCTTCATTGAAATTAACAGTTTCTCACCTTGGATGTCAAATAGGTTCTAAATGCAAGAACCTAATGGAAAGTATAAAAGGATGGTAAATCTATTATTTCATTTAGTTAGACTGAGCAGAATTTTTTAGAGGCATTTAATTTAATGTTTAGGAAGGACATAATATATGCAGAGGGAAGAAGAAGAAGAAGAAACACAGCAGTGTGTATGACTTTACTCCACATGTATTCAGAAATGTGAAAATAAATGGAATAGATGCAAGAGAAAATCCAAGGAAGTGTAGAATCACCAAAATCATGGCAGGGAAGCAGTTCAGATAGAAAATACCCAGAGTGACTGGGCATTGGTGACTCTGGTGACCATGGTTTTAATGGTGGGAGGCAAACACAAGGTTGAAATGGGTTAAGGAAATTTGTGACTGAAGAAGAGGAGAGAAATAAGTTTGAATGTAATAAGGCTGAGAAAGGACAAGAGCTAGAGGCAATTATGAATGGCTGAAATTTGATGGGGGAGATTGTGAGAGCACTTATGTGAGGAGAAGAGTGCAGAATATCAAGAAGAAATTGATGAAGTTCCAGGCCTGAAAGTTCAATCACAGTAACCAATCTTGTGGCTGGGGTCCTGGATGGGTGGGTTTTAGACTAATATGATAAATCCTAGGTTTTGAATTGTATAGGCCAACCAAATTTAAAAAGAAATAGATCATCCAGATAGAATTACCAACTTTTTTAATTTTCCAAAGACTTTTTTCCTGGGTAAAGTATTTTTGGTTGGCAGTTTCTTTCTTTCAGCATTTTGAATATATCATCCCATTTTCTCCTGGCCTGCAAGGTCTCTGCTAAGAAATCTGCTGATAGCTTTATGGGAGTTCCCTTGCACGAGAGATTTTTTATCTAGTTCTGCTTTTAAAATTCTGTTTGTTTTTATTTTAGACAGTTTTATTATAATGATCTTGGAGAAGATCATTTTGGATTGAAATCTGGGGGTGACCTGTTAGTTTCATGAACATGGATGTCCAGATCTCTCCCCAGGTTGGGGAAGTTCTCAGCCATCATTTCTTCAAATAATCTTTCTACCCTTTTCTCCTTCTTTTCTACTCCTGGGGTTCCAATGATGTGTACATTGTTTCTCTGGATGGTATCCCATTAGTCTTGTAAGCTTTCTTTATTCCTTTTCATTCTTTTTTCTTTTTGCTCCTCTGATTGGATAATTTCAATTGGCATGTTTTCTGCCTCACTGATTCTTTCTTCTGCTTGGTTATGGCTGCTGTTGAAGCTCTCTATTGAATTCTTCAGTTCACTTGTATTCTTTAGCTCCAAATTTCCCTTTGATTCTTTTTTACGTTTTTTATCTATCTCTTTATTAAACTTCTCAATTTGTTCTTGTATTGTTTACCTGATATCATTAAATTGCTTATCTGTGTTTTCTTGTAGCTCTCTGGGTATCTTTAGAACAATTATTTTGAATTCTTTGCTGGGCAATTCCTGGACCCCCATTTATTTGAAATCAGTTACTGGAAGTTTACTATATTTCTTTGGTGGAGTCACATTTCCCTGATTCTTCATGATCCCTGTAACCTTACATAGGTGTCTGCACATATGAAGTAGTCACTTCTTCCATACTTTAGGGACTGACTTCAGTAAGGGAAAATTTTTACCTGCAGGTGGGAGCATGCTGAAGTGTGCTGTGACCCTGGGTCTAGAAGTACAGAGTGACAAGGATGAGAGTGTGTGACAACACCAGGTTTGGGAAGTGTGATATCTCTTTGGCTCAGGCCACTGAGATCCACAACATCCACAACTGTGGGGTCTTTAGAAAGCATTGTGGGGTGTCCACAGTGGCTGCAAGGCTGTTGGGGTCCTCAGCAGTGGCTCCAGGCCCAACAGCTTGTGGCCAGGGGAGGCAGCAGCAGTATCTGGAACCAGTGGTATGTACACACCTAGCTGCACGGGCCAGCTGCATGTACCTATGTAGACACAGACATGGAGTTGGAGGCCAGTGCAGGCAGCAAGGGCCAGAGCCAACTATGGGCCAGCAGATGTAGGGGCCCTGGCTTTTGGCGTGTTTTCCCACAGCTGCACAGTCTCCCCTGAGTGTATGCATTGCAGTGAAGGCTGGTGACAGTGTCCAGCTGGGGGCATGCAGATGCACAGCTGGAAGGGCAGCTGCAAGTGGGTGCAGTGATGTAGGCCAGTGACGCAAAACGGAGCCTAATCCAGGGCCACAGGCAGCTGCGGGAGCCCTGGCTATCAGTGTGCTCTCCTATGGCTGCACACGCCCCAGGCATGTACACTGCAGTGGAGGCCAGTGACAGGTATCAGGCCAGCAGCATGCAAGTGCACAGCTGGAGGGGCACCAGCCTTAAGCACACACAAGGTGGTGGGGGTCAGCCATGGGGGTCTAGGCTGGCATCTTGCACTTGAGCAGTTGCAAAGGCCTGAGCTGGCTCCAGCAGGGATAGAGGGGAGCAAGTAGGGAAGGAGACTCGGGTGGCTGGCATCAGCAAACATGAATACCTGTTGGGCCAAAGCTGGTGAAACCTGCAGGGGTCTGTGGCTGCAGTGCTGGCCATGAGTTTCTTCAGCAGTGAGATCTGCTGGGTTTGCCTGCAGAGCTGGTCCCTGTGAACCATGATCTCTCCCACTGTGTTGCTGCTCTTGGCAGCCCCTGCTTTTCTTCCTTGTTCCCAGCTATCTCTATATATCTCATCTTTGCTGGTCTGGGTGGGGTGAACCAAAATGGGACCCTTGTGAAGTGTCTCACTCTCACCTTCCTGGTGAGGGGAAGTCTTTCTAGCTGGGAAGTTCCTTCTTGGTGCTGAGCAATGCTGGCTTTGAGGATGGGGTGATGTAGGCAAAAAGAAGTTGTCTTTCTCTTCTTCTTATGCAGTTATTCTCAGCTTTTTTATTCCTCTGTGTTGCTAAAATTTCTCTAGAGTTCTCCCAGAGCTGTTTTATTTGTGGATAGCTAATTGTTGATCTTCATCAGAGAACAGAGGCTGGGATCTCCATTTTGGTGACATTACCCTCCTCAAAAACATTTTTTTAAACTACCCATCACTATTATCTTTTTAAAAAGTAGAAAAGACCTAATATCAGGGGGGGAAAAAGGCAGTTCCTTAAATTTGACAAAGTTCACTTTATGAAGCTGTCACTGCACTGGACTAACAGAAAGGTCATTACAGTCTGCCCTTGGCCCAAACCCAGCACTTAAAAATCCAATCCTCAATAATCATTATTCTGGGCTTGTTCTTGATTTGACAGACCAGTACTCCAGGCTCACTGGGCTCTGCCCTTCTTCCTGTACTACTAAACCTCTCCCTGGTTCCCCAGTCCACATAGGAAATTACCCAGTTTCTCTATAAATGAATCAATCCCTGCTTCCATATTCATTAACAGGCCTCTAAGCTCTTTGAGAGCAAAAATTGCCATTCATTTTAATGTCTGGGAGACCCAGCTCAGATGTGGTGTTCTGTTTGTTTCAATGGATAAATGGACAGAGAATGGATGAGTGAACAAATGGAATCCGAGTTTTGATGACTGCCTGCTAATCAGAACTCCATACAGCACTTGCCGCATTTGTGCTTGGACATTCTGGAAAATACATACATTTTAAACTTTTGACTCTGCATGTTTGCATACAACCTTCCTTTGATACTACTCCTCCAATGGGTCTAGACTCTTCTTCCTATATTTAATCTTTACATTTTCTCTCCTGTGCTCATCATGCCTGTGCTTTTCCCAACCTTGACTATTTCAGTTATAATCATCGGAGAACTCACTGTTTTAAGAAGTCTCTTTCAGTTTTTTCTCTAAATGACTAATCATCCCCAAAGGTTTTTTCAGATTGGATTTCCACATATTGAAATTGTGTAAAGATATATTAGAGACTTATAAATAAAATTATGTTTAGTTTCAGAAACCAGTTAGTGAAAGGTTTGGGCCCTCAATCAAATTGTGGCCTCATGAATGGAGTGACAAGTCAAACATAAAGCAAAATGAGCAATAAAATGCTGAAGTTCAATACAGTAAGTCCCCTACATATGAACCTTCAAGTTGAAAACTTTCAAAGATGCGAACGTGCATTCCATCATCAGGCGTGAGTGAAATTGCAGCTTGCCCTCCATCTCCTATTGCTGACGATCCTTCAGCTCTACCATCTCCCACCTCCTCTCCCTCCTCCAGTCAGTAACTCTTCTTGCCTGTTCACTCGATGCCAGGCCCTGGATGCCAGCTGTTGTACTACGGTACTACTGTACTTTTCAAGGTAATGTACTGTAAGATTAAAAATGTTTTCTTTATTTTCTGTGTTTGTTTTTTATGTATTATTTGTGTGAAAAGTATTATAAACCTATTACAGTACAGTACTATATAGCCGATTGTGTTAGTTGGGTACCTAGGCTAACTTTGTTGGACTTACAAACACATTAGACTTACGAATGCACACTTGGAACAGAACTCATTCGAATGTAGGGGGCTTACTGTATTGGACCACCCACTGGAATAGAAGAAGTGAGAGAAAAATCTAAAGATGGAGCTCTGCATGTCGATGACTCCTCAGTAAAGTGAACATAGAAGGAGGGGAAGGCACCACAGTGTGAGACTGGAAAGGGAAGCCTGGAAGTAACATGGGGCTAAGAGAAGAACTAAGGCTTTGAAAAGCCATGGCATGCCCCACATCCCTTCAGAAGTGCCTGACTTCCGCATTCACTGACTCACCCTTTGGGATTACTATGGGCATCATCATTTGCATTACTTTTGAAATGCAACTATCCTAGCCAGAGGTAACACATTATTATGAAAATGATCGTTTAACTTAGTTTGCTCAGTTTTTTAAATCTGTGATAAAAGTTTTAAAATGGTAGCATGAAAGTGCAGGATATGATTATGAAGAAACTTGAACAAAAAGAAAGAATTCTGAAATTTTAAATAGGAAAGTGTACCTCTACCACGTCGTATTTTGATCTGCTAAATCAAGATATGGTGGGTGGGTGTGAGGGTGTGTGAGTTTAAATAGCTGTTACATCTGTGAATGAATGTAGCACATCTAAAAGATTGTTAAATAGAGCTACTTTCCATGATGAGTAAAATTCTCATAGCCAGTCTTAAATAGTTTAGGAAGATGATTGATAATTTCCTATCAACAGAAATCCTATTGCAGAACATAACTTTAACTTCAATTCATGCATTAAAATTTAAGCTATGAATCCCTAAAAACTGTAGTGTTAAGGATCATTCCAACTTGGAGTTAAAATAACAAAATGTGGAAATTGTGACGACTCTACTGGTTCAATGGGAAACATTTAGAGTAAAAACTATAACAAAGTTTGTGCTAATTTTGTTTTACATAATGAGCCCCATCGCATTAATCTTTTCAAATTACTTTGATTCATGAGCACATGGCCATAAAGTTCAAATAGCTCTCTCATTCAGTCTTTTTTATTTTATGCCCCAGTAGTTCAAAGTTAGAACAAAAGAAACCAAAAGTGAGCCAGCCTGTTTATCAGCTGCTAAATCCATATGCTCTTCATCAACAGTTTGATATCCATGGTACACCTTACTAAATGAAACTCATGATAGACCTATAAAGCCATAAATCTGTATATTCATTAATCTGTCACATAGCAAAGTAGAAGTAAACAAAAGGCACATGTCCTGAAGACAAGTGGCCTAAGTCTTTCATTATTTCATTATCTGTAGTTCATTACAACAATTTCCTTGCATCAAATACCCTACCCGTTGAGCTCAAATCCTGGACATTTCAGAAAATACAAACCGGTTGACTTGAACTCTAATAAAATACAAATTTGAAGTTAGAAGAGTACTATCAGGATACTTTCAGATTACTAACTTACTTTAAAGACTGGCTAATTAAAGTTTCTAAAGGCCAGATATTAACAATACAGATTTGCAATACAGATGTTTTGAAGCATCCTCTTAAAAAGTACATAAACAGATGGAAAGATATACTGTGTTCTTGAAGTGGAATAATTGATATTGTCAAAATGACTATACTACCCAAAGCAATCTACAGATTCAATGCATCCCTACCAATGACATTTTTCACAGAACTAGAACAAAATTTTTTTTAATTTGTGTGGAAACACAAAAGACCCCAAGTAGCCAAAGCAATCTTGAGAAAGAAAAACAGAGCTGGAGGAATAAGGGTCCCTGACTTTAGACTATACTACAAAGCTACAGTAATCAAAACAGTATGGTACTGGCACAAAAACAGAAATACAGATCAATGGAACAGGATTTAAAGCCCAGAAATAAACTCATGCACCTCTAGTCAATTAATCTATGATAAAGGAGACAAGAATATACAATGGAGAAAAGACAGTCTCTTCAATAACTGGTGCTGGGAAAATTAGACAGCTACATGTAAAAGAATGAAATTAAAATATTCTCTAACACCATACACAAAAGTAAAATCAAAATGGATTAAAGACCTAAATGTAAAACTGGATACTATAAAACTCCTAGAGGAAAACATAGGCAGAACACTCTTTGACATAAATTGCAGCAATATCTTTTTGAATCTGTCTCCTAGAATAATGGAAATTAAAAAATAAATAAACAAATGGGACCTAATTAAACTTAAAAGCTTTTACCCAGCAAAGGAAACCATAAACAAAACAAAAAAATAACCTATAGAATGGGAGAAAATATTTGCAAATGATGCACCCAACAAGGGATTAATCTCCAAAATATACAAACAGCGCATACAACTCAATATCAAAAAACAACTCAATCAAAAAATGGGCAGAAGATCTAAATAGACATTTCTCCAAAGAAGACATACAGATGGCCAAAAGGCTCATGAAAAGATGTTCAACATCACTAATTATTAGAGAAATGCAAATCAAAACTACAGTGAGGTATCACCTCACACCAGTTAGAATGGCCATCATCAAAAAGTCTACAAATAATAAATGCTGGAGAGGGTGTGGAGAAAAAGGAACCCTCCTATACTGTTGGTGGGAATGTAAATTGGTACAGCCACTAGGAGAACAGTATGGAGGTTCCTTAAAAAACTAAAAATAGAGCTACCATATGATCCTGCAATCCCACTCCTGGGCATATATCTGTAGAAAACCATAATTCAAAAAGATACATGCACCCCGATGTTCATTGCAGCACTATTTGCAATAGCCAAGACATGGGAGCAACCTAAATGTCTATCAACAGATGAATGGATAAAGAAGATGTGGTACACATATACAATGGAATATTACTCAGCCATAAAAAGGAATGAAATAGTGCCATTTACAACAGCATGGATGGACCTAGAGATTATCATACTAAAGGAAGTAAGTCAGGCAGAGAAAGACAAATATCCTATGATATCACTTACATGTGGAATCTAAAAATATGATCCAAATAAACTTATTTACAAAACAGAAACAGACTCATAGACATAGAAAACAAACTTATGGTGACCAAAGGGGAAAGGTGGGGCAGGGGAGATAAATTAGGAGGTTGTTATTAACATATACACACTACTATATTTAAAATACATAATCAACAAGGACCTACTGTATAGCATAGGGAATTCTACTCAACATCCTATAATAACCAATATGGCAAAAGAATCTGAAAAAGAATGGATATATGTGTAACTGAACCACTTTGCTGTATACCTGAAACTAACACAACATTATAAATCAACTATACTTCAATTAAAATTCTTTAAAATAATTTTTAAAAATTGTTAATTAAAAAAGAAGCATAATTTGGTACAACTAAAACTTTGGACAAAGTCTAGTTAGGTTGGAAGTGCTCCAAATCATTACTCAGTCTTCTCTTCCTACATACCATAGAGAGACTCCCATATGTGTAGATAAGTGTGCATGTACAAGAATATTTATTGCAGCACTGTGTGAATAATGAAGTACTGGAAACAACCTAAATGTCCATCAATAGGGGAATAGAAACATTGTAGTATTTTAACACAACGAAATTGAATAAATGGCAGCTACATGTATCAGTGTGGCAAAATCTCAAAAATATAATGTTGAGTTATGGTATGATTATATAAATTTTTAAACATGCAAAATGATACTGTATATTTTATTGGCATACATTATACATATGTAGCAAAATATATGTATCAGAAATGATAAATAGGAAAATTCATCATGGGAAGGAAAGATGTAAACAGAACTGGGAAGGCCCATACATGAGGCTCCAGTATATTTGTAAAAGTGTATTTCTCTTTAAATTTTTTTTCATAATACGAAAATAAATAATAAATCAATATGAATTTAAAACAAATCGCAAAGTGAATCCTAATTAAAACCAGTCAGCTAAGATAGCATGAAAACATATAATTCACACAACTAAGTAAATAAAAGCACTGCACCCCTAATTTCGCTGATTGATAACTGTAGATCTTTAACAAGCAAGTCACTTAAATTCTTTGGGCCTTACTTCCCTCATCTGTATAATGAGAGAGTTGAACCAGATCATCTCTAAGGTCCCTTTACAGCTATAAAATTCAACTCGAAACACTCTACAGGATTTGCAGTAACAAAAGCATGAATAATAATTTGGATCTTAAACGATAATTTGAAGCTGAAGACATAAAGTTATACTTGGATGTTTCATGACTTCTTCTGCTGTTAAATTGTTCATCCCTAGGTTTGTGGCCATTATTCTGTCAGTGTCCTATTATTCCTTTATTCCAGCCATATCCACCTTTTATTCTGACTGGTTGGCAATAGAAAAATCACCTCTCCTTCTGCTGCCACATCAATTATTCCCAGCCTGGGCAGACCTATCTTCAGCTGTATTATGAGGGATATTTAAATAATCTTTTACTTTTTGTGAAATGTTTAAGTCCAAATTTAATCACAGTTTAACATTTAGGTTCTTTTTTAGTGTAAGAAACAGCAACCGATTCTGGCTGGATTCTGGGGAGTAGGAGCCAGGAGAAAGACAATTATTGGAAAGACTCGAGTATCTCTTGGAATCAAAGGAAGAGATAATTTAGAAACGGGAAGTTTCAATGATCTCTGCTTCAAATTTATTGGCTTTCTCCCAAGACTTCTACCATTTACAAAACTTAGTCCCAAATACACTCAGTCTCCTAGTCACTCTTTTCTAATTCTTTAATTCTGGATAGAGATGCTAATTGGTCCACCTTTGGTCAGATATATACTTTCAGTTTAATTGGTTGTGTGGACAGAGCCACGTAGTACAGACAAGGTCAGTGGGGGTCTACCACTGAGTATTAACACCAATTTCCAGAAAGCAAAAATTGGGGGCATGAAGGCAACACCAAAAGCAGTCTTCTATGAGCAGTCTGTGCCGTGACATGGGTCACATGAGGAGAATGTGTTTGCCTGCTTTTCATTAACAGCTGAAAGAGCTTCACCCTGGAATCAGCACAGTGAGATGCATTTTGAAAATATTTTCAAATATTTCTTCGATACTTGACATCCTGGGGATGACTGGAACTCATTAATATTTATGTGCTAATATTGAGCCACAAGTTGGAGTATTTTCTCCCATTGGTCTCATAATATACTTGTTCCTTTTAAGGTCTAGAAACATTTGATGATTACTTTCAAAGATTACAACAAAATTTTTTACAGTCTAGCCTAACTGAAGAAAATGTGCAGTGAAATCAAAGAGATGATTTATGATATTTGGAGGAAGCAAAGTAGAAATGCTTCTAAAAGTCTCTTTTTGGGACTCAACATAGAAATCATAACAACCAAATTTAATGTTTACATGTCACTGAAGATTTCTACTCTTTGATTTGAAAGCTAATGAATTTGCTTATTTTTCTAGAGACCCAGAATCCCTCTGCTCTGATACAACCTACTTTAGTGGCATGATTTAAAATTCAGATGTGTTCCAGGAATTTTTACAACCATGCGAATTATCCTCTTTATAATTCAAGCTTCTCATTTGAATTGGATGGAATAAGAAGCAAAGACAGGGACTAACCCTGTTGAAATGATTTCAACCCTTTCATCACTCTGTATATTGAGTCTGAATTACCACTGAAAATACACTCCTGTGTTTTCCAGTTGGATGTTTCTTAGTTCTCTTTGGAAATAGCAGAGTCAGCTCTTGAGTATCAGTCAACCTCTGTCAGGATTCATATAATATTTTGTATCACTCCTCTCTCCGGCTTCAAATTGTAAGTTCCTTAAGACTACAGATTGTCTTTTTATTACTTAATATCTCTCAGTCTTGGGTTCCATGTATATCATACCAGAATGCTTTGAAGGAAGAGATTTCCAGGAACTTACTTCCAATAAGTGGTGTTCTAATTTTTTTATTTACAAGTAATTTTGTCTCACATTACTTTCATGTCAGAAGAATAGGAGTTGTATCATGTAAAGAAAAATGACTGCCATTTAAGATGTTTTAAAAACATCTGGCTTTAGGAGAGGTTACTAATGGTTGAGTGTAAATATAAAAATATTTTTTAAAATCTTCATTTTCTGCAAACAGCAGAATGGAAGTTTGGATGCATTCTAGAAAAGGTAAAAACTTGGAATATCCATGTTTAAGCTCAAATCTATTAAAAGATGAATGTTTCACACTTGTGTGAAGTCACCTTCTACTCTCTATATGAAGTCACCCAAGCGTCACTTGCAAAGTTAGCTGTCACATTGAAGACGTATCATGAGATGACTGTAATTCCTTATAGAACTAGGGATAATGAGAGCAGTTTGTAAGATTATGGTTATCATTGGGAAGGTTTATTGTTGAGGGCATGGTATGAGATCTGATTCCATCCATGAGCAGTTATCTCAAAAAGTTTTGGCCATTTTACCCACGTGTGATAAAGACTAGGTAGAATGAGAATTCATGCCATATTTTATACCTAGATCCACTTCAAGTCCCATCTTCTTTGATATTGATCTTACTTTGTAATAACAGGTCATAGCACAGCATTTTCTGTACCATAGATTTTAGCACTTGATTACATTCAATTCAGTACTGCATCATAAACATTAAGTACATTCTGATGGTCTAATCACTTTATGAGAGCAGTTCCAATGAGTATTTATACAGGTTAATGCACAGAGAAAGTCTCTAGAGCTTAAGTGACTGATACTCTCTCAGTACCAGTATGTGACAATACAACAATACCAATCCAGGAAGTCCATCCCAGCCTTTGTTATCCAGACTTTTTATTAAGACTTGATTACATACTGCCTGTATGTCTGATCTTTGCCAGCCTTTTTTAGAGGTTGGGGCTAATACCTTTAGTCCCCCGTTCCTCTGGAGTTTGGAACTGATATGGCATGTTCCAAAGCCCCCGTCACAAATCACATTGTTAGATTGTGAGGTGGCCAAAGCCCCAGGCAAACAAAGACACTCCTATCAGGCAAGACATTCAAGACATGAGGACATCACCTCCCAGGAGCCAAATGCAAAGGCCAGAACTCTCTTTAGGTAAGGTTAATTCTTCGAAAAACAGCTTAAGATTCAACCATAGGAAATTGCTGATATTCAACTATTTTTGATATACAAAAATGACAGTTTCATATGGTTCAACATCATAAGGAAAATTTGTCCACTCATCAGATAGTCACAGTGTGCATAACCTATAAAAAGGATTATGATAATTTATGTAAAATAGGAAAACAGGCTGTGCCTTTGTAGTACAGATAATCTAGTAAAGGGGTTTTAAAATGTTCATTCAGCAAATATTTATGAAACACCAATTGTGTGCTAGCCTCTGTTCTAGGTGATGGAAATACAGTATTAAGACCAAAATGATCCGTACTCTCATAGAACTTTTAATGTAGTGGAGTTGGGAGGAGAAGGGGGCAGAAAAGACACCCAAGGATTAAACAAATAAACATGGTAATTCAAGACACTTGAAAGTTCTACAAAGAAAATAACATAGTATAATATGATAGGGATTCCAGGGTAGGGGTTGGGCTAATTTAGGTAGGGTGAAGAGGAGAGGCCTCTTTGAGAAAGGACATTAGATAACCCATAAATGATGAGCAGAGACCAGCCATAGGAAGATCTGGAAGTAGAGTCTTACAGACAAATGGGGACGGCTAATCAATGGCAAGAAAAGCTGGGTTTTCTGAAGTATATAAATAAGGCCTATTAGGCTGGGGTATATTGAGGGGAGACAATCATCTCATAGGCCATCAGAGAAGCCGGAAGGAGCCCGATCATGTGAGCCTTTATACACAAAAGTGATAGGATTTTATTCGAAGTATAAGGGGATCCATGATATCATATGAATTTTTTAAACATCCCAATTTTTAAACTAACTATAATATTAATACCAAAATATCCATGATGCGTGCTGTAGAAGGAGTAAAGCAAAGGGCTATAAAATGTAGGACAGCCCTTCCAGCACCTAATAAAGCAAATTTTCAGAGAAGAGTGACATTTGCAAAAGACCTTGAAAGATGAGAAGTCACTTATTAAATGAACAGGCAAGGTGTTATATTCCAGGTGAGAGGCAGCCAAGCCTAGAGGTACAGAAGCAGCATATTTAAGAACTTGGTCACTGCACCTGGTGGTCCAGTGGTTAAGAATCCGTGCTTCCACTGCAGGGGGCACGGGGTCAACCCCTTGTCAGGGAACTAGGCAGAGTAAAACATAAAGCTGGAAAAGTAAATTTGGACAAAGTCAAAAAGGATGTTAAACACCAGGCTGAGTGGTTGGCTTTTATTTATTAAAAAACTAGGAAGTCTGTTCATATTTTGAGTGACAAGTATTATAAGTAGAGTCGTACTTTAGGTAAAGGGTGGAACGCCATTTAAGATATGTTAGATTGTGTGGAAATGACTAGAACAACTTCACTTGCTAGTGTGAGAAACCCAACTCAAATGGACTTAATAAATTATTGCCCCAGTAAGTGGGAAGTCTAGGGGTATGCTAGCTTCAGGAATGAATGAACTTAGGAGCTCAGTGTATGTTGCAATGGCTCTGCCCATCCAGTGCCTCTGCTTTCCTCTGAGTTATACCTCAGGCTCCCTCTGTCTCCCAGTTTTCATTTATTAAAGCTTAGAGAAAATAATAATAGTTAATGATGATTACTAAAATTTTTGTACACTTATTATGTGCCAGAATGTGACCTAATCACTTCACATGTATTATCTCATTTAGGTGGCTCAAGAATCCTATGAGGTAATAATACTATCAGCCTCAATTTTCAGATTATGAAACAGAAAGGTAAAATGATTTACCTACAACCACTTATTTACTATGTGGTGGGGTCAGAATTCAAACCCAGGTGAATGGACTCTAGAGATAGCACTCTTATTATAATTTTTTTATTATAAAGAATTTTGAACACATTCAGGATTAGTCAAACTCATATAGTTTGATTTATACTTATACTTGACTGAGCTCCCCAGCCAATCCACAGATCAATTGACCCTCCATATAATTTTAAAGCAAATTTCAGACATCACATCATTTGCATTTGATTCTTATATACTTCCACATGTATTTCTTCTTAACAAGACCACACTACACTATCACCCTAAGAAATAAACAATAATTTCTTAATTTCATCAAATAACCAATCCGTGTTTGCTTTCCTAATGGGCTCATAAATGTCATAAATCTTTATTTTTACATTATGGGGATGCAACAGCAAAACACAGACTCTGAGGAAAACTATAGGATAAACAGTTTTCATCAACAAGAACAAAAATTTTTAAATAAAGGAGAAAAAGAAATGGAGGAGAAAATATAGATTATAAAAGACTTAAAAGGCATGTCAGACAGGCAATGTGTTGGACCTTTTTTGGATCCTGAGTACTGAAAATGGTTTAAAATTCCTTTTTGTGCACCAGGGATGAACAGTCAAATTACAGTGTATTAAAGCCACTTGGACTAGTTCAGCTCTGTGAAGCTATGTCCCCAAACGAATACAGAGGATATTTAGGGATTGCTTTTTGTATTTTTCTTTTGCTTTATAATTACATAATTACATAAAATATTTACACAGTTCAAAAATTAAGTTTACAAGACATATTCAAAAAGTCCAGCTCCTGTCCAAATTCCCTTTACCCTACGTCTTCCCTCCCTTTTTAAGTGACTCTTTTTCATTTTACAGTTTACCGTTCCATTGTATACCAGTACACCCCACTTTTCTCTGATAAATGATAAAATATACACTTTTCTCCACATTGCTTTCTTTCACTTGACTGTACATCCCAAAGATATTCCTTATTCCTTGTAACAGCTGCATAGAACCCTGCCAACACCTTGATCTTGGCAACAGCTTGATCTTGGACTTCTAGCCTCCAGAACTGTGAGGAAATAAATTTCTATTGTTTAACCCACCCAGTCTGTGGTACATTGTTACGGCAGCCCTAGAAAACTAACATACCATATAAACTCTTTTGAAGAGTGAATTTTTCATTCTTGTTTATATAAGAAAAAAATCACCATAATTAGCAATTTATCTATTAGATTTTCACCTGTTTCTGATTTTCTTAACATATATCACATAAAACATAGACATCCTTTCTCGCTACTCATTTAGGAGGTGTTCTGGTTCTTCTGTGATGGTCACAGAACTACTATGCATCAGCTTCTTTGTATTTCACCACCGTTTGGGGGAACATCTATTCAAAGATGGTGATAATCTTTTCATTTTTCTTCCTAAGTGACTATTCCTTAGGAACAATTAAAAGCCCATGCAACTGAAGCATTGACAAATATTGAACTGATCTTTAGGTGCTCTTGCCTCTGGAGATTTAGAAGGTAGCTAGAATTTCAGTAACCACAGGATTTCTTTAAAACGTTCTTGCCATTGGACATTGGTAAAGATAGACCAAATACCACAGACTGGGTTGCTTATAAACAACACAAATTATTGCTCACGGTTCTGGAATCTGGGAAAGCCAAGATCAAGACACCAGCATGGTCACGTTCTGATGACAGCCCTCTTCGTGATCCACGGCACCTTCTTTCTGTGTCCTCACATAGTGGAAAGGCAAGGGGTTTCTCTAGAGCCTCTTTCATAAAGGCACTAATTCCATTCATGAAGCCTCTGTCCTCATGACTCAAGCACCTCCCAAAGGTGCTTTCTAATACTATCATCTTTGGGGGTTAGGACTTCGACATATAAATTTTGAGGGGACAGTTTCACACCATGGCAAGCGTTCAAAGTGTAGTTGGTCTAACTGTAATGTGGTACCCTAGGACAGAAACTTTTCATTCAAAGGCTCAAATACAGCTCCACTTCTAATCAAATTAAATCCAAAATACTCAACCTTCTTATCTGACTTAAGCCTAATATTCTAACTGCTCCTACCTGACCGACTTTCTCCCGGTGTTTGCATCAGCTATGTTTCCAGGGCAATGGCTTTATTCCTGTGCTTCCATCCACTTCCACTTTCTGTCTCCTTCCAGTTTGTCCCATCCAACTACAGTTAACCTTTTAACATCTGGTTTTTAAAAAATGTCTTTGGTGAGTTATTACAAGTTGCTATAGAATATCCCTTGTTGAACCCCAACTCAACAAAGTAAAACACGGTCACCATTACCTGTCTTCACGTTCTGATTTGAAGAAGGTTAAGGCTAGTGACAAGTATTTTCTGGAGCAAATAAGAGAGGAATGAGATTACATATTGTAAATGGTACTAATCCACAGCAGTTTCAGAGGCCTTGGTGCTCAGAGGCCAAGGTAAATAAGGGGAAAGAACAAGCAATGTGCTGTGCAGTTTGCTTTGGGAGTTAATATGGGACTTTATCAGGGTCATGCACAGAACATCCTCCTGAGGACCCAAACCAAACATGTGTGCCTGTAGGGAATATACCATTTGACCTGATGCTGAGGATATTCCAGCTAGTTTGAGCAGAATACAGTTTGCCTTTCAAAAAAGAAGGATCCAAGAAGCCAATACATATATGCTCATTCTCATCAGGCAGGATAAAGAATTCTTAAGAGTATAAGATAATATAAGAGGGAAGTTTGAAGATTTTGAATGCATATTGTAAACCTGTGGAAACTGCAAACTCAGTATGTGTTAGTGTGTGGTATCACCTAGGATGTGTAAAATAGATATTGATCAGTATAATCCACAGGCACAACGTCCAACACCTAGACCAGGCACTCTTAACCATTTTTGTTTCATGGACACCTCTGGCAATCTGGTGGAGTCTATGAACCTCTTCTCAGAATAGGATAAAATGAAACACATTTAGTTACAAAGACAACTAGTTACATTGCAAGATAGTTATCAAAATATTTAAAAAATAAATGTGATGTAGCAATGCATGCCCTCCTTTACTAGCACTTTAACAAGATCTGGTTATGGGGTTAATAATTACCTTAGTACAGAGCATAAATGATAGTAGATATCGGCCACTACTGTCAGGAAGTGAATATGTTCATGATTTCTGCAAGGTTAGGGTTTTCCAAGCAAACTGTCCTGGAACCTACATTAAAGGACAAACCTTGGAAGCTAAATGATGACTGAATAAACAGTGGGGAAACTCAGGAAAGTGATTTATCTCCTCAGAGGTATGTATTTTCATTTCAAAGAGAGATAAAACCTGGAATCATGAAAACATTTCAGGGGTTGTAACCCAGAAAGGTCTACTTTATCTTCCCCCTGGAGATACAGATTAGTACTCCAAAGGGTAAGAACCCAGGGACTTTCCCCTCTCTTCCCAAGGAGACTTTGTCTACATTAGAGACATTAGGTTTCTCTTCACTCTCAGGAGGCGAGGGAACAATGTGTATATAAGCTCCTAGACACATAATTTGGGGATTCCTCTCCTGCGGATCATGAAATCCCTTTGGCACACACAGAGCGTCTCTTTGGCACTCATCAATTTACCCCAGAAGGGGGAACAACTGAAGCATGGATAAACAATGGGGTTATTGCAGTAAGTAATAATAGTAAGTCTGCCTTAATGCAGAAACCTCATGTTTACATCCAGGATAATATGAATAAATATAGATCAAAATCAATACTTATCAAGCTTGTAGTGGGTTTATGAAAACCAGAGGGATTAGAAAAATGCAGAGTTAGGTATGAGTCAACACCAATGATAGCACCATCAATTCATTTATCAAACATTTGTTGAACATGTAATATGTGTAAAACACTGTATTAGGCGAGGCATATATTCCTGAATAAAGCAAACCTTATCCCTGTCTTTTGTAACTCTTACAAGTCGAGAGAGCCCAGGAAATGAGAAGTGAGAAGAACAATAATAATAATAATAATAATAAACTTTTTATAACATAGTAGAAATGGTACCAATTTCTTTTAAAATTAAATGGAGAATAATAGGATCAGAGCGAAAGGCTGCCCAGATTGGTAGCCAGGGATATATTTTCCATTAATTAAGATTTGCTGTATGGCTGACTGCAAGGGCCATGGAGGCTAGGAATGGTGCTGGCCCACTAGTGGGCAGGGCCAGGTCCCTGGCAGTAATAGACTAGAGAGAGGATTCTAAAATAGCACTTACCAGTGCTGGTGTTATCACGGCAGGAGAAGCTCCCCAAAATGGCCAGTGTCTCCATCTCCAGGGGGAATCCCAGTTGCCTCCTGCCTTTCTAGGAGGTTCTCTAAGATCAACAAGTGGGTCTTACCCAGGCTTCTTTCAAACTACTCCCTCTATGCTGGGACTCAGAGTTTGTGAGATTTTGTGCATGCCCCTCAAGAGTGGAGTCTCTATTTCCTATAGCCCTCTTGCTCTCCCAAACATAAGCCTCTCTGGTTTTCCAAGCCAGATGTTCTGGGGGTTCATCTTCCCAGTGCAGGATTGCCAGGCTGGGGAGCCCAATGTGGGGCTCAGACCCCTCACTGCTTGAGGATGACCTCTACAATTGTGTTATTTCTCCCATTTCTGGGTCATTGACCTGGGGGTATGGGTTCTGACTATATTGAGTCTCCACCCCTCCTACCCATCTCATTGTGATTTCTTCTTTATTTCTTTAGTGTGAAAAATCTTTTCTTCTTCAGGTTGTTCTCATAGATAGTTTCTCTGTAAATAGTTTAATTTTGGTGTGTCCTTGGGACTCCTACCAAGTTCAGGGTCTTCCTACTCTGCCATCTCGACCACCTCTTCCAGGAAGAAATGGTTTTAAAATGGTGTGAATATTTTTGCTTTTAATTTTCAAAACCATTTTAAAGAACTCAATAGGTGAAGAATGGTATGAAACTTTTACCCAGATATATATTTTACTGCTGCTCTTCCATCATTCTTACTATTTCAGATTTCCCTCTGGTACCATTTCCCTTCTATCTGACCAAATTTTTAAAGCAATTATTTTAAAACAAATCTGCTTTCAAGAAGTTCTCTTAGTTTTTCTTCATCTGAAGCTATTTTTGCTCCTGGAGAATATTTTTGCTAGACATAGAACTTTGAATTTATACAATAAAGGAGCCAATAATATATGACAGTCTTTTCAATAAAAGTTGTTGGGAAAACTGGACAGCCACATGCAAAAGAATAAAACTGGATCTCTATCTCATACCATACAAAAAAGTTAACTCAGAATGGATTATAGACTTGAATGTAAGACGTGAAACCATAAAACTCCTTGAAGAAAACACAGGCAGTAAGCTCCTTGACATCAGTCTTGTCAATAATTTTTTTGGATTTTACACCAAAAGCAAAGGTAGCAAAAGCAAAAAAAAAAAAAAAAAAAAAAACCAAGTTCAACTATATCAAACTAAAAATCTTCTGCACAGAAAAGAAAACCATCAACAAAATGAAATGGCAACCTGTGGATGGGGAGAAAATATTTGTAAATCATATATCTGGTAGGGGTTAATACTGAATATATTAAAAACACATACAACTCAATAGCAAAAGAAAGTAAACAATCCCATTTTAAAAGGGCAGAGGAATTGAATAGACATTTTTCTAAACAAGACATTCAAATGGCCATTAGTTACATGAAAAGCACTCAGCATCACTAACCATCAGGGAAATGCAAATCAAAACCACAATTTGATATTCCCTCACACCTGTTAGAACGGCCATCACCAAAAAGACAAGAGATAAAAAGTATTGGCAAGGATGTGGAGAAACGGGAACACTTGTGCACTACTGGTGGAAATGTAAATTGGTGCAGCCACTATGGGAAACAGTGTGGAGCTTCCTTAAAAAAATTAAAAATATAACTGTCATATAATCTAGCAATCCCACTTCTAGGTATATATTGAAGGGAAACGAAAATAGGATATCAAGGAGATATCTGCACTCCCGGGTTCACAGCAGCATTATTCACAAGATATGGAAATGACCTAAGTGTCTCTTGATGGATGAATGGATAAAGAAGATGCAGTATACATACAAAGGAATATTATTCAGCCATGAGAAAGAAGGAAATCCTGCCATTTGTGACAGCATGGATGGCCCTTGAGGGCATTATGCTAAGTGAAATAAGCCAGACAGAGAAAGACAAATGCTGCCTGGTTTCACTTATATGTGAAATCTAAAAAAAAAAAAACAAAAAAGTGAAACTCATAGAAACAGAGATTAGAAAAGTGGTTTCCAGAGGCTGGGGTGTAGAGAGAGGTTGGTAAAAGGGTACAAACTTTCAGCTATGAGGTGAATAAGGTCTGAGTATCTCATGTAAAACATGGTAACTATAGTTGATAATACTGTACTGTATAATCGAAATTTGCTAAGAGAGTAAAATTTAAATGTTCTTCTCCCCCACCAAAGAAAAAGATAGATATATGGGTTTGTTTTGGGGGTTTGTTTGTTTGTTTATTCTTGAGTTTTTTAGGTGCAATTAGTCCTAAAATTTCCCTTTGGTTGTTCTTTATATCTTGCATTACTTTGCTGTGAATTTCTGTGTTTCCATTCTTTTCACAGATGTTTATCCCTACTTATTTGAGCATTTTTATAATATATATGCTTATAATGCTTTAAAGTCTTTATCATAACTCCAACATCTTTGTTATCTCAACATACACATCTGTTGGTTATATTTTCCCTTGTGGATTAAGATTTTCCTGGTTCTTCCTCTGCCAAGTAATTTGGTTTACATCCTAGACATTTTTAATATTGCGTTAGGGGTCTCTGGGCCTTGTTTGAACCCTATGGGATAATATTGAAATTTTTATTGAGGGAGGTAATTGCCCAGTTGTGTTCAGTCCACCAATTGGATTCAGACATCCAGTGGCTGAAGTGTCAGTTCAGTTTACAAAGCCTTTCCAAATCAGTGTTACTCTGAACTCTCCTGCAGGTGCATTTGTCATTGACTAGTCTGAGATTTTGGTAGTGGTCTATCCCATGGTCCAGTTATCAAAGTCTGTGCCTGCTATTTTATATCCAGGCTTGCACAACCCAAGGGTGAGCCCAGAAATTCATAAACAACTTAAAGGGTCCCTTTCTCAATGGCTTTCTTCTCTGCAATCTCCCCAGTACTTTCCTCTTCCCTCGTGCACTGCCTCCTACAACTTCCTCTGGCCAGAAAGCTGGGCTTTTATTTACCCTACTCTGCTGTGTTCTTCCCATGACTGTACCTGCTTTGGGGCCAAATGGTGGGAGAACAGGAAGAGAAAAAATCAACAAGTGTTCACCCCACCCTCTGGGAACTACCACTTCTCCAGTCTCTAATCGGGGCAGAAGAGTTCCCTCCTTGGAGCTTTAAATTTTTTTTTTTTTGGCTGTGTTGGGTCTTCGTTTCGTGCGGGGGCTTTCTCCAGTTGCGGCAAGCGGGGGCCACTCTTCATCGCGGTGCGCGGGCCTTTCACTATCGGGGTCTCTCTTGTTGCGGAGCACAGGCTCCAGACGCGCAGGCTCAGCAGTTGTGGCTCACGGGCCTAGTTGCTCCGCGGCATGTGGGATCTTCCGAGACCAGGGCTCGAACCCGTGTCCCCTGCATTGGCAGGCAGATTCTCAACCACTGCGCCACCAGGGAAACCCCTAGAGCTTTAGATTTTAACTGGACTCTTGTTGCTTCTGCTGCCACAACCATTATAGGAATGCTTGGGGGGTGGGGTGCGAGAGAACAGAGAAGCAAAATGGGTGATTTCTACGCTGTCTCTAAGCGCTAGGAGATGTCTTTCCTACTCCTCCAGCCAGAACTAACACAAGAAACTGGGTGTTCCCTTGTCTCTCTACTTCTGTTTGTCTCTGTGTCTGTCTGTCTGTCTCTCTCTCTCTGTCTTTCCCTTTCCCCTTCTCCCCAGTAGTGCCCACTTTGGGATTTGGGCTATGTTGAATCCAGGGTAGCAGAATACGGGAGCCAGGAGAGGGATTGGTAAATCCACCACCAGTCCAGTGATACTTCGAATTCTTGCCTTCTTCCCAAATCTGCCTGCTACTCTTTACTTTTCAAAGTTCTCAAATAGCTGCTCTGTGCATCCTGTTCAGGTTTTATAGCTGCAATCAGTAGAAGAAACAGAGGGAAGTGGAAGTGGGCTTACTTCATCTCATCTGGGAAGGGAAGGCCTCTCTACTATTTTTAGTATACAGGCCTGAATTGAAAAACTCTCTGGTTAACGTACATAAGAGCTTCAGAAATCTTGATATCTGATCACCTCCTCCCACCTTACATAATGTTTACCAGTGTTTATTCCATCTTGTTATTCCTTTGCTCTCAGTTTCTGTTAGTATGAAAATTTGTTTTACCTTCATTTTTAAATTCATGATTGACAGTAATGTTCTCTCAGCACTTGGAAGCTATTATTCTACTGTCATCTTCTGTTTCTTTTTGTTGACATATCTGCTGTCAGTTTAATTTTATTTCCCTTATGAAGGGCATGCTTTTCTCTCTTTTTGTTTTTAAAATCTTGTTCTCTCTTTTATTGGGACTTGCTGTGCTTCCTGAATCTGAGAATGTATCTTTAGTCATTTCTGGAAATTCAGAGGCATTATCTTTTCCAATATTGCCTCCCCCACTCCTCTCTAGTCCTTCTGGAACTTCAATTTGACTTTTATATGTTGAACTTCTTCACTCCATATTTCATATCTCTTTAATATTTCTCATCTCCATGTATCTTTGTGTTACTTTTGCAAAATTCCTCAGATATATTTTCCACCAATAATTTTCCCTTTGACCAACTATAATCTGCTTTTCAATCTATCCAATGAGTATGACTCTGACACATGTTATATTGTTATATTGTGTAACTGTGGATTGTGAACTCATGTTCAATGAGGCTTTACCTGTAGGAATCCTGAATGATAAAGAAAATTCCTTGGATTTTATCTCAATTTTTTTAAATGTTTAAAAAAAAAAAAAAAAGAAACTCTCCCGTAGTGTTTCCAAATTCCTAACAGATATTAATATTTCAGATTCAGGAATGAAAAATCAGAATTCTCAAAATCATAAATATTCTTAAAATACTTTTAACATTATCATGCTCTTTATTTACTGTTGCAGATATATTAAAAATGGTTTAAATTAAGAAATATTAATTTTACAAGGAACTGTAGACTATAGCAAACATTATTGAATAGTATTTTTGTAATATAACATTTGGATCTCCTAGCAGAGTTAGCAGCACTACGCAGAATCATGAGTCAAAATTACCAATATGAGGACTTATTTTGATTCCCAATTTGTAATTTCTTAGAACACCACTCATAGGAGTATTATAGAATATTCTATGTGTAAAAACTTATTAATATTTACTTATTTACAAGAATGGCTCACCATTACCTGTAGTCAGGGCCACAAGCATATGCTTATAACATGATAACAGCTAGAAGCAAGCCTAACTCACTCCTGACCCCGCTAAGCTGCTTCTTCCCTACATGCCTGCTCCCGCCCAGGTTCCCACACTTGTCCACCTTAACTTTAGGCTCTTCATGTCTGTATGTTCTGCTCTTGTTTTTGACTTAACATCAGTGGATTTCTTTGAACCAGTAATGTTGTTATGTTGACTGTTAAACTTTAATTCTTGCAGTGAATTATGATACATTTTCCCCATTTCTCTACTGAGTTTTCTCAGGATTCAAAACAAAGATCATTTAACTATCCCAAGAAACTCTGGGAAGGAATTTCCAATGGGAAACACAATGTAGAACTATAGATATCTGTTTTAAGTTATATCCAGCCTAATATTTCATGGTCATAGACTCTGAAATTTGCCTCTAATTGAATATAACTTAGTACCTAAGTCTCCATTTCGGCTGATAGTAAGAAAATCCAACATTGCTGGTTCAAGGTACTTCAATTATTTCTGGTCATAAATGCGGGCGAACTCAATCAATTCAAGATTTCCTCTGACTCCTTTCTCTCTCCTCTCCGTGGTTTTTTCAGCAGGCTTTATAGTTTTCTGGCTACAGACTGAGGTCCTGGTGGATACGTTGATAACAGAATTAACATCAGAATGTCCCACTGGTGACTGCATATAACCAATTCAAGAAGCAGGTGGATCTTATACCATGTGTCATATTCTTTCATTGACAATTTTCTCTTATATCTCTCTGTATTCTTTTCTTGGTAGCAATGTGGATGCAAATACACAAAGCTGGGGATATCTTCAATTTAGTAGATGCACCAAATCTTAGAAGACAAAGACAAGGGACCAAAGGGAGATAGAACATTAAACAAAACTAGCTAATTATATCTGCTTCTAATTTTGGCTCCTATACAAGGTTCAGAATTCTTATTGCACATTAGAATTGCCTGTGAGACTTTTTTTAATGTATATTTCCTAAGCTCCAGGGCTGAAGATTAAGTAACTCTAGGATGAAGTCCAGAAATCTTCATATTTACAAGTTCCCCAAATGACTCTGATGCAGGTAGGCTGGATCCAAACATTGTTCTTGAAGCTCTACAAGGGATTCTTCTCAATTTACCTGGCAAGAGCATCAGATAGGGATTAGGGACCAAATTTATAGCCAGTAACAAAGGGTGCACTTGCTTACTACCTGTGCTATATATCTCTCATGATCCTACTGGGGGTACCTGTAGCCACATTAGAAGGATTCAAGGATTTGGGGTCGGGTTGGCCCTCTTGTTAGAGATATCACTAACAAACGAGTCCTGAAAGCAACACAGGGCAGAGAACTAAGAGAATGATGCCACATTCTACCCTTTCACCCACCTCCACTAAGAAACATCCTGAGAGAATTAAACAATATTCCATGGAGAGGGCAAAACAAACCACCATCAAAATGCAAACCAACATTCTTCAGATGTAAGGAAAACTTTTTCTTCAAGTCTATCCTCCAAGAATAGAAAGAAACAAAGACAATAAATAACAAGGGTTGACGAGGAAATGGAGAAAAAAGAACCCTTCTACACTGTTGGTGGGAATGTAAATTGGTGCAACCACTGTGGCAAACATTATGGAGGTTCCTCAAAAAACTAAAAATAGAACTACCATATGATCCAGAAATTCCACGCTTAGGTATATATCCAAAGAAAATGAAAAAATTCAAAAACATACATGCACCCCAATGTCCCTAGCAACATTATTTACAATAACCAAGATATGAAAGAAACCTAAGTGTCCATCAGCAGATGAATCCCATTGAATTGGACGCTTTAAATGGGTGATCTGTAGGAAAGCTATTTAAAAAAAAAAAAAAAAAAAAATTAGTTCAAGATGGCAGAGTAGAAGAACGTGCTCTCACTCCCTCTTGCGAGAACACCAGAATCACAACTAACTGCTGAACAATCATCGACAGGAAGATACTGGAACTCACCAAAAAAGATGTCCCACATCCAAAGACAAAAGAGAAGCCACAATGAGACGGTAGGTGGGGCACAATCACAATAAAATCAAATCCCATAACTGCTGGATGGGTGACTCACAAACTAGAGAACACTTATACCACAGAAGTCCACCCACTGGAGTGCAGATTCTGAGCCCCACGTCAGGCTTCCCAATCTGGGGGTACAGCAACGGGAAGAGGAATTCCTAGAGAATCAGAGTTTGAAGGCTAGCGGGATTTGATTGCAGGACTTCAACAAGACTGAGGGAAACAGAGACTGCACTCTTGGAGGGCACACGCAAAATAGTGTGTGCATCGGGACCCAGGGGAAGGAGCAGTGACCCCATAGGAGACTGAACCAGACCTACCTGCTAGTCTTGGAGGGTCTCCTGCAGAGGCGGGGGGTGGCTGTGTCTCACCGTGAGGACAAGGACACTGGCAGCAGAAGTTCTGGGAAGTACTCCTTGGCGTGAGCCCTCTCAGAGTCTGCCATTAGCCCAACCAAAGGGCCCGGTATGCTAGAGTGTTGGGTCGCCTCAGGCCAAACAACCAACAGGGAGGGAACCCAGCCCCACCCATCAGCAGACAAGCGGATTATTAAAGTTTTACTGAGCTCTGCCCACCAGACCAACAGCCAGCTCTACCCACCACCAGTCCCTCCCATCAGGAAACTTGCACAAGCCTCTTAGATAGCCTCATCCACCAGAGGGAAGACAGCAGAAGCAAGAAGAACTACAATATTGCAGCCTGTGGAACAAAAACCACATTCACAGAAAGGTAGACAAGATGAAAAAGCAGGGGGCTATGTACCAGATGAAGGAACAAGATAAAACCCCAGGAAAACAACTAAATAAAGTGGAGATAGGCAACTTTCCAAAAAAGAATTCAGAATAATGATAGTGAGGATGATCCAGGACCTTGGAAAAAGAATGGAGGCAAAGATCAAGAAGATGCAAGAAATGTTTAACAAAGATCTAGAAGAATTAAAGAACAAACAAACAGAGATGGACAACACAATAACTGAAATTAAAAATACTAGAAGGAATCAATAGCAGAATAACTGAGGCAGAAGAATGGATAAGTGACCTGGAAGACAGAATGGTGGAATTCACTGCTGTGGAATAGAATAAAGAAATAAGAATGAAAAGAAATGAAGACAGCCTAAGAGACCTCTGGGACAACATTAAATGCAACAACATTCGCATTATAGGGGTCCCAGAAGTAGAAGAGAGAGAGAAAGGACCTGAGAAAATATTTGAGGAGATTATAGTTGAAAACTTCCCTAACATGGGAAAGGAAATAGCCACCCAAGTCCAGGAAGTGCGGAGAGTCCCATAAAGGATAAACCCAAGGAGAAACACACCAAGACACATAGTAATCAAACTGGTAAAAATTAAACACAGAGAAAAATTATTGAAAGCAGCAAGGGAAAAAAGACAAATAACATACAAGGGAACTCCCACAAGGTTAACAGCTGATTTCTCAGCAGAAACTCTACAGGCCAGAAGGGAGTGGCGTGATATACTTAAAGTGATAAAAGGGAAGAACCTACAACCAAGATTACTCTACCCAGCAAGGATCTCATTCAGATTCGATGAAGAAATCAAAAGCTTTACAGACAAGCAAAAGCTGAGAGAATTCAGCACCACCAAACCAGCTCTACAACAAATGCTAAAGGAACTTCTCTAAGTGGGAAACACAAGAGAAGAAAAGGACCTACAAAAACAAACGCCAAACAATTAAGAAAATGGTAATAGGAACATACATATCCATAATTACCTTAAACGTGAATGGATTCAATGTTCCAGACAAAAGACACAAGCTCACTGAATGGATACAAAAACAAGACCCATATATATGCTGTCTACAAGAGACCCACTTCAGACCTAGGGACACATTCAGACTGAAAGTGAGGGGATGGAAAAAGATATTCCATACAAATGGAAATCAAAAGAAAGCTAGAGTAACAATACTCATATCAGATAAAATAGACTTTAAAATAAAGAATGTTACAAGAGACAAGGAAGAACACTACATAATGATCAAGGGATCAATCCAAGAAGAAGATATAACAATTATAAATATATATGCACCCAACATAGGAGCACCTCAATACATAAGGCAACTGCTAACAGCTATAAAGGAGGAAATTGACAGTAACACAATAATAGTGGGGGACTTTAACACCTCACTTACACCAATGGACAGATCATCCAAACAGAAAATTAATAAGGAAATGCAAGCTTTAAATGACACAATAGACCAGATAGATTTAATTGACATTTATAGGAGACTCCATCCAAAAACAGCAGATTGCACTTTCTTCTCAAGTGTGCACAGAACATTCTCCAGGATAGATCACATCTTGGGCCACATATCAAGCTTCAGTAAATTTAAGAAAATTGAAATCATACCAAGCATCTTTTCTGACCACAACACTATGAGATTAGAAATCAGTTACAGGGAAAAAAAACGTAAAAAACACAAACACATGGAGACTAAACAATACGTTACTAAATAACAAAGAGATTACTGAAGAAATCAAAGAGGAAATCAAAAAATACCTAGGGACAAATGATAATGAAAACACGATGATCCAAAACCTATGGGATTCAGCAAAAGCAGTTCTAAGCGGGAAGTTTATAGCAATAAAATCCTACCACAAGAAACAAGAAAAATCTCAAATAAATAATCTAACGTTACACCTAAAGGAACCAGAGAAAGAAGAACAAATAAAACCCAAAGTTAGCAGAAGGAAAGGAATCATAAAGATCAGTGCAGAAATAAATGAAATAGAAACAAAGAAAACAATAGCAAAGATCAATAAAACTAAAAGCTGGTTCTTAGAGAAGATAAACAAAATTGATAAACCATTAGCCAGACTCATCAAGAAAAAGAGGGAGAGGACTCAAATCAATAAAATTAGAAATGAAAAAGGAGAAGTTACAACAGACACTGCAGAAATACAAAGCCTCCTAAGAGACTACTACAAGCAACTCTATGCCAATAAAATGGACAACCTGGAAGAAATGGACAAATTCTTAGAAGGTATAACCTTCCAAGACTGAACCAGGAAGAAATAGAAAATATGAACAGACCAATCACAAGTAATGAAATTGAAACTATGATTAAACATCTTCCAACAAACAAAAGTCCAGAACCAGATGGCTTCACAGGTGAATTCTATCAAACATTTAGAGAAGAGCTAACAGCCATCCTTGTCAAACTCTTCCAAAAAATTGCAGAGGAAGGAACGCTCCCAAACTCATTCTATGAGGCCACCATCACCCTGATACCAAAACCAGACAAAGGTACTATAAAAAAAGAAAATTACAGACCAATATCACTGATGAATATAGATGCAAAATTCCTCAACAAAATACTAGCAAACAGAATCCAAATCACATTAAAAGGATTGTACACCATGATCAAGTGGGATGTATCCCAGGGATGCAAGGATTCTTCAATATATGCAAATCAATCAATGTGATACACCATATTAACAAACTGAAGGAGTAAAACCATATGGTCACCTCAATAGATGCAGAAAAAGCTTTTGACAAAATTCAACACCTATTTATGATGAAAACTCTCTAGAAAGTGGTCATAGAGGGAACCTACCTCAACATAATAAAGGCCATATATGACAAACCCACAGCAAACATCATTCTCAATGGTGAAAAACTGAAAGCATTTCCTCTAAGATCAGGAACAAGACAAGGATGTCCACTCTCACCACTATTATTCAACATAGTTTTGAAAGTCCTAGCCATGGCAATCAGAGAAGAAAAAGAAATAAAAGGAATACAAATTGGAAAAGAAGAACTGAAAATGTCACTGTTTGCAGATGACATGATACTATACATAGAGAATCCTAAAGATGCCACCAGAAAACTACTAGAGCTAATCAATGAATTTGGTAAAGTTGCAGGACACAAAATTAATGCACAGAAATCTCTTGCATTCCTATACACTAATGATGAAAAATCTGAAAAAAAATTAAGGTAACACTCCCATTTACCATTGCAACAAGAAGAATAAAATACCTAGGAATAAACCTACCTAGGGAGACAAAAGACCTGTATGCAGAAAACTATAAGACACTGATGAAAGAAATTAAAGATGATACCAACAGATGGAAAGATATACCATGTTCTTGGATTGGAAGAATCAATATTGTGAAAATGACTATACTACCCAAAGCAATCTACAGATTCAATGCAATCCCTATCAAATTACCAATGGCATTTTTTACAGAACTAGAACAAAAAATCTTAAAATTTGTATAGAGACACAAAGACCCCAAATAGCCAAAGCAGTCTTGAGGGGAAAAAATGGAGCTGGAGGAATCAGACTCCCTGACTTCAGACTATACTACAAAGCTACAGTAATCAAGACAATATAATGCTGACACAAAAACAGAAATATAGATCAGTGGAACAGGATAGAAAGCCCAGAGATAAACCCAGGCACCTATGGTCTACTAATCTATGACAAAGGAGGCAAGGATATACAATGGAGAAAAGACAGTCTCTTCAATAGGTGGTGCTGGGAAAACTGGACAGCTACATGTAAAAGAATGAAATTAGAACACTCCATAACACCATACACAAAAATAAACTCCAAATGGATTAGAGACCTGAATGTAAGACTGGACACTATAAAATTCTTAAGGGAAAACATAGGAAGAACACTCTCTGACATAAATCACAGCAAGATATTTTTTGATCCACCTCCTAGAGTAATGGAAATAAAAACAAAAATAAACAAATGGGACTTAATGAAACTTGAAAGCTTTTGCAAAGCAAAGGAAACTACAAACAAGATGAAAAGACAACCCTCAGAATGGGAGAAAATATTTGCTAATGAATCAACGGACAAAGGATTCATCTCCAAAATATATAAACAGCTCATGCAGCTCAGTATTAAAAAAACAAACAACCCAATCAAAAAATGGGCAGAAGACCTAAATAGACATTTCTCCAAAGAGGATATACAGATGGCCAAGAAGCACATGAAAAGCTGCTCAACATCACTAATTATTAGAGAAATGCAAATCAAAACTACAGTGAGGTGTCACCTCACACCAGTTAGAATGGGCATTGGCAGAAAATCTACAAACAACAAATGCTGGAGAGGGTGTGGAGAAAAGGGAACTCTCTTGCACTGTTGGTGGGAATGTAAATTGATACAGCCATTATGGAGAACAGTATGGAGGTTCCTTAAAAAACTAAAAATAGAACTACCAATGACCCAGCAATCCCACTACTGGGCATATACCCTGAGAAAACCATAATTCAAAAAAAGTCGGGCTTCCCTCGTGGTGCAGTGGTTGAGAATCTGCCTGCCAATGCAGGGGACACGGGTTCGAGCCCTGGTCTGGGAAGATCCCACATGCCACGGAGCAACTGGGCCTGTGAGCCACAACTGCTGAGCCTGCGCATCTTGAGCCTGTGCTCCGCAACAAGAGAGGCCGCGATAGTGAAAGGCCCGTGCACCGCGACGAGGAGTGGCCCCCGCTCGCCGCAACTAGAGGAAGCCCTCGCACAGAAACGAAGACCCAACACAGCCAAAATTAATTAATTAATTAATTTAAAAAAAAAAAAAAAAGAGTCATGTAACACAATGTTCATTGCAGCTCTATTTACAGTAGCCAGGACATGGAAGCAACCTAAGTGTCCATCAACAGATGAATGGATAAGGAAGCTGTGGTACATATATACAATGGAATATTACTCAGCCCTTAAAAGGAGTGAAATTGGGTCATTTGTAGAGACGTGGATGAATCTAGAGACTGTCATACAGAGTGAAGTAAGTGAGAGAAAAACAAATATCGTATATTAATGCATATACGTGGAACCTAGAAAAATGGTATGGATGAACTGGTTTGCAGGGCAGAAATACAGACACAGATGTAGAGGACAAACGTATGGTCACCAAGGGGGGAAAGTGGCGGGGGGCTGGGGTGGTGGTGGGATGAATTGGGAGATTGGGATTGACATGTATACACTGATGTGTATAAAATGGATGACTAATAAGAACCTGCTGTATAAAAAAATAAATAAAATAAAATTCAAAAAACAACAACAGATGAATGGATAAAGAAGATGTGATATATATATATGTGTATATATATATAGTGTGTGTGTATATATATATATGTAGTGTCTATATGGAATATTATACTGCCATATGGAATATTACTCACCCATTAAAAAGAATGAAATTTTGCCATTTGCAACCAAATGGATGGACCTGGAGGGTATTACGCTTAGTGAAATAGGCCAGATAAAGACAAATACTGTATGTTTTCACTTATATTTGAAATCTAGAAAATAAAACAAACAAACGTATATAATAAAATAGAAACAGACTCACAGATACAGAGAACAAAATAATGGTTACCAGTGGGGAGAGGGAAGGGGTGCGGGAAGGGGTGAGGGGCAAGATAGGGGTATGGGATTAAGAGATACAAACTCCTAGGTATTAGATAAATAAGATACAAGGATGTAATGTAGAGCACAGGGAATATAGCCATTATTTTATAATTACTTTATATGGAGCATAATCTGTAAAAATATCAAATCGCTCTGTTGTACACCTGAAACAGGTGTAATATTGTAAGTTAACTATACTTCAATTTAAAAAAAGAGAAAGAAGCAGATATATCTCCCTGTCTTCCCCTCTTCTCTTATTTGGAAGCATTACAGGGCTGGAGTGTTAGTGATTTGAGTTGCTCAGAACTGTAGAAGGATTCAGAATATGAGGGATACTTAGTAGGTTGTGTCTGAATGGAGGTGTAATTTGTACTGTAGGTATTTTAGTTTGGGAAAGTCCATTTGATTCTGGAAAGCTGAGAAAGTTGATAAGGCTCAAGTCCAAAGGAGAAATAGAAGCTTTTAGGCTTGCAATCAGGTCTGATTTTGAGAAGAGAGGTAAAGAAATAATTACTTTTCTTATTGCCTAGACCAATTTGCCAACAGAATAAAGGAACAGGGAATGAGGACAGGAGTTGTTCCTAGGGATAAAGCCTGCATTGGTCGAGCTGTCACCAGTGCAGTTGTTCTAGAATGATATTACTAAGAGCCACAATTTCTCTCTGATTAATCAAACATATACACTTTTCTTTGGTATTTTGTATTGATCAAAGCCTAAAAATGTCATGACACAAGAGGAATTGCTACAGAATTTTTTTCAATTATGACAACTGCAATTAAGCATTACATCAGCGGACAGAATTATATTATGATGACTCCAAGAATAAGCAGCTAAGATACCTGGTGGGCCTGATCAACAGTCATTATTCTAAGTAAACCTTCCCTTATGAGTTAACTGCACACAGTTACCAATTGGTACTTTATGAAAGCCCTACTGTAGCTTTGAAACATGAATTATCTCCCAGTGAGTTAACTGCTTGACTTTGCTAGTAGCAATTTGAACAATTATTAGGCAAAAGTCACAGGTCACTATGGGAATCAATGGTAGAGCTAAAGGATGAAAATCAAAGTATTGAATTATCATGCAAGGTTCTCTACCGTTTATAAGCTTCACCAAGCAGAAAATAATTAGGAGACAGTCAACACATACTATCTCCCGTCTGAGATATAGTTGTAGAATTTATTAAGCGACCTTAAAGTTGTACCTAGTATAGAAGCTCTTTATTTTATTTTATTTTTTTTGGATTTTTTTTTTTAATTCAGTCACAAAAATTATACTCATCCTCATCAGTTCACTCAGTCCCATGTAATTAATTTTTTTTTTCATCTTGATCTTTTGTTAGCACTTTTATGAGTTCATCAGTTTTTCATTAGAGTTCTGAAAATTCAGTTCTGCTTATTCATTCAGTTCAGCAGTACAGTCAGTTACCGGAAACCTGTACTTGTCAGAGTCTTTTCCATGAATTTCTTAAAGATGAAACCCTTTTATAGGAACATATTTGCAATAGCATCAGAGTACACACAGAACTGTCTGTAAATGACAAAAGACTTAAAAATGACCACAGTTAAAAATTTGATGAAAGTTCATAATAATGCAGTTGACAAGAAAATTAGTTATTTCTGAGATATACATTTTAAGGTAATAACTAGGATTATGACTTATAACATTATACCAGAACATATAAGATTTATTAGAAATTTCATGTAATGTCTGAAACATTTATATTAACATATATATATAAAAAAACAAACAAAAAAACAAACAAACAAACAAAACAACTAATACTAAACTTTCATTGGGTTATTTGTATGGAAATATGTTAATATGTTAGAAGCTCTTTAAATGAGGCTGCTGCTCTTAAGTATAATTTTCCATGGTTTCTTGTAATAAGAAGTGAAGGGAGCTGTTCATTTAAGGCAGAGCTGATGTTTCAGACCAGATTTTCTTGGTATCACAGACTACTACGTTCATGCCAGCCCTGTTAGTAGTGCATGTGTGTTTATAGGGCCCACTCCAAAGTCAAGTCTCAAGCATAGAAAGTAAACAGTGTTAGTGAGTCACTGTTTATTTATCATTACTAACCTAGAATTCATTAAATGGCACTGACTGTCCTGAACTTTAACTTGAGCCACAAATATTCTCAGCGTAGCGCCATGTTGCTGAAAAGACATGTGCTCCACACATTTTTACCTCGTCTGCCTTCCAGCATCTAAGAATTGCAGCTCAGCGGTGATTAAAATCAGGATTTAAACCAAGACGAGTTCAGGTGGGTGTCTTGGATGATCCAAGGGCATGTGGATCTGGCTGAGCAGTCAACTTTTGTTTACGCCAAGGGCTTTATATTCCTACTTTAAAATGGTTTAAAAACCTATGCAAGCAACTGACACTTATGGATTCCAATATATTTTTGGCTCCTTGGAAAATGTCCCGTGTGGAAACTTTCACAATCCGGAATGTCTCCCCAGACATCTATTCTTTGCCAGAACACACCATCTTGTACCCCAACAACTCCCTTTAATGTTCTCAATGTCATATTCATGACTGGCCTCCAGTGCTGAAATATTAAAATTCTACTCCTTTTGACAGGTTTTGCCCTTAAGAAGCTCACTCATGCTTTAGTCCCTTAACCTCTCCCCTGCTCAATGTCAGGATTTACTAAAATGCTTCAACTCTGCTATATCGTGACTGGTGTGGCAATTTTGAAAATAAGGTGACTATTTACTTAAAAGGAATATTATTTGTAAATTTTTTTTAAAATGAAGTCCACATGCCACAATAGCAAATGGTAAATGCAAATATAAAGACATGAAGAGGATACTAGCAAAGCATAAAAAGGGCCCCTAGGCCAGCGTGGGAAACAGTAAACTTTTTTTTAATAAAAATTCCATATTTTTATTCATTTTTTAATTTTATTAGAGTATAGTTGATTTACAATGTTGTGTTAATTTCAGGTGTACAGCAAAGTGATTCAGTTATACATATACATATATTTATTCTTTTTCAGACTCTTTTCTCATATAGGTTATGGCAGAATATTGAGTAGAGTTCCCTGTGACCTACAGTAAATAGTAAACTTTAATTTGGTTCAGTTCAACAAATCCTTCCTCTGCATCCTCAGTGTCTTGAGAATATCCTCAAAGGATGAGGGAAGAGGATGAAGAGGAGACATAAGTCTGATATAGGTTCAAAAGTCATTGAGGAAAGAAAAAGTTCTCCCTGGAGGTTAGACTACATCTCAGTATGTTCACTCGTAAAAATGAGAATGACAATAATACATTATACCTTGGAGAGTTTTTTATGATTGAATATGTTAATTCACATAAACTACCTGGCACATAGTAATCATCTAGAAAATGATAGTTACTGCTACTGTTACTAGAGTGATGCTACCAATAAGAGAAAATGTTTTTTTAGTTAATGCACAATGTAAATAATTCTCCATTAACAATCAAATGAGAGTAGGTACATATCACTAAATGTATTTCCTAGTGCAATGTAAGCGCTCAAGAAATGGCCATTATCATTTGCAGCAACATGGATGGACCTGGAGAATATCATACAAGTGAAGTAAACCAAACAGAGAGAGACAAATACCATATGACATCACTTATTTGTGGAATCTAAAAAGAGATACAAATGAATCTTATACAAAACAGAAACAGACTCAGAGACATAGAAAACAAACTTGGAGAAAGAGAAGAAGGGGATAAATTAAGAGTATGGGATTAACAAATACAAGCTACTATACATAAAATAGATAAGCAACAAGGATTTACAGTATAGCACAAGGAACTATATTCAATATCTTGTAATAACCTATAATGTAAAATAATCTGAATATATACATATATATAAAACTGAATCACTTTGCGGTATACCTGAAACTAACACAATATTGTAAATCAACTCTATTTCAATTTAAAAACAGAAATGAGCATTATCATACGTTTATTAATCACAAATTAATGTCTCACAATCTCCTTATCATCATAGAGACTTTCTACATTCTGAGTAATTTGTACTGTATAAACTCAAAACACTCACACTTTTTTTTTTTTTAAGTTGGAAAACAGTTTAATGATCACTCACCAAAATTCATAGAAGACTCTTAAATGTTTACAGGGACAGACTATTCCACTACTCCTGTTGTCACCGTGTCCTTCACCATAGAGTATTACAAGTCAAAAGTTTCTGGTTGTTTTGTTTACTTAAAACCAAATGTAAGAAACAACCTAAGTCATTGCAACTTCAGGCTTCAATGTGAAACCGTCAAACCGCCTTGGAAAGGTTTTCTATCTGAAAGCAGCATTCTTGTCCAGAAGATGCTTAAGGCTCATCAACATTTCTTCTTCCAACTAACCAGTAATAGTTAAATGCCTCAAAATGCCCTCAGAGGTCCCAATATTTAGTCAAGGCAAGTATGAAACAGGTTGCATGCCTTCAGGGTGTAATGAATATCAGAGTTTTGAGAAAGACATTAAAACATCATGGAATCCTTTGAAGACTGAGACACTAAAACACTAAATAGGATTATTATTTTCTTTTTTAAAATGGTTCATATTTAAAGATTGGTCATTGTAAAATTTTAATAAAGAGACTAAAAACCAAAGTTTTCCAGATATCATGGGCCTTAAAACCTTATACACAGCACCAAATTAGTTAAGGAGTTGAGTTTTTAAATCTCAATTGAACTAAATTGAAAAGCAGCTCCATCGAGATTCATCGAGGTTAAACATAGGCAGCACCGGTTGGATGATTTTAGTTCATCCTGACTGTTCTATCAAGTGGTCTCTAAAAGTTACTGAAGGCTACACAACAGAGAGCTGCAAAGAAACTTGCCCAAATGTCTTACCGAAATACTGCTGACCATAATCCGTATACTTTTACTGGAAGTTCTGGTGAAATTCAGTGGATATGCTTCATTGGCAAAAGCTAAAATGTAAAATCATGTAAAACTTATAAATATTTGGCAGCCTTATATAGAAGGAAAATTCCATAATCTGGGTTCATTTGTAATTCTAGCCCTCTCGCACGTAGAATGGTAGACCAAGAGAGCCACCCAAATAAAACATGTAAACATACCCTGTGCTTTTCTCTGACTGGATGGGGAAAAATTAAGAATTAAACTTTTAAATCTATTTGTAGCGCCTTCTTCTTGTATGTCTTCCATTTATATTTTATTCAAATGAAACAATAAAATGTAGTCAATACTATCACAAAAAATTGGCAGGATGAAGAATCCAATACTAATAAAACTTAAGCCGTTAAGCTGAATCATCAATGTCATTAAAAAATAACTGAGTGTAATCAAACTTAAAATATTCAAATGTTTTGTTTTAATTTTTATTGGAGTATAGTTGATTTACAATGTTGTCAAATGTTTTTGATAAACAAAACATAACCAGTAAATGACTGTTTCTCCCATGATTTCAAGGTATAAAATTCACTTCTATTTCAATACATTCTTTGGCCATTATGGTCATATATGTATTTGTAAGAAAATTTCTATTACTATATTATAGAGATTTTTCTATTCATGTTCATGTCTACATATCTATTAACTCTTTTTTCCATTAACTTTTGAAGAACATATGCATTGAGACCAAAATTCTCTTTACTTAAACCAAGCTCAACAACAAAAGAATAAGGAAAGAATAGTATATCTGTTCAGATAGATAATTTTATGGAATATTAATTTCTATTAAATTTAAGTTTTAAAGATTAACTTCAAGAATTTTCACATGTGCAGAACTCATTTGTTTGCATTTTTGAGGAAAAATTATTTTTGCTTTTAGTGCAAAAATTTTTAATCTTTTTTTAATTTCTATGAGATATGTTACATTGGAATTGTGAAAACTAATAATTGCATGGACTTTTTTTGAATTTGTCTGACATTTAAAACTACCTTTCTTAGGAATTTCACAACTAAAAATCTGTGTGGGGAGAGGGTCTCTAGTGCCCCAAAGATTATCATGTAAATTCCAGTGTTTCTATAGCAGAACTCCTTAAGCAGTAGCTCTTAAATTCTTTTGATTATGATACACAGTAAGGAATCTCTTTTACATCATCACCCAGTACACACATGCATACATATGGAAAAAAATGTTCCAGAAAACAATACTCCTTATTACATGGGAGGTACTCTATTTATTCTTCTGTTTTATTCTATACTGTTTCCTTTCTTTCTTTTTTAATGCCAATCATAATCAACTGAATTCATTTCACTATGCATTACTAAGTTGTTACCACTAGCTTGAAAATGCTGCTTGACACCTAAACTATGTCTTTCACTTCTTTTAACCTGTTTCTCTATCACTGTAAAATCTAAAACAGTGTGGTACTTACATAGATGCTAAATAAATGTGGGGGGGGGGGTGTGCGCACACACCCGTGTGCATGTGCAGTTTTTTAAACAAACTTTCATTAAGCCTAAGACCAAATGACTAGAGTTACAGGTACAGACATGGTAAAAATTTGCTTTGTTTAGGTTTGACTGAAGATGCAATTAAACCCACTGCCATTGTTAAAACATTGTAGTCCTATGCCCACATGCAATAGGGCATCAGGAAATTACCGAAGGCAAGGTGCCAGTATCATTCATTTGAAAGCAGGATTATGTGACCCTAAGTTTCATCCACACTCTCAACAACATGGTCTTGAGACTGCTATACAGTGAAACTGTCTTGTGCACAAAAAAGATTAATTCTTTCTCCTCATCCATGTCACTCATTGTTCTGCAAAAGAAGAGAGGACATGAAATTAAGATTCCTGTCTTCTGTGCATTTAACCTACCTCTGACTTTGGATTCTTCACCAAGACATACTGGGGCCTTTACATATAAATTAGATACAGTACTTATAAGGCATAACCAGGTTCCTGGGCTTAAAAATAAGATTGGTAGACACTGAGTTGCTCCATGTTCTAACTAAAGTATTATTGAAGCAGTGTCCATACTCACCAACATGCTTAAAAGCTTTGACTTACCTCGAAGTTGATCATCTGTAAATTAAGCACTGTGAACAGAAGATGCAACAGAAGTTCACAGGCTAAAACAGAAGACAGATATGGTCAAAGGACACCCCACAGGGATGAAAAAAGAAGCAAATCCCAGCTAAAGCAATATCTGGGCCCCACTCATGTGTTCTTTGCAGTTGATGCAACTTCAGGGATTCTTCCACTTTGGGTTTCATGATTTTACTTCCTGACCTGACCCTCTTACCATGACAGCTCCCTCCAGTTTTGAGCATCCTTTGAATTCCCATTTCCAGATGGAATTGGGCTCTTCTTCTGTCTTTTGGCTCTTCACCTGCAATACCACTCCTGGTCCCCAGCTCAGTTTAACTCCACCGACGTCTCAGTACCCTCTCTGAGTCATCACCTCATTACCCTTTTGTACTCAACCCTCCGGTCAATATCAATGCATATGTGTAAGTGTGTGGATAACAGAGTTAAGAATCAAATGCTTTAGAAAGAGAGGGAGGAATAATTAACTCTGCCTGGGGAAGTCAAAGAGTGCACTTAACCTGAACATTGAGGCTGAGAAGAAGAGGACCTATAAGAAGACATACTGGAGGGACAACTACTAGAAGATTCTATCCAAAGTGGTTGATTACCTCACATCACTCAAGGCAAACATTCACATGAGGATTATACCAGAATTTGCTATGGAAAGAACAGAGTCATAGAAGAATGAGGGAGAAGAGGGAATGTACAAGAAGGAGAAAAAAATAGGCTTCAAAAAATATCCAATAGTGTACCACCATTTGATGGTTCTACTTTCTTCAGGTACATCTCTCAGTAGATAAAGAGTTATTTCACACTTAAAAGTATTCACAAATATATATGTCTTGTTGAATGGCATTTGCCCCCATTTAACTGCACTTAAGTGTTAATTGAGAGGTTTATAATAATTTTTAAATTATCGGTTATGGTAATATTTAGTGATCTGCTTTTTGTTGATAGGAGTTTACTTTTTAATCAAACATATAATGTATTTTTTTATTTCCTAGATCAACATGAGACACTTGAACAGTCAAATACATGGAAATTTGTTTTTAATTTCTGCCCCATATTTTTTCTTTCCTTGGTACCAATAAAAAAGACCTAAAATAGTCTTATCATCTTTCTTGGCTGTTCAGGACATTTTGATCCAGGATACTTTGCGTAGTTTATACACATTAAACAAAAATTGGGGGCCAAGCTTTTTCATCTAAAATTCCCTGAGTCCTTTTATTCATCCCTTATGCCCATCATCCCTTGTCCCAAACTTAGCTCACACAGCAAAAAAAGAGGGAAACAACGTGGCAAGGTTTCAAAGCCAGTAGTGGAGGAAGTGGAGAGCGGGAATTAAAAATAGGTTTTTTTCTCACTCTTTGTCTAAGCCAGAAAGTTGCAGGTTTTCTTTTGTGATTCTGTCAGTCTCTTTACTAGAAAGGAACCATTACTTAAATTATTTAAATTATTTAGCCCCAACTAGAAAATCTAAAGATGGCCTACGTCAGGACTTCCCTTGTGGTCCAGTGATTGAGAGTCCCCCTTCCAGTGCAGGGGACACAGGTTCTATCCCTGGCTGGGAACTAAGATCCCACATGCTGCAGGGCAACTAAGCCTGCATGCCACAACTAGAGAGTCCGTGTTCCACAACTACAGCACCCACGGGCTCTGAAGCCTCCGCGTACCACAACTAGAGAGAAGCCCACATGCCGCAGGTGGGACCCAATGCAGCCAAAAATAAATAAATAAATATATATATATTAAATAAATATATTTATTTAATATATATATTATTTATTATATATATATTATTTATTTATATTATATATTATTTATATATATAGTATTTATATTATATATTATTTATTTATATATTTATTTAATATTATATATTATAATAATATTAAATATAATATATTATAATATATTATATATAATTTATATTATATATTATTTATTTATATATATTTATTTAATATATATTAAATAAATATAAATATATATATAAATAAAAATTTCTTTTAAATAAAGATGGTCTATGTGCTGTAATATAATTCTCATGGTTGTTAAAAATACTACCTTAGATGATGCAATTCTAAGACACTGCTGATTATATTAAATTTTCTCCCTATAAATTTAAAGTTCGTTTTAATATCATAATATTTTTGGTATGATAAAATAACACACATAGAGACTGAGTGTAAAATACCTTCTGTATTAGTAAGAATAATGCTAACATCTGCAACAACAACAAAAAAAACCACCCAGAGGTTCATGTCTTAACCCTGTAGATTTTTCTTGCTAATATAAGTTCAGTGTGGGTGTCCTGATCAGCAGCAAATTTCCTCCGGCCTATGTAGATCCTTCTGTCTTTTGACTCTACTATTCTCTGAGTTTGACATCTGTGTCTGTTCCAATGGGAGGAGAAAGTATGTGGGAAGGATCAGGGAAGATTTGTAAGGGCCAAGTCTCTTTATGGCATAAATGACTTGGATTTGATAATACCTAATTTCTACCTGCAGAAGAAATACCATGGTAAAAAAAAAAAAAAAAAAAAAAAAATTCCCTAAATCCCTTTTACTTCTATGATTCTAGGTCTTTTGGAAGTTTATAGATTAATATTTAGCTAATTAGCATCCATATCATTTGTCTTGTTAATCTTGTCATTCGAGTATGGTTTAGAATAGATCCATATCCATATAATGTTGTTCTTTATTTAGTACACTGTTTTGTGTAATTTCATGATGTAAAGTCAATATTTGAATTTTATCTACAAATAAAATGTGCATAGTTGCATTTACTGCAAAACATTGAGTGGACTTCATTCAAGATTTAAAGACATAAATTAGTACTAGTATGCAATGATACATAAGCATGACATTTTGCTGGAAACAGATCACTCCATCCGGTATTGCTTAGTGCTTTTTTAATAAGGTTATATTAAATTTTTGTAGTGAAACTTGAAACCAAATGAAACTTTCTTCTTGGGGTTTATTTCTAGAGGTTTGGGTTTGTCTGTAAACTCCAAATCCATGTGTGGTTCATAGAAAATGTTGGTAAGACTCAATCAACTTTTAGAAAACCTGGATAGAATTTCAAGCAATTAGGAACAAGAAGATGAATGTGCTTTGTTTACTTTAGACCAAATTCTGTGGCTTTGAATTTAGAATTGAACAATTGGAGTTTAAGTTCCATTCACAGGGAAAACATGACTTCCTAGTGGAAAGACCTGGAGAAAACAACTTTTACTTTGGAAAAATATAAAAATTGTTCATGCATGGGTTCTGGAACAAAACATCGTGGTTCAAAAGAGGTTGCCTGAGAAGAATTTAAAGAAACTGTGTAATACAGTATGTTACTGTTGGTTGTTATTCTCACTACTGAAGTGAACTCCCAGAAGCCATAAGAGGTGTCAACACATATAATCTTCTTGGGCAAGAAAATGTTAACATAAGTCATATATTAATGAACAAAATTCAACAAGTTGCTTTTAAAATACACAACAGAATGTTTTTAAAAGCAAACAGTTATCAGTGCATTGTCTGAATTCAGCTGATTGTATTCCAAATAATAATTCCTGGGAGGTAAATAAATGAAATCATTATCCTCATCGTTTCAGAGGCAGGAAATCTGCTACTTGGTGTTAAGGGTTGAATTCGTGTGTGCTATGTGATAATGTGAGCTTTACAACCTTACTGCTCAGACAACAACTACCACCAAGACCTGGGTTGATTCACATGGTTGAAGAAAACTCTGTTATATTTGTGTGCTTATGATTTTCCTTTTGGCCTTTTATAGATTTTGATTGGATAGCTTCATGGAAGAAGTGAATTTTCAAGAGATATAGCTAAAAATACTGGTAAACTGGAACACTAAGAGAAAAAATAACTTCTTCCAATTATATAGAGTGTGGAAAAGAGATACAGATCATGAATGTCAGAGGATGTAGTTAAAGGGATGATTAAGCCCCAGACCTGGGGAAGATGAAGAGACAGACTTAGAACTGAGAAAACTTCTGTCACGGCTTGTATACGGTGTTGGATTCTCTTTTGCTAGAAAAACATATTTTTAAATTAAGGATGGAAATACTGTAAAAATTCAAAAACAGGCTATTAAATCTAAAATTTCTGAAATCAGTTCTACTCCTCAAATTTAAGCTGGATTCTTCTCTCCCAAGAGAAAAAAAATGAGATTTCTAGAGATAAGTTTTGGACTAGCCTGGGCTGCTATTTGAGTGGGATCCATTTGGAACAAACTTGGGTCAATTCTGAAGTCAATGCAATCTGGTTTTCAAATAAACCTGGACTGAGTTAAAGGTTGGGATGAAAGCCAGCAGAAACCTGCAAACAGGTGAAATTTAACAAAAGAAGCTAATTTGAATTGATTTTAAGATTTCTCCTGACCCAGTTCTGGAGGGACCAGCCAAAATATTGAATGGTTATTCCGGATTTGGATTTGCTTAAATAAGTTTGTATGCAAATACCCAGGGAAACAAAATGTCATGTTTTGTGAAACCTTGCTTAATTTGAAAGCCATAACCTGAAAAGATCCAGACTTAACCCAGGTTTGTAAACAGCACTGGAAAGTTTTAGATTTTGCAAGCTGATTGATTTGTAAGCAAATTGAGGAAGAAGCTTATTTTTTTGTTTTGTTTTGTTTCTTTTATTTTTGTTTAAATGTAATTCAGATTCCATGAATTCTAAGTTTTTAATTCAATAACTGGGGGTGAAAACCTTAGAACTGCTGGAAAGAAGAGATTCCAAATAGAGAGTAATTCAAATAAAAGGTAAACAGAATTAATAATCCAAAATTCTCCACTTGGATAATTCAAACTCCCAAGCAGATACGTACAAAGAAGAAAAAGAAATAGAATTCTAAACAGAAAATATTTGTTACAATTTCATCTAGATTACTGATGACAACAAAACCTGCCATTTTCTCCTCATTAATTATTTTTCTAAATAAGGTCCCCATCATTAGTATAATCATCTGAACCCAGCACTGATGAAGAGAACTCAAAAGCAGTATTCACCTATAGAAAAAAGGATGATAGACTCGGGATTAATTCAAAGCATGTTACTCAACATTTTTTTAATTCTTAGGCAAAATCAGTAAACTCCAATTAAACTGTAAACTTACAGAGGACCAGTGACAGTATATTCTATATCCTTTTAAAAGTACTCAAGATATCTAACAAGGTGTTAGCTAGAGAATAGGTCCTATTAGGACTTCATGCTTTTAGAACATACCAAGTTCTATCCACTGAAAGGATCTAGAAAAAAACATATCATCCCAATAACAATAACCAACCCTCACATCAATTTCCCATTAACAGGGATCAAGGCTCTTTGAAAAAAGAGCTGATTCCAAGTCTGGGACAGGAAATGTAAAACATGTGCTTGAAGCATTTTATCATACCGTAAAGCAAGGGAGCTATCAAATTATATTATGCACATAATAACTCAGAAACCAACTTGAATAGACTTATAGTGGCCAAAGATAGGACAATATGAACATTAGTAAGATAATAAAGGCAGTGAATTGAAACATATGTAATATGTTTAAATGCCTGCAAAATATTAACAAAAATCCCTCATTGTTCATCTTTGGAGAATACTAGGAAACCAATCCACTATTTTGAAAACTGGAAAATAATAGAAAAGGACCAAGTCGTTAATGTACACTTCAGCATGGTAGCCAATATTAGGACATGAAGGAAAAAGCAGAGGATAGAGATCTCAAAGATATGCAAGCTATATTGATTTAAACACAGAAGGTAAAGTAAAAAGTTCAACTCCTCTCCCTCATATACCCCTTCACAATTCCAATTCCCTCTCCAGATTCAACCACTATTAAGAGCTTTAGTGTTAAATTTTTTCATATGTGCTTACATATTTCTGTACATAAATGGAATCACACATAGTAATACACATATACTAATCTTCAGTTTACTCTTGACGATCTTTCTACTTACTCTTTTAATTGCTACATAGTATTATGCATGTGCAATAATTTGTTTATTAATTCTCTTATTGATAATCAAGATGGTTTCCAGTTTTTATGTTCCAACTCTGCTACCATGCATATCCTTATTCATATGTCTCTGTATTCATATGCAATTGTTCTAATAAAATGGAGTCTTAAAGGTCAAATAATTGCGCCAGATGATACATGCAATTATAACAGCCTTATTTGGGTATAATTAATATAAATAAATATACAGTTTAATAATTTCTGACATATGAATTCATCACCACCCACAAACACATGCAAAAACTATCCATCACCCCCATGTTTTCTCAAGCCCCTTGGTAATACCTCTCTCTCACACCTTTCCCAATCCCCAAGTCATCACTATCTGCTTTCTGTCACTCGTCAAAGGAAATTGCACTGGACTGAGTTAAACAAGCTAGGAAGACTTTATTCAAAACTATTGCAATAGAGGCAAGGGAGGACCTTCAAGATGGTGGAGGAGTAAGACATGGAAATCACCTTCCTCCACACAAATACATCAAAAATACAGGGCTTCCCTGGTGGCGCAGTGGTTGAGAATCTGCCTGCCAATGCAGGGGACACAGGTTCGAGCCCTGGTCTGGGAAGATCCCACATGCCGTGGAACGACTAGGCCCGTGAGCCACAATTGCTGAGCCTGCGCGTCTGGAGCCTTTGCTCCGTAACAAGAGAGGCCAATAGTGAAAGGCCCGCGCACCACGATGAAGAGTGGCCCCCACTTGCCACAACTAGAGAAAGCCCTCGCACAGAAACGAAGACCCAACACAGCCATAAATAAATAAATAAATAAAATTTTTAAAAAAAATACATCTACATGTGGAACAGCTCCTACAGAACACCTACTGAACGCTGGCAGAAGAACTCAAACTTCCCAAAAGGCAAGAAATTCCCCCACGTATCTGGTTGTGTGGCTGACAGGGTCTTGGTGTTCTGGCTGGGTGTCAGGCATGAGCCTCTGAGGTGGGAGAGCCGAGTTCAGGACATTGGTCCACCAGAGACCTCCCAGCCCCACGTAATATCAATCATCGAGAGCTCTCCCAGAGATCTCCGTCTCAATGCTAGACCCAGCTCCACTCAACGAACAGCAAGCTCCAGTGCTGGACACCCAATGCCAAAAAAACTAGCAAAACAGGAACACAACCCTATCCTGCCTAAAATCATAATAAGTTCACAGACACCCCAAAACACACCATAGGACGTGGTCCTGCCCACCAGAAAGACGAGATCCAGCATCATCCACCAGAACACAGGCACCAATCCCCTCCACCAGGAAGCCTACACAACCCACTGAACCAACCTTACCCACTGGAGGCAGACACCAAAAAGAATGAGAACTACGAAACTGCAGCCTGCAAAAAGGAGACCCCAAACATAGTAAGTTAAGCAAAATGAGAAGACAGAGATACACAGCTGATGAAAGAGCAAGGTGAAAACCCACCAGACCAAACAAATGAAGAGGAAATAGGTAGTCTACCTGAAAAAGAATTCAGAGTAATGATAGTAAAGATGATCCAAAATCTTGGAACTAGAATGGAGAAAATACAAGAAACATTTAACAAGGACCTAGAAGAACTAAAGAGAAAACAAACAATGATGAACAACAAAATAAATGCAATTAAAAACTCTCTAGAAGGAATCAATAGAAGAATAACTGAGGCAGAGGAATAGATAAGTGACCTGGAAGATAAAATAGTGGCAATAACTACCACAGAGCAGAATAAAGAAAAAAGAATGAAAAGAATTGAGGACAGTCTCAGAGACCTCTGGGATCACATTAAACGCACCAACATTAGAATTATAGGAGTCCCAGAAGAAGAAGAGAAAAAGAAAGGGACTGAGAAAATATTTGAAGAGATTATAGTTGAAAACTTCCCTAATATGGGAAAGGAAATGTCAAGTCCAGGAAACACAGAGAGTCCCATACAGGAAAATCCAAGGAGAAACATGCCAAGACACATTTTAATCAAACTATCCAAAATTAAATACAAAGAAAAAATATTAAAAGCAGCAAGGGAAAAGCAACAAATAACATACAAGGGAATCCCCATAAGGTCAACAGCTCATCTTTCAGCAGAAAATCTGTAAGCCAGAAGGGTGTGGCAGGACATATTTAAAGTGATGAAAGAGAAAAACCTACAACCAATATTACTCTACCCAGCAAGGATCTCATTCAGATATGATGGAGAAACTAAAACCTTTACAGACAAGCAAAAGCTAAGAGAATTCAGCACCACCAAACCAGCATTGCAACAAATGCTAAAGGAACTTCTCTAGGCAGGAAACACGAGAGAAGGAAAAGACCTACAATAACAAACCCAAAACAATTAGGAAAATGGCAATAGGAACATACATATCGATAATTACCTTAAATGTAAATGGCTAAATGCACCAACCAAAAGACATAGACTGGCTGAATGGATACAAAAACAAGACCCATATATATGCTGTCTACAAGAGACCCACTTCAGACCTAGGGACACATACAGACTGAAGGTGAGGGGATGGAAAAAGATATTCCATGCAAATGGAAATCAAAAGAAAGCTGGAGTACAATTCTCATATCAGAAAAAATAGACTTTAAAATAAAGACTATAATAAGAGACAGAGAAAGTCACTACATAATGATCAAGGGATGAATCCAAGATGAAGATACAGCAATAGTAAATATTTATGCACCCAACATAGGAGCACCTCAGTAAATAAGGCAAATGCTAACAGCCATAAAAGGGGAAATCAACAATAACACAATCATAGTAGAGGACTTTAACACCCCACTTTCACCAATGGACATGTTATCCAAAATGAAAATAAATAAGGAAACACAAGCTTTAAATGACACATTAAACAAGATGGACTTAATTGATATTTATGGGACATTCCATCCAGAAACAACAGAATACACTTTCTTCTCAAGTGCTCATGGAACATTCTCCAGAATAGATCATATCTTGGGTCACAAATCAAGCCTTGGTAAATTTAAGAAAATTGAAATTGTATCAACTATCTTTTCCGACCACAATGCTATGAGACTAGATATCAATTACAGGAAAAAATCTGGAAAAAATACACACACATGGAGGCTAAACAATACACTACTTAATTACCAAGAGATCACTGAAGAAACCAAAGAGGAAATCAAAAAATACCTAGAAACAAATGACAGTGAAACCACAATAACCCAAAACCTATGGGATGCAGCAAAAGCAGTTCTAAGAGGGAAGTTTATAGCAATACAGTTCTGCCACAAGAAACAAGAAACATCTCAAATAAACAACCTAACCTTACACCTAAGGTAATTAGCGAAAGAAGAACAAAAAAAAACCCCAAAGTTAGCAGAAGGAAAGAATCATAAAGATCAAATCAGAAATAAGTGAAAAAGAAATGAAGGAAACAGTTGCAAAGATCAATAAAACTAAAAGCTAGTTACTTGAGAAGATAAACAAAATTGATAAACCATTAGCCAGACTCATCAAGAAAAAAAGGGACAAGACTCAAATCAATAGAATTAGAAATGAAAAAGGAGAAGTAACAACTGACACTGCAGAAATACAAAGGATCATGAGAGATTACTAAAAGCAACTATATGCCAATAAAATGGACAACCTGGAAGAAAAGGACGCATTCTTAGAAAACCACAATCTTCTGAGACTGAACCAGGAAGAAATAGAAAATATAAGTAGACCAATCACAAGCACTGAAATTGAGACTGTGATTAAAAATCTTCCAACAAACAAAAGCCCAGGACCAGATGGCTTCACAGGCGAATTCTATCAAACATTTAGAGAAGAACTAACACCTATCCTTCTCAAACTCTTCCAAAATATAGCAGAGGGAGGAATACTCCCAAACACATTCTATGAGGCCACCATCACCCCAATACCAAAACCAGACAAAGATGTCACAAAGAAAGAAAACTACAGGCCAATATCACTGATGAACATAGATGCAAAAATCCTCAACAAAATACTAGCAAACAGAATCCAACAGCACATTTAAAGGATCATACACCATGGTCAAGTGGGGTTTATTCCAGGAATGCAAGGATTCTTCAATATACACAAATTAATCAATGTGAAAAACCATATTAACAAATTGAAGGAGAAAACCATATGATCCTCTCAATAGATGCACAAAAAGCTTTTGACAAAATTCAACACCATTTATGATAAAAGCCCTCCAGAAAGTAAGCATAGAGGGAACTTACCTCAACGTAATAAAGGCCATATATGACAAACCCACAGCCAACATCGTTCTCAATTGTGATAAATTGAAACCATTTCCACTAAGATCAAGAACAAGACAAGGTTGCCTACTCTCACCACTATTATTCAACATAGTTTTGGAAGCGTTAGCCACAGCAATCAGAGAAGACAAAGAAATAAAAGGAATCCAAATCGGAAAAGAAGTAAAACTGTCACTGTTTGCAGATGACATGACACTATACATAGAGAATCTTAAAGATGCTACCAGAAAACTACTACAGCTAATCAATGAATTTGGTAAAGTAGCAGGATACAAAATTAATGCACAGAAATCTCTTGCATTCCTATACACTAATGATGAAAACTCTGAAAGAGAAATTAAGGAAACACTCCCATTTACCATTGCAACAAAAAAGAATAAAATACCTAGGAATAAACGTACCTAAGGAGACAGAAGACCTGTATGCAGAAAACTGTAAGGCACTGATGAAGGAAATTAAAGATGATACCAACAGATGGAGAGATATACCATGTTCTTAGATTGGAAGAATTAACATTGTGAAAATGACTCTACTACCCAAAGCAATCTACAGATTCAATGCCATCCTTATCAAACTACCAATGGTATTTTTCACAGAACTAGAGCAAAAAAATTTCACAATTTGTATGGAAACACAAAAGATCCCTAATAGCGAAAGCAATCTTGAGAAAGAAAAACAGAGCTGGAGGATTCAGGCTCCCCGACTTCAGACTATACTACAAAGCTACAGTAATCAAGACAATATGGTACTGGCACAAAGGCAGAAATATGGATCAATGCAATAGGATAGAAAGCCCAGCGATAAACCCACACACATATGGTCACCTTATCTTTGATAAAGGAGGCAAGAATATACAGTGGAGAAAAGACAGCCTCTTCAATACACCATTGTAAAGCAATTTTACTCCAATAAAGATGTTAAAAATAAAAAAGAAGGTATTTTAAGTAAGAAGCTTAATGGAAATTGTGAAATTTGCAGAAAAATTTATTGTACCGTTAAAAATAAAAGACGAACTAGAAGCAACCTCAGTGTACCAAAGAGATTATTTCATAAATTCATGTACATGAACCTGTGGAATATTTTAAAATCATAAAATCATTAAAAATTACAATATCTATTAAGAAAAAGAAAAACAATATGTATTGTGAGCTTAAAAATTTGTTAAGAGGGTAGAGCTTATGTTAACATAAGGTCTTGTTGCAAGAAATTTTAAAAAGGGCGCGTGAGGAAACTTTGGAGATAATGGATGCTTATTACCTTGTTTGTGGTGATGGTATCAGAGTGTGTGCATATGTCCACACTCACCAAGTTTTATATGTTCAAAGTATGCAATTTTATATTTCATTTATACATCAATAAAGCTGATCAAACAAACAAACAAAAAAAAACTATTGCAATAGAGATAAAGACTATTTCAATAAGGAAGAGAGACGGAACTCAACTCCACTGAGGAAGGCAGGAGAGTTTTTAAGCCCTGGGGTAAGCTAGTGGAAAAGTACTAGATGAAGATGAGGGAGATTGGTTAATGTGATTAGGCCACCTGTGCTTGTTAATTCCTGCTTATCAAATCCAGGCTCCTACCCTCCTATTAAGACTGGGAGATAAAAGCCCTGTCTTTCTGGATGATTACATTTCAAAGAGATGGCCCCCAGATCTTTAAGAGATAGTCCTAGATTGTAAAACTGAGGAGAGGCTGGGAGACAATTTATATCTCAAAGGGGCAAAAAACTTAAAATTGCAAGTTTTCTAAAGTAAATGCTCCAGAAAAAGGGAGGTCAGGGACCTATAGTCAGGAAGAAATCTGTCTAAAAGTTTAGTCAAGCTGAAGGGGTTCATTAAGGCCATCTTGGTCACACTATAGATTAGTTTGAGTTTTCTAGAATTTTATATAAATGGAGTCATAAAGCAAGTAAACTTTTTGTCTGGCAGCTCTTACTCAGCATAAATATTTTTATATGTATCCATGTTGTGGCATGCATCAATAATTTGTTCCTTTTTATTACTGAGTAGTATCGTAGTGTATTCACACACCACAATTTGTTTTTCCATTCATCTACTGATGAACATTTAGGTCATTTCCAGTTTGGGGATATTACATATAAAGCTGCTATAAACATTCATGTATAAGTCTTTGCATGGAATATACTTTAATTTCTTCTGGTTGAATGCCTGGGAATCAAACAGTTGATGCATGCCTACCATACATTTTAAGAAACTGCCAAGCTGTTTACTTGTAGTAGTGTTTACTCTACATTTCCACCAGCAGTATATGAGAATTCCAGTTGCCCCACATCCTCACCACCACTTGGTATCGTCAGTCCTTTTAATTTGAGACATTCCAGTAGTTGTATAGGAATGTATCACTGTGGTTTTACTTTGCATTTCCTTAAAGACTAATGACGTTGAGCATCTTTTTATTTGGTTATTTGTCATCCATATATCTTCTTTGATAAAATGCCAGTTCAAATCTTTTACTTATTTTTTGTTGGATTATTTTCTCATTTAAATTTTTGATATATTTAGGAGAGAAATCCTTTATAAGACAGGAGAATTGCAAATATTTTCCCAATTTGTGGCTTGTTTTTTCATTCTGATAAAAGTATCTTTTAAAAAAGCAGAAGTTCTTGATTTGGATGAAGTCTAACTTAACAACATTTTTCTTTTATGGATTGTGCTTTGGATAATGTTACTAAGAAACCTTTGTCACAAAGGTTTTCTCCTATGTTTTCTTCTTGAAATTGTATAGTTTTAGGTTGTACAATTAGGACTCTATTTTGAGTTGATTTTTTTTGTACCTGTGAAGTTTGGATCAAAGTTCCTTTTTTTGCACATAGCCAACTATTCCAGCATCACCTGGTGAAAGACTACATTTTGCCACCGAATTACTTTTGCATGTTTGTCAAAAATCAACTGACCACATATGTCAGTGGGTGAGGAAATGTAGAGTTGCATGCTCGAGTCTATGATGCATTTGCTGAGGAAAACAACGGAAAATAAGAGATTGCTAATTGGCAATTATTTAAAGTAACTACATCAAATGTAATTGATATAAACCCATTACCTCAGATGGTTTTTGGACAAACCCTTTGGGGTCTCTCCCAGACTTTTTCATTCCTTTCAATATGGACAGGGTGAGAATTTTTGAATCTTTAAATTCTGTATCCTTTAGAAAGCCCAAAGAAAACCCACAAACATATGGTCACCTTATCTTTGATAAAGGAGGCAAGAATATACAGTGGAGAAAAGACAGCCTCTTCAATAAGTGGTGCTGGGAAAACTGGACAGCTACATGTAAAAGAATGAAATTAGAACACTCCCTAACACCATACACAAAAATAAACTCAAAATGGATTAAAGACCTAAATGTAAGGCCAGCCACTATAAAACTCTTAGAGGAAAACATAGGCAGAACCCTCTATGACATAAATCACAGCAAGATCCTTTTTGACCCACCTCCTAGAGAAATGGAAATAAAAACAAAAATAACCAAATGGGACCTAATGAAACTTAAAAGCTTTTGCACAGCAAAGGAAACCATAAACAAGACAAAAAGACAACCCTCAGAATGGGAGAAAATACTTGCAAATGAAGCAACTGACAAAGGATTAATCTCCAAAATTTACAAGCAGCTCATGCAGCTCAATATCAAAAAACAAGCAACCCAATCCAAAAATGGTCAGAAGACCTAAATAGACATTTCTCCAAAGAAGATATTCATGTGTTTCATGTGCCAACAAACACATGAAAAGATGCTCAACATCACTAATCATTAGAGAAATGCAAATCAAAACTACAATGAGATATCATCTCACACCAGTCAGAATGACCATCATCAAAAAATCTACAAACAATAAATGCTAGAGAGGGTGTGGAGAATAGGGAACCCTCTTGCACTGTTGGTGGGAATGTAAATTGATTCAGCCACTATGGAGAACAGTATGGAGGTTCCTTAAAAAACTAAAAATAGAACTACCATATGACCCAGCAATCCCACTACTGGGCATATACCCTGAGAAAACCATAATTCAAAAAGAGTCATGTACCACAATGTTCATTGCAGCTCTATTTACAATAGCCAGGACATGGAAGCAACCTAAGTGTCCATCAACAGATGAATGGATAGAGATGTGGTGGCACATATATACAATGGAATATTACTCAGCCATAAAAAGAAACAAAATTGAGTAATTTGTAGTGAGGTGGATGGACCTAGAGTCTGTCATACAGGGTGAAGTAAGTCAGAAAGAGAAAAACAAATACTGTATGCTAACACATATATATATGGAATCTAAAAAAAAAAAAAAAAAATGGTCATGAAGAACCTAGGGGCAAGATGGGAATAAAGACACAGACCTACTAGAGAATGGACTTGAGGACACAGGGAGGGGGAAGGGTAAGCTGGGACAAAGAGAGTGGCATGGACATATTTACACTACCAAACGTAAAATAGATAGCTAGTGGGAAGCAGCCGCATAGCACAAGAAGATCAGCTCGGTGCTTTGTGACCACCTAGAGGGTTGGGATAGGGAGGATGGGAGGGAGGGAAACGCAAGAGGGAAGAGATATGGGGACATATGTATATGTATAACTGATTCACTTTGTTATAAAGCAGAAACTAACACACCATTGTATAGCAATTATACTCCAGTAAAGATGTTTAAAAAAAAAAAAAAGGAAGAGCTTAGGGGGAAAGAAGACTTTGAAAATGAATTGAAAACAAACTCAAAGGCACTGGACCTTCATTACAAGTTCCTCCTGCTGGGCAAGAGGCTGTTAAAATGAAATAAAGAATTTAAGCAGCAAAAAAAAAAGAAAGTGTGCTCACATTACTCTATCATCATGCTGAATTAATTTCAAGATAGACTTGTCCTGAGTAAATTCAAATTAATTAATTTTAAATGTTAATCTTTTATGATTATAAAATTAGTACATGCTCATTCTAGAACATTTGGAAAGAAGAAAAAATAAACAGAAGGAAAAAATTGAAACAAAGAAATTCTGTATACTTTCTGATTAACAATTCCATCTTTAAGTCATTTCCCTCTTCTCTAATTTTACTGTAAGCAGTCAAGAGAAGCCAAGCCACGTCTTCAACACCAGGCCTAGAAATTTCCTCAGCCAAATATTCAATTTCATTGCTCACAAGTTCTACCTTCTACAAAACATGAGAACACAAACATAATCTAGCCAAGATCTTTGCCACTTTAGAACAAGGATGGCCTTCCCTCCATTGTCCAATAACATGACCCTCATTTCCACCTGGACCTCATCACAATGGCCTTCACTGTCCACACGCCTATCAAAAATCTGTTAAGATTACCAAGGTATTCTCTAAGATTCTCTATAGCCTTCCTCTTTTATTTCTGGGCTCTCACCAGAATCACCCTTTACATTCTGTTCACAACTAAGGAGGCTTTTTCTACCATGTACCTCAAAACTCGGTCCAGCCTCTACTCATTACCCAGGTCCAAAGCCACATCCACATTTTTAGGTATCTGTTACAGCAGCACCTGCACTTCTCAGTACCAATTTCTATCTTAACCCATTCAGGCTGAGATAACAAAATACTGTAAACTGGGTGGCTTATAAAGAACAGAAATTTATTTTACAGTTCTGGAGGCTGGGAAGTCCAAGATCAAGACAGCAGCATATTCAGTGTCTAACGAGGTTCCATTTCCCTCTTGATGGCTATCTTCTCATTGTAAACTCGCATGGCAGAAGCAACAAGGGAGCTCTCTCGGGCCTCTTTTATAAGGGTACTAATCCCACTGGTAGGACTCTGCCCTCATGATCCAACCACCTCCTATAGGCCCCACCTCCTAATACCACCACATTGGGTTAGGATTTCAACATATGAATTTGGGAAGGGATACACACAATTAGTCTATAGCACCTGTTAAAGGAAAACCTTAAGCAAGAAAAAGACATTCAAATTTAGAAAACAATTACGATGCTTAGAATAGAAAATTTATGGTATGTATTTTGATTATATGAAATTATAAGTCAGGACTTAATATTTTAATTGCAATATTTTCAATCTCACAGACTTTAAGTTGAAAATACTTAAAGAAAAATCATTCTTATTTTATCTTTTGAAAAATTTCCAATGACTTTAGACTTTACCAGAAAAAAAGAAGTAAATTAAATTGAAATACTTCAACATTGTCTTTAAAAGGATGGGCTATGAGCCAACAGCTACCATGTGTATACTTGCCAGATAACTTTTTTTGTATACATTTCTATACTTTCTTGTAATGAAAGAGGTGGGCCTGGCCACAGGTCCCTTGGTGAAACATTTGTCAAAGAAATATTTGTGGCAAAGAAATATTTGTCATGCACTCTTGTGGTGAAACTGCAAGTTTGTTTCTCAAAGGGACATAGTATCGCCTTCAGACAACAGACTCTGGGTCTGAGAATTTCTTTAGATCTGGAAGCTGAGTGAAGGATCATGATTTTCCATTACAACAACTGTTAGACTTCTCACCCACACTCAATTTTTTCTGGTTATACAAGCCAAGTAACCCCCTAGTGGGTTTTGCCCATATAGTGTTCCTCTGACAACACATGGTCTATTAGCTGCCTGACAGGTCCCTGTGGGTCAAGGATTATGATTCCCAATTGCTCCTTATTTTGGTATTTATGTGCACCTTTTACTCTGTTGATTAAATGCTAGCAACTAGCCTCTGTCAGTTCCGAATCCTTTGCAACTGATACCAGTTTGATGACACTGATAGTTTGATAGCAGTATCTTCCACTGTAAAGCCTGGTCAATCAAGATAGCCACTCCCGAACTTCTCCAACATCTCACTTATCAGTATTGCCCTTAAACTCAAGCAAGCAGTCTAGGTACCTCCAGGGTACACCCCCAAGGTACCCCCCAGGATTGCCTGCACTTTAGAGGGATATGTTTACATTTTTCTAAGTTCTCCTCAGGTGCCTGGGACTGACCATGACCAGCAATTCCATGCAAGTGGAGAACCTCAAACTTGGACCTGGACTCACATCCCTCTTTCTCCCATTTGGGACATTCTCCAACTACCTAGCCTACATGTAGGGTCACTAGATGCCCTGAGGAACCCCATAATCTGCAACTATGGGACTCTCCGGACCAGAACCCAGTTCTAGGAGAGCGGCCTACTAGGCAAATCATTCCTACTGACCAGTGCAGTTTTTCTTTCACAGGATCACATGAGGTTGGTTCACCAGAATAGTGTTGACACACTGATTTGAGGTGACTCTCACTCACGTCAGACACAGGACAAGTTCAGGGCTCTTGGCCAGTGATGGTCACTCTTGGGTTTAAGTCACATGTGTGAGCCCATGCCTTCTTTCACATAATGTGATTTTGAGATTCATCTATATTAGTGTGTGTATCATTAGTTCATTCTTTTTATTGACGAATAGTATTCCAGTGTGCAAATATAGCACAGTTTATCCATCTATGATGTACATTTCAATGGTTTCCAATAATTGGCTAGTATTATTAAAGCTGCTATAAACATTTGTGTATAGGCCTTGTACATAAATGTGGATATTGGTTGTCAGTCCATTGGGATAAATACCTAAGAGTGGAATTGTTAGATATGTTAAGTACCTGTTTAATGTATAAGGTACTGTAAAACTGTTTTCCAAAGTGGATGTAAAATTTACCTCTCACTGATAATTTATAAAAGTTCCAGTTGCTCCATATCCTTGTCAAGAATCAGTATCATCGGTCTTTTTAATTTTTGCCCTTCTAGTGGATACAAAGTAGTACCTCATTGTGGTTTTAATTTGGATTTGGCTTAGACTGTATAATGTTAATAGCTTCTATATTGGCATAATGATTGGTTTATTTTATTTCCAGTTGAATCCAAATATCTCATTGGATTTGATGAATAGTGATGTTGAGCATTTTTCATGTGCTTGTTGACCATTTATGTATCTTCTTTTATGAAGTCTCTATTCAATTCTTTTCGAATTGAACTATTTGTCTGTTATTATTGCATTGTAAGAATACTTCATATATTCTGGCTTTAAGTCTTTTGTTAGATACAAATATTGTGAATATTTTCTTCCATTTTGTAATTTGCCTTTTTATTTTCTTCACGGTGTCTTTTGGAAAGCAGGCAGTTATAATGTTGATGAAGTCTAATTTATCATTTATTATGATGAGTACTCTTTTGTGTCCTCTCTCTCTAATGAGTCTTTGCTCATCATAAAGTAGCAAAAATTTTCTCTTATATCTTTCTCTAGAAGTTTCATAGTTGTAGCTTGTATATTTAAGTCTGTGATATATTTTAAAGTAATTTTTGTGTACTGTTTGAGATTAGTGTTGAGGTATATATATTTTTATATAGATATCTATTTGTTCCAGCAACATTATTGAAGAGACTGTTTTTCCTCCATTGAAAAGCATTGGCTCCTTTGCTTAATAAAAAAAAAAAGTTGACCATACATGGAAAGTATATTCTGGATTATCTATACTGTGTCACTGATTTATATGTCTACATTTATGCCAACACCACACTAATTTGAATGCTACACCTTTCTCATAAATTCTGAAAAAGATAATGTAAGTCCTGCCTCCAGCTTTGTTCTGTCTCAAAATTGTTTTCATTCTTCTTGGTCCTTTGTATTTTCATATAAATTTTAGAATAAGCTTGTCAATTCCTTTTTAAAAGGGGAGAAGGGTTACTGGATGTCAGCTGGTACTTCACTGAATCTATAGATAAATTTAGGGAGAATGGACTTCTTAACAATATTGAGTCAGATCTTCACTAACTTCTCTTATCAAATATTTGAGGTTTTCAGTGTAACTGTCTTGCACATCTTCTGTTAAACCTAAGTATTTTATCTTTTTGATGTATTGTAAAAGGAATTTTTTATTCCATTTTTCAAATGTATATTGCTAGTACATATCAATACATTGAGTTCTTCATATTGATCTTGCATTCTGTGACCTTGATAACTTCACTTAATATTTTTAAGTTTTTTAGAAGATTCCTTAGGATTTTCTATATAGACAGTCTATCAATTGCAAACAGAAACAGGTTTTTCTTCTTCCTTTCTGATTTTATACTTTTATTTCTTTTAGAAGTTGCCTTATTGTACTATTTATTCCAGTAGGATAATGAATACAAGTGATGACAGTGGCATCTTTACCTTATTCCTGATCTAAGAGGGAAAACATCAGTCTTTCACCATTAAATGATATTAACTTGGATTTTTTTGTAGATGCCTTTATCAGGTTGAGAAAGTTTCCTTCTCTTCCTACTATGCTGAATGGTTTTATCTTGAATGTGTGTTGAATTTTACCAAAATCTTTTCCTGTATGTGCTGAGTTGATTGTATAATGTTTCATCCTTGTTCAGTTAATGTAGTTAATTATGTTGTGTGATTTTCAAACATTAAAATAAGCTTGCATTCCATAAACAAACTCTACTTGGCCATAATGTAGCTGTAAATCTTTTGTATATATTAGTGAGTTAATTTGCCTGTATATTGTTGAGGATTTTTGAATCTGTGTTCGTGAGGGATACTTGCCTCTCTCTTATTCAATTCAGGCTGCTATAACAGACCATAGACTAGTTGCTTCTATACAACAGAAATTTATTTCTCACAGTTCTGGAGGCTGGAAGTTCAACATCAAGATACCAGATGATTGAGCTCTGGCAAGAGCCCTCTTCCAAGTTGTAGACAGCCAACTTCTCATTGTATCCTCACACGGTGGAAAGCAGACATTAAGCAAACTCTGACCCCTTTCCTGACCTCATCTATTCCTAATTACCTCCCAAAGGCCCCACCTCCTAGTACCATCACATCAGGAATGTAAGGTTTCAATATACGAATCTGAGCAGGGGATGGAGGAGGACACATTCAGTCCGTAACTGTCTCTGATCTCTTCTCATATAAATCTTTGTCAGATTTTGGTATCAGGATTATAGTGATCACATGAAATGACTTGGGAAGCATTCCTCTCTCTACTTTCTGAAGGAGAGTTCATATATGATTGGTATTATTTCTTACTTTGTGCATGATAGAATTTACCAGTGAAACTAACTGGGCCTTGAGTTTTCTTTGTGAAAAGTTTTTTTATTGTTATTACAAATTCAGTGTATTTAACAGTTATATGGCTATTCCAATTGTCCACTTCTTCTTGAGTCACTTTTGGAAAGTTGTATTTTTCAAAAACTTACCCATTTCATCTAATTGCCATATTTGTTGGCACAATTTGTTCCTAATACTCTTTTATTTTCCTATTAAAATCGGTAAGATATGTAATAGTTTTTCTTCTTTTATTTGTAATATTGATAATTTATTCATTTCTTGGTTTGTCCTGTTGGGTCTTATTGATTTTATTACTCTTTCAAAGAACAAATTTTGAGCTTTGTTAATTTTTCTGTTTCTAAATCATAGACTTCTGTGCTGACTTTATTATTTTTTCCTATTATTTTTTCTTTCTACTTATTATTTTTCCTTCTACTTATTTTAGGTTTAATTTACTCTTTTTCTTTACTTCTTAAAGTACAAACATGTCAAATTTTTAAAACCTTCCTTCTCTTCTATTATAGACTTTTAAAGCTATAAATTTCCCTCTAAGCATTACCTTTCCTGTATCCCACAAATTTTGATATGTTGTATGTTTACTATCATTCAACTCAAAATATTTTATTATATTCTTGTGATTTCATCTTTGAGACATGGGTTATTTAGACATGTGTTATTTAATGTCCAAATGTTTTGACATTTTCCAAATAATTTAGTTATTGATTTCTGATATAACTCTATTGTGGTCATAGAATACGATCTGTAATTTACAAATCTTTGGAAACATATTGAGATTTCTTTTATGATCTAACATATGTCTACTTTGATGAACTTTCCATATGCAGTTGAAAAGAATGTTTATTCCACGTTTATCATGTACAGTGCTTTGTAAATGTCAATTAGCTCAAGTTGGTTGAGAATGTGCTCAGATCTTCTATATCTAAACTAATTTTTGTCTACTTGTTTATTAATCACTGAGAAAGTGGTGTTCAACACTTCCATTATTCTTTTCCATATGTTCTGTCAATTTTTTCTTCATGAATTTTGAAGCTTTGTAATTAGATACATATACATTTATGATTATGTCTTCCTAATGAATTGGTCCTCTTTTGACTTATAAATGTCCCTTTTATCTCTTGTAAAATGCTTTGTCTTAAAGTCTACTCTTTCTAAAATTAACATACACCAGCTTTCTTGTGCCATTTGGTTGGTATATTACTTTCTGTCTCTTTATGTTCAATTTATGCATATTTTTAAATTTAAAGTGAATCTTTAATAGATACATATACTTGTGTCTTCCATTCTTATCTAATCTGACAATCTCTGACCTTCAGTGGGAACATTTTACATTTAATATAATTTATATTACATTTACAATTAATATAATTATTGCTATAGTGTGTTTAAGTCTACCACCTTGCTATTTGTTTTCCATTTGTCTCTTCTGTTTTGTCATTCTGTTGTTCATTTCATTGATATTTTATTTCTATTACTTCTATTGGTTTCTTAGCTCTTCTTTAGAATTTTTAGTGTTCTTTCAGGGCTAACAATGCATTCTTAATTTATTAGAGTCTGGTTAGAGTCAAAATTGTACAATTTCACACATTACACTTGACAACACTTTCTTCTTCACACTTCTCACTTGTTACTTGATACCTGACACACCCCTCTTCACATTGCATACGTATACTCCACAAATCTAACAGCCTTACAATATTATAATTCCATTTATCCAACACCCCCAACTTTTGTGCTTTTTTTGGTCATATATTTACTTCTAGATATATTATAAAATCCACCTTATAATGTTATCATTTTTGTTTTAAACAGTCAGGTGCCTTTTAAGGAAATTATGAAGTGATAAAAATAATCTTTTATACCATCCACATGTTGCCACTTCTGGCAAACTTTTTTCTCCTTTGTGTAGATTTGGGTTTTCATCTGGTGTCATTCCCTCATCAGTCTCAAGAATGTCTTTAGAATTCTTTTGTTTTGCAGGCCTGCGAGATCCAATTCCCTCAGCTTCCATTATCTGAAAATGTCTTTATTTCACTCCGTTTTTAAGAGATATTTTCTCTGGATATAGAATTCCGAAGATTTTTTTTCCCGTCAGCACTTTCAGGACATTTCTACTCTCTTCTGACATCCACTGTTTCTGATAAAAACTAGGCAAACTTTCTTATTGTTGTTCACTGGTATGTTATATGTCCTTTTTCCCCTCTGGCTGCTTTCAAGATTTTATTTTTATGCTTAGTTTTCAGTAGTCCACTATGATGTGCCTAGGTGCAGCTTTCTTGGTATTTATCTTTCATTGAGTCCAATTTTCTTGGATTTGTAAGTCAATGTTTTCCATCAAACTTGAGGAAATTTGGCATTATTTAATTATATATTTTTCCTGCCTCATTCTTACTTTCTACTCTTTCTAAGACTCCTATAACACATATATTAGACCAGCTGATATTATCCATGTGTCCCTGAAGTTCTGTTCCTTTGTCTTTCCTTTACCATCTCCTATCTGCTGTGAAGCCTATCCAATGAATTTTTCACTTCAGTTACAGTGCTTTTCTATTTTAGAATTTCCACTTAGTCCTTTTTATGGTTTTTATTTCTCTGCTATGAATCCTTATCTATTGACTCAATCAGACTATATTTTCTTTTAATTCTATTAAAAGAATTAAAAGATCTATTGGTTTTTATTTTTTTGAGACTTCTGTTGTTAAAAACAAAAAAAAAAAACTTTCTGCCAAGAATATTTATCCATGCATTAACTTTGGAAATTATTGATTTGTAAGATGTACGTGAACAACAATGGAAAGTGTGGAAGTTGTGAGAATGGGCTGGCTTGTCTGGAGCATAGGCTTGACTATCAGATCTAGATGCAGATCCTGTATCCTGGCTTTCACCCTTAATAGATGTATTAGCTTGCATCAGGTACCACATCTCACTGAGCCTTGGTTTTCTCATCTGTAAATTGCAGATGAGAACAAAGTTCTCTTGAGAATAAGAGATACTATGTGTAAAGGGCTTAGCATTGTTCCTGACACATAATAGGCTCAGTAAATAGTAGATCTATTGGTCTTTAGTTGCTTTAAAATCTTTACTAAATCCAACATTTGAGTCATATCACATTGTTTCTATTTACTATTACTTTTTTGATTGACTATATAGGCCTTATTTTCCTGTGTTTTTGCATGTCTGGTAATGTTTTTATACTGTTCACTGGACATTGTTAGTGATACATTACAGGCTCTGGATTCTGTTATCTTTCTTCTAAAGGACGTTGACTTGTTCTAGTAGACAGTTCATTTACTGGCTAATACCCTTCATATCGTATAGGTTCGGTTTTATGCCTTGTTACAGAGGATATGTGGAAACCCAAGACGTTCCCCAAGCACCTCTAACTTGGCAGGACCCAACCTCCAAAATCTGTCTCCCCTCCAGATCTTGTCAGGGCTTGGTTTTAGGCTTTGTTAGGGTGGGTGTAGAGCAGTTGTCTTTGAAAGGAGGTGATTTTCTCTCCAGGTGACATTTGTCAAATCTGAAGACATTTTTTTGTTGCCACAACAGGGGAGCAAAGGGGAGTTACTGGCATTTAGTGGGTAGAGACCAGGGATGCCGTTAAACAACCCACAGCACATGAAACCGCTCCACATAAGAATTATCTGTCCTGCAATATCAGTAGTGCCAAGATTGAAAAGCCCAGGTCTAACTTAGGGCTTTCATTAGGGCATTGTTCTGCCTGGGGGGTTAACGAGGTGTTCAGCAGGCCCTCCACTCTGCCTGGAATGGACTTCCAGTGACTTTCTTCACTACATGATGTCTAATATCTCTGGTAGGTTACTCTCTGGTAAGCCTAATATAGCATGCTCTGCAGATGCTATTTCTTGAAGGTAAGATTGCAAGGAAATGAGTGGAGAAATGAGAAGAATTTGTGGCTATTTTTACAACATAGCCACCTCTGCTTTTAGTGCTAGTAATTTTTAGTTCATCTAAGTTTCTCAATGCAAACCTTTACTTTCTGTTGAGCACTGAATTTAATAAATATAGAATCTCTGAGATTATATCATCATTATATTTTTGATATGATGCATATTTGATGATGTGAATGTGTGACTATTGAATATCAGAACCTTACATTCAAAAGATAGCTTAATCTGATAATACAAAAAGTTATATATGCTGGCCATATGCCTCAAAAATTACCTGACACTTTGAATTACATTTCATTAACATCTCTACATTTTCATCCATATTATTGGCTTTTCCTAGTAAGGGAGTTCAATGACAGCACATTTTAATTAAGTAGCCAATATATAAATAATGAATAAAGGCTTAAGACAAAAAAAAAAAAAAATTCTATCCTTCCCAAAGGAGTTTTGTTTTTTTTTTAACATCTTTATTGGAGTATAATTGCTTTACAATGGTGCGTTAGTTTCTGCTGTAAAACAAAGTGAATCAGCTATACATATACATATATCCCCATATCTCCTCCCTCTTGTGTCTCCCTCCCACACTCCTTATCCCACCCCTCTAGGTGGTCACAAAGGACTGAGCTGATCTCCCTGTGCTATGTGGCTTCTTCCCATTAGCCATCTATTTTACATTTGGTAGTGTATATAAGTCCATGCCACTCTCTCACTTCGTCCCAGCTTACCCTTCCCCCTCCCCATGTCCTCAAGTCCATTCTCTACATCTGCGTCTTTATTCCTGTCCTGCCCCTAGGTTCTTCAGAACCATTTTTTTTAGATTCCATATATATGTGTTAGCATACGGTATTTGTTTTTCTCTGACTTACTTCACTCTGTATGACAGTCTCTCGATCCATCCACCTCACTAAAAATAACTCAATTTCATTTCTTTTTATTCCCCAAAGGAGTTTCATGACAAGGTACTATGGATGAGATATGCCACCCTACTTGAATCAGAGTATATTAAGGCCCATAATAAGCATGAGTTGTATCCAACTCCACATGGTGGTGCCGCCTTGCACCTCACAGCCTGCTCTACCCCACTGCCTCACGACACACATGTCAATCTTCTTCCTAGGACAAAATCCAGGGCTCAACTCAGGCACAAGTAATAAAGTATACTGTTTTCATCAATGTACTGCATTTCTAACCCATAACGTGAGTTCACCTTCTCTTTTCCTCTCTTCATTTTCATAATGTAATACACAAGTAAAACAAAACTTATTATCCCCACTCTAGAAATTATACTTCTTCACTTGGTTTGGAATCTACTACCCTACCTAGTAAAACACAGGTGTTCTGGAAAATTAGAAAACCAAGACATTCTGGTATGACTAAGTAGAGAACAACAATATAAATGGGCCAAATATTTGGCATAAACAATATGAAGATTATGTCTAAATACTAAGTTATTCACAGTATTAATTTGACTCTTCTGTCATTACCATAGTGCTTTTTTCTTTCTGAGCAGACTATAGAGTGGTACATGCACGTGATGTTCCATGGTATTCAAAATTGTTGCCTTTTGTTTGCAAACTTAGGGAAAATGAGGTCAATTCGATTCTCATTTAGTTGGCTTTGTTCAATGTAAAACAGAAGTAGTACTCAGTTTCTCTTTGATGATTAGAATAATGGCTAAGCTCACCAAGGCTAGAATTATGGATAGTAATTTGAATATTCATAATCCATGACTCGGTAAAAGGAAAAGAATTAGCTATATCAAAAATATACATAAATATCATAAAAAGAGTAGTATTTGAAACCCAGTGAACATGTAACAAAACTATTTTGAAAAAAAAAAAAAAACTCTTGTGTTTATCATTTTCATGCTATATACCCTGTTAAGTGGCTGGCTGCAAAAGAACCCCTTTAATGATCAGGATCGATACGTTATTCTTTAAGCCACCATTCATTTTAACCATAAAATTTTGTGTATTTAAATAAATCGAGAGTCAGTAATTTTTATGTTACAAGGAAAATATGACATCCTATAGCTAAATATTTTGAATACCTAACTTCTGCTTATTTTACCTTAATTACGACATTATGCTTTGATATTAAATGGAAAACATAATCTGATTTATCAAAAAACATTACAAAATTAGTACTTTCAGGACACATATTTATTTTCCAATTAATTTCATTGATCTTACAGGCAGAATAGTATCTTGATCTATTACATTCAACAACACCAAAAAGTCTACAACTCTGGTGTCAATATCAATAATTACTAAAAATCAAGCAAGCAATTTACAACTATCTGCAATTAAGGAAATTAGATCCAAAAGGCATGTAACAGCAATAACAATAAAATAGTATTTGTGTTAAGACATAAATAGCCAACATGAATTTAGTACCTCAGGCATTTTTCTAATTTATACAAATTTTGGAAATTGAGGAGCACGTTGGCCAGTCCACCAATGATCATGAAAGAGAAAATACATAAATGTGCCTATTTTGCTAATAGTACATGTTCAGCTCTTTAGCTTGACATTGTGTGGTACAGTTATCCCTTCCAAGCATTAGACGTCAATACTACATATGCCTCAAGCTCTTTTACAGATGAATGATCTGATGAAGATGCCCTCATTTCAGAAACTAAGGTCATTAATGTTTATCTTCACTTGTAACATTTCAGAAGACTTGCTGAACCTAAAGAAAGCCCAATCTCAGACTGCTGGATGAACAGCGACACCTAGTGGTCATTTTAACCCCTAAACAAATATCTTAAAAGTATAAACTCAAGGGTATCCATGAAACAAGTGAAATTGCCACAAATGCATCACCTTTAATAGCGACACAAGCCTATTTCCAATGAAACTGTATCTGAAAATCATAAATACTTTTAGTAAATTTTCTCTTGATCAGTAATAATATAAATTTAATGAAAAGCCAGCATTTGGACTTCAAATCTTTATTCTTAATCAACAACCCTTATACAGGTAAATATCCTCCTTTGTAGATTTTTGTAAAAATCCAATTTCAATTTCTTCATGTCTGAGTTCTTGCTCATAAAAGGATGACATAAAGAACTCTGAAGCACTCTGACCTACTGAATAATCAGTTTTGTGGCTCTTTTATGAATACATGATTTGGAATGTCCCAGCAACAAATTCAGACACTCTATACAACAATGCACTGAGGTTCAAAATCAAGACATTATAAAAGCTGCCAGTCTGTTAATTATTATTGGATTGAGTTTACACTGGAGATGTTATTAATTTTTTGGAAACAGAGAGTATCCAGTTCAACAATATTTTCTAACACAACTGATTCATGAATTATAGAATCATTTTACCATCAGAAAGTCATTGTTTAGTAGGTATAACTGTTTCCTGTTAATGAAAAAGTTGGTAGGTACATTCTTTGGCCATCTGCACAGCCCATCTGAGGCAGTCCAAGCAAGCTTCTGCTGTTCGCTGGAACCTTAGCTCACCATTCCCCGTACATACTTCCCGTCACACCTAACACTGCTCCCCACACCTTTCTGGACAACTCCAGAGAAACTCCACCTTCCTGTCACCAGGAAAGATTCTTCCTGGGCACAAACTGTATCTTGCAGTTCCATTATTGTTCATGGGACACACAGGGATTTTTCCCTTCCAGAGGGACTGAGGCACCCCCTACAATGCCCAGACATACATGAAGGAATATAGGTGGAATCACTATCTATCGACTTATTTCATCTCCCCTAAATTAATTGCCAAGGGTCAAGACTAGATTTTCTCCTTCCCTGTAACCTTTTAAGGCTTTGTTGATGACAATAAATACATGCAAGGTTTAGACAACAATTTTTGCATTAACACACCAGCCTCCCTAAATGCAGAATGAGCCTATTTAACACTCCCAGATCAACAAAATACCCACTCCCCAGCCACATGCCACGCTAGCAGTTACCTGGGACATTCACCTAAATGCCACCTGTGGGCACAAAAGGGCTGGAGAGGCCAAGACTCCCAGTGACTGTTCATAACAGTCCACGGGAGTGATATCTCACAGGCACCTTCGAATTGGGGAACCATGAGGAAATTTAAGAGTTTCATGTCAATGCTAGTCAGACATGTTCCAGTAGGCATCTCATGCCCAAGTAGGTAAGCAGTTAATTTTAATAAATTAGTAACTGTGATTTATGTGCATTTAAAATTAACACTAAGGTCAGATGAGGTGCTATAAGTGTAAAGCCCAGGGTTTTCTCCAGCCAACTCCCCCCAGTAACTCCCCAGTCCTCTTTTTCCAAGGTCCTCAGTTACAGGAGGATGCATGGGCTGTAGCCACAAGTAGTCAAACATAATGTTTACTAAGGGGACAGGCAGCCATGAGTGGCATCGGAGGCACCTGGAAGTTGCATTCTATTGTCATCATTATATAGACTTCATTCTCCCTTTTCCCCCTTCTTTGTCCCTTTGCCTCCCTTATTTCTGCCTAAACCTAACAGTGAGAGTATGAAGTACTGCTGTGCCCTGCTGCTATCTGAACTCCTGTGTTGAGTAACAAAGATGATTTCTGAATTCCAGGAGAAAATACTGCTAACTATTCAACACTCAACACACCCAGACAGTCTCAGATGAAGAGCTACGGGCAATCATAGGTTATTATTACTGTCTGCTCATAATAATAAACTTCTCCCCCAAAATAACCCAGAACTTGAACTGACATTTTGAGCGAAAGGTCTACTCTCTACCTGTCAGCATTCACATATCTTGACTTTGCACATGTTTTAAGGATGAATTAGTTCAGGTTTGCAAATAAGTCCTCTCAAAGTTACCAGCCCACAAAGACATCTTCATTGCCTCCTCTCCCTGCATAAACTAGCCAAAGAGTAAAGTAAATTATGCTTTTTACTAGCTGCCCAGGGTCATTGTTCACTGGGCCTGGAAGAGTGGAGAAGGATCTAGTTGAATGGCTAGATGAGTTGCCGCCACTAGATCCCCACCAGCCTAGAAATAATTTGGTCTGGGTCTGAGCACTAATATCATGCTGCCAAGTCTCTTTCTGAAAAGCATAAAAGCAAAATATCCCATTCCTGCAAGAAAACCAACCACAAGGATGGTGCCAAGAACTTTTGGGGCCCTTTTCTTGGCCACGCGGAATGCGGTTGGCAACACCGCAGAGATTAATATATTGTTGACATGTCCTAAAACCTTGTTAAATGTTTTTCTCTTCAAGACACGCTCGTAATAGGTTTCCAAGTTCGGTCGCTTTCCATTTCCCCAGTTTCTCCTCGCAAACCCCAGGAACTTCAGTCGATGCAGTGTAACAGCAAGCGAGATGTCAGCCAAGGTGAAGGATTCCCCGCAGAGCCATGGCTGGCGGCCCTCTTCTGATTAGAGAAAGGGACATGGAGAATAAGGGGCAAGCACTGTACTGATAGACTTTGGTCAGCATCTTTGGTCTTAGTCTTGACGGCAAGGGTGAGTGTAGCAAAAGATGAAGGCCATGGTACATTTTCTTGACAATACTCAGCAAGTAATTCTATGCTTTAAAAAAAAAAAAAGTCCATGCAAATGTATCCCAAGCTAAGGGAGACTTGCTTGACATCTGTCAGGCACCTGGGTCCCTAGGTGCCACTAGAGCCACTTGAGCTCAAAGCCTGTCTATCATTTTGAGGAGTTGAGAGCCTCCAAGCCAAAGGAGTTAACAGATATTTCCTTCTGGGTTAAGAAAATGACAGGTGTACTTTAGGAAAATCCATATGTCACTCAGTAGTTGCCGCTTTTAGTTACTTATTTAAAACAGAAGAAAGTCCCTATTGTGAAGCAAGTTTCAGGTAAAATGGTCTTTAACTTTGTTGTCAATCAGAATAGTGCAAATGGTCCATATGTCTGCACCTGGGCTTCATCGTGAAGCCAGGTTCACAGGTACAGCAGATGGATACTCACCAGCCAGCCTGCACATACACACAGGCTGGCTCCCATGTTATACTTTACTCCAATTTGCAGTTTTTCTCCCTGCCTAAGGAAAAAACTAGAGGGAGAATTCAAGCAGGTACTCAGGTTATTCAACCAAACTAACTGCTTTAGTTAAAAACTTGTGAAACAGGCCAGGTAGGAATCTACAAAGCATAACTTAAATTGTGCAGAAAACTCCTTCATCAGTCATATTTCACATAGATGCAGAGTTACAATTAGACACCTGGGTTTTGCTGAATTTGACACCTATTATTGTTGCTATCATAATTTAAACTGCCCATGAGTACTAACAATTAAAAACAGATTACAGAATGTTTTTGGTGAAACCTAAGAATGTTCCCATAAATACTCCTGATGTCCAGAAAAAGAGAAAAAGGACACAAATGAGAACCTACCTGGGGTTTCTTCATTTCTTCTTTGCAACTCAGTTTCAACCTGATCCAAGACTTTCTCCAATTCATCAAGAATTTTCTTCAAGTATTTGACATTGTCGTGGTCAAGGAGCTTTGACTAATTAACAAAAATAACTTATAGGTTATTTATGCCTGTAAAAATAATCCGTGTAGAGCAGAGCAGATACAAACTCTTATAGAGTTGGAGCCTGTTTATTCTAGACAATGAGAAGAAATAGAATAACTTTGTTAAAGCAAAAGCAAACCTGACAGAAAATGCCCTGGCTGTGAAAATAACCCAGGGGTCAGACCCACTGTTCACTGGCAACTCCTGTGGAACCAAATGATCAGAGAGGGCAAAGAATATGAGGGGCACAAAGAGACTGCTCTCATGCCCAACTCCGGAATGGAACGTCAGCAGCCTTCAACAAATGAATAACTGAGGGCTCAGAGATGAGAGAGGAATCTGAATGCAGTGAGGTAAAGAACAGGTGGAGAGTAAGGAGTGCTGTGTGTGCAGGCGTTTCTCTTGAGAAGCTCATTTATTTCGCTCATGTAGGATAAAGGAGGCTGGGAAGTAGAGGGAGGATTGGGAGTGCTGACGTCTGCTAGATTTTCAACATGGGAGAAGTTTACACAGTTTGTTGGAGGAAAGAATTATCAGAAAGAGAAAGGCTGACTCTAACTGATGAAGCAAAGACCTGCTCCTCGGGAGGCAGACACATCAAAATGCATGAACTCAAAATGGATTTAAGCCTTGATAGTAAGACCCGAAACCATAAGACTCCTAGAAGAAAACACAGGCGGTCAGCTCACTGACTTGGTCTTGGCAATGATTTTTTTAATCTGACACCAGAAGCAAAAGCAACAAAAGCAAAAATAAACAAGTGTGACTACATTAAACTAACAAGCTTCTTTCTGCACAGTAAAGGAACCCATCGACAAAACGAAAAGGCAACCTACTAAGTGGGAGCCAATACTTAAAAATCATATATCTGAGAAGGGGCTAATATTCAAAATCGATAAAGAGCTCCTATAACTCAATAGCAAACAAACAAACAATCTAATTTAAAAATGGGCAGAAGATCTGGATAGACATTTTTCCAAAGAAGACATACAATGGCCAATAGGTACATGAAAAGATGCTCAACATTGTAAATCATCAGGGAAAACAAATCAAAACCACAATAAGATATCACCTCACCCCTGTTAGAATGGCTATTATCAAAAAGTCAAGGAATCACAAGTGTTGACAAGGATGTGGAGAATGGGGGGAGCACTTGTGTTCTGTTGGTGGGAATGTAAATTGGTGCAGCCACCGTGGAAAATAGTATGGAGGTTCCTCAAAAAATTAAAAATAGAACATATAATCCAGCAATTCTACTTCTGGGTATTTAGCCAAAGAAAAACAAAAACACTAACTCGAAAGATATCTGCACTCCTGTGTTCACTGCAATATTATTTACAATAGCCAAAACATGGAAACAACCTAAGTGTTCATCAATAGATGAAGGGATTAAAAAATTGTGATTTGTATATATAGAATGGAATATTCTTCAGCTATTAAAAGACTGAAATTTTGCCATTAGCAACAATGTGGATGGACCTTGAGGGCATTACGCTAAGTGAAGTAAGTCAAGCAGAGAAAGACAAATCCCATATGATCTCTCTTATTGGTGGAATCTAAAAACAAACAAACAAATAACCAAGCTCATAGATGCAGAGAACAGACTGGTGGTTGCCAGAGGCAGGGGGGTGAGGGGTTGGAGAACTGGGTGAAGGGGATCAAAAGGTACAAAGGAAAAAAACTGAAAGGCATGTGGGGTATATATATTAAAAAAAAAAAAAAAAAAAAACTCGCCGGTAGCTTTATTGGTATAAAAAAGTCATAGACAGAGGTCTAGCTGCCTCAAAGTGGAAAAATACCTGAAATGACAGATTCCTAGAATATTTTATTAACTTGCTTTTACATTTTATAAGTTTCCTTGGCAACCAGCATGAGCAATGACTGCTTTTTAAGCAATTGTCGTTAGGTCTGAATATCAAATCTAATAAAGAAAAATTCTTTCTAAAAGCAGAGCATAAGCCGAAGGTAACATGTGTTCTGGTGACTTGCGATATTTAATAGAAGATGTTCTAAAAAATAGTGATACTGTACAAAAAGTAGAACATTTAATACAAACAGCGGATGTCAGTTGAGGACAGCCTGGTTTACTTACTTGAAGTCGCTTCTGTTTTGCAATGTACGCCTCTTGTAAATCTGGGTTTTCTTCAGCAAGTTTTTTCAGTTCAGACTCTGTGTTACCAATTTGGCCTGATGACAAAACCATTTTTGAAACAGAAAATTATTTCCTCCCTTCCATACAAGAAACAAAGAAAAGCAGGGAAACTCAATGGTAAGAGCATAAGCCCTGGGGGTCATGCCCTTCCTCTGCCTCAGACTCCCCCTCTGTGTGCCTCAGTTTCCTCACTTTTAAAATGGAGCTATCCCGTGCTTTGTGACCACCTAGAGGGGTAGGATAGGGAGGGTGGGAGGGAGACACAAGAAGGAGGAGATATGGGGATATATGTATATGTATAGCTGATTCACTTTGTTATAAAGCAGAAACTAACACACCATTGTAAAGCAGTTATACTCCAACAAAGCTGTTAAAAAAAGAAAAAACTACAAAGTCTAAATAAATAAGTACTGCACTCTGTTAAAAAAAAATGTTTAATGCATGAGACCCCCTACGCACACACGTTGTCCCTCTCTCTCTCTCTCTCTCTCTCTCTCTCACACACACACACACACACACACACACACACACACTGGAGCAACCAGTTGTTCTGTTCTTCCTGGTGCCTCTATACTCTTTTTCTTAAGATCCTCTCTCGCTTGTAACATTCTGACTTTCCTGAACTATAAGGGTGACCTTTAAGCTATTATATTACTAAGAAGAACGAATCAGGAAAAGAAGAAAACTAAACACTCATCTTGATCCTTTCATTATCCTCTTAAAAGGGGGTTTCTACCTCTACATTGTTCCTCTGCATCAAAGGACCCTGCCGCTGATCTCAGTAGGTGGGAGCTGCTAGAGAGAAAGACCGGTACAACCTTGTCATGGCAAAGCCCATTAACAATTCCCAGGAAATAAAAATAGAATCTGGGTAAATAAATAAATAAATAATAAAATAAAATGGAGCTCTCAGAGTATCTGCCACACAGGCTGAGAATGAAATGGAAGGCACCGTGGAAAAGCATTGAACTCAAAGCCCAGCACATCATAAGTGCTTGAGCAGGGTAGTTCTACCTTTCAATACTTTCCAAGTTTTCTGTAATAAATTTCTATGTAAAGGGAAGGAAAAAGCCTTATTTAGAGAAATATTTACTCTAGGTAAATATAGTCAGAACACTGGTTTCAAATCATATATGAGTATTTCTGAGAAGGAGGTGGAACAAGAGGAAGGTGAGAAGCTGGAAGAGAGAGGAGAAAAATGGAGGGAGGGAGAGCAGGGCAGGGAAGGCAAGAGGAGAGGAGTGAGGAGGAGGGTATCGAAAAGAAAGTAAAATAGCGTAAGTAAGAGAACTGTAAAGGCGAGGTAGGATGTAACAGGAAGGACGTGCTTTCTGGAATTGAAGCTCTGGGTGTGAGTGTTCCTGGTCAAACACCCCCGGTCTGATCACAGCCCCTTCCCTTCCCATCCCATCCCATCCCAATCCCCTGGGCTATGGAGCACACCTCCTCCCGCTCCTGACCCTTCCCTATGCTCAGGGAGGAGGAAGGAGAGAGCTGGAGGTCACAGCTCAACCTCAGTGAATCTCCGATCACTAAACTCAGAGGAAGAGTAATGGCTAGACAGCCTGTAGCCCAGCTCTTCATATAATGAAACAAAAATTAAGGACCAGAAATGTGAACTCAGTCGCCCGTAACTCCCAGCAGATCCCAGCTTTCCTTATTCCTAGTCCATTTGTCCTTGAGAACATGTTATGTTCTCTACTTTTCCACAGGCCACTCTTCTGAGTTTTATTTAAGCTTGGCCCTCAAGGCCAAGAGCTGGAAAATCAGGTCCTGTAGACAATAAATGTCCAGCTGAACAGCTGAAGCACAGATTCATCTGACTGGTGCGTGGATTGATATATAACACGCACGTCCATGAAGCAAACTCAACAACCCTGCCCCCAAGTCTTCCTGAGGTGTGCTAGGTCTCAAAAATGAATTAAAAGAAACTTGAGACAGAATTCCAGGTCTTTAAGATCTTTACATACTGCGAATCCTTGTTGTTGCATAAGCTGGGATCATGGAGTCCACAGTTAGCTCGGGATGTAAAATGCAGCCGTGTGTATAGGCATCCATGGGCAAGGAGTCAAGTAGTTCTCGATAATGTTGTACCCGTGGGTAATACATGCTTCCTTTATCAGGCATTAACCTGGGTGTTTTTTCTAAAATACACACACAAACACATACACAAACATTGAAGGAAAAGTTACAAACAAGATGTTACATCCAAAAGCAAGAAACAAAACCTCCAGCCCCTCAACATTAACATTTTCAGTATTATATGAAGGGATTTAAAGGATGATATCTCTCCAGCCCAGACATTCAAAATTTGAATTGGACTGAGGTACCAGACCAGATTCCCAAACCATGATCACACTTCTCCACCTTGCAAATCACTACTCTCAAGGTCTAGTTTTTTATGCCAACTCCTCTGCGGAAATTTCCCCAACCTTCCACAACTACCAACATCTGACTAAGTCAAGTGTGCCTTCCTCTGTACATGCAAAATACTCTGTACGTACTCCATTATAGCCCTTAGCACCTTAATTAGTTGTTTGTATCTTTTTGCCCCATAAACCCCTTCAGGGCAAGGAACGTATGATCCGGAGTCTAGCATAGTGTCTCATACATTTTAGGCCCTTGGTAAATGTTGGTTAAATGAATGAAGGCTCATTATGGAAAGATGATCAGGGACCACACCTTCCCAGGTTCCAGTTAATACCAAGAGTGATCCCACTGATGCTATGCGAATGGGAATTGATCATCTTCATGGAATTCACCAGCAATTTCTAATATTTTATCTCTGCAAAGTACGTTCTACATAAATCTTCATTTGCTGGTTAACCTCTAGACTATAGACTCCTTAAGGGCAGGGACCATGTATTGTTCTTTGTTGAATCCCAGTGCCCAATATAATGTTTGGCTCATAGTAGGTGTTGAATAAATTTCAATTAATGAATTAATATATTCCCAAATTGCTAGTTATTATAGAATATTTGAGCTGCAGAAGCTCTGTAGCAGTTAACGAGGACACTGAGATATATAGGCTGAGACATTCTCCCAAGATCCCACAGCTAATTAGAGGCAGACCAAGAACCAAAGTCATTAACTCCTAATGCAGTGCTCTGTTTTATTACATCATTGTAACATCTTCAAAGGGTTTACTTCTCAGAGACTATTCAAGAAGAATAAAAATGAACCATGTGATCCAAAGGTCAGGGCTAAGTCCCTACAGGATCTATTCCCACTTCTGACTCTCAAACTTCCCCTAAAAAAAATGCCAACAAGCTTATTAATCTAACAGGTGAAAAGAACGACCTCAACTCTATTCATTTATTTTTTGCTTATTCACTTATTCATTTAGTTTGAGTTATTTATTTAATTTAGAATCCTTTTGAGCATCGCACACTCATTCATAAGCATTGACAATTCAGAGTTGGTTGCAGAGCAAGATTTCAGGCAAGATCTCATAATGCCAGACCAAGTAGTACATGATTTTAAGCCAACAGGCTAATTCTGACTCTCTAAGAAAAAAGAATACGGATTACTCCTCAAACCAGTGGGCAAATGTCCCTGCTGGGAGTCCAATTCCCTGCTGGGAGTCCAATTCTGAAGTCTGCATTAGAATGACCAAGAATGAAGTGTCAGCTACATTCTGCTCGTCAACCGTGAATTTGCCCAACTAGAGCACACTTCCTTGCTGACTTTTCAGGATCTCAGAATATCACCAGGATCCCAAGCAATGCATGGTAAACATTCCCATGAGGATAATAGACTGGAGGCCTTCTAAGGTCCTTGAAATTCTAAAGAGTTCTTAACCTTTTGTGTGCCACTGACCTCTTCTCAAAATAATGTTCTTAAATGCATAAAATACAAGACATAGGATTGCAAAGGAAATTGATTATATTAAAGTAAGCTATCAAAGTAATTTTAAATTATAAAATACTAATATGGGTGTCTTTTTATTAATACACTAACAAAAGTTAGCAGCAGGTCTAATAACTACCATAATTTCAAAGTAGTGATGGGCATAAGTGATATTTTAAGATATCAGCAATAACTTGATATGCTATGAACACATCACAGTCACATGAACATACGAACAAAGTCACAGGCACTCCTGATATTGCTTTGGATTATGCCTACATTGGAAATGAAAGGAAATGATAAATTTCTGTTTGAAATTAGTGAAAAATAAAGATGTAATTTTTTCCCCTCTAAGATATCAAATGTCCTGAATTCTATTCCCAGACCACTAGCAGTAAAAGTTCTCAAAGTATGGTCTGAAAACCCCTGGGCTTCCTGAAGACACTCTCAGGGGGTCTACAAGTCAAAGCTACTTTTATAGTAATACTAAGATGTTAATTGCTTTTTCACTCTTATTCTCTCTTGAGTGTACGACGATATTTTCCAGAGCCTATACAACATGTGATAACTCCATCACTTTGACAGTTAATGGAATGTGGGGTTGTATATTCTTCTATTTTAAACTTTTCTCAATTTTAATTTCTAGTTTGATAGATATTGATAGATAGAACACATAAACAAAAGCTCTCAAATGTCCTCATTAACTTTTAAGACAAAGGGGCCTTGAAACCAAACTGTTTAAGAACCACTGTTCTGGGGGGGTCCAAGAACCACAGGTTAATGACCATAAATGATACGGCATTTTAAAATGCCTCTCAAGTGGTTAAATTTATAGCTACTGGCTCTGGCTGCTTTCTTGTGCCAGGCCGGGGGCTTGTCTTCAGAAGAGCATACGACTTCCTTCCTGGGAAAGAGAATAAAAGCAGGAAAAAACATCCAATTGCTTTCTGGGGAAGGTCCATCTGGCCAAGTCTGAATCCAAAGATTTGAATGCATGAAAGTAATCTTCTACTCAGTGCTCCATTACTATATAACTATCTCCTAAAACACTTTGTCAGGCAGAGCATCAGATACCCACTGAACCCATGTTCTTTTCCAAGCTCACTTTCTCTCTTCAAGGACACCCTGTCCAGTATAACACATCCAATGTGCCACCAGCATCCTCCCGACACCAGCACACAAAAGTGTCCAGTGCCTCTGGAAAGAGAGTTTTTCAAAAGACAACTGGGAATTTCCTTTGAATTATACAGAAAATCTTCCCTCTCATTCTCATTTTATTTTCCAGTCCTTCCATAAAGCATTTTTCTTACGATACTAAAAAGAGAAAATCTTTTCTTGGTATTCTACCTCAATCAGGAGTGAGAAAGCAATAGAAGGGTTACAGGGTTTGAGAAACAGGCAATACGAATAATTCTGGGAACTCTTCATTGGGGTGGAAGGTTGCAGTAGTGGAAGCCAGGATTAGTGACTAAGCTGGAAGAATAAGTAAGTACATTGGCATAAGACCTGACATTGTAGAACTGAGTAGGGACAAAGGCAGGTCTTATACTGCACCTAAATTTAGGCAGCAAATTAGAAACAGGCAGATGGACATAAAGCAGAAAGATGTGATAAGCAACAAAGAGAGAAAACAAAAGAACAAAATTGTAAATCAGAAAGAAACAATAAAAGCATTCTGTAACCATTTAATGAGGACCAACAGCTCCATATATTCTCAAGTCCCTGTATTGTTGGGTAGAATAACAGTGGCCCTGAGCCATTAAAAAAATTTACATTCAGTTTCCCCAAGAGCAAAAACTAAAAAGAATCTAGGGGCTTAAAGGCATATGTTTTAATTATTTTCCTAAATTGGCTGCTTTGATTTCCTACACTCCCCAGTGATGGCAGATAAAGGAGGCATTATTATGACTGTTTTCTAGAAAGACACCCCCTAGGTCTATTTGAATAATTGTCAGGTCTTCCTTCAGTGAGAATAGATTAGACTTCATTTCTATCTCTATCCCTTTGCCGACTTTTTATTTTACTTAGATCACTTAGTGATGACATTGGTACATAAGATAATATGCAGCATGTAGCTGAACAAAATTGTACCCTTCAACTAGTCATACACAAGGCTATTAAAAATATAATAATAATGGTAAACAATTAAATTATGACCTGAAGCAAAAGATATGGTTACAAACTGACTACAATTCAAGGCTGTCATAACTTCAGAGCTAGAAAGATCAAATCTAAACACAGATGAGAAAAAACACGATGTCAAATTACACAAGTTCATTATACACATCCAGAATTTTCTGAGACAGAGCCAAATTTGTAGCAAGATAGTCAATACATTTTATACCTTAAATGTTTAACTACTTTTATTTAATTGGTAGTATATTTAAAACTTTTATAGGAACATTCATAATTGGGGGGCAAAAATTCCTTGATCAGATTGTTTGTTCCAATTATTGTATACACATAATATAGAACTAGGACTTCTGTAATTTTAACACCCCGTCCTGTTCACTAAAATTGAACAAATCAGAGAAAGTCTTTTTAAAAATTACTTTTTAAAACCATTTATTGGCATAATCATGAGTTTTAAAGACTCATTTTCTTTTCCTTACCATATTTTCTCTGCACTCAGTTACAGTCCTTTGTGCTAACCTGCAAATTCAGTAGATGTGCAAAAAAGTGTATAATGTTATTCAACTATATATGAGACCCTTTTACTAACAGTTATAAAATTATTTATTCTATGGCCTTAACAATAATTGAAAATTCCCTACATAAATAACTATATTTTTAATATAACAGTAATTTCAGAATGAATATTATCTTTAAAATCTGAACTGATTTTTATATATATTGATAAAACTGCATTTATAAAATAAATTTATATTTCCTAATCAGACTTAGTATGTGATACTTTAATATATACCAGAATACTTGGACTATTTCCAAAGCAAATTCTTTTCCTAAGAATACTTAAAATGATATATCTAGACATAAGACATGGGACATAGTCTTCAGAGAACTGTTATAAAACATATTAAATTACCAAAATTCAATATTCACCATATGATATCCTTGATTCCAGGTTACCACTGAGTTATTTGGCAGTAATAAACAGTATATATTCTAGTATTTTGTAGTTATTTCATGCTCTCTTTTTTTTTTTTTTAGATTTTTTTTTGATGTGGACCTTTTTTTTTTAATTTATTTATTTATTTATTTATTTATTTATTTATGGCTGTGTTGGGTCTTCGTTTCTGTGCGAGGGCTTTCTCTAGTTGTGGCAAGCGGGAGCCACTCTTCATTGCGGTGTGCGGGCCTCTCACTATCGCGGCCTCTCTTGTTGCGGAGCACAGGCTCCAGACGCGCAGGCTCAGTAATTGTGGCTCACGGGCTTAGTTGCTCCACAGCATGTGGGATCTTCCCAGACCAGGGCTCGAACCTGTGTCCCCTGCATTGGCAGGCAGATTCTCAACCACTGCGCCACCAGGGAAGCCCTCTCCTTTTTTTTTTTCCTTCTAAAAATCTGAATTTAATTGGGATGCCAGATTCCTAGCAATTTACATTTTTAATTTTCCAGATAATCTGGAGATTACGTGCTCACTTTTTTTTATTATTTAGTGGCCAAGTTACAGTTCACTAAAAGAGATTATGATATACCAAAAGGATGTAAATATGTAAATACTGATTACACAGAAAGGTGTACAGGTCAGCAAGCCATCATTTTTAGTACAATCCCCAGTTGATAGACTAATAAAGGATAGCAAATAAGAGCAAAGGAGATGCCAGTTGACTACACTCTGTTCTTTAGATGAATGGATACACTTAATTAAAGTCTCTTATATAACCATGGGCAACTGTACGCCTCAGGAAATCCATTCACTCATTATCATTCTAATTTGTCACCTTTCCTCAAAGTTCCATCCATAATTGGTCAAAATGCTGCATGTTCCAACCAGTTCAAATATAGCAGGTCACAATTTGCCATGTTCTAGACAGAATCTATACTTCTGAAACAACTTGAAATCACACTAGTCTTTTATTTCACTGTTGGCTTTTGTTGGTAACTTATTAGCAGGCCAGGTCTCCCATCCTTCATTAATGCAGCTGATTTTTTAAAACAAAATTCATATACTACTTTTAGCCTTGTTAAACTTTATCTTAGTTATTGTTCCATTTTATTGTTCCATGAGAAGCATTTCATAAGCTAGTCATCATTTTAACTATCACAGCTTACACATCCGCAAGTATAATAGTGTTTCCTCGATGTATTTATTCAAACCGTTTGTGGAATTGTTAGACTCAGTCAGAGAATAGAAGCCTAAAAGAACACCAGTAGAGACTCCTGTCCAGGCTGACATCTGTTTTCAATAACTCATTCATTTTAATCATTCAAAAGTATTTATTAAGCTCCCATTAAAGAACAGTCACCATGCCAGGCACTGGGAATACAGTTGTTAATGAAACAGGCACTGTCTCTGACCTCACGGTACTTACAGTGGTCTACAAGTAATTGAAATAATTAAAGTGTGATAAAATTATCATAGGATAAGTGAAATGAGAGAATATAGCTAAACAAGCAACATGGTATAAGAAATTCATAAATGAATATTCTTCATTATGGTGGTTTATTCATCGGAAAATGTGCATTACTTTCATCTAGCCATATATGCTCCTTCGTTCCACAGGGGTGTCATATGACTTAATCTCAACTGCTCTGCTTAAATCAAGATACACTGTATCTAGAATTATGCCCAGCACCTAATAGATTCACTTTTTAAAGTGTTAAAGACATTCTCCAGTAATGTAAAACTTAAGCTGGTTCCTTTTCATCGAGATACTCAAAAAATATATACTTAAAAAATTTTTGACAACACATTCTAGAACTCTGCCACGCTTAAAGACAGTAATTTATATCACTGCTTAAAGCTTAAGCAATTATTTAATGCACAGTAATTTGTAGTAGTGCTTCTCAAACTTTTATGTATATATGAATCACTTGGGAATCTTGTTAAAATGCAGATTCTGATTCAAGAGACTTGCAGTAGAGTCTAGAATTCTGCATTTCTAACCAGCTCCAAGGTGATACCAATGCTGCTGGTACATGGAATATGTGTTAAGTAGCAAGGATTAGAATTCAGCCTCCTCCCTCAGTAACAATTGGGATAACATTTGTCTCTCTCTTGTCTGGCCCTTTTCCTAATCTCAATGAGTTCTTAACGATAAATAGAAATTATCTCAATGATCACTGTGATAATGCTTACATGTTTGTTTTTTATTTTAACACTTTGAGACAAACTTCATCTGGAGACTAGACTAGCCTGCATTTATATAACTGTTTTCTTACTGTCTTCATATCTACCGTGGGTTTTAGTTCCCTTAATCTTAGTCTTCCTTTACCCTTTCCAGTTGAATGACTACTCTCCTTGGGAAATGGGAAAGAGTGAAATAAGAGTTGATTGGACTTGCTTTATCTCTGCAACTGATAAAACTATATCACCTAATCCAAGAGGACAAACAGAAAAGTCAAGTCACCAAGGATATGCAACCAGTTTGCGACAGCTTCAGACTAAGAGCTAGAATTCTTGATTGTCTACTTATTCTATTGGTACAACCAGAATTAAAGTCCTTAGTTCCCATATTTTCCTCTTAATGTTTAGCCCACAGTACCTTCTCCTCTGATTCAATAAATAGTAGTAAGAAAAGGTCAGTATTCACCTTGAGCAGGACTCAGAATGCATTTCAGTTTTGCTATTATATAGTCAAAGAAAAAGAAAAAGCCTTAAAAAAATTTGATGAAGCCTAATAATCATTAACATTACTATACTGTAAAGTATATTGTATATACTATATACTATACTGTATATTACTGAATATCTTACAGGAGAGATAATGTCAGGAAGAGGAGGAGGAGAATGGTAGTCATAGTAGTTCAAAGGATGCTAACAAAAGATTTAAACATGATTTTCATTTGCTATATCTTTTTAAAGCTTTTGATGATTTAAAGTAGAATTCTTATGCAATTATTTTGTCTTATTCACATTATTACAATCACTTCTCCCAAGAAATACAAATTATTATTCAACAGACTTGTCCATTTCCAAAAAGCTCAAGATTGAGAAGAATTGTCTTAAATCAATTAGCCCCCATTTTCTGTGCAGTCCCCAGCATTTAGACTTACAAGGGATAGCAAGTAATGATGGATGGAAAAGCAGTTTAGATCAATGGCCTTTGGTTTAGATCAGTGGCCACCTCCAATCAAAATCTTAGGGAACTAAACACTTGGGTTAAGAATAAGGGAAGCCCATTGCTAATCTAATTCCCTGGGGTAAACTCCCCCCAGCCCCCATTTAGGTCCTATACCTATCTTTCTTCTAAGCACCTCAGACTTTTGGGGGCCTTATAATTTCCTTTCTCAGCTTCCAGTAATTTGGGGTTATATTCTGGTTTTATCTTGCCCAATTAACATCAACATAACTGGTGGCAGATGAAGAGTAACTGGATCTCGTCGTGCATCTTCTTTTTCAGAAGAGTACTTAGCTGATAGCTAAAAGCCCTCTCTGTTCTGCTCTCAGTTCTGTCAGTGATCGGCTGTGTAATCTTGGGCAAATATTGAAGCTACAGTTTACCTCAAAGGCTTGTTATTAGGAAGAAGCAAGACAATGTGTAAGTGGCAATGACTATGAGAGATGGTCCGTGTAATAGGAAGGTTTGGATTTGAAAGGCTTGCATTCCAGCCCTAATCTGCCATAAAATAGCTATGTTACCTTAGGCAACCCCTCTGTTTCTCTTTCCTCGTGTACAAAAGGGGAATAATTAGTCTACCATGCCTATCTCAGGTTGGTTTTTTTTTGAAGACTGACTAGAACAGAAATTATAAAATGTCTGACACAAAACAGGCTGTCAATAAATGATTATTACTTAAAAGCACTGTACAAATTTGAGCCCTATAATTCCTCACAAAAGATATAAAATTCAAACCATACAGATGTAACGAGGGCAAAGATCTCCAAGTATACCAACATTCTAATCTCCCTTGCCTAAGATTTATTCCTCTTTTTCCCTCCTATTGTTTTTAAGGTAGAACCATTTAGTAGACTAAATGAAACTGATTTTCATACTGTACATTTAAAATCAACATTATGAATTTGACTTCAAGGCTAATAAATCACCACCACAAACCATACACCTGCAGGGTTTTTTGCAAGTGAATTTAAAAGGAAAGTTCCAACATTAAAATTGGTAGTTTACGTGAAATCTTTTCAATGGAGTTACAATGGCTTATACAGACTTTATGCTATTGACCCATTTTATATTTGTGTGCTTATGGAAATGGAAAAGGTTGTTGGCACTAAACCATCATCATGAAACCAAAAAGAGGGGAGGAAGGGAGGAAAGGGGGGAGGAAGGGAGGAAAAAGGAAGGAGGGAAGGAAGAAAGGAAGGAAGGAAGGAAGGGGGAAAGGAAGGGAGGGAGGAAGGAAGACATATATTTGTGTTGAAAGTAAATCCAAGAAATCACAAATAGCCTTAACATTACCATCCAGGAAAGTCTGTTCAAGATAATCAATGATCTGAGTGGCCTCACAAATAATGTTTTCCCCGTGGATAAGGACGGGCACTTCTCCAGTTGAGTTCAAACGCATAAACCAGGGTTCATTGTGCTCACTCAGGGGCAGACTTACATCATGTTCCTCGCACTTCAATGCCTTTTCAGCAATTACCAAGCGCACCTGGAAGAGTTCACACTGGTTACCACAACGCGTGGAGGCTTTTAATTAAATGACATCCCTTGGATACCACCAAGCAGCTCTTTTGTGCTTCCCTGAGTTATTAATATTTTCAACATTCTTTTCAACTATTCCTATTCCTGGAATTAACAAGTGAGATATATTCTAGCGTCTTCCTCTTATAAGTGAGAAAAGATAATTAAGTAATGAAAAGGATTCTGGCTATATTCAGTCCACAGTCACCCTCTTCATCACTACTACTTTCTCGGTGTTCTAAACCTTACGACGTGTCCTCCCCATACTAAGGACCTGAAACAGATAGGCTAGGCCTGTTGAAGAGAGTGGATGCGACCAACAGTAAAAGAAGGAACCCTAGATGACGTGGGTGCAGGAAGGCGCTTCCCTCGGCCTCGCTCTCCACGGCCCCGGAGAGAAGGCCTCCCGCCCCAATACCGAAAGCGATGATTTTTTGTCGCATTTCACGACTGGTAGTGCCTTTGCACCTCACACTGATGCTCCCGGCTCCCCTACAAGGCGCACCCCCGCCCCTGAGGGAGCGCCCGCCGGGGTTAGGGCGTCGGAGGCCTGTTTCTAAGTGGGCCGGCTTACCCGGCCAACACCCAGAGGGAGCTGTCCCGGTGCTGAAACCCGATCCGCACCGCCCGCCCGCCCGGCGGAGGCCTTTACCTTTTGAGAGCTGAAGGAATGCGTCCAGTGGTACAGAATGAGCTTAACCTCCGCGTCCGACTTGCCTTCCGCCATCAAGGGCGCTCCCCCTCTCTGCTCGTCCTGCCTCCGGGCCATTTCGGGGATGCGCGAGCGCGGGAGGGCCTCGCCTGTCCGCCCTTTACTTCTCCCAGCCACAGCGCCCTGCAAAGCGCCCTTAGCTTTGCCGGGATGCCACCCGGAGCCGGGAAAGATGAGTTCGCGCAGATGCACGAACAGACCGCTGGGAAGTGTAGTTTCGTGGGCGAGAAAGCTGCTGGGGGGGGGGGGGGGAGTCTGCAAAGACCCGGGGGACGTCTGCGCACAGAAGTCACCTGGGAGGTGCAATTGGATGTTTTTTAGGGAAAACGATCTCAAATATGAGTCCCTGATTATTTAAGATGAGTCATGGAAAATGTTGATTGCAAATTATTCATCGGTTTTGCAGATGGAGTAGAGGTTGCTCGGGCATAAAAGCATCAATTTCCCAAGATACTTAGGGTTCCTCTTGGAGGGTCTGTGCCTTTGGTGGAAGGGAGGTTCCCGGTTTACAGACAAAACAACAGGGTAAAGATTTATGAGTTTTCATTAGAAGATGCTACTATGCGGTCATGTAATAACAACAACAATAATAACAATAAATCTCATAAACAACGGCGAATTAAAATAACCTTGTTAAACACAGAAAATATTTTGCCCATTTTTAAATTTTTTTTAAACTTATTTTATTGAAATATAAAATATTTATATTATAAATATTAAAACAAGTATAGTTGATTTACAATGTTGGGTTAGTTTCAGGTGTACAGCAGAGTGATTCAGTTTTATATATATATATATATATATATATGTATTCTTTTTCATATTCCTTTCCATTATGGTTTATTACAGGATACTGAATATAGTTCCCTGTGCTATACAGTAGGACCTTGCTGTTTATCCATTCTATATATAATAGTTTGCATCTGCTAATTAAACACAGAATTTTTAGAGCAGAACTACTTGGGTTCATTTCCTAGTTTTTCAATTTTCCCAATTTTTGAAGTAGAGATAATTCTATTTCCCCCCATAAGGTTTTTGTGAGAATTAAATAACTAAATACAATGTTAAACACTCAACACAGCCTAGCATGTTGTAGACACTCCATATTATGTACAAGTTCAGTTGCCTTATAAACATTCTCTTTATAATCATGGCCAAAATCATAGTTTTATGCTAATCTAGTTGTTACTATTCACCTCTCAAAATTTAACATAATAGCAAATTAGCAACATTTCTCTTTCAGTAAATATGTATTAATATGACCATGAAATGAATGCTTGTATAATTCATCCAGCAAATGTTTATTGAGTACCTACTGTGTTCCAAGCATTGTACTGGGCCCTGGTAATACAAAGTTGTATAAGACCTGATACCTGGCACCCAAGATATAAGTCTGGTGTCAGAGACAACAAAATAAACAGACAACCACAGTGGAGATGAGAACTATCAGTGTTAGAGTAAACACAGGTACTAAGAGAAAAGAGAGGTAGGCAACCAACTCAGGTCAAAAAAGGCCCCCTAGAAGAGACAAAAATCTCATGAGGTCCATCTTGCCCTTTACAATACTTTATTTGTTGCTCTCTCTAATTCTTGTATAATTTTTAAAGATTTCTATAGTATCTCTTTATACCCTTAAGTTAATTCAAATGCTACAGCAGAAGTGATCCTTACCAAATTTGTTTTTTATCAGTTCACTCTTCAGAATAGAAGAGGAAAAAGCAAAATTGTGACATCAATCAGAGTGGGGTTTAAATTCTAGCTCCACCCTTAACCTGACCTCTCCTGAGCCTTCACTTCATCATGTGCAACATATAGGCATATAAAAATATATGACTGACATGGGCATTCGGTGAGGGACTGCGTATAAAGCACTTAGCACATTGCCTGCAAAACAGCAGCTGATGAAAGTATATGTGGAAAAGCCCCTCCGTGACGTTAACAGGACATCATATCACACTTGCTCCTCTCTCTTTAGGCCTCAAAATGTTTACAACTACTGTACAATCCTCCTCTCCCATTCCTCTTCACAAGAACTTCATTTTTAATTCTCTAACTTCAGATTCCAATGTGTACTATCCATTCCCTTTCCTTAATGTGCTCAATCACCTCAATATCTGAATAAATCCAATATTCTTGTTAGGTCCTCTGTCACTTGCAGCTGAAAGAGTCCTGACAATAAAGCCCAGGTCTATCAAACACTGAGCACTTTCTCCATCACATATTCCCAGCAGCCAAGCCATATAGGAATCAATGAATTGATTGATTACTGTATTGGTGTTTAATATGAAGTATTCATATATGTCCTTGGAAGTACAAATGCATACAGAGCTTCTGAAAGGAAAATTATCAATATGCATCAATAACCTTGAAAGTGGGCACAACTTCTATTAACTCCTCTCTTTGCAATTTAACTAAGGAAATACCTGCAGCAAATTCTGGTCCTAAATATCTATTTTCCCCTTCTTCAGTGGTGATAGAAATTCTAGCTAAGCACATGGTTGCTGAGAAGAAAAACTGCATTTCCCAGGCTCTGTTGTAGATAAATGTGGCATGTGACTATTTTCTAACAAATGGGATGTAATGGACATGCCAAAGGGCAAATTCTGGGAATCTTCCTAAAGGAGGCAGTAGGCCTTGTGCCTCTTCTTCATCCCATCCTCCATCCTGCTACCAGGAGGGTGGATGCTGAGTTGCATTATGACGAATGGGGCCACACCCCAGGGATGGCGAGCCCTGAGCTGTCCTTGGGACATTGGGAAGCAGAACCACCACATGAACCTCAGTCTGCAAACCTCCAAACGTCTACCTGAAAAAGAGATAAAGCATCTTGTTTAAGCCACTGTTATTTGGTGCTTTTCGGGTGCTATTATCTTAACCTATTCTCCCTAATACATCAACCTTGTAAAATATAGGTGGCTTTTATTTCTTTATGCTTCTATATTCTGTAATTTTTCTATAATGAATATGTGCTGATTTTACCTCTTAAATATTTGAACATTAAAAGAATGTTATTAAATAGATGAGATAAGGAAACACGTTGGTGTTTTATTTTGTTTTGAAATCACTATAGGGGTAGAAATAGAACTGCTACATCTACTTCGATTGATCCATAATCTCTGTTATTTTCCACCCTCATAAAAGCCACTCTTATGTGATATAAAAGGCTTATTATCCATTCACATGTTTATTCAGAGCTTCTAGTAAATTTTGTGTGTATTCTGTAGTGATGTGTCTTTGTACATCATCACATTAGATTGTGGGCTCCAGGACAACAGGAGCCAGATCCAGGTCAATTTATTTCTTCAGTATGCTTTTGTTGAGCTCTACCTGTCCCAGGAACAGTGCTAGATGCAGAACATAGGCAGTTAAAAGTCACAGTCACTGGGAACTCAAGTGTGGAGGGAGAAAAATGAGATTTCAACACAGTGTGGTAATTGCTTTGATATGTAAGAGATTATGATGTGATTATAGAGAAAGGCACCTAACATAGATAGGCTTCCCGGAGAGGTGATGATCTTTACCCTAACTGGTGCCGTACTAGAGCAATTACCAATCTATCCACTGCTGCCACTGACTCATACTGTCTCAAGAGTGCTGATTGTTAAATTTGCAGAAATTTTGCAAGCTGGATATTCAACACAGCCATTATTAAAAATTAAATTGCATTTAAGAAATTATTTTTAAAATAAAGCTAGCAAATACTCAAAACATCACTTTCAAATTATTTTGCTATGTTTACCATTGTCTATACTCTTGAGTTTATTTATGTCTATTATATTTGTACGATGGAAATCATATATAGGGGTGGGTGCATCTCTTCCTATCTCCCTGTTCAGTGATATCATGTTAGTAGCTTAAAATTGGCTGTGGCAGGAGTATTTACACTACGGAAATTGACAAATGCTATCTACCATGTGTTTGGGGTTTTTTCTGGAGAGTTGGTTGTTAAATATTTACCAGCACACCATTGAATGTATGTATGTTATTTAGTATTCAAAAAATTGTCTTGACGATGATGACGATCAGGAGAACTGGGGGTAAATTCGTGATTAGGTTTGTATGTTAATCTCTTTTTGGTACCTTTTCCTGTCCCAACCAGCTTCAGTTCTCCTTCCTTCTCCATTTCTCAGACCCCACTATCCTTATTTCCTTTTCAGTCTCTTCACTCTTTTTAGGAAGAAAAGAGATGTGCACACATCTATCTGCCCACTGTTAAACACTGAGCATTTTCTCTAGCACATCCTCCCAGCAGCAGAACCATGAACCAGTAAACACTGAATGAATCGATTATTGCATTAGTGTTTAATATTAATAATACCGTATAAGCAAAAGGCATAATGTAGAATTTTCACATCTAAACATCACTGACCACTTTCTTACGGTCTCATCTGATCCTCATGATAGCCTGTGAGGTAACTACCATCCATCATGACTGAGTGACTGGTCCAAAATCCTAGAGCTAGTAAGTGAAAGAGCTACATTCAAACATGACTTTTCTGACTACTAGTCAAGTATTACTTTCTACAACACTGCTAGCTTTACACCAAAGAAACAAAGTTGTGGGCTTTCAAGCTTTACACAGCTTGGGGTAGACTTTAGGGAAAATATAGCCACTTTCTTAAAAAGTAGTCCACATAGACAGATACTTCTATTGGAACACAAGCTACCATATCAAACTACTGCTTATATGTCTTTCTTGTGCATTAGACTCTGAGCCTCTTGAGGTCAAAGACCCCATATTATTCATTTTAGTATCCCGAAGAATCCAAAATAGTGCTTGGCAAAGTGAGAGAGTGGCATGGACATATATACACTACCAGATGTAAAATAGATAGCTAGTGGGAAGCAGCCGCATAGCACAGGGAGATCAGCTTGGTGCTTTGTGACCACCTAGAGGGGTGGGATAGGGAGGGTGGGAGGGAGGGAGATGCAAGAGGGAGGAGATATGGGGACATATGTATATGTATAGCTGATTCACTTTGTTATAAAGCAGAAACTAACACACCATTGTAAAGCAATTATACTCCAATAAAGATGTTAAAAAAAAATAGTGCTTGGTACATAAAAGATGTTCCAAAACTGCTTATTAATTGAGAAAAACAGTAGATAAACACCACCACCAACAAGAGCAACAGCAAACAATGACAACAACAACAATAGTAATAATGAATTATAGCCTATTTAGCCCATTGCTCTAGAAATTCTATGTGTAAAGGTAATTTTATTTGACAAAATGTGATACTTACAAACCTGGACTGTGGATCAGGGCTCAGTAAATTGACTGTTTTTTATGTTCATTTTTATTGAAATTCTTTATTCATTTAAGTGTTTTTGAGTGAATGAATTAAAATGGATTTGACTGATATTGTGAAATAACAGATCACATACGCTCTCTGAGCCTGAGTCAACTTACCTATAATTATGGTTAAAATCTACCAGATATGCTGGATACACAGATATAGCCAGTTTGGGAAAATTCTCCGAGCTAAACAATTATGATTTGTGCACTTTCCTTTATGTCTTATGCTTCTGTCAACTTTTAATTTATCATATAGAACTGTTATAGCTGAATGATATATATATTCATAAGAGTTATCATTATGTAAAGTCCTATTACTTATATTACCTATTTTGACAGGCATTTGGTAATTCATATTTTTTTATATTTTTTTAATGTATGTCAACTAAGCCAGAGATCTTGAAACCTTTTGACAAATTGAAATACTCTAGGTTTCTGTTTTTATAAAGTACTTTTATAAATGACCACCAGAGGTCTCTATTTTTTTAAGAATAATCAATCCCCTGCCATTTTTTTCCCTTGACAAATTAGAAAACAGAAATGGTGATATTCTCCAGAGAATATATTTAACTAATTAAGCTATCTAGTTCAAAACCAAATTTTCCAAAATTAGGGGAAAAAATCTTATACATATGTAAAAAAAAAACAAAACAGAATATCTCCACTTCTCCTGATAACAGCAACATTAATACTAAGCACCCAGAAGCTATTTGGCCTGCTCTGCCTGACACATGCCAGTTATCTGACCCATGTGAATTGCATAGGATTTGTAACTGGTATATACATAAGAAAAAAGGGGAGAGGTCCTTATTCAGAAATTTTTTTTGAGAATTTTTACCTCAAATGTGAACAATTCCTGTTATCTGATATTCTCAAGCATCTACAAAACTAATTATCTAATTGAATGAGATAAAAGATAGCTCCTCAAATATCAATACATTGATTTGGTTAAAATAATTGCGATGGTTTCAACTAGTTTACCAGAGCTCTAATCAGCTTGACTCCTTTGCTTATCACCGTGCTTCTCAAAGTGTGGTCCCCTGACAAGCAGATCAATATCACTGGGAACTTGTTAGAAATGCACATTCTACTCTGAAGGTGGAGCCCAGCAGTGGTGTTTTTAAAAGCCCTCCAGGTTTTTCTGATGCACGTTAAGTCTGAGAACTATCAATTTAGTGTATAACTGATGAACCATCTCAATTCTCAGTCCCTAGTTTGCCACATCTGTAAAATTGGTAGAGCAGAATAGTGCATGAAAGCCAAAGGCTGACTTATGGTATCTGGAAGAAAAGGTTAAATAATTTGGAAGCACTTCCACAAAATAGCCGGGTAAAACCCCACGGTGCCAAGCCACCAGTTAGAGTTTACAGGCGCAAGATGCCAAGACTCCTTCGCTTTCCCCTCAGAAAATGTAGATTACTCTCTGCGGGCTTCTAGGCAAAAGCCTCAATAACCTTAGAATAGCTCAGACTTGCTTTTGAAACTCCAAAATGCATCCCAGAGCAAAGAGTCATATTTAATACCAAGTGCAACTTACTAATTCAGGAGGCTCTCATTGTGAGGTTACTGTAAACTTATAATAATTTTATTAATTTCCTAGTTTCTCGAAGAATCACTACTAATGTTGACGATGCACTAAACTAGTTTTTAGTAGAGAATTCACTTTGAGCCGTATTTCTGGTGGAAAGGATTTGACATATCTGTCCACCCACTCTTACCCATCTCTACTGGTGTACATTTCAGAATAAATACATGGATGGTGGACATTTCAGAATAAATTCATGAATATGGACCAGTATACAGTTAAAACAAAGACGCATTTACACTACATGGTTGCTAATATTTTTTGAAGTGTTTACTGTGTACCAGGAACTATTTTGAAGACTTTATATGTGGATTCTGTTTTAACACTTGCAAAATCCCTTAAGGCAGGGAGAAATATCATCCCTGTCTTCTAGATGAGGATATTAAGGCACAGAGAGGTCAGGAAATTTCCCAAACTCACACTAATAAGTGTCAAAACTGGGACTTAGCCCCACACGTTCATTTCTGGACTTCACTGGAGTACATCACTAAAAGAATACTTTGGTGATTACATTAATATTATGCAAATATCACTTATGGGGACAAAAGAAATTAAGGAGGAAAAAAAGGAGTCGCTTCGCAGTATGCTCTACTGGTATTTGAATAATAGCTCTAACATTTCTTTCATTAATGTTACAATAATAAAGAGATCTATTCATAAATGTTTGATGAAAGCCTCTAGGATATTTAGATGTGAAAAAAGTGTATTCCACAGAGAAAACTTATTGCTTATGTCTGAAATTGCAGCTTTTGATTAGTTATGTTTCCTAAAGTTAATGTTTTCCTACTAATTTACAGTATGCTTATGTACCAATCACCCTTTCATCATAACCACAGAATTGCCATTCTCTCGGTGGAGGATACCTTTTTCTTCCTGTTTCCCAATAAATGATCCAAGTAGTTTTCCAGGACACCTTCTTTTATCACTTTCTTTTTATGTTTAAAGGAATCTTTCCAGGGATTTAAGATCATTTGGCATTTAGCCTGGTAATTCAAATTAGAATATTTAATAATACATTGGAATTTCTTTTTCCAATGTCCTTGCTTTTGTGTTCTTTTAGTCACTAAATAATAAGCAGAGAAGTTAATTTATGCCTACATTGTCCCTGGCCACATGAGAAAAATGGCATTAAAACTCAGAGACATAAGCTTTAAAGAAAGAAAATGCTAATGTTGCAAGGATTGTTCTAAGTCAGATTTTGCTTTGTGAATGTATAAATAGGACAAGATAAGGTTCTGGGCAGCAGCGGATACCAGGCACCAAACAGTCATCTCTGTTCCTTTGGCACCAACTTCAACACTCTGGCATGATTTTTTTCTTGACCACCCAACGTCACCAGGGATGTCGAGAGAACAAACATGAGAGCTAGTGCTATAAAAACTACTTCATTTATCTAGTTGGTCTTAATAAAATCCTAAAGAAGCATAAGATAATAGTGACAATAAAACACAGTGCTGAAGTTTATATTCAGATACGAAAGTCCAAAGCAACATTTCCTTTCATTTTTTATGTGCTGTATTTTCCGAATGAAAGCAATATTGTGATCCATGGAGAAAAGAGTCATTTAAATCCTAAGCATGTAACTGAAAGCGTGGAATCGAATCTGTGCCTGTTAAAGCTACATGAGGGAGACAGGTGACACGTGGCCACAGTGAACCTGTTTCCAGTGACCCCCTGTGTGACATTGGGAACTGGTTGGAGAGACCAAGTGAACCACAGAGATCCAGAGAGAAGGAGCTGGGCTTTATAAGAAATTATATCCTTTTAGAGCAGGGAAGTTTAGCAGAAAAAGGAAAACTGGTCAAATTCAGGTGATGCTTTGGTTTTCGAAACATGGAAAAAAATCAGGTACACATATATTAGCTTAAACTGATTTCAGCCTAAAAGACTACTGCTGTATGCAAGTTATGAAAATGTAAAAGCCCAATTTGGCCAATTCCACGTGGCAAAAGAATGTAAAGATGGTAAAACCACAACCACCCAGAGACATGGCCATAAATTATATGAATTCAAACGTGTCTGAAAAGGGACACAGGAAAATGAAGCACTCGGAATCACAGAAATGGTGAGAGCCCGGGGGGGCTGGTCTGCAAAGGGAGACTTGAGGAGGTCTGAAGGGAGGGATTCGCCACTTCCTCCGAGACCTCCCAGAGCAAAGGTGCTGATTCTGTACGATGAAGGGGCTGAAATCCTATGGGCCCGCTTTAAATAACTGATGACCACCGAGAGCCCTCTTTTTCACCTTCCTCCTTACGCATGTGCCCTGATGGCTGTGGCAGCTGCAGATAACAGCAAGTTCTCAGGCAGACACGCAGGGAAGTTCTGGGCTCAGCTCTGCAGAGCCCTGAGCCAGCTGTCAGGAAAGCCGATTTAGAATGGACCCCCATGTGGCCAGAAGGGTGCCTTCGCTCTGCGGTGGGGTTTGTGCCCTCCTCCTTTGCGTGCTAAGTCACAGCTCCAAAATGAAGCCTCTCCGTCAGCATCAACTTTTGCGCAGGTTTCCTCCAAACCCCTGAGCCAGCCTCCCATAGCCGGCAGGCGTTGGGTGCCGCAAATGTGATCCTGTCTGTCGTTTCGTCCTCAGCAGAAGAGCGACATGACCATATTTATTGCTGTTGCTATTCTGGGGGCTGGGTGACGTTTTTCTCCCCTTGTGGTTGAGCACTGCCCGTTCATCTTTCACCACTCCCTCCAAGTCTGCAAGGCTAAAACCAGTGATACAAATAGATTCTATCAGGAGGAAAGTTAAAACGAGAAGTTCTGAAGTATTCCCAAGTCTCTTCGCTTATGGCTTGAAAAGCTATAAGTTCTGTGGTCCTGTATTTTAAATGTGTACCGTTAGCACCCCACTATTATCATAAACTGCTATTGGTGGTATCTCTGCTAAGGAAAGAAAACATGGACGGGCGGGGGGCAGGGCGGCGGTAACTGGCTGATAAACACGGCTTGGAAATTTGGCAAATGTTGAGTTTTCCACTGTTGAGTGTTGGGAGTGTCCAAATGTTACCAGAACACTTGAAGCTTTTCGCTTGCCTCATACCCTTCCTTACTAAGACACTCCTCTTTTGTGACGCGAAAGGGACTAAATGACAGGCCACAGGAACTCCTATTAAGGATACAATGGTTCAGGGCACAGGTGACACGGCTCCTAGAAAGTAACTGTATACAGACCTTCTAAATGAAGAACTTAGATACATAAATAACTAATTACCACATGCGTTACACGGTGCACCAAATGAGAGGGATTCTGACTTTACCACGGACCCCTGTTCTTTACCGAGTGGTCAGATCTTCGCCGTAGCTTGTAATCACTCCACGTTCGCGCTCACCTGGCTGATCGTCTGCGCTCGGCAGCAGTTGTGTCTCTAGCTTTGCAAAAGTGACTCTTCAGATTCCACGAGCCCTGCTGCAGTTCCACTCTGTAACATACAAGGCAGCAGAACATTCTCGAGGAGGCAGTGGGTTGCAGAGGTGGGTGCATGGGCTCCGGAGCCCGCTGCCAGGGTTTGTCCTGGCTAGCCAGCTGTGGGACCTCTTTAAGCCTCCCTTTCCTCTGCAAAATTAGGACGATAACAGGAGGCTTGTTGTCATCTCCGAGCAGGGACGTTTAACCTCCCTCCAGCATGTTTCTTCTGCCTCAACTGTAGTTGGTCTTCAAACTGTTCACTCTCAAAATCACTATAGGCCATTGTGCTGCAGATTCAGAGGTTTCTGGCTGTCTGCCTGGGAAATACCTTTCCAGTATCCAGGGGGATATTTAAAGTGCACTCTCAGCTGGCAGCTCGGCTGATTTTCACCTGAAATGTCCGTAAACTATAGGAGTATTTCAGTAAAGGGCCTTACAACAAGGCCTAGTTCTTCCCGTTAAGAAAGTGATATATATAAATACATATCACAACGATGGCTTTTTTGCCCTGGTATGGTTTTGGTCTTTCTTCCCTCTTTTCGGTTGCATATTTCCATACCATCATACCTCAGATGTGTAAACATGGAACTGTTTTATTTCTCTAGGACCAAAATTAACAGCTCTAGAGACTCATTTCCACTGATAGTGGAAACACTCTTAATTTTGTCCCTTTCAGGGTAACTCAGCCATTCTAATACAATACAGATGTCTTTGGGGGAAATATTCAGTCACTCTTCTCTTTCCCTCTGGTGGTGGTAGGGAGGGTGGGGAATGGATCTAATTTTCTGGTGGTTTACAGTTCACCTGACCTCAAGAGAGGGGGTTTGAAAGCAATCCCCTTGTCCTCAATAGTCTCCCCTGAGATGTCTTGCCCAGCTGGATCTTCGAGACTTGACCCCTGGCCTTGCTGCATGTGCTGAAGTTTTCATAGCTGGCCAGTCCTTCCAGCATCAGGCATGGGTAACATGTAGCCATCCAGCCCTCCCCCGCAATGCTGACTCTGTCTTTGCTCTGACTGATCCTCTGAAATTCAACCACACCTTCCAACCAGTCCCTGCCTTTGTAACACCCATCCAAAGCCTTACCTCTCACCACACCAAGGAAACCCACGAGCAGTCCACCTGGTCAAAACCCTCATCAATATCAAGTCAGGAGAACTCATCTCTGGCTTCCTCCGTATTTCAACCCCCAAGCCCCAAAGCTAAGAGAGACCTAGGAGGCCTGTTGTAGCTAATGTTCCCCAGGAAACCGCCTTTGAGATTTGCCTATAAAAGGTTTATTGCCAAATGTTCTCCAGAACACTTGTAAGGGAATGAGGGAAGCTGGGTGAGCGGAGAGAGAAGTTACTACTGCCATGCAGTTGCAAAGAAGCTGATAGTACTGGGAGCTCTGGAACTGGGAGGGCATTTCAGAGTTGTTCCAATAGAGGCAAGGGGTCTAGACCTTTCTATCCCCAACAATGGACCAGTCATTGGAGATATGCTGCCTTAGGGAGTTCATTTGACCTTGGGCTAGGAGGCCTTCTTTGGCTAAGGGCAATGCTTGGAGATGGACTCAGCTGCAAGGCATCGGCTGCCAGGACTCACAGCAGCCGGGGAACGAGTACCTGACCCGGGAGGGGTATCTGGGCAGCACATCAATGTCCACTGCACGGCCATCTCAGGCCGCCTGCCCAAATATGCACTCCATCCCCTCTGTCCTAACGTGGCTGTCCTGTGTTGCTTCCAACTGTCTGAGGAGGTGTTGCCACCCTTCTCCCCAGATGTCCAGGAGGGAAGAAGAATATGCAATCCTTCTGCCCTCAGATTCTCTGTGTATCTGGGAACATGTCTGGAAATTTTCATTCCCACTCATCCTCTCCCAGATCCCTCCAAACTGCTCTGATGTCATAGCCTACATCCTCTCTAATCCATGTTCCACCCTAAAAACCCTGTGTTCAAGTCTCCAATTGATGGCTTTGGGGAACCCCACAAATCATTTCTTTTTCTTAGCAAAGCCTGAATCTTACAGCTATTTGGCTTGGCATCTTGTAGACCTTTTCTTACGTAAAATTTGTTTTCAAGCTGAAAGTTTCAAGTTTAGTCCTTTGTACCTTGCCCACCCCTCTCCCTGAAGTAATGGATATTATTGATGGATGGAAGACTAGTGACACCTTGAAACAGTAAAACTTAACTTTAGTTGACATTTCATATATATTAACCTGATCAACTTACAATGATAGACGACATGATATTCTACCTTATCAGAAAAGGCACACTTCTTTTCCTGGTCTTCCTGTTTCTTTCCTGCTCTTCGTGTTTGGTAAATTATACAAACTGTTGAGAGCTCTCAGTTTTACAGAGCCTCCACTCACACTTCTTTGAGAGCTGCTCTTTATGTGCCTGAGATCAGGGCTCAGATCTCCCAGGGCTCTTAATATTTTCTTCCCACACCCCACAGGTTTGTGCACCTGACTTGGGAGGCTAGTGCTATAAGCCTTTTTCAGCCAATTGACCAGAAACGTCTGGGAGGCAGAAACATCTCAGTCGCCTCTTTCTAATCTTGTCTGTCCTGAGTACCATAGCAGGAACCACAGGGACTTGTGACCACACCCAAGTTGGTCTCTCTTTTCACTCAAATATTAATGATCCCTCTTGACCCTACCAAACCTTGGATTCCAGTGATCCCTTTTTAGAATGTTAGAAGGAACAATTTATCCTGTCTCCATGGCTCTACGTGAGAAGGAATAGTGCCCTTTTTTCTCCTCTAGGAAGTCTCTGGGAATAATCTGCTCTCATATTTAGAACTATTTTCCAAACAAAAGTCCACACACTTATGGGAGTTCAGCTATGTATTCTAAGGGGTAATTTTCTCTAATTTTTAATCTCTGTGGACTGTCACTTGATTTTGGTGGTTAATCTTGTGTGTATGTTCAAGCAGACTTTGCCATTGAGTCTTTCTACTTTAATTGCTTCTGACTAATGAGAAGAGAGACAGATCTAATATGTAAATGATGTATATCCACCAAGCAATAGCCAAATGGTATACCAGCACTCTACACAAAGAAAGACTTCCTAAGAAATCCTATAGAGGAGTCCTCAGTGGCATCCAGCAGGATGCATTTGCTGAATCAGGAGAAGCTGTGCCTCCGTGGGCAGCGCCATAACTTTTTTAAATGCAAGCAGCAATTTTATTTCATCAAAACATCATGTCACATTAAATTCAGGTTGTTAATTTCAAAATTAGAAGTTTTCGATTTATGTTGTAAATAAATTATAAGCATACAGAGGTATACCTTATCTGATGGTTTATATATTTAAGTGCATATATACAAAGAATGTATATTTAAATATATATAAAATTATTGAACCCACCATGGGCAAGAGGTCTGGATAAATTTTTGTTTTTCTTCAAAAGCTATCCGTGCATTTTTCAAGTTTGAAAAACACTATGCTGTAGCAGAGGGGGTCACATCTTGCTTCAGGGTGTGTATCAGAATCAATAAGGAGGGGCTGATATTTAACACCCTTTTTATATTTTCTTTCCAATATTATACTTCTTCCTCGTTTCATTTCTCTGCCCTACCCCCAGCTATGGGGGAAGTGCCTAGACAGTCATCATTTCTTATGAGCTCTTAGAATAAGATCACAACCATATCCTGGTGCCTGCCTCCCTCCCCACCATCACCTCTTACCAATATCCTCTCCCTTGCTCAATGAATCCAAACACACTGTCCGTTTTCAGTTACTTCTATGTGCCAAGCTGTTTCTAGCTCAGAGTTGTTTCCTCTTCTCCAGCTGATCTCCTCCTTACTTTCCAGGCCATCTCCTACTCATCCTTCAGAGCTTAGCTTACCTGTCACTTTATTGTAAATAATCCTAAAGTTCATATGGAACCACAAAAGACCCCGAATTGCCAAAGCAATCTTCAGAAAAAAGAACAGAGCTTGAGGTATCACACTCCCTGACTTCAGACTATACTACAAAGCTACAATAATCAAAACAGCATGGTACTGGCACAAAAACAGACACATAGGTCAATGCAACAGAATAGAGAGCCCAGAAATAAACCCACACACAATCATGGATACATTCTCCTGCTGTGTATTCAACTCTAAGCCCCTCCTATCTCAATACTGCTCTAAACCCCCAGGAGTGATGGACAAGAAAACCAGCTAATCCAGGTGCCCCTAATCAGGAGCAGGGGGCAGGCCAGTGTGCCTGGCTGCCGTAGTGCCCAGCTAGTCCAGGGCCATGTAAAATTTGCCAGCAGGATCAAGGCTACAATTCTAAACTACTGAAAACCTCAGGAGATGGGGCTAGGGGTACTTTGCTGTGTGGTAACCCTAAACTCAGGCCCTATGCCCTGTCACTTATCCAAGATGGGTGAAAGAGATAGACCTCTGAAGGCCAGTGATCTCTAAAGACAGCACAACTCCCTGAGTTCACACTCCAGAGACACTGAGGAAGGAATGGAGACTTCACAAGTCCACCAACTGATTTGGTCTAGAGTTATCAGGTTTCTGTTAAGTTCTGGATTTCAAGGTCACCTCATTAATAGCTTCTTTTACTGCATAAGTATTCACTATCTATTGTACACTTATCCTTAGCAAGCATGCTCTTACATAGCACTTTTGAATTTTGACTTTTAAATGATGAGGAGGATATAGTTTATAATTATTAAAGACTTTGTGAGGGAATTCATGCGAGAAAGATAAAGTAATATTAGGATCACTAGTATCAGGCAACTTTGAAATTATTTTATCAGTTTATGGAATCTAAGTTAGCCCACATGAGGCTACATAACCCTACAGTAATGTCTCCCTGAAGACTCAGAGTATTTATTAAAATCACAGATTCCTGAGCCCCAACTCAAACCCACTGAATCAGAATTCACCATGGGAGAAACCTGGGTGTGCATATATTTAACAAGTGCCCCCTAGTGATTGTCATCAGGGGATTTTTGGAAATCGCCCTACAGAAATGATTCTTCATCAGAAATACATTAGGGGGACTTCCCTGGTGGTGCAGTGGTTAGGAATCCACCTGCCAATGCAGGCGGCACAGGTTCGATCCCCGGTGGGGGAAGGTCCCACATGCCACGGAGCAACTAAGCCCGTGTGCCACAACTGCTGAGCCTGCACTCTAGAGCCTGTGAGCCACAGCTGCTGAGCTCGTGTGCCACAACCACTGAAGCCCGCACACCTAGAGCCCGTGCTCCACAACAAGAGAGGCCACCGCGATGAGAAGCCTGCGCACGGCAACGAGGAGTGGCCCTCACTCGCCACAACTAGAGAAAGCCCACACACAGCAATGAAGACCCAGTGCAGCCGGAAAAAAAAAGAAAAAGAAAAAAGATACATTAGGATCTCTGGCGAACATATGTGATGGGGCCTCTCTCACAGATTTTGCCAGGGGAGGGTTAAACCTGGACAAGCATCTTTTGAAAATGCTCGACAAGGGATTCTTACCTGCACTCTGATGAAGTATTTGTACTAAACGAATATTTAGTATGGATCTGAGGTGTGGAAACGAGGCATAATTTAGCCTAGGCTGTAACATTCAGGAAGGAAATGGCGGTGCATACTTCTTTCTAGAAGTAGCAAAACGTTGAGACCAGCAAACATGGCGGGACTGACAACAGTATACAGCTGGCAGTTTCTAAATGTCCACTCTGTCACACTCAGGTAGAGAGGCTATGAATTATTCAATCAGTTGGTGAGTTAGAAATCACTCAGGCCATCTAGATCACCCAGACTGTCTTTTTCCAACTGGGAGACTACGTTTTAGGGGGTCCTTAAGTTTATCAGGTCCACTCACTGCTGTACATAAGTTACTGTATCATATGCCAACAGGCAGTTATGTTCAATCACATATAAAGGATTGATTTTTAAGATAATAATATGCAAAGATGCTGAAGATTGACATTTCAATTTAATTATTAATAGGTAGTACAATTTCAAGGTGCAAAATAAAAACAAATCAAAATGTTCTTTACTGAGCATTGCCATTCCCACCCCCTTTATTTTTCTTTTTCTTTGTATCTTTACAGGGTTTTTTTTTTCCCCCACCTCTCCTCCCCAACAGGTTTTTACATAGATTCAAGTACAGAAAAAATCATCATGTTACATACACTATTCCATACATTGCTTTTTTCCACCTAATAGATCTTGGGGATTTTTCCACATCAGTACACGGAGAACTTCCTCATTCTTTTTTAAAGACCATGAAATCTGATTTTCAATTCAATTTTATCAAGTTCTAAAGCAGACTTTCATCTCTCTTTGACCATGGCTCACCTGTAAATGTAAGTGTGTGAGTGTGTATGTTTATTTTTGAAAGATCACGGGGTGTGTGTCAGTTCAGGGCCTCCAACAAGCAGACGTCAGGACAGAATTAGACATACGAGAGATTTACTGGGGTGAACACATGTGAGGCATAAAGGCCAAAGGAAGTAGGAGTAGGTGGGCAGAGCCTTTGGGTCACAATGCAGGTCTGAAACCTGTGAAAGGAAGGAGGGAAGGAAGGAGGCTTGGGTAGAGGAAACACAGACTGCAGAATAGCTCTAAGAAAGTTCCAGCCAGGTCAATGGGGAGCACAGAAAATACGAGCCTGTCAGAGGAGGCCTGTGTTGAGAAGGCATGGTCCAGCTCTAGCAATCCCACTGTGCTCAGCTATTGGCTGGAGACAGTCTAGGTAGAGTCCTGGGTTTTCGGTGCCCCTTCCATGGAGGCCATTGACATGTAGCACAAAACTCTTTACACATTCCCATAGGTTCATCCACATGCGTCTACTCTGGACCTCCATGTCTCCCATCTTCCAGTCCTTTCCCTTCCAGGCCTCTGACCAGACGGCCAGGCTGTTGGCCATTGCCCAGAAATCTACATATTTTCCCACCTCAGGCCACTTTTCCTTTCACATAAAATAGATGACCAGGTTCACCACTCACAGCTCTGCCCCTTGGAAAGATTCTCCCTCTCTGCATACTTTCAAGACCACTCCTGAGTGTGTCTGTAATGCAGCCTCCATTCATTTTCAGCTTCGTCCGCATAATAGCCTGTCCATCGATAAACCAAGTGCGGCTTTTCTTCCTCTTTAGCTGGTTGAATGGAACCCCAATCTTCCCACAGGTAAGAGCTGGGGAAGGGGTGCTAGTGCAATTCTAGGGGACATGGGGCTCTGGGCCACCTGTTCTTGCAGCTTACTTGTGTCCTCTGGTTCTGCTCGGCTTGACCCTGGATATACCATGTTCATCTTACAATAGACTGCTTCTGGGTCTGTACAGCTTTGTTTTGGCAGGTTCTACAGGACCTAGCTCATAATGGGAAATTCTAAGGTAACAGTCATTTGGGGTCCCATGGTCAAGCAGTCATTTTTGTTTTTTGTTTTTTTGCCAAAGTCGAGGAACTGATTCTCAGAAGCTCTATATTCTCTTCTGCAGACGCTATGGCCTTGCTTCAGATCTCCACAGACCTGCACTGTGATTCTTCCACTGGGGCTTGCCACAATCTTCCTATCGTATCTTTTCTCACCACTGACACCAAATGCCAGCACCAAAGGATATACCTGATCGTATGGCCCAAGAGGCAGGGCTGCTTGCCTGGGCCTCCTGCAAAACTCTTTCCTGCTCTGAGCCCTCTCAAAGCTGGCAGCCTTCCATCCATGTCGCTCAGCATGTAGGCTGGAGCAGTTTCTAAGTGTGGTGTTGCTTCCAGAATCCAAGAGGCCTACTGGGTCCTCTGCTCTTTGTTGTTGTTGTTGTTGTATATCAGAGGCCACGAGATGCAGCGATTTGCCTTTTACTTTGGGGGGGATGTCCCAGGGCAGAGCATGGCCTTGACTGCAAACACCACCACAGATCTGAAGTCGCCGCAGCTGGAGGCTATGCGCCAAGTACCCTACTCGCCGCAGGTTCTCTTGGAGGGAGATCTCAGCAGTGCACCCCTGCAGCCACCCCATGGGGTGTTCCTCCTTCTCAGTAAGCTTGAAAAAGCGCTTGCTATGTGAAAGTAGTAAGTGAGATGCAAGTGATAACGAACATTCTAGAGTGTGTTTAAGGAAAGGAAGAGGAATTTAAGCTGTATTCGGAATGCAGTCAGTATCTGAAGAATCCACCAGGGCTCTAATAGTGTGTGTGCCAAGGTGATATGTGGATGGGGACTGCAGCACTTGGCAAGGATACAACAGTCCCCAATGTCTGTCGCTCAGTTAGAGGGAAGCCTTTCCTATTATTGGCCATTGTTTCAAATCCCATTCCAGAGCTCTTGGTACCATTCATTCCCCAGTTATAATTTGCGTTTCTTTACTGCCTAATAATGGATTTGTTTTTTTCTCTCCTTCAGCTATCAGTCACTTGGCAACTACTTACTCCTTTGTTGTGCTTTCAGCAATATTGTGCACCTCCCTTCTTGGTTAAAAAAACATTTTTTATTGAGGTATAGTTGATTTACAATGTTGTGTTAGATTCTGGTGTACAGCAAAGTGATTCAGTTATACATATATATGTATACTTTTTCATATTCTTTTTAATTATGTTATTTCAAGATATTAAATATATTTTCCTGTGCTTTGCAGTAGGACCTTGTTGTTTATCTATTTTATATATAGTAGGATGTATATGTTAATCCAATCTCCTAACTTACCCCTTCCCCCCTTTCCCCTTAGGGAAGTTTGTTTCTATGTCTGTGAGTGTTTCCGTTTTGTAAATAAGTCCATTTGCATCATATTTTAGATTCCACATATAAGTGATATATGATATGTCTTTCTCTGTCTGACTTACTTCACTCAGTATGATAATCCGTAGGTCCATCCATGTTGCTGCAAATGGCATTATTTCATTCTTTTTTATGGCTGAGTAATATTCCATTGTATGTATGTACCACATCTTCCTTATCCATTCACCTGTCGATGGACATTTAGGTTGCTTCCATGTCTTGGCTATTGTAAATAGTGCTGCTATGAACATTGGGGTGCATGTATCTTTTTGAATTTTAGTTTTGTCTGGGTATATGCCCAGGGTATACGTCCAGTAGTGGGATTGCTGGGTCATATGGTAGTTCTATTTTTAGTCTTTTAAGGAACCTCCATACTGTTCTCCATAGTGGCTATACCAATTTACATTCCCACCAACAGTGTAGGAGGGTTCCTTTTTCTCTACACCCTCTCCAGCATTTTTATCATTTGTGGACTTTTTAATGACGGCCATTCTGACCAGTGTGAGGTGATACCTCATTGTGTTTTTGATTTGCATTTCTCTAATAATTAGCTATGTGGAGCATCTTTTCATGTGTCTATTGGCCATCTGTATGCCCTCTTTCAAGAAACGTCTATTTAGATCTTCTGCCCATATTTTGACTGGGCTGTTTGGGTTTTTGTTATTGAGTTATATGAACAATTTGTATATTTTGGAAACTAAGCCCTTGTTGGTCGCATCGTTTGCAAAGACTTTCTCCCAGTCCATAGGCTGTCTTTTCACTTTGTTTATGGTTTCCTTTGCTATGCAAAAGCTTTTAAGTTTGATTAGGTCCCATCTGTTTATTTTTGCTTTTATTTCTATTGCTGTCTTAGGAAACTGACCTAAGAAAACATTGCTACAACTTATGTCAGAGAATCTTTTGCCTATGTTCTCTTCTAGAAGTTTTATGGTGTCCTTGTCTTATATTTAAGTCTTTAAGCCAGTTTGAGTTTATTTTTGTGTACGGTGTGAGGGAGTGTTCTAACTTCATTGATTTACATGTAGCTGTCCAGTTTTCCCAGTACCACTTGCTGAAGAGACTGTTTTTTCTCCATTGTATATCCTTGCTTCCTTTGTCAGAGATTAATTGACCTTAGGTGTATGGGTTTATTTCTGGGCTCTCTATTCTGGTCCATTGATCCATATGTCTGTTTTTGTGCCAATACCATGCTGTTTTGACTACTGTAGATTTGTGGTATTATTTTCTGATGTCTCAGAGTGTAATGCCTCCAGCTTTGTTCTTTTTCCTCAGGACTGCTTTGGCAATTCTTGGGCAATTTGGCTGGGTCTTTTGTGATTCCATATAAATTTTAGGATTATTTGTTCTAGTTCTGTGAGAAACGTCATGGGTAATTTGATTGGGATCACATTAAATCTGTAGATTGCTTTGGGTAGTAAGGCCATTTTAACAATATTAATTCTTCCAATCCAAGAGCATGTGATATCCTTCCACTTCTTTAAATCATCTTCAGTTTCCTTTATCAATGTTTTCTAGTTCTCAGCATATATGTCTTTCACCTCCTTGGTCAGGTTTATTCCTAAGTATTTTATAATTTTGATGCAATTCTAAAAGAGATTTTTTTTTTTTTTTACTTTCCCTTTCTGATATTTCATTGTTAGTGTAAAGAAATGCAACCAATTTCTGTATGTTTATCTTGTATGCTGCTACCTTGCTGAATTCATTTATTACTTCTAGTAGTTTTTGTGTGGAGTCTTTACGGTTTTCTATGTATAGTGTCATGTATTCTGCATATGACAATTTTACTCCTTCCCTTCCAATTCAGGTACATTTAATTTCTTTTTATCATCTGATTGCTGTGGCTAGGACTTTTAATACTACGTCGAATAGAGGTGGTGAGAGTGGGCATCCTTGTCTTGTTCCAGATTTTAGTGGGAAGGTTTTCAACTTTTCACCATTGAGTATTATGTTGGCTGTGGGTTTGTTATAAATAGCTTTTATTACGTTGAGATATGTTCCCTCTATACCCACTTTGGAAAGAGTCTTTATCATGAATGGATGTTGATGTACTGCCCTTCTCTATTCAACCTCTTTAGGAAATGGTTATCCCATCAATTTTCACAACTTTTACCACCTTAATAGCAACACTCTCAAGTATGTTTTTATAGTCCCTTGCCCCCACCCCCAATTTGTGTTATTTCAAATTCTGAGTTGCCTTTCATCCATATTTTCAGAATAAAGCATTATGATTTTCACTGTTGCATGAGAGAGATGAACTCATCCTCTTTTCTCCTTCAATTCCAGGGACCTCTTTTCCTTCCCTCTGTACAGTGTCTCTTAAGAAGACCATCCCTTTAGAGATATCTGGAAGGATGCCCCTTCTACATTATCCACAAAGCTAAACAGTACGTCCATGATTCCTGAGAATCGTTTCAACTATAGCAGCCCACAAAACTACTCTATCCTCTGAACCCTTATCACACTTGGTGCTTGTTTGCTTATAGTTGTCTCCCTTGCACTTTTATTATTTTTCATTTTTATCTCCTGCCTCTTTAGTTATGTTTTATACCCTTAAGAGCAAGATCTGAGCTACTTCTCTGTCTCCAAACCTAACCGAGTAATCATATATACAAGTGCATAGATATACATACACACACACACATATACACACACATAGAAATACATTTTATGGTTTGCTTCAGGTACTAGGTCTTCAATGCACAGACCTAGTACCTGAAACAATCTACTCTGTGTCTTCAAGCTTACTATCTCTTTTAAATCTCCCTTTAACCTGTCATTTACATTTTTCACTGTTAGAACTTTTCTGAAACTCCCTGTGAGCCTCATCATTGGACACATATGCTAAGTCTAGTGGACCTCCGCTCATTAAAAAGAGCAGGCAGAGAGCCACAAGGGACAAGTCATGGGAGGAAACCAAAGAACTGCCCTTGAGACTTAAACAAGGCTCAGCTGGTGTTTTTATATCAGAATTAGACTATTTCTAAATTAGACTCTTGGGGCCTAGGGCAGGATTGCCTAGTTGTATAAAATAAGCCAACAAGTATCCAGTAATTACACGAAATTTGGCTACGCTGAAGCTAATGTTTTGGACACAAAAGATAGCCTAAGGAGATTAGAAAGGGATAAGAAGAAAAATACACAGGGAGTGAGACAGCTAAAGTGGTAGGAGAGGAAGAGGGAGAGGAGAGATAAGCCGAGAGATATGGGTTTTACAGAAGCTGAGGGAGGTTAAGTGTTCACAAATATCAAACTCGCAGCTGCCACTCCTAGCAGGATAGGAATTGAAGAGATGCCATTGTATCTGTCAACTAGGAGGTCCCTAATGGCTAAACAAGCTTCACTAGACTGGTGAGGATAGAACCCAAATCCAGTGGCGTGAGAATGAGAGGTGGGGAGGAAAGACTTGAACGTAACCTACTCATTCAGGGAAGTCTGCAGTTTCCAGAACAGACAGGAGACTTGAGGTGAAAGCGGGACCAGGAAATGAAGGCTGTTTTAACATAGAGGACACATGAGCACCTCTGTTGGAGGGAAGAAAAGAAATTAAAATATATCCAAGAGAGAAGGCATTGACCCAGAACGTGGAGAGAAAAAGGGACATCTTTTCCTCTGGGATGAGGTAATGAAGAGAGGAAGAAAATGAGAACCAATCTGAAGAGAAGGAAGGTGTTCCCAGGGGTTAGCTCTTTTCCTCCATGAGGGAGAAGACAAGTAGGAAAGAAAGAGGGGCTCAGGGATGATGATGGGCTTCTGGAAGTTGCCTGGGAAGAGATCGGCCATGCAGTGTGGAGGGGTTAGCCTGAGGCTTGCCACCCATGATTTGCAATGGCAATTGGTAAATGTGATTTTCTCCAGAAGGGGCTTCCTAGGAGCAGGGGATGAGAAACTGTGGCTTAGGCTTGGGGGCTGGGCAGGCAGATGAACTAGGAGGTCACTATAGAAAGGACAGTGCTGAGGAAAGGACGCATTAGGGCCTTCAGGCAGGATAGGGAAGGGCCAGGAGGACATGAAGGGCATCAAAGGAGTGGAGACTTGGCTAAGAGTCCATGGCTTGTTCAGTGAATGGGAAAGACCAGCGAGTGTTGTCAAAGAGAGAGATTGTCGGGGGCTTCCCTGGTGGCGCAGTGGTTGAGAGTCTGCCTGCCAATGCAGGGGACACGGGTTCGAGCCCTGGTCTGGGAGGGTCCCACATGCCACGGAGCAACTGGGCCCGTGAGCCACAATTACTGAGCCTGCGCGTCTGGAGCCTGTGCTCCGCAACGGGAGAGGCCGCGATAGTGAGAGGCCCGCGCACCGCGATGAGGAGTGGCCCCCGCTTGCCGCAACTAGAGAAAGCCCTCACACAGAAACGAAGACCCAACACAGCCAAAAATAAATAAATAAATAAATAAATAAACTCAAAAAAAAAAAAATTGGGAGGCTGCAAGAGGCCCAAGTGAGAGCAGCCCTGTTTTAAAAAAAAAAAAAAGAGAGAGATTGTCAAGTTCTAGTTTTCAGTGTTGGCCTACGTATGGGTCAAAGTAAGGGCCACGCTATGTCTGAGGACTTTAAGATAAAGGCCATGATGCTGAGAAAGACGACAGACGGTGAGGCCAGGATGAGGCTGCTTGGGACAATGGCAGGCAACAGCAGGTAGGGGGAGAGCAGCTCAGCCTTTGGTCCTAGATAAACAAGGGGAGTGACCTAGAGAAGATGGATTTTCTGAAAAATACAGCACAGAGCAAGTTGCTGGCTTCCTAAAGAGTGGGCCAGCATGAATGGTACAAGTCTCAAAGGGAAGGGCTACTGAAAGAGAGCTGTCAGAAGAGAAATTCAGGGATTACAGTTGGCCTTCCTTATGCTGCATCAGATTCAACATCCACAGATTCAACCAACCGCAGATTGAAAATATTTGAAAAAAAAAAAGAATTCCAGAAAGTTTCAAAAAGCAAAGCTTGAACTTGCCACTTGCTGGCAACTATTTACATAGCATTTGCATTATATTAGTTATTATAGGTAAATCTAGATAGGATTGAAAGAATATGGGAGGATGTACATAGGTTATGTACCAATACTCTGCCATTTTCTATAAGGGACTTGAACATCGTGGGTTTTGGTATTGGGAGGGGCAGTCCTCGAACCGATCTTCCACAGATACTGAGGACAACTATATTTACTTATCAACTAATTTACTTTTAGTTCTTGACCTGCATTACCAACTGCCTATTGAACATCTCTGAGATGTATTTCTGGATCATCTTTTCCTATATGAACCTATTTTCCCAACCTCTATAATTTACTCTTCTTCCTCCATTTCTTTCATTCTGGCCAGTAGCATCACCGCCATCTGGGCAGCTATTCTAAAAAATAAATAAAGTCATCTTCACCACCCCTTCTTGCTCTCCACCCAGCCTGCTTCCTTCCTCCATTTGGAAGTTCTTACCCTCACTCTAATAAAGAGTGGTAATAAAGAGCATCAGACAGACTTGGTTTAAATTCCAGCTCAACCATTTCTACCTCGAATGATCTTGGGCACATAACTGTTTTTTTGTTTTTTTTTAAATTTATTTATTTATTTATTTATGGCTGTGTTGGGTCTTCGTTTCTGTGCCAGGGCTTTCTCTAGTTGCGGCGAGCGGGGGCCACTCTTCATCGCGGTGCGCGGGCCTCTCACTATCGCGGCCTCTCTTGTTGCGGAGCACAGGCTCCAGACGCGCAGGCTCAGTAGTTGTGGCTCACGGGCCCAGTTGCTCTGCGGCATGTGGGATCTTCCCAGACCAGGGCTCGAACCCGTGTCCCCTGCATTGGCAGGCGGATTCTCAACCACTGCACCACAAGGGAAGCCCACATAACTGTTTTAAGGCTTATTTTCTTCTTCTGTAAAATGGTTGTAACACTAGTACTACTCACGTGGGTTATTATGAGATTTGAATGAATTAATGCATGTAAAGAACTTACCACGTAATCTGGCATACCGTAATTTCCTTCAAAGTAGTGAAGATCATTAATTTCGTAAGTCGCTTCCTCTTCTGACTTCATGGTATCTGCAAACCTTATGGCCATATTTCTTAACTTTTTTATTTATTGTGGGCAAGTTTTTAAAATTTTATGAATCTTTTATCACAAATATGCTAATATACTCTTTTTGAAATTTTACTGAAGTATAGTTGATTTACAATTTGTGTCAATTTCTGCTGTACAGCAAAGTGATTCAGTTATACAATATATTCTTTTTCATATTCTTTTCCATTATGGTTTATCATAGGATATTGATATAGTTCCCTGTGCTATACAGTAGGACTTCTTGTTTATCCGTCCTATATATAATAGTAGTAAAACTCATTTGACTTATATAATAAATCAAGTAATTTTAAATTCTACTTGCTTTTTTTACACACTTTAAATCAATAAACAACACTTTGGACAGCATACACCTCCAATTAGCTTTCTGTCATTTGTAGTTTTATTAAAAATTCTCAGTAACTAATTCTAATATGTAAATAAAATGAAATCACCAATAAAATTTTAAACACATCTTCTATTAAAAAAGATCAAATTCTAAGCAAAACATCCTCACCAACATGGTTGTTACTAGACATTCACACTCAAATGGCTTACTTTTTGTTACAAAATCTCTAGAATGGAAATCTACAAGCGCCGCGTTTTGAACAGTGAGAAAACCAAGCGCTAGCGTGGCTACTGGCCCCTGGGCTTTAATGGCCTCCCCCACCCCACCTGTCAAACCAACATTCATATTCTCTTCTTACTAATCTCCACTTAAAGCTAAATTCAACTCCCCCCTTTATCCAGGGCAAAGGTTCAGAGTGAGAGGGAAAATAAGGACATTAGTAACCCCAACTAGTAAACTGAAGCATTATTCCTCTACCTCCTACGTGCTGTGCCACCGTCCTCAGCACCTCTTCCTCTTCCTGGTTCTCATTCCCTTGTCTTCTCCAACCATTACCATTGAACCTGAACACTGACGTTAATGAACACATCAGTCAGACTGGGGAAACATTCCACCGGGATGACAGCAGGTAAATGGAAGCATGGGTTATATGCTTTGTATGTATGATTTTTTGCCAAAAATCTCTCAGTGAACTACCAAAAATTCAATACTAATTTTCCCCCGTGAAGAGAGTCAGTGGCAGAGTCGGTAGGACTGATTAATTGAAATTTAATAGCAGACACCTGGTGGTGGATTCTTTCTTTTAATGAAGGGTCCTTCCAAGGAAGACACCTATTAGGGATAGCAAGAGGAAAAGATTAAGGGATAAATGGGCATATCATTTACTGTCCCCAAATCTCCATATTCTTCCCAGATGTGTTCGCACCAACGCCCTTTGTCCATCTACCGTAGATGGACTACACATCCATTATAGATCCAGAAACTTACTTACTCTGTGCTGTGTACTTCAGAAAGTCCATCATTTGCCTGAGAGCTAATTAGGAGAAGTGAAAAAGCATTAAATGTTTCCACCATGCTTGCAAACACAAGTTTAGCCCTTAAATGTTCATATATGTAGATCCTAACACACATGGGTGTGTCGAAAATAAAAAGGCAAAGAACCAAAGGTTACTCTATGAAGAAATCCAGTTCAAAATGAGAAAAAAATATGTTGGCCTGAGAAATCATACAGTTTCGCATATCAAAAAGAACCCCAGAACAGATGGAAATGTGACTGTCTACACTAGTTCCTGATCCAGAAAAATGGAATTATGGCTCAGCTGCAAAATCCTGGGCCCTCGTTTTCCCAGTGGCCTAAATCAATCCCCAGCCCAGGACAAGATGCTGAGCAAGGTGCATAATTATTTCAGGCCACTAGGGTAAGCACTATTCCTGGCAACTCTGCAGGCAGCGCCATGGATAAGGGTTTCTAATTCTCTTTGGTGATTTGGTTCTGTGTAAACTGAGATTTTTCTTTCAGTATTTCAGCCAGATAAGCAGGAAAGGCCAGCTCCAGTCCTGAGCTAGAACCAATCAAGGTCAGTTTCAGTTCCTTTTCTGTGCAGTTTACTCTCCTTTCTCCCTGCTGCCTTCCCTGACACCTGTCCTTATATTTTTATCTGACTATCAAAACCTAGTGGGAGAACCTTTGGCAGCCTCTGGTGCTCACTATGTCATCCAAAAGCCTCTCAGCCTAAGGAATACCATGAATACTCTGCAAAGCAGTGTCCTTGAGAGGCTAACCGAAGACCCCTGGCTATGAACCACGGAGAAGTAAGTGTCTCCCATGGGTATTTTAAGGGTGAGGTTGAAACCAGTGCCTGCTTTCCCCAGAGGCAATACTGACTTAGCAACTTGCCTATTAACAAATCTCTGATGTTTGGCTTTACACTGCACCCACAGTATATTCAGTTATTATCTAACATAGAAAGTGAAAGATGAATCTTGCCATTCCCATTTGGAAGATGGTGAAATAGAGGTTTAAAAGTTTAAAAGAGTTGTCTAAAGTGAATTCAACAAAGCAGTGTTGCAGCTGGAAAGTAGATCAGCTGACACCTGTCTCCAGTTTTGTAGGTCAGGGACTCTGTAAGTTTAGAGCAGTGTTTTACTTACCATATTCCTCCTTGAAAGCTTCTATTTACTTTCTTAAACTGTGGATGCCAGTGGAGAGGTACCAGGTGTACATTCCAGACACTTATACAACATACACAGACTGAGCCGTCTGCCCGTTGGGTACACAGCTCCGGGCTGAAGAATTTCTAGGGTTGTTAGAACAATAAATGAGGCATTAGAGGGAACAGGCTCTGAGGTAGAAGCAAATGCCCTACATCCCTGCAGAGACAGGTTAAAAAACACCCTCTTTATTATTACAAACAAAAAAACTCACCAGTTTATTCTGTGCTTTTTCAAACTGCATTGCTCTCCCCCTGTATATTCATTAAATAAATGCAAACACATGTGCTTCGAAATGGGTAGGTGTAAAAGAACATTCTGCACAATTTTATCTAGGCTGTGGCAGACTTATCTCACATGCATACATATATCTGGGGGATGTTAATTCACGGTGACAGCTGAGCATGACAAACGCAACAGTACACAAATTGGAAGGCCGAAGAAATGCAACTACGAACCCCATGCAGTGCAGACAAACACGCATATGAGTTTTCCCTCAACACACACGTGGCCGCACTTATGGGCGCTTCACCACACTGATAAACCCCAAACACAAACACCGGGGCCTCCGCCGCCCGCGAGCTGCCTCCACACACGCGGCCTCGCCTCCGCCTCCAGGCAGGCGGGGACTCGCGCGCGGCCCTGGGCACAATCTCCCTCCCACCCACATCCCGCTGCGCGAACACACGCGCGCCAGCCGATCCCGAGCCAGCCCGCCCGCCGGGGAAGCGGCGGCTCCCGGGGCTGGGGGCAGGGCCCGGGGCGGGGGGGGGGGGAGGGGGCGGTGCGGGAGCGCCGCGGGGCCGGGCCTCGGCGCCTGGGGAGGGGACGAGGGGCGGGCGCGGGGCGGCGCCCGGCTCACGTGGGCGGGCGGGAGCAGCTGAAGGTCCGCTCCGGAGCCCGGGCTGTCCTCTCGCGCGCGGCGCTGGCCAGGGCGGCGGCGGCGGCGAAGGAGGAGGAGGAGAAGGAGGAAGGTGGCGGTGGCGGCGGCGGCAGCAGCAGCGGCGAGAGAAGAGGGGAGGACGGAGGCGGCGTCGGACTGGAGCCGAGCGGCGGCGCGAGCTGCCCGGGGCGCTGTCGTGAGCTCGCCCGCCGGGCCTCCACCCCCGAGCTACACCCTGCCGTGCCCAGCTCTGCCCGCGTCCGTGCCCCCGCGGGGAGCGCGCCGGGGCTGCCCCCCGAATGACGGGCGGAAGGTTCGACTTCGACGATGGCGGCACCTACTGCGGCGGCTGGGAGGAGGGCAAGGCGCACGGGCATGGCATCTGCACGGGGCCCAAGGGCCAGGGCGAGTACTCGGGCTCCTGGTCGCACGGCTTCGAGGTGGTCGGAGGCTACACCTGGCCCAGCGGCAACACCTACCAGGGCTACTGGGCGCAGGGCAAGCGGCACGGGCTGGGGGTGGAGACGAAGGGCAAGTGGATGTACCGGGGGGAGTGGTCACATGGCTTCAAGGGGCGCTACGGGGTTCGGCAGAGCCTGTGCACCCCCGCTCGCTACGAGGGTACCTGGAGTAACGGGCTGCAGGACGGGTACGGCGTGGAGACCTACGGGGACGGAGGTGAGCGGCGTCGCTGGCGGCTCGGCTGCTCCGCGAGCTAGTGCGGTGGGCTTTGCCCAGACTGCGGGGAAGCGGGGAGGACGCGAGGCGCACGTGTCCGGAAACCCGCCAAAACACCTGGGGAAGCCTCCCACCCTCTTCCCGCGCCCGCCCTTCCCGGGAGGGTGCAGTGGGACGCGACTGGTGCGCAAGGGTTGCATCTGACCCGGTTCTTGGAGCGGGCGGTGTGTGCACACCCGGGGGAGCAAGGCGTGAATATACCTGGCCGGCGCCGCGCTGCCACCGGGAGGGAGCGCGCCCGGGAGGGTTGGGCTGGAGAGGGGGACGCTGTCACTTGAGCCCGTCACATTACGTTCCTGATCCCTCCCTCTCCCGGGCGGGTTTGAAATCGCCACTCCCGTGGATTGAGAGCGAACGTCCTGGGCTTGTGAGGCTGGCGGTCGCTGCGGACCGCTCCTGGGATTGGTTTCACGTGGAGTCGTATTTCGCTTCTGGTCCTCTAGTAGCCTAAAGATAGAAGCCAGAACCCCGTTAACTAGGATGTTGGGGAATTGTTCCTTATCTGAGGTGCTTTTGGAAACATCCTAGTTATGGGAGTGGAGAGGCCACCTGATGCAGGTGGGATTCGGAGGATGTGGGGTTTTCTTTCTGTTTTTCATTCGGTTTCGTGAAGTATTGGTTTTCCATCAAAAGAAGGTACTCATTGTTGAGCTGCAGATATCTGGACAAATTATGAGGAAAACACTTTAGAAATGAACAATGGAGTCTACGTTTTAAAAAATACAATTGAAAGGTATAGTTGCTAAGTTAACAGCTACTTTACTCTTGAGAATGGCAGTACGGAATCGCCGATTTGCACTAAGGTGTGTGACCGAAATGGTTTGCTGGCTGTGAGCAAAATTCACCTTGTTTTAATATTTAGACAATATTTGCAAAAGAAATTTTGTATATATGAGGGCAGAGTTCTCCCCCCCCTTTTTTTTCTAACCAGGAAACATATATTATTGAAACAGGTATCAAAATCTGATGAATTCCTTTTTGTACTAAACTGAGAAGCATGAATGTCTTATGCTTTGGCAAAATACATTTTCTTATAATAAACATAATCAGTTAATTGAAGAGGGTTTTAGGAAGCACGGTCACATTTCAGAATTCTGCAGCTCAGAGTTGGAGGATATTAAAGGGATCCAGTTAAAAGTTTCTCCAGCCCACGGCAACCCCAGTCAGGCCACTGCTTATATAAAAGCTTATACAATTTGTACACTTCACTTACTCAGAACAGTTGGGCCGTGTTTCAAATGCAAAACGGCAGAATGGTAGGATTTGCTAAAAAGGACATCTTTTCATCCTACAGTATAAATGAAGGATATGGTTCTCATGGATTAAAAGGAGGGGGGGGGAACTTTCTCTAATACTTGTATATGGGCTGCATGAGTTTCAAGTTCCACAGTAGTTAATTAGGGCCCTTAAATGTTCTGAATGGGCATAGAGTGCCTTGGCTGACAGCCTTACAAACATGTTAGCTTGTGATTGGATTTTATTGGAGGCCCCAGGTCTACAATATAAGTAAATTCCATGCTCGAAAGTTGGAATACAAAACTTAGCTTTCACATGTGTGCATTATTTTATAACCTTTCAAGAAGGCCATGGATAGTTCTTTTACTTCAGTATTTGGAAGGCTAAAAATAAATGAGTCTTCTTTTAAAGTTACTACTCATTAAACAAAATCTCTTGGTTTAGAGTATTCACTATACCTAGCAATCAAAATATATATGTAGCACAGTAAAGGTCCTCTATGTATGTGTTCTAGAAGCTCAAATAAGTGTCTAGGATGACTGTGGATAATCAGAATCTTGTTTTAAGACTAACTTTTAAAAGAATTTTTTAAAAACCTCAAAATTTGCCATCACTGTAGGACTGTGGTTTTCTTTTTCTACCAAAAACAAAATCTAATATGCTACCAATTAGGAAGGGGAGAAAAAACTCTTAAAAATCACTATTGAATTCCTACTCTGTTTCTTTCTTTCATATGCCAATCAGTTAATTAGAAAGTCCTGAATCATAAAATGGGGGTCTAAATGGAAGTGCATTGCTACAATTTATTTCATACAAAGATTTTGGCCAAAACAGGACATATCACTTCCCCTATTTTTACTTTTTGCCTCTGCACCACAAGTCCATCCCTAGCTACCCTTTCAGACCTAGGGAAAATCTGATTCCATGTATTTTGTGGTGACATTAAACTAGAGGAAGGAAGTCATAATTCCATTGACAAGTATCACTCGGTTTATTTTATTAGTGATTTGTGTGTGAAGTGTTACTGAAATAGAAACCCCCTGAATATTAAGAATAATTTAGTACCATACTCATGAAATCCAAGTCTAGGTGCCCAGAATATTTGGTGCAAATTCTGATCCTGCTGTGGTTCCTTTTTTCACCTGTCATGAAACTATTGAAAATATCTAGGAATTGTTTTGTTAATTATATGCATACTTGCACATGCACATACCCATTCATAGCATGTAGATTTAAGTTTGGCATAATAAAGTCTAAATTTGACTGGAATTCTTTCTGAACTGGATGCCTTCCACTACAAGTTTATTTAGTGAAAATGGCTGTATCTAGAAAATCAGCTCCCAGGTACAGAATCATAGAACATAACTTCAAACCCATGAAAATAATTTTTAAACTTGTGAACTATGCATCTATATTTAAGGGATTGCGAGGAACTAATTAGAACCTTATTTGAGCAGCAGGGAGCAGGTGGAAACCACCTGCTTCATAAAGAACTAGAGGCCCTTTTATTTTCTAGGTTCATTGACTAAACTAAACCTGTTTTAAATTTCAGATGAGCCACTAACACTTTGACTGTAAATTGGTTTCTAGCAATTCTGTGGAGGAATTCTTCCATATACTGTTCCTCAACAGAATAGGATGGGAATATAGCCAATGCCATTGTTCTGCTTCTCAACTCGACAGTTAAGCAACAACCTAAACTTTCTAATTATTGCTGTTGCCTTAAACCACTTAGATTTTTCAAGCAATACGTCGTTGGAAATTGTAAATACTTTTGGAGATAGCAGTTCAAGGAAACTAGCTGTTAATTTCCCCTCAGTGTTAGGAATTCCTAAGACCGTATGGTTGCATTTTAAAAGTGTAAATACTTCTTGATATCAAACAGTATGTTGGAAGTTGTTCTGGCAAAATTAACTTGTCATTATGTAGAAAAGTTAGAAGGATACAATTATAGCATTCCTTGTTTATTTAAACAAAGTATTTAAAAATAAGGTAGTTTTAGTGCGTGTAAGTCAGGTTGTATAACTTTTATCTTAGAACTTAAAATTTTATCTATCAGGAAAAGGTCAAGTTAGTTGCAATTTCCTAATAAATCAATTTCCTTCCCTGTTAAAGAAATAATTATTAAGGAAATAATTCAATTTCCTTTCTTGTTTGGAGATGGCTAATATTCAGTAGAAAGCTTCTTGATCTGAAATGTTCTATTTGACTATCTTATCCTTTGGAGTTTATGCCCACCTCCTCAGAAGTTCTTAGGTGTCAGGTTAAGATGTTAAGACCTACCCAGAATATGACATTCACAGTACCAGACCCACTTCATATTTCATTGTCGCCCTGCTACTGTCTATTTATATACCAAAAATATATCAGAATGAACAGAAAGAGATGGTAGTCTTGAAATTAGTCAAAACTTTTGACTTTGGAGCCATTATGGCTTTAACTTTTAAGTGCAATAATCAGCCCTTGTTAACACAATGATATAAAACTATGAGCAGCACTTCTCGGTATTTTAAAAATAAATGTATGCCATGCAATAGAAATCTTTTCACGGCAATATAAAATGGTAAGGTAGCTCTGTATAATCAGAAACTGAAAGAAGTCAAGACAGACTGTTGTCATGACTGATCTTCTGTGATATTGTGAGTTAGGAATAATAAAGAAGTAATTACATCTTAAAATTTCTACATAGCTTCTTTTGGGGGATATTTTAATTTAAAATTTTCCTTTAATTAAAAGGAAATGAACTTGACGTAGAAGAGAAAATTCTAAGTTCCCTAATCTTAACATTCAGTTCCTCCTAAGGTTATTTAAAAAGCTGCTCCAGATTAATTTTTAAACGTCTTTGCTAATTTATGTAATAGAAGAACTTACTGAAAACAAATGCTTTCGATTAGAGATTATCCTATTCCTGAGAAGGCATAATATTCATTGACAAAGTGATCTGGTGTCAACAAAGTTTTAGTGGACACTGTCAAGCACACCTTTGCTCTGAGATGAATTCCATAATGTTAAGTGTGGAAGTTTTCCTCTGGCCTTATCTCAGTTTTCCCAAAGGTAAACAGTGCACGCTTTTTAGCCACCACAGCTGTATACAAAAAGCCTATATACAATTACAGAAAAGGTCTAGGCACAACATCTCAGGGACGGGATTCACAAATGGAATTTTAAAAGCATCCCTAAGAGTTGACTTGGCAATGTGCGGGATTGGACCTTGGGCCGCCGGGCCTGCACGCAGGGCTCTCGCCGTGCGCGCCCCGCGCTCGCAGGCGCCAGCGCCCCCTCGGCCCCAGACTCACGCTGTGCTCTCTTGCGGTCTCTCGAAGGTACCTACCAGGGCCAGTGGGCCGGCGGCATGCGGCACGGCTACGGCGTGCGCCAGAGCGTGCCCTACGGCATGGCCACGGTGATCCGCTCGCCGCTGCGCACGTCGCTGGCCTCGCTGCGCAGCGAGCAGAGCAACGGCAGCGTGCTCCACGACGCCGCGGCCGCCGCCGACAGCCCGGCCGGCAGCCGCGGGGGCTTCGTACTCAACTTCCATGCCGACGCCGAGCTCGCGGGCAAGAAGAAGGGCGGTCTCTTCCGCCGGGGCTCCCTCTTGGGAAGCATGAAACTGCGCAAGTCCGAATCCAAGTCCTCCATCTCCAGCAAGCGCAGCTCGGTCCGCAGCGACGCGGCCATGAGCCGAATCAGCTCCAGCGACGCCAACTCCACCATCAGCTTCGGCGACGTAGATTGTGATTTCTGCCCGGTGGAAGACCACGTGGACGCCACCACCACGGAAACCTACATGGGCGAGTGGAAGAACGACAAGCGCACCGGCTTCGGCATCAGCGAGCGCTCCAACGGCATGAAGTATGAAGGCGAGTGGGCAAATAACAAGAGGCACGGGTACGGCTGCACCGTGTTTCCCGACGGCTCCAAGGAAGAGGGAAAATACAAAAATAATATTCTGGTCCGTGGAATAAGGAAGCAGCTTATACCAATAAGAAATACAAAAACTAGGGAGAAGGTGGACAGAGCGATCGAAGGCGCGCAAAGGGCAGCCGCCATGGCGAGAACCAAAGTGGAAATAGCAAATTCAAGGTACGTACGCACAGGATGGGTGGTTCTGCCCGGGCCCTTCGCAACAGTGGAATATCAAATAATATGTTTGTCAGTCCTTTGGTGAAATCACCACATAGGTTCTACAACTGCCGGAATCAAAGGTGGAAAATGATTAAGCCCAATAGAATGAGTCAGAAATGTACCTGCACTCTTCTGAAACTTTCCGCCCTCAAACAATGTCGAAGGCACATTGCGGTTCCCTTCCTCATACAAATTACTTCCCTAATACTGAACGTGATGGAGTTGACTCAGAGCCTGTGTACATTTCCCAGAGTCCAGAAAGTTCTTTTTTAAAAAAAAGTACCCCTGAAATACTTCCAGAGGGAGCACAGTGCTTTCGTGTGCCGGAAATAAAATACCATCCACACGGAAACCTACCTTCCCTCTATTCTAATATGAAAGTTGGAGGTGTGTACAACTCCCCCTTAGAAAATTGTCCGAATTTATAACACTCAAATTCTGTTTATGGATGCCTTATAGGTGAGATTGGTTTTGAGAAACTCACCAGGATTCAGATAAGGCAGAAATGTCAAGTTACGTGACAACATCCAGCAGACATTCTTTAAACAGCAAAGCTTACCTACATGGGAAAGGCAGAGTGACTGAGGCTCAGCAGAATCCCCCCATTCTATGCAAGAAAGACTAGATCACTGGTATATTGGAAGGAAGAGGGTGGGGAGAGCCTGACAAAGACAGAGGGGATTGTCAGTGTGCCAAGGTTGAAAGAAAGAGCGGCAGAGGGGGTCTGGAGTGAGTAAGACCAAGTGGTGAATAGTAGATGGAGAAGTGAGGAGTATGTGGGCGCGCCCCTGAAGTTCTACCCATGATAGCCAGGTTCAGGCATCCAACCAGGGCATGGAGAAACCAACTGGGAATAGAATTTTACTAGGGTTGGATGTCATATGTTAGTCAAAAAGGAAAGTGGGACGGTTATACATGGAAAATTGTATTCTTAGGCTCATTTGAGCAGGTACTGACTGGCCCTAGTTTTGTGTGATTTGAGACATAACGTTTATCATAGAATATTAAAAATCCTTTTCCTGCTTCAGTACTCTTCTCGCATTGAAGTAAACCTTGTGAAACCACGAACTCTTAGCATGTCTTCAGGTTTTTATTCTTACCATTAAATTAATGAGCCCTCCCTTTTCTTTGGTGGAACCATGTGAAAATTCTGATGTTCAAACTTTTCGATGTACAAAAAATGGCGATTTCATATTGTTCAACTTAATACTTCTAGACTTCTGAAATTCTTTTTTTAAAAAATGCCCCTATTTTATGGCTGCTGTTTACTTCTGAGTGTCTGAAACACTAATTGGAAAATGGAGGCGGTCTTGGTTTTTGTATTATTTTTAGATATATATGATATTAAAGTGGTCAAGATTTCCATCTTTATCCCAAACTAACCCAATTTTAAAGTCAATATTGCTTGATAATTGGTGCAAACTTTCAAGAACGGTCTCTCCTCTCTTATCTGCTGACCATCTTTTATTTTAGATCATGGTTTTCTCTGATCACCAAGCATTGCATCTACTTGCTTTTTACTCTGCTTGTAGATAGGATACTTGGCACATCTAACCTTGCCAGCTTCCGTGGCCCTCTGATAACTTTTAGAGCTAATTGATATACTTTTCGTTAGGCCCTAGTCTCTAATTTGAAATGCGCTCTTGGATTCTTCCCTTTTGTTTTCACCTAGTGATAATACTAGAGGTAATTAATTCAGTCTTGGCAGGTGGAAGATAAACCTATGCGGGACATTCTAGCAAATAACTTTCTTATGCTTGCTTTAATTATTGACTTTTATGATTAAATTGGAGGAACCTACGTAATGAAAAGCTGTGATGCAAAGGTCTCTGATTTTACCGGTATCGTAAAACTCTTATCCGAGTTCTAACCACAGTCTCTCTGTCAAAAGTCTTTTGGGGTGGTATTATGTAGTTTGGGAGTAGTGTGTTATAATAGTTTATAATTAACAGACATTTAACTTAAGAGCTTGTACTTCTAGCTAGTTAACTCCTTCATAAAGATTTCGCTTAGCTGTTTAAAAAATGCTCAGTTCATTATGCTTAGTGACATAAGCCAGTCACAGGACAACTATATTGCATGATTCCACTTATAGGCGAGATCTGTAATGGTCAAATGCATAGAAACAGTAAAATGGTGGTTGCCAGGGGCTGAAGGGAGGGAGAAATTGGAAGTTGCTGTTCCAAGGTATAAAGCTGCAGTTAAGCAAGATGAATCGTTCTAGAGCTCTCTACAACATTGTGCCTGTAGTTAACAATACTGTAGTGTGCGCTTAACGTTTTAACAGGGTAGATCTCGTGTTAAGTGTTCTTACCACAAGGAAAAAAATACTGTTTTGATGACACGACAGGCAAAAAAAATTTTTAATGCTCGATTAACCTTTTATATTTCACGTTCACTGGTTTAGTCTCTTTCCAGATTCCTTGCTTTAATGACTACTTCAGATACAGAGTTTTGCAACTTGCTCAGTCCTTCCTGGCCCTTCTAGCAGTTGTTATTAATGGTTTTTGCTTTTAAAAATATCAAAAGTTTAAGAATGTAAAGACACTCTTCCCCTTCCCCTGCCCCAGTGATGGCAGAATAAGAACTAGAAAGTAAGACTCCTAGCAGTGGCCACTGTTGAAATCACTAGTTCAACATTAGCAACAAAGGGAGATGATCTGTTCATTGTTATTGACCACTTCAGATTGCCTCCCTGATAGTGTTAATTATTATTGTATCACTGTTATTTTTTATGCTACAGAGATTTTTGTTTGTTTCTGAAATCCCAGGGAAATGGATCCGCTTTTGTACCATCACCTTATTTTATCTGGAAACAAAGCCTAGCTTTGAGGGAAAATAATTACCTTCTCTGCAAATGGCTCCTCAGGGAAATCAGGAGACATGGAACCAACCATCTTCGGCCCAAAGATTCAGGAAAACATGGTAGATCTGTGGATCTTTCCTTTACTTCATTGAAGGTGGAGTGGTGTATCTTCCCAGTAAACACAGGAGGCTTATTTCTGAAGGCTTATTATGGACCCCTGTTTAATTCTTATAGATCAGGGAATACGAGGATGACAGAGAAGAGGTAGTAGATGGTAGAAATAATGCAATAGAATCAGTAGTCACTGAAAGTTTCCTAGCAGGCTAGCACTTAAAGAGTTAAAACTTTATAAAAATTAAAGAAAAAAAAGAGTTAAAACTTTAAAGGGATGCTAATAATTTGCCAGCTCCTATAACCTTTCTTTAGGTGTCTGTTCTAATTCCAAAAGTTATATGATTTTATGTTTATAAGGTTTTTAAAAAATGTTTTGTTCTCCTCTTGTCTTGGCCCTGAGGGTAAAAATCATCACATGGAACTGAGAAACTGTCTCCACCTTGTTTTTTAAGGAATGTGCAAGAGAAAGGGGAGCAACTCTGAACATTTCAAGCGCCTCACTTTCAGAGGCAGAGACTGAGGCTCTGCCCAAGGTCACCCCATTGTCCCTGTCATTGCAGTCATTTTTCTCATTTGGTCATTTTTTACTCCACTAACTCTTGTCTCCAGTAATTCCTTAAGAGAGATGTTCAAATGACTCTTGAGAAAAATATTTTAAGGAGGGATTTTAAGGTGAGGCATTTGGTTGAGGCATTTAAGTGACCCTTGGAGAACCACACTTCCATGGAAACGAATAGATAATTTAGGGAGGGGTGTAGACAGAGGAAGAGCTTTGTAGAATCTGGGCCTTAGAAGGAGTAGTTATGCTAAAGGGTGGAAGAGGTGAAAAGGATGGGAGAGCTCTGGCCTAAAGCATCTGAGAACCACAGGTATTTGTTTATACTAGCTTCGTTGTTATCAGATTAGAAGAAAGAAAACTAAGAAGGGAGGATAGAGCGGAATGGGATAGTGACCCTTACTCACTAGCTCTGTGGCCAGCCTCACTGCAGCTAGTCGGGTGATGGGCTGGGAATCCCCCAGGACCACTGTGAAGTGTCCGTGGTGGGTCGGGCTGGCCAGTGGGGTGGAGCTGTCTGCTCCCAACCTCTCCCCAGCCTTTAGTGCCACTTCAGGTGGTACCGGCAGCACTAGACAGAGAATGTGCTGTCATGTCCCCTGCCCAGCCCTGCTGTGCTTGTCACAGGTGTAGCTGTACAGGGAGTTGGAAGCAGCCAGATAGCACGTGGAGGACCTCAGCATCAAGGGATCTGGTGAGCTTGCTCTGTCCGTTTGCAGAACCAGAGACTGGATTCCCCGTTTGCCAATCTTGGACTTACATATGAAAATGACAGGTTTTTTTTTAACCCTACGGGAAAAATACATTTCCCATCCTTCTCTCTTAAAAAGATACATTACAATTTCATGCCACTCTCCCCCTTTCCTCCATGCCCGGAATGACTCAGCCACTACAGCTTTCCTTCAGGGAAGTCTTTGCTCATCCCTCCCTCTGGCTGGTACCCAGGCCCGGCTCCCCTGGCCAGCCCCTCGGGGCTGCTCCCCACTCTGGTTTAGACATAGAGCCTCTTCTTCACAGAGGGTTTCCCTACCCCCCACCCCCCCCCCCCCCCCCCCCCCCCCCCCCCCCCCCCCCCCCCCCACCCCCCCCCCCCCCCCCCCCCCCCCCCCCCCCCCCCCCCCCCCCCCCCCCCCCCCCCCGTTAGTCTAAATCGCCATTGTATTTCAGTAGGTTTGTGTAATATCTCTTTCTCCAGCTTAGATTGGAGAGCCAGGCCCTGAAGGCAGCTGGGCTCACTTTTGTATTACCAGCAGCTAGTTTAGATCAGGGCACTTTCATAAGCGCTCTAGTAAATATTTGATGAATGAGTGAATCACATCCTCACTACTTTGGGTACATACACTGCCAGTGTTTCTAATTCCATTTTGCCAGACATTTTTAAACCGCAGTTCTCCGGCAGGAAACCTAGCTCTCACAGTTCATCACCCTGTAATCTGGCAACAGTCAAGGACGTGCAGAAAATGCAAAAGTATGTGTTAGAGATACCCTTTTCCCTAATTAGGTCAACATCATTAAAGTGTCAAAACTAAAGCATAGCCAGGGAATAACAGCTTCTGGTTAAGCCAAACTGTTAATTCCATTCTTCATGAGCTGGTCCAGTGATACCTGTGAGTGTCCTATAAGAAATTTCCAGGAAGTCAACTTTTACTAACTACAATAACATTGGCCTGTCCTACTTAGTTGACATCACCAAAATTTGTGATAAGGCAGAACATAAGAGCTTATTGTCTTTTAAAAAAATCTAAGTTTGCTGAATATTCAGCTGTCTATTTCCTTTTTTTTTTTTTTAATTTATTTATTTTTATTTTTGGCTGCATTGGGTCTTGGTTGCTGCGTGCGGGCTTTCTCTTGTTGCGGCGTGCAGGGGTTGCTCCTCATTGCGGTGCGCAGGCTTCTCATTGCGGTGGCTTCTCCTGTTGCGGAGCATGGGCTCTAGGTGCACGGGCTCAGTAGTTGTGACATGCGGGCTCAGTAGTTGTGGCTCGCGGGCTCTAGACCGCAGGCTCAGTAGCTGTGGCGCACGGGCTTAGTTGCTCCGCGGCATGTGGGATCTTCCTGGACCAGGGCTCGAACCCGTGTCCCCTGCCTTGGCAGGCAGATTCTTAACCACTGCGCCACCAGGGAAGCCCTGTCTATTTCCTTTTGAAAGGTTTTCTTGTCCAGCCATTTTTTTTGGTCATTTTTCTTTAGCTCAAATAATAACATTCAGTGGAACAGTCCCTCACAAGATTACTTGACTGCATTCACACCTATTAAAGTGTAAAGTCAACCATGAGCCAGTGCACATTATGGATCCAAATTAAACTTATTACCACCAATTTTGGGAAGAAGCTCCATCTGCCAAGTTATTGTAAAGGGCAAGGCATTTGAGGCTCTTAAATTCTGTTGGACAAAAGGTTTCTCTTTCTCTTTTGAAAATCGATATTATAGTTTATATTTTATCTTTCTTTTCTGTAATATTAGTGGCTATATCACATCTTTAAAAACAATTTTAGGTTACCTTTTCCATGAATTTTGTTGTTTCTTCTGCTGGGGCTCTGGTTAATTTTCAACTATTATTAGCATAAGTGATTTTTCATAGGAAGGTAGATTCCTTGTAATGCCTCATAAGTCATTTTAATGAAGAGACTGTTAAATAAGTAAAGAAATTTGAGGGGCACATCACCTGAAATGTGGGAATTTATGGCTGAGAAGAGCATTAGTTATTTTTTTTCAGTTGTGTCTCCTGTGTTCTTCCATATCTGCCTTTGCTGCCTGTCGCCTTTTCCACCTGCTCTCACCAGCCTATGAGCAGATTCCAGAGGCTTGGTTAAAACACTCAGGCCTTGAGGTGCGGAAAAGCTTCTGTGTGTAGGGACTGATATTTGCCTTTTTCTTCACAGGAGGGTTGTTTTAAGGGTTGAGTGAAAGAGTGGGTGTCATGGGACTTGAACCTGTAAATCCCTACGTCTAGTTAATGTTTTAGAAAATGTGTTGATCCTACAAGTACCATTCCCAAAAGTGAAGGTTGATAGAAGACCAAGAAGCCAGCCTGAGATGGAGGTAAATATGGAAGCAGGAAGGGAAGGAAGGCTTGGGGAGCAGGAATAGGGCTAAGCAAAAGGAACGGAGTTAAGTCCACCAGGCTTGACCGCCTGTGTGCAGACGTGTGTGTCCAGACTCACCCCTTTCCCAGCCTCAGTCGGTGTGGACTCAATATATTGTCAATATATTGTCATATTGTTTGGATATATTAGCGTCGGTCACCATTATCCTTTACGTGTGTTGTGGTTTCTGTATTGCACATCAGAGTTTTAAATACATGTTTGTCGTTTTTAACCAAAGGTTGCCCATTTCCCATGGGAGCAAGTGAGGCACCCGCTCTAATTTCCTCACGTTCTTCTCCAGGCTGTTGAAAGAAAGACATGCTTCTTCCTCTCATGGGGCCCAGGACTTCTTAAGGGGCCGAGCAGTCACTGAGAACTCTGTGGGTGTGTGGAGAGAGCAGCTGAAACCACAAAGATAACCTAGGCGTCAGCCCTGCCCTGCCCCTAAGCAGGGGGCAGAGCTTGGCTATATAATGCTAGTCCAGAGGCCGAACTGGGAAGCACAGAGAAAGCCCTTGCCCTGCTCTTCTCCTTCAGCTCTGACGTTATGTGACATGGTGGCTTAACAGGTCATTAACCCATGACATGGGAACACATTGTATCATGAGCACCTTATAAAACGTTCTTAGGCCATCTCGTTTCTAAATATCTTTCTTTAAAAAAAAATTCTTCCTCCAGCCCTCCCAGGGCCAGGCCCATTCAGAAACCCTGAGGCATTGAGGTGAGCCTGAGTTTTAATGATTCACAGGTAGGTCCAAGCAATACAGATTTAATGAAACTCAGTCTTGGGCCACCATGATGGGAGGACCACACAGGTATCCAGGCTCTAGGGCCGTTAGAAGCATTCCTTTTTAAACCCTGAATCGTGTAGGCGTGGCTCTCCACTTTGAACAGGGAGGGCGAGGAGAAGGTGCCGTAAGTGGTGTGAGTGGCACGTGAGGTAATAGTCAATTCTGCAGAGACCAGCTGGGTGGAAACCGGCTGTGAAGGCTGGAGGGAAAAAACAGTCCAGGGTGATGATAGCCTAGGCTTGGGGGACACACGTTGGCCTGGTTTTAACTGCAGAAATCTGAGCTTGCCCCAGACAGTACAAATTTCGGCAGATTCCGTCTCATTTAGCCGTGAAATAGGACGCTTTCCTGATTCAGTCAATGTGGAGCCTTAAGGCAGCAGTTACTTTTTAGTACAGCTTCGTTGTAATGGAAACCACCCTGCTGAACTGTTTTCCGGAAAGGCGAAGGTGTGATTGGGTTCAAGTTCCATCCCGTGTGCTCCATAGGAACTTGGGCTTCGCCCCGGAGAAGCTGTTTTGGGGCCAGTGGCAGGGTTCTGTGCGCGTGCTAAGCTAGCGGGGCGGCACCTGGGATTGGCAGCTGCCAGACGGCCCGAACACCCAGCTCACAACTTTCCGTCATGGATTAAGCTGACTCTACCAATCTCACTTTACTCAAGACACCAAACTGGACGCTTGCAAGACTAGTGCCTTGCAAATCTTTGAGATGCTTTTCTTATTATAGATGAAATATGAACATTGTGTTTAGGAACAGGATCCAACAAATGCCAAAGGTATTTATGTAAGTCACTCAGCTTCAGTCCAGTGGCCTCTTGGGAATACAACCAGATCAGCTTTTAATAATTTTGCCCTTCTGTTTCAGTTGGTGTTTCACATTTATTTGTATAATATGCTCAATTCAGAATAAGCTGCTTTATCAGAAATTTAATTAATGTGTAAGGAATCCAGATTGCCTCAAAAATAGTACAGCTCTTTGAAGTCAAATCTTAGGATTTCCCTGTGCGCCAAAAGAAACTTATTCAAGCCAAGTACAATACAATTAATTTTTAATTTACTTTCTAGTATTTTAAAACTGATCCGTTATGCCAGAGATTAACAAATCATTTTGTTATATTTTTTGTTAGCATCTAAAAACTTTTCAATGAGGTAAAATTTTTTGCTAAATTTTACAGTATCAAGTCAATCAAATTTTGAGCTCAGTTGCTTGATCTAAGTGTCCCTCTCAGTTTCATTTCTTTTTTTTTTTTTTTTTTTTTACATTGGTGAGGGAGCTTTTTGGAATTAGGATTTCAAGATTTCATACGTATACTTCAGTCTATTAGGGGAAAGGTCTGAGATTCATAGGGGGAGCCTCTTAGTCAAAACTTGTTGAGGAAATATCCTATAGAAGCTAAAGTTTAGGGTTCAAGAGCGAGGATGGTGGGGTGTCAGATGATGGGGCTCCACCCACCCTCCACCAGCCTTAGTCACTTGTTCACACCCCCTCCGACTCATCCCAGTGATTTCAGAATCAGTTGAGCTATGGACTGACAGGCTACCTTGCAAAGATGCAAATGCCCTGACAGCGTGGTACCTTTAGCCCGTATTTGTCATCTGTTAACAAGTTAGTTAACAGCCTGGCCTGGATTCCCAGAAAAGACAGCCCATTTTATAAGGTTTGCTTTCTTATCTCAGTGAAATATTAATTCCAGCCACTCACCGATTACGTACTATGTAAATGTAAAATTATGATTAGGACCTATTCCTTTCTGTCATAGCATCTGGTTGGTACAGATTGAAAAAGCAGTTACCTATTGGATGATAGGCACCTTGCTGTGAGTTTAGGTAGCACACAGGAGGAGCTTAATCATAGGCTGGGGCTGGAGGCGAGATTCGGCAGGTGGTATCAAGCTGGGAACCAAAGGATGGGTAGATGTTTTCCAGAAAAAGGTGGAGGGTGCTGCAGAGGACAGTGGCACTCGTGTATTTGGGAGGCTGTAAAATGTTTGGTATGGCTGGAAAAGAGGGTGCTAGGTGGCGGTTGTTGAGAGATAAGGTGGAGAAGTAAGCAGGGGCTCACTGACCTATAAGGAATTCAGACATTATCCCGAAGACAGAGACCTATTGATAGTTTCAGGCAGAAGAATTACATGATCAAGTATTAGAAAGATCACTCTGTTTGCAGGTGGTATAGAGATTGGGAAGTGGAAGGGGCAGGCAGTAAAACTGGAGACAGATTAAGTAGTAATCGGCTGACCAGTAATCTAGGTAAGAGCCCATGGGGTGAGCTAAGCAGTGGCAGTGGAGGTGGGAAGAAGTGAATGTATGGGCGAGAGCCTCCCAGGCAGACCCAGTAGGACTTGGTTGATGGTGTGGTGAACCCAGAAGAGTCAGTGACTCGGGTTTCTGGCCTGGACAGCTAGAAGGATGCTGGTCCTCTTTATTGAAACAAGGGACCAGGGAGGAAGGTACAGGTTTAAAGAGGAAGATGAGTTTGGATTTTTGACTTCTTAAATTTCGAGATGCCCAAAAGACAAAAGGGGCCGTGGGCCTGGAACTCAGAAAGATTTGCACTGTATGTAAAGAGCTCAGACGGAAACCCTGAGGAACAATGACATCTAGGAGCCCTGCCACGAAAGAGGAATTCCATGTACGTGATACTAGACACAGCTGTTTTTGAAGAAGTACCAATAAAGCAGTCCTCACATTAAGTGCTTGGGAATCTGTTGCCTTATGACAATGCAATTCAGGTATCAGAATGTCCGTTCTTGAATTTGTGAAATTACGCTTTCTAAGATTTGTGCCCAAGGGACATACCCAGCGAGCAAGATAGATCTGTTGGCCTGTTTCTTTCTTGGCAACGCACGAGAACAAAATATCACTATCAGAAATTATTAGGCTAAAGAAACATCATTTGGCAAACATTTACTTAGTGCCAGCTCTGTCCAAACATGGCACTAGGCCCTAGGAATACAGAGATGAATAAGAAACAAAACGTGTTGTTAAGACCAGATACGCTGGTGGGTTCCTGTGCAGCAGGATGGGAGCTGGGAGTGAGGCGGGGCTGCAGGCTGGAGGGCCCACCTGGAAGCACGTAACCCAGCCTGGGTGGTTTGTTGCAGACCGTTTCCCGTGCTCTTTGCACAAGCAGCTCCCTCTGCCTGGAATGCCTTCCCTGCCAGGCCCCTTTCCTTTGCCTAACCCCTGTTAGTCTCTTGTGACCACTCTCAAGATGCACAGCAGGCCCGGACTAAATTAAGGAAGCTTAATAAAATGTCTCTTCAAATATGTGATGTCACCCCTAACAATAGGAATGTAAAGTAAGGGAAGAACGTAAAGTACAGAAGAATTTTATAATGCGGAAGGGCAGATAACTGTGCTTTCTTTAAAAAATATTAAACTGTTAAAATACTTAAATTATTTTCATTTAAATCACATTTTTTAATTTAAATTAAGATTTCTGCATAGAGTCTATAAGATGATTTTTTTTTTCATTTTATAATTCATTTATTTATAACAAGGCCTGGTCATAACATCTTAAAAATGTACATAGCCTTTAATACGTTCTACTTTGCGCAATTCAACTGAATAATTGAAAAATGTGTTAAAAGATTGTAATACAAAATTTTCAAAGCAGCCCAAATGCTCTATTAGTAGAAAATCAGCTTAAAAAGTTATGATCTAGCCTATGCAATAAAATTATAGTCATCTATTGATAAGATTGCAGATGACTATTTATTACATGGAAAGTTATTAATATTATGTTATATGGAAAAAGTAGGTTTTTATTTTTATTTATTTTTATTATTTTTTAACATCTTTATTGGAGTATAATTGCTTTACAATGGTGTGTTAGTTTCTGCTTTATAACAAAGTGAATCAGTTATACATATACATATGTTCCCATATCTCTTACCTCTTGCGTCTCCCTCCCTTCCACCCTCCCTATCCCACCCCTCTAGGTGGTCACAAACCACCTAGCTGATCTCCCTGTGCTATGCGGCTGCTTCCCACTAGCTATCTATTTTACGTTTGGTAGTGTATATATGTCCATGCCACTCTCTCACTTTGTCACAGCTTACCCTTCCCCCTCCCCATATCCTCAAGTCCATTCTCTAGTAAGTCTGTGTCTTTATTCCTGTCCTGCTCCTAGGTTCTTCATGACCTTTTTTTTTTTTTTCTTAGATTCCATATATATGTGTTAGCATACAGTATTTGTTTTTCTCTTTCTGACTTACTTCACTCTGTATGACAGACTCTAGATCCATCCACCTCACTACATATACCTCAGTTTCGTTCCTTTTTATGGCTGAGTAATATTCCATTGTATATATGTGCCACATCTTCTTCATCCATTCATCTGTTGATGGACACTTAGGTTGCTTCCATGTCCTGGCTATTGTAAATAGAGCTGCAATGAACATTTTGGTACATGACTCTTTTTGAATTATGGTTTTCTCAGGGTATATGCCCAGTAGTGGGATTGCTGGGTCGTATGGTAGTTCTATTTTTAGTTTTTTAAGGAACGTCCATACTGTTCTCCATAGTGGCTGTATCAATTTACATTCCCACCAACAGTGCAAGAGGGTTCCTTTTTCTCCACACCATCTCCAGCATTTATTGTTTCTAGATTTTTTGATGATGGCCATTCTGACTGGTGTGAGATGATATCTCATTGTAGTTTTGATTTGCATTTCTCTAATGATTAATGATGTTGAGCATTCTTTCATGTGTTTGTTGGCAATCTGTATATCTTCTTTGGAGAAATGTCTATTTAGGTCTTCTAACCGTTTTTGGATTGGGTATATAAGATGATTTTTGACGGTAGCAGGAATCTCATTAGCAGCCTTTGGATACAGAAACACCAAAGGTAGCTGTTTAGCAGTTAGTGAATTTTTTGGCAGTGTTTCCAGATATGGAAGCAGTGTAGACACTCTAAACGGTTCCCCCGTGTATATCATGCATCAGTGCAAGCGCCCTTCCCCTTTTGCTCTGAGGATAGCAGTTGGGGCGCTACCTTTTAGCCACGTGCAGACAGACATGTCTTGAGTGGTTACCTGGTGCCTGGACCTGTGCTGTGAGCTTGTCATCTGTCATCTCACCTAATCCCCATGGCAACTCTGTGAGTAGGTAGGAAACTGAGGTATAGAAAGGTCACAAAACAAGTAGACGACCTATCAAGGGAGGATCCCAGACAGCATAACCATCGGAGCCCAAGGCTTTAACCTCCACTGGATTTTGAGAATTGGGGTAGGATTTTTTTTTTTTTTTCTTTAACCCACATCCTCTCTCGGTTCCTAAAGGAAGATCTGTCTGGAAGCAGAATTATTTAGTCATATACTTCATTTGCCACTGTTTTCCTTTAACAGACGTTATTCATTCAACAGCCACAAACCTTGTGCAGGAGACAAACGTAAACAGATACTGTCAACATAGTATGGTAAATACTGAGGGAAACCTGTGAGCATGCATAGAGGAAGAGGAACACCAAACGCGCGTGGGGCTTAAGGGAGTGGGGCTGAGCCTGAGCCGTGGAGATGAGGCAGGAAGCAGATGGTGGCAAGGGTGCTCCAGACCAAAGGAACATCCTGTGAGGCCAGAGTGGAGTGAAAGCGCGTGGGGTGAGTTCCTGCAAGCAGTGGGTCTGGAGGGCAGCACTCCCCAGGCGTGCCCCATCCTCCCCGAGGGCAGATCCCCCAGGGCTGCTGAGAAATTCCTGGTCCTCCCCCTGCTGCTGAATTAACTCTTCTTTGGCTGAGGCCCAGAGGTCTGCATTTCGCAAACCTCCCAGGTTACTCTCAGGCGCGCTGAAGTTTGCTACATTGAGATACGATGGGAGACGAGGTGGTAAGGGTTTGGGAGCTGGGTTTTCCACTGCTGGCCTTGGGGAGTCTCTGAAGGAATTTGATCAGGAAACCATCTGCCTTTGAGATGGATTTAAATGGGGCCAAGGCTGGAGGCCTGGTCTGTGGAGATGACAGAGACCCAGTCGAAGGCTGGGGTGGTAGAGAAGCAGGGGATGAAACGAGCAGAAATTGATAGACTGGAAGTGGTGGGTGAGGAGCAGAGGCAGGTCTGGGACCTTGTGTGTCTGATGCTCTAATGCCCCTAAATCAGGTCAGCAAAACGTGTCGTTCATTCCCAGAATATGGGTGATTTATTTCTGACATACTGAACAAGTAATCTTTCAGGTTTCTTTTTTCTCACCGATGCAATGGGAGTGAGGAAGTGGGAAAAACTGGACCCGGCAGTCACAGAAAGCCCCTGTCTGGGTCTCTGCCATCCTGTGAATTCACCTCCTTTGCCTGTTTTTGAACCTTGACTTCACATAACTCTACCAACGATGCCTCTTACAGAAACTACTCCGTGAGTAAAATCACTCAGTGAAACACCACTGATGTTTTACTCTTCCAACTCTAGACTTGTCTGCAATCAGAAGATGGTGGACTGAAAGGGGAAATGACCTACCGTGCAAACTGTTAGGGACGGGCTTGTAGTGAGGAACATCGAGCCAAAATCAAAACGGTTTTGAAGCACGCCCGACATACCAGTCAATGTTGATCAAGTCAGAGGCATTGTTAGATGCTCACACACTTACACCTGCACTAGCCCTGAAGGGGAGAGGAGGCGTGAGCCTGACCCCGTGCCCCTCTGCCCACGCACACCACACACAAGCTTCGAGTTGGTGGGAGGTAACTTGTACTCATAGAAGTCTTTAAATAATAGCACAAAGTAATACATTCAGTCAACTGTTAGCCCTCTGCCCCCGTTCCATACAGGTTTTGAAGAAGATTAAAATGTCTAAATGGTCAGTCTTATAGGTATTAAAAAGAAATAAATTGTTCATGAAACAGGTCCAAAGACTTTTTACTTGGCCACATATTGTAGTAATATTTTGGGTTTTGGTTTATTTTTTTTTTTAATATTTTGAATGTCATTTGGTTTACTTATTATTATTATTATTATTATTATTTTTTTTGGCTGTGTTGGGTCTTCGTTTCTGTGCGAGGGCTTTCTCTAGTTGCGGCAAGCGGGGGCCACTCTTCATCGCGGTGCGCGGGCCTCTCACTATCGCGGCCCCTCCCGTTGCGGGGCACAGGCTCCAGACGCGCAGGCTCAGTAGTTGTGGCTCACGGGCCTAGTTGCTCCACGGCATGTGGGATCTTCCCAGACCAGGGCTCGAACCCGTGTCCCCTGCGTTGGCAGGCAGATTCTCAACCATTGCGCCACCAGGGAAGCCCCCTGGTTTTTTTTTTAATGTTAGTGGATAAACTTGACAGTGAAAGCACTTTTCAAAATTATGCTATTCTTCTTACTCCTCACTAAATCAGAATAACTTTCGAGTCACTGTTGGAATGATTAAAATGTGGTTCTAAAGTGAGCAGTCAGTAATTCCATAAATGAAAACAAGGGGAAGAAGAGCTTATTTAAAGGTTTTTCCCTTTTTTTTTTTTGCTTTGGAGTCTTCAATAATGCATTAATTGTGTGGCGTTAAAGTTCAGTCACTAAACTTTATTGTTTAAAAGTTTTCTTTAAATTACAGTTGCTATATTTATAATCGTTACAGGGCCTCCACTGTGTTCGGTGCCCAGTAATAAGACCTTAAAGATATTTACAGGGAAGTAGAAGGCGTAAGCCAACAAAAGAAAGAAAACAAAACAAGTCTCAAGCATCCCTCCCATAAACGGTGTCTGAGTGAACACGTATGTATAGCAATGCTGGCCCTAAAGAAATGCCCAGTAATGAGAAAAGGGAGAAAAATTAGACGGCGTGAATAAAGAGGGGTTCTTGGTATAACGGGCGTGTCTGATGCCAGGTGGAATTGGTCTGGAGTGATTTCATAAGGAATTTTAGTCTTCAGCAACATTTTAAAGGGAAGCAAAGGCATGATTTGTCACAGAGGCAAACGGAGATTTTGCCAGGTGGGGGAAGAATAGCATATCTGATGACTCACAGCCTGAAGAGAAAGAAAAACCGCTTAAAGGCAGTGAATATCGCCGGTGCTCATTATCTGTGGGCACTATCGTCCTTGTGGCTTGCTGGAGTAGATCTTTCTTTCAGTTTCATAGCCTTGTTAATCATCTAGTGTTCTGTGTGGATGTTCCCTAATGACTCCCATTGCCAGTAAAACCTGAAAACAAGGCTCTTTTCATGGGAAAGCGCTTCCCTCTCACCCTCATCCTACCACCAGGAACAGGGACCCAGAAAGTTGGTAAATCTGGGGAGGGCAGTCGTGGAGCTGCTCTGAAATTCCTGAAAATTAATGCTGTTGGTTTGTAGAAAAGAATAAAAATACTAGGAAAGTAGGAGGCTGGAGACGCTGGACAAGACCCCCTGATGTCAGATTCAGACTCCGGGGTTTCATCCCCTTTTGAGGAATCTTACAAATGTGTGTACAAAAATGTGCCTCAAACCCCTTCTGCATTTTGCACCACCCTCGGGCGTGTGTAATCTAAGCCTCACAATGTTCTGCTTTGCAGTGGTGTAGAGCACAGCTGAGTCATGGCGGGAGAGGAGGACAATTAGATAAGGGGTGCTGACTATTAAAGAATCCTAAAAGCACTAATCAGGTGTTATACAACACACAAGTGGAAGCTGTTTCAGAGTTCTGAGGAAGTTAGTGACATGAGCAAAACAACATGTGAGGAGAATGATTTTAGCTGCCCTGCACAAGGTGGATTTCAAGCAGCAAAAGTTAGGACAGGACCATCAGGACCTGAATAAGTCAATCCAGGCATAAAGGACTGGATTCTGGACATTTATAAAGGGGAACTCATCTTGTGTACAAGTAGTTGTGTACAAGGGAGTTCAGGCTCTGAGGATCTGAGCATAGGTAGCTAAGAGCACAAGGAGACCATGAATGATGATGGAGACGCTTTGGGGAGGAGCTTTCAATTTATGGCCCTTCAAGGAGGAAGAAAACAGAGAGATGAGATTCCTGTAAGAATGGCACTTTGAAGCCTTGTGCATTTAAGAGCTTCCAAAGGAAATGAAACCATCAAAGTTAAAGATATGCATTGTCACTTATAATAAGGAGTTGTTAGGAAAATGAGTAGAGAGGGCTGGGGTAGAGAAATTAATAAGGAAGAGTTAGAGATAGTGGCCTGTATGTGGAACGAAGCAGGGAATTATTTTATACTAAGATAAGATAAACTAAGACAAGATGCTGAACAAGGTTTAGTTGTGGTTATAGCTAACATCTCTGTTTGCATAATTCCACTGTCTGAAATCAAATTAGCAAATCCTTTTTTTTTTTTTTTTTTTTTTACTGTATTAAGAGACTAGCTATCACACTATCTAGTTAATTAGCCATACTCTAGTCATAGCTTTCATTAACTCTTCATGCTGCCTGGTGTCTTTGACTAAGTCCACGTAAGAGAATGAAATTAACATCCATGACTCTTTCTTTGCCTAAGATGCTTAGAAAAGGCATCTTTCATTTTTTCCCTATTTAAAACATGATTTTTGTCAACAGGTTTACTGGGAAAACTGCACTTAGTACAAAATACTCAAATGGAAAAATCAGTAGGTTTATACCTTTATAAACCCAATGAAGTAAGCCAAGGATTCAAAAAAAAATTCTTTTAAATAATGTACTAATGGCCAATTAACATACACGTTTCAGGTATTTTTCCTGATTAAAGTGATAGTTATATTCGGAAGTGTTTCTAAAACTCTATTAAAATGTGACCTGCCTTACAGAAAAAAGGTGTACAAAACGGAGATAATAAGGACATGACTTGCATGAAGATAGCATGCCTTACTAGTTAAAGAGTGTGAAAACTCTGCAGTGGCTGATTTCAGGCCCCAAACCGTATCGTCCACGGTGTATCTCTAGAAGGACATTAGTAGACAGTTTCCCTACATGGAGTAGGTAGGGCAGTGAGTGAGTTAGGAGTCCCAGGAAGAGCACTTGGGTTCAGCTTAGGATCAAAACCATGGGGGTGCTAGGGGTCTGTTTTGTGCTTATGATGTTCCGTGATACCATCTACGTCTTTTCTTTCTCTGCACCCCGCCCCCACTCTAACTCATTGCGGGTTTGTTCTGTTTGATCCCCTCTCTGGCTTGTAATAGAAAATCCACCTGGTCTCCAAGGGCTGGCATGTCCAGGAGCCCGGTCCAGGCTTTGTGCAAATCCTTAGCCAGCTCCTGCTGGCTAAGGGCCTTCTTCTCAGCAGGATCTGACCAACCATCTGAGAAAACACCACTCCTGCTGGAAAACGGGCAGGTGTGGGAGTGCTCGATGAGGTGCAGGGATCTCTGTCGAGCAGTCTGATTTTTCCATTAGGAAGAAACTGGTTACTGCTTCTAGTCTGTCAAGGTTTTTCTTGCCTTTAAAACAGGAAAATATGAAAAGAAAAAATATTTTTAACTAAATGATGAATACTTCTTAAGTGAATCAAAATGTAAAGTTGTTTACATCATAAACTCTTCAGATATAAGTTGCTCTTTCAACACCATGGATTACATTGAATCATGGTGTATAATTTTTGTCTCTATGAGGACTGTGAATTAGCCAGAGATGTAAAAGTTTAAGCTTTCAAGTCATGGAGATGAAGAAGGGATATCTTTGTAGAAAAAAAAAATGGAGTTTTTAGGCAAACTGATATATTTACAGTTCCTGCACTAAATAGGTGTAAGGACCTTTAGGAACTGAAGATAGTCTGTGCAGAACTGGATTCTCTCATGACATTTTCAGGGGTTTTTCCTCCTAGTTTTTCTTTTCCTCCTTTCACCCATCCATTTCATCTCTGATTAGTATGAAATTCTGTTCGCTTAAATTCTAAATAATCTTTAGAAGTCTGAATTCCTAAACACTGAACTAATGAGCTATAAAGCGATACAGAATTACTGAAAGTTTTTCCTAATTCAGCACAAATCTAAAGCTAGCTAGAGCCATTTTCAGTAAGAACTCGGAGGGTTGTATGCCGAATGAAATGTTTACTTATACTGCACACCTGGAAAGAAAATTATCATCATGAGTAGGTCTTTTTTAGACTTTAGAGGCCTGTTTGATGCTTATTAATATATACTGTATAGCCAATAAGAACAATTCAGTTTTTATACCTTGCATGGAACCCAGCACAGGTGTCAGTCAAGATGTTGTTGGCACTCTACTTGGTTTTGATTGATTTGTTGTCTTTAGGTTGGTATTCTTCCTTAGAGATTTAGAATCCACAGGACAAGGCTAAAATCTAATCAGGTTTCTGCCAGTTCCTCTATCAGCTCAGTACTGCATATATGTATCTTTAAAATCTCTATACTGAGATTACTGCATAAAAATTGTTCAGCTTAATAGAAATGATCATTCATTACTAAAAGGTCTTTATGGTTCATGACACTGATTTCCTAGGGCTCAGCTACATAAACTGATACAGCCAATAGTTGTTGAATACCTCCACGTGGAGTGTTGTGAAAAGACAGCCCTTGCCCTCAGAGAGCTCATATACTAGAGCAGGAGGTTGAGGAGAAAACCAGCAGGTTATTACCTGGTGCAATACAGCAAAGGACAGTATGCGTAAGAGCCCGACAGAGGGTCTTTAAACACCCGGGGGAACCACAAGGGACTTCGAGGGACAGCTCTTGAGAAGACAAGTTGGCGTTTGCAGGAAGAGAAAGGGGAAGAAGGGCTTTCCAAGCAGAGGGAACCACAAGGGCGAAAGCCTGGAGGCTGAAGAGCTCTCTTTTGTTTCTTCCCTGCAAAAAACCTCTATTGTCATTTATATCCACGTGGTTCCAGGGCACAGAGAGGCGGTCTAAACTGTTAGTGGCTAAGAACAGACACTGCAACTCCAGTCTGGGTTCAGGTCCTGCAGCTGCCGGTGGTGTGTCCTAAGCAAGTGGTTCGAGCTGCCCAGGCCTCATGCCGCTTCAGCTGCACGTCGGGAATGTGATAGCTCCTCAGGAGACTGTCATGAGGGTTAAACAAGGTAATCAATTGAAGTGGAAAGTGTATGATAACTTTCTCACGTTAGAGTCAGTTTTTTTTTTTTAATTATTTATTTTGGCTGTGTTGGGTTTTCATTGCTGCGCACGGGCTTTTTTTAGTTGCGGCGAGCAGGGGCTACTGTTAGTTGCGGTGCGCGGGCTTCTCTTTGCAGTGGCTTCTCTTGTTGCGGAGCACAGGCTCTAGGCGCGAGGTCTCCAGTAGTTGTGGCACACGGGCTCAGTAGTTGTGGCCCGCAGGCTCTAGAGCGCAGGCTCAGTAGTTGTGGCACACGGGCTTAGTTGCTCCGCAGCATGTGGGATCTTCCCGGACCAGGGCTCGAACCCGCGTCCCCTGCGTTGGCAGGCGGATTCTTAACCGCTGCACCACCAGGGAAGTGCCTAGAGTCAATTTTGTAATCATTTCCACCCTCTCCCGAATGTATGCTCTGTGTAGAGCAAGGGAGGAAGGTTGGTGCCCTGGGAGAAATCAAAATGAGGATGATAGGGACCCATCCTCCCGGAAGCTTATAACCAAGTGACAGAGAGATGGGTATGTAAGCAGCTAGCAAGGCGGCTGGAAATTAAATAAGAGCTACGTGGAGGTTGAGGCAGTGTGTGGGAGCATCACCAGATAGGAGGTTTGTTCCAAGGAAGAGGAGGAATTCTTGGGAAAAGAGAGGTTGGTGTGGAGTCTTTGCCTGCCATTCTGCCCAGGCCCGCTCTTGGCCCTGTTTCATTCCTTGTGGCCGACTTCACCTTGGCTCCTCTCCTGTCTACCTGGACAGCGTTCAGATGCTTCCCTTAGAACTGAAGCTGGAGAGGTGAGTAAGGTAGGCTTCTATGACCAGCCTCAGAGAGGTACAGAAAGAGCCAGTGCCGAGGACTTTCTCTCCAGTGCTAAGAGGTCATCTTACAGGTGAGGCCCTGGGCTCTGGGGCCCGTTCCCAGATTCCCCTTCCAGCCATTTGGCTGCACCTGTTTCATTGCTGTTGGTTCCAGTGGCTTCACCAACTCCCACAGTCAGAGAAGCTCCCGCAGATCTGCAGGTTGCCATCCCCATCACTCCCCCAGGACAGACCAGAGTGAGGCCTGCATTGTGCCTGGGAAGCCTGATTTGAAAAAGCAGAGAGGCGAGCGCAACCCCTGCCTGCAGTGGGGGACCACCCTTCTGTGCTCTGCAGGAGAGTCCCCGTGTCTCCCAGGGGCTGCCAGCCACTGCTGGGGGGCGGGCGTCTACTGCCACACCCCACTGCCCACTGTCTTCCAACCGTTGGGTCCCAACTATCCTGTTTCTGGCAGAAATTTGTCGGGGATGGTGGTGTGTGCCTGGCTCTGAACCATAGTTTGAGCTCTGAGAAAATGCCATCCCCTCTTTTTGGTCAGTCTGGTCCTGGGAAGAGAGGCTCGTAAGTCAACTCTTAATTATCGTCGGAAGATCAAGAAAGAGGTGAATGTGAGCTGGCTGCGTCGCAGAGAATTTCAGACGGGAGAAAGGGGGAAGCAGTTCACATACATCTTTAACATGACAGCCTGATTTTTGCCCGGAGAAGTTTAGGGAATTCTTTTGAAATCTTTCTGTAACATGGTATAGCAGTGAAGAGCCCAGAGCAACTACAAGTTTGGCTTTGTCACTTTTCAACTGAGTGGCCTCAAGCCAACAATTTCACCTCTCCAAGCCTTAGTTTCCTCATCTGTGAAGTGAGTGTGATGATTAATGATGCCTCCTCATGGGGCTGGAGTGAGTACTCCCACGAGTTGTTATGTATTAAGTGTTTGGAACAGTGTCTCTGGCACCAGCAAGTGCTATGCAGGTGTGGGCTCTTATCATGGGGCACAGAGAGAGGTTTTTTGGTAAAGTTGTTCTCTTGCTGCCTCGTTGGGCATATCCAACGAGGATATGATGCCTTTTGAGGCACCATCCAAGGTTTTAAAGAAGTTCAAGTATTATAGACAGGTTCAGTTACTGGGTGAGTAGGAGTGCATTGGCAGTCAGTCATAGGTCTCTGAGAAAGAGGGCTGTGGAGATTCTCACTCAATTTTAGAATAGGACGAATGATTTTCTCCTAATACATCACATACAAATGTGAAGAAAGACCCCAGCCTGTTGTGTACATGGCCAGGCCTCTGGGTGAGGTGCCTAAAGGCTGCCCCAGGGTATGTGCAAACTGTGGCCATAAAGACAGATTTTTGTGATGCAGGTTTCTTTTTTGAGACCAGCCTGATTTCACCATTGTGTTTTGTCTGCCATGGAAGCTTAAACAGCTTTAAGCTAAACACCTGTGTCTTTGTCCTGGTCTCGCCTTGCTAAACAGGATTTGATTGGACTTCTCTTTTCAACACAGTGGCCCACCTGCTTCCCTGCATTTCTGTATTCCCACCTCATATTGCTTCAATCAACTTGTTTAGAAGAAATAGCCAGACTTGAAAGTATGAGAAAATAACACTAAAGTTGGATAGAAAATTCTCCTATACTACTTCTGCATTTAATCAAAGAAAAAAAGAGTGTGCAGTGTCTATTGTAAGATTATTAAAACATCTTCACTCTATTCTTCTCTAAGTGTGTCTGCTTAGGCTTTAGGGAAACAGCTGAAACCACCCTTCTCTCCATGTAAAGTTGGGTAAATTTACCATTTGCAAAATGACATCAGAAGAATAAAGTAAAAAATAGGGAGAAGTTAGTACAGACCCACATGCCACTCGTACTGTGAAAACTCGTGGAAGACCCAGCACCCCACCCCCCCTTTATCTCAGTGAATACTGTTGGTGCTTCCGTGAGGGAGCAATGCTAGGCGTTTGCAAGTGAGCCCGAGATAATGCTGGATCTCCAGCTGCTTAGCGTCTCGTGGTGGAACGTGATGGGTCACCGTGATCCAAGGTGAAGAGTAAGTGCCCGGATAGAATCAGTTTTTCAGAATCTTCAGTTCTGGATAAAGTTTAAAAGAGCAAAGTGATGTATGCCTTTTGAGCATCAGGAAAGGCTTTATGGGGAGAGGGTTAGAGTTTGGTCTTGAGCTACTAGAAGGATTTGGGCCGCAGAAATTGGGGGGGCGGGAGAATGTGTTCTAAGCAGAGCAAAGAGCCTGAGAAAAGGGCACAAAAGCAGGTGTGAGGGCAACAGGAGCACAATGGGGAACATCTTGTAATGTACCTGATTCCCGGTGTGCTACTGAAGGTTTGTGATTATTGCGCGCTTTTCAATGAAATACCTTTGGGGTTATCACCTTTTTTAAAAATCAAAGCTTTAATTACTATTATAAATCTGCGAGACCATCTTATTGTTCTTGCTAAGCAAATGCGTGTTAGCATCTTTCTTTAAAGAAGACCATGCTCTAGCTAGTGGCATACTTGTGATGGATACAGATGCCCATTGCCATGACTGCAGTTATGTTAGGCCCTGGTGGCCATTTATCGTTTTAATAATGGAAAGACATGACAATCGGATCTAACTAAACAAATACACCCATCTTCTCAAATAAGGTTTCTATAGAAAATCTATTTCCTCCTTATTGAAGGTAGCTTGGTTTAATGGATCCTGTGGTTTTAGAATAGATGGATTTCTTTGGGTTGGTTTGTTGGTGTCTTTCACAGTTTACACAGCAGCCTCCTTTCCGGTATCTCATACACTCCCTTCACTGAGCAAGTCTGTGTTTGCCAAGCAGCGAACTCTTAGGTAACATTTCCACTCCGTGCACAAAAGAAGTGCATAGTTTGAAAGTCATTTTTTAAGGCCAAGTCAGCTCTACACAGCTAAAATATTTACTAGGTCTTATCGGAAATGTGGGGAAAAAAGATTGTTCAAATAACCTAAGGAGTGTCTCATTTCCTGACCTGTTTATTTAGTGTTAACTAAGAATGACACACACATTCATCTCTGTTGAGAAATTGACAATGGGCTTAACTTTCTTTTTGTTTCGCCTCCCTCATAAAGCGTTTCCTTGAGCACTCACGTGTTCCTTTAACTATCTCTTGCCTTCTAGCTCTTGCTTTTTCTTGCCTTCTGTTCACATCTGCCTTCTCCTGTTTCCCACTTTTCCTACTTTTCCACTCAAAGACAGCATCCACCATCCTTCTGGATTGGCCCATTTTTACCATAAAGTCATGTGTAGATCCAGTTCATTTGATGGATGCTGACCGAGAGCCTACTCCGTGCTGACCTTACGTATGGTCAAGAAATGGGTTTTCAAAGGCGGCCCTTGCCCTTTGGGCAAGCCAGACAAGTAAACAGCCGATTAGTGGGCAGAAGTGCTGGTGCAGCTGAAATTCTGCCAGGGAGGGTGGCAGGAGGCTTAGCGACCCACGGAGGAGGGGGCACGATGAAACCTGTCCCTGCGGAAGTGCCCCCCTCCCCCCCTGCTCCCTGCCCCCCGGCCTGCCTTCTTTAGCTCCCTCCGTCTTCCTCACTCCCCCCCCTTGGCATTGGGTGCAGACCTCTGTTTCAGTACTTAACAGGCTATAGGTATGTACTTGTTTCTTTAAATAAGTCCAGCCAGTTCTTCTTGATAATTGCATACCTCAAAGTGCACAGCAGATCGAACACATCTAATAAACTGTGACTTCTCTGGACTTGGTTTTTTCATCTGTAAAGTGAGAATGGTGACTTAGAATTCTGACCAAGGTTTTTCTGGCTTAAAGAAAAAAATTCAGTGATTATTAGTTACAACAAGTACATATTTGTACTGAGAACTATTTAGGCGTTCTGTCTTTATTTTATGATTACACAGACATGGTTTAAAAGTGCATTTCTTGGGAATTCCCTGGCGGTCCAGTGCTTAGGACTCGGAGCCTTCACTGCCATGGGCCCAGGGTCAATCCCTGGTCGGGGAACTAAGATCCCACGAGCCGTGGGGCACGGCCAAAAAAAAAAAGTGAATTTCTGTAGTAGGTTTAATTTACGAGGATAAAAAAGAGAGAAAATATGGTTTCTGTTTGGAGTGGGGGTTTCAAATGTTTTGTTTTTTTTTTAATAAATTAATTTATTATTTATTTTTGGCCTCGTTGGGTCTTCGTTGCTGTGCGCAGGCACTCTCTAGTTGCGGCGAGCGGGGGCTACTCTTCCTTGCGGTGCACGGGCTTCATTGCGGTGGTGGCTTCTCTTGTTGCGGAGCACGAGCTCTAGGCGGGAGGGCTTCAGTAGTTGTGGCTCGTGGGCTCAGTAGTTGTGGCTTGCTGCCTCTAGAGTGCAGGCTCAGTAGTTGTGGCTCACAGGCTCTAGAGCGCAGGCTCAGTAGCTGTGGCGCACGGGCTTAGTTGCTCCGCGGCATGTGGGATCTTCCCGGACCAGGGATTGAACCCGTGTCCCCTGCATTGGCAGGCGGATTCTTAACCACTGCGCCACCAGGGAAGCCCTGCAAGTAGAGTTTTTAAAGCCAGATATTTTATCCCTGCTTTCACGAGATTCCAGTGTAATAGAAAAAATAGGACCAATAAGTAAGCATATATCTGGCCAACTACATGAGTTTTAGAGAGTTACAGACATAATTTCTGTAGAAGCAAAAGGCAAACAGTATTTAGAGGAAGAGGGGAACGCACTGGAAAGACCTGGATGTGCTCAAGACGAGAGTCGAAAGAAACCAGAGTTCACGGTGACTGAGGGAGTTTGGTCACAGGGACCCACTGACAGTGGGTGTGAAGCGTTGCCTGTCAGACTTGTTAACAGGATGGATTTTAAGTAGATCAGGCTCTTGTGGTATGCTTATAATTTGTGGTTTAAAATTTTTTTAATTTTCTTTATTTTGTGAATGCGTGATACACGCTCATGGTTCAAACTTTTAAAGTTACAAAATGGAATAGACTGAGTAGTAAATCTCTCTCCCGCTCCTGACCCCTGAAGACAACCAGTGTTATTAGGACTTTATAAAATTTTTCTGATATTCATACATCCAGATACACATTTTATTCCCTTTGACGCAGATGGTTACATACCACAAGTCCATAACTGCTTTCCAAAACCTTTTGGGTGCAGATTCATTTTAGAATTCAGTTTATTGGATTTTTAGAAAAGCAATATGGTGCATATAGCATAAATTACGTAACACCCCCCAGGGGGTCTGAGCCCCGCTGAGTAATAAAAGAAATTAATTCTCCAGGGAAACTGAATATGCATACCAAGTGGGATAAATACAAACCATAAATAGCCATAAGAACCATAAATGCAACTCATGTCAGTTGCATTCAGGTGTTACTGTCAAATAAGTTTTGGCACTAAACTTACAAAAAGAAAATTATGGTTTTTAAAGGTTTTTAGGTCTTGGAATTGTATATGTAGGATTATAACTGGAATCCACACTATTCTGTACTCTGTGCTTTTTTTAATTAACAGTACGTATTGGAATTCATTCCTTATCAATACATAAAGAGGTTCCTCATCCTCTAAGCAATCAAAACTGCTCATATGCTAGATTTCTTGCAGAAGATAATTTAAATACATGTAGTGGTTGATGTACATACACGTATGTGTGTATATAGACATACAAGATTCATATATATTGGTGCAGTTAAGAGCACAATAAGGTCTAGGTTACATTATTGACTTCTAATATTAGACTGTTTACAACACTATGCTTCTTTTTAAAAATAATATAGTTAGAAATAGTAATAATACTAGTTTATGAAAAAAAAGCAGTTTAGCCAAATAGAGTAATAATTTACAACACTACAAAAAATAAGCAGTTTAGCCAATAGAGTATTAATGTATAACATTATAATTTGTTCAGTGTTGGGGTAAAGGGGGTGGAAAGCCTTAAGAATTAGAGTTTAATTGTCGGTGTTCCTTATGGGAATTCTTTGCCCAGTAGACATGTTCAGGCTTATTTGTAATACCATTACCTGCTGGGAAAGGCAAGAGGCTGTTTAAGTAATGGAGACACTTATTGTAATTGGTGTGTCAGCACCCATGACCAGGAGGAGGAAGACGTAATAGCATGTGCACTTGTCACTGTGCACCGGTGTTTGGGCACAGAAGTCTGACTAAATAAGGCAATGCCCAAGTGAGCCTTATCAGCGTTTGACCGGGGTGCAGACTAGCGGCTGATACACGGTGCCCAGCCGTTCTCTGCAGCTCTTGGCAAATGTGCATTGATCACAGACATCAGAAGCGCCTACCTACCACGCTCAGAGTTCTTGTGCCTGCATTTTACTTCCTATAAAGATGAGTATGAAATGTTAAGTCCCTAGAGAGGAGAAAAGAGAGAGTTCAGTGTACTGTTCCAAAAATGTGTCACGCATGTAAGCATACTTATTTTTAGTGATGTGTCAGTGGAGAGTTTGTTTAGGAGTTCATTCACCATTCCTGGCTCCTGACGGCTTTTCCCCCCACCACCGCAGTGCCTCCCCACCCGGCCTGAGGTTAAGAGACGGGCGGACTCTCCAAGGTTGGGGTCCCAGGGAAGGAGAGGTGTGGTCACTGCCACCGCTGGATTCAGTGCGTGCAGGGGGAGGGGAGGAAAGGGAACTTCCAGTCACATCCAGTTGTGAGCCCACCTCTCTCTTCATTTCCTGGCTCTCTGCGCATTGCGGTGTTTATACTCTGCCAGTCTGTGTATTTATAAAAAGAAAATGGAGCATTTTTTATAGGCATCAATCCAAGGGTTCAATTCTCATGCCAACAATTGCCATTTTCAGTTTACGTTAGTATTCCAGCCTGCAAACTGGGTCCAATCCAGGCTTGGCTGTACAGGGGTGGGGAGTGACCGTGTGCACGTGAGCACGTTGAACGTTCCCAGAACTGATGACAGAGTATTACACCAGCACGAAATAGAACTACGAGATTACAGTGACCATGTGAAAGCAAAGCTCTGAGCTGGGTTCATAACTCGTGTCCACCCTCTGACTGTCTCCTTCTCTGTCTTCCCTCTTGCCTCCTACCTTCCCCTCCTCCCACCCGTCCCTGTCCCCCCCATCGCCTTTGCTGAACCCCTTAGTGTAGAAGGTTGAAGTAATCACATTCCTCGGGTCCTGGCCTTCTGTATGCAAGGCCCCCCTCGTCCCCTGTGTCTGTTTACCCAGGCCTGTCCCCTTCCACTCTAGAAGCACTCAGTAATAGATGTTTATTCTGTGTCATTGATGTTGTATAAAGGGAAAAGTGTCATTTCCTATATTTTTTTAGTTTATATGAACGGCACCAAGTCACACAGCTCCTTTTCTTTTATTTATAATTATACTTAAGAGATTAATAACATTCCTGTATAATTTTTTTAGTTTTGTTTATATTTTTGGCCCCTCAAGGCAGCGTGTTCAGATTTATCCTTGTGGCCATATGTACACCTGGGCTGTTGGTTCTCAGCTGCACGGTATTCCAAAGTATGCATGCACTGCGGTTCACTGACCATTCCCTTAGTGATGGACTCTTAGGTTGCCTCAAACACCCCATATCACAAGCAGTGCTATAATCAACATTGCGTTCAACTATCTTTTTAAAAAACCAAGATACAGTTCAGTAAAGTGCCTCCAGTAAAATATTGTGGTACCTGTTTAAATTCAAACGTATCCATTCTAAAGTTTTTCATTTAAAATCTTTTTCTACAGTTTAGAGTACTGTTGGTACCCACCACAGCATGAATATTCTTGGCATCTCTGGCCTAATGACACAGAAAAAATTAAGACTTCCTGATAGAGAGTGGAATGCCTTGCGTGGCTGGGCAGACAGCCTCTGGGTCTTCTGTTTTAGAATAAAATATTCACACATCTTCCCTAATAATAGTTTGGGTCTTTGACAGGCAAAACTTGGAGGAAGATTCTAGACTAGTAAGAAGGACTGGTCTTATCCACGCTGTGATATAAGGTCCTGCAATGTGGGAAAAACACGTGTTTTGGAACCAGGCAAAGTCTTGACTCCGCCTTGGGCGAGTTATTTAACTTCTCTTAGCCTTGGTGTCTTCATCAGTAAAAATAGGATTAATTATGGAGCTCTCCCAGAGGGACATCAAAAGGATTAAATGAGCTAATGTGTGAGATGGATCTTGTTTAACACCTGACGCATAGTGAGCCTTCCATAAGGGGTAATTGTGGAACTTCAGGAAAATGTCCTCACCTCCACTCGGGTTAGACACCTTCACAGACGTGTTTCGGAGGGTTTCTAAGAGCTAGCTTGGTCGTCTCTGTGTCACCTCTCCCCATCTTCCAGTCTGTCACGAGGTCAAAGATGGCTATTGCCGGGCACCCCTGGGAAGGCCGAGGCTGGCAGTGGCAGCATCAGGGGTTATAAGGAAAGGACGGGGTGTGGGAGGGCGAAATCCAACAGTGTTTAGGAAGACTTCCCATGGCCTAAGAGCATCGAAGTAGGAATATGAGGGGGTAATTGTGGGCTGAGTTAGGTCAGGGTTGGGGTAGGTCCCACTAACCACACAGGACAGATAGGAGTGGATCTGGTATGGGGAGCCGGGCCTAGACACTTGGATTCCGGTAATCAGAAGAACACTGAGCACCTTTTACAAAGTCTCATAAAAACAGAATGTTCGTCCATGAACACTTGCTTCCAGAGAAGAATGGGGCTATTTCAGTGTGTTGGGTACTAAGGCTGGGTCTGTTCGCCTGAAATAATTGGATAAACACATCTGTCCACTTAGTATTTCCGGCTCTCTTGACCAGATTGGCTCACTGAAGGATCAGTTAGGGGTTTTGCTCCTACTATATTAAGGCAAGCCTTCCATGCCCAAGTGACCACTGGTAACATTCTGATCCTGGAAGGACAACGGTAAGCAGAGTTGGTTTAGGGATGCTGTTTAATTTCCCGTTGTAGTTTTGTCTGTAGCTCGCAGAATTGACAAGAATCTTTATCTGAATGATCAACTTACTGAAAATTCATTTTATCAGGACTATGTGTGACTTAAATACAAAAACCAGTATAATAAGCGAACAGTTATCACACACTGGCAGTTCCCCTCCAACACACACAACATTTTAATTATTCTCTCGAGGAAAGAAGACGGGCTTTTTCATTAAACATACCTGGGTTCAGTTCTGACTCTGCTGTTTTCTGTCTACTTTGAATAGACCACCACTTATCGGAGCACGATTCCTTATACATAATAGAATAATAACCTTGAAGGATTGTAGGGAGAGTCCAGCACCATAATTTTGTTCATAAAGTGTTTCATAAAGTTCCTGGAATATGGATGTTTAGTGGTTGCAGGGCAGTACTGTACGTTTATTATCATTATTGTGTGTGTGTGTGCATGAGCACACAATACAGTAGTCTATAAATATCAAAATTTTAATTTTCATGTTTCTCTCGGGGACTTAAGATAGTTTGTCAGCGTTGAGCATAACTCTGGAATATTTGCTGCTTCGTCGCCCTTTGCTGTGTTGAACCCACAGTAGTCAGGGCACCGCCATCTCTCTCTTCCTCTCCTCCTCGCTTTCCCTGTCTGCCCGCGTTTCTCTGGGCTGTTGCTTCCCTCCCTCTCCTCCCTTCCATCCATTTCATCACTAGTAAGAGAAGTGAATGCAGTAGTAGTACAATTAACTAAAAAAAATATTTAGGCAGCATCTAACATTCTGCTTTGCTGAAGAGTAGCCCAGTTCTTGGCAATCAAATTTAAAAGTGCCACCCCGGCCCACAATGCGTCCTGAGTCCCAGGAGGATGGCACGTCCCCCAAGTTTCACCACCTAATGGCTGGTAGAGTGATACCTTTTGCCCAGCTCGTTAGGAATATTAGTACTTTGCTTCCTGTACGGTGCTGTTCTCATGCTTCCTGCCATGCTGTCACCATGGGTGCTGGCGCTGGGGAGGCTGGGGTCATATAATGCAGACATCTCTGTTGTGGACCTGAGAGAGAGAGTGTGTGTGTGTGTGTGTGTGTGTGTGTGTGTGTGTGTGTGTGATGTCACCTTAACTGCTCTAGGCCTGAGCTGCCTGGTCTGCACAAATTAGTTGGAACTAAATGATCTCTGAGGTCTTTCTTAGTTTCCAGATTTTGCAACATATGTTGATATCATGATGAATGATTCCAGGTTTAGTTAGAAGATTACAGGATGTTTGAAGACTGTGGCTAGCATTAGAGATTCACTTACAAAAATAATCAGCCGTGAATCCTTGAGGATGTTTAGGCTTTATGATCATAGGTGTAAACTGTGTTGTTGTAAAAGACATACAACTTCATTTTTCACTGTCCACAGATGATTTGATTGCTGTGTACAGGCCATTGTTTTGAGTGCTTTATCATTCACATTATAGGAAAGTTTTAGTTAGAAGGTATATTCGCCAGTCTTACTTAAATCTGATACTTCTAACTTTATTTACCAAAGAAAAATAATTTAGATTTAGTAGGAAGACTATTATCACTCTAAAAAAAAATTAAAAACCAATAAAGAGAGGCCTAGATTTTACTTATATATAAGAAGCGAATTTCCCTAGAAATAAATGTGTAGCTACCACAGTTATTGAATATTCAAGTTGAAAGGAACTTTAGAACTCTTATTTTCCCAGGGGTCTTCAGGCTATAGTTTCAGACCTTGGAGTTCTCAGGTTTTATGGAAGGGCTGTCAGTAGGAAGCAGGGGAAAGCCGAGGAGGTGGAAATGGGCCCTTGCAAACCAGAACATAGGCACACTTACCTGATTTCATATGGGTGGGGAAGATATGTTAAATTTTGTTATAAGAATGAATTAGAATTCTCGTTCTAACCCCTTCGTTTTATTGATGAGGGAGCTAAGATATCACAGGGAGGTGAGAGGCCTCTGGTCATAAGTAGTAAGGAATCAGCAATAGAACCCGGATTTCTTAAACCCCAGGCAGAGCTTCTCTCCACCAGTGCCCAGAGCCCTGAGGGAGGGCCGGGCTGCAGCCAGTGTCAGGATCACAGAAGGGCCGGGGCCCGTCAGCCATGCTTTCAGAGGACCGAACACGTTTAGCTGCTTCTAAGGACGTGAAAACCACTAGAGTCTTCGGGGTGATCTCTCCTCCTTCCCAATTTACCTCTCGTTCATCTCCAGACCTTAAGCCCAGTGTCAGGTAAAAACTATTGTTGACACAATTTTAGAACAGCTCTCAGAGAAACCGGATCCACATTGAAAAAGTTGGACAAGGCAGATGTAAGGCACAGAGCACAGGCCGCGCCGGTTCTTTGTTCCTCAAGGAAATGTAGACCTTTGTGACCCTAGACAAGGAACATCACCTGGCCAGCCAGGTTACCGGGTCAGGAGTAGAGACGTCATATTCTCCACATTCACCCGCTGGTGTTTCTAGCGTGGAAAGAGTGGCCTTATGGGCTTTGGTAGCTTCTAACTGGTGGTAATGCTGTGTGTGTGTGTGTGTGTGTGTGTCTTCAAATTTTCATATCTCATAGTCCCACAGCAAACACATTGACAACCAATTCTGTGCCTCCAGGACTTTTAAGTAAGCTGCGCAGGTTTGCACAGCTTGCAAATGCTGGGGCCAGGACACAAATACAGGTCTTCTGACTGGAACCCCCAGCACCCCTGCTTCCCCTGGGTAGCTACTCTCACTGTCATCCCTCTCGATGGTCAAGGGTGCAGTAATTTGGCACAGTATGATACCTAATGCTTGGTTTGGTCATGGTTTTCTGGCTGCATTTCATGAAGGTACAGAAATGTCGTATACATTGCTTCCTGTTGTGGAGAAAACAGGAACTTGTATTCCTTAAAGAAGCTCTGCAAAAATCTTTTTAAAAAGCAGCAACACTGGTTAGCTGTGCTGGGTTAGTACCAGAGTGAGTAAGGAACAAGGGAAGATGGAGACTTTCCTTGTTGTCTTTTATATTTTATTGAACCATTTGAAGATGTTGCTTATTTAGAAACCTAGTATCTGTTTAAGTTATTCAATTAACTAAATGGATAGATAGTGTCTATAATAATGTTGAGTATTCTATGCCCAGCTTTATCTGTATCATCTGTTTTTAGGGCTTTACATATATCATCTGTAATCCTCATAATAACTCTGCAAGGTTGGTTCTACCACTATTCTCAATTCACATGTGAAGAAACAAAGGTGTCACAAGGCTAGGTCACTTGCCCTGAGTTACAGGCCGGCGAGTGGTAAGAGCTAATTCGCATCCAGGCAGTCTGATTCTAAACCTCATGCTTGTAACCACTATAGGAAGGGATTAGACAAACAGCAAGAAACTCAACTTTGAGTGCGTTCCAGTATGATGTAAGAGATATTTTTAGTTTGGCACTTTCGAAGTCTGTGAATCCTAAATAATGTGTCTACATTTATAGAGCAAGTCCAGGGAGACCGTGCAGTTTCCATTATGCTAATCTAATCCAAGGATTACATTTATGCTGTAGTTGTAACAATATGCCGTAGATTGAGGTATCGGGCTTTCAGTGCCAACGACAGTCACAAATGCTGTGACACCTAAGGACACATCGAGGGCAGTAGTGGGGGGGGGGAACAGTCAGAGCCTCCAGATGAAGGGAGACAACAGAGACCGGGATGGATGGCGTGGTGGCCTCAGGGTGGCCCAGCAGGCAGGGGGCTTCATATGCCACCAACACGGGGGTTTGGGGTGTGTCACCCACTGAAACCCCAGTGAAAGACAGCAACACCTTAGCGTCTTACCAGGGTCTGAGGGAGATGTTGATAGGAAAAAAATCCCTGATCTTGGAGCAAAATCACAGGGAAAGCTAGTGCAGCTCATAATCACTTGTTGCTTGACAGTGTTGATTATACTTTTGTTTAAACCAAGAATTGTTTATTGCTAAAAGGTTATTATAGACAACGATCAACTCATGCAGAAGAGAAATGTGTATGTTAATTTAGTCGTATCTGGAAGAGAATGTTCATCTTTTAGTAATTCAGAGGATGAGAAAAACCAGGCGTTCATGGAGGGAATGAAAAGACCACCATACGGAAAGTCTACAGCCTGACTAGGATTGGGGCGAGGGGTGTGTGCACAGTCCTTGCCTTCAGTTCAAATTAGCTCCCACCGTTCACCAGCTGGTAACCCAGGGTAGGTTGCAGGACCTATTGCACATAAAGTTTTTAGAACAGATAACGCAAGTTGAACCTGGCGTATAAAAGAATCACTCAGTAAATGTCAACAGTAATTATCATGATCATCCATACTTGCTGGCTTAATACAATAAATATATCCCAGATATCTGGATTTTCCCAACGGTGATACTCTATAGATCATTGAATTGACTGAGAGGGGCCTGCACCTCTCCTTTGTTGTCCTGTCATATTGTGTAATGACCAAAGGCAGGGGCTGACGTCCAGGCCACAGAGGGCAGAGTTCACAGGTCACCACCCTGCTCACACCTTCCCAGCCTCAGTTTTTTGTTGTTGTTGTTTTGTTTTTGTTTTTGTTTTTAATTTATTTATTTATTTTTGGCTGTGTTGGGTCTTCGTTTCTGTGCGAGGGCTTTCTCTAGTTGCGGCGAGCGGGGGCCGCTCTTCATCACGGTGCGCGGGCCTCTCACTATCGCGGCCTCTCTTGTTGCGGAGCACAGGCTCCAGACGCGCTGGCTCAGGGGTTGTGGCGCACGGGCCCAGTTGGTCTGCGGCATGTGGGATCTTCCCAGACCAGGCCTCGAACCCGTGTCCCCTGCATTGGCAGGTGGATTCTCAACCACTGCGCCACCAGGGAAGCCCCCCAGCCTCAGTTTTTTACCCTGTTGTTCAGGCTGTGTGAAGCATGCCCACCGCTGGTATAAACTTCTGGGACCTGTCCCATTTATTCACCCCGCCTTATCTTCCGAAACCCAGACGTTGGCCTGTGCCCCTTTATTTTCAGCTCCTACCACCTGTGGTTTTTATTTGTCTGCTTAATGTTCGTTCCTCTCCCAGGTTCCTTAAGAAATGTGACAGAATTTCCCTTAACTTCCCCTTTACTCTGTCATTCCTAGAAATAATGTACTGGTATTGTAATCTTGGAGTATGTGTGATCTATATGTGTGTCTTCTAGTTGGTAATTATCACAGAGAAGCACAATATAATAAAAGTTGAACTAATAATTAGGAAGTTATTAAAAATAGGCCTTCGAAAGTGCTAAGAATCATTTAAACTAATTTTTTAAGGCCAGAATTGGTCTCTCCTACCTTGATACTGACCTAAGAAGATGTCTCATCAAGACCTTTCCTCCCCTCTGTTCTCAGGGCAGGGAGTGCTGGTTATGGGAGGAAAGTCCTAATGACTGTTGGAGCAGCGACATTAAAGGATTCGAGGGTCCTTTAGGGACATTATACTCCCGTTCTCTGTTGTGATGTAACCAAAATTATACTCCCGTTGGCAGCGTTTCCATGGCAGGTCCTTGATCCAGCCTCATAACTGCATGATTTATTCTAAATAGTTGTGTGTAGTTGTAGTGGAAGAGTCCCTCACATTTTTTTTCATTGTCGTGTTGCCTTTAAGAATGAACTTGGACAATATTTTAGGAAAAGCAAAAAACACTAAGAAGACCTTAGGTTATTTTATTACCTGAAAGAATACCAGGGAGGCTGGGGGAATGCCTTTGGGAAAGAAAATGGCATTTTATCTGTTGAAATTGGGAATTAGCTCTCCTAAAGCTTAGAGCACTAAGGGTAATATGGGATTTATTTTGAGTTGTGTTTCCATGATATTCAGAGCATAATGATAGTAACACTTGTGTGCCTTCTGGTAAAAACAGGCATCTCTGTTTTGATCCATTTTCTTCATCTCTGTTTTGCTACTATGTAGATAAATTTGAAAGCTTGTAGCCCTGGCTACGTGTAACCAAATAGTCTACTAGGGCCCCTCCTTTGTTAGGGACATTTAAAAATGGTTTTGTATTAATTCGTAAGTCTATGTGGGTGAATGCTTTTTTAACATGACATTTCTCAGATGATTTTCTTGCTCGTTCCAGAAAACAGAAGCCCAGTCTGTTATTTACTACCTGCTTGGGTAGTCAGGTTTATTCAGCAAAAAATCAAGTAGAATCCTGGCTGACTGCAGGTGAAGTCTAATGGCCCAAGTAGTCAAAGTAAATATCACAAAAGTAAATAGGCAGAAATCCTGGTTTCTGTACTTCAGCTCCCTAGATCGGCTAGATGAAGAGGATCTTATAATTAGTCTGGATTTTAATTCCACTGCCAGCAAAATGAGTATGTCCATACAGCATTGGTACGTTAAGGTCTCAAGGCAGAAGTCTTGGACTTGTAAAATAGTCCCTTGAAAGTTAACTGTCTTCAGATTCTTCATAATAGATTTTGGCTTTCGGCTAGCTTTGAACTCTGAAAGTTTACAAGACCAAGTGCAGTTCTCTAGAAAAGTGTATTTTACATTTTATTTAACTTTTAATGATTTTAAGGGGACGTTTCCGGCCTATTCGTCTTCTCTGAAGCACGAGCGTGACTCCAGTGAGGACGTACGCCTTCTGTCTAGCACAGAAGTGTATAAACCAATGGCAGGGGACGGAGGTGCGGCCAGTCAGAGGGACCGGTTAGAATCCAAGTGTTTCTAAGAATGTCCACTTTATCTAAAAGCTCAGAAACCTGAGAAAGCTGGCTTTTTATGGGCGTGCAGTTTCTCTTAAGGCTCTCTCAGTAGATGCATTCTGTTTTACAAAAATTCATATCTGCAGATTGGCCTTTGAGAAATTACTCTGCAGATATTCCAGTCACACGCAGCCAGGAGCAGGGGGCATCTTTCCTTTTCCTTTCGTTGTTGTTCGTGTGTCTCAGAGTTTTTGGTGTCCCTGGGTCCCTGCCATGTCTCCTCCCTCCCAGAAGCCCTCCCCCACTGCACCTTTTGGGTGGTAAACACCTGGCAGGCCGGGAGTGGGAGCTAAGCCAGCATGTATGACACAGAAACTCATGCAGCTTGTGCAAAGCCAAAGCACAATTGGATTATGTCAAAAAGGGAAGAGGTGCCATGTGAATTTGCCGTGTTTCTTCACAGAGCAGGCTACTTTAAATATAGCCTACTACCACAGCTTGTCCAGAATTAAAATAGCCCAGAACAAGTGGCAAATGGCAGGGAGCAGGGCTGTTTGCCAAGAGATGGCTAAGGGATGGGAAAACGGGCTTTTGAGATGGACTGTACAGGCTCAGATAACAACAGCGGATAGGACACCCTGGGATCCTACTTCATAACTTAAATTTCAGGTCAGCGTAAATGCCCAGAGTGCAAAAGAGAAGACTGGTTAAAATGCTCAGCAACTTAGAAGGCTACTTCAAATGTGCTGTATTATTATTATTTTAAAATTAAATCTGGTCCCTGAATTCCCCTTCAGTGATTTCTCATCAGAAGTCAAGGACAGTACCATCGCAATTAGGCTTTCCAGGCATAGGAGACATTTTGAACTCATGAATTGAATTACATAATAACCCTATAACAAAGCCTTATTTGAGCCTGGTGCTGCACGTGATGAAATTATAATTTAAAAATATGAACAGCCCTGACTTTACTAGTTGCCAGAACAGTGACAGCAGTCAGTACAAGAGTTTTAGCTACTATTTCAGTTAAATTATTCATTCCTGAAATTTTTTGCTTGGTTCGTCGCTTTTTAGTTTTTCTTTATTCCAGCTGTCGTGTTCCCTGGGATTCAACAAAACCAAAAAACATTTTATTATAGGATAGTTAAGTATTTGCCCCAAATGAGAACAAGCAAAAAAACACACTCAACAGTGGTTAACGTTTGTTGGTGCAGATATTTCAAATCACATGTAATATACACATACTAAAATGTGTGTGTATTATATATTGATGTATATTAATGTATTCTTCCCCCAAAATTCACTGTCATATTAAACCTACCAAGCAGACATTTAGTGCTACTTTAGAAAATTTTAAAGATGTGAGGGATTTGTCATCTGATAGCATTTAAATTTCAGACTTTGAGAACCAAGGTCCATGAGCTGGTTTCTGAAATCATGCTGGCACCATGGAAAAGGTATTTTATTGTATTTATTTCTTTATTTTAACATCTTTATTGGAGTATAATTGCTTTACAATGGTGTGTTAGTTTCTGCTGTATAACAAAGTGAGTCAGCTATACGTATACATATATTCCCATATCCCCTCCCTCTTGCGTCTCCCTCCCACCCTCCCTATCCCACCCCTCTAGGTGGTCACAAAGCATCCAGCTGATCTCCCTGTGCTATGGGGCTGCTTCCCACTAGCTATCTATTTTACATTTGGTAGTGTATATAAGTCCATGCCACTCTCTCACTTTGTCCCAGCTTACCCTTCCCCCTCCCCGTGTCCTCAAGTCCATTCTCTATGTCTGCATCTTTATTCCTGTCCTGCCCCTATGTTCATCAGAACCTTTTTTTTTTAGATTCCATATATATATGTTAGCATACAATATTCGTTTTGCTCTTTCTGACTTACTTCACTCTGTATGACAGACTCTAGGTCACTACAAATAACACCACCTCACTACAAATAACTCAATTTCATTTCTTTTTATGGCTAATATTCCATTGTATGTATGTACCACATCTTCTTTATCCATTCATTTTCCGATAGACACTTAGGTTGCTCCCATGTCCTGGCTATTGTAAATAGTGCTGTAATAAACATTGTGGTACATGTCTCTTTTTGAATTATGGTTTTCTCAGGGTATATTGCTGGGTCGTATGGTAGTTCTATTTTTAGTCTTTTAAGGAACCTCCATACTGTTCTCCATAGTGGCTGTATCAATTTACATTCCCACCAACAGTGCAAAAGGGTTCCCTTTTCTCCACACCCTCTCCAGCATTTATTGTTTCTAGATTTTTTGATGATGGCTATTCTGACCGGTGTGAGGTGATACCTCATTGTAGTTTTGATTTGCATTTCTCTAATGATTAGTGATTTTGAGCATCCTTTCATGTGTTTGTTGGCAATCTGTATATCTTCTTTAGAGAAATGTCTATTTAGGTCTTCTGCCCATTTTTGGATTGGGTTGTCTGGGGTGTTTTTTGATATTAAGCTGCATGAGCTGCTTGTAAATTTTGGAGATTAATCCTTTGTCAGTTGCTTCATTTGCAAATATTTTCTCCCATTCTGAGGGTTGTCTTTTGGTCTTGTTTATGGTTTCCTTTGCTGTGCAAAACCTTTTAAGTTTCATTAGGTCCCATTTGTTTATTTTTGTTTTTATTTCCATTTCTCTAGGAGGTGGGTCAAAAAGGATCTTGCTGTGATTTATGTCAAAGAGTGTTCTGCCTATGTTTTCCTTTAAGAGTTTTATAGTGTCTGTCTGGCCTTACATTTAGGTCTTTAATCCATTCTGAGCTTATTTTTGTGTGTGGTGTTAGGAAGTGTTCTAATTTCATTCTTTTACATGTAACTGTCCAGTTTTCCCAGCACCACTTATTGAAGAGGCTGTCTTTTCTCCACTGTATATTCTTGCCTCCTTTATCAAAGCTAAGGTGACCATATGTGTGTGGGTTTATTGCTGGGCTTTCTGTCCTGTTCTGTTGAGCCAAATTTCTGTTTTTGTGCCAGTACCCTATTGTCTTGATTACTGTAGCTTTGTAGTATAGTCTGAAGTCAGGGAGCCTGATTCCTCCAGCTCTGTTTTTCTTTCTCAAGATTGCTTTGGCTTTTCGGGGTCTTTTGTGTTTCCATACAAATTGTGCAGTTTTTTGTTCTGGTTCTGTGAAAAATGCCATTGGTAGTTTGATAGGGATTGCATTAAATCTGTAGATTGCTTTGGGTAGTAGAGTCATTTTCACAATGTTGATTCTTGCAGTCCAAGAACATAGTATATCACTCCATCTGTTGGTATCATCTTTAATTTCTTTCATCAGTGTCTTATAGTTTTCTACATGCAGGTCTTTTGTCTCCTTAGGTAGGTTTATTCCTAGGTATTTTATTCTTTTTGTTGCAGTGGTAAATGGGAGTGTTTCCTTAATTTCTGTTTCAGATTTTTCATAATTAGTTTATAGGAATGCAAGAGATTTCTGTGCATTAATTTTGTATCCTGCTACTTTACCAAATTCGTTGATTAGCTCTAGTTGTTTCCTGGTAGCATCTTTAGGATTCTCTATGTATAGTGTCATGTCATCTGCAAACAGTGACAGTTTTACTTCTTCTTTTCCGATTTGGATTCCTGGAAAAGGTATTTTAACAATTGAATCCAAGAAGTTATTTATCATATTAAAATATGTTACGGTGATTTACTATAGTGTCTCAGAGCTCAGGGTGTGACAGAGGCCTCTCTCAGACCAGCGTGAGAACCTTTTTAATTTCACTTTTCCACGCAGGCTCAGTCATTTGAGTTGCTGTGGCTGTGATGTCTCAGAAAAACATTGCAGAGAAGTTCCGTATTTACAATTAACTGTTGCCAACAGTGATCATCTGCCAGAGAGAAATTTAAGGGAAAAAAAGCTTGAATTTCACCCCCAGAATTACAGAGGGGTGAGAGCAGGATGGTGATGTGGGCAATATAAATATAGTAAGTAGGGGAAGAAAAATGACCATGGGACTTAGAATTAAGTAGACTTATGTGTGCTGCCCGGAGTAGCAAATAATTTGAAAGCATTTCTGGACGTTTGTCAATCACTAAGTACCTTGAGGTTTTGTTTGAGCTAGCAGACATTAGGAGTTGATCATGAAATGACGATTTGGACAGCAGTGAAAGGAGACAGGCCAGGGGTGGTTATTTTAGAGAACACCAATTCACAAGTGATCTGAAACCCGTAGGGACATGTCAGTAGAAAGACAAGGGACAGCAGGACATTAATAATATCAGTAAAAGCTCCTAACAGCAGAGATGTGGAGCAGCAAGCCGCTCACCAGCTTCCAGCTTCCTTGTCTTGCATGGAAAGAGGCTCCTTAACCTCCCACTCTGTGGAACAAATGCCATTTTCCAGGGCATTCCAGTTCTTCCTTGGGAGAAGCCCTGTCTGCAGGGCGGAGGGGTTCCCACATCCTCCAAAAGGAATGGAGGCCTCTTCAGAATGGGCTTTTTCTGGACTTGATGATTGGCTCTCATAGGCCTCTCCTCTCCATGATGGCCTGTACGTTTTCAGGGTAACTGGTCGACCCAAAGGGACTCCATATGAAGCTATAAAGAGGGTTTTCTGTGCCCCATCTCATTCATGCCAGAGCGGAGTGAAGAATGGGAAGTATCATCCTCCACTGTGTCCATTGCAGTCCATTTGGGACTGCAATTATAATAGTCCAGTTATATATATATAATTATGTATATAATTGGTCCAATTATAAATATATGTTACACGTTTCCACCAGAATCCTCCAGAGCTTCTCATGGCTCTGAGGTTCTCTGCCTTCAGTACAAGTGGATTTTTAACATTGCTACTCCCAAGCAGCCATACGACAAGGGCACATCCTTTTGTTATCAAGTCTATTGTCATTCCAGTAGATACTGTGATGCTATTGAAAGGGAAAACAGAACTACCTCCAGTACTCCTGCCATTGCCTGAAACTTAGCACATGCAGGTAATCTAACTTGGGAAGTACAGCCCATGCTGCAAGGTAAACCTGGAGACTTTTAGAGCAGCTGTCAGAGACCAGCGAAGCAGCAGGGAAGGCCCTGGACCTTTATGCTAACACTGGGCAACTCTCAACCAGGCGGTGGGCAGACTTTGGGGTTTGGTAGGTAACTCTTCCTGTCCCTCCAGAGTTCAGTCTGCTTTCCCCATTACAAGATGGTAGTCAGTAGATGTTGAATTCTTGGGCCTCAAAGGAAACCCCTTCCTAAGTGCCAGTCAGAGCCTAAATTTCTGCCTTGTTCTTGGGATGTGCGGCATTCCCTCTGTGCCTGGAATTCTTCTTGACATTCTTTGGAGTTGGTCTGAATCTCAGACTGGTGAGGGGTAGTTCCGTTTGGGTCAATGCATTTGTCACTAAGGAATGGAGTCCAGGAAGGCACACCCCGCATTCCCCAGTGGCTGCAGCAGGAGTTTATCCATCCCACCGACGGGCATGGCATTGCTTCCCAGGCCCCCGAGTCAATTAATTCCTCTCTGAAAAAAAAATAAAGGTTAAAAGTTCATCAGAGTGTGTCTAGAATAGAAACTCAAGCCAGCAACAGGCTCCTGGTCAAGAATATTCCAAGTATTGGAATATTGTAAGTCCCATAAGGATGTATAATAGTATTGAAGCAGGTCATTGACAGTCTATCAGAACTGAAGGAAAAGATTCCTAGTATTTGAGCAAGAATTTAACATGATTCTTTTACTTATTTTATTTGAATTCTGCCTTGCATTTCCAGCACCATCTCTAACGAAGGAGAAGCACACATTTTTATCTCAACATACATGTGTTCATTTTCAAAACTGCCTTTGCCCCCCCTCCAAATTGTACCAAGTGTTATTTAAACGTACTAAACAGAAAACCAGTCATCCTGGCTTATATATTTGTCTCAGCCTCCATTTTTCTCAGTGTCCTTGGGTAAGCTATTATCTTATACATTGAGTATGGGATGAAAATTTTCTGTTCTCAGTTTAACACAGCAAATGCTTAAAAACAGATAAAATCACAAGAAATTTTTTAAGATTCTCATGAGGAAAAAGAAGACAACTTTTTAAGAATTCAGGAAGAACTGGATGATCTTCTGATATTTCCTTTGAAACTTGGAGGCGTTAATTACTAATTTGGTGATTTGGGGAAGGCAACTATGAGATGAATCTGCAGTATTTTTAACACCACCTAAAATGTTCCCGCGAAAGAATAACCTTGATGAAAACCAAATCTTTCCTATAGTCTTTAGTAAGATGTTTTCTAAGCTGTATTTCATTTGAAAGTCAGCCAAAACTGGTTTTAAAAATATGTAGGAAAAGAAAGCTCAACATTTGCATTTTTCAGTAGAAGTTAAAAATCTATTAATATTAAAGATAACTGAATAGAGAAAGAAGGAGGGCAGCAGACTCAATAATGAGAAAGCATGAATATAAGAAGATAGAACTATGGTTATGAAGGAATATTTATAGCAGAAAGGAAAGTTTATAACTAGAAGATGAAATAAATCACAGAACATTTGCTAAAACAAAATCTGCAGACAGTAGTACAGAAATCTCTCTTGACAGGATAGTTAGCTAGCTTTGCCCTAAAGGTTAGGAGACCTGGCTTCTGCCCGTTCATCCCACTGAATTGCTGTGTGACTGAATATGTTCCTTGGTTTCTCTGAGTCTTAAATCCCTACAGAAGGGATAGTAATTATCTGACCACAGGGGAGGGACTTCGTAGACTCTCCGAGGCTTGTCTATTTCTAATTGTGCTTTTTAATTTGTCTGGTAAAGCAGAACTTTCAAGAGTCACTTCCTCCAATCCAGAAGGTTAACATAAATCAGAGCAAATCCTTTGTGCTCATTGTATTGGTGTCCCCAGTATCTGTTGCAGCAAAAGACTAAAGATTTAAAGTGAAAGCAGTCAAGGACTTCTTAATTGAGCTATGGAACGAGTCATTGTCACAGACCGGGTGTAAAATAAGTGGAGTCACTGAATTACAGTTCCTACAAGGAAACATGAAGTGAATAAAACTGGTTTGCTGCGAGAATAACTGTACCCCTACTATCTTGGCTTTCCTCGCAAAGCAGACCTGTTATAAACTCAACAACTTCAGAACACGTACGTTGAATATAATAAAGCTTCAGATGCAGAATGGCTTTGCAGAAGCCGGTCCCAAGCAAGTTCACGTTCGTACCATTCAGCATCGCATGCCCAGTAGAGGAATGGATGCCTTTATTGTTCACTATCTTGGCAGGTCTAGACAGATCAAAGTGAAGTGGTAACTGGTAGATTTGGGACCTTTAGAGAGCCGTTTTAGGTAATTTACAAAATGGATATTTTACTACCTAAGAGACTGTTTCAACTAGGAGTTCTACATGGTTTATGTCATTTTAAAGGCATGAGTGATGTCTGCTTATTTGTTTTAATGTTTAAGTATTTATGAAATGGGATTGTTTTAGCACCACCAAGTGCGCATCCACTGGGCATTTGCTGCAGTAAAGCGGAAGTTAGGTCTGTCCGTGACCCAGCCACTGGAGTCCCTCAGTCACTCGGCTGAACACTGTTAGTTGCCATCGTGTGTTTCGACCACTAGGTAGTCTTACATTGCTCTTAGTCATACTTTAATCTTTTGCCACAGTGACCATTGGTAAAGGACAAAAAGCATAACAGCACTGACATGCAAATAAAAACAGCCTTGACCTGACAATTCTCGTCAATTCTCATCACAACCCAGATCCCGAAGGTTGTAAAGTTCTTTTTAGGCACATCCAGATGTTTCTGTTACAGCACTAAAAAGAAATGTAGCCATGATTATATCTAATTTCGTTTTATAGAATATGCATCCATTTTGAAATAATTTGACCCGCCTTTTGTTACCAAAAGGCTGCTGGCTGATAACTTGAACTAAAGATAACACCCTTTAGTAGTAAGCCAGATATAGTCAGAATAGGCCATTTCTATGAAATTTGCCATAGGAAAGAAGCCTTATTTCAAGCAATTAAAAAGCACCTAAAACTGTAATAACTGTATTAATAGTCTGCGTTTATGTGACTTTACAGTCATCAGATTGACTTCACATTGTTCACTGGATCCTAACTTAACCCTTTGTATTTCATCTGGTCCAGCGTCTATCACTGGCTATGTGCCCTTCCTCCTACCCAAAGCTCTGTGATGGGTACATTTCCATCCTCCTTGCTCAAATCTCTACCCTGCATCAGTGGCCCCTTCTTCCTTCTTTGCTTCTCTCAGAAAAGAGACCCCTGCCAGAGGAAGATGCAGAATCATGTTGGCCTGAGATCAGGTCCTCCCGTGCTCTTCAGCAATTCCAGTTTTCCTTTCTTCCATTCCTTAGAACTTTTGTGCAGTGCTGATTCCAAATCCTCACCTCTTTAAGCACCCAGATTTTCCCTACCAGCCCTAAATTTCAGCCAAGGACTAATAATGGCCATTTATCAACTAAATACTCTCTCTATGTTAGTACTCAGTACTTCATATAAATCAGTTCTGATCCAGAGCATCTGTACAAGGTAATATCATCCCCATTTTACAGGTAAGGAAACTGAGGCAAAAGTGACACAGCCAGGATGTGATAAACTGGGGTGTAAACCAAGGTCTGTCTGGTTTCCAGAGCCCAAAGCACTCTCTGTCTCTTTCAAGCTTAGGATCCTTTAAATAATTTTAAAACATTGGATCAACCCATCACTGTCCTTATGTTTTTTTCCTGTTTCCTTTCTTTTGCTTCATCTAGGACCCGACTCCAATGGTTGTTACCTTCTCAAAGCTCCTTCATTTTCTTCTGTTCTCTGAGCATCTTTCTTCCCACCTTCCAACAGGATCAGCTCTCACCGATACAAGTAAAGTGTCTTTTTCCCTTGGCCCAGCTAATCCTCCTGGTTACCGTCCAAACTTCCTCCTTCCTTTCTGGGTCAGAAATCACCAGCATGTGGCCCACACCTGCTTCCTGTATTTCCTCTGTTCCTTCCTCACTGACCCCCTTCGGTCTGGCTTCTGCAGTGGCCTTCTTGTTAGAACTGCCCTCCCAGAGGTTTTCATCAAATTCAGCAGCCTCTTCTCAGCCCTCACTTTCTCCAGCACATCACAGGATTGACAAACGATCCCTCTCTCAGACTCTTAACTGCACTTGTTAATTCTAACTGCCCAAAACTCAGCCGATCAGTGCAGCTGCCCCAGAGAAGAGACAAATTCAGATCTGGCCCGCTTAACTCCTAAGAGGAGCACAGGATTTATCCAAGAACAAGAACTTGGAATGGTTCTGTTGGAAGTGTGCCTTCTACCCGTACGCCACTGCCTCTCACTTTACTTATTTCCTTCAGCGGACACTGTTGTCTCCACCCTCGGTTCTTGGCTTTTTTGACTCATGTGTTTGATGGGCTCATCCATCTTCTGTGAGCTCATCGTCTGTGATCACGATGCCCACATTCCTGTTGCTAACCTTGACCCTTAACTTTGCACTGCAGCCCTGTATTTCCAAATGGCAGTGCTTGTGTCGTGTAAAATCCTACCCGTCTAAAACTGAGCTTGTCATCACCTTCAAACTGTCTCTCCTTCCCACCTGTACAGTTTCTCTCTGTAGTAAAGCCATTCACCTGGACACCAAGTTAGCAACCTTGGGGTTATCTTTTATGTTTCTCTCCTTCTTACCTATGTACTTATTCCACCAATATTTGTTGAGGACAGCCTCTGGGCCAGGCTTTATGTTAAGAGCTGGAAAAACAGATGTGGAGGCTACCCTCATGTTTCAGAGTTCTGACACTTCTTTCCTTAAAGTGTCCTTCAGCTCTTCCTTTTCTTACCGCCATTCCCCTCACTAGACTTAGCTTGCCCTGGCTGGGATTAGTGAAGCAATTTCTCGTCTGAGAGCCCAACCGTTGGTCTTTTCTCCTCACTTCCTCTGGACACATAGGATGTTCTAGAAATACTTGTTCATGGGTGATTTTTTTTTTTAATTTTTAATTGTAAAATAGACATAAAATTTGCCATCCTAAACCATTTTTAAGTGCACAGTTCCATCATGTTAAGTTCATTCACATAGTTGTGCAGCCAATCTTCAGAACTGCTTCATCTTGCAGAACTAAAACTCTATACCCATTAAATAACAAGTCTCTGTTCTCCCTCCTCCCAGCCTCTGACAACCACCCTTCTACTTTCTGACTCTAGGAGTTTGACTGTTCTAGGTTCCTCCTATGAATGGAATCATACAATATTTGTCCTTTTGTGACTGGCTTATTTCACTTAGCATAAGGTTCATCCATGATGTGGCATGCATGAGAACTTCCTTCCTTTTTAAGGCTAAATAACATTCCATGTATGTTTATGCCACATTTTGTTTATCCATTCTTTCATTGATGGGCGCTTGGGTTGTTTCTGCCTTTTGGCTATTGTGAATAATACCACTATGAACATGGTTGTACAGATATCTCTCTGAGACCCTGCTTTCAATTTTAGGGGGTATATACCCAGGGGTTGAATTGGTGGATCACATGGTAATTCTGTTTTTAATTTTGCGGGGATCACCATACTGTTTTCTACAGCAGCTGTACCATTTTGCATCCCCACCCGCAGTGCACAAGGTTTACAAGTTGTCCACATCCTTGCCAACACTTATTACTTTCTGGGTGGTTTCTTTTTTTTCTAACATCTTTACTTGAGCATAATTTCTTTACAATGGTGTGTTAGCTTCTGCTTTATAACAAAGTGAATCAGCTATACATATATCCCCATATCTCCTCCCTCTTGCATCTCCCTCCAACCCTCCCTATCCCACCCTTCTAGGTGGTCACAGAGCACCAAGCTGATCTCCCTGTGCTGTGTGGCTGCTTCTCTGGGTGTTTTTTTTCATGGTAGCCATCCTAGTGGGTGTGAGGTAGCATCTCATTGTGGTTTTGATTTGTATTTCCCTTCTGGTTAGTGATGTTGAACACCTTTTCATGTGCTTATTGGCCATTTATATCTCCTTTGCGGAAGTGTCTATTCAAGTCCTTTGCCTATTTTTTAATTGTTGTTGTTGTTCTTATTAAGTTGTAAGAGTTCTTTATATAATCTGGATACGAACCCATTATCAGATATATGATCAGCAAATATTTTCTCCCATAAAATGAAGTTTTAGTCTTATTTAGTGGTAATGTTTTTGACCTGTAGAATAACCCTCATTAAAAGGACTTTTCTCTAAAAATTATTTCAAGAATAAAACATCCCTTAAATTTGTTTTTACATCAGGTTTTTCTCACTACATAAATTATATGGCAAGGTAAATTTTAGATAAATTTTATAAAACTCAGGATAAAGTAGAAGATAGTCAATTATTTGGCATATTCCAGCCGAGGATTAGAAATGTGCTTTTGACCTGGCCTATCCAGAGAATATAGCCTTTAAGCTTATTAAGTTTGATAAAATGTTAGGGAGTAAAGCCTGTAAAGTACTTAAGAACGAGGACTTATTTTCCAAGCTTGAAAATGTTCTGAATATAGAAAAAAATTCTGTAAAGGAAGCTGCATAGTAGGCTCTGATGTCCCCAAGTTATCACGTATGTCCCTAAGCATTCACACACTATGAGGGGCTGAAGTTCAGAAAACTTAGTATAACAAGTAATTTTTTTTCAATATCCTGCCAGTTTCCAAAAAGCATTTTCAGGGCATTATAAGTGACATACATAGTAGCATTCCTGACCAGGGAATGTTAAAGCCGTGTCTTTAGAGAAGATAATCGTGCACATAGATTGAGGATAATTATACTCCAGGTATCCTGGTAGCTGTAACAAAGAGAGAAACAATAGATAATGTAGTTCTCATTGTATGATGCAAGGAAGCACACCAGTATATCATCATAGACCCGATTTTTCCTGGCACTAAACTTTTGCCCAGATCTTTATGAACATGACAGTGATACACATAATGGACAGCATTTCACATTCTTCACATGAATCTTGGTTCATATTCCTATCTTGGATATCTTGGTTCATCCTCCTATCTCCCCTTGAAAAAAGGCCAAGGGCATGGTATGAATTATGATTCTAAGAAGGCATCTGTAAGATTGCTAAAGTAATGTGGTTTAACTTCTGATCTCATGGACAAGAATTATCTGTGACTAGACTGGCCTCAGCCTGGTCTCTGGCTACCCACACTTTCAAAGCCTGTGTCGTCATACCTCTGCAAGAGTTTGGGCCCTTGAAAGGTCAAATACCAGATTTCAGTGGGGACACCATGCCCCTACATTTACATTTTATATCTAAATAACTTGATAATGCTTTTAGAAAAGGAAGCAATGGACCACCCCGGCAAAAAAGACAACTGTTTGCTGAAGCTGTAACTTGTTTTTAACCAGGACCTAAGAACACAGTCTTGATATTATTATTCCAGGTCCTGTCTTTTACAAAACAAAAAAGCAACTTAGGAAGAAAATTAACATTCAAGAACTAATAAACGTAAAGATTGGACCCGCAAGAAGTAGTCTTCCTAAACCAAATTTACTGAGCTTTAGCTGAATCAGTGTCCATTGCAGATTAAAATCTTCTTCAGCTGTGCCAATGAATAGGTATGTGTATGAGAGATGGAAAATTAGAAGTCCGGAGAGGCAGCTAAGGGGGCCGTTTGTGCCTTAGCAGGAGGAGTGTATGCTGAGTCTCGTGGGGTTGGTCTGACCAAAGAAGCAGATCGATACTGAGAGACCAGTTTCTTTCCGGTACAGGAACTCAGACATCATGCCTTTGCCTTTTAGCTGAGAGCTGTGGAGACATCTAGTTCTTGTTCATATCGAGAGTAGTCCTTGCTTAACAGACTGATTTCTTCTTTAAAAGGGCTCCCACTGTATACACAAGATAATTGGTTTTTGCAAGTCTAGGTCTCTCATAAGTGAATAATGTCACAGTCCAAAAGGAAAGCTAACTAAGGTCATTTTTTGGCATTTTCTTGCACGTGATGCCATAACGCAGGAAAGGATTTTGGTTATTGTCAGGCAATTTCAAGAAAACCAGAAGGGAAATAGAATGGCGGGCTGCAAGGACAGAAGCAGGGAGATCAGTTCAACCTTTGCAGGAACCTGGTGAGATGTGACCTGGGCAGGAGCGGTGATGAGAAGGAGACATGGCGGGGTCAGGTGTGTATTCTGAAGGTCCTGTCGGCTGCCTTGCTGACCATAGATGTGGTGTGAGAGAGAAAGGGAGGCAACCAGGATGACTCACAGGGTCTGGGCTTGAGCAACTGGACGAATGGGGTTGCCATTAACTGATGTTCGGAGTCTTACGTACAATTGCTCTCTCTCTTTTTTATTTTTGCCTGCATTGGGTCTTCATTGCTGCGCACAGGCTTTCTCTAGTTGCGGCGAGCGGCCGCTACTCTTTGTTGTGGTGCGCGGGCTTCTCATTGCTGTGGCTTCTCTTGTTGCGGAGCACAGGCTCTAGGTGCGTGGGCTTCAGTAGTTGTGGCACGCAGGCTCCGTAGTTGTGGCTCGCAGGCTCAGTAGTTGTGTTTCTCGGGCTCAGTAGTTGTGGTTCTCGGGCTCAGTAGTTTTGGCTCGTGGGTTCTAGAGCACAGGCTCAATAGTTGTGGCGCACGGGCTTAGCTGCTCCGTGGCATGTGGGATCTTCCCGGACCAGGGCTCAAACCCATGTCCCCTGCATTGGCAGGTGGATTCTTAACCACTGCACCACCCGGGAAGTCCAATAGCTCTTATTTTTAAATGTTGCTAAGAATTTTCTTTAAATATATGGGTATCAAAGCAAATCACATATACAGCTCCTGAAGCAACTAGATGACAGCTTCTGCCATCAAATTTTCAGAGTCAGGTCAGGAAACTTAACTTTGACTTAATAAGTAACAAATTTTAAAAGACATCAAAAATCAGCATATTTTTTGAAGCAGTTTTTTGTTGGGAAGAAAATATATAAGAAGTAGAAATAGAAAAGTATAAGTACTGTATACAGTTTTACCTTTAGCAAAATCCTTGTCCATTCTAGATGAAAATCTTTATCAGCTACGTCAGTGAATAGGTATATAAAAGATTGAAAGAAGTTGGGACAGACATCTAAGGGACTTGCATCTACCTTATTAGTAGTAGGCCTGTGTGCCGGGCATGTTCAGTGTATTGTTTATATGCTTTTTTTTTTTTTAAAGCACTGTTAAGTTTAAGAAAAACTGGGAAAGCCAGACCATTTTGTTCTGAGTAAGGTGACTTGAGAGTTTGTGAAACACCATTTTAGTCACTAAAGAAAAAAAAAAAAAAAACTCAGATTCTCATCAAGTTACTGATTGGAAAGAAACAAGTTGTAATTAAGTTCTTAAGTACAGGTGATGCCTGCCATTCAGAAATTCCACATTGGGCTTCCCTGGTGGCGCAGTGGTTAAGAATCTGCCTGCCAGTGCAGGGGACACGGGTTCGAGCCCTGGTCTGGGAAGATCCCACATGCCGTGGAACAACTAAGCCCGTGTGCCACAAGTACAGAGCCTGTGCTCTAGAGCCCACGAGCCATAACTACTGAACCCGTGTGCCACAACTACTGAAGCCCGCACGCCTAGAGCCCGTGCTCTGCCATAAGAGAAGCCACTGTCTACTCACCTCAACGAAGAGTAGCCCCTGCTCGCTGCAACTAGAGAAAGCCCACGCACAGCAGCGAAGACCCAATGCAGCCAAAAATAAATAAATTAAATAAATAAATTTTAAAAAGAAAAAAAAGGAAAGAAATTCCACATTTACTGTTTCAGCTGTTGCCGAGTGACCTTTGCAGGGCTGATGTCCAGGAGGGGGTCACCTACCTGCTGTACCAGCTTAGCCAGTTGCCCAGGCCTCTCTGTATCTCTTTACCCCAAAATAGTTAACTCTCTACAAGTTAAAATTTCGGTTTATTTGTCATAGGACCCTAAAAGAAAGTCTGCCACTGACGCCTAAGTGAAAGATGTTGCTTTTTACTTACTTTTTGCTGCATGTTATGCGAGAAAGTATAATGATGATAATGGTATTTGGAGATTCCCGAGGGTCTGAAGATTTATGGATGTCAGCAGTCTTTGGAACAAATGAAAGCCTTCTTGGGCACGCAGGCGTGCTCCTTGTTGGCGCGTGCCAGGCATCCACTTTGAGTTTTTTCCACCGGTCTCCCCAGAATGACTAGCCCAAACCTCCCTCCCCCCAACCCATGAACAGTGGCACGTCTTACCCGTTGGGTGATTAAAGGGATCGTGTGTTGCTCCAGAACTGAGCCTGGGATTGGAACACATGAATAACGTGGGCCAGGGTCAAGCCCAGATTTCTCCCTGGGCAAAATCAAGATGTTTTCATGGGGGCTTCCCAGGTGGCGCAGTGGTTGAGGACCTGCCTGCCAATGCGGGGGACATGGGTTCGAGCCCTGGTCTGGGAGGATCCCACATGCCGCGGAGCGGCTAGGCCCGTGAGCCACAACTACTGAGCCTGCGCATTTGGAGCCTGTGCTCCGCAGCCGGAGAGGCCGCGATAGTGAGAGGCCCGCGCACCGCGATGAGGAGTGGCCCCCACTTGCCGCAACTGGAGAAAGCCCTCGCACAGCAACGAAGACCCAACACAGCAAAAATAAATAAATTAATTAATTAATTTAAAAAAAAAAAAAAAAAAAAGATGTTTTCGTGGGCTGGCCGCACAACACTTCTGAGGACAGCAAACTCAGATGGCTTCCTGTTCTCTTCTACTTCTTGTGATCAGCTCCAGGGCTACCAGAAGCTCCTGAGCAGATACCTAGTTTCAGGCTTGAATGTGGTTTTGACCATCGTGCCAGCCATGCAGGAGCACTGACACAGGGAGGGGTGCTAGATGGAAAAGTCCCCCCTCCTTGTCTGGTCTTACAGGAAAGAACAAGTAAAAAAGTAAAGGGTTAAGGCTTCACTGATTCTGTGCTTCCAAAATATATTTGCAGAAAGGTTAAGCTACGTTTGTCTGTTCTCCAGTTTAGCGTGTTGTCAAAAGTGGTGGAAATACTACTACCATTTTATTCCACTCCGTGGTGGTGGGTTGTGATTGTTTCAGAATAAACGGTACTTGAGTTTTGTAAGTTTATCATTGAAGGGCTAGCAGGTTTTATTATAGGGCAGGATAACTTTACTCCTGTGGCTTCATTAATTATGATACCTAGACATAATCAGGCTCTAGCTAAGAATAGCAGATAAAATGGAAAATAATTCTGGGAAAAAAAGAGCTGAGATTCTGAGAAACTGAAAGAACATAGGAGAGGGCATCCACTGAGTCTCAGGACAACACATGGGACTAAAGCATCATTACTGATGGCTCCCTTGCAGGGGTTACCACAGCCAGGTTTTTTAGGAATATGTTCTTACCCCCTTGATTTTGCCTCTGTACTCCGTACCCTGTAGACAGAAATCATCTAAAACATCCTCCGTGATTCATAAATAACAATTTCGATGATTAGAATTTGATTCATTCATTTTTAATTAATAGACTTTATTTTTTAGAGCAGTTTTAAGTTTACAGAAAAATTGAGGAGAAAGTACAGTTTCCATATACCTCCTTTGCCCACACCCAGTTACCCTTGTTATTAACATCTGGCATTAGTGGGTACATTTGGTACAACTGATGAACCAATGTGGAACATCAGTATTAACTATAAAGTCCATACTTTACACTAGGGTTCACTCTTTGTGTTGTACAGTTCAGTGGGTTTTGACAAAAGCATGATGTCATGTATCCCCCCATTAGAGGATTATCCAGCATAGTTTCACTCCCCTAAATATCCCTTTTGATCTACCTGTTCATCCCTCATCCACTTTCCCCTTGAACCCTTGGCAACCACTGGTCTTTTTACCGTCTCTGTGGTTTTGTCAATCCATTCATTTTTAAGTAACTACCCAGCTGTTCCTAAGGACATTCCTTTATTTATTTACCATTCCTTTATTTATAAAGTGGGCCCTCAGTAAATACTATGTGCCAGGCATTGTTCTGTGCCTTGGGAGTATAGTAGAGAACCAAAAATTAAAAATAAAAAAATGCCCAAAATAAAATATCTCCCTTACACTTATATTCTAGTACATCAATCCTCCAGGCTCAGCTAGGTCCTAAGTAGGAGTGAAATGGGACCTCCCCCAGTTAGCCCCACAGGCTCAGGTCAGACCCCTTTTTCCCCCGTCTTTTCTGCCTGCAGTCTAGTTCTAGGGATCCCGTCTGCTGGCCTCCTCCAGATGCCACCTGGGTTTTCTCTCCTAAGACCAGCTAGGGCACGATGCCATTTCCCAACTTCCTCTCCTGCTGTCTCTGAAATACCTGTAGGCACACCTCTTTTAGACTCCCCTTAGGCTTTTACCACTAGTTATCTGTAGCCCTGCCTAGCGCTAATAAAAGAAAATAGTTCACAAAATTATAAGAAGTAGGTGCCCATGAAAATTGTCTAAATACTAGCTGGACAAGAGCTCCTCCTTTGGAAGAGGATGACCCGAAGTCTCAGCCTCCAAATGCCCTCTTCCTGGGCAGGCAGACATCAGTCCCCCTGTCTTGCCATAACGAGCCCCATTCTCATCCCTGCTGCCCTCTCCCTAGCCCTTGTCCTCTGGAAAGATAAGCGGTTTCAGTGGGTGAGGACGGGCCGGGGAGAAGGTGGAAGACAGAAAGAGATCCCTTTGCTCTTTCCGGCTCCACCTCTCTGCCTGCTTTCGGTTTCACACAAGAAACGTGCTTAAAGAACAACTAAATGGACTCCTTGGAACCCTCCTGAGCACATTCTTCCAGAAGACCACTGGGTCTGCTCCTACAGGCTGGGGGGGAGCCCACGGTGTGCGTCTGTTCCCAACTACACATTCAGCAAAGTCACGCTGATAGTGTGAATTGGCCGTGTTGGGAGCATGTACACCACGGAAATCAGTCAGCGCTACAAATCAGGTTTACTCTTTTTTTCCCCCAGAGAGCTACTTTACCAGCACACCACTGGGCAGATCTCTCTTAATCAAATCCTTGTATTGATTCTACCATAGAAATTAAATCCATGAGCACTGTATTAATTCACATGCTCTAATTCTGCTCTCCATGGTTGGGGGGCGGGGAGGGGGAATGCCAACCAAAGTCAACGGGGGATTTCATCCTCTAAGTCTTGAACACCAGGCTTTGCATTAAGCTGCGCAGAACTTGTTATACTTTCATACGACGGGTTATACTTCCATTAACCTTGAAAGAAAGATTGAGGCAATTCACAGGTGGTTTCATCCGCTTTATTTTCATTGATGTCTCACAACAGTATGATGTCTCACAACTTTCTGTTGCAGGTGTGGGGCGAGGGTCACGGTTAGCATTTCTTTCCAGGCCCTGCCCGCCCCGTAGACCGTTTGCCCGTCCTGTGTAATTAAGTAGGTGCCGCCCCTGCTGACGCGCCCTTTGTGCTCCTGTAGGACCGCGCACGCAAGAGCCAAAGCTGACGCCGCCGACCAGGCTGCTCTGGCCGCCCGCCAGGAGTGTGACATCGCGAGAGCTGTGGCCAGAGAGCTGTCACCTGACTTCTACCAGCCAGGTAGGACAGGTGACCTGTGATGGGAGCGGTAGGAGCACTGCCTCTGGTTTCCTTGTTTCCTTCTTTTCCTTTTAATCCAAAGGTCTGTGCCCCGTGAATTTCAGCGATACTACAAAACAAGTGGGAGCTTAGAGTGACACGTGCCTGAAGCCTGAGTGTTAGCGCGCTTGAGATTTGGCTTCTTCCCCGGTGCCTCTCCCCCCACTTCCTGCCTGCCCACCCCCCAGCAACAGACTGTGAGCTGATAGCAGTAAACAAAACAGGGATCTAAAAGAGAAGTATTTAAGAAATTGTGTTAGTGTGTTGGGGACCATCTCAGGTGCTCAAACAGATACCTCAAAATCAGAAACACCTGGAACAATCACATTAGCAGTAAGAGAAGAGCCAGTAAGTACTGTGACTTTATTTTTTTTAATACACCTCAAAGGAATTTGGTTAGGACGTAAAGAAATATACCACTTAAAGACAGATGAATCTGCACAGATTAAGAGGAGAAAATCAATCCAGATCATCTGGCTCAGATGTTATAAAATAGCAGTAAACAGATATTTACAGTGGGTTTAAATAGTTAACTCACTTCTTAGTGGTCTCCTAGTAGACTGCTTCCATCCCTTTCTTTAATATACTGGTGTTAATAAAACGGCAGTCGCCACCTTTTTATATATGTTTCTCCATTGTTTTAGAAACAGCACCTTCCTGTTGATTTGAGGGATCAACAGATTTCTAGGCAAGAGAGACTAAAAGCAATGTTCTAAATTCTAAGTCTCGAAATTTATATTGTCTTGGTAAAGAGTTTTTCACACTGGTTTCTGCTAATCAAGCTGGATAAGTAGCACCCTGCACAACACACGTATCCAATACCTGTTTGGTGCCAGTGAAGGTGATATAATATTGGAACCCGCAGGGCATTAGTGTGACTACATGAACAAGGTAAGTCACAGTGAATAGAAGACCAAGTGTCCGTGTATTCTAAAAGCTAGGAACTGGGCTATAATAAAGGATGGGAGAATGAAAAGGAAATGACAGGATTTTTTTTTTTTTTTTTTTCCTGCAAAGAATGAAGACAGTAAAAGGCCATGTTAACAAGACTCAGTTTTTAGGAGCGAGAGCTTAGGGAGGGGGCCCAGTCCGGTTGCTGAGTGATTTGAGTTATCACAGGGTGACTTCTGTACTAGTTCAACTCCAAGGGAGGTAACCAGTGATAATGGGTGTCTTCTTTTGTGTGCATCCTTTCTAAACCTCTGGGTGGGATTGAAATCATTTAATACGTATGTGTATTTTATCAGGAAAGGGAAATTTTCCATTTTTTTGCAGTAGGAATAAACGCTCTTCTGGAAACTCACACGCGTTAGCAGCTACCTGTTCTAGGGTGTGAGAGCTGGGGGAGGGGATTCAGCCACCCAGGAGGGATCATCTTTTTCCTCCCCAGCAGTGAAGCTATTGGGAGCAAGCAGCTCAGCAGTCAGGAGACGGTGCAGCCTCACGTAGCAGCCCTGGGCTTGAGCTGCTTTGGAAGCAGACAGACTTGCTGTTGTCTGCAGACGGTCATTTCTTGATTCTGTTGTTAATTCTGTTGGGGAATAGGGTCCCTGTAGCTTGCTATTAGGTGTTAACAAGAGGTAAATGATATGGGAGGTCGTCTCAATTTTCCAGGCTAAATGTTTTTAAAAGCCTTTTATGATGTGAAAGCATTTGAGAGGGGAAAGCATATTGTGGGAAAATGTAATTCCACCCTTTCTTAGCTAAAACAGCTTCATATAAGCAAGTTGTCTGCCAGTAATGAATATATCACAGTAGCACGAGATGACAAGGGGTCTGTTTGAGACAGGAGCTAAGGGCGGCGGCTGCAATCCCCTTTGACCCGCAGCCAACACTTCCTTCGGCAACTGTATAGAGAGCCTTTTCTGTACTGAGTATTATTGATCTTCTCACGGGAGCATAACTCATGCTTTCCACTCTGCATTTACAGGGTGATCAAATCAGATAAGACATTTCTGAAAGGGCTTTCAAGTACTTTTTTCTGAGTCAGGCTGCTTGTTTAATTTACATATCTCAGATACAAATGTTCCCTTTGTTTGGAATGGATGTGTCTTGTGTAGTTGTTAACCCTGGGGAAAAAAGGATGTCTGTCATAGCTTATATTTCGAACACTTTCATAGTAAGTTACCTCTTTTCAGGAGCTGGCGGTATTTTCAGATATTTCCCATCTTAGTTCAGTCTTATACTTTTAGTTCAAAACTGTATTATTCTATAGTTTAGTTTAAAACTACAGAAAAAAACGTAGCCATGTAGGATGGCTTTATCACTCAAAGGGCTAAGTCGTAACATATAAGAAAAAGCATACAAATGGATGTGTATGAATGTGTTTGTAGATAATTGCATAGTACCCAGAAACCTAACTTGCCATGAGTATGAGTGACACAGTGAGTTGTCCCCCAAGAACTTAGAAATGAGCTTGCCCTCTGGGAGTTAAAATGAGCCCATGAGACTGCACAGAAGTGTATAAAGTGATCACAAGTGATAGCATGGCTATAGTATAGCAAGATTTCCTTGTAACCTGATTGAGTGTATTGAAACCTCTAAAGACTTGGTCACCCAAAGTAGTATAGAAAAAAGAGTCACAGAGGCAAAAATAGGCAGTGCCCATCCAAATGCTATCTAGAGGAGAGCAAACCCATGGCCCAAAACCTTGGAGTACTGCAGTTGCATTGGCAAGGACGTTTCTGTTATGGGGAAGGATGCAGGGAACTGTTGCCAGCTGTGTATGGCGTTCCTGGCAAGATCATCCGAGTGAGGAAATGGATGCATCAGGTTAGCTCAGCATGATGCCATTAGATACTTGATTCATCTCATGCCTCTGTCTTAATTCCACATCCACCACTCACCTTCTCATTTTCGTTGAGCTTCTCGTGGAGGTCTGCCAACAGGGAGAGCACGCACTGGCGGTTATCAGTGCAAGTCTCAGGCCTTGGTGACATTTACCTTGCTCATTGTAAACTGATGAATTGGTCTTCTGGCGTCAACCATCAGTCTTTTGTGAGCTTTGGTGATGTGAGTCTGCCCCAAGGGATGGCTCTACTTCAAAGTGCTGATGAAATCGGGTTTTTAAGCCAGGAAAGCTGAGGTGAGACTTTGGATGATCACTGAGGAGGTGGTGGGGAGTTGGACATGGTGGAGAATGATTGGGAAACTATATGTGTGGCTCATTTCCCCACTGTTTCAATTTCCTTTCCATCAAGATGCTTATTTTGTTTTTAATTTCCAGTGATGTTTATCCGTTGTGGGGGGGTCACTGGTCACGGGTTGAAAAAGAGAATGTGGTAAATGTATTACTTAGGGCCCTCTTGCCAGGTGGCCTAGGCAGCACCCTCAACGAGCTTTGTCTTTCTGTGTTAAGCGTGTGTATTCGTCAGCTTGGGCTGCTAAAACAAAGCACCATGGGCTGCGTGGCATACACGATAGACATTTATTTCTCGTAGTTCTGGAGGCTGGAAGTCCAAGATCAGGGTGCCAGCATGGTTGGGTTCTGGTGATGCCCATCTTCCTGGCTCACAGATGGCCTTTCCCCAGTGCATGCACCTGGAGAGGGAGAGAACTCTGGTGTCTCTTCCTCTTTTCATAAGAGCATTAAGCCCATCGTGAGAGTCTCACCCTCGTGAACTAAGCTATCTCCCAAAGGCCACACCTCCAATAACATCACATTGGGGGTTAGGGCTTTAACATATAAATTTGTGAGGGGCAGGGAGACAAACAGGGTGTAACACACACACACACACACACAGTGTGCTGATTACTTAAAGTGAAGTCTTTTAGTATAGATTATCTTGAGACAATGTTAACTAAGCTCACACTTCTGGTATGGATTAAGAAGTCTTAAGAATTGTCCGTGCCTATCGTTAATATGTAATATTTTTGGTGAAGAAAAAAGAAGCATCCTGGAATAGGTGCCTTCTAAACTCACTTTCCAGACGCAAAATTCTGAATAAATTTTTTTCATAGAAAAAGGAAAACTGAATAGTCCACTAGTTGACGTGAAATTAATTCATGGGTTTGCTGGTTATTCTTACCACTCTTTCCAGTGTATCCCGTTCCACACATGTGTGTATTGACAGCCCACCATGTGCAAGGGGCCCTGGGCTGGGTGTCCCACGGCTTGCAGACAAGAGTGCTGTGGCTGTGTTCTCACAAGTTGCGGTATTGTTACCGATGGGACTCTAAAGTCCTATGGGAATGTAGCATTCTTTCCACATAGAATATAAAAGGGATCCTGCTATCGGTTACATAATTGTTTAAAAATCTTTCCATCTGGTCTTCTTTTACTGATTGGCAGTCTCCGTAGAAAAATCCTGCTTTCTATTTAATGACTTCTGATGTTGCTACAAAGCATTTGCCATCAGCACTGCCCTGGTAGACATTTGTTTGGAGGAGTCTTCGTGGTGCTTCCTCTGCCCACAGCCGTTGCCCTGAGGCTCAGCTATGAAGAACTAGCTGAACGCCCTGCTGTTTCCATCCGCCGTTCATGCCAGCTGTAACGCGTAACCTTTCCGTGTGGGTGCATGACACGTGCTCAGTGTTGTTGTTTCGTGTTGTGTGGCATGTCAGTGAGCAGGTGACCCGTCTCTGACTTCTTCCCAATACAAATCCCCAGGGGAAATAAAATCCCTTAGGATTTAGAAATACTGTCTGTAAAAACAGACAAAAAACGCTGACTGCAACAACTATCAACACTTCTCATAATTTCCCTCCTTGGTGATATTCTGAGTAGTCTTCTTAATGAACTGCTGCATCTCATCAACTTTATGCTGCTGGCATTGCAACACTGACACACATTACTACACAGACAAGTAGTAGTCACACCGTGTGCCTTCCAAGGAACTTGTCCAGGAAAAACTTCTGTCCTCTGCATTATACTAAATATCTTGTTTTAAAAGCACTTAACCTTACTCTGTAAAATCTAAGTGTATATCCTCATTTAGCTGGCCAGTCCCCAGTTGACTACGCCATGTTGGAACCATTTCCAGCTGGATGCAGGTAAGGAAGGCTGCAGTTGGGTTTACCTCTAGTCAACGTACTTTTTGCCATGTTTTAATTTTTTTTTTAATTAATTTTTTTTTTTTTGAGTCAGAAGTCTTTATTTCATGGTCTCACCCAGGTGCTTTTTCTTCATTTATTTTTATTCTAATTTTTATTTTATATTGGAGTATAGTTGATTAACAATGTTGTTAGTTTCAGGTGTACAGCAAAGTGATTCAGTTATACACATACATGTATCTATTCTTTTTTCAAATTCTTTACCCATTTAGGTTATTACAGAATATTGAGCGGAGTTCCTTGTGCTACAAGAACAGTAGGTTCTTGTTGGTTATCTATTTTATTTTATTTATTTATTTTAATTTTTATTATTTTTTTTATTATTTATTTTTGGCTGCGTTGGGTCTTCGTTGCTGTGCGCAGGCTTTCTCTAGTTGTGGTGAGCGGGGGCTACTCTTCGTTGCGGTGCACAGGCATCTCACTGCAGTGGCTTCTCTTGTTGCGGAGCACAGGCTCTAGGCATGCGGGCTTCAGTAGTTGCAGCACGCGGGCTCAGTAGTTGCAGCACGCAGGTCCTAGAGCACACGGGCTTCACTAGTTGTGGCGTGCGGGCTCTAGAGCGAAGGCTCAGTAGTAGAGCACATGGGCTTAGTTGCTCTGCAGCATGTGGGATCTTCCTGGACCAGGGATTGAACCCATGTCCCCTGCATTGGCAGGTGGATTCTTAACTGCACCACCAGGGAAGTCCCTGGTTTTCTATTTTAAATACAGCAGTGTTTACATGTCAATCCCAAATTTGCCATGCTTTTAAATGCCGATACTGGGTACATGAGAGTTACCTGGAGCATTTGTTAAACATCAAGATTTCTAGGCTTCGATTCATACTTATTAAATTCTCTGGGAATTGCACCCCAGGTACCTCTGATGGGAAGCAAATGTGGAGCGACTGCTTTGGAGTGCCTTTATTCCCTTATCCAGCCAATTTTTAACGCATAATAAAGCTGGGAGGGATTTTTTCATCTGAAAGGTGGTACTAGTAAATTCTTTGAGCTCAGCAGATTTTGAATATCAGTAGAAGCCCTGTAGATAAATCTGAATTGAATACACTTGGAAACCATGTCTTAGGAGATGGGCACAAGAAATGCCTTTCCTAAGACATTTAAGACAGGAAAACTGTCCAAAGGAGCAATGCATGAGATTTCTAAAGATCTAAAGGAGTGGTTAGACCGGTATTTGAGAGTTAATAAACATAATAAATACATTCAATGGAATCCAAAATAAAGCTTCGTAAGTCCGTTACTACAAAATCCTCCAACGGCCAAATCATTCTCTGCTTGGCCTATTAATGATAGCATAAATTAAGAGGTAGGCAGAGTTCTACTTACTCTTTACAAAGAGCATTTGAAACTGTGCTTTGTGTTCAGGTATTGTAAGTCTTTGATCTTTTTCCAGATAACTAAAGCATATCACTTTTTTAAAAATTATTTTTCTTGGACCCGCTATTACTGAATTGCCTGGGTTCCCTCCCAAATAAACGATCTCTTGTCACTGTTAGCGTTTCAGCAGTCTCATCCTATGCTGGCAGCTGTCACTTGCTGGGATCTGTCAAAGCAGCTCCCATTTCAGCTTCTAAGCTGCTCTCTGCAGTAAACGCAGGTGAGACCAGTGGTTACCCAGATAAATCCTGAACTTGTGTCACTGTTAGGGTCTCACATTTTCAAAATGGAGCACATAGGCTTTGTGACAGCTTTATTTCTCGTGGTTCAGTGACTGTCTTCTCCTTCCAACATCAAGAATGTATAACTAGTCATGTTTGCCAGAGATTATTTTTTCCCGTTCTTTTCTGTTGTGTGTATTTAAACATTAGCTTTTAATATGACTTAATCTTTAGAAGGATTTGCAAAATTAACTTTTGCACTTACCCCTTAAGATTGAAGACATTAAAAGTACTTCGTAATTTGTGTTTCAGAGTTAGGTGGCTTAAATGAAAAATGATTGGCTCTAAGAGTCTTGACTATTAATTACTTTTGCACGGAACACTTACTACCATGCCTAGATGGGTATTTCAGTAATGCTGTGATATTGGATAACAGGGAAGCACAAATGAAACCAAGTCTGATGAAATCTGGGGTAGAGGGGTTGGAGAAAAATATGTAAACAGCACACTGCAGAGGAGGGGTTGTGTGTAGATGAGGGGCTTCTCCATGAAAGGCCAGTATGAATGTTCTTCACGGGTTTTTGAAAGTAGGGGCCAGCCTGTGGATGAAGAATGTCACTTTCTGGTGCTGCTGATGCTTCTTTCTCTTGGTGGTATGTCCCAGTCACAACATCAAGGAAGAATCCAGAAACAAAGACAGCACCTCTTGAATCATTGCAGTTGCCTCTTTTTCTTCACTCATGTGAGATACATCTCTCTGTGCCAAGAATTCATACTGCCATTTTTGATGGAGGATGTAAAAGAAAATTGCCAATTTTTTTAAAAGGGGGTACATAACCAAGTTTAGAAAGGAAATCTCAATTGTCGGCGATCTTGACCTGTTTGGGAAATTTGAACCCTCTTTGGCTTTATCTTCTGGAGGATGGAATGTGAGATAATGCTCTTTTTATGCTTTTAGCCCTGAGTACAAGCTATAAATGTGGGTTCTTGGGGATTCTCATTTCTGGACTTAGTATATTCCATGTTGCATTATATTTTATCTTAAGGATACACAGGAGCAGTGTGACTTTGGGTGTTTCAGCTGCTACAGCTGTTTCCATATCAGTAAAATCAGGATATTGCCTGCTTCCTAAGATTTTGGTGAGGCTTTACATTTTGGAAAATGCCTTGTATAATAAATGGCAGTCTCACAACAGTAAATTATTATTCAGACCATCATGGGAAGAGCAATTACAAGTCGGTGGTATGTAATATTTTTATTTACCTTTTTGAAATTTTTTATTTTTACACAACTTTTAAAGGTTATTTTCTATTTACAGTTATTACAAGATATTGGCTACATTCCCCTTGTTGTACAATACATCCTTGAGCCTATCCTACACCCAGGAGATCTTCTACTCCCCCACCTTATTATATTGCCCCTCCCTCCCTCCCCACTGGTACCCACTAGTTTGTTCTCTGTGTATCTGTGAGTCTGCTGCTTTTTTGTTATATTCCCTAGTTGGTTGTATCTTTTAGATTCCATAAGTGACCTCATACAGTATTTGTCTTTCTCTGACTTATTTCACTTAGCATAATGCCCTCCAGGTCCATCCATGTTGCTGCACATGGGAAAATGTCATTCTTTTTTAATGTCTGAGTAGTAGTCCACGTGTGTGTGTATAAAACCTCTTCTTTATCCATTCGTCTGTTGATGGAGGCAGTATGTGTTTTTAACAATTTTCAGGATAATTGTTCTTCAGCCCCTCTGGGCTGAGAGGTGGGAGTAGAGACAGGAAGGGAAGCGAACAGATGCAGTGCTCTGGAGTTGACAAGAGCTGGTCAGCTCCTGTAAGCAAGTTGGTGGGTTATTTCTTCCTTGGATACTCCAGAGATGACATTGTCAGCTCCTGCCCATTTGCAGGGAAGAGGGCCAGCTGGACTGTGTGACCTTGACTTGACTTCCTGTGATGAAAAATGGCTGATGGGTGAAGTGGTGGCCAAAGGATGCGCAGGACCTGGTTACCGGGGAGGGGCTGAGGGGCAAAGTGCCTAGAAAGAAGGGCACTGCCTTGGAGCATGTCTCTGACCACTGGCCACCTTAAGCGCTCACTGCTGGTACCATCTTGTGATGCACATTCTCCTTACTCCCCACTCCCCCCAAAATCTGCCCATAAAATAACAATGGCACCAGGGTCCCTTTTTTTTTAAGTGAAATTTTTTTCTATTTATGAAAATAACATATGATTGTTACACAATTCTAAAGTACTCAGAAAAAGAAAAAAAAAATCCTGAGACTACAGAGCCAAAGACAACTGCCTTGTCTTGACTTTGATGCCTGCAGAAACGCTGCTGATGCAAATCCAGGCTGTGAAGGGACTCCGAGTAAGTTATCTTACAAAGTGTAACCTAAAGCTCAGAAGTCGTTCCTAACTAGGCAGTTTAAAAGCTCCTTTGATGAAGGGTCATTAAAAATATGTTGTCTGCATGTTCTCCACCTACAGTGTAGATACTTTATTAAACATTAGTATATTTAAGTGTTCTAATATATTACATATTAAACATACGAGTCGGTTTATCTTTGTATATGAGTGTATACTCTGTATTTTAGTTACACCGTGTAAATTTGAACGTTCAGATTAATTATGGTGCTGTCTCCAGTGCTCCATCCGTATGAATTCTGCCTCTGTATTCTACCAGCAGCAAAAATCAGGACTGTTTAACTTTTGTGGCTATCACAGTAGTGTAAATAATGGTATATATTAACTTAAAAACTTTTCATCAGTAAATAATCTTTTCTCCCAGGGAATGAAACGTCCTTATGCTTAGTCAAAGCCTCGTAAATATGTTTAAAACAAAAAGAGAAAAGGCTAAGCTGATTTAGCAAAAAAATATATGAGTAGCCATGAGGAACAAGCCTTTATGCCTTATTATTTTTTTTATCACCTTCCCTTGTGTTGTCCCCTTTCTCCCCAGGCCCAGATTATGTCAAACAGAGATTTCAGGAAGGTGTAGATGCTAAAGAAAATCCAGAAGAAAAGGTCCCGGAAAAGCCACCTACACCAAAGGAATCTCCTCATTTTTATCGCAAAGGCACGACACCCCCAGGGTCTCCCGAGGCAAGTCCCAAACAAGGCGGCTCTCCCTCCCCAGAGCCCGTGAAGAAGCAGAATCCCAGCTCAGGGGCAAGACTCAACCAAGACAAAAGGAGTGCAGCCAAGGAGCAGGTGACGGCCACCGTCAATAAGCCCTTGACCTCCAAGGCTCCCACGAAGGAGGTGGGAGCGGCTGTGCCCCACTCCAGGTACTCTGGCCGTCACCACGTCCCTAACCCCAGTAACGGGGAGCTGCACACTCAGTACCACGGCTACTACGTGAAACTGAACGCCCCCCAGTACCCCCCGGAGGACGTGGAGGAGGAGGAAGGGCCAAGCCAGTCTTCCTCGGCGCTGGTGCACAAGCCATCGCCCAACAAGTGGAGTCCCCCTAAATCTGTGACAAAACCAGTTGCCAAAGAAAGCAAAGCTGAGCCAAAAGCTAAGAAGTCTGAACTTGCTATACCAAAGAATCCAGCAAGCAGCGATTCGTGCCCTTCTGTGGAAAAAGAAGCCAATTCGGTAAGTTGTGCGAGACGTGTTTTTCTCTCCCTTTGCTCCTTTTGGTTCTTTCAGGTGGCAGCGTGGGGCGTCTGCGCCTTGATGATGATGATTTGCACCTAGGTTAGCAAAAGCCCCGGGAGCACCGGGCTGTGTAGAGTAGAGCCTAGCACTGGTAGCTTGAGCCACAGTGGGCTCTCGGGCAGAAACTCCTCTGTGCTCACTCGGCACCCTCAGGCTTCATGCAGCTAGGCTGACGTGACTAGCTTGTTGCAGCTCCACTTTTACAAGCCTTTACCAGCACTTCTTGGTGAGCTTCATGGTAGCTGTTGAATTCCCTGGCGGTCCAGTGGTTAGGACTCTGCACTTTTGTTCCTGGTGGATTTAAGGTTCTTTCTTCGTTGTGAAAGAATTCGGAGACAAAGTGATAGATTTATTTAGAGAGAAACACACTCCACAGACAGAGTGTGGGCCATCTTGGAAGGCAAGAGGCTTCGAAATATGGGGTTGGTTCGTTTTTATGGGCTGGTAATTTCATAGGCTAATGAGTGGGAGGACTATTCCAACTTTTGGGGAAGGGGTGGGGATTTCCAGGAATTGGGTCACTGCCCACTTTTTGACCTTTTATGGTTGACCTCAAAACTGTCATGGTGCTTGGTGGGTGTGTCATTTAGCATATGGTAATATATTACAATGAGCATATAATGAGGCTCAAGGTCTTCTGGAAGTCAAATCTTCTGCCATCTTGGACCTAGTTGGTTCTAACCAGTCTTTGTCATGTACTATGGCTATATCATTCTTTTAAAGGTTGTGCCCTGCCCCCTTCTGTCCTGTTTCACTTTCATTGCCGAGGGCCAGGGTTTGATCCCTGGTCAGGGAACTGAGATCCCACAAGCCATGAGGCACCACCAAAAAAAGGACTACAATGGTAGCTGTCTTATTAGCTCTGGCTGCTATAACAAAACTACCCTAGACTGGGTGGCCTAAATAGCAAACATTTCTCACAGTTCTGAAGGCTCAGGAGTCCCAAGATCAAGGCACCAGCAGATTCAGTGTCTGGTGAGAACCCACTTACTTCCTGGTCCATAGAACACAGGCCGTCTTCTCCCTGTGTCCTCACAGGACTGAGAGGAAACAAGCTCTCTCTCTGGCGTCTCTCCTTGGAAGGGCACTAATCCCATCCTGAGGGCTCCACCCTCATGACCTGATTCTCTCCCAAAGGTCCAACCTCCAAATACCATCACATTGGGGGTTAGGGCTTCAGTGGATGAATTTGGGAGCAGGGGATAGATCCAAACATGCAGTACCTAAACAATAGCTAATTCTGAGGGCTGGGAAGTAATCACGGCCCACCAGCCCCTGCCACTGTGCTCTAACCAGGAGGAGGGCTCCACTGCCATTTGCTAAGTCCTTAACCTGCCTTTTGACTCTGCACCCACAATGGTCAGCATCTTTAGACAAAAGAACATCTTTTCTAGCTATTATGAATTATTCTCATAAATAGTGTGGATTTTATTTAATGGCCAGGCTTTGCAGCTAGAACTTTTTCTTTCCCATATGAGAAGTGAAATTTTTCAACTGTTTAAGAAAATCACTTTGGTCTTCTAACTAACTCCTCCGAGTGTCAGTGCTCCTAAAATTTCAGTTTTCTGGTAGATGCTAGTTTTATTATGAGTCTGGAGCATTTAAGGTTTTTGTTATTCAACCAGAAAGCTTTCAGTTATTGATAAATATCAACATCCTCATTCAATGAGATTTGTTAATGATAAAAGGAATTAGTATTTTATCAAATTCTGTAGAATTTATAAAATCTGAAGCTAAGTAATTTTTGATAAAAAGCTGACTGATCTGTTGACTTAGCCATACGCCTTTGGAAAAGATTGTAATTTAGGGAGGAAGCCATAGCCGACCCAGTATTTACTAGTAATTTCAGAAACATATTTGCATAAAGGTGTGGATTAATATTTTGGCCATCAATACAACCATCAGTTTCTTACCTTTAAGAAAAATTTCTTACTGTTCTATCTACTCCTAGGGTTAAACATTGAAATTCATTTTTTAATTAACTTACATTTGAAATTTCTTAGGTTTATTTTGCTAATATCAACACAGGTTCCCACCTTTTAAAAATTCTCACCATTTTAATTATCTAAATGTAAATAAATCAGGTTAACATGATTAACTTTCTGAGAGTCAACCTCCATATAGGTAAATGGTTTTCAAAACAATAATTTTGAGAGCATTCATCAGTGAGCATTCATCTTTTAAAATATTTTAACACTGGTATGTCAGTATCCTGATATTATAACTGTCTGTGCTAACATCACCACTACTGAATTTGTTAAATGTGATAACTCACTTCTCATTTGGCTTTCAGCATTTACAGCCATAGGTTAATAAAGCCTCACATACATATTAGTATTGGTTTGCCTGATTTACAAAGGGGAGATTCAAGCAATGCAAGGCTATATCGTTTATACCTTTGGGTACCCAGTAGTGGGGTTCAGTTGATTTCCAGAACTCCCCAAGGGGAAGTGTGTGCCCCAGTGTTCCTCATATTAGATGAGTTACCTAGTTCTTATCTGTAATAGTCTTTCTGTAAAACGTTACTAATAGGTATATTTGGTAAATTCACAGCCTTCTTGTTTAGAAACAGCATCTGTCTTACAAATGTGCAGAACAGTCGGATCCTGGGAGTTGGCCAAGCATTGTGCAGCTCTGCAGGCCGGTCTCTAGGGTTTCCCCAAACACCCCAGGAGAGAAGGGAGGCCAGCAGCTCTGCACCTCTGTCAGGAGCTGGAAGGCAAGACTGAGTTGGCACCTTCACGTGGAGAATTTAACAATTAACCTCTTCCTTAATAACGTAAAGCTGCCTCTCACACCCCTTATCACTGTTTTCTTCACAGACAGTTAGGAAGTGACAAAATCATCCTAAAGGTAGTCAGTGAATGACCTTTAAAACAAAAGAGCACTGCATACAATTTCGAGGTAAAAAGACACTGTGTAAGTTAGAAGTTTACAAATAACAACATGGAAATTGATGGAAGAGTTCACACTAAAGCAGACATTTGAGGGGAAGCAGACTGAATCCATCTTCGTGAGCAGCTGTGAGAGATCCACTCTGAGTCAGCATCACCGTTTGTAGGGTGGCTTGACCAAACAATCTGCACAATTTTCGGCAGCCAGCTTACTGGGACAGTGCAGGCTAGCGGCTAACGGTGTGGCCTCTGGTGCCAGACTTCATAGGTTCATGTCCCAGCTGTGTTACTTACCAGCTCGATGACCTCAGGCAAGTTTCTTGACTGCTCTGTGACTTGATTTCTTCATCTGTACCTGTATCAAGGGTTGTGGTAAAGATTAAATGAGTTGATACTTTATAAAGTTCTCAGCACAGTGCCTAGCACAAAGTAAGTACTCAAAGAGCATTGACTGTTAACTGAGTTTGCCTTAACGCTAGTTGGAGCATAAATTGTTCATAAATATTCCAGTAGGTTTTGACCCACCCTCAGGATCACCCTGGATATTGATCTAGAAATCCAGAGACTCTTCTGGGACACAGGCTGACACTTAGGGGAAGGGAAGCCCTGGCAAGGATCACTCTGCAGCGTCCCTCCAGCCTGTGACTCCTGTGGACTCAAGTCCCAGGAGAGCACATTCTATGGGATGCCAGAATTTTTTGTAGGATTTTGCAGTATGGCAGCTTGTCTAGGAGGCAGTAGAGGTATCTTTAGAACCTTATCATCAAATAGACTAGTGAGGAGTCTTCTCTTTAGGAATCTCAACTCCTGAAAACTACCTGCACTTTTCTGTTAGCAAGTACACCGGTCAGCCTCTGAGTTTGAGATTTACCCGACCTTTCTTCTGAATTGTCGTAAAACCTAAAGCATCCCTATCCCTGTTAGATCAGGTTTGAACCACACACACACACACACACACACACACACACATTCAATAAATACATATAATTAAACTTTGCTTTTTCCATGTTTTTGGAGAAGTTTGAGGTTTAACATAATCTATACTAACTCTTCAGAAAGTTCTTCACAATTTTAAATAAGTGATTGATAGTATCTTGAAGAAAAAAAATTTGAGTTAGAACATCTTTCCATATTTTGACTTCCTGCACTTTATTTTCTAACTGCCTGAAAGTTTCTTCCAAACAAGACTCGCACTTTGCCCTGCCACAGCTTCTTTTATTACACCTGTCCCAGTCAGTCTTGAAAATCAAGACTGATTTTTTTTTTTCATTTTGCTATTTTAAGCTACAACTGGCCACCACAGTCATATTTATGAGACTTCACCTTAAAGCTTTCCACCCTGTACCCAGCCCAGGTATCTGAAGAGCCCAGAGGTCACGTCTTGGTATCTGCCTATTAAACACAGCATCCCAGAATTTATTTTTTACCTGGTTGCTGTTTGAGTCTTTTATTGCTGGTTTACCCTCATCTTTCATCCTTAAAAATAGCTTTATATAATGGAGCTATACTAGTAGGATAAATATACATGTACTTGTATATTAGAATATATACGGGAGAAATACATGTTCAATAGTGTATGTATATAAATATATACACACACACAAGCCCAAAATACTAACCAATTCAAAAAGGTTAGATGAATTCATAGAACCTTGTAAGGATTTACGAAATGGGAGTTAAAGGTCCAGGCACACCTTAAGTCTTTAAAAGTAGCTTTACTGAAGGTGCTCTATTATTCTGCTTTCCTAGGGTCCGTGTAAGTCACTGAACTCCACACTGTATTGCTCTGACCCTGTTACTTTTCCTCATCATCTTTCATATCACTGTCTTTAGGAATTATGAAATGAAATCCACTCACCCAAAAGAGTTGAGACGATCCCCAAATTCTTAACACGTTCATGAGCAAGATCTAATCAGTCTGTGTAGTAATAGCATTTCCTTCATCTCCATGCTGAGTAATAATGTTGAAAGATCATCTCAATTATTTTCTGAGTTATAAGAGTTTCCTACATTATTTATATGTTCTAAGTTAACCATAATTGAGGAGTTACATAGGTTTAGAACACAACTATACTAAAAGAACCATTGGTCATTATCAAGATTTGATGTTTTTCTGATACTACAGTATCATAGGATGTAGATGAAAATGCCATTTTAAAGAAGTTGATGGGAAATTATTTTTAAACTAAGGCCTGTGGGTTTAATAGAGATAAAAAGAACATGTAGCTCTGAAGTGAACAGACTAAAGTTTAATCCCAGTTCTAACTTGTTCAAACTGTGGCTTGAGTAACCTTGGGCAAGACACTTACCCTCTCGGAGCTTTGTAAAATGGAACTAATAGTCACTGTGAAGAATTAAAGTGTTTGTTTTCCTCCCATTTACTTGGGGTGTAGGAACTAGGCTTTTTCTTCTTCCTAACAGTCCCTACGTCAAGAGCACCCATTTTTATTCCTCCTCTCTCACACCCTGATTTTATTAATCACCCTGTTCCTCATTTAATACAGTGAATATATCAGTTCAACCACCACCTCCATAGCACTTGGAAAAGTACCAAAAGATTGGTTTTCATTAAATATTGGTTGCCTGGATGAATTGGGCAGCCCTTTATGTGTGGGTGTAGAGTGGTGAACAAGGCAGTGCCCCTGTGGAACTCAGTCTAGGGGGAAAGATGGCACTTAACAAGAAACGACAATGAAGTGTGAAGCGTTAGGGTAAAGAACAGGGTACGCTGACCTCTACCAAGGAGGTTGTGACCTCATCATAAAGGAGGCGTCCTTGAAGGACATGAGACTCAAGCCCTAGGTCCTGCGAGATGAGCACTGGACCAGTGGCAGTTCCAGTCTCCCTTACTCACTTACCCACCCCTCCCCGCAAAAAAAAATCACATCAATACAACACTTGAGGACTCTGACCCAGTTTCACTGTAGTCTCATTGGATAGTCAAATATAGTACAAGTGTTTCCTCATCTGTAGAATGAGAATAAAACTACCTACCCAACCTCTCTTATATGGCAAGTTTTAGAACACTTTTAATGCTACTTAAGAATTAGACACGGACTTCCCTGGTGGCGCAGTGGTTAAGAATCCACCTGCCAGTGCAGGGGACACGGGTTTGAGCCCTGGTCCGGGAAGATCCCACATGCCGCAGAGCAACTAAGCCCGTGCGCCACAACTACGGAGCCTGTGCTTTAGAGCCCGTGAGCCACAACTACTGAGCCCGTGTGCCACAACTACTGAAGCCCGCGTGCCTAGAGCCCATGCTCCACAACAAGAGAAGCCACCGCAACGAGAAGCCCGTGCACCGCAACGAAGAGTAGCCCCTGCTCGCCACAACTAAGAGAAAGCCCACGTGCAGCAACAAAGACCCAATGCAGCCAAAAATAAATAAATAAATTTATAAAAAAAAAAAAAAAGACTATTTTAATAGTAAATACTAAGATCGCGTCTTTGTAATAAAGATGGCCGAGCACGGGCAGATCTAAAAAGATGGGTCATTATAAGGTTTCTTTGTTTTTTTTTTTTTAAAAAAACAAGTAAATTTTGGGTACCCGGGGCTATGTGGTATTTATTATAGCAGTATTTGGCAAAATAGGACTCTGTCATTTGTTAAAATGTAACCTGATTTCTGAAATGTTGTGGCTTTAAGCAGAGGAGTTAAAAATTAGACCTGCACAGTAATTTCTGAAAGGGCTCAATTTCCCACTTGCAGCTTTTACCTTAAGGAAGGGATAGTATCCAAAAAGAAAACCAGGAAAAGCAAGAGTCAAAGAACCGCATTTTGAGTTTTTCGTAAACTTTTCCAGAGCAGCCTCTTTGTCCTGCAGATTTCACTCTCCCGTTCTAACTGCCTTTATGAGGAAATGATTCTTCCTTATCCGACGACTTACACCTTAATCTTAACAAAAATGCGTATCTAATTCCCATCAGTTTTTAAACCCTTTATGGTGAGCTGTGTCTCACCCAGACTGTTGCCCAGTGTTTCGAGGTGAAGTCGATTATTTTTTAAGTCGTTTTTTTAGGTTTAATCAAGACCGGATTCATCTTTAAGTGAAAGTTCAGAGATGGCTCCATTTAAATACAGCGTAGCTATTTTTAGTTTATACCTTTTGGAACTGCCGTCATTCTTCATACCTTATTTACTGCAACTGTGTTGGGTCTTTTTTAATATTTTTTGGTAACTGGTTTTGTGAGCTCATTTATCTACTGCTATCAACATGGAAAAGTGACACTTGTTTTGTTCTATTTCGTTTCCAGGGCCCTAATTCAATCATGATTGTCCTCGTCATGCTGTTGAATATTGGGTTGGCAATTCTTTTTGTTCACTTTCTAACTTGATTGGAATTAGGAAAGGTAAGAATAGCCTTAATTTCTCTATAAAATCACAATATATAACATTTTTTTTCCCATATTCAAATTTACATTTTTTTTTTTTTTAACAACTACGTATTGTCCTTCACTTTAATTTTGGCTGTGCCTGAATGTGATTCAACATAGTTACTTAATGATATAACTGTTTTGACCCTTCAGTGAAGTCATGACAACTAGTGGTGTTAGCCCACAGTTCTCTGCAGTGGTGTCATCAGCCCTTTAAATGGCACACCCCGGTCAGACTCAGACACAGGGAAGGAGGCTTGGAATTAGGATGGGATCACCAGAGAGAGAGAGAGAGAGAGATGAAACTTGGAAAATTCAGCCGGAGGACCCGCTCGGTCCCCCTGGGAATGCTTTGGGGTCCTCTGGGAGCTGAAGCAAGCAGCCATGTTGGAGAGCAAAACTTAATAATCATTCTTTTTTAAAATCTGCTGAAGCAGCCCCATCCGGCGAAGTTCCTGGCATTGGCTACTCCATCTGTCCTAGCAGAGTGTGACTAAACTGGAAATGTATGGAGCTGCATTTTTTTTTTTTTTTTTTGATGGAAGTCAACAGCTGCCTTACTATTTTACCATCTGACGTTTCTAGTAGGGAGCTGGGGAAACAAACGACTGCCCGAGGAATGTGGTCGGAGGATTGTGTTGCTGTGGCCGTGGTTCCAGCATTCACTCCTGTCTCATTAGAAGAAGTAGGTAGCAGCATCACTCACCAGTCTTATGCCATGACCTGCTGCTTTCTCATCTCCTGGAACGTCCCGGGAGAGAAGGTTTCGTTGGCTTGTGCACGATTATGTTCATTTCTGCTGTTTATTTAAATCCGACGTATAGTCATCTACAACACGCGGTCCTGGCTGGATGAAGCACATGTGTCGCATCTCAAGGAAAAGAAACAACAGAATGCTAGAGCAAATGTGTTTCTTTTGATAGCAATACATCATTCTTCATGTCGTTTAGTCTCCCTAAACCTGTAAAAGGCTATTTAAAATTTAGCAATTTGAAGCCATTACACCTACCTAAGAATAATTTAACTTTAAACATTTTTAACACTACTGAGATGAATTATTTACGCACTTAGGAGGTGCTAGATTTTAAAAGCTGAAAGACAACAGAATTCTAAGAAGTATCGTCAAAACGTTGCATGGATTGCAGTAATCGGTGTTTAAAGGATTCAGTTTCACTGCTGACGTACTTCACCAACCAAATAAAATCTTGTCAGTAGCTATGTTAATTCCCATGAAAGTTAAGCAAGATGCTATTAATAACTGCTCTTCTTTTTTTTTTCCCCAAACTTAAATTTTTGTTGAATACATTCAGGTAGAGCATAAAGCTTTGTTAAATCAGTGCTTCTCAATTTTACGCCTTTCATGTTTTTCAAAGTCCTTTTTGTAATTGTATTTCACATTTTAAAGGCTTAGACAATTTTTAAGTATCTGTCTTTTGCAGTCCTTTGTTATTCTGACATAATCTGATTTTTTTGCTGTTTTATAATTTATTCTTTATTACTCAGAAGCATGCTTATTTAGAGAAACTACGTGGTCTTTATAAAAATAATTATTTGAAAAGAAAATCAGGGGAGGTAAGTTATCTGTCCAATCTTAGTAAGACGTTATTGAGGAGAGGGAGCTATTCCTAAACATTTTCACGATCTGCATGGTTTAATCAGATTTTTACCTTATCTGCTGCTGTTCCGATGCAGAAGAGACAATTCCCATATTAGCACAGGTGTGGACTGAATGCTTTGTCACCTGCAGGGCAGTAACGCAGTGGTGTTTTTTGCAGAAGTACAATATGTTGAGAATCCTGGGTGTGACCAATATGGAATAAAGAAGAAAGCAGAAAGAGAGCAAATAAAAATTACAACTTGTATATTTATTTATTTTTTACATTTTGCTTTGACTTTTAAATTTAGGAAGTATACGTTTTTACCCAAGAAACGTTTCAGTTCCTGCGTCAGTCTCAATATTCTCACTGCTCCTTCCTAACCCCATAGCTCTTGATGCTGGGAAAGCTGATTTTTTAAAAAAATTAAATAAAATATTTAATCTTAAGTGTTTATTTCGAATGTGTAATGCTTTGGAAATAATGGGTAACATAATAAAGGATATGTTTATAAAGTGAGCATGTTGGTTCCATTTATAAATGTATGTATGATTTATAAGCTTTTTTAAAAACAAAGCTCAAATTGTTGGTATTTTTCTAAAATGTGCACAGCTGTATTTTACATGAAAGGCTCTTTCTAATGGGTTGTTATACTGTACTCTACATTTTGGACAGCACATGAAGTCTGCCAATGTCCTTAATAAAACATGACTTTGTTTATTTAAAGTTTCTTGCTGTGAAAAGGAACTCCCTACCTGCGAGTTCCGTTATTTATAATCCTTGAAACCAAAATGTATAATGTACAGTTTTCACAACTGTATCTGCTCTAATAAAAAAAAAAAAGTTGGTTATTAATAAAGTTGCAGGTGTTTCCTTTACGAGTAAATTACTGCCTTGAGTTATGTGGAATTTTTGGCTGGTGATGGCGGTGAAAGAAAGATCTGCTGAGAAATTAATAATAGAAATGGGGGGGAGCAGTGCTCAAAGAACCCACCTGGCAGAAGGTCTTACGCTGCACCGTTACGTTTTTTCTTCGTCTCTTTCATCTTGGGCCTTTGGAATAATTTTGCAAAGTAAGGTTCATCGCTCTGCTTTACTGTCTTCGTTAATTGTATTAGTGCCTTATCCCGGGTTTTGAATCTGCTCCTGTTTTTAAGGAAAACTTAAAGATGGAGTAAGTCTCTCTCCTGCATGGGCACTTTCCAGTTACAGTTTTTTGACCATTGTGGCCCAAAGAAATTACTATGTTGCTCTGGCCCCAGCTGCTTAGGTCCAAAGTGCAGCTGAATAAACTTGCTGCCACTAGAACCTGCAGCCTTTGAAGCCATCCTCGGTGCTGGTGTCGGCTGGCTCCGTGCATCAGCAGGCAGCCTGTGAGGTACAATAAACGGACCTTCTCCAGAACAGCTTCCCACGGAGCTGCCACGGCGCTTTGAAAATTTTTTAAGTTAGCCACTCCTGTTGAGGGCTGAGGTATCGAAGACCCCCACGTAAACAACGCCCAGTTACCGCCTCTAGGTGTTAACAGATTTATCAACTCACGTGATTCATCTCCTAGCAAATCCTAAGGGAACAGAACACAGAACAGACTACTTTGGAGCAGGCGGGAGAAGCACAGGGTGCTAGAAAGATTATTGACTCCAGATTCGTGTCCAAACCACATGTTTTGGTGGCTGAAGCCAAAGCTAGGGTGAAGACCGTGTGGTTGGGAAATCTGGAAAATATTCTCCGTGCCCTTTTCGTACAATAACTATTTCAATAGTCGTGGTGAGCAGCTCCCTGGGCTCAAACTGTGCACTCGCAGCCCTTCCCCAGGCTTTGGAGAGCAGTGTAGGCTCTTCTCTCCAACTTCATAGGCAGCTGTGGACGTGGCATATTCTGCCAGGACAGTGCCACGATCCATCAGGCTGTGTTCGATTATCCCAGGTGTATCAATTACCTGTGTCCAACATTTCCTTCTTACCCCCAAAGTACCAGAAAGGACTTAGGGTTCTGTCATAGCCTCTACAGGGGTCTGACATATGGGAGTAGGAGAAAATATCAGCATATACAGAATGCAGTGAATACTGATGAATGCAGTGAACATGGATGAAGTTTTGGCTGTGGTCATGATTGATTGGGGATTCTTCTCTAACCTGTGTCCCTGGTTTCCTCATCTGTAAAATGGGTATAACCATAGCACCTCATAGGAGGAGGAAATGAGCTTATTTACGTTAAGTGCTTAGTACAGTACCTGGCGCATAGGAACTGCTTTAATACCTGTTAGCCTTTACTAATTGGAAGAACTAGGGGAAAATTTAATTCCTGTGTCTCAAACACATTAAAAAAATATAGTAAGATCCCACTAAAGACCTCTTTATAAAGGTTAATTATGCCACAGGTCATATGATGTTCTTTCTTCAGTGGTAGTCATTGAGTCTCTCTCACTGTGAAAATCGAAGGCCACACTTACAGAGCTCCGTCTCTACACTAAAATGTGATTTTTAATATAGTAGGATACGAGACATTCGCTTTACAAAGAACTTTCTCGTCTCATTAGAGTCTTACAAGGTCCCTGTGAAAGATTTCCTGCAGGTAAATGACTTGCCCAAGGTCATGTAGCCAAAAAGTTATGAATATTTGTATCAGAGTCCCAGATATGACTCTAAATGCTGTGCTTTTTCATTTCATATATTGACTAGCATTATTCCAGACTGTCATACTGATCAGCCATGAAAAGGCAGGAAATATGATGAAATTCAAGGTAACAGTGTGGGTTGAATGAGCCCATTTCCGTAAGTTCCTGAATGCTACTCAGTTGATGTAACTATAACAGAGTCTATCAAAAGTTCTGAATAAGGTACTTAAAATCCTAAATGTTAAGTGTATTTAAGTTTCCTAACTTTCAGTTAGGTATTTATATAAGATGTTGATTTTTGAACCTTAAAAAATACTAAATATTACTAATAAATGTTTAGTTCTTAAGTGCCATCTTGCTTGGTATTTTGGAGTAAGAGGCATATTACAAATGAACTTGGTGTGGGTTGTGTTTGAACCTGATCTCTAGGATTACCCCAGAAACTGCACATAGAAGGCCTAAAAGATGTAGATATATATCATGATGTTCTTTTGATACTTTATCTTAGTGTTCCATAGAATTGCCTTGGTATTCTCTTGAATCCCAAGTCGGATTTAGGTAAACTATTAGTAGAATTAACACAACATGTGAGGGCCAGAGATTTGGTCAGCTAGTGATTGATAAGGCTGTTTGCTTACTGTGGTGAAGAGTATTATCGATCTTTGAAAAGAATTTTGGAGAGAAGGTGTGGAGGCAGAGATAAAATCAGTGGAAGATGACCGCAATGTTGATGTACAAGTCTTCCCTTGTCCCCATCCTTGCCCCAAGCACACTCATTCATGAAATAATCAAGAACAATACTGAACATTCAGTGGAATTCATGATGATACTTGCTTCAGGGAAAGCAGTGGAAGAGGGCTTTAGTTTAAGACTGTATGTATCACATTCCTGCCACTTATTGCACATATTTGAAAGAAAAGAATCTGATAAGTATCATGTCCCTAATTCAGTAAAAGTGGAGGCAAAGGTGAGAAGCCAAAAGTCATCTAATTTTCCCATGTTCTAGGCATGTTTTAACAATCGCTCTGACCACTAGAGCAAATACCTAGAAATCAGGTAGCTGTTTCCGAAGGTGATAAAGGCCAAGAAGATGTTCAAACGTAGCATCATTGTGGAGCTAAGAGGTGGTGGACCCCATCACCTAAGAACTAGGCGTGGCATTTGAAAAGCAGTTTTATATCAGATAACAACCAAATAAAAGTTAGGAGAGGTTAGAAACCTACAAATCCATACAATATTCAAAAGGATAAACAAGTATCACTTAAGGCTTGTTATTCATCAATCCACTGAAACCAAGCAAGAATTTGGGAAATAATCTCAACACAAGAAAGCACTAAAGAATGAAACATATTTGTGCTTCAAATAAAAGTTTTGGTGTTAACTACATCCAACGGGTTTTGTCAGGATACAACAAGTAATGTGAGGAATTCTTAATTTTTTTTTTTATTTCTCATTGGGCACTAAGAATATTTCCTTACTTTGCAATTTGGCTTTCTTCTATTAGAATTTTTGTGCACTGAATTATCTTTCCATTTTTTTCTAATAATCATGTCCATTTTCTCCTTCACAAAAGAGTATTACTAACCAGAATAGATCCTAGCAGACTATAAGTTTTTATTGGTTTACTCTATAAATTTACCTGTACTTGTGCTGACTTCCAAAGACTACCTGAGTAAATTATAAAGGAAGTACTCGAAACCTATTTGCTGTCCTGCTCCAGGCCCTCAGGAGTTTTCACGCTGCCTGTGTGTTCAGTACACTGCCCAATGCCCTGTGCCCCGGGAGGCCCCAGCTCTCCATCTCACCTAATCGTAGCATCACTCCTTATCAGGCTCCCCACACCAGGGGCAAGCTTAGACACACACAACGCACCAGTGCAGTTTGACGAACAGGTCAACTTAACTGAGGATATTAATTCCAATAGAGAAGCATAAGAAGGCCTCAAAATCAGGCACATCACTTTCTCAGATGCGGTTTTATGAAACCAGCGACACACCTCCTTTTGAGTCGTCCCCATATTCACTGGATATGCCAACACCAAACATCTCATGTCCATTTGGGGACCCTCTAAGGATAGTTTTGGTGTCTGTAAGATGGGAACAATAATATCTGCCTCATAGTGTTTTTGTAAGAATCAAAGTAGGTAAGGTCAGTCAGGTTCTTGGCACCTGGTAGACTCTCAACATATAGCAGGTATGATTACACTTAACACTTTCACCTTTCTTAGCAATGTTTACTTATTCCTTCATCGATAAACTTCTAGGCCCAAGAAGGACTCTTTCTTGCCAAGGGTGCCAGTTCAGCAAACCAAAACGTAGATAACTTTCTAGTCCCTGCTCTACTTGACCAGAAACACAATATATACAGTCAGCCAATCAACCCCCAAACATCAAGCCCACCTAGACCTTCTCACCCCAAAGTTGACTCTGTGGCTCCAGCCAATTAGATATGTTCAGTTTCTCTTTTCCTTGTTCTTTATTCTTTATCCCATAAAAGCTTCCTACCTTCTGCCCCATTTTGCAATTCTCCAAAAGAAAACTATCTACTTCATCAAGTGTAAAATAAAGTTTGTTTGTATCACCTAAATTGTTTTCTTTATTCTTCATGATTACTCAATTCATGTTTGTTTACATTCACTGAAATGAAATTCTTTGGCTAATAAGTATCAGGTCCTGCCCGAAGGAACGTATCTGCATAGAGAATCAGTTGTACTTTAAATCATTTAAATGAGTTCCTTATCAAAAGCAAAAGGCAGACAGTTAAAAATCAAAGCTTGTAATGATCATCAGGTTTACCGGTGTGTATTAATGCGTTTCTCCTAAGAAGCTTAGGAATGTTTAATAATACGGAACACTCATTATATACACTAGGTACAACTATTCATTAATGTCTATTGATCACAGAAACGTTATAATAAAAGCTACAGTTAAGATGTACTAGAAACGAGCTTGACAAAGGCTTGCCACGGTGATGACACTCTTGGCTGTAGGAGCAAGCTTCCTGATCCATGTAGAGCGTCAAGATTTTCACTGATACACAGAAGTGTGTTAATGGGCCCCGCTATTATGTTTAATCCCTGTGGTTATGAACATAGGCAAGTGGCTGTGCCTTTAAATTAAAATATATTGAATCAGAAATAACAGCATGGCAAAAACAGCATCATGTCAGATCTCCCAGAGCTCAGGAGTTAGTGTAGCATGCATTAGTTTATAAGTTCTGTCATTAATATTTATGGAAAAAGAACAGAACAGAGGGTAAGCAGGTATCTGCTCTAGGCCAGTGGATAGCCACGTCCAGAGAGCTTATCTCAAACCCTGCATTAAGCTAAAGGTGGTTGCTTTTCTCCAAAGGGTAACAGGAAACAGTTCTCCTTCTTGAAACATTGTATTCACTATTTTAAGGAAAACCTAACATTAGATGAAAGTCACCTTCTGGGACTTTAAATAGCTTTTATATCATTAAACACACTTCTTTTCCCCTCTCGCCAAATCTCATTCTGTATTGACCACAGCAGGAAGGAGACTTGCAGTGGTTCTTAAACTTGAACGAGCCTTAGAATCACCTGGAAGTCAAAAGCTGCTGAGTCCCACAACAGTTTCTGATTGAGTAGGTCAGGGTTTTCGCATTTCTAACGTGTTCCCAAGTGATGCAGATGCTGCTGGCCAGGGGACCACACTTGGAGAACCACCGCTGTATGTAATCAAGCAGTACACATGTATCAAGCACCAACTACAGCCAAGGCCCTTGGCTTGGCTGTGTGTGTGGTGTGGCAAAGAGAAGAAAGAAGAGTGAAAAAGAATACATGCATACCTAATGTGTGTATAGCAATCATGTTATTTGATCCTTAAAATACCTCTGGGAACTATAAAGCACTCTCCCCATTTTGCATAGGAGAAAACCAAGGCCCAGAGGCGTGGAGAGAATTGTTTAACAAAACACAGCTGATAAGAGCAGAGCCACGGCTCCCAGCCAGGTGCCTCTGGCTCCAAGTCCTGGATATTCCCTCCCCTACATCTCAGCAGCTCTCTCCTCTGGCCACCAAGAGATTAGAACACAGGGCGCAGGTGGAGAGCCCTTCTGGCTGCCATCAGGCAAGACAACATGGAGGTTGAGTCCTCAGGATTAGTTGGGATGAAACACTGACGTCTCAGGCATTTTCTGTTACACGAATGAGAGTCATTCTCAGATCCATGTAGTAGTTTATCTATAGATATATCTCTCAAACCAGATATGAAATTGGACCTCATTCTCTAAGATCTGCACGCTCAAAAACTTCCGTTTTATCAGACAGTGCTCACATTTGCAAACCTACACATAACTCCCTCTGTCCATCTGTGTAGACTTTCTCCCCTAGTTTTGACAGAAGAAAGAAAACTACGCAGTTAAAGATGACACACGACAGTGTCTGCACATACAGATTCCGTCATGTCCAGCCGACCTTCCTCAGCGACCACCAGGCTAGAAGAGGAAGCTCAGTTAGCAGACAGAAGACAGATATTGGCAGGAAGCAGGGGGGGTGGTTAGGAAAACATCCCGATCCTTATTTTTTGTCAGGAGATGTGTGTAGGACTTAGGAAATCAGTCCTACAATCAGCATCAGACAAGTCCCCTATCTGCCTCTGAGTTTATTTTCAACATTAGGATTTTCCACAAATGGCAAAAATAGACAATACGCAGAAGGGAAAATGCACGCTGTCAATAAACATAAAAAGATGCTCAACCTGACGGATAGCCAGGGAAATGCAAATGAAAATAATGAGATTTTTAAAATCCCGTGCCTGCCACATCGATTACATTCTTAGCTGAAATGGAAAAAGGGCTTGATCTGGAGGCAGCACTGGATCTCAAATCCAGATCTTCTTTACTTTCCAGCTCTAGGAAGCTTTCCCGGGTTCCATGCAATGTCCCTCCTCAATGACTGCAGACCACCTTGCTTGACTCTTATAGCACTTCATTGCATAAATCATCTGGTTTTCAAACCTGTCTCTACTACTAGGCTGTGCGCTCCTCATGGGTGGGGAATTTGTCCCATGTCTCTGCCCCAGCAGTGCCTGGTACACATATATGTCCAATAAGACTGATAAGTGAATTAATAAAACTGAAATCACCTTGCCCACTTGGGCAACTCACAGACTAGTGTAAGATAGCCATCTTCCACAACTTGCCCTGAAGATATCACTCCCCCACCTTTTTTTTGGTTTTACAGTGTTAATATTACTATGCTAAATGGGGGGGGGGGTGAATATTTTGTGGAAGAGTAAGAAGTTTTAGATAGTTTTAGAAGTTTAGATGTCACTCATTTCCATTTGGCAAAAACTATGGCTGAGTGCCTTTGTAAAGTTTGCTAAGCAATTTGATGATGTTTCCACGAAAGCCAACAGATCATCTATTGGTTAAGAAAATGATTTCTAATCAACAGGTATGAAGTTTCAGTAAAGCAAGACATTCTAGAGATCTGCTGTACAATATTCTATCTGTAGATAACGATACTCTGTTTTACACTTAAAATCTATTAAGAGAGCAGATCTTATGTTAAGTGGTCTTACCACAATAAAACGATTTTTTTAAGTGTTTCTTAACACCTTGAATGTTTTTCAGACATTAAGATAAGTGGATGGCAGAATGGATGCTGGGAGCTCATTTGGAGAGGAGAGTTCCTGATTCCTTATTTACCTTAGAGTGGCAACTGTGGAGGTGAAAAGAAATGGACAGATTAGAGCAACACTGAGGAGACAGAATTAACTCGAAGTAGTGTTTGATTGGGTGTGGAGGCTGAAGGAAAATTTGGATTCAAGAACGACACCCAGGTTTCAGGCTGGAGCAGTTGGGTGCTTCTTAGGCCCCTTAACTAAGACAAGGAAGGTGGGAGGAGGAACAGGTGTGCACAGGTAAACTGAAGACACTGAACTCAGTTTGAGATCAGAGGTGTTGGTGAGACAGGCCAAATGGAGAGAACGCCATTGGGTATACAGGTCCAAAGTGCAAGAGAACACTTTGCGATCAAGATACGTACTGAGCGTAAAGAGAAAACATCCACTGATATGCAATTATTTGCTCTTCTCTTTACAAATTATTCTACCTATTCATTACAGTAGGTCCCGCAACAAGACTACGTTCAGATTTTTTTTTTATTGTGGCAAAATATACATAAGTTTACCATTTTAAGTATACAATTTAGTGGCATTCAGTACATTCACATCATTGTACATCCATCGCCACGATCCATCTTCAGAAGACTTTTTGAGATATTTAAAATTTGCCTCCCTTCAAAAAAATGACTATTTTGTCATTAATTTCACTAATTTGAGGGTTTTTTAATACAAAGGTGTTTCAAGTTACTATAATAACTTGTTTTATCCCTGAGTCTGAGGTCCCTGAATATCACATCAAATGCACAATTTTTAAATCGATTCTCTAACAAGGAATTTGATGACTAAACTACTGTAAATATCTGTGAATGCTTAAGCTATCTTCCATGAAGGGTCAAGAAAGTTCTTCTTTACGAGGAGGAGCCTAGGCTTTGCCACCGAGTCCAAGGGCAGTAAAGGGGCAGCTGCTAATCACTACTGCACAAGCCCCTTCCTGCACGAGGTGGAATTGGCTTCTTTGTCCACCTTCCTGTTGTCTCAGCTTCCTGTGCAATTGAGCCCACTGCTGCACTCACAGATAAATTTAAAAAGCAACAATTTAAATTTAAAGTCCACCAGTCATTTTTAATCATTATATAGAGAGCGCTACTTTTTATTTACTGAAATTTAAAAAGAGAAAAAAAAGGAATGAGAAGAAAGGGAATTAGGCTTCTGTAGGCCCTAGGATACCAAAAAGGCAAAAACATCTCTTCTTCTAAAATGGTCTTTCATTTCTCTTATCCCCTAGAAAACAGAGAGACTACCTACTTACCCATGAACATATCTACTGATCTACAGTTAAATAATAAATCACTGGATAAACCAGAATTCTAAGTTGCCAAAAACCTTATTCCAAAACCTCAGCTGCTTAAAAAATCTCCCACTAGGGTAGGGAATGATTATCAGGCAATCTTGCTCCTCCTTGCCAAATTTTTGCTTTCTTGGCCTTTTTTAATCCTTGGAGGTGGCCGTGTGATCTAATTCTGGCCAGTGAAACTCTGCTGAATCTTCTGGAAAACTTTTTGCTTTCCTGATAAAAAAAGATACAGAGCAGAGACCTCAATGATGCTGCAACATGCACTTTTGTTCTATCTTGGGTGTAGATGTGATGTTATTTGCTATGGCAACCATACTGCAATCATGAGGGAACAAGCATAAGAACAAAAACTCAACAAGAACAGGGGAGCAGAAAGTTGGAAAGAGCTTGGATCCTTAATAACACTGTTGAACTTTTCTTGTTAAGTAAACAGTAAATTTTCATTATCATTTAATCCCCATTAAAAAATCTCAGCTCCTATTAAAATGGTAACAAAAAATAATTTCAACCTTACATATATGAAAAGATAAAGTTGACAAAGGTTTAGCTAGACTCACCAAGAAAGAGGATTCAAAATCAGAAGTGAAGGAGGAAACCACTGATAACACAGAAATACAAAGGATCATAAGAGATGAAATTTATATGCCAACCATGAAAATTACATGCCAACAAATTTGACACCCTAGAAGAAATGGATAAATTCCTAGAAAGATACACTCTACCAAGGCTGAATCATGTAGAATTAGAAAACTTGAATAGACTGATTATTAGTAACAAGATTGAATCAGTAATGAAAAACTTCAACAAACAGAAGCCCAGGATCAGGTAGCTTCACAGGGGAATTCTATCAAACATTCAAAGAAGCATTAATACCAATCCTTCTCAAACTCTTCCGAAAAATAGGAGAGGAGGGAACACTTCCAAATTCATTTTAAGAGGCCAGGATCACCCTGATACCAAAACCAGACAAGGACACCAGAAGAAAAGAAAATTATAGGCCAATATCTCTGATGAACATAGGCACAAAAATCCTCAACAAAATATTAGCAAACAGAATTCAATGATACATTTAAAGGATCATATGCCATGAGCAAGTGGGATTTATTCCAGGGCTGCAAGGATGATTCAACATCCACAAATCAATCATTGTGATACACCACATTAACAAAATAAAGGATAAAAATCATATGATCATCACTGTAAGATACAGAAAAAGCTTATGACAAAATTCAACATCCATTTTGGTAAAACTCTTAACAAAGCGGGTAGAGCAAGAACATACCTCACCATAATATAATACAAGGCTATATATGAGAGGCCCACAGCTAACATCATACTCAATGGTGAAAAGCTGAAAGCCTTTCCTCTAAGATCAGGAACAAGACAAGAATGCCCACTTCTTGCCACTTTTAATCAACATAGAATTGAAAGTCCCAGCCATAGCAATTAGGCAAGGAAAAGGAATAAAAGGCAACCAAATTGGAAAGGAGTAAGTAAAATTATCACTGTTTGCAGATGATATATTATATATGGAAAACCCTAAAGACTTCACCAAAAAACTGTTAGAATAAATTAGTTCAGTAAAGTTGCAGGATACAAAAATCAATATACAAAAATCTGTTGCATTTCTATACACTCTCAGAAAGAGAAATTAAGAAAACAATCTCATTTACAATTACATGAAAAAGAACAAAATTCCTAGGAATAAATTTAAGCAAGGAGGTGAAAGAGCACTGAAAACTCTAAGACATTGATGAAAGAAACTGAAGAAGATGCAAATAAATGGAAAGATATTCTGTGTTTACGGATTGGAAGAATTAATGTTAAAATGTCCACAGTACCCAAAGTGATTTAAAGGTTCAATGCAATCTCTATCAAAATTCCTATGGCATTTTTCACATAAATAATCCCCAAATTTGTATGGAACCACAAAAGACCCCAAATAGCCAAAGCAATGTTGAGAAAGAAAAACAAAGGTGAAGGCATCACGCCCCTTGATTTCAAAGTATATTATAAAGCTACAGTAATCAAAATAGCATTTTATGGCATAAAAACAGCAACGTAGATAAATGCAACAGAATAGACAGCCCAGAAATAAACCCATGCATATACGGTCAATTAATCTGAGACAAAGAAGCCAAGAATATAAATGAGGAAAGAGCAGTTTCTTCAATAAACGATGTTTGGAAAACTGGACAGCCACATGCAAATGCATGAAACTGGACCACTATCTTACACCATCCACAAAAATTAACTCAAAATGGATTAAAGACTTGAATGTAAGACCTGAAATCATAAAACTCTTGGGAGAAAACATAGGTGGTAATCTCCTTGACATCAGTCTTGGCAATGGTCTTTTGAATTTGGCACCAAAAGCAAAGGCAAAAAATAAACCTAAAGCAAAAATAAACAAGTGGGACTACATAAAATTAAAAAGCTTCTGCACAGCAAAAGAGACCATCAACAAAGTGAAAGGCAACCTACTGGATAAGAAAAAATATTTGCAAATCATATATCTGGTAAGGGGCTAATATGCAAAAATATAGAAATATATCAATTCAACACAATAGCAAAAAAAAACCTGATTAAAACATGGGCAGAGGATCTGAACATTTTTCCAAAGATGACATACAGATGGTCAACAGGTATATGAAAAGATGCTCTATATCACTAATCACCAGGGAAAAGCAAATCAAAAGCACAGTGATATATCACCTCACACTTGTTAGAATGGCTATTACCAAAAAGATAAGAAATAACAAGTGTCAACAAGGATGTAGAGAAAAGGGAATCCTTGGGAAGTATTGTAGGGAGTGTAAGTTGGTGCAGCCACTATGGAAAAAAATATGGAGGTTCCTCAAAAAATTAAAAATAAAACTACCAATTCCAAATCTGGGTATTTATTCAAACAAAACAAAAACACTAATTAAAAGATGTATGCATCCCTATGTTAAGTGCAGCATTGTTTACAATAGCCAAGACATGGAAATAAACTGTCTGCCAACAGATGAATGGATAAAGAGATGTGGTATCTATATACATACACGTATACATACAGTGGAATATTATTCAGCCATAAAAAAAGAATGAAATCTCACTATTTGCAACCATCATGGATGGACCTTGAGGGCATTATGCTCAGTGAAATAAGCCAGACAAAGACAAATACCATATGCTCTCACTTATATGTGGAATCTTAAAGACAAAAACAAAAGCCTCACAGAAACAGACCAGATTCGTGGTTCCCAGAGGTGGGGGTGGAGGTGGACAAAATGAATGAACAGGGCCAAAAAGCAAAAATTTCCAGTCATAAAGTAAGTAAGTCATGGGGAATATTATGTCCAGCCTGGTGACTATAGTTAAGAATACTATCTTATAGTACATTTGAAAGTTGCAAGGAACAAATCAAAAGTTCTCAGAAGAAAAAAAAATTGCACCTATTAATGGTGATGAATGTTAACTAGACATATTGTGGTGATCATTTCACAATACATATAAATATCAAATCATGATATTGTACACCTGAAACTAAAGTTATATGTCAATGATACATCAATAAATAGCTAAATAAAAATCTCTGCTGCAAAAAAACTGCAAAGTTAGCAAAAGGAAAGAAATCATAAAGATCGGACCAGAAATAAATGAAAAAGAAATGAAGGAAACAATAGCAAAGATCAATAAAACTAAAAGCTGGTTTGTTGAGAAGATAAACAAAATTGATAAACCATTAGCCAGACTTATCAAGAAAGAAAGGGAGAAAAATCAATAGAATTAGAAATGAAAAAGGAGAAGTAACAACTGACACTGCAGAAATACAAAGGATCATGAGAGATAACTACAAGCAACTACATGCCAACAAAATGGACAACCTGGAAGAAATGGACAAATTCTTAGAAATGTACAACCTTCCGAGACTGAGCCAGGAAGAAATAGAAAATATGAACAGACCAATCACAAGCACTGAAATTGAGACTGTGATTAAAAATCTTCCAACAAACAAAAGCCCAGGACAGGATGGCTTCACAGGAGAATTCTATCAAACATTTAGAGAAGAGCTAACACCTATCCTTCTCAAACTCTTCCAAAATATAGCAGAGGGAGGAACACTCCCAAACTCATTCTACGAGGCCACCATCACTCTGACACCAAAACCAGACAAAGATGTCACAAAGAAAGAAAACTACAGGCCAATATCACTGATGAACATAGATGCAAAAATCCTCAACAAAATACTAGCAAACAGAATCCAACAGCACATTAAAAGGATCATACACTATGATCAAGTGGGGTTTATCCCAGGAATGCAAGGATTCTTCAATATATGCAAATCAATCAACGTGATACATATTAACAAATTGAAGGAGAAAAACCATATGATCATCTCAATAGATGCAGAGAAAGCTTTCAACAAAATTCAACACCCATTTATGATAAAAACCCTCCAGAAAGTAGGCATAGAGGGAACTTTCCTCAACATAATAAAGACCATATATGACAAACCCACAGCCAACATCATCCTCAATGGTGAAAAACTGAAACCATTTCCTCCAAGATCAGGAACAAGACAAGGATGTCCACTCTCGCCACTATTATTCAACACAGTTTTGGAAGTCCTAGCCACGGCACTCAGAGAAGAAAAAGAAATAGAAGGAATCCAAATTGGAAAAGAAGAAGTAAAGCTGTCACTGTTTGCAGATGACATGATACTACACATAGACAATCCTAAAGATGCTACCAGAAAACTACTAGAGCTAATCAATTAATTTGGTAAAGTAGCAGGATACAAAATTAATGCACAGAAATCTCTTGCATTCCTATACACTAATGATGAAAAATCTGAAAGTGGAATTAAGAAAACACTCCCATTTACCACTGCAACAAAAAGAATAAAATATCTAGGAATAAACCTACCTAAGGAGACAGAAGACCTGTATGCAGAAAATTATAAGACACTGATGAAAGAAATTAAAGATGATATAAATAGATAGAGAGATACACCACGTTCTTGGATTGGAAGAATCAACATTGTGAAAATAACTCTACTACCCAAAGCAATCTACAGATTCAATGCAATCCCTATCAAACTACCACTGGCATTTTTCACAAAACTAGAACAAAAAATTTCAAAAAAATTTGTATGGAAACACAAAAGACCCTGAATAGCCAAAGCAATCTTGAGAAAGAAAAACGGAGCTGGAGTAATCAGGCTCCCTGACTTCAGACTATACTACAAAGCTATAGTAATCAAGACAGTATGGTACTGGCACAGAAACAGAAATATAGATCAATGGAACAGGATAGAAGTCCAGAGATAAACCCACGCACATATGGTCACCTTATCTTTGATAAAGGAAGCAGGAATATACAGTGGAGAAAAGACAGGCTCTTCAATAAGTGGTGCTGGAAAAACTGGACAGCTACATGTAAAAGAATGAAATTGGAACACTCCCTAACACCATACACAAAAATAAGCTCAAAATGGATCAAAGACCTAAATGTAAGGCCAGACACCATCAAACTCTTAGAGGAAAACATAGGCAGAACACTCTATGACATAAATCACAGCAAGATCCTTTTTGACCCACCTCCTAGAGAAATGGAAATAAAAACAAAAATAAACAAATGGGACCTAATGAAACTTAAAAGCTTTTGCACAGCAAAGGAAACCATAAACAAGACGAAAAGACAACCCTCAGAATGGGAGAAAATATTTACAAATGAAGCAACTGACAAAGGATTCATCTCCAAAATTTACAAGCAGCTCATGCAGCTCAATATTAAAAAAACAAACAACCCAATCCAAAAATGGGCAGAGGACCTAAATAGACATTTCTCCAAAGAAGATATACAGATTACCAACAGACACATGAAAGAATGCTCAACATCATTAATCATTAGAGAAATGCAAATCAAAACTACAATGAGATATCATCTCACACCAGTCAGAGTGGCCATCATCAAAAAATCTACAAACAATAAATGCTGGAGAGGGTGTGGAGAATAGGGAACCCTCTTGCACTGTTGGTGGGAATGTAAACTGATACAGCCACTATGGAGAACAGTATGGAGGTTCCTTAAAAAACTAAAAATAGAACTACCATACGACCCAGCAATCCCACTACTGGGCATATACCCTGAGAAAACCATAATTCAAAAAGAGTCATGTACCAAAATGTTCATTGCAGCTCTATTTACAACAGCCAGGACATGGAAGCAACCTAAGTGTCCATCAACAGATGAATGGATGAAGAAGATGTGGCACATATATACAATGGAATATTACTCAGCCATAAAAAGGAACGAAACTGAGGTATTTGTAGTGAGGTGGATGGACCTAGAGACTGTCATACAGAATGAAGTCAGAAAGAGAAAAACAAATACTGCATGCTAACACATATATATGGAATCTAAAAAAAATTAAAATAAAAATGGTCATGAAGAACCTAGGGGCAAGACGGGAATAAAGAGGCAGACCTACTAGAGAATGGACTTGAGGATACAGGGAGGGGGAAGGGTAAACTGGGACAAAGTGAGAGAGTGGCATGGACATATATACACTACCAAATGTAAAATAGATAGCTAGTGGGAAGCAGCCGCATAGCACAGGGAGATCAGCTCGGTGCTTTGTGACCACCTAGAGGGGTGGGATAGGGAGGGTGGGAGGGAGAGAGATGCAAGAGGGAAGAAATATGCGGACATATGTATATGTATAACTGATTCACTTTGTTATAAAGCAGAAACTAACACACCATTGTAAAGCAATTATACTCCAATAAAGATGTTAAAAAAAAAAGCTCAGCTGTTCTTATAATGGAAATGAAAGAAAATAATTTCAACCTTATGTAAGTATGAAAGAGATTATCAACAGTATTCATGCTTGTCATTTGTATCTACTCTGAAAAATAAGAGACTGTTTTCTAAATCAATTCATTTCTGTGCTTGGGAAAGTCGAACCCCTTTAGTAACAAAGGCCTGAAGAAACACCAGTGTAAATTCTCGAGTCTTCCACGGGTCTTCCCTTCTGCAAGCAGCTCAGCTAGAACTGTCCTCTCTCCTCTACAGGACCATCTCCCTGCTACAGCCTCGTAAGTTGTGCTAATCAGGCTCTATCCAGTCACTACCATCGGAGTGTGATGTGTACTGGCCTACGGTAAAGGCTTTGTGATGTTTTCTCACTCCATTTATTCTTTGCAATAAAAAACTCTATGAAGTGGTCATTGTCATCCTAGATTTTACAAATTAAAAACCAACAACAAATCAGACTTGTCTATGCAATGGTTCGCACACAGCTAGTAGTAAACAGAGCTAGAATTCGAAACCAGATCTATTTTTGAAGACTGTCTCATCGGGTTTGTGAGAACTAACTTCCTAGTTTCTTTTCACAGCTTCGTCAGCCACCATTCCCTCGGGGCTGAAACCGGACTTCTCCCTGTTGGAGCCACTGTTACCTCCCCCCAACTCTGCCTCCAGCGTGTCTCAAATGATCCTCTCTCCCAGTCCCACTGCCACCCTTCCAGCTCGGCTCCTCGTGACCACTGGTTGGTCGGATGGATGACAAGAGCGTCCGAACCGGCCTCTCTGCCCCCAGTCTGCCCTTTCTGTCGCTGCTGCTAGGACTCGCCAGAGGTACAAAAGCCAAAGCTTTCTCCAACCTAGCTCTGAGCCTGTGACCTCCTTATTAAAGAATGTACACCAACTCCTTCACTGCCCTGAAAATGAGAAGAGACGGGGAAACAAGCCCCCGTGCATTCATGGAACCAGGCCAGACCCTTTCGATACAAGGTTCTCGGCATCTGAAGAAGAATTGTCAGAGGGTGGTATATGGGAGCCAGTCCCCTGCTGGGTCTTGACTTTCCAACTGGCCAACACTTGGCCGTGAGAACTTGGCCAGAGAAGGAGCAGAGAGCCACTCAGAAAACTCACTGGAAAGTGTGTGTGTGTGTGTGTGTGTGTGTGTATGTGTGTGTGTGTGTGTACAGCCATAGGCAAAACAGGCAGCCCGGAGAGATTCTGTCAAGCATGTGCCCTCCTGTCACTAGTGTGCAAGAGGGTTCCTGGGGTCCCTGAGTTCCAGGAGCTGCTCAGCACCAACGGGGCACCCACAGCCCCAGCCCATCAGACGTTCCGGCTTCATATCGACACAACCTCAGGCTGCTGTGCTCTACTAAGACAGCGTTTCCAATGGGGAGTCTCAGTTTTACAAATTAGAATTTTGTGTGCATAAAGCTTCTTTCATCATCCAAACGACTGAAAATCAATCCCAATGGAACTCTCCTGGTTGGAGATTTGCAGATGTTGGGTTCTCTGTTCTGCATATTAGTGACCCTTTCGAGCAGGTGTTTTTACATCCATCAAAAGTGGGCACAGGTTAGAAAGACTGAGACCACTTAGGTGTCCTCCCCAGGCTTGAATTTCCCTTCCCACTCAACACGGAACCTCATTCTCAGCCAGTCCCTCCTAACTATCCTCTCCACGCTCTGCTCCTCTCTCCATGCGACAGAGCAGCTGCAAAGGCGTTTAGAGGATGGTACCTCCCCCACTTGACGCCCCTCCCATCCCCCTCCCATCCCCACCAGCCACTGTCTACCACCCACGCACACTCAGCTCTGTCCCACCAGGCATTAAGGAATGTGTCCATCCCAGACAAGAATTATAAGGGTGTTAGGTAGAAGGTGGGGGGCAGGGACAAGCCCCAGGTCCTAGAAGAGCACGCACGGGTCGGCTCTTGGGACCCATCAACCTTCTACGTTGATCTCTGCCCTCTCACCACACAGCACCCAGGGAACGTCTGAACCATGTAGGCTCAGCTGCAGCCCAAAGCTACGAGTTATCCTCTGAACCCAGATGTCACAGATGGGGTTCTCCAAGAAGCCAGAGGAGACAAGGATTAGCAGGCAGATGTCTGTTAGGGATGCTCTTGGGTCAGCACCTGTGGAAGGACCAGGAAAGGAGGAGCAGGAGATGGAGAGGCTGAGCTGTGATGCAGCCCCAAGTAGGACGTCAGTGGACCCTACAGAGAGCTTGAGGGCTGAGCTAAGCTTCCAAGTTGTCCCAGGTTGGGGAAGAGGACAGGTCTATCACCCGGCCTTGGTCAGTCACTGAGCAGGGACTTCCTCTGGAAGGAGATGGGACCTTGAGCGAGTGAGGCAGTTCTCTTCAGCTGAGGCAATCCCCAGAGGGTGACAGCTGAGGGCCGTCTTCCCACAGCACGTCCAGCAGCTGAAGGAGTAAGTCCCTCGTTCCTAAAACGGGTTCGGGGCAGCATCTCAGCGTACCCACCACCCTGGAACTCCCTCTCTTCAGCCAAGTCCACAGGGAGGTCGGCTGCCTCCAGGAAAGCCCCCCCGCCCCCCATCACCACAGCCTCTCTCAGGGACTGGTCCTCCTCTGATTTCACTAGCACCACAGCCCAGAGGCAGCTTCTGCTTTGAAGGCCAACTTCCCGTGTTAAAGAGGCCAGATGGTAAACTCCTCAAAGACAGCAACACACACGGGTTATAAACCCCTCTGCGTCGGCCTCTGTCTCCACGGAGCAGTGCTATTCAAGGGGCAGAACGTGGGCTCTGGGCTCGAATCTGGACTGGAATTCTGACTGGCTCAGGCAACTCACACAAGCTACTTTCAGCCTCAAATACGCCGACTACAACCTGACTCTATCACACCCAAGCCTCTCCCTGGGCTGTTTATTCAGGCAGCAGACCTACACCGAGAGGCCACGATGTACCAAACACACTTTACATACATGATTCCTAGTTCTCAGGACATTTCTCTTTTTACATCAGCAATGCCAGAACAGAAGGGCCACCAGCTGAGAGGGAGACAACAGCCCTTGAACCCTGAGTGCGGCCTGAGCCCAAGTCCGGGTCCTTCACGCTGCTTCTACCCCTGCGAGACCCCTCAGGGGTGGCCAAAGTCTTGCTTTGTTCATCCACCACCATGGCCCTCAAATTTCTCAATATGGGGGCTTCCCTGGTGGCGCAGTGGTTGAGAATCTGCCTGCCAACGCAGGGGACACGGGTTCGAGCACTGGTCTGGGAAGATCCCACATGCCGCGGAGCAACTGGGCCCGTGAGCCACAGTTACTGAGCCTGCGCGTCTGGAGCCTGTGCTCCGCAACGGGAGAGGCCGCGATAGTGAGAGGCCCGCGCACTGCGATGAAGAGTGGTCCCCGCTTGCCGCAACTAGAGAAAGCCCTCGCACAGAAACGGAGACCCAACACAGCCAAAAATAAATTAATTAATTAATTTAAAAAAATTTTTTTCTCAATATGGCATCTAAGACCCTTGATGTGACTCCTCACCACCTTCCAACCTCATCTCCACAACACCCCTCGGCCTCAGTGCTCTGCTCCCAGAGCTCTGCATTCACTGACCTGCCCGCCCTTCCCCCAGACTGAGACCCTTCCATCTCCCACTGCCCAGCTGGCAAAGTGTTCCCTCCGTGAAGCTTCTCTCATCTGCCATTTAGAACTAATGGCTCCTTCTATGTGCAAAAACACTTTATTCCTACTTCATATAAGCTCTCATGTCACCCTCCTTTGCACCACGTCTAGTTACATATAACTTTTTCTTCAATAGACTGTAAACTCCCTGAGCAAAGGGATAATCTCGGTCATCACTGTATTCCTCGTAGCACTCAGCATAAGGTTTTTAAAACAGTAATAAGAGCTCGAAATACATCTACTGAATTGAATTTCTTCAAAAACCAGAGTTCTTTAGTTCCAGAAAGCCTTTTTAAAGGTCTAATTTTATCTCCTTAAGAATTTTCATGATTCTTTTTGGTTAAAGTTCTTTCTTACCTTGTCTGTGGAAAGAGCTTTGCTTTGGACAGAGCCACCTTGGCTTTTGTATCCAGTGGCTGTGGTTCTTTCTTGGCCTGATTTTGTGTCCCATACCCCGACCCCAGCCCTGCAAGCAGACAAGTCAGGCCGTTGTGGGCTCTGGTACACGAGCAAACCAATTAAGGGTTGAAGGTGGGCCTTCGGTGAACAAGCCGGCAAATCAGTACCACTCACCTGAGGCTCGTGGAGGGGGTGTTCCCAACGGCGTCATCGGGACCTCCAGGTGAGAGAACTCCTGTAGGCAAGAGTTCTCCAACTTCAGCCTCCTGGGCAACTATAAAATGTCAGTGTTTGTCCCAGGTCCCAAGGCGAAGCAGGTTCTCCCCTCTTCAACCAGTCCCTCAGCCCTCCCCAGATACCGGGGAGAAGGCAGTCCTTTGTCCGCTGTCTCTAGCGATCCCGGAAAAGTGGTGGCCCAAAGGCCTGCTCCAAGTCCCGCAAGCTCACCGGAGGGTGAGCCGGGGAAGAGAGGGTCAAGGACGTAGCCAAGCTGCAGCCTTCCCCGAAGGCACTTGGGGGAATGACGTGACCTACCTTTTCTCCTGGAAGAATACTGCTAGGTGCTACGGGAAATGCAAAATTAAATTCCACTCCCCTGACTTCCAACAGCTTGCACCCTAGCAAAGGAGACCAACCTGCACTGACTCTCCGCTCCCCTGGCTTTCTCGGGCCTGAAGATGAAGCGCAGGTGCCCATTATCTTGCCATTGAAAAGTGGGGTCACAGCAAAGCAAAAGCAGCAGCAAAAAGCTGGCTCGCTCACCACCCTGAGGCCCCATCGACTGAACTGTCAGATGACATATGCAATTGGACTGTTTTTAGCCATCAGCTTTTACAGCTCCGATCAATGTGTTTCTAATTCCCAGAGAACAGACTCTGCGTGCTGGGAGCCACAGCTGCACTGTGGAAAAGCTGTGCTCCGTGGAGGCTTGTTTTCAGGGCAGCATTGGCAGATGAAGGAAGCATGCCAATTATCCGCATTTCCTATTCCAACAACAGCTTTTCCTCCTTATGAGGCATCTGCTTGTTCCATGCAGTGCTCTTACCAAGGGAACCAGCAGGAAAGCAAATTCCTTTGTACCCTCTGGGATCTGGTGCACTCCCCAACATACAGAGGAACCGCAGCCCAGGGAGCAAACAAGCAGTGCTGGAAAGTCCTGGGTTCTTTCTGTCCCCTGCCTGCAATAGGCTAGCTCGATACAAACTTGCAAAAGAGTATTGGAAAAGAAAGGGAATTAGGGGAAGAGGGAGGGAGGGAGGGAAAGGAACATGAGCCTGATCCAGTAACGTGTTAGCAATGGTATAAGAAACACCTTATTCCAGAGCTCAGATGGAAGAAATTGAATTGGGCTTTGAAGGAAGAGTAGAACACTTAAGCATCTTTGAAGGCTTTTGAAAGCTTTGGACCTGGCCCAGGTTTACTTAAAATGTGGTAGATGTTTACAATATTTAGGTCCCTAACTAAATTCATCATTTCAGTGAATTAACTGCACCCCTGTCCCCCCAGTTTCCCAGAGCTATAATGCTAGGCCTCTCTTCCTTTTCACTGGTAAATCTCATCCATCATCAACTCTCATCAGTTCAATATTCTGAAATATTCCTTGAATCTACCTCTTGCTTCATTTCCATTGCCCCTGATTATGAGAGTTGAGCCTCTCATAACTTCTTATCTGTATAGTAACAAAGGCCTCCAGGAACAAGGTCTACTCACCTTTGTTTTTTAGCTGCCAGAATTGTAATACAGACCCCTAATATGGTACTTCACATAATAACAACCTCATGTTCCTGTCTACACACGTACCACAGTTCCTCATGGGCTCCATGACTTTCTTTACATGTGCTTTCACTCTACCTGGAATGCTATCTCTCTCCCACCGCACTTCTCCCCCTGACAAGCTTGACCTCATTCTTCAATGCTCAAGTCAATCACAATTTCTCCAGAGAAACATTCCCCCGACCTTCTCAAGATGAATTAAGTGCCCCTCCTATTGCCATAGCATCCAATAATTATTGGTTGCCTTGTCTGTGTTCCTTCTCCACTGTTAGCTCATTGAAAATAGAGACTAGTCCTTATTCCCCTTTGCATTCTTCTATACTGGAGCCTGGCACAAAGCAGTTGCTCAATAAATATTAGTTGAATACGTGAATGAATGAAGAACTCTCTACTGAAGGAAAATAAGCTAAAGCTAAGGGAGGATGTATACCATTTAAATGTAATGAAGAACTTCTTGTTTTATAAAGATGATTTTTAAAATGTTTCACCCCAACCTCACATCATATATAAAAATTAACTCAAAATGAATTACAGACTTAATATAAGAGCTAAAACTCTAATCTTTTAGAATAAAACATGAGAATAAATTTTAATGATCTTGGATTAAGCAATGGTTTCTTAAATATGATACAAAAAACACAAGCAACAAAAGAAAAACTAAATAACTTGGACTTCATCAAAATTTAAAATTTTTGTGCGTCAAGGACACCATCAAGAAAGTGGAAAAAACCACAGAATGGGAGAAAATATTTGCAGATCATACATTTTTTTATACATTTTGCAAGTGACTTCTATCCAGAAAGATAAAGAACTCTTACAACTCAACAATTAAAAGACAAATAACCCAATTTAAAAATATGTAACAGGGGTTTCCCTGGTGGCGCAGTGGTTGAGAGTCTGCCTGCCGATGCAGGCGACACGGGTTCGAGCCCTGGTCTGGGAGGATCCCACATGCCACGGAGCAACTGGGCCCGTGAGCCGCAATTGCTGAGCCTGCGCGTCTGGAGCCTGTGCTCTGCAACAAGAGAGGCCGCGATAGTGAGAGGCCCGCGCACCGCGATGAAGAGTGGCCCCCGCTTGCCACAACTAGAGAAAGCCCTCGCACAGAAACGAAGACCCAACACAGCCATAAATAAATAAATAAATAAATAAATAAATAAAATACAGATCTGGCTGCCTGTCAACCCTCAACGTTTAAAAAAAAAAAAAAAAAATGCAACAGATCCGAATACACACTTCTCCAAAGAAGATATACAAGTGATCAATAAGAACATGAAAAAATACTCAACATCATTAACTTATTAGGAAAATGCACACCTCACTTCACACCTGCGCCTACTAGGATGGCTATAATTCTTTTTTAATGGAAAATAACAAGTGTTGGTGAGAACGTGAGAAGTTAGAAACTTCATGCATTGCTGAGGGGAATATAAAATGGTGTGGCCACTGTGGAAAAGTTTGTGGTTTCTAAGAAAGTAAAGCATAGAACTACCTTATGACCTAGCAACTCCACTCCTAGGTATATATCCAAAAGGGTTGAAAGCAGGAACTCAAATAGACATCTATAAACCTATGTCCTTAACAACATTATTCACAAGAGCCAAAAGGTAGAAACAATCTGTCTAGCAACAGACTCATGGATAAACAAAATGTGTTATATACACACAAGGGATACTAGTCCGCCACAGAAAGGAACAGAATTTTGATATATGCCTCAAAATGGATGAACCTTGAAAAATCATGGTCTAGTGAAATAAACTAGACACAAAAGGACAACTACTGCATGATTCCATTTATATGGGGTACCCAAAATAAGCAATTCACAGAGACAGAGACAGGTTACCAGTGACTGGGGGAGGTAGAAAGGGGAGTTACTGTTTAATGGTTACAGAATTGACCCTGAGGATGATGAAAAAGTTTGGGGTATAGATAGTGGTGATGGGTAACCAATGCTATGCATTATTTAATGCCACTTAATTGTACACTTACAAATGATTAAAATGATAAATATTATGTTATGTATATTTTACCAAAATAAAATAAAGCACGAGGCACTGATCCATACTCCATCATGGGTGAACTTTGAAAACATTACACCAGGTGAAAGTATCCAGTCACAAAAGCCCACATACCGTATGATTCCACTCATATGAAATGTCCAGAATAGATAAATAGGCAAGTCTACAGAAACAGAAAGTAGATGAGTGACTGTGAGAGGTAAGGAATGGGGGTGACTGTTAATGGGTCCAGGGTTTCTTTTGGGGATGAAGAAAATACTCTGATATTAGATAATAGAGTCACGACTCTGTGACTATGCTAAAAACCATTGAATTGTACACTTTAAAAGGGTGAATTTTATGGTATGTGAATTATATATCAATAAAACTGTTATTTTTAACATGTATAAAAATTTTTTAATCCACTAGAATGGACTGCAAATTGAAAATTTTAATCTTTCCTCCTGAATCTTAAGAGTAACATGAATACCCATTGACCTAAACTGCTTTAGGACAAGGAAACAGGTAAAATTGACAACTTCCAAGATCAGTTAAAAAGTTAATGTCACAATGAGTAAAACTCAAATTGATGGGATACCATTTTTACCTACCAAGTTGGAGGGAGTCATAAAGGTTAATAATACACGGTGTTATCTGTATTATTTCACACTGCTTATCTGAAAGGCAATAAGCACTCATATACTGTTGGGTAGGATATAAATTAATGCCAACACCCTGGAAAGCTATTTGACAATATATGGTAAAATGTAAAATACAGTTACCCTTTTAACCCAGCCATTCCTCATTTGTAAATTTATCCTGGAGACATATACTCAAATAATGAGTAAATACTTATGTAGAAGGATGTTAACTGCAGCACAGTTTATAATAGCCAAAATATTGGAAATCATTTAAATATCTACCCACAGAGGACATGTTAAGTCAATTTTAGTATTTCCACACAATAGAATACAATGCAGGTATTCAAATTAATGAAGTAAGTTTACATGCATTACTTTGGAGCAATACCCAAGATGCATTAAATTTTTACAAGCAAGGTGTTGAATTTGTGTAAAATGAAGCTGCTAGCTGTCTACCCAGTACTCATTCTTTCCTTTATTCTTACTAAATGAACCCTGATTTTATTCCGGGCTGCAGGGTACCTGCCAAGAGGCCTTATTTCCCAGCTCCTTTGCAGTTAGGGATGGCCAATGAGACATAAGTGGACATTATTAGGCAGGGCCTCTGAGAAAACTGCTTAAATGGGGTTCACTCAGCTAGGAGAGTACCTCTTTTTGTTCTTTCTTTTTCCTTTCGGCCTGGAACTGGCTGGAGCTCCAGTAACTATTTTGAAAACATAAAGCAACTCTGAGGATAGAAGCCATGCTACATACAGCGGAACACAATGAGAACCAGCAAGCTGCCATTGGTCTACCTTCCTCTTGTCTTCCCGGCTTCCTCCGACTTTTATAAATAAGCCTCTATCTTGTTTAAGCCACATATCTGGGGGGTTTGCTACAAGCAGCAAAAATACAATCTTATCAACATAGATGAGAGTTTGGTACACGTGGGATATTGTGGCAAACTACAGACAGTGACTTGAAGGTCAGCAAGGGAAGGGAAACTTATTAATACTCTTTAGTATTGCTTCAACGTCTGCCATGTCTGTATCGACACATCTGAGGGGCTGCCTTGGATTCTCTAGCTTCAGCTCTCTCCTAGACCTCTGATGCCTGCCCCACTCACCTGCTGCCCTTGTAACACACTGGTTCCACCAGGTGAAGTAAATGGCCAGCATCTCTGGCTCCTCCCACTGCTTCAGATGAAGTACCACACCCTGGGGTCTGACTTCTCTGCAGCCGCTAAGGGGTCAGGGGGGCAACCTGGGAGCGCAGGGGAAATAATGTCCTGTAGGCGAACTTCACCTATGGAAACACAGGAGATGGGAGGGAGCCAACAAATAAATTTATTCCTCACTCATCCCCCGAGACACTGCTCAAGGGTATGGCATTTCTGCGTATCTCGTCCAGAGCCAACACATGGGGCTGAGAAACTGGCTAGATCCATCCGTGAAGCAGCAGTCACCTTCTGTGTCTCTGTGAAGTAACGCCCCACCTTATATCTGCTTCCCATTCCTCCCATCCTCTGCAATTCCAATTCCCTCACTCTGGCCACCTTGGCATTGTACCTCCCGATGATGCAACAGCACTTTCATTCAAGCTCTTGTTTCCTAGGCTAAGGCAATATGCAGATATTTCTTTTGCAATTAAAAAAGAGAGAGAGAAACATGAGAGAGGCAAGCGGGGGGGGGGGGGGGGGGCAGGGGGGGCAACATAGGAGTAGGGGATTAAGGGGCACAAACTGTTAGGTATAAAATAAGCTACAAGGATATATTGTACAATGTGGGGAATATAGCCAATATTTTATAATAACTATAAATGGAGTAGAACCTTTAAAAATTGTGAATCACCATATTGTACCCCTGTGACTTATATAATAATGTACATCAACTATAGTTTAATTTTTAAAAGAGAGAAAGAGAGGGAACTAGTTAAATTTTTAGAAACCCAGCAAGCAACAAAAATGAGGGCATTGCAGCCCAGGCACTGGGTTTGGAGCTACAGCGTTCCATAAACTCTTTTATTTGTACAGTTAACCAAAAAATGAAATTTAAGTCCTTTGTTTCCTAACAGCCCAACATCCTTATTTTTCTTAGTGTGTCTTATTAGGGTTTTTACACAGTCTAGCAAGCAGTAAACACAAACAGTTTACAACCACAATGCATGAAGGGATCTGAATTTTTACCGAATGATTGAAACTCAGAGGGACAGATCCCAAAACCAAGGTCATATGAGAATACCTGCCTGTACTGTCCTCATCTGACTTCGTCTGAGACTCAAAGACGTTCAAAATCCCATCATCCTGGAATCTGATCTAACAGACGGCAGGACCAATGTGAGAGACTTCAGGGCCGTGCAGTGCTTTCTCTGTTGACACAGATTGGAGAATTCACTGGCAGCTGGTATAAAACCTGCAGGCCTGGGGAGCTGTGTCTTCGGAGCTACATGACCTAAGTAAGAATCCTCCTGATAGCATTTCTCAGGAGCCGGAGTAATGGCCACATTCCCCGCGCATTCTTCTGCCGTAACATGCCTTCAGAGTCATCAGCTTCTGCGTCTACAACAGACAGCCAACAACCAAAGGCTTATCAGCCAAACACATACAGCACTTACAGTCCCAGGAGATGGAAGCCTGACCTCTAGCTCCGAGACACCAACCTCTGATTCTTCAGCAAATCGATGCACATCTTCATCCAGTCGGCCCAGAGCAGGTTGGACATGTCACATCCAGGAAAGGACAGGAAGAGATCCACCTGCACAAACACATGCTGTGCCCATCCACGCCGATGTCACCCTCCCTGTGTTCTCCCCGTCTCTTAGAGGCCTTCTGTGCAAAGTAAGGAGATGGCCGCAAACTGTGAACATTCTCATAGCTGTGCCAGGGACTAGATGTCGTGACTAGGCATCCACAAGACCCTTCCGATATCCCAAGCACGCCTCCGACAGAAACACTGCAGCTGCGTCCCAGCGCTGCACTGCCCCAGAGAAACACAGGGGTCCATTCCAGATGTGAGGCCCAAGTTGCTGCTTTAACATCAAATTAAGACTTGCACACCCATGTTCACAGCAGTATTATTCACAGCAGCCAAACGGTGGAAACAACCCAAGTGTCCGTCAATGTAAGGATGGATAAACAAAATGTGGCATATACAGGCAATAGAATATTATTCAGCTTTAAAAAGGAATGAAATTCTGACATGTGCTATAACAGGATGAACTTTGAGATAATTTATGCTGAGTGAAATAAACCAGACACAAAAGGACAAATGCTGTATGATCCCACTTATATGGGGTACCTAGAATAGGCAATATCATAGAGACAGAAAGTAGAGTAGTTCACCAGGGACTTGGAGGAGGGGAGAAATGAGGAGTTACTGTTTAGTGGGTACGAAGTTTCTATTTAGAATGATGGAAAAATTCTGGAAATGGATAGCAGCGATGGTTATACACTGTGAATGTACTTAATGCCATTGAATTGTACACTTAAAAATGATTAAAATAGTAAATTTTATGTTATGTATATAACAACTATAATTTTTTAAATCAAGATAAAATGTCACTCTGTGAATAGAGGTATCCCACTTAAAAATAAGCTATGCCTTATATACACTATTGACACTATGTATAAAATAGATAACTAATGTGAACCTACTGTATAGCTCAGGGAACTCTACTCAGTGCTCTGTGGTGACCTAAATGGGAAGGAAATCCAAAAAAGAGGGGATATATGTACACATACAGCTGATTCACTTTGCTGTACAGTAGAAACTAATACATCGTAAAGCAACTATACGCCAAAAAAAATTAATTAAAAAAAAAAAAGCTATGCCTTCAACACATATTCACTAAGTATCTATTATGTGCTCAATTTTGAACTAGGTCTTTTGGGGGATTCAAAGTCTCAGAAATGGTCAATGCCCATAAGCAGTTTAAATAAACAAGAAATCAGCATGGGAAAAATTAAATAATAATGCTTATAGATATATAACAAAGTTTAAAATAACTAACATTTGTATTCTGTTTACTTAAGACTCTCTTATTTCACTTACTCCAAACAACGTGTGGCACCTGAACTAAGCTATGTGCCCAATAAAATGTGAGAAGCTGGTACCATTATGTCTATTATTATTATTATTTTACAGATCAGGAAACAGACACAGAGAGGTTAATAACGTCCCCAACAATTATTATGTGGCAACACCAAAACAGCCTTTCAGTATCGACATCCAAGCTCATTCCGCTAAATTACAACGACTTCATCAAATGGTTCCCATGGTGCATGGAAGTGTCTGTCCTTACCAGGGCACAAAATACCCTTTCTCACTGTACTGACTAAGAGACAGTCGCTATAACAAATGCTAAAATAACAGAGGCTTAAACAAAATAGGATATGTTTCTCCCTCATGTGACAGGCCAACTGTAAGCAATCCATTACTATTCACGATGTCTCTATGGTGTTGGCAACACTGGCCCTTTTGATCTTGTTGTTCTGCCATTCTCAGCAGGCAGTTTCCATTGTATAGTCCAAGTTCACTGTTACAGCTCCAGCCATGATGCCAACATTCCAGCCTACAGAAAGGGGAGGAGACTGAGTAAAGACCTCGTCCCTTTGTGTCCTTTTTTAATTAGATTCCACACATGAGTGATATTGTATGATACTTGTCTTTGACTGACTGACTTCACTTAGTATGATAATCTCTAGGTCCATCCACGTTGCTGCAAATGGCATTATATCATTCTTTTTATGGCTGAGTAATATTCCACTGTATATATGTACCACATCTTCTTTTTCTTTTTTTTTTAAACATCTTTATTGAAGTACAATTGCCTTACAATGGTGTGTTAGCTTCTGCTTTATAACAAAGTGAATCAGTTATACATATACAATATGTTCCCATTTCTCTTCCCTCTTGCATCTCCCTCCCTCCCACCCTCCCCATCCCACCCCTCTAGGTGGTCACAAAGCACCGAGCTGATCTCCCTGTGCTATGCGGCTGCTTCCCACTAGCTATCTATTTTACATTTGGTAGTGTATATATGACCATGACACTCTCTTACCCTGTCACATCTCACCCCACCCCCTCCCCATATCCTCAAGTCCATTCTCTAGTAGGTCTGTGTCTTTATTCCCGTCTTGCCACTAGGTTCTTCATGGCCTTTTTTTTTTTTTTTTTCCTTAGATTCCGTATATATGTGTTAGCATACTGTATTTGTTTTTCTCTTTCTGACTTACTTCACTCTGTATGACAGACTCTAACTCCATCCACCTCATTACAAATACCTCCATTTCATTTCTTTTTATGGCTGAGTAATATTCCATTGTATATATGTGCCACATCTTCTTTATCCATTCATCTGTTGATGGACATTTAAGTTGTTTCCATGTCCTGGCTATTGCAAATAGCTAGTGCTGCAATGAACATTGGGGTGCACGTATCTTTTCGAATTATGGTTTTATCTGGATATATGCCCAGGAGTAGGATTGCTATAAAAGAACTTATTTACAAAACAGAAACAGACTTACAGATATCAAAAACAAACTTATGGTTACCAAAGGGGAAACGTCGGTGGGGGGAGGAGATAAATCAGGAGTTTGGGATTAACATACACACACTACTATATAGATAGATGTATAAGATCGATAACCAACAAGGACCTACTGGAAAGCACAGGGAACTCTACTCAATATTCTGTGATAATGTATACGAGAAAAGAATCTGAAAAAGAATGAATATATGTATAACTGAATCACTGCTGTACACCTGAAACTAACACAACATTGTAAATCAACTCTACTCCAATAAAATTTAAAAAAAAAGAAAAAGACCTCATCCCTTTAAGGGCACAGCCCAGAAGCTGCACACAGCATCACGTCTGCTCACATCACAGAACTTATTCGCAAAGCCACATCTAAGTGTAACAGAGCTTGGCGGTCATGTGCTCAGCTCAGACTGAGCGCTCTCTGCATAATGGAAGAAGGAAGGTTGCTATGAATGGCCAGTGGCCAGTCTCTGCTACACTCACCCCTTACATCTGGGCAAAGGTCGGCAAGGTCCCTCGCTCCTAATCTCCTGGGCCAGGCCACCCTGGGGGCTTCTCCTCCCCGTCAGCAACCCACACCAGCATCTACTCTGCTTCTGCTTCTGTACTGTGCCCTTGGTCGCTGACAAACGAATGCTGCTGTTAGGAAAATCTACACTAGGAGATTGAAGTTTTGCACGGGAGGAAAGAAGGTATTCCCTTAAATCCACTCAATCTGCTCTTTGTGTACCATTAACCAAGGGAAGTGATAGAAATAGGAAAATATGTAACCTGCGGCAACGGGAACACTCAAGTCAAAGGCAGCCTGGATGCAACCACAGGGCTTCAAGAAGACAGCATTTCACAGGCCAGGCCTGTATCTTCTTTCTTATATTCCCAGCCACTAGGATGGCACAACGTCCACCACAATAACTAACATTTGTCTGGCACTTTGCTGTTTACAAAGTGCTTCCACAGACATTATCTAATCTTTACCAAAACCCCAGGAGATAGTATTATTGTGCCCATTTGATAGGTCATGAAACTGCAGGTCAGTGAGCTGAATGAACCACTGCCCAAGGACACACAATCGGGAAAGGTGAGAGCTGGGACAAGAGTAATCTGGGGGGAAAGGTGAATATGAAGAATTTCCTACTGTGGCCAAGTCTTTTTCTAAAATGACCAGTGCTTAGCTTGACCTTTAAAATCTAACACTAATCAGATCTATGTTACGATTTACTATTTATTCTTCATTACTGTAGAATATAACTATTGTGCACGTCACTGAGTGTCTGTCAGATTCGCTGACAACACTAAATCCTGTTCCCACGTGCTCCGTGTTTCTGCCTGGGGCTCTCCCTTCCCTGCTGACGCTCTGATCCGCTGGTACAAGCATGGAATAAGCTGCAGAGACAGGCATTGAAAACAGGATGGCAGTGGGAGTCTCGGAGCCAGTCCTGATGGGACTTCTGTCTCCTGGCTCCCCACCAAAGCCACCCACCTTGCAGTCCCTGGTGACAGCAGGCACACGAGTGGGGCGAGAAGCAGATGTAAGGATGGGGCGAGGGCTGAGGAATGGAGCAGGGTCAGCTGTGCCGACGACAAATAGCACTGAATGTGGAGTCGGGTCTAATGGGTCTAATCCTGGCTCTAACGCTAATTTGCTAAGTGACTTTGGGCAAGTAACTCAACTTCTCTGGCTTCAGTTTCCTCATCTATAAATCAAGGGTGACACCAGCTCTGCAGAGAATTAAATGAGAACATGAACTCCAATGAGATACCACAAAGGTACCCAACACATAGTTAGACCCACAGTAAAGGTATCCATAGAATTCTACAGCTGTGGGCCATTTGTTCCAACCCTTCCGCTTCATAAATGAAGAAGCTGAGGCTCAGGGAGGTGAAGTATAGTTCCCAAGGTGACCCAGCTGGACCATACAGAGCCGAGGATGGATACCAGCTCTTTCCACGCCTGCCCTCGTGCTCTGTCCCAAACACCATGCTGCTCTGACATGTGGAAGGAGAGGTTGTGGAAACTCAGATGAGCATGCGTGTTTCAGGTGCAGATTTAGAGAGCTGCAAATCTCAGGGTTGGATATGTGCACAGACACACACACATACACCAGCATTCTCCTTGAGGGCAGGGACTTTGTCATCTCATTCACTGTTATATTCCCAGGGCCTAGAACAATGCTTCGATGATAGTAGATCCCAGCCAATATTTTTGACTAACTGAAACAGACACACACATGCACACTTCCGCAAAGCAGAGGACTCATTAGAACTCTACTGCCTCGTCCAATAGACAGAGTCAGTTCTAGATTTAAGCCAGACTCCTTGTGTCTCTGAACTTCCTATCATCTGATAGAAGTGCCTCTGCCCAGTGCTCAGTGCCTTCAACTTTCTAAAAGCTTTCAGGCTCCAAACAGTTTCTCCACCACCAAAGCTTAGCCTCCTCTCATCACATTGCTTCTGGGTCCTGACCCTTCAACAAGCTATATGGCAACAAGTGGGACCTGGCTAATTAAATAAGCCAATGGACAAATTAGCAAGAATTAATAAAAATCTTCATTCGTCTAAATAGTACTATAAGGCAGGGTAGTGAGATATAGCAAAAGGTCAATGGGAAGTTGGCCATGGAACTTTCCAAGAGAATAAAAAAAAGACTATGTCACCACCGTTTCCCCTGATACCCAGAAAGCAACGTTAAGAGAATACAAGGGAATCTTGATCTAAATGGTGTCTCCTGTGTTTTTCTCTTTCCTTGAGGCTCTTGACAATTATACATTGTTACAAAAGCAGGCTGGTCCCCACTCTTGAGAACAAGCACTTGAGGAATGTCTCTATAAACCCTGGCTTGTTAACCACCAGGATGTAGGATTCTTAGGATGGAAAGTGTAATTCAAGGAAGCCAGAAAGGAAGATAGTCTGTAGGACAGAATGGAATTGAAAGCATCCAAAAGCTGATAAATAGAAAAGGAAGTAAAAGAGACGGTTATCATCCAAAAGAGGAAGTAGGCTTCATCCATTCCTTTGTTGATCGATTTATTTACTCAACTAGGACCTACTGAATACTGTCTATCTACAAGCCCTGAGCTTGGCACATGGAAACCTTAAGAACAAACAAAGATGCAATCTCTAAAAAGAGATTATGCTCCAAAGGAAGAGACAGATTTTGACCAAACAATCACACATGTAAATGTAAAAGTTTTACTTGGGCAAATTCTATGAAGACGAGGTTCTGGCTGGTGCCCCACCCAGCCCTCTGAGATGTCTTTTACTTGTTGGGCTGGTGAGCCCATCCCCAAAGTCTTCATCTAAAGCCTCAACGTGCAACCTTCTCAAGAGGATTGCCCATCAACATCTGCAGGAAGTGCTTGGAAGTTAACCCACCCCTACAGCCCATGACCAGTACACGAGTGGGGAGTATAGCAGCCCCCAGCATCTTCCCAAAGGTAGGACAGACTCTACAGTTCAGTCAACCCTCCAGAGCTCCCCTCCAGATCAGGCTGAAGCCAGAACATAACACCACATTCCCATGCAGCAACTTCTCCATCCATATCTTGCTTCCTTCCCTCCCTCCCTTCCTTCCTTCCCGCTCTCAGTAAATCATGAGTACACACATCCCTGCCTCAGGCTCTGCTTTTGAAGAACCTCATCTAAGACAGTGATATTCTGAAAGTCGATGACTGGGAGATTTGACCAAGTCGGAGGAACTAGGGAGGGCTTCTGTGAGAAAATGACTGAGCTGAAGGGAAAGGAAGAGTCTAAATTAACAAAATGAATTGGAAGAGAGGTGAAAACCTTCCAGACAGAGCAAAGGACCTGCGGCAGCAGAGCACGAGATCTTTTTGATTGCCTGAAAGAAAGTTGGTGTGTCAAGAGCCCAGAGAGTGAAGGGACCTGTTATGAAACGATGAGGAGATGGGCTCAGGAACAGAGGAGTTCAATTTGTCTAGCTCCAAGGGGTAGAAATAGAAGTTACAGGGCTGCAGATTTTCAGCCCACTAATTTGGCAATGATAGGTAGGTTTCAAAAGAGGGATTCTTAGACCACTTCTCTGAGAGGGTCTTCTGGAATGTTCTGAGTGCTCTGGGTTGTTTTAGGGCTCTGCATTATTTCCTCACATCATTCATAAAGGAATGGTTGTCTGGAGGAGCAGTGAGCTTCTGTGAATGAGAATGTACAAGTAGAGGGAGAGTTGGCGTCTACCAGGGAACTTACATATGGCATTAGGTGGGATGTTGGGATAGAAGCCCTTTAACCTTCCTGATTTTAAAGTTTAGTGATAGAATATTTGGTCTATTAAGTAAGGTTCTAGTAGATAAGAGTATTCCCACAAATTCTCAGCTGGACAGAGGGCAGAGTCAGCCCCAGGTATAACCGAGGAGGGAGAAAGGTTTTTTCCATCCTGTCCCACATCCCCTTCTCCCCAGGAATGCTGCAGAGCCCGCTCTCTCCCTGAGGAAATGTTCCTCCTGGGCGTTCCATGTCATGCTCCCACCCAATTGTACGTCACAGTCTAGTGTCCTGTTGGACACATGGGCTTTGGAATTCAACTACCTGATTTCAAGTCCTGCCTCCATATTTCCTGCTTATGTGACCTCAAGTTATATCTTTATGTTCCTCACCTCTGAACGGTAATAATAATGGTACCTACACTATTGGGTTTTATTAACAATAAATAATAAAAATCACTTAGTGTGGTATCTGCAACACCATAAATACTTATTAAATATAAGCTAATGTCATTTAAAGAAGTAATTGCTAATAAGGCTCAATGTTGCTCTTTCTAAAATAGCATAGTATTAATAGCATGAATTTGGAGCCAGTATGCCTGGATTCAAAACTCATATCTACCACTTTCTAGCTGTGGGACCTGCTTTGGACAAGTCACTGAATAGCTCTGTGCTTCCGTTTCCTCATACGTAAAATGGGGAAAATAGAAACACCTACCTCATTAGGTTGTTGTGAGAATTACATGAGTTAATAGTTGTAAAGCACTTAAACCAGAGTCTCAAGGAGGAAATATCAGTAGGTGTTAGCTATTATTAGTATTTGCAGAATTATTCACTTTTCAAATGATCCTCCATTGATCATGTGAAGGAATGAATCTGTAATAGTGAAAGGTCAAATGATATGGGCTTCAGGGGAAGTTTATCTGTAATAAGTGGGAAGGTCTTTGGTGTCGATCGAAGAGAACCACATGTGTGAGCAAACATTCTCTCGGGGGGCTTGAAGCTCAAACCACACAAGTGGTTCTGCCTCTGAGCCTCTGGGATGCAGCTAGGCCACCACGGTGTAGAGACAGGAGAACAGAGTCACGCACTTATGGGGAAGGGGCTGCATGGAGTGGGGACCAGGCCAGGCTTCCTGTACACCCTACACCAGGCAGCCTGGTCCCTGATCTCTGCAGTGCTCAGTGGTGTTCATCCACTAAGGAAAGGACCACATTGCCTTGGGGCATTCCCCTCCTACAGACCCTGCTGATGCGAAACCGTTTCTCCCAGCTCCTCCACTACAAGCACAAGCCATTTCTCATGCACCTTTGCATTCCCAGAACTTGGCAGAGAGCCTGACACATAACAGTTGCTCAGTAAGTCTTTTCAAACAGACTTTTTTTTTTATTGCCCTACTTCTTGTTTTTAATTAGTTATCTATTTTATACGTATTAGTGTATACATGTCAATCCCAATCTCCCAATTCATCCCACCACCACCACCCCACCCCGCCGCTTTCCCCCTTTGGTGTCCATACGTTTGTTCTCGACATCTGTGTCTCAATTTCTGCCATGCAAACCGGTTCATCTGTACCATTTTTCTAGATTCCACATATATGCGTTAATATATGATATTTGTTTTTCTCTTTCTCACTTACTTCACTCTGTATGACAGTCTCTAGATCCATCCACGTCTCTACAAATGACCCAATTTCGTTCCTTTTTATGGCTGAGTAATATTCCATTGTATATATGTACCACATCTTCTTTATCCATTCGTCTGTCAATGGGCATTAGGTTGCTTCCACATCCTGGCTATTGTAAATAGTGCTGCAATGAACATTGGGGTGCATGTGTCTTTTTGAATTAAGGTTTTCTCTGGGTATATGCTCAGTAGTGGGATTGCTGGGTCATATGGCAGTTCTATTTTTAGTTTTTTAAGGAACCTCCATACTTTTCTCCATAGTGGCTGTATCAATTTACATTCCCACCAACAAGTGCAAGAGGGTTCCCTTTTCTCCACACCCTCTCCAGCATTTGTTGTTTGTAGATTTTCTGATGATGCCCATTCTAACTGGTGTGAGGTGATACCTCACTGTAGCTTTGATTTGCATTTCTCTAATAATTAGTGATGTGGAGCAGCTTTTCATGTGTCCATGGCCATCTGTATGCAAAGAGACTGGTTTATCCACATACAGGCTCTGTCCCTGCTCCTGTCTCCTGCCCCCTCTGTTCATTTCTGTAGCTGTTACACAAGACAGCTTCTGGGCCTCTATGTTTGGAGCATTCTTTGGGGGCTTCCAGGATTTCTAAATCACAGCAGAGACATCTTCATCTGTGATCATCAATGGCCTCAGAAGAGGACGTCAGCAGAATATTCCAGGGCAACACCCTGAACTCATCCAGCCCAGCGCTCACAGAGACCCAATGAGGCAGACACGTCCCAGTCATCACAGCTCCACCCCAGAAAATTCCATCTCAGCTTGTCCAGGTTTCAAAAGAGGGATTCTTAGACCACTTCTCTGAGAGAGTCTTGTGGTATGTTCTGAATGCTCTGGGTTATTTAAGGACTCTGCATTATTTCCTCACGACTTCACCCACAATTTTTGATACGGCCTCTCCTGATTCAAAATAGCAAGACCAGGCAGCCATGCGACACGTGTCCCTCTTTATTTCAAGATGGTATAAAATGTAGAAATATGTGGCATAACACCCTAAAGAGGCTGCCTTGCATGTGAGACTTTCAGTACTTGGTTAATCTTCAAAAATATGTAGAAGAATATTCTTCCATTTTACAAAAGAGACAATCAAAGCTCAAGGCTAAGTGACTTGTCCGAGCTGCTTAGTGGCAGAGCTGGGACAGAACTCTGGGGCCCCTAGTTTCTATTCCCACTAGATGTGATTATAACATCAGAGTCTAAGAGGAACTTACAGATGAATTAGTCCAATGTACGCCCTCCAATGTGATTCAGGAGAAAAACCAAGCTAGTTCTAAAAAAAAAAACAAAAATAAAAACTGAAGCCTAAAACAAGTCTAGAACCAGTTCACATGCAATAGGGAGACCAGGATGGAATAAGGCAAAGCAAATCTATCAGCAGCTTCAATGTGCTAAAGGATGAGAGAGCACATGTAAATGTCAGATCTTCATGTAACACACCTGAAACTAACATAATATGTAAATCAACTATATTTCAATTTTTTAAGTAAATAAACTTAAATAGATAGGTAGGTAGATAGATAGATAGATAGATAGATTAGATAGATAGATGATAGATAGATAGATAGATAGATAGATAGATAGATAGATAGATAGATAGATAGATAGATAAAGGATGAGCCAGTGTACTGTACTAACCCAACCATTATTTATTGAAGGCCGGGCACTATGCTAAATGCTGCGGAATCAGAGGTTAATGCCTCAGCAACATTCCAGTCTGTAAGATGGCACGAGAAACAGGAAAGTCAATGGGTTATGGTGGAGAGTGGTAAGTCTTACAAGAAGGGCATGTGCAGGTGGGGAGGGACTCCAGAGGCTGGTACTTTCCCCAGCTTGGAAAGGTCAACAAAGCTTCAAAGAGGAGGTCATGTTCATACTGGGCACTGCAAGGCTAAGCGGGGTTTACCAAATGGACAAGGGAAAATGAGGGTGTTCCTGGCAAAGGGAAGAGCTTGGGCAAGGGCAGGGGGTCTTGTCGTAACCCAGCAGGGTGGAGCAGCTGCAAGTGTAGCTGAGAATGGGCCAATTCATGGAAAGTCGTCTATCATGCCAAAGAGTTTGAACTTGAACCTGAAGATACCAGGTAACAATCCAAGGATTTTGTTTTTAATTGGACATAATATGACCACATTCCCATTTTAGAAAGTTCACACTGGAGGATTATTTAGAAAAGAGAGTACTCTGAAGGGGGAGACCAGTTGAAAATACAGGCAGTCAAAAGGAGGCGAGAAATGATTAGAGTTGGAATTAAGAGAGCAGCAGGGAGGGTAAAAATGTTTAAAGGATATTTAGAAATTAGAAATTAGAAATTATTGGGCTTACATATGATCCAACAATCCCACTCCTGGGCATATATGTGGAGAAAACTATCATTTGAAAAGATACGTTTAGTTTAATGTTCATAGCAGCACTATTCACAATAGCCAAGATATGGAAGCAACCTAAATATCCACAGGTGAATGGATACAGAAGATGTGGTACATATTTACAATGGAATATTACTCAGCCATAAGAAAGAATGAAATAATGCCATTTGCAGCATTGGATGCACCCAGAGATTATCATACTAAGTGAAGTAAGTCAGAAAGAGAAAGACAAATATCATGTGATATCACTTATATGTGGAATCTAAAAAAATGATACAAATGAACTTATTTACAAAACAGAAACAGACTCCCAGACATAGAAAACAAACTTATGGTTAACAAAGAGGAAAGGAGTGGGGGGAGGGATAAATTAGGAGTTTGGGATTAGTAGATACACACTACAATATATAAAAGAGATAAACAACAAGGTCCTACTGTATAGCACAGGGAACTATATTCAATACCCTGTATTAAACCAGAATGGAAAAGACTATGAAAAAGAATGTGTATATATATGTATAACTGAATCACTTTGCTGTGCACCAGAAATGAACGCAATATTGTAAATCAACAATACTTCAATAAAAAATAAATAAATAAATAAGAAATGACTGGGCTTAGTAATACAGAACATAGGAGAGAGAAAAGTGAAAGTCGACTCACAAATTTCCAGTGAGCATCTGAGAAGGTACCATTCTCTAAGACGGAGGAAGAGTGGTTGGGGGAGCAGAGAAATTCATTAGTTGAGTTGAAACCCATGAAGTTGCAGACGCCAGAAGGCCATCTAGGTGGAGAGGTCGGAAGGCAGTGGGAAGTAGGAGTCTGGAGCCCAGGAAGGAGGACTGGGAGGGGTCTGAGGGGTTTTAAATCATCAATATACCGATGGCAGCTGGGGTCCTAGGTGTGGATGAGATAACCCAGGGGACACACAGTAGCAGAAAAAGAGAACAAGGCTAAGGACAGTCTTGGGGAGCAACAGTCATTCCAGAGGTGGAGAAAAGGATAAAGTTAAGTGTGCAAGGGACACAAAGAAGTGACTAGACATGAGCAAAAGGAAGAGTGGAGTCACAGAAGTGTGAAGAGGGAGGGGAGAAAGCAATGGAGCCAACATTTACTGAGCTCTAATGAGGCCCCCAGCCTGGACCAGGAGTCTCACATATTTTCTCTCACTTAACCCTCCTGGAAAAATCCCATGAGTGAGGTATTAGTATCCTAACTTAACTAAAATGGAAACTGTGGCCCAGAGAAGTGAAAGAACCTGCTCAGGATTACATAGCTACTAAGCGGCACATAGCTGCTAAGCGATGAAATAGCGTCAAAGCCAAACCCATCTGGCTCCAAAGTCCATAATACTCTTTTCATAGCATAAATTGCTTCAGAAAGTCAAATAGAGCTGAAAAGGGCTGCATGAATGTAAGAAGTCATCATCCAGCCAAGGGTGTGGCTTCACTGCGGTGAGTGGCTGTGAACAGAGGTGAGGTGAGTATACAGTGAAGCGACAGTACTTTTTTGAGAAAACTGCCCTCACCTATTCAACAAACATTCCAAAATATTTTTGACTGTCCCTCTAATATGCCACACACTGTTCTAGGCGCTGGGGATATCACGTAACTGTTCTCAAGGAGCTTGCATTAGGGTGATGGGAGAGACACACTTAGCTATCATATCAAACACACAACACATGTCAGACAGTAGGAAGAGCTAGGAAAGGAAACAAAGCCAGGAAGAGGGTACCAAGTAAGAGGCAAGGCAGGGAGGAGGGAAGGTGGTATGTCAGGTAAGGTGGTCTCTGATAAGACCTTGGAGCTGACACTTGAATAAAAAGCTCTTAAACAAGCAAGGCTTGCCAAGGACGCCAAGGCATTTGCCAAACACAAATGCCTTGAGGCAGGATTACTCCTGACTCCATCCAGGATCCACGACTGACAGAGAAGCCAGCTGGGCTGTCACGGATTAAGCAACAGAGGGAGTGATGGAGGGGAAACTCACAGGGGCTACAGAGCACAGGACCTGGGAGGCCATGGCGAGAGATCTGGGTTTTATTCTGAGATGGGAATCCTCTGGAGGCAAGAGGGGCTGTCCTTCATCATCCATCTCAAAGGGAGATGTTATGGGTCAGGATTCCCAGAAAAATGGTGCTCCCGTCCTCACCTCCTTCCTGGCTGGAGTGTCAGGAAGATGATCTGGCGTGGAAGCACAGCAGTGACGAGTGGAACGGCTGGGGGAGCCCTTGCTCCAAGCCCAGAGCGGGACACCAAGAGGGCTCCCCAGCCCCAGCCTCAGTCGTCAAGGCCCCTGCCCTTGGCAGAGTGCGGTATTTATCAAAACCACTACGTGGGGACTTCCCTGTTGGCACAGTAGTTAAGAATCTGCCTGCCAATGCAGGGGACACGGGTTCGATCCCTGGCCTGGGAAGATCCCACATGCCATGTAGCAACTAAGCCTGTGCGCCACAACTACTGAGCCTGCGCTCTAAAGCCCGCCAGCCACAACTACTGAGCCCATGTGCCACAACTACTGAAGCCTGCGCACCTAGAGCCCGTGCTCCGCAACGAGAAGCCACCGCGATGAGAAGCCTGCACACCACAACGAAGAGTAGCCCCTGCTCGCCGCAACCAGAGAAAGCCCGTGCGCAGCAACGAAGAACCAACATAGCCAAAAATAAAATAAATGAAATAAAAATAAATTCATTAAAAAAAAAGAAAAAGAATCTGCCTGCCAATACAGGGGACACAGGTTCAAGCCCTGGTCCGGGAAGATCCCACATGCCATGTAGCAACTAAGCCTGTGCACCACAACTACTGAGCTCTGCACTCTAGAGCCTGTGAGCCACAACTACTGAGCCCGCGTACCACAACTACTGAAGCCCGCGCACCTAGAGCCCATGCTCCGCAACGAGAAGCCACCGCAACGAGAAGCCCGCACACCGCAATGAAGAGTAGCCCCTGCTCACCGCAACTAGAGAAAGCTCGCACGCAGCAACAAAGACCCAACACAGCCAAAAAATAAATAAATAAATAAATAAGTGTATTTAAAAAAAGAAAAAAACACCACGTGTAGAGTAACCCTGGGTGAAGTCTGTATCTGAGCCCACCCCTGCCACCCAGAACTCTCCCCCAAGCAGATGTACTTAGACAACAGAAACCAAAACAGAAATGGAACTATTTAAAGCCACCACCTTGAACAACCTCAGAGAGATGCTCCGTCCCAAGGCACCTTCAGAGAATTAAAGCCTGATCCTCTGATCAGAGGGTTCACTGGGTGTGTGAGTTTCAGCCCTGCCCCATCAGCTCCTAAGGCAGGGAGTTAATCATAACTGTGCAGAAGACACGAACTCCCCAGCACAGGGATTACCAAGGGCATCCTGCAACAGGGCCCTGAATCTGACCACACTCAGCCTTCTCCACACCCCAGGAAGGTTTCATGTGAGGGAAGCAACAGACTTGGGGGCAGCCTTGGCCCAGGGGGCATGTTAGCCCTGGAAAAGAGTTTTGGAGGTAGTCTTCCAGCAGAAGACCATTTATCATGATTTTGCTGTCACCCTTTATATTTTTTCTTCTGAGTCTATTGGAAGTTGGGAGCATCAGTTGAGGTCATGTACTAGTTACAGCCTCCCTGCCATCTCTTTAGGGGTAACAGAGGCCAGATTGCAAAGGAAGAAACTCATTCTGGGGGATTTCATGGACTGACTCTCAGAAAAGGGCTTTGGCAAACACTGAGGGCCTCCCAGGCACGAGGGGCAGTGGAGGCCTTGTAACTGGTGTGACTCTTAGTCTGTTTGGGCTGCTATTAAAAAAAAAAAAAAATGGCACCAACCGGGTGGCTTATAAACACAGAAATTTATTTCTCACAGTTCTGGAGGCTGGAAATCCAAGATCAAGGCATGGTCACATTCTGGGGAGGGCCCTCTTCCTGGATCATTTTCATGTGTCCTCACATGATAGAAGGGTAAGGGAGCGCTCTGGAGCCACTTTAATAAGGGCACAAACCCCATTCGTGAAGGCTCCACCCTCATGACCTAAGCTCCTACCAAAGGCCCCATCTCCTAATACCACCATATTTAGAGGTTTAGATTTCAACATATGAATTTGGGGGAGACACAATCAGACCATAGCACCCAGGCTATTAGCATACACTGGCATGCCCCTCCTCCCATCCTTAATTATGTCTTGAATTGAACATCTGATTGTTTTTTTTTTAATTGAACACCTTCATGACGGGATCAATGCCCTTGTCAGAAGAGGAAGAGACACCAGAGCTCTCTTTCTTTGTCATGTGAGGACACAGAAAGAAGGAGGCCATTTGCAAGCCAGGAAGAGAGGCCTCACCAGGAACTGAAACTGCTGGCCCCCTGAACTGGGACTTCCAGCCTCCGAAACTGTGAGAAATCAATGTCTGTTGTTTAAGCCACCCAGTCTCTGGTATTTCGTTATAGCAGCCTAAACTGATAAGCATCATTTGTTGTTGTCTCTCTCTCTACTCCACGAGGCTACGAACTTCTTGAGATAAAAAATAAAACGTTTTTGTGTTTCTGGCATCATTACATTTCTAGAACAATCCACAGGTCATAGGAAATGTTGAATCAATGCACTTAGTGGATGAATATGTGTCACACACAAGAATGGGGTCTTTCCACAGAGAGACTTAATTTGAACGTGTGGCTCTTACGGTTGGAATTTCAGGAATGAGACAAGTGAGAATCTCTGGGCCCCTCTTATATCCTGGAAAGGCAGCTGCTTCGTTGGCTCTGCTGGGTGAGCCCTAAAAATACTGGTTCTCCTTTCTAGCCCTCTCCTCACTCCCTCCTTAATGAGGCCTTAAATTGAGCCCCATTTTTCTGCTTTACCCAAACCAGCGTGCTTGAGAAGTTTTCTCCACGTAGAGATTCTGTTTTATCATTCACTTTTCTATTCTGGGCTTCATGCTTGCTACAAGTGATGTGCAGTTTGGAAGAAAATCACTAAGTGCACAGAACTCTGAGGCTAAGATCGTCCGTAATACAATGATGTGGAGCCTTACATGAGTTTCTTATCAAAACTCCTCAAAATCATTTAAGTTACAAGTGGCTGCAAAATTCGCTTATGTATAAAGCCCTGTTTTTTCCACTCACTCAAAGTGAGATGGAATCCACCTCTCTGAGTCGGTTATAAATTTTGTTTTCTTTCGTCTTCTACATTTTTGTTTTTTCCCAAGAGAAACATTCACTCGCTTTCTTAGCTACCTGGTAGAGTCAGGCTGGAAAGTGAGATGAATCATCAAGTTTCCACGGCAGCTATAGGGAACCTGAGCCAGGCAACTGGACACTTGTGTAGAGAGGGCTGCTAACACCCATTCTACCCAGATGGAGCTCACTTATTTTCCATAGCATTTTAAAACTGGGCCGGGAACCATTATTCACCCTATTTATAGTTGAACATGCCACATAATATTTACTCCAGGCTCCAATAGGAATGCTTCTTTGAAATGTCAGTGGATTATTTACTATGGTAAACTAATTAGTTGCATAAATGCTTCCCTTTTCAAGGTGGGTGAGGAGGAAGCCATTAATGCTTCTTGGATTAACCTAGTATTATTGTCATTTGAAGTTCTTTTACGTTTAAGAGAGTTATTACAAGACTGTCCAACTTCGCAATGCATAGTACTTCTGTTGCTTAAGTGATGTGAAGCTTTTTTATTTTAACTCATGTGGGTGAAATACAACAACAGAATATGAATGCCATACATCCTGAATTAAGAGAGAATCATTGCAATTTGAACATGGAAAAAAAATCAACAGTCCGTGTTCTTGGCTGGCAGTTTTAATGCACACTACTTTTATGACAATTAGATCAACATGCAAAATGGTTAGAAATGAAAGAAGCGTTGCAGGTCAATGGTCCCTAAGGAATTATTACAGTGGTTGAAGGCAGTTTTCTTCTTGGACCTCGAAGGAATTCAGCTCAATGATGAGAGTAAATAGCAAATGAGATCTATGTGGGGAATTGTCATGTACCAGTATGTTTCATCTTGGGGAGTGGGAGGACTTGTTTTTCCCAGTCCTGATCACAAAGGGATTACCAATATGAAAAAAATATGTAATGGAACTTAAAATATGGTGAAAGAGAAATTTTTTTCAAAAAAGAAAACAGACGTGTGTGTTTAATACTTTTCACCTCTGTGCCTTACTTTTTTATAACAAGAAGATTTTAAGTAGGGGGTGAATTCCTGACCAAGGAAATAGCATGAAATTAAATCCTCTATATGAACAATATCACAGATTAAAAATAGTCATAATCAACTTCTGTATTTAAAAATCATACTAATGACTCTCAAGTTTTCTCTGTACAGGCTTGGCTGTAAATGCATCACATGAATTGTCATTTGATCCTCACAGCCACCCAGGGAGATAAGTACTGTTATTCCCTCCACTTTAAAGATGAAGAAATTCAAGCCAAAAAAGCAAAATGACTCTCCCCAGGCAGAGTGACGAGGCTAGAATATGATAAGGGAAAGGTTCTCAAACTGTGATTTGGGGACCCCTGGAGGTACCTGTGACCCTTTGAGGGGGTCCATGAGGTCAAAACTACTTTGTAATAATGCTAAACTGTTATTTGCCTTTTTTACTCTCAATCTCTTACAGGTATACAATGAACTTTTCCAGATGCTACACGATGTGTGACACTGCAACAGTGTGACATTGCAACAGAATTCTCATTCTCTCCAGACATGAGAATCCAGCTGCCTTCTATTAAGCCAGACTTCCAAGGGATATGCAAACATGGAACAATGCTACCCTTCTCACTAAATTCTGGTTTTGTTTTGAAAAATACACTTATTTTCATAAAAATTATGTTGTTTTTGTTAATATATAATGGGTTTACTGTTCTTATTTTTAAATGAATTAATAATAAATGTTTACATTTCCTTGGATTTAATTTATACTGTAGTAAATATCTATAGATGTAACCCATATGAACAAAAGGTCTCTGGGGTCCTCAATAATTTATAAGAATGTAAAAGAGGCTTCCCTGGTGGCGCAGTGGTTGAGAATCTGTCTGCCAATGCAGGCGACACGGGTTCGAGCCCTGGTTGGGGAAGATCCCACATGCCGCGGAGCAACTGGGCCCGTGCGCCACAACTACTGAGCCTGCGCGTCTGGAGCCTGTGCTCCGCAACAAGAGAGGCCGAGACAGTGAGAGGCCCGCGCACCGCGATGAAGAGTGGCCCCCGCTCACCGCAATTGGAGAAAGCCCTCGCACAGAAACGAAGACCCAACACAGCCATAAATAAATAAAGAAATAAAGAAAGAAGCTTTCATTAAAAAAAAAAAAAGAATGTAAACGAGTCCCAAGATCAAAAAGCTTGAGAGTAACTGAAGTACAGTCTTCACATCCTATAAAATGAGTATCAAGATATCACATACATTTAAAAAAAAATCAAATACACTGATGACAAAAGAGGTTGTGATAACACAGCAGGGTCTACATGCTGTCAAAAATCTTGATGGAAAAACAACAACAACAACAAAAACCCAAAAATCAACCTAAGGTCCAAAAGTTTTCAACATCTGAATATTCTGATACCTGACTTTGGAGCTGAGATTTAAACTTTGAATCTAAATGTGTCATTTGGTTTTTAAGGGAACAACTGCCTAGTGTTCCCTCTGCCTGGAATGTCTCCAGTAGTCACGGGCCTCACTTGCTCACTTCATTCCAATCTCTGCTTAGATGACCAAGCCATCCCACCTAAATCAGCAGTCTTCCCCACCTCCTCCATTCCTCGCCATCCCTTAACTTGCCTTATTTTTCTTTATAACAGTTCCCACATCTAACATATACATTTTTTGCTGTGCCGTTCACCATCACATGAATTGTAAGCTGTATGAAGGCGGGGATGTTTACCTGTTTGTTCACACTGCAACCCTAGTACTCAGAACAGTGCCAGAAAAGTAGCGGGTACTTGCTAAATAAATATTTGAATAAGTGAACAAATGTTTTATGTAAAAAAAAATAATATCATGGAAGAGCAAGAACAAAAATAAACTAGGTGCTTTAAGCATACGTTATCCAAACAAATCACCAATATTGAGCAAATACTCAAGTGCCTGGTTGTCATAGAGACAATGAAATAAGTTTACCGCATTATTTTCTCTCCCTGGGCTCACATTTCCACCTTCCCTTGCAGTTGGGTCTGTGGGACTGAGTTCTGGCCAGTGCTTCTCAAACTCAAATGTCCATACGAATCATCTGGCATTCTTGTTAAGCTGTAGATATGAATTCAGTAGGTCTGGGGCCTGCAATTGTGTATTTCTAATAAGCTCTCCAATGAGGATATGCTTCTACTCTCTGGACCACGCTTTGAAGCTTCTTCTACACCAAGCCCTTAAAACTTGTGTCTTGTAGAAACGATGACATCCCATTAGCAATGAGTACACCTAACACCCAAATCTTGGTTTCTCCAATAAAAGGAACCAGGGCTCCTTGAAGAAATGGCTGATTCTAGGATTGGGGCAGAAAATATGAACCTGAAGGATACTGTTGTACCAAAAAGTAAGGAAGTGCTTACTTATGTCAAAGGGACACAAAAGGCAACTGAAATAGTCCCAATGGCCAAAGCTGGAACAATTTGAGTCAAAAAATAAATAAAGAAGTATTGAATTAAAACCCAAAACATAAAGCAAACATCAAGAGTCCATACTTATAGGACTTCCCTGGTGGCGCAGTGGTTAAGAATCCACCTGACAATGCAGGGGACACGGGTTCGATCCCTGGTCCGGGAAGATCCCACATGTCACAGAGCAACTAAAGCTGTGCGCCACAACTACTGAGCCTGCGCTCTAGAGCCTGCGAGCCACAACTACTGAAGCCCACGCACCTAGAGCCCGTGCTCCGCAACAAGAGAAGCCACCGCAGTGAGAAGCCCGCGCACCACAACGAAGAGTAGCCCCCCACTCACCACAACCAGAGAAAGCCCGTGGGCAGCAACGAAGACCCAACGTAGCCAAAAATTAATTAATTAATTAAAAAAAGAGTCCATACTTATATAAATGAAGTATTGAATAAATTAATAAATGGGAAAGAAGAGAGAAGCCTCCTGTGGAGAAGAATTCCAAATAATTTGTGTATATACCCCACCCCCAAGGAGGAGAAGCATAACTTCCCACTACTTAGGTGTGGGCTGTGCATCATAACTCATTCCAGAGTATAGCATGAAAAGGGGGAAAAAGAGTAATTTTATAGTGGAGACACCTGACAAACACTACCTCAGCTAAGTGATCAAGGTCAACATCAATAGTGATAAATCCTGTTGAGGGTATGCACCCTTGATATGATGTGATTAAAAATGGCATTTTACCTCTGTGGTCTTCCTCTGCAAAAATATAAACCCAGTCCAACCATAAGAAAACCACCAACTTCCGACATAGGGGCATTTTACAAAATACATGGCCAGTACTCCTCAAAACTATCAAGGTCATCAAAAACAAGGAAAGCCTGAGAAATTGTTGCAACCCAGAGAAGCCTAAGCAAACATGAAAATGAAATGTCATGTGGGATTCTGGAATTTTTTAAACAGGATATTAGGTAAAAAAAAAAATAAGGAAATCTGAGTAGAGTATAGACTTTAGTTGATGATAATGTATCAGTATTCGTTCATTCATTGTAATAAATGTTGTAATAATAAATAAAACCATACTCATGTAAGATGTTGAATAACAGGGGAAACTGGGTATAGGGTTTATGGGACCTCTCTGTACCACCTTCTCAATTTTTCTGTAAATCTAAAACTGTTCTAAATAATAAAGGCTTTGTAAAAATTTTTTCACATGATCCCCAGATCTCCCTTTCCCTTCCAAGACGGATCCGCATGAACCTGAGAGTAAGGGTTGCTTAACTTTTGTCCCCTGGGGACTTCACTTGCCTTCCAATGCCAGCCCTGTTCTGAGGCAACCTTTGAGGATGGCTGGTGCAGATCTAACAGCTATAAAATGGAGGAGGGCCACGTGACCGGGTAAGTGTGAAATAAATATTAAATGTGTTAAGCCATTGAGATTTTCAAGTTGTTACTGTAGCACAGCCCAACCTACCCTAACTAAATATAATCTATATCAGGGGTCGTAAATGATGACCCACTGGTCAAATTCATTCTGCAGATTATTTTTTGTATGGCCTTGTTGCTAAGAATGATTTGTACATTTTTAATGGGAAAAAGAGGAGAAAGAGGAAGGGGGGTTGCCTCTGGAAGGCAGGGGGAGGGAGAGGAACAGAGACCATGGGTGGCCCAAAAAGCCTAAAATATCTACTATATAGCCTCTTATAGAAAAATTGTGCTGATTCCTGATCTATACCCTACAGACTATCCTATTAAACAAAAATTATATCTACATAACTGAACTCTTAAAAGAAGTTCCTGTTATCACACAGACCCTGCCAAAAGAGCCCCTAAACCCACGGCGCTCCCTTTATCGCTTAAATCTATTCAGAAAGGAACTAGACTTTAAGAGGTTTCCAGTGATTACAAATGCATATCAGTTATACCTCTCTACAAGAAATGCCTTGAAAAATAAAACATATTATTAAGCATCTAAAAACACATTTATTAAGTGAACCATATATATTTAATTCTATTCATATTTCAGTCAAAAGATATTTTATTTCCCTTGTACTATAGAAATGGACCCTTTAGGGCTTCCCTGGTGGCGCAGGGGTTAAAAATCCGCCTGCCAATGCAGGGGACATGGGTTCGAGCCCTGGTCTGGGAAGATCCCACATGCCGCGGAGCAACTAAGCCCGTGCGCCACAACTACTAAGCCTGCACTCTAGAGCCCGCAAGCCACAACTACTGAGCCTGCGCTCTAGAGACCGCAAGCCACAACTACTGAAGCCCACCTGCCTAGAGCCTGTGCTCCGCAACTAGAAGCCACCGCAATGAGAAGCCCGCTCACCGCAAAGAGTAGTAGCCCCCGTTCACTGCAACTAGAAAAAGCCCGCATGCAGCAACAAAGACCCAATGCAGCCAAAAATAAATAAAAATAAATTTATTAAAAAAAAAGAGAGAAATGGGCCCTTTAAAAATGATACATTACTAATTTCAAAAGATGAAATTTCAATCCCCATAAGTCCAAGAAAGAAGGCGCTTCATAGGTGAATGTGGTTAGTTGTCTGACACATTTCCCAGTTAAGCATTCATTCCAAAGAGTATGAAATTAAAGAGAAATGCCCCAATTTGACCATGTTTTCATAATTCTTCACTGTGGGATACTTTATTCTGTGAAACAAAATCCCAACAAGTTAAAATCAAACTAAGAAAACAAGAAACTCAAAATTAATGAGGAAAACAAAAGAAGCTGCATTATGGATCTGAGGGAATCTGAGAATTAGTGCCTACATTTTGATTCAGCAAATTATCAATTACGAAGTTATTAGTTGAGCCCTTACTCTGCACCTTACACTCTACTAAGAGACTCTCCCTTTAGAAACGTGCGCTTGACTTAAAAGACATACACAAAGTAAAAAGCAAAGCGAGGGCTTCCCTGGTGGCACAGTGGTTAAGAATCTGCCTGCCAATGCAGGGGACATGGGTTCGAGCCCTGGTCTGGGAAGATCCCACATGGCGCAGAGCAACTAACCATGCGCCACAACTACTGAGCCCGCGCTTTAGAGCCCGCGAGCCACAGCTACTGAGCCCGCGTGCCACAACTACTGAGCCTGCGCACCTAGAGCCCGTGCTCCGCAGCAAGAGAAGCCACCGCAATGTGAAGCCCACGCACTGCAAGGAAGATAGTCCCCACTCGCCACAACTAGATAAAAGCCTGCGCGCAGCGATGAAGACCCAAAGCAGCCAAAAATTAAATAAATAAATATATTTAAAAAAAAGCAAAGTGAGATGAGTTTACATATGGAAGTGTGTGTGTGTGTGTACCCACACACAGTCATGGACAAACAGCCTATGGTTCAAAGCTGGGTTTGTAAGCAATTTAGGGGAGGCTTAGAGTACATTTGTTCATAAAAAACAATATTGAAAATGCTGGGTAGGTTCTCAGCTGGTCCACAAAAGATAGATTTTGTGCTGTTGGTAGAATCTCAGGTGCTGCGTTAGAAATTCTTAATTAAATAATGGCACAACTTCCTCTAAGATACGGCCCTGGATACGCTGACCCGTGAGCACTGCTGTGTATTCCCATGTTTGTGCTCCGGTCTGGTTCAGCCAGATAGCCCTCTCTTATCCTGGGCCCACCCAAAGCTGGCAGGCTTTCAGAGCCCCCAGATGTGACCTACACAGAGGCAGATCCAGATTTTGCGGGACCTGCACTTAAAAACTTTGGAAGAAGCCTCCTTATGAAAAATAGTACAAAATTACGAATATATTAGGTACGAACACTATACAAATTGCAGTTTTTAGAAAGCTGATAAATATCACAAATATCAGAAAATTCAAAAAAACATGTTGCATTAATTAATGCCTAACCCACCTCTATAATATTTTTCCCAAGGTTTTTGGCTACACACACTATTATGACTAATATTTTCTAAACAAAAAAAGAAGGAAAGAATTCATTGTTTTCTTTTGCATGGTTGATCAAATTTTTTTTTTTACTATTGGTAATTTAGAAAAAACTTTTTGGTTTAATTTTCAGGATTGTTGTTAAATTTAGGAAAACTTTTATCAAGTTTCTTTCTTAATTCCATGGTGAGATTCGGGGGCCTTTCAATTTCCTCTTGCAGGGATTGATTTTGGATAATATAATCTCTGAAGTTTGTGGGCCGGTATGTGGGACATCTGCTGGGCTCCACGTGAGTCCACTTTTTTCTTCCCACTCTTGCTGTGAGTCACCTGAGGGCAGGACCGTTGTGTATCGCCTGCTTTCTGTCCGGGCTTCTCTGCCTCTGTTGGGTCTCCTGCAGGGACTTGTTCAACCACCTGCCTCACACCCAACCCTGGAACGTTTGAGGAAGTTCCAGCCTGCGGGGCAACCCTTGACCAGTGAGGATGGGGAGGGGGATGCAGGCTGGTAGATAAATCTTCTTCACCTGTTTGTCTCAGGCAGACGATGCTGCATTAAACATAATATCTTGACACACAGACTTCTCAAGTTACGCCCGACAAGCATAGGAATTCTGATAAACTATACGTTGTTTAGGGTACATTTATAATTATATATATTGAGTTATTAAGTATATGCCTAACAAAAGTGAACTTTCCATTTTTGACCAAACATCTATGAAAACTGAATTCTCTGCTTCTAATTATTACACATCTGATGACTGAAGAATTTTCCATAGATGAGCTTCTAGCTCCCTATGGAGCTCTGGCTCCACTTTAAACCCTGGTTCCCTCTACATCCCATGTACTTCCTGGACTGGGGTCCCTCATGTATGTTCATAGGTGGCTAGAACCTCTGGCCCTATCTATGGCTTAAAACCAGGATAGTAGTGTCAGTTTCACCATACTAGGTGTGAGTGAAAAATATTGCCTGCCACATCAGTAAACAAAGGATGTGGCAGCCATCATGCCATCACATTACAGCCGCCCAGACAGTGAGCCCTGAGGGAACTCAGGATGGAGACAAACGGGCTGTCCACTGCCAAGCCCATCTAGCAGTCAGCCGCTGCAGCCATCCCCGACAGGGCACCCTGAGGAGACGCAGGATGAGAAAACACAGGATACTGGCCCCAGGTAGCTGAGGTGCACATCAAAGGAATGATTTCAGTGAGCCCGGACTCTTGCATCTTCCCATAGAAAAGTGCTAAACTCCTTAAACTTGAGATATCTGGCTTTCTTTAATTAACAGTAATCTTTTGATGTTCCAACTACCTGGTCTTTTGTTGCAAAAACTCCATATATCCTGGCTCCCCCCTTGCCTCTTTGGAGCAGTTCCTCAGAGTGATCTGAGAGTCCTGTCTCCTGGGCTTGAAGTCCTCAGAATGTCTGCCGAATAAAACATAACTCTCAACTTTTAGGTTGTGCATTTTTTCTCAGTCGACATAGGTAAGTCAGCAGAGCGGCTGGCTGTAAACCACACAAATATATCCCATTAAACTAATCTACATGAATCCCCAACTCAACTTCCCCTTAGCCAGATCCCAAGAATGCACACAGCCCCTCCAAAGTCACCTGACTCGAGGGGACATGGGATCCATTAGCCAGAGTAAAAAGACAGCAGTCATAACGAACTGCAGTTAAAGTATTTGTTTTTGCAAATTTTACAACATATGACCATGTAAGTACATCGCTAGGGCCCTCCCAGGGCCTCGGAGGGGGCCCATGTAGAAGAGGGTCTTGAAGCTTAAGCTTCAATAGCCTCATGGCAAATCCACCTCTGGGCAAAGGCTGTCTCCAAAATCAAACATTCCTGTGGTATAGCATGGCCTCTGGAGCTACACTGCCCTGGGATAGCATCCTAGCTCCACAACTTAGTAGCTGTAAGATCTTGAGCAAAGTTCTTAACCTTCACGATTCACTTTGCTCCCCTGTAAAATGGAGAACATAAGAGTCCTACGTCATAGTGTTATGAGGATTCAGTGATCATTGCATTAAGTATTCAATAGATATCAGCTATTATCTCTCTTTTTAATGACGGGTGCAAAGGCAGCAACTTACCTTTCATTATGAAGGGAATATGCTGCCCTGCCCCCGCCCATCGTTTAGCAGGTAAACTCCAAATGCTCAGTTTGCATTTGGAAGGGGCCTCTTCAACCCCCTTATCTTGCCATTGAAATCAGTAATCCCATTTCAGTGACAACATCTCCATAAGCAATTCTGGCCTTCAGAGAACAGTCACTAAAGAGCTTTTCAAAGATCCAGGGCCCCCTATCAGCTGTTTTATTTCTCAAGGTACTGCAAAGGGAAGGTCCCCTGTGCCTTCCCGAGGGGGCCTAATTACCTGGTGGTTGACAGATTACACAGGATAAGTTCACCCCAGGGTTCCTCACTCTTTGAATTCCTTCCTCTACCTGCCTACAAAAGATTTGTAGCTCATCAGTTTCATTTGATGGGAGCTGCTATTGAAATGAGCTTTTTTTGGTCAACTAATCAAGCTAAAAATTGAAATGATTCTCAGCTGCTGAAACTAGTATGCTGATTCCAGGATCTCTGGTAAACCCAGCCTTATCAATAAGCTCAGTCTGATTTTACATTGGATTTCTCCCCCTTTGGTTGGGAAGCATCTCATGAGAATTCATTTCTACATATATTCTCCAGGATTTTGATGATAGAAGTTAACAAAGTCCTCTAATTCTCTGTTATGGATGTCTCCCCTTCCTGGCTTAACTTTGTCGTCAGCCTCCTGGAGCATGCTTGGGTCTGACTCTGGTTACAGATTTAGAGACAAAGATACGTGGGGTGGAGGATGGTAAATGACTGAAAGCTGACAAGAACTGGCTTCGCATTGGGAGGGAATTGGAGATTTCAACAAGGGTCTGTCCCCTTTCTCCACAACACAGGTCCTGGGCTGCTTTTACCGATAAGGAAGTCTCACTGCGGGTCTGGGATTCCAGCTACCTCCTGAGTCCATCAGATCCTCTTCCACTTCCTCATTCTAATTCTTTCTGTAACACAATGTTTTTCCAGTTTGGTTGGTTGCAAGCAGAATGTTTTAAACAGGACAGAACAAAAACGGCAGAACACTTTGCATACAATAAAGGTAAATACTGTTTCATGACACCTTTGTTTCAGTTGTATTGAGAGGGGTGTGTGTGTGTGTGCACGCACGCCCACGCTGGATCATGATATAAAATGTATTTTTTATAAGGGCTATGGCCAAAAACATTTGAAAGCCACTTGTGGAAGAGCCTTGACAAAGCTGTAGCTTCAACTAATGTAATTCAGCAACTTAAACTTTTGAATTTGGTTTTGGGCGACCTCAACCATTTAGTTTCAGGTGGTAAGAGATTTTTTTAGTGAGGTCCTTTCAAGTTAAGGGGGTGCAATCTTCGGCTAAGGGTTTATATATTTGGGCTTATTGTTTGTTCTCTTTCTTTAGGTCTTCTAGTGCTGTTAGAAGAAACCATTCCACCCACTACTCTTGAGTTCTCATGACATCATACTGTACTGTGTCCGTAGTAATGGGATTCCCCAAATCTTGCCTTCAATGAGTGCTTCATTTCAGGTGACAATGGACAACAATTCAATGGGTATTTGCCACTTCACATCAAGGGTTGTCAGAATCCCATGACTAATACGGATGGAATTTTCACTGCCCTACTCCCAACTTTAGTTTTTCTCATCTGAGGATCTGTTGTCTGCATGACACTCATTACTAATTTCTCTTTCAGTTGATTTCAAGCAAAAATGAAAAAACCAAAAACACAAAAAACAAAACTCTGAATAACTTAAGAGGAAAATAAATATACACTAGAAAATACTGAGTACCTGCAATGCTAGAGAATATTGGTAAATGGGCTGAAACTAAAGGCAGTTTCTGGATTCCGCGCCAAGGTTACCACCTTAAAAACATTTCTCAATAATCTCTGTATCTTCATCTCTTTCCATTAGAATCCGAAATCCTAGGCAGGAGCATTAGATTGGCTGAGCATGGTCGCACGGCTGCATCTTTATTTTGGGGACATGAAAGAATTCCTGTGGTTTATAAGAGGTGAAGGAAGGCCCTGCCCAGCACGAAGATGCAATCTTTGGCCGACCCTCAAGAACATAGAGGAGGTCTGGATGTAGGGTATCAAAAAAAGTCAAATGTCTGCCAAAGCTTTTGCCTCACTCTTCTGCAACTCTATGGGTTTTTGTCCCTCTTTCGTAGTAAGCTATGAGCTACACTAGAAATTATCTTGCTTTCCTTTGTATGCCACACACTATGTAGCACAGTGCCTGGATTAAAGTAGGTGATTTAAGGGACTTCCCCGGTGGCGCAGTGGGTGGGACTCCGCGCTCCCAGTGCAGGGGGCCCGGGGTTCGATCCCTGGTCGGGGAACTAGATCCCACATGCTGCAACTAAGAGTTCACATGCCACAATTAAGGAGCCCATGAGCCGCAACTAAGGAGCATGCCTGCCACAACCAAGACCCGGTGCCACCAAATAAATATTTTATTTTAAAAAAAGAGTTAACAGAATTTTTTTTTAATTAAAAAAAAATAAAGTAGGTGATCAAGCAAAGTGTTCGGTTATTATGTTTGTTTTCTCTTGAATAAGAGAACTTGTAGAGCTCTTGACAACCAGAGTCAAGCTGACATACTAAACTAACACAAACAAAAACAAGATCAAGAATAGATAAATCTCCCTAGACCCAGCAGCAGGGTCACACGGAATCCATGAGGGACAAAAAGCCAGGTAGCTGAGACTAGCTTCCACCCCAGGCTGGGCAGCACAAAGGAAAAGGATGCAAGAAGAGGTGCCGAGAAATTGTGGTTAAGCACATCTGCGGTTAAGTCAGGATCAAAGTCTAGAATCTAGAAATTCAACTACTTTTAAAAATCTTATCCTGTATTATTTTTTAAATAAAAATTCCCTCTGAATTACTGCATTTTTTTCAACTGCACCAAAAGGGGTCTAGGCTAGTGTAGGTACCAGAGTGAGGCTCTCTGAGGGATCGGTGAAGCTGAGTGGCTCCGTGGAGATCTCAAGAAGGGCCAGCTGAGCTAGAAGGACCAGGAGGTCAATGTGGGTTGATGGGGAGCCCAGATGATTCTTTTTCCCTTGGGATCACTCACCCGGGGGGCCGGGGCGGGGGGGGGGCAGGGTTGGGGTGTTGGAAGGAAGAGGAAAAAGATCCAGGAGGAGAGGCAAGAAAGTGAAGTCAGTGGGGATGGAGAGAGCGGTGGTTCACAGTTGGAGATGAATTGGAGGGACAGACACCGGACAGCCATCTCCAAGAGAAAGAAATGTGCCTCAGTTGAAGGTCATGTTCTAAACTGTACTGTGGGAAACAGACAAAAAAATGGGCAGCATAGTGAAACTGTAGGATTAGACAATCCACAGCTGGGATGCCTAACTCCTAAAGGACAGATGTCTGCAAACTCCCCCCGTGTGCTTAAACATTTATGGTTCCTTTTAGATATGTCAGAACTAGTCTCACTAATAATTGGAACATTTCCTTTGTCTCACCTCCTCTCGGTTCTGGATGTTCCTATGAGGTAGAAAATATGAGTCCAGTTATTTCAGAGACAGGGATTTGGGATACTGAGAAGGTGGCCTGGCCAGAGTCACACTGCAAACCCTTAGGGCTTCCAAGTTTAGAACTCAGGCTGCGGCCACTGCTTCCTGGTTTGTTGACAAAGATACATGAATGATAGCTTTTTATAGATGTTATGACTCCTTCATAAGTACCAGTCATTTTAAATTCAAAGAACCTTTCTAATTTCGGTCATCCACTGGATGCCTGGGACATTCTTGCTGGAAAGTTAGTATCTCTTGGTGGATGGCCTTCACACCAGACTATTACATCTGTTAATAGTCATTTTGGATCTTTCTCTGGCCAAAAGCAAGTAAATGTTCCAAGTTTAATTTGCAATATGCAGAGATGGGTACCTGTTCATCTGGAAACTAAAATATTTTAAGTTTTTTATGTCTCAAACTTTCACCCAAGTAAGACAATTTTGAATAACACCAGGGACCTGCTACTTCTTAGCCTTTAGGTTTCATTACAATTTTACTGAATCTAGAAAAGAGGCCCTAAATAAGCCAGATGGCTAGAGATATCAGGGTATGAGTTAACATCAAAGATATTTTGACTTGCAGTAGGATTTGCTATTTGTCGTGCTTTGGGGGGAAGCTTAAAAACTTCTGGTAATTGAATCATGTCTTGAAGAGGAGCAGCTTAAATCAATGTTTATAGTGTTTCTTTACATGTGTGAATTTGATCCTCTGAATCACCAATATTTTCTAGCCAGGTTCCCCTTATGATTGTTATGGGCTTGACGTTATTTTATATTATTGACATTTCCCAGGCCTATTTTAACATGAAACATGTGTCTTCTCCCAATTATAGGCAGAGCCTATAACTTAAACTTCTTTTTATTTCTCTAAAATATCTGGTCCAGTGCCTTGCATTAAGTGGGTGCTTGATAAATATCTGACCATTGATTGAGCCAGCAGAACCTGGAAATGTGGAGGAGATGACAAGCAATGGAAGAGGTGAGCAGAGCTGTGAGCCCAGCACCCAGAGGTTTCCAGTGACATCGGTCACAAGTCATCAGTCACTCCAGAGAGGGTGACAACCGCTCCTCATTTGAAGAGAATGACTTGATCTTTGCTGTTTGGGGCTTGTCTCCCACCCCTTCTACTTTCATCTGAGAAATCTGATTGGCCACTCTTTGTTCTGCTCACCCCTCCTCCTGACTCTTCTCTGTCCCACTCCCGGACTAACAGGATAGCAAAGTCACTGAAAGGAAATACGCAAATACGGTTGTCATGTGTGCAATCGGCATCACTCTCAGAAAAGGCATGCCAAGTCCAAAGGGATACACGCTGTAGAGACCCAAGTCATTGATGCTCCTTTCTGAACTGGGGCTTGGACAAGAAAAACCTGAGTCCAGTCCTTCAAGGTTGTCTCTGATTGTGATTCATAATAAGAAATGTATATTTGGTCTTCATCCCTGTTTCTGGCACAGAACTCCTGAAACCCTTGGAACTGGTCTTCTGTTATGTCAATGAGGTGACTTTTGGAAAGCTCCTAAGGTTGGGGGCATTGACAGGGGAGCCTACATGATTCGTAGGTGGGAACTTTCAATCCCATCCCACTGCCCTCCGGGGAGAGGAAAGAGGCTAAAGATTGAGCTTCATCACCAATGGCCAGTGATTTAATCAACCATGCCTACGTAATGAAGCCTCCATAAAAAAACAAAAAGGATGGGGTTCTTCTGGGTTGGTGAACATGTGGAGATTTGGAGAAGAGTGGTGGGCTCAGAGAGGGCATGTAAGCTCCATGCCCTTTCCCTATGCCTTGCCCTCTGCAACTCTTCCATCTTGGCTGTTCCTGAGTTATATCACTTCATAATACACCAGTAATCTAGTAAGATGTTTCTCTGAGTTATTTGAGCCGCTCTAGAAAATCAATTGAACCTAGGGAGGGGGTCATGGAAACCTCCGATCGATAGCCTGTAGGTCAGAAGCACAGTTGACAACCTGGACTTGTGATTGTTGTCTGAAGGGACAGGCGGGGCGGCGGGGTGCTGTCTCTTTTGGGACCGAGCCCTTAACCTGTGGGATCTGATGCTATCTCCAGGTAGATAGTGTCAGGATTGAGCTGAATTGTAAGACACCCAGCTGGTATCAGAGAATTGCTTGGATGTACGAGGAACCCCCCCCCCCCCCACCCATCACCACGACGTGGGAATTAGGTGCAGAATCGTTAACGTCCTAAAAGCTAAAGGCTGGCCCCATATTTGGCCTGATTTATAAAAGATCTGAAGAACAGCTTAGTTTCAAGACCAACCCTAGATTTAATTCCAACACAGAGCTGGACCAGTGAACTTAGTTTGGTCTAATAGTCCCAGCTGAACTCAGAATTAATCAATTTAAAATATTTACTCAGGAGCTACACTGTCCAAGACATGAATGAGGTGTATACAAAGATGAGACAGGTGCACAGACACACTCAGTATACTGTCTAGTGGAGGAGATAAAAAACATGCCTGACAAATTATAAAACAACCTAAAATGCAGTAAATGCCGTAGAAGAGAGACACAAGGAAAGTGCTGTGAGAATTCTAAAGAAGTGAAATTTTCTTCTATGGGGACAACAGGACAAGTTTCAAGCCAGCGTAGCACAGACATAGTTGGGTCTGGGCCAGGGCTAGACAGGTGTGAAGGGACATAGTGAGAGATGGGGTTGAAAAGGGATCTTATGGGACTTTAAATTACTAAAGGGGCCTTAGGGGACCTTACATTCTTGATCAAGGAACATGGGTTTCCTCCAGGGGAAAGAAGGAGGCATTCTAGGTTTAGAGGCGTGAACTGATCCTGAAGAGATTAATCCAGCGGCAAGAAACGGAAAGGACCAGCTTGAGGAAAAAGTCGACACGGAACATAGCTAAGATGCTGCTGGTGGTGGGATGAGGGAGTGTGGGCAGGAATGGCAACCCCAGGTCTGGCTCTGCTTGAAGGTGGGGAAGAAACAGCACCCTGGGGCTCCGAGCTGGGATGCAGGAGTTAGGGTAGTGTCTTGACTTCAAGACTGAACACAAGTGGAAATCAGAGGACAGAGGAGCAGATACTGCACTGAGACAAGCAGAAACATAATTTCAAGAGAGTACAGTGAACAGTGCCAACTCCGGGCTTTTCTGAAATATTTCTGAGACCCTTATAACCAGGAAAGGATATAGAAAACATGTATTTTTTTAATAAAATATTTTTTCTTAACCCAAGTATACTTCTAGTTTGCCTGTTACCATCCTTTTCGATATTATTGCCAAGGTAGAGGAACTTTAAATTTGAAACTAATCTTCAGATCTCCTTTCTTTCTATCATCCTGTCAGCCCAAACCAATGGACAACTCCCTTGTGTTTTCAGGTCAGGTCTGCGGATGAAGAAAAGTCGCCTGCCATGTCAGAAAACAAAGGATGTGGGGCCATCAAGCCATCAGCCACTGCAGCGCCCCCAACTGTGCACCCTGAGGGGATTCAGGATAGGAAAAAAAAAAAAAAAAACAGGATACTGGGCCAAGATAGCTGGGGTGCATATCAAAGGAATGATTTCAATGAGCCCAGACTCTTGCATCTTCCCATATATACAAAAACGCTAAATTCCTTGAGATGTCTGGTTTTTCTTTTTTCTTTTTTCTTTTCTTTTATTTATTTTATTTTTGGCTGTGTTGGGTCCTCACTGCTGCGCACAGGCTTTCTCTAGTTGCCGTGAGGGGGGCTACTCTTCACTGTGGCATGCGGGCTTCTCATTGCAATGGCTTTTGTTGCAGAGCACGGGCTCTAGGAGCGCGGGCTCAGTCACTGTGGCTTGCGGGCTCTAGAGCGCAGGCTCCGTAGTTGTGGCGCACGGGCTTAGTTCCTTCGTGGCATGTGGGATCTTCCTGGACCAGGGATCGAACCTGCGTCCCCTCCATTGGCAGGCGGATTCTTAACCACTGCGCCACCAGGGAAGCCCTGGCTTTTCTTTAATTAACAGAAATCTTTTGATGCTCCAACTACCCAGTTGCAAAAACTCCTATATATCCTGGCTCCCCCCTTCCCTCTTTGGAGCAGGCCCTCAGAGCTATCTGAGAGACTCTCTTCCGGGCTTATGTCCTCAGGACATCCTCCGAATAAAATATAATTCTCAATTTTTAGGTTGTACATTTTTTTTCAATCAACAGGACGAAACCAGTGTTTCCTTCTTCTTTCACTTATTAAAGTTTAAACTTTATTTTTAAAATATCTACCACGTTTTCCCAGTATTTCTAAAGAAAATGTATTTGGGAGGGAAGTTTTCATCATCTCTAGGTGTCTATTCCTCCCCTCAGGTTTACAAGCTATTTGAAATGTGCATGTTTTTCACTCCCCTCACCAAGTGGGTGAGGGATTTCTTCCTCTTCATTGGCCTCATATTATTCCTCCCAAATTCCTCAGATACTATGTGATGTTTATAAGAGTCTTCAATACTTCTTGTTCTTTTTTTCTCTCGTGCAGATCAATCCTGTTTTTTCACTAAGGGCCAAAAGAAACTCCAGGCTAAGAACTCTGGTAGCTGGTATCTCTATAGCAATTAAGAGAAGCTATGAATTCTGGATTTGTTGCTTTGTTTTGGTTGTTAACATTTACCAAGCCAAATACACAAAGCCAAGTGAAAAAAGAGGTTTGTTTATGGACTTCCTGCCTAAAGAAAGCAAGCCTCACTGACACATTGTCCATGGGTTCATCTAGGAGCAGCTGCTATAACCTCAGAAAATGTTTTGGATGTTGAATTTCTACCAATAGTTGCCACCCCGTTACTTCCTTGCCCACTGGGCTATTTACCGGTGATAAATCCCCAGGACTTCTCCTTTCAGAAACTCTTTTTGTCTCTCTTATCCCCTCTCCTCTTCTCCTGATAAATTACAAGCATAGATGTATACATGAATAACTACTGTCTTCCTATGTGCAGGTAACTCCGCTGTCAATCACCGTTACCTGTAGACATGACCCTCTTAACCCCACTCTGCATTTTGGAAACTCCAGTTCCCTGCAAAGTTTTCCTCTTTCCTGTAACAATCTGTGTCTTGGAGTGATCTAGAACTCCTCCCCACAGCCATCGCCCCCCTCCCCTGCTCAGGCAGCACTGGTGCCCTCTGCTTTTGACGTGTGCGTCCCACTCAAACTCGAGAGGGTCCCTCCATGTTGTGCCCACTGGCCTGGCATCAATGCCAAAGGGATAGACCTGAAGGACAGCAGAATATGCCACCCAAAGTATGACTGTAGGAGTTCAGGACACGCCTCCCCAAAATATATTGCCTTTGTATATCTATTATTTTGTGCTGTAGGCATTTGAAAACCAGCAAATGCAGGGGAAAGCTTTCGCTGAGTTCCCTTTATCTGCCTAAAGACAGATCCTCTAAGAGGAACTCGAATGTCATAAATCCTCTCCACAGGAGTTTCACCAACCAGGGAGCACTGATTTATCACAGGGGAGGAGACTAGAAGTTGACACCACACTCAAACTTTGTCACAAACTGTCAAACATCACATGTATCCTTCTAAGGGCCCGTTCATCCTTCCTAAAAATTATTTACTCTCCCCTAAGAGACCTACATCCTTCCTCCCTTTCCCCCATTAAGACGATGTTGATATTATGGTAATCATTTCACAATATGTGTATGTCAAATCATTACGCTGCACCCCTTAAACTTGTACTGTGTTGTACATCAATTATATCTCAATAAAACTGGAAGAAAAAATAATAAAAATAATAATAAAATTTTAAAAATTTTCAAGATGGTGTTGAATCCTGAATTCTAAGGCGCCTCACAAGTTACTCATTTTTTCCCAAGTATCTCCCTTGCATACATGAAGTATACAGATCAACAAACTTCTGTGTAGTTTTCTCTTGTTAATCTCTCTTTTATTACAGGGGTCTCAGCTACCCACTCAGAAGGATAGAGGGAAAATTAGCTTTCCTCCCCTACGTACCAAAGCCACGGTGTTGTGACAGAAACCAACGTGGCTGACACTGGATGTTACTTCTGCCCCCATCTGAGGGCAAGGGCATTGGCACCTGAACCAAGGGCATCCTTTCCCCATTGCTTCCAAAGCTTTTGATGCCCCTCTCTTTGCCACTGGCGAAGCCTTCTCCTCCTCTCCCTGCTCCCGCTGCCTCTGTGGAAGAAATCGGTGGCGCTGGGGGCCGCCACCAGAACTGGAGAACCCACTGGCATGCAGGAGTCCCCAGAATGCCAAAGCTCTGACACCCCCGTCACTCTGCAGGTGCGGATGCCTCTCTCCGGCTTTGTTATTCTGTTGCCTCTATTATTCTGCCAGCCTCTCAAAACAATGCTGCCTTGTACTCCCAACGTTTCAAAGAGAGTTTGTGCAGAAATAGCTCTCCCCACCCCCTACCCAGGAATTAAGGGCTTCCCTTCTCTTCGGCACCTGAGGTGTAGCTAACTGACCACAGCCTGCGACCTGCTTGAATCTCTCCTCCCCTAGATGATTTATTTCCAAAGAGGTTCAGCTCCTCAGGCTGACAGACACCTTCCAATGTGCCCAGACATTTCTGAATCCTGAGCAGAGATTCTCCTCATCTCAAGCTGCTCTCCGTGCCTCCCAACCTTCTTTATTCACAAGACAAGGGAAGGGGCTCCAGGGAAATGACCTGCAAATTTGCAGGTGCCTATAAGAAGGGAAAGTGATTTTTCATTCTCTGGGCGGGCATTAGCTGAGCTGAATTAGCAGCAGGACCACTTACTTCCTCCCGCAGAGAGAAACAGAACCTGCAGAGCTTCACCTGAGGTCCTTAACACTTGGAAACACACCCAAACTTAGCCAAGTCGGCTTCCATCCAGAAATTTCCAAAACTGAGAGGGTTGGAGGTGTCACCTGCAACAGCAGGATGAGATGGAATCGCGGTGAAGTTAGTGAGCCTGGAAAAAGGATGGGGGGGCCCTCCACCCCACCCCGGATCCCTGCAGCCTTCAAAGGGTGAGGAAGAGAGAGAACAGAAGCCATGGAGTGTGCCCGAGGACATGGATGAAGGGATCTCCCATCTGGAAAGATGCTTAGGTTTGTGGACCACTGTCAGGGACCAAAGAGAGGCACAGCTGGCCCCTCAGCACCGGAGGGGGTTGGGATGCAACTGAACTTGGCAGCGACCACCCTAGTTGACCGAAGCCACCAGCGGCGCAGGAAGGCCACTGAGCCAGAGTAAGACCAGGGCGGCCTCGCTCCTGACACAGCCGCTTCCTGCGGGAGGTGAGCCCAGCCATCACTCTATGCCTCCTCCCCACTACACGGGAGCAGCCAGAGCCTGGAACAGAGCACGGGCAGGGGGAGGCCCTGCAAACAGACCCGTGGCTCACTCACACACACGCGTACACACACATACATGCACGCATACCCCTCCAACGTACGGGATTCAGAGGAAAGATGGAAAGGTAGACCCACCCCTCCCCCTTCTCCGAGTCCCCCGAACCAAAGCCTGGATGGGGTGGGCAGAGATTCAAACTGTCGATAAGACGCAGCTTTAAATTAGATTTAGGCCGTCCTGAGTTTAAATAACTGAAAATGACTGGGAAGCTATCAAATCTGCCCAAGACGTGTGTATGGGCTCTGTACCAGGGAGAAGCAGAGATCCAACCTTGCACAGTAGGGGCGGTGACTGGAAGAAAAGACAAGTGCATCCCGCCCAGTTCACAGTGCTCAATAAACAAGCTACACGTGCGACACCCTCTCTTAAACACACCTCAAATCTAACACCTTTCTTCGAATCTTCTTTCCAGGGCTTAAAGTTGTTGCACAAGGCTGAGATTAGAAGGAAATACAGTAAAATTTTCAGGAATTTTTTAAAAAGTCTCGACTTGGGGCTTCCCTGGTGGCGCAGTGGTTAAGAATCCACCTGCCAATGCAGGGGACATGGGTTCGAGCCCTGGTCCGGGAAGATCCCACATGCCACGGAGCAACTAAGCCCGTGCGCCACAACTACTGAGCCTGTGCTCTAGAGCCCACGAGCCACAACTACTGAAGCCCACGTGCCTAGAGCCAGTGCTCCGCAACAAGAGAAGCCACCGTAATGAGAAGCCCACTCACTGCAACAAAGAGTAGCCCCCGCCCGCCGCAACTAGAGAAAGCCCACGCGCAGCAACGAAGACCCAACGCAGCCAAAAATAAAAACAAAAACAAACAAAAAGTCTCAAATTGATCTGGCTACCTTTTATATCCACAAATTACCCCAAGATGGTATTTCGCCCTTGCCATCATCTCTGTACCTTCTACGTGGAAGGTGTGGCTGTGTTGGGATAAAAACTATGCATGTGGAGAAAATATAAATAGTGCAAAGTATTCTTGTTCCTTCGTCCTCCCACTTTAACCACTGCTACTGCCTCTGCCTCAAAAACACACTTGGAAAGAAGAAAGTCTTCCAATAACAGTTACTAAAGATTACCTAGACATAAGGAAAACGAGTTACCCTGATAATTATCAGTGACCACATCAATCTTCCTAGGTTACTACCTAGGGAGATTCTGTGAGTCTAAATTTGTATGTAAAAGAGCATTTGCCACAGAATTTTTAAAAATAAAGGATTTTTATTTAATGATGTACTTATGTGTAAAAGTTACAAAGACTTAAGTCAGAACTCCTTACTCTTCTTTTTTTTCCGTGGCATTTATCACCTTTCTTAAAATCACTTTATATTGAGGGATAATTGACATACAAAAGCTGTCTATATTTAATGTGTACAGTTTGATGAGTTTGGAGATAAGTATACACCCATGCAACCATCACCACAATAAAAGCCATAGGTTTCTCCATCATAAAAAAATAAATAGGGCTTCCCTGGTGGTGCAGTGGTTGAGAATCTGCCTGCCAATGCAGGGGACACGGGTTCGAGCCCTGGTCTGGGAAGATCCCACATGCCGCAGAGCAGCTAGGCCCGTGAGCCACAATTACTGAGCCTGCGTGTCTGGAGCCTGTGCTCCGCAACAAGAGAGGCCCGCGCACCGCAATGAAGAGTGGCCCCCGCCTGCCACAACTAGAGAAAGCCCTCGCACAGAAACGAAGACCCAACACAGCCATAAATAAATAAATAAATAAATAATTTAAAAAAAATTTTTTTAAATAAATAAAAAGCTGGTATTACTTTTAAATAAATAAATAAATAAATAAGACACTTGGAACATCTAGTCAGCAACGAATAGACCTCTATTCATTGAAATATTCTCTTGCAGCATGATCTGCTTGATCAACTTAAGATACAAATGAAATTGCATCACATTTATTACTCTAATTAACCCCCCAAAGCCCCATCTATCATTTTCCCCCCCAGGAACTCCCTCTTCTCTGAGATTCCCCAAAATCCAGGGATTTACTTAATCGGAAGGTAGTGAGTGAGTCTAGATAGAAAGTGAGAAATGCAGTCCCCGCTGGGCCCATGGTCCTGCCCACCACAAGGTGTCACTGTTGAACACTGGTCCTGCACAGTCCAGTGCCCACAACGGTTTACCACTGCGGGCTCCCTATAACCTTGCTTTATGACTGCTCTCTTACTTCAGACTCACACGCTGAGGCACTGTCCTCCAGAGCCAGAGTCAAGCCAGTGGGCTTCCAGCCTAACCCACACATGCCCCAGCCTTCTCCCAAAATCCTGTGGGCCTCTGTGATGAGTCCAGGGCACCTAATGCAAACTGGTCCACCAGACTCCGAGAGCTCTACCAACAGAGGTGCCTTGTTAAGCCAAACAAAAGATTCTGTTACACTCTTCAAAAAGGTCTTGCATTAAGCATAATACAGAGCTTCACTCAAATGACTCTTTTCTGAACAAAGAGCTACTCCTAAATTGTTTGCTGTAGCCACCTACAGAGTGAATTACTGAGAATTTCTCTTGCTAAAACTAATTTTATCAGACACCCTGTTTTGCATTTCAACTCTTGATTAATAAAGTTGGTACCACTGAGGAACTTCTGGAGGGATACTGAGCTTTAAGTCTGAAAAGACAATCATATTCTTCCTTGACTGAACAAAATGGTAATTTGGTGCCATATTGTTGAATTGTAACCTGATATGCCAAGTGCCCTCTAGATACACTCTCCCCCTTCTTTGTGCCTGGAAATCCTTTTCCTCAGTTCACAGTTGGGCTTGGCCAAGGAGAGGCACCTGTCAGAGGTAAGAAGTGACTACCACAGACCCCTTCTCCAGTTGGGTGGTCCTATCCATGTAGCTCCTTCTCAGCTTCTGGTGCCATGGCTTCCGGCTCTTGCTAACCCCCAGGGCACCACACTAGTCCTTGTTGTCTTCCCTAATCCTGCCCATGCCTTGAGAAACGTCCCTTTGCTAGACTATCTTCACATTTCCAAGTTTGCAGGTGCCATCTGTTTCCTGCTGGAACCGGGACTGATATATCAGGAGAAAGAGGAGAAAACAGTCTCGGTTATTTAAGCAAACCAAGCTTCTGATTACTGCAACTTCGTATACAAAACACTCTCCCATGGCCGGCCGGATTCAAGAGGACCAACCACAGCTATATCCCTAGGCCTGAACTTCAAAGGGGCCCCTCTCCTAATACCAGCGTGGTTCTTGTGGAACCTCAGAGTGAATTATTTCTGCCAAGCAATAGTCGGCAGCTCAGAGCTAATGGCAAATTGATTTTCAGTGAACTGGCCTTTCAGCATATTGAAGATTATTTTGGCAAGTTGGTTTTTGGTATAGTGACTTGCTTCCACACTCAATACTCCCACGCCTCCCATGTGCATCTCCTTGCTGTTTCGGTTTAAACTTAATGTCTCTCCCACTACGTTGTAGGATCCTCCCAGAGGGAGAATCATGTGCTACCCATCTTTGTGTTTTCCCCAGCCCTCTCCTAGGACCCAATACAGTGTTTTGCACAAATAGCTACTCCGTAAATGTTTGTGACAGAAAATGAATGAAAAGAAAAAAGATACAGTGAAACACTGAAGCAAAGACAGACAGAATCCATCAGAGATATACAAACCATTACACATGGACAGAGTGTTTCTATCTGCCTGTGAAACAGTCGCTGAGAGAGAAAGGAAGGGGGAGGGAAGGAAAGGGATAGAAGGAAGGTTTCAGAAGGGAAAGGAAGGAAAAGAAGAAGGGAAGGGAAGATTAAGAAGAAAAGGAAGAGAAAGGAAAATATCCTTTCATAAATCTAACTTAAGTAAAAAAATATGCGTGTATATATATATATATCTATATATCTATATATCTATATATATATATATATATCTGTATAATCATTGATATACGTGGGCAAGCACACACCTGAAAGGATTCTGTCACTAAGACATCTTGACTATCTCTAACAAAGCCTTTCTTAAAAATCACTAGTAATGACATAAATAATGCCCAACACGTATTATAGATTTAACAGGATTTTCCAATTTTGATTCTCAAACTCTATACAGATTATGTTCACTCTCCCCAGAAAAAAATCTCTCTTGAAATTTAAAACTCAAACGAGAAGTCTGACCAGGATCCAAACATGAATATGGTGGATCTGTCTCTGATTTCTAAAATAGGACCAGAGAAATGACTTTCCCGGCAGTATTTTTAGCAGTGGGAGGGAAGGCGCTCCCTGCGCTGCTTCTTGGCAGGCTTGCAGTCTGCCACTCCTGAGCCTGTCCCCTGAATCCTCCTGTCACTCCGTCTTCTGCACCAGTCAGCATCTGCACTCCTGCCTTGGAGCCCATGAAGCCATCCGTGCAGCTTACTGGGGTTTCTTTGCCTGAAGTGGGGACATTTAAGACGGCAAGACCTCATCCCCTTGACAACCGTGCTGAGAAAAAAGAACCCGTTTATCACCAGTTACAAAGCTCCAGGAACAGCCCAACTTAAAGAGAAGCTAATTCACGCTCTATATATTTCTTTAGTCCTTGGAAAAGCAGATAAAATTCTCCTCTTTCTGTGGTCAGGAAAAGGGAGGCTCAGAGAGGTGAAATAACATGCCCAATTCCCCAGCTAGTTAATAGTCAAAGCAATACTTAATGAATAACCAGCATCTGTATAACGTGAACTATTTATCATGCCCTTCTGCTCACTGAGCCTCACCACAAACCCAAAAGACAGCCTGAATGGGTATTATCATATTCCCATACCACAGACTGGAAAACTGAGGTTCAGAGAAGAAAAATAAATTCTCTAAGCTGGCACATCTGGAAAGGCTGAGCCCGTGACTTGACTTCCTTGAGCTGGTACAGCTGTGCTGCCCCCTGGCTCTGGTTCCACAGTCAGCACGCTCAGGGGAATGACTGTTCTGCATTGTGTGTCAAGGAAGGAAAAGCCAGGACAGCCTGGTGAGGATGTCAGAGCAGTAAAACAGTGAGTGAATGGGATCTCTATATCTAGATGATCCCTAGATAACGGAGTGGCTCATCTTGGGGGGAGGTGAAGGGAGCTGGGGTGGGAGGAGAATAATTGACAACACGTGGCATTCGACTTATAGAAACCTCTTACTTGCAAAGCATGATTCAGGAAATCTGGGTGAACATATGTCCCATTTCTCTGGGACAGTCGCAATCTAGGCTGTTGTCCTGGAATAACTAGGCATGGTGCCCTCTTTTATTCTCAAAAGCATCCTGGCTTGCACAATAAATCATATAGTCACCCTACATACAGAAATTTGTACTTCATAATGTTCTAAAGCCAAACGCTTCTCCCGCCCTCTTCGACACTCCAAAACATAACTGCAGCACTGATTTTAATCAAACAGGTGCATCACAATACATGAATGTCAGGAACCCACGAGGGCAGAGGCCAGACTGCATGTGGAATTTGCACTTTCTCAATATTTTTCAAGTTGGTGAACAAAACAGCAAATCATATTTTTTCCCAGGTGCACTGTAGTCAAAGCTCCCTAGAAATTTTCTCAAAGCAATGTCATTGCTAGGAGACAGCAAAAAATATCTTGCTGCTGGAGCTCTGTTGCTATAATAATGAGACTAAATTTGGAGTAAAAGAAGCATTCACTTTTTAAGAATCACACATACACAAAATATAATCCAAGAGACTACTTTAAATGTTTAAATCCTAAAAAAAAAAAAATAAGAAAAAATACAAAGTGTCATTTTCTCTAGCATTACAACTACATGAGACGAACAAGCTGATCAGAGCGGTTGAATTACATTTCGTCTCCTTTCAGACGTGGCAGCTCGTCCTTGGACATTTTAAAATCAGCGCATAAGTTTATAGTTTCCTATGCCGCCTTTCTGTCTTCTAATTCCCTTTAAAAGGACCAAAGGTAAAAGCCAGAAGTCTTTCCAAGCCCCTGGGCTGCACCCCAGGACAGCACATCGCATACTTTCCTGCATCAGCAGATCAGGTTACAGGTGCCTGAGAGCCCGGCCGGCCCTTCAAGGATCCATTACTGTGTTCTCCAGGTACCTATGGGACTCCGCCCCCCAATTTCTCACTTACTGGTTTCAAAGGCCACTCTCAATGTCATCAAGATTAAACCAGATCTCAGGGAGGCAACATAATGCTGGAGTTAAGAGCTTGCGCTTTGGAGTACAAGCCCCAGGTCCAAATCCCAACTCTGCCATTTACGAGCCTTGTGACTACGGTCAAGTTATTTACGTCTGTAAAACGGGGATGGTGATGGTGCACAACTCACGGGGTTGGTGTGGGGACTCCATGAAATAATTCAGGTAAACCACAAAGTGCTGGGTACACAGTATGTGCTCAAAACATATCCATTATCCATTCTCAGAAATTGAACATGACCTAAAACTTCAGTGTACGTAAAATTACCATGGTAAGGGAGAGGGGGATTTTCAGAGAAAGAAGGCAGAGTTTGGAATCAGAAAATCCGATTCACTCATTGGCTTATATGGTTCTGAATTGTTTTAATTTCTTTGAATCTCAATTATTTTCTCCCACCCCTAAAACAATGATAAAAATATCCTAGAGTCATTGAGAGGCTCCAATAAAATAGGGAAAAATGCTTTGTAAACCCAACAAATATTTTTTATTAGTATTATTATTAATAATCAAAATGAGACTCAGAACATATCATCTGCACAAACCTGAGGGCTAACATAACTAAAATGCCCAGTTTCTTAGCTGGAGAGCTCCCCATCTCAGGACCAGGCTGGATGAATGCGGTGGACACTGAAACATGGGAGTTCCCTTCTCGTGATACACGGTATTCCCGCCAACTCCCCTGGATGGAAAAGGGTGAGTAGAAGGGGGGTGGAGGGTGACATGCATTTCTATGCCCACAAATCCAAACCAGAAGCGAGAGATGAAATTGCAGACAATCTCCCTCTAAGAAACACTCTTTTTGTTTTGTTTTTTTTAAATATTTATTTATTTTATTTATTTGGCTGCACTGGGTCTTAGATGCAGCACGCGGGATCTTTTAGTTGCGGCGTGTGTGATCTAGTTCCCTGACCAGGGATCGAACCCGGGCCCCCTGCATTGGAAGCATGGAGTCTTAGCCACTGGACCACCAGGGAAGTCCCTAAGAAACACTCTTGACAGTGCATAGTGAGCATAGCTCACTGGGGAATTGCTAACCACTTTGACATTTTCGAACAATGATTTCATCCCCCTGCCCCCATGCTTTTGGGGGTATCCTTACTAAAGGATTGTTGGTATCCTTATAAAAGGCTAAAAGGAGGGCCCAAGAAAGTAATCACATCCATAGCAATAAGCAAGATATGACACCCAAAAAGAAAGTCACCCCCAAAGAAATGTTTAAAGCCAAATGCTTTTAAAATTAACATTTAGAATTTACAAAGTGTTGGGACTTCCCTGGTGACGCAGTGGTTAAGAATCCGCCTGCCAATGCAGGGGACACGGGTTCAAGCCCTGGTCCGGGAAGATCCCACATGCCGTAGAGCAGCTGAGCCCGTGTGCCACAACTACTGAACCCCGCGTGCCTAGAGCCCATGCTCTGAAACAAGAGCAGCCACCGCAATGAGAAGCCCGCGCACCGCAACTGAAGGCCCAAAGCAGCCAAAAATAAAATAAAATAAATAAATTTATTTTTTAAAAGTACAAAAAGAAAAAAAAAGAATTTACAAAGTCTTTCATATGCTACCTTATGAAAACCTCCCGTTAAAGTATTTCCCTTCTTCCAAGCAACATCAGACATCTGTAGATAACTGCTTTTGTCTCTCTTTGGGAAAAAAAAAATGTAGCATTTATCTTGCCAACAGGAAACTGAAGCACAGAGAGGTTAGGCTATGACAGTCCTCTCTTCACCGAGCAGTGTCACCACAGTAGTTCTAAGCCCTTCTCTGTGTAATCAACAAAATAGCATGTGAATAGCATAACTGTAAAGAACTTTGTCAATTTCAGTTTACCTGCGTTTTCCAGACAACTGGCCTTGTGGAATATGTCAATTCTCATCACTAGCTCTCCTGTAGCACCTCTGGGAAGAGCTAAAATATCTACAGACAACCTAACTATAGAGTTTTTGGAAAATAAATGCAGTAAGAATTTAGAAATAACAATTACAAAGCTCAGTCAATATTTTTACAAGGGAACCCCAAATTCTCCAGGGAACCAATCGTGTCTGTCCTCCACCTCAAGTACAAGGCAGAAGAATTCAAATATCTTCTTGGGGCATCTTCCTCAGGATCTAAGTTGGACCATCCTCCCCAGGACAGTCCATCTAGGAACCCACAGGAACTCTTATTTATGACTTATCCTCCACTCGAGATTTGGTATGTGATCTTACTTTTAAATCTTCCACATGTACCTCCACAGTTTTTGACAATTGGAAAGGAGAAAAAAAATGCGATATTACTTTCCTCTAGCAAAGCAATAGTTTTGGACCATTGCACCTTCCTATCTATTCTCCTAACTTCTTATGTTAACACTGAGGGTCACTGCTGGGTCTCCTTGGGGAGGACATCAAAAGGCCTCGCTGTTCTGTCAGTGTTTGTTCCTCGGTCATTCATTCATGGGCTATAGTCTTACTGTATCTGCAGTCAAGTGCCTATTTGATTGTATGTGTCACCATATATACAAAACTTGGCCTGGGGTTAGCAAAGCTCTCCTTTTGTGCCCATTGAGAAGAACATCAACTACACCAACAGTGCTGGGCCATCACCCTCCTCCTCACCCACCCCGCTCCTCCCCACCCACCCCGCTCCTCCCCACCCCCTGGAGAAGTGAACTGTGTCACCGATGACTCTGGAGAAATGAACTAGGCGTGCTCCACTCAACCCGTTGGGGGTTCCCATTCGGAGCCAGCCTGGCCAAGGGTACTTGGGGCTGCTCTCCTGGGAGCACGGCAAGGAACCTATACATTCAGATGAGGCCAGCTATAGCCCTGCTGGTCCAGTGACTGGCGAGGATGCCTGTCTAATGCAAGGGTGGCTCTTGGGCTCTGCCATTCTCTTGCGTCCATCCTTCACTCAGTTTGGAACTGGAGCCGGGGGTGGTGGTGGGGGGGAAAGAGTCTTAAATGGTAATCTCTTAAAAATTCCTAGAATTTTATTAGCCCCCAGTCACTCTCATCCCCTCTCACTCTTTTCTCCATTCGAGCCCATTAGAAGTTGTCATTTGGCTCACATGCCTGTCTTATCTCACACTGTACCCTTTATGATTTCAGCCTCTTCCCATTAAATGGAGGGAACTGAGCTGAATGGTTATCACTTGACTGTTCAGTCTGGGAATTAGGAGATCTATACAAAGTTGACCCTCCCTACTCTCACTGAGCAAACAATGTGAGCTGTTTTTCCAGTAATGGAAATGGGGTCCTACGAACCATCCTCACCCTCCCGCTTTGGCTCTTGTGGTGAGCAGACACCCAGCCTTAACAGTGCACACAAAGGCTGCGGAAAAGCATGACCAACACACAGGAGGATTACCCTCGCAACCTTGGTGCCCCGAGCTCAGTGCTAGAACAACATGAGCAAATCATTTCTGGCAAAACAGCAAAAGGGATGGCTATCAGCTAGGAGGTAGCTCTGGTGTAGTGGTGGAGTACGTAAACCCCTGGAGCTGGCAGCTCAGGTTCAGATCCCAGCTTCTCTACTTACTAGTTGCTTGGTTTCGGGTATGCAATTTTACCTTTCTGACTCTGCTTCTCGTTTGTGAAATGAGGATAATAATAGCATCTATTGGGAATTCCCTGGCAGTGGTTAGGACTCCAGTGGCTATGACTCCACCATTTCACCGCCGAGGGCACGGGTTCAATCTCTGGTTGGGGGAACTAAAATCCCACAAAGCCATGTGGCGCGGCCAGTAAAATAAAATAAAAAATAATAGCATCTCTCTCTCAGGTTTGATATGGGAGTAAACAAATTAACACTTGTAAAACATTCAGACAGTGCCAAGTGTGTAATTAACATTCAATAAATGTTGGCTATCATTATTTGAGTTTGAACATGACGGTAGGTACAAGCATAAGCACTGGGTAAGATTCAATTTTGTCATCGGTGGTAACAGACAGCGAATCATCTAGTTGTCTCATAACAGCCTAACGTGGCTCCATCCATCATAAAAAGTTCAACAGGACTCTTTTTGAGGTTAGTTATATGCTCAGCCTCCTTCGTGTTAATCTAAATAATTATGTACATTTAACATACATTTCAGGTGATTGGCGAGTTACGTGCTGGATGTTAGCTGAGCTGCCACCAGCTACAGGTGTGAGAGCACTGGCTGCCCCAGGCAACTCGAAAACGTAGGGATTTCCGTTATCACTGGTCTCAGAGCATCACCTGCTGTGTAATCTGCGGAGCCACCTCCACATCACGCCAGCTCTGCAGGCAACATCGTGCCTGTAGCACTGGGTAGCAGTCTCCGTCCATGTGGGATGATATCACACAGGCTCGCCAAAAATAGGTGTGGCAAGTGGAATAAAGGGAACTGGGCAAGAGAGTATCAGGGTCAAAGGCGTCCCTCAAATCCTCTAAAGGCCCAGAAAAGCAGCAAGGTAAGCAGTGATCAATTTCCTCAAAGAGGCTACTTGCAAGAAAATGAGCTGAATTCCCACAGAGTCCATCAGAATTCAGGTTTCATCTTTTCTTTGAGCTCTGCACACAATAGATCCCATCCCCTAATTGCTATGTATTGTTTCAAATGTGAGAAACACAGCGTGTTCTGTTTTTATGGTAATTGATGGTCTTGTTCAGAAAATGTAAAACTCCACCAGTTGCTGAACCGGTTGTTCAATTAAGTGGTCGCTGCATTTCCCAGGCAGGTGGGGTTCAACTGGGTTACAGGCAGTATCCTTCTTGCTCTCACAGTAGGGGCTTATTTTCACTTCCTCACATGATGTAACTGAAGACTCCCTGTCACCGTGGAAGAACATGACTTCCAATTCATGTCTTCCTGCAGAACAGGACTCTGCAGCAAATCCCAAATCCAACACTTAATAGAGGTCAAGTAGAACGAAGTTTTTAATAAATGCATCTGCATATGTGGTGAAAGCTAAGCAGCTGCTCTCAACTCAGGGCTTGGTGGAAAGCTGAAAGGCATTTGAAAACGCTAGGAAATGTGTGCATGGAAAGTGGATTTTGCAGTTATAAGTCCAAGTTGCTAGACACTTGCTTGACCTCGCAGCTCCTGCCTGCGAGTCTCTGCTGGGATTCGTGACACATCCACTGGGAATGCATGAATACATCTCTCCTGACTTCAAGGTGCAGCTCACAGAGAACGCCTCACATTTCATGTAAGTAGGCGGCTAAAGAACTTTGCAAAACTCCTCCGACTCCAAACCCTCTAAAAGGAGTTGGAGGATCTCTGTCGTGACATAGACCCCCACCAGCAAGGGCATACGGGCAGTTTTCCAGCTTCCATAAATAGAGTTTTCAGTAATATACAGCTCTAATTACAATTTGCCTTGAGTATTGATTCTCATCCTTCACAATAATGAATTGAGGAAAACGTCAGTGAAATCAGAGAAAGGTCTTGGATCAGTTCTGCCCAGATTGCCTTATTCTTTAATTACCTGGTTCTACATCCACATTGTAGTTCTATGCTAACAGACCCAGCTTTATGAACCTTTGACTCCTTTCTTCAATACATGCCAAGGCAGTCGAGAATATCTACCTCATTTACTGGACACTAATGTTGTTTTCAAGCTTCGAGGGGCCATCCCATCAGCACATGACAACCGGCTCCAAGGTGCCCTTGCCAATATATTAAATTCTGCCCCATGTCAAACACTCTCTCTTATATTTTGCCCTCCCTGGTCCAGACTCTCAAGATCAATTCCCAGACTTCGTCTTCCTGTTCTTGCTGGTACATATGAGGCCTGTCCTCCAGCTTTTTCGGTGAATACTCCTTTGCTTCTCATAACAGAGAAAGTGTGCCCCTACTTGGTCAATGCTGAAATGTCATCCTAGTTGCTGGTCTAGAAACAAGGAGAGGCAGATCTTGAGAAGGAAAAGCACGATCTTGTGGACCATCCATCTCAGGTGAATCTTGTACATGGTCTCCAGATGGTGCAGATTGAATCGTGTCCCCTCAAAACTATGTTGAAGTCCTAACACCCAGTACCTGAGAATGTGATCTTATTTGGAAATAGGGTCTTTGCAGAGGTAGTCAAGTTAAGATGAGCTCATCCTGGATTCGGATGGGCCCTAATCCACTATGAATGGCGTCTTTATAAGAAGAGAAGACACACAGACACAGAAGGGAGAATGCCATGTGAAGATGGAAACGAAGAATGGCATGATACGTCTAAGGGCCAAGGAATGCCAAGGATTGCCAGCAACCATCAAAAGCTTAGGAGAGAGCCATGCAACAACTTCTTTCTTAGAGCCTGTGAGAAGGAACCAACGCTTGATTTCAGACTTCTAGCCTCCAGAACTGTGAGAGAATACATTTCTGTTTTTTTAAGTCACCCACTTTGTGGCAACTTGTCTTGGCAGCCCTGAGAAACGAATGCACCAGTCAATAGAGGCCACTCTTTTCCACTCTGCCAGCCAGCTATGGCAGTCAAGGGGATCTGGAGTTTACACCCTAATATCCTCATCCCAGGCCTCAGGGTCCCACCTCTTCCCTACCAGAGTCCTATTTTAGTACAGGAGACTTTTTAAGGTTGTAACTCTATCACATTTACAATCAAATCTTGTGCCTGGTTCTCAGCACAAGCTACCTTCCTGCTCCAGAAGATAAGGGCCTGTTTAAATGCTGCCATAAAGGCCTTCAATCTCTCATACTGTGCCTTTAGTTGATGGTTGGCTGGTTTGAATATGCCATTTTCTTCCCTCAGGGTTTCTATGCCATGAACACCAGCCAACTAATAACCATTACCCCACATTTTTCAAGCACTAGGACCATTATGCAAGCCATGCGTCTCCTTCCCCCTACACCCCACCCCAAGCCAACCCTGCTAAGAGTTTGAGTAAGTGTGAAGCTACAGGACACCAGGAGTTATCACCACCACATAAACCCCAGCATTGGGGCCCTGTTGTCATCTGGCCAGAGAATTATCCAACTTCAGGATCTCCTCCTAAGAATCTGCTCCCTAAGGACCCCTCCTTATATCAACTGCCTTAGGTTGGACTCTCCTAGAAGAAGAACCTGAGATAAGGATTGATTACAAGGAGTTTGTTTGGGAAGTACCAAGAGGGAGTAGAAAAATGAGACAGAGAAGGGGAGGAAGCCGAGACAGGTATGTTAATGAGCTGGTTATCACAGTGGGCAAGTGGAGCTCAACCCCATTGGAGAATCTGGGAACTGCACAGATCTCACCTCAGGGTGTTCCCACCTGAGGGAGGGGCAAGGACGCCTGGGTATCTATACACCAGCTCCCATCTGCTCCTGGGAGCGTTAACTTTCCAGCACTTCTGGTCTGCCCCATGTATGGGCCAAGCAGGCTCCTGTGGCCAGAGAAAGGCTCACACAGAGAGTTACGGGTCTTTCGGAAACAGCAGCTGCCTGTTTAAGAACACTGATGCCGAGGGGATAGAGGTAGAATACAGACCACACTGCTACACTCCCAATATCACACACTCAGGGACAGTGGAAGAGCACATCCCAGCTCTTGCGGACTTGAGTTGGGGCAGAGGTGAGGCAAACTCTGCAATGGGAGGGTAGGAAGAAAGCTGATGCCACTTTTCTTTAGTCACTGCCCCTAACAAGTGGACCTTTTTTCTATTCTTAAGTACTCAGGGCCAAGAAAGCTAAGAGGCCATTTGCTCAACTACAGAATAATTAACTATTTATTCAATTAAAGCTATTCCAGCCTTTTCTAGCTGCTGGACAGAATATACAGTCTAAGCTGGAACATAGGGAGGCGAGCTTTTCTTATGTGAGTTCAGTGCTGACTCTGAAGTTATTTGCTGTAGTGGCTCAAGAATGTCTTCTTGCTGCTGCCACAATACTAAAAGAATTTTCCTTTGACGTGACCTGGGGAAAGATACCTTCTAGACAGAATGCCAGCCAACACAAACAAAACATGGCACAGGGAAGTCATTTACTCTATTGTCATTTCCTCGGTCACACCGTGAAAAAAAGTCTACCTATCACCCCCATGATCAAATGTGGGATTTCTAGCATTTGCTACTTAACTACTTCTAGTGAGGATTACACTCTAACTTAGGGAATGCTGCCATTCGGAAAGAAATAATCTACATGCTCTCTATAAAATGTTACTGTTGGTCTTGAAAGAAACTAAAGAAAATATAAACTATGGTGTCAATATAGTTGCTTAGCACTAATTTTTGCCCTACCCTCTTCTTTGTGCCAAACAGAGCCAGGCTGGGATTACAAATAAGGGACGACCATGCCAGTCCTCCTGGTGGCCAGACAGAGGCGATAGTGATCACCAGCAACTCTCAGGAGTTACCCTGTCTTGGGTTTAGCAGAGAAAGCATTATGTTTTTTTGCAGTGAATAAACTCAATATGGTAGGTTAGCCTATACAAGATTGCTGATCATCTATGATTTTCTTTTAATTTCTTTATTTTTGGCTGCATGGGGTCTTCGTTGCCGCACGTGGGCTTTCTCTAGTTGCGGCGAGCAGCGGCTACTCTTCGTTGTGGCTCGCGGGCTCTAGAGCGCAGGCTCAGTAGTTGTAGCTCGCGGGCTCTAGAGCGCAGGCTCAGTAGTTGTGGAACACGGACTTCAATAGTTGTGGCTCGCAGGCTCTAGAGCGCAGGCTCAGTAGTTGTGGCATGTGGGCTTCAGTAGTTGTGGCTCGTGGGCTCTAGAGCGCAGGCTCAGTAGTTGTGGCGCACGGGCTTAGTTGCTCCGCAGCACATGGGATCTTCCCAGACCAGGGCTTGAACCCGTGTCCCCTGCATTGGCAGGCAGATTCTCAACCACTGCGCCACCAGGGAAGCCCTTCTATGATTTTCTGACTACGAAGACTGCCGAGTTCATACTGTACAACCCTCCACCCGAGCTGCAGGAATATTTTGTGCCACTGTCAGCCACCGATCGAGATTTCCCTTTTCAGAGCCAGTGCTGTGGCTGGACCGGCCCTTGTGGCTCTTATTATGATTGCAAGATGCACCTCAGCAACATCAGAGAACTCTGACAAAAAACAAGTTTATTACTCACAGGTCCTGGAGGGTACAAGGCACCCCTGGGGCCACACAGTGTGGGGGGTGGGGGGGGGAGTTGAGGGCTGGGGAGAGAGAGAGGACCAGCGTTCTGCATTTATCGGGGTCCAGGGAAGAATGCCGAGGGTTGCTCGGACTCACTCTTTACTGGTGAATTTAAAACATAAGAGTGGAAATTAAAGCTCAGCAAGAGGTCAAATGGTCAGTGATCTAAGTCAACCAGAGCTTTCTAAGAGAAAGGGAACTTTATAGGTAGGGCGGCCTGGATCTTCATCTGGTTGTACAGCTGGCAATGTGGTTATTTCCGACGAATGTGTATTTGAAGTGGATGCCTAGCCAATCAGAGGCTTAATGTCAGGCACTTACATTACAATCAGAAAAGCTAACTGTCAGGTGCTTACACTACAGCGAGCTTTCCTGGATTCCGCATGGGTTGAAAGGAATGAGCAACAACTGTCAAATTAATATTTCTAAAAATTGGAGGACACCTCTCGTTTTAAAGTGACATGAGAAAAAAGCTGACACTGCCCCTTCTTCTGGAAATCACCACAAAACAAAGACAACAGGAAATATAAATCAAACTACATCCTTGATGACACTAGAAGATATAAGTAGCCCCAGAACACAAAATGAGGGAGCATCAAACAGGGGAGTATGAAGATGCTGCAAGAGAATGCCCGTGATTGCTCATCTCAGCAAAAGTAGCAAAGCACAGACCCTGTAAAGGAGGTGACACATACAGGTAGGCAAAACCAGTAATTCCTGATTTTGCAAAGCTCTGTGAATCAGGAATGGCACCAAGGAGAAGAGGGGGAGGCAGAGCTAAGTGAGAAATCAATAATCATGTCATAGTTGCAGGAAGCAATCTATGAGGCAGGTTAGATACAGTTGCTTAGTCTTGTTGGCTAAAAGGAAGTAAAGGCTATATTAGCCTACATACCCCATCTCATGAAAAATGTGACTATGAAACAGAATAAATTCTTCCTAGCCTGAATATGACCTGACTCAAATAGCTGCTTCAAGAAGACCTCACCTCATTCAAGGAAAAATAACAATCCAAAGGGATCCAGCCCTAAAACAACATAATCTGCAAAGGTATTCACTGCCACATGGTTTGTAATGGCAAGATACTGGAAACACATCCAATGTCCAGCACAGGCAACTAGTTAAATAAAATATAGTATCTCCAAACAATAGATTACTGTGCATCTGTTGAAAAGACTGAAGTAGCTTGTACATACTAATGAAGTACTCTGTGTCAGCCAGGATGGCCTACGTCATAATGCAATAACAAACACAACAAAACTTTATTTTGCAGTCATACAATAGGCGTTCTTGAAGCAGGGGGGAGGTTCTGCTCCATATAATCCTTACTCAAGGACCTGGGTTCATCACCTAGAACATCATAATCATAGCAGCAGGAGGAAGAGGGAAAAAGAGAATTATGAACCTGCTGTAAAGCCCTTCTACCCAGAAGTGACACATGTCACTTCTGATTACGTTTCATTGGTTAAAGCAAGTCATATGATCATCTAACTGCAAAGGGTCAGAGAAGTGCATTCTTGCTGATTAGCCAAAAGGAGAACTGGAAACAATTAATGAGCAGCAATGTTTACTATCATCTCCTAGAGATATTATTAAGTGAAAGGAAAAAGCATGCTTTATTCTTCATGTTAAGAAAACATATTACATATACTGTATATTCTTGATATGCACTGAGTATTTCTGGAAGTCCATGATGAAAATAAGGTGATAGCTCTAGGTAGGCATATAAAGACTGGGTGGTTTAATTTTCTTGAAGGCTTAACTTTCACTATATATGATTTTGCATTTTATGCATTTTATACCAGATACATGTATTATCTACTAAAAACATGAATTTAAAACCAAACTAAAGGAAAAGACATGCCCTTTGACCCTAAAACATAAAGGGCAATATAAGAAATTTATCTGGATTTGCATCCCTTTGAATAAAATGACGTAAGGGTTTCCCAGAAGGAATGTGTGAGTCCAGAAGAGACTTTTTAAAATTACTTAAATTAATAACGACTTAGTAATCATGGCATATAAATAAAATTTCCAAATGGGGGACACTTTTTAAACTCAGAAACAGAGTCAATAGGTCTTGTTCTGAAATGAACTGATAGTGATCAATGTCTATGAAAAAGATGACCAGATCCCCACACGATGCAGCTACCCATTTTCAGCCAGAACAACTGAATCATAAATGCATTCGTTTGTGAGGAGTGAACTCCCTGACGAGTACACATTATGATTTTATAACAATCAACTAGAGAGAAACTGATTCTTGATCACAGCATTATGGATAAGGTATGAACTGATCATCCGTCCATCAAAGAAAGCCCAACTACTTTCTAAAAGCAGCAGGGGCCTATATCAGGGAGAGAAGGATGTTCTTTCCTTATATAAAACTGCATGTCTAGTACGTTTCCCCAGCCCAAGATCATTTTTAATATAAACGTCATCTTGTTACGGAACTCGCTGTGCTTTCAAAGTTCCTTAAATCACTAATTAGTTATGCCACATTAATAGCAACTTCCAAATTCTGTATCTTTCCATACTGATAGTTCTGTTGGGAAAAAAATAAAAGACCAGATATTTCTGGGCCCTTGAATACCACCCTCCACTCCACATGATGGCTTCACGCCATACCTCCATTCCAGAAACACAAGAGCTCACAGTTGAAATAAACTACCTCAATGCCTCAGTTTGGGACTTTGACCACTGGGAAGAATGAGGCAGCGTCTTGAAAGTAATCACACAGCTAGGATCCACTTTGCTCTGGCTCTGTGTCCTGAGGCTGGAGTGGGAGAGGTTCTGAATATAAATAGAGCTCATCACTGCTCCTTTCCAGCCATTCTGCCTCAAAGGGCTGCCCAGTTTGCGGGTGCCACAGCAGACCTAGGATGAAAGTAGATCTCGAAATAGCCTGCACATTAAAAGACAAGTTCAAGGACAGAAGGAATAAAGGGTGAAGTAGGAGGGAAGGAAATGCTTTCTTGTTATGGCCTGCAATTAAATGGTGTCACATAAACGTGGATTCTTAGAAAGCCGTAGGAGAAATCAGCACCTCCTCTGCTTCTGGACCAGGATGAACCATGAGTCCTTAAAGGAATAGGGCGGCACTAAAGAGGAAGGAGCCTAATTCGCATGAACTATAGAAAACCAAGGTCCCAGGGGAACCCCAATTCAGCCAAAAGAAAGTGACTCTATAATCAGAGTATACCTGCTTAGGGGACTTGTCCTATTCTATGTCTTTTTGTTGTTTTCAACATGACCAATAGAAAAAATTAAATTTTTAATAAGAATCTATATAAATACATCCACTAATAAGAAAAAAAAATGCTTTGCCAGACCACCATCTGTCCTGATTTTCTATTTTGGAAATACTACCATATTATCTTGATTTATACAAACAGCATTTATCGAGCACCTACTACATGCAGGGAACTAAGTTAGATACTAGGAATGCAACATTAAGAACATCACGACCCCAGACCTCAAAAGTTTACTAGCTAGACATGAAACGAGTAACTCAATATAACAGCTTCAGTGATCAGAGTGCTTGGCACCTGATGGGAACTCAATGAGTACTTGTTGAAAAACAAGTTTTAAATAGATGAATGATAGAGAGTTGTAAAAAAGACAATGCCTAAGCCTGAACTGGTTCAAGGGAGACATCACAGATGAGGCAACACATGAACTAAGAATTCATAGATAAATTAAAATTCTCCAGGAGGATGGGCAAGGATGGAGGCAGCCTTCCAGGCAAAGGCACATTCATGGACCTGCAGATATATCAGCACTGCAGCAAGGACGTATACGGGGAGGTGGCAAAAGACAAGGTTTGCAGTGTAGCTCAAATCTAGATCACGAAAAGCAGTCTGAGAAGTTTCGCACTACTGCTGGAAGCAATGAGGAGGTCATTATAGTTGTATATTGAAATAATCTCCTAAGCAGCCATCTGGAAAATGAAATTGAGTTCATCAAGAGTGGATAGAAGGATGAAAGCCAAAATCAGGCATGGAAAAGAGGAGGGTTTCAGAAACTCTTCAGGAGAAGATGGAATTGGGAGGGAGGCCTTGGTGGAATCTGGGAAGAAAAGGAGAAGACGACAAGAAGGATAGCTCTAAAGATTCCAGCTTGGGTGACTCTAAAATACATGGAGAGTCTGACTGGAGAGATGGTGAATGAGCCTGGGGTTAGGAAAGAGATACAGGTCATAAGTTCTATTTGGGGACTTTGACTTTCAGGTTAGTTGGACTCAGAAGGGAAAATCCAATAGGCAAAGAGAGTAGGTTGTGAGGGCAGGAGACATGGATGATAAGATTAAAACTTGAGGGTCACAGAGTCATCAATACCAGGAGCTCTTGGATAATCTGAAGGTAATAACCAGTCTCATAATTACTATAAAAGCAAATAACATTTATTGTTATTGATAACAATATGCCCTGCCTAGTGTTTTATATGGATTACATGTAATTCTCATAACAACTCTTTGAAGTCAATATAATTATTATCTCCATTTTTTTCAGATGAGTCAACTGAAACCTACAGAGATTGTCTTGTCCTAGGTCTCACAGCCAGTCAGTGCTGGAGTTGAGATACTGCCTTCTCTCTGGAGCAGAGAAGTTCTAAACAAGAGGACACATCCAGAATCCACCCCAAAATGTGTTTTGTTTGGCTAGCACAGCACTTTCATAAGTTAAATTTGAATGACTTTGGCCACAGCTCGCACCCCACTCCACAAGTACACCACCCTCCCGAGCATACCATTTTGTCTTAATCCCACCTACATAACTTGATGGACACTGAGATGAACTGCCCAGCTCCCCTTTCATGGAAGGACTTGTCACAAGCAACTGTCAGCTCCTTCAGGGTTTGCCTCAGCTGTAGAGAGCTGCCTCTCCCAAGATCACATCTTTTACAGGGCAGCCCACATCCAATGACTGACGGAGGTGAGATAAAGGCCAGGCCATCTTGGCCCAACACAGGCTGACTCTGATGGGCCATTCCAACTTCAGAGCCCTGGTGAGTTTGGACGAGGCTGTCAGCATGCATCACAACTCACCATCTCCTTCCCAATCCTGCTTCCTTTCCCTCCCTCCCATGGGTGTTATTCTCCAGGGCACTTCCCAATCAACATTTTGCTCACTAAACTCCATCCCAGAGTCTGCTTCCTGGAGAAACCTACCTATTCCTTGAACACAGTGAATTTTGACACCTACAAAAGGCTCAAGCACTGTCTTAAGAGCTTCTGAATCTTTAAGACTTAGACACCTTTGTGTATGAACAAAAGCAAGTGCAGAGGGTCTCAGTTGCCAGTTGAACAAAAGTTGACTTGGATTACTTTCCAGGCAAGAAAATCCACTAGGAGCTCAGTCTGGGGTAGCTCCAACCTTGGCTCCCATCTGCCTTCCCTACATCTTTATTTTTGAATGCCTGCTTTCCAAGTCTCCAAGCCTACAACCTAACTGTCTAAGGCCCAGCCCCAGGCGAGTTCAACAGGGCATAAAGTCTCAGGCTGTGGACCAGTCTCACTCCTGCCCCATTCATCGACCAAGTAGATGTAAGCAGAGGGGTTAACACGTATCTCACTGGCACACATTCATTCCTTTGGCTGAGAACTTTGTTTGCCTCCCTCAGTATCCTCTGTTAAAATGCAAATAAACTTAATATATATATGCATATGTCTTCAGTATTTACGTATTGATAAAAAGATGAGAAGGACTTACGCCAAAATGTAAACAATGGTTTTTCTCTGGGTTGTAGAATTGTTGGTAACTCTTTCCGTTCCTTTTCTACATGCATATTTTCTAAAATCAGCCTGGGGTGTTTTTATAATAAGGAAGAAAATGTTTAAATGATTTTTCAAAGACAAAAGGGCTGTACCCTTCTCCCCTACGGATAACCTTGGGAAAGGAAGCCCATTAAGCTATGAGCGTGAGAGGAAGGTATTAATACCTTGTGGTTAATAAGTTGGAAAGCCAGCCGGCTGATCTCAGAGCACTGAGGAAAATGAGATGTTGGAATAGTTCTGTGTTAGATGAAGCTGGCCACAGTGAGGGGCCATAGTTTTATGATTAAGGCATCCAAGATCAACCAGAGGAGGAAGGCTTTGCAAAAATGGACACGAGAAATATTACACTAATCTCATTCCTCACCCTCCTGTCATCCATCCCTCTCCGCCAGCCCCCAAGGCACGCAGGAGAGAGAGCCTACAGCTAGAGGCGCTTTCACTCTTTATGGGGGGCGGGGGGGGGCGTCTGCCTGCCTCCCTTCCTCCTCTGATGATTTCTGAATGAAGTCCCCTTTATCTTTCGCTCCTTTTTTTTTTTGGCCGCGCAGCATGTGGGATCTTAGTTCCCCAACTGGGGATCGAACCCATGCTCCCCCCACCCCCCGCCCCCTGCAGTGGAAGCGCAGAGTCTTAACCACTGGACCACCAGGGAACTCCCCTATCTTTCACCCTTGAATTTCGAGCCTAGAACTAGGCCAAAGCACTCGACGCCTTGTCTCGCCTTCTCCAGACCCTGCCCTGGCGCTTCTCACTGTCCAGGATGGCGAGAAGCTCTCCAAACAGGAGCCCAAACAAGAACGCCAAGAAGAAAGGGCACTGACCCGTCCAGCTGGCCTATGCTCCGTGGATGCCTTCCAGCAAAGCCTGACTTCACCTGCATCTCCACGCCCCTGGCCTTGTGACCTTGCAGCCCTCCCTGCTGGCTCGCATTCACCGCAGTTCTCCCTGGGACCTTGCTGTCCCCTGGGGTCTGCCACCTCCCCACTGCCCCCAACCCCCCCCAGTGCCATCCGCCTCCGTGTGGGAACGTGCAGATGTCTTCCCAGCCCTGTGGCAGACATAGGAGACTCAGGGCTGAACCCTGACCTCGCTCTGCCCTGCGTGGTTCCCTCATATCTAGATGTTACCAGAGCCACCCAGATTAAAGCTTGGCCAGGGGAGTAGGGAGGCAGGGAGAAAATCGACACGCCCCAGCTTCATTCCTTTTCTTCTCTGTAGCGGACAGGCTCAGCACTTTGCTCAGGTCCCCTGGCGTCCCCTTCTATCACTTTGTGCATCAACCAGGTCCCTGGCTTTTACCTTCAACAGCCAGCACCTAAGGGGCTTTTCTCAAAGAGCTCCCAGAGCCCACTTCACCTGCAAGCCTGGAAACTGGACGTGTCTGCGAATGTATGTCCCCCGTTCCCGACCTCCTTCCCCCAGTGGTCCCTGACCAACAGCTAATGGGGCAGGAACATGTGAGCCTCAGCAGTCTTGCTGTGGGGTGGGATGTACCCTAGAGTTCCCCTGGCAGTGTAGGGGGGCAGGGAGCTATTCTCCGGGCTCTCCTTCCATGCACTGAGGCCCCACTTCCTCCCCCGTCTCCCTGGCTACTGTCTTGAACACATCACTTGTATGTGAACCTTCTCTTCGGGTCTGCTTCTGGGGTATATCACGAAGTCTCTCTCCCTCTCCTTCTCTTCTTTCTTCTTGCTAGAAGCGGTGAGCTCAAACCCCTTCTATAGTCTACATTCCTTCTACCACAGTTCAGCAAATCTCACTTCTTATAATAGAGAGACCACTGACTTTTTTTAAAATGTTTTTCGAAAGAAATACCAAGAAGAGTGATTCAGCACAATTTTCTTTTAAGAAGACAGATACACTCTTGAAAAAATGGGAACCCAGGAACCCTCTTGGACTTGGCAATAATAGATGGCTGACAAGAGCCTTGGGCCATTTATCTCAGAATTTTAAACTTAGAATACCCCTGACCCCTTTATTGAATTTCATGTTAAACTTGTTCAATTATTTTCAACCAAATTGCAAGTTATCCTCCAGATGCTGAATTTGACCTGCTTTTTGAAAATGGGTTAAAGACATTGTCTGTGCTCCCCCTGACATCTGACATTGTTCCATAATTAACATTAACTTAAAAATCGGAGCCAGCCCTCTTTGCAACAAACTGTCAATCAAATGTGGTCTGCAGAGACCTGAGTAGGTTTGCTTCCGATTGGTTTTAAAGTTTAATATGATAAAAGAAGCTCCTGATACTGGGCTAATTTCTTCTTCAAATCAATGCTGCTTACATGGTACATTAGGAAGCGCCATTAAGCTCGTGCATCGTATCACAAAGCCAAGAATAAGTTAAACCATTTGCCATAAAACAAAAGATCAGCCGTAATGTCAGTCTAGAAATCTAGAGTCCCAGTTTTTGGCAGTGGGGGAGAGGATTGATGCTTGTCTTTCCACCAATATTCTAGACTGACTTTAGTATATCATTTCATAGTCTCTAAATGAAGATGTTCCAAAGAATGGTGGCGCTTAATGAGATAATGAAAGAGATTCCATCAAATTAATTTTCATCCTCTTGTGAATTTCATCATATTCTGCCAAACAGAACATAGTAAAGCAAAGAACTATTACCAAAGTTCTGCGTAATTTTGAAATTGAGGACCACAATTAAATCTGAAACAAGCATTGCTACTAAATTACTAGCACATTTCTACTGTTAAATTCTCCTCTTCATAGCCAAATGAGTAATACCTGGACCAGAAATAGCAAACAACTCTTGGAAAGCAGGAAATTACATGTGGTGTGGAAAGAAGATTACATATGGTACAGAAAGGGCTGAGCAAATAATATTAGCTAAGCTTTTTGAGCGCTTATCATGTAACAGACACTCTTTTAGAAGCTTTATCACATTAAACCATTTAATCCTCACAGCAACTCAGCGAGGTAAGTACTATTATTTTCCCCATTTCCCAGAAGAGAAAATGAAGGCACAAAGAGCAGCCCATGTGTCCTTGTTACACAGTTTTAAGTAGTGGTCAGGATTCAAACTCACAGTTTGACTCCAAAGCCTCTACTCTTACCAACTATGGAATCAGGCTGCCTCTGACACAAGACTGGTCTGATCAAAAAAAAAAAAAAAAACACCTTCTCCACAATCAGCCAGGAAACCTAAACTTCCTTCCGTGGACCAATTCCATGGAAAGGACAGGGCCTCAGAAGGCCTATGTGAACATGCAGATGAGAGAGGAAGGCAACACCTAGTGCCCAGTGACCCTGGCACCACTGAGCTGTACGGATGGGCACCACTCCCAGAGACTACAGTGTGAATGGCGCCCTTGGAGGTGGGCAAACCTGAAGCAGAAGTAAAGTGATCAAGTCAGTGAAGCACTGAAGATGCTTTGGATGAGAGTAAGGTAGAGAGAAAAGGAGGGAAGCCTGAGGGGACTTCTAGGCCAGCCAACCAGTGGCGTGAAGGCTGTTGACACTTGATACAAAGGAAAAACCTCAACCAAATGGGAGCTGGGAGATGACTGAAGAAATTTTGGGGCTGCTCAGAATTCCCACAGATTGGATCAGCTCTCAGATTTGCTATGAATTTCTAACCACCCTGAATTTCACTGACCTCCTCTCAAATCAATCCCAACAGGATTTACTTTGGGTTAAAGAGTAAAATGACTCCCTTCCCAGCCTCCTCCACAGATATCCCCAACATGCTTCCCCTCCAATAACACCCACCCAGACGCACCGTAGGTTGTCATACTTGTCTACCTTTGCTGAGTTCTCTTAGACTTCTCCTTACTCACGTGGGAAATGCCTGATGGTCTTTTAGGGCAGCTACTATATCATCTATAGTACTGACATAGGTATAAATATAGATACAGGTATATAGAGAGCAAATGTGGTGTATATAGTACAGACTATACAGACATTCTATAGTTTCAATGGCTTCTCCAATGCCCTGAATAATTCCATTTGGTTCAGCTAATGGGGGCTGGTTATTTACAACGGACCAGATGCTGTGCTCAGGCTTCAAAGGTAGATGTAAAAGTGATACCTTGTTAATACCTTGTGATACCCTGCTACCCTCATATAAGCCTCCGAATCCAGAGCCTTATAACTCTCAGTATGTATCAGCCTCACTTGGAGCACTTTATATTTTTGCCCAGGCTACACTCTGTAGAAATTCTGATTTACTGTGTTTCATCAAATCTAAGATGTCACTGGCTATCCGAAGTGTATTTTATGTACAACTAAGAAAGAAAAATGCCTCAAATAAAATTATGGCACAATTCCTTTCCCTCACATCAATTATAAGAAGCATCTGTAAGAAGTGTTGATTTCTGAAATGTGGAATGCGGGGGAAATTTTCATCTAAGAATCGGCTAAGAATAGTAGTTGGCCTAGTCTGGGGACCTAGGCATCGGTGTGTTTTAAGTGAGACTTAAGTGAGTCTAATAAGAACCAGTGCCCTGATACCTTTGCCATATATCTTATTATTCAGCCATTCTTTCATTCGTTCAAGAAGCATGTTTTGAACACTTAATGAACTGTAGATGCTGTATAATGTATGTGTGTGTGTGTGTGTGTGTGTGTGTTTGTGTGTGTAATACATAGTAGACATTAATATGGCATGTTTCCCACCCTCAAGGAGCTTATACTCTAGTATAGAAGAGATAGGTAAATTAGTGATTAGTGATTAGTGATTACATTTTCTGTCTCCCTCACTAGACCATGAATGCAGTAACTTTTCCTTAAATAAAATGGCTCTATTCCTAATAGAATGGGGAGAGAACATGCAAACTTTCTAACGGATGAGGAGCCTCACCTTTGTTATACTCTAGTGCCTCACCTCTCCATACACCAGACCTCATACATCAGAAACCCAAGGAAAATATTGCTGTTTCCAGCTAAGAAGCAACTGGACTTTTAGAAGTAATAAACACACAGAAAGAGAGGTGTACTTGGCTAGCAATAGCTGAAAAGCTAAGCACCACTGGCAACAGAGTCAGGGAGAAGACAGAGATATCACAAAACTAAAATAAAAAGTGAAACACAGAAGAAAAAGAATGGCAAGCTGCAGAGGTGGTGGATAGAAGACATGACATTAGAGATTAGAAGCAGCCAAGACCACAAAAATTACCAGCAGCAAAAAGTGACAGTGGAGAAGAGACCTGGTAACAAAGAGTCAGAGGGGGAAAAAAGCACTAGAACATTAGCAGCTTGAGTACAAATAGAATCTCGACAGCTCTTGCTGGCACCATGTGAGGAATTTGGAGACGGAATAAGTCCTACCTGAAAGACACTTCGTTACAAAGTAGAAGAACAATTGATGTTAATAAGCATTGAGATTCATGATTATTTTCTATTATTAAAAATTGCCATCCAACCCCATTTAAAAGCTTTGAGGCTTACAGGGTTAAGACTGAGTCATACAGAAGATTCCCCTTTGAGGAACTGCTGATAAAACCAGTAGAGCAGGCTCTACTATACTTGTGTCAATGTGACAGCTTTGTTTCTAGATAGATGTAATCTCTCCTGGATGTTAGTCATCACTAGAAAATAGAACTCCCCCCTTAGACTTTACCCGGAAAACTTTGACTGAGTTTGCCTTACATATTTACACTTAACACGCTTACACCCTACCTCCACCCAAAGTATGGGGTTTAAAATATATTAATGATTAATCCAACAGAGAGTTCACAGTAGGTTTCCATCTCTAAATCATGTTCTAATTCAGGTATCTCTCTTATTCCTTTGAATAAACTAGTCTGTAGATGATCTAGCATAGGCTCAGCCCAAGGGAACTCCCCACCACACTCAGAGCACATCAGCAAACGACTTCCTGAAATACTCAGAATTCTACCCATAAAGGAACCAGAGGATATGCAAACCCAGTACCAGTTTCAAAAACTTAGTCAATAATGCATTTAATAAGAGTAAAAATATAGATGGATCGTAAGGTTAAATTAGCAAACAATTCCAGACTCTTGGACTTGAGCACCGGCGAACAATCCATCAAATGAAGAGCATGTATTGAATGCCTGTCTTGGGCCTAATACTGTGTTTCACCTGTGAGAGACTTTAATTATGAATGAGATAATGATGATATATCATATATTCATCTATCATTTATTGAGATGCTACTTTATACCAGGTATTAAGAGACAAAATCTCACAGTCCAGTGGAGGAAAGAAACACAAAAACATATAATTGGTACTATGAGGAATTTAGCACAGCACCTGGTAATTCCATATGCCAAATCCATGTTTGCTGACCTGAAGGTGCACAAGTGTCCATGTGACCACTAGAAGCTCAATTTGGCTGGAGCAAAGGACTCATCATCAGGAAATATAGAACACGAAGCTGGAAAGCTAGGCAGGGAACTAAATTATTAATGGCTTTGTAATAAGCTATGTCGAGAGGTCTGAATTTTTTTCTGGCAGTGGGAACGACCGAAGGGTTTTAAGTAGAGGAGTGGCATAATCTATGCTCTGTGGGCAACGGTGAAGATGATTAAAAGAGGTGAGTCTGATACAGACGGCCAATAGGTGCATGAAAAGATGTTCAACATCACTAATTATTAGAGAAATGCAAATCAAAAATACAATGAGATATCACCTCACACTAGTGAGAATGGCCATCATCAAAAAGTTTACAAACAGTAAATGCTGGAGAAGGTGTGGAGAAAAGGGAACTCTGCTACACTGCTGGTGGGAAGGTAAATTGGTACAGCCACTGTAGAAAATCATATGGAGGAGGTTCTTTAAAAAACTAAAAATAGAACTACCATATGATCCAGCAGTCCCACTCCTCAGCATATATCTGAAGAAAACTCTAATTCAAAAAGATACATGCACCCCAATGTTCACAGCAGCACTATTTACAATAGCCAAGACATTGAAGCAACCTAAATGTCCACTGACAGATGAACAGTTAAAGAAGATGTGGTGTGTATATATATTCCATTATATATATAATGGAATATTACTCAGCCATAAAAAAGAATGGAATAATGCCATTTGCAGCAACATGGATGGACCTACAGATTATCATAGTAAGTGAAGTAAGTCAGAGAAGGACAAATACCATACGATATCACTTACATGTGGAATCTTAAAAAAATGATACAAATGAACTTATTTACAAAACAGAAACAGACTCACAGACATCGAAAACAAACTTATGGTTACCAAAGGGGAAAGGGGCGGGGAAAGGGGCAGGGAAAGGGATAAATTAGGAGTTTGGGATTAGCAGATACAAACTACTATATATAAAAGAGATAAACAACAAGGTCCTACTGTATGGCACAGGGAACTACTTTTAATATCTTGTAATAAACTATAATGGAAAAGAATGTGAAAAAGAATATATATATACACACACACAAATCACTTTGCTGTACATCAGAAACTAACACAATACTGTAAATGTGCTATACTTCAATAAAAATAAATAAATAAGGCGGTGAGTCTGGAGCCAGGGAGATCTGTTGGAAGCATAATGGTCCCAGTGTATGATGACAAAGGCTTGAACTAAGCCAGTGGTGCCAGGGATGCAAAAAAGGATTCCAAGACATGTTTAGGAATAGAACTGACAGAACTCAGGGGCTGGATGATGAGTTTCTGAAAGAAAGGGCAAAATCAAGAGTGGCTTGGGCAGCTGTATAGGAGCTTTTTATAGAAATTGATTACAACAGCAGGAGTGAGTTGGAGCAGGAAGAAGGGGCAGGTAACAGGTTCCGCTTCAGTCTCGTTAAAGTTAAGATGTCTCTGAGACATCCAAGTTCAGATCTCTAGTAGCCATTTGGAGCAGAGAAATAGCTGAGCCAGAGATACTTGTTCTATCTTCAAGAGATGTAACTAAGGAGACAAGAGAGGATGTATACATGGAAACAATTAATGAACAAAGAAATGTGGAGTGTTTTAGATGCTAAATTCCTTAAAGGGGGTAATCATGGGTTCAGAGTTCAAAGAGGAGGGAGAATCACGCCAGCTAGCAGAGTAGGAGAAAGGAAGCTTGGCCTTAAGGGATAAGTGGAATTTGGACAAGCAGAGGAAGGGCATTTCAATGGCCAGAACATGCACACGCCAAGTCAGAAGGTGGAAGTGGAAGCTTAGGTTAAAGAGTACAGGCCTGATGACTGAAAAGCAAGGGAGGAGCAGATTACTAGGGGTCCAAAAATCAGGAAGAAGAATGAAGTCTTATCACAATAGAGAACAAGAAGCTGTTACACATTTTTGAAGAGAAGAACATCACAATGGAAATGTTTAACCACTAACTCCAAATGTAGTCTATAAGATTCATCCCATGGGTATTCATGTTTGTGCCCAATACAAAGTTATCATCTCTTCAGTAAAGCCCTTAGATCATCTACGTTTATATACAGCATTCTTAAAAAAGGAAAATTTCCCAAAGATACAGAAGGTGAAGAAGCAGACTAACAGTGAAATTTCACAATGCCAAGTATCATTACAATAAATTACTCTGCCTAACAAACATTTCAATGTTCTGCAGATGGTCCATAATAGCAGTGTTCTGTTGAGCAGCTTATAACATGCCTTCTGTCTGAGAAATCCTGTTTAACACATGCTTTCCTTCATCTTCGACCACCAGGGTCACTTTCTGTGGTGACTCTGAAATATTCATGAGCTACCCCAAATCTTGGGTTACGAACGAATGACGGGAACAGGAATTCCTTTTTTCTTAATTAACAGTTGGGTCAAGAACCTAACAAAGGGTTTTCCTGCTCCTCTGGGTAGGAGAGTTAGCTTAGGAGTCACAGTTTGAATAACAGGGAGCCAACTTCTTCCACTCAGTTCATGTGAGCTGAGCAGACTGGCAGAATACCTCCACCCACCACCATCCCCACCACCTCCACAGTGCCACAGGTAGGTGTATGACTAGGGGTGGTCCCTGTGATTGGTTCAGGAATGGATACACAACCTGAGTTAATCCAATGAGACCCTGGCAGATACCGCTGAGGACTGACACAGCCCACCCCTTCTTTCTTGCAAATTAAATTCTAATTTTTTTTTTAGTTATTGTGTAACCTTAGCAATATCCAAGGGCTCATACCTAGCCCCAGGGTATAAATGTTAATAAACCTAAAACTGGGACTTCCCTGGTGGTCCAGTGGCTAAGAATCCGCCTTCCAATGCAGGGGACGCGGGTTCGATCTGTGGTCGGGGAACTAAGATCCCACATGCCACAGGGCAACTAAGCCATGTATCGCAACTACTGAGACCTCACACTCTAGAGCCCATGCGCCACAACTAGAGAGCCCACGTGTCGCAGTTACTGAGCCCACGCACTCTGGAGCCCATGCACCACAGCTAGAGAGAAGAGCCTGTGTGCCGCAACTAAAGAAGCCCAAGCACTGCAACAGAGCCCATGCACCGCAATGAAAGATCCCGTGTGCCACAACTAAGACCCAATGCAGCCAAATAAATAAATAAACAGAAAATAAAGTCAACAGAGAGAGAAGCATTGCCTAGCGATAGACAAGACAAAAATTCCTGATGATATTATTTGAGCATCTAGATCTAGTTTTCCATGAAGTTACCCCCAAATTTTTCAGTTATGTGAACCAAAACATTTCCTTTTCCACTCTTCCTAGTTTGAGTGGCGTCTTCTCCACTTGCTATTTAAAGAACACTACACACGCACAGGTAGGAAGGGAGAAAAAAAACTGAGATAACATGGAAAACCCCTAGCAGAGTGTCTGGTACGTAGTAGGCACTCAATAACAACAGTGGAACCTAAACCTATGCTTTCTGTACCTCTTTTATCCTTCAGTCAAATCATCATCATCAAGAATAACATTAAATAAATGCCAATACTCTCCAACTTCCTCCATCTCCCTAATCTCAAATGTCCCAATAAGCTTGAAATAAGACCTATCCAAGCATCCATACCAGCCCCCAAAGCAAGTTAGAAGAAAAAGGAAGCAAGGTGGTCAATTTATAGGACATTTCCTTCCTTCCCTTCCTACTCTAAAGAAAGTTCTTCTCATGTATTAGGTCATTTTACTATAAATTATCCCCAGCTGTTTCATCCTCAACTGCCAAATGGCTCTGAGTCCCAGCATTTTATCAATTATATCACTTTCACAGGTCACATCTGGTTCTGTCCTCTGTCACAGCACATTTGGTTTATATACTAATGTTTGCTCTACAAGATCTCAAGTCCCACAAGACTGGGAAGAGTCTTCTTTGTTGAACACTTGGTACCTAATGCAGTATCTTACACACTGAAGGCATCTAATAATGTTTGCTGATTGAATAGGTGACTGAATTCCACCTCAAAGTCTCCCTTAATTTATATGAGAAAGCAGGTGTGTTCTTTAAAGACGAGCCATGCCAGGGAATCCAAATACACCAGATTATTTAACTATCAGGAGCGGTTCTTAGTTGCAAGAAGCAGAAGAAAACTCTGGCTGATTAATTAGAAAAGAAGTTTATTTAAAAGATATTGGGTAGCACATAAATTGCTAGGAGGTCTGGAGAACCAGATGCAAGGCTTACCTTTTAAAAACAAAGCCCAATTTCAACCCACAGAACTGGCCAGATGAGGAAACCAGCACCGTACTAAGCACTGGCAGAAATGCTGCCATGGTCACCAAAAACGGAGGCTCCAATCCCAGCATGTTTTCTCATGTTCTTCACGTGTGAACTGCAGACCCACGCAGATGTATCTGGTTGCAGAGTCTGGGTCCCATACTTGCATCCTCACGGCAAAACGATTTGAAATTTGCATCTACTTCTAATATTAAGGAGGTAAAAATTCACTATAAGAGAGGTTTCCCTAAATATAGAAAGGCCACACAAAAGATGATGAACAGTCATGAATGTAACACATGCTCACTACTTCGGACTTAGAATTTTAGGCACAAAGTCATCTGCGTGAGTCCCACCTATATCATCTGAACCAAAGCCCCTAAGGAGGCAACAACTGATTCCAGGTCCCTCACAGGTGGCTCTTCAGGCTTTTCTCCTCTGGTCTGCTCTGACAACAGCCCCTAGGCTGACCCTGGGGCAGGGAGGAAACCAGAAAGGGATTGAGAAAGGTGTGTGAATTTGGTTTAAGAAACTTGTCTCAAATGATTGGTCGAAAGTGAATGCTAAGGAATTTCCATCCATTAACTCACAGCCTTGGGAGGTAGGTTGTATTTTACTTCACTCTACATCAAGGAAATCGAACAGCAAAGAAGGTTGTTCAACTGGGATTCAATACCACTGCCCACCCAGCTCCATGCCACCCACCTTCTCTGATGGACCCCATTGCACTCTAACAACGTTTTTAAGTCCTCTGGCACTTGTGTATTTAAAACTTCTCAGCTAAAATACAGAAGTATTTTTATTTCTGCTTCTATCATTTCCCAAATGTTTACTATGGCAGATTCTCCAAAAATGCTTCTTGAACAACACAGCATAGACTTCACAAAAGCTTAAATCATCTACAGTCTCTGCCTTTATTGACCTGAACCCTATGTATCACAATTGCTGAGAAAGCCTTTTTGCTTCCTGTGAAATAACTTCAACAATTATAGCATGCCACATAATATATTATAATGCTCTTTAACCAGCATAACTACATTTACCCTCACAGGCACTCGTTTTCTGTAATTACTGCTTATATGAAAATAAACCTCAGCTGAAAGCAATGAGAAAAGTCAGTGCAAAATAACACCTCTCACTTGCCAACACCGCAGAGACGTTTACCAATATGTACACACCATTTATGTGCATTGCCCACTGAAATAGCACTAACAGTTCACAAATTTCTCTAAGAATAATCTTATTGACAAGGCAACAAAATGAAATTGAAAAATGCTGTCAGCTCAGTGATTTATTGACAAATTATCCTTGATAATCAGTAACTGCTGATTTCAGGATTTCTAACAGAACCCACTCTAGTGAGTGCTAACTGTATTTTATTGATATCCCACGGTGAGGACATTGTTCATTATTGTTACCTTTTGTCTTTAAAGGAAGGAAGCTGTTGTCATGGCAAGACATAGGTATGAATCCTGGCTCTGTCTCTTTCTATCTGTTAGACTTTGGGTAAATTATTTCACCTCTCCTTATAAGCCTCTATTTTCCTATCTTAGAACTGATATATCTCAGGATTTTTTGAGAAGGCTGAACTAAAGGCATTAACAAGCAGGAAATTAATAAATGTTAATATATTTAACATAAACTCACAGTATAAATTTCCAGTAGAATTCAGTGGTAGAATTAATATTACTTGCCTGATACACTGATGTACTTCCTTTAAACTGGGCTAACATGCTTTATAATAGACCAGGAGGAGATCAGATCAAGATTGCAAACTAAGAACATGTTAAAACCTTTCTCTCATCTCAATTCCCATAAATGACAAGAAAAAAATTTTAATTGAAAACAGCACTAGAAAAGAAGACTTCGTGTCCTCAATGACCAGAAATTATAAAAGTTCCTAAAAAATTAAAGGCAGATGAGTTTATATTGAAGGAGGAAGTAATAGCCAAAACACACAAAAGACAGAACTGATGAAGAGTGTGAGAGTATCTTTGGGCTCCAAGCTGAGAGACGACAGATGAAAAGAACAAGAGGGTTGCTTCCATGTCCTGGCTATTGTAAACAGTGCTGCAATGAACATTGGGGTGCATGTGTCTTTTTGAATTATGGTTTTCTCAGGGTATATGCCCAGTAGTGGGATGGCTGGGTCATATGGCAATTCTATTTCATGGAAGCAACCTAAATGCCCATTGACAAATGAATGGATAAAGAAGATGTGGTACATATATACAATGGAATACTACTCAGCCATAAAAAGGAACAAAATTGGGTCATTTGTAGAGACGTGGATGGACCTAGAGACTGTCATACAGAGTGATGTTAAGTCGGAAAGAGAAAAAAAATATCGTATATTAACACATATACGTGGAATCTAGAAAAATGGTACAGATGAACCTGTTTGCAAGGCAGAAACAGACACACAGATGTAGAGAACAAACATACGGACACCAAGGGGAAGCGGGGGTGGGATGAATTGGGAGACTGGGATTGACATATATACACCAATACGTATAAAATAGATAACTAATGAGAAAACTGCTGTATAGCACAGGGAACTCTACTCAGTGCTCTCTGGTGACCTAAATGGGAAGGAAATCCAAAAAAGAGGGGATATATGTATACATACAGCTCATTCACTTCGCTTTACAGTAGAAACTAACACAACACTGTAGAACAACTATACCTCAATAAAAAAATAATAAAATTTAAAAAAAGAACAAAAGAGGATCCAGAGTCAACCAGAAGGGTGACTGCTTGAGGCAGAGTCATCCAGGAAGTTCGAACCCTTTGACCTTTCTCCTTGTGCCATGCAGATTCAGTAGAGGCTTCCGTCCCTAGCAAGGAGCAATGCACAACCAGGAAGATGTCCCTCCTGGTAGTCAGGACTTGGTACAGGATTCACTGCCACCCAGAAGGAAGGGAAAGCCTCCATCACTGAGGAGGCCACAGGCTACTTCTCTGCCTGGAATCCTGGAAACAGGCCAGGTAATCAGATACAGCAGAGACAGACAAACCTAGGAGCTCAGATCCCAGATGAGAATGCAAATCTAGCAAATATTTAAGGAAAAGTAATCCTCTGAATGAAAGGGACCACAGTCATCATATGGATAAACTAATATCCAAAGAAACAAAGATAACAAATCAGACTTTAAAAGAAGTATGTATGGAACATATAGTTAACATCCTCAGAGGAATAAGAAGAATTCTTCTTTTAGCAGAAACACAGTATAAACAACAACTAGGGAACCTTCAAAAGGAAGACTGTAATTATTGAAAAAAATTTTTAAACTCAATAAATGTACTGAGTAACAGAAAAGATATAACTGAAGGATGAACACTTAGCTAGAATATACAACTAAGGATCCTCCTAGAACACAGCTCAAAAAGGTCAAATAAAAGGTGAATATGGAGGGACTTCCCTGGCGGGCCAGTGGTTAGGACTCTGCACTTCCACTGCTGGGGGCCCAGGTTCAATCCCTGGTCAGGGAACTAAGATCCCACAAGCCATGCAACACAGCCAAAAAAAAAAAAAAACAACAACAACAACAAAAAGTGAATATGGAAAAAAAAAAAAAAAAAAGATTCAAAAGTTTCAACATCTGCCTAATAGGAATTCCAAAAAGAACAGAGAGAAGAAATACTCATAGAAATAACAGAAAAAAAGATTTCCAGGAAAGATAAAAATCCTCAACAAATGTCCAGCAGCTCACAGATATAGAGAACAAACTAGTGGTTACCAGTGGCGACAGGGAAGGGGGAAGGGGCAATAGAGGGGTATGGGATTAAGAGGCACAAACTATTAGGTATAAAATAAGCTACAAGGATATATTGTACAACAGCAGTCCCCAACCTTTTTGGCACCAGGGACCGGTTTCACGAAAGACAATTTTTCCACAGACTGGGCAGGGGGATGGTTTCAGGATGATTCAAGCACATTACAATTATTGTGCACTTTATTTCTATTATTATTACATTGTAATATATAATGAAATAATTATACAACTCACCATAATGCAGAATCAGTGGGAGCCCTGAGCTTGTTTTCACTTGCCACTCACTGATAGGGTTTTGATATGAGTCTGCAAGCAATTGATTTATTATGGTCTCTGTGCAGTCAAACCTCTCTGCTAATGATACTCTGTATTTGCAGCCGCTCCCCAGCACTAGCATCACTGCCTCAGCTCCACCTCAGATCATCAGGCATTAGATTCTCATAAGGAGCCTGCAACCTAGATCCCTCACATGCGCAGTTCACAGTAGGGTTCGCACTCCTGTGAGAATCTAATGCCGCCACTGATCTGACAGTAGGCGGAGCTCAGGCGGTAATGCAAGCGATGGGGAGCGGCTGTAAATACAGATGAAGCCTCGCTTGCTTGCCAGCCGCTCACCTCCTGCTGTGTGGCCTGGTTCTTAACAGGCCACGGACCAGTACTGGTCTGTGGCCCAGGGGTTGGGGACTCCTGTTGCACAACTCGTGAAATATAGCCAATACTTTATAGTAACTATAAATGGAGTATAATCTTTAAACATTGTAAAGCACTATATTATACACCTGAAACTTATATAATATTGTAAATCAACTATGCCTCAATAAAAACAAATGAATAAATAAAAAGCTTCTCCACCTCTTTTTTATTGATAGACAATATTACCAACCCCCAGCTCTCCAAAGACTCAACTCCAATGCCACAAAATTGGAAGCCCTGCTCAATGGCTCAGTGACATCTGCATGTTTTCAGAATGTTTGCTGAAGGGACTTCAAATCCTGGTATACTGGTTAATGCTTCCTTCATGCTTCCTTTGCAAACTTGATCTTTGCCTTCACTTTTATCACCCAGTGTTCTGTGTGTTCCCTTAGGGCCAGTTATGGCTGCGTTCCATGGTCTACAAAACTTATCCATGCACGGAGCCGTCTTTGAAATCAAAGGCACGCCATGCTCAGACCTACTCTAAATGCTGCGTGAGTTTCTCATCCAAACTTTTGATCCGCCATTTGTTTTCTATTCCCTCTGTCCTGGGATCCTGGTCCAGATGGCACTTTTCATTGGTGCTATGCCCCATTCCTGTCACAGAACGACAAAAGTTTAATTTCCAAATATGGAAGCAACGTTTCAGGGTTGATGCCATTCTACTATGTAAGGTAATATACTTCTCGAAATATTTTTAAGATTTGGATGTCTGTTACCACAACTGATCACTCTTCAAGTTTGTGTATGTTGACTAGACTATAAATATTTTAGCAATGGATTCACTCATGTTTTAAAAACACTATGCACTTACAAAAACACAAGGCTCATTATCCATAGAATATTTCATGTACCTTAGGCAAAATACTTTTACATGCAGTAAGGCAATACAAAAAGGTTAACAGATGGGATATATTTGCATTAGAATCTTACTCATAGAAGTGAGGAGGTGAAACCTTTTTTTCTTAGGAAGTTACTTGGCAAAGAACTTGGCAAATAGATTTAGAAATTATAATGATGAGAATCCAATAGCAGAATAGGAGGCAATTCTCATTTAAGTGTCCCCATGCAGTCTCATTTACATGGGGGGTGGGGGGAAGAGAGAGAGAGAGAGGCCTAGTAGAAAAAGTTGTGAACGGTAATAAGTGACACGATATGTAACTAACCATATTTCCAATTAACAAAATAATTTGTATAATCAATTATTGAAAGGAACTGTACAAGACACCAGAAGAGATACAAAGAATAGTCCATTTCAAAATAATTTGTATAATCAATTATTGAAAGGAACTGTACAAGACACCAGAAGAGATACAAAGAATAGTCCATTTCCTTAAAGAGGTAAGATAACTCCTCTGCTTAAAAGAATTCAATAGTTTCCTATGCCAGGGTTCAATGGGCCTCTGTGACCAGGACCCTAAGCATGCCTCCTTACACTCCATAATCCAGGAATACTAAACTACCTTAGTATTGTTATTTCACTTTTTCTTATCTATGTACATGCTGTTCAATAGCCTGTCTACCCACCCAGTATTAGTCATCCTTCAAAATCTGACTCAGCTCCTCTTCTGTAAGAGAATTTGCAAGAGATACCACCCGTTGGTGCCACAAATGTGTCTTCAACAAGCCATGCCCTCTTTTGCTAACAATGATTCTCCATTTGCAAGGCAGCTTCTGGCTTACTCCCAAGCCCTGGTAGAGAGTGAAAGCCAGACCATGGGGCATCACATGGCATTGAACTTTGAACTGTCTATCACGAATTGGGTGTTTATCTGATCCACCAAATCACAAAATTGACTGTTCAAAGCAGCATTCCATTATACATTAGAAATTGTACAATACAGATCAGACTCAGCATGTTTGGAAGGGACATCTCTCCCCCAGTCCACCTAGGGGGTCATTGGGAGTTTCTTTTAATTAGTTAAAAGAGGAAGAAAATGCTTGGTCCTGGTAACAGATACATCTGCACTCTATGCCTTCCAGGCCATCCCTGAAAGATAGTGGTTAGTATAAACCCTCCCCACAAGCAGAACTTTGGGTTATCTGCTTCACGAGAAGGGAAAAGCCACTGAGGTCTAGATCTACGCTGACTCATGGGCAGGGGCTAATAGTGTGGCTGGCTGGTCAGACTCGAAAATAAAATTGGGAAATTGGTGGTGAGGGTGAGTCGGGGAGAGATATGTGGATGGACTCTTAGAATGGACATGAAGTATGAAGATATTCACCAGAAGGATCACTTTGAAGGAGTGATCCTGTCTACTCAATCAGGTAGACAAAATGACCTATTCAATTTCTAACAGCAGACTCTTTCCTTAGCCTCTTCAGTGTTCGCTCAATGGGCCCATGTAAAAAGTGGCCACGGTAACAGGGACAAAGGCTAAGCATGGGCTCACCAAAGCTCATCCAGCTTCCACCTCTCCTGAGTGTCCAACTTGCCAACAGTAGAAGCCAACACCAAACCCCTGATATAAAATGATTTTCCCAGAGGTCCAACCAGTCACCTGGAGTTACACTGGTTTTCTTCCATGATGGAAGGAGTGAAAATTTGTCCTCACATGTTTTAGACTCATATTCTGGTACAGATTTGTCTTCCCTGCCTGAAGTGCTTTTTCCAGCACCTCCATATGGACTTACAGAATGCTTTAATCATTGCCATTAGTGTTCCACACACATGCTCCATCCAGAGGAAATATTTTAAGGCAAAGGAAGAATAGCAATGATCTTGCATATATATAATTGATTGGTCTTTTCATCCGAAGGTAACTGGCTTGATAAAATGATAGAATGGCCTGTTTAAAGATCATCTACGGCACCAGCTGGGAGACCACTGGCAGACACTGGGAGGTTGGCGTGCTATCCTACAGCATGCAGTATATGCCCTAAACCAGTTTCCACTAGGTGGTTCTATGTCCTCCAGAGCCAGAATTCATGGGTCCAGGAACCAGAGGGAGACGGTAAAAGCACTCCCTTTCACTATTATATCTAGTGAATTTTTTCATCTTCCCTGCAACTCAAAGAAATTTTGTGTCCTGTCAACGTGACTTTGAGCTCAGTGGATTTAGACATTTTAGTGCCCAAGGGAAACACAGTCACTGTTCTGATGAATTCTGAGCTTTTTGAAATTCTCATGCCGCTGAGTCAACAGATAAAGGAGTAAGTTTGCTCTAGTGGCCAAGGTGGTTGATCCCAATTACCAGGAGACAATTGAATTGCTGTTACATAATGGAGGTATGAAGGACTGTGTTTGAAACACAGAGACCCACTAGAGCACCTCCTAGTACTCTCTTGCTCAATAGCCCTGGTAAATGGAAAATTGCAGCAACTCAATTAAGACAGACATCCAAGGATGCATATCCCATGGGAATGAAGGTTTGGACCACCTCACTAAGTAAAGCACTCTATCCGGGTGAGAAGCTAGCAGAGGAAGCATGGATTGGCTGCTGAACAAAGGCAACAATGGTTACCAGTTAAGTCTGGTAACAGTGGTTACCAGCAGCAATACTTCGTATTATTTTTCCCCTTCCTCCCCCATATCCTCATGATTTTATGTGAAGAACGCTGGTGATTGCTAACATTTTCAGCTGCGAGTACAACCAGACTGATGACATCAGTATCGATGATTAACTGATGGGACTCTCAGTGGGACACTGTGTTGGGACACAAACACTTACCTGAGGGAAGGACAAGAGTGGATATAGAGAGGGGAGAGGAGTGAACCGTGCCCCTCCAGATCTACTCTCCCCTCTCTTCCACCCTGTTCTCTGCTCCCAGAAAGCTGACCTCTAAGGACTATGTCTGTGAACTTCCTTGCCTCCTGACCTCTGATTGAGGAACATCAGGAGAAGATCAGAGGACAGAAGTAGAGTGAGACGGGGTGTTTATTCTCTCCACCCATTTCCCTAACTGTAGAGCCCCCCCCAGTCCCAACCTGTATCCCTCCATCTAAGATTTCAGCTCCAGCCAGGGACCCTGGCACTCGCTCGCATGCGTGCTCTCTCTCTCTCTGTAGTTTCCAGTAACTGCTTCCTTCCATCGGCCCTTCTGAAGCCCTGCATAATTAGCTTCTAGACCCTGCACTGTCCCTTCTGAGGGCCCTACACCCTGACCTGTGATTACCTCTTTATTAGATCCTCTTCAGTTTAGTCTATAGATATGCTATCTGTTTGCTGCTGTGACACTGACACAAGCATCTTTCTCACCCGCTAAATTATGAGTTCCTTGAGCGCAGGGTCTTATTCACTATTGTATTCTCCAGAGCTTAACCAGTGCCTGGTTTATAAGAGGTGCTCACTAAACATTTGTTGATTGAATGAATGATAAAATGCAAATATCTGTAATACAAGACAGACTATATGTAGCATAAGAACAGGCCGCCATACGCAGCAAAGAAAGACAAGTGGGGCTGAGGTCCAGTCTACACAGAGCTGGCACACAGCTGCCTCAGCCTGATCCAGAGGAAGGGCTATCTTTATGGAATTAGTCCAACCAGGGAGGTACCTTTTGATAATATGCGCAAAGAAGTGCTATGTCCCAGCAGGTAGTCTTGCGTAAGAAAAAGATGTGACCTAAGCAATTTGGGTAGTAAGAGAAAAGGTTTATAACAGCTTGGGGACAGTAAAGAAAGATTTCAGCTAGGGGACATCTCATGATTACATTTATCATGAGATAAATGCACCGCCATTCAGTTGTTTATTTATATGATATTTACAATGTTTTCATGTACTATAAGGATGAGACAGGGTATTTTTAGCCAAGGCTACATAACCTCAGACAAATCATGATAGGATTTTTTTTTAACTCTGGTCCAATTAGCTGAGGGCTAATTTAGTAGTGGGAGATGCTTCCAAATACTTAACACATGATTCAGCTGTATAAACAGTGGTGGAAAATGAGGCTGAACAAATTTCTCATACGTTCTGATTTGGTCACAGGTGTACAGACAAGGATGTATACAGAGCTTGAATTCTCTCTGTAAAGAAGAAAAAGGAAACCGAGTCCAAGACCAATAAATATTTTTTTTCAGGTTGCTAAACCAATATCTAAATACTGTGAGGTGAATAACTGAATACATAAATAACAATGCTATGCTTCAACCCTATCGGATAACCTTAAATAATAGTGCAGAGAAATAAAGCCAAAGGCTTAACTCAATTGCTACCCATAAGGCAGATCAGGGACTAACTCCACTGAAATACTTTGCTTTATTTGGTATATCTAGATTCATTTCAAATAGTTGTAGGAAGTACTGAATCTGACTTTGCAAAGATAATTTAAACAAAATCTCTGTGATAGACTAAAATGCTCTAGGATTAGCATTTGTGAGACTCTCGGGTACTTAGTAAAAATTATAGGGTTTGGGGGTTCAGTGAAAGGAGAATTGGCGAGCCTTCACCTTCAGAAAAAAGAAGTTATTTTAAGATTTCCATGGCAAAAGTGGATTACTCAATAGAGAACTCACACATTTTAATGGTTATATCTGACCAGTCCTACCGGCAAACAAGTAAGACAGCTTTTGTTACTCTGCTACCCTGGGTTAATTTAAACCACACCTGTTTAGAAGGGTGTCTAGGGAATTTCTACAAGTTTTGACCTGCATCTCCTCATTTAGAGTTAACGAGAATGTGCTTCTATGTCATATTTATGTCTCGGGTTTCAAAACCCTCCGCAGGGGAGTAAAGCAAGTTTGCCATTTTGTGGGTCACTTTGTGGAGTAAATGTCTCCTTTTACCTTCTCTCTGATCGTTTTTGCCCCTTGTATAATGGAAACAACACTGTTTTAAGTCAGGCTGTTTGATTCAAATTCTAACATTCCCTTGTTTTTAATTGTGTGCATGCTAAGATTCTGTTTCCCCCTTTATAAAATTGGACTAAGAATAACTGTCTTACAGGGCTGTTATCAAGTACATCAAAAATGCATAGAAAGTATTTCAGTACCAGGTATTTAATAAGCGGGAGCTGCATCATTATCCATATTATTATTATTACAATTCCCCCTTCAGGACTTCTATGATACCAATTTGATTTCAAGAGCCTGCAGTGCTTAGGAAAGAAAGTATTCAAAATTATTCAGGAAAGCAGGGTGAATCACTAGTAAGTCAGTTGTATTTTATTCAATGACATGTACCTAATGACGGTAAGATAGGCTTCTCTGAGCCCTTCTGCCATATAAAACATACGTATCATAAAATAGAATTGTTTTTGAACTGCAGTCAGAGAACCAGTGGAGGTGAAAATTTAGGTAAGGTCTGCAAAGCCTAAGTCACTCCCAGAGCACTCAGAATTCATAAATGAGTTTCTCATTTGTCAATGTTGGTCCAGATTTCAGTATCCTCTGTGAGCAATCAACAGCTTTTGCTATTGCCTAAAATATAAAATCTCCATGAAATGATTTTTGCCATTTTTGTTTGCTATAATTGTTGCCATTGTTCATTTAGACATCATCTATATCTCTTCAGTCCAATAAATAAATAAAATGTCCAAAACGCTTGAAACAGCGCTCCGTGCACATCTTGGATAAATAGTATGATAACAGAGGTGCTTTAAGGGGCCTATCCAGTACAACTGTAAATCCCCAAATTCCAGCCATATTATAATATCAGTGTTGAAATTTTTCACATAAGGAATTAGAAAAACTTTTACAATGTGATTAATACATCACATTGTTTAATATCCACCTTTCTTCTTCCCTGACCCTTTCTGAGGAACATATCTAACAACAGATAATTTGCCCCATTCTTTCAAAATGTCAAATGTCTTTTTTCTTTATTTGAATGATTTGATCTAAGAGAAGTGGCTTGGAAAAGCATTAGGAGTGTCAGGTTTTATAATAAACCATGTGGGTGGAGGGTTTTGTTGGGTTAATTTTTTTTTTTTTTTTTTTTGGCTGACGGCAAACAAGTCTATCTGAAAACACACTAAGCTCCAGCAGGTGCCCAGAGCTAATTTGGTTTGCAACTATTTTTAAAAAGCACTAGCTAAGTTTTATAACAAGTCGTACCAAATGGCTGTATTGTTGTTCTGTCTTCCTGCAATCCAGGGACAAGTTTTAAAATGTGACTCTAAAGATACGGCCAGGAATCTAAAATACCCAGCTTCTTAAACCTTCCCCTAGATCCCTAGAAACAAAACAGTTAGAGGTTTACACTTGAGTTTCCACTTCACACATTTCTCCATGAAATCTCTGCACTTCCTGTCAGTAGTTTTCATTTGAATCTAGCAAGTTTTAGCTCTGGCCAGAAAGGATGATGTGAAATGCTTCCCGGCAGCCAGATTCAGCTGGATCTGTGGATCCAACCACCTGCTGACAGCATGTGTTTTGGCTCCAGGCAATCACAAGGGATATTCACTCTCCCTATGGACTTTCACAGCAGTCCGGTCAGTCGACATCTCCTCCTAATACTCCCAGATTAAATGCCCATTTAGGTGCGGTGTTTGAAGAACCCTCAGTTTTTAATCTCTCTGATTCATTTGGTTAGCCTGGCCTTTCCTTTCTCAAATACAGAAGTCCTTTTTGGATTAAGATACAAAGATTAGATTTGAGAGTTTGTTTTTTGTTTGTTTGTTCTATCTCTGTATATCCAAGCACAGAAATCACTAATATAGTGCCTAGGGTCAAAGTAGATATTAGTTCCACGAGGCAGCAGGTGTCATGTGAGAGTCAGCCTAACCCGGATTTGAATTACACACTTGGCAATGTGTAATCTTCGGCTAGTTACTTAACCTCTCTGACAAAGATGGAGATAACAGTACCTACCTCAGAGGATTGTTATGAAGATTAATGTGATTATACATATAAAATGTCTAACATTGTCAGGTTCATCATAAATGCTCAATAAATTCCAGTTGCTTTTTTTTTTTTTTTAAACAGTGAAACCACCCAAATCTGCTTTGTGTTCATTGTGCCACAGGGAACAGTTCAGCTGATAACATCCCAATACACCCTTCCATCTGACTCTCAACGATACTTCTGTAACAGGATCGTGGCAGCCATCATTAGCCTCTTCCTGCAGATTGGGAAACGGAGGTGCAAAAAGATGAAGCAATTTTACCAAAGCCTTACAAGAGCTAAGTAGAGAGCCCAGACTCGGCCGTGGATCGTCTAACCCTAAATCCAGTCCTTTTTCTCCAGCTTTATCATTTGCTGTTTGATTTTGTTCCACACACTCTGAATTGTTCAGTGAAAACCTACTCTCCATAGTCTCCATTCTTGGCAGATGCAGTAAACAGAATTGTGAGCCTACAGTGGGGACAATACAAGCTGTCCAAGCCATGTCCACTCTGGTCCTGCGTCTGGCCCTGCTGGTGCAGCCAAGGATCAAACTGGGGGAGGACGTGGCCGCCTTCCGGGCCATCAACTTCAAAAGGCTGGGGTATTAGGGCCAGAGAGGACCGCGAAGGGCAGGTGGTGGCCTCAAGCCAAGGTTAAGTTGTGATGAGTTCAATGCTGACATCTTGAGGCTGAAGAGACAATAGGGCAGCTAGCTTGTTGCCTTGCCCACTCCACCCTCATTCAAAGGGTTGCCTCTGTAATGCGTGGTCCTCTCAGCGGCCCTGAGAGGTGCACAGTTACCATCCGGTGGGCTGGCACCCCTGTACCCCAGACTCCCCAAACTCCCAAGTCTCAAAAAGCTGCCTTGTGTCTTGTTGTAAAAAAAAATTTTTAAATCATACTTGAAATTTTCTTGCTTCATTTGACCTTCATGATCACACTGGACTGTAGACAAATCAGGTATTTTTTAAGGATCCTCAGGTTCAGACATGTTAGCTGGTAAGAGGGGGCACCAGGAGGGCAAGCCAAGCTATCCAACGCCTCACCAAATTCTTTGTACCACCTCCCTGCCTCCTACCATACTCACGGTCCCCTACTAGGAAGCATAAAGGGAATTCTGTAAACATTCGCTGAATGGATGATACAACAAAGGGATAATGAGGAGCTATGTGTTCCCATTTTCTACACATTCTGCCTCCCTTCTATTGTGAATGAAACTCCCAGCAAACACAGCTGAAATAATCAACTCATTTTTGTCCTGTCACGCCAGTTTATGTTGCCGCAAGCCAAAGCAGTAACGACCCGGGTCAATTCACCCAGGACACTCCTAGGGGAAAAAGATCCTCGATAAGGGAAGGTTGCATAAAACAATCTGAAAGAACAAAGAAAAAAAACCCACAGAGCGAAAAGACCACAAGATTAACGTACCCCATCTTCACTTGGTGGACACTGCCAGTCTCTCCCTGCTGCTGACATGAAAATGTGTAAATGTGATTTTAGAGCAGGAAGGTCATGAAACCATTTGGTCAGCTCAGGCAGACATCAGACTCATCAAGCCTGAAAGGTTGGAACATGAAAGCAGTAGAGAAAGCAAATTCTGGGAGGTCTGAGGAAGCAAAAGAGAAAGATGGAGAGAGAGAGAAAACTGACTCAACAACTACACCAATGATGACAAATAGTGACATGGCACGTCCTTGTTAATATGTGTGTCCAAACTCGGTCAACAAAAACCCCTCAGATCAAACAGAATTCCCCTTAAGATTCCTTTCACTAGTTTACATTATTATTGTTTATAACAGATTCATTAATCAGGTGAATTAATCAGGTGGTCCAGGCCCTCTTTTGTCAAAACATCCTTGATTACTTAGAAGATTAGCAACAGGCTGGGTCTCCATGATTGGACTGCTGGTCACTCAAGCACTTGTTTATGATGCTTCTCGTTTCAACGTGGCATGACAGCCTTCCCAAACCAGACCTTCCTGTTATCTAATCACATTCCTGTTCCAGATTTTAATCTACATTTAGGAACACTGAGGGGCAAAAACTTTTAAAGTGAAGTTAAAGACACCTGCAAAATTTGACAGGGAGAAGTGTATGGAATGTTCAGAGCCTTGGTTTGAGTTCTAGGAAACGTCTCTTGTCTTTCTGGTCTTACTGAAGGGAATATTAATCTTTGCATTCATCCCCACAAAGTGGTCAGTTGGGTGGATCATGCTACTTGATGTTCTTCTCCAAAACCTCAAATCAACACATTATGCATCTGTGGAAATAGAAAAGTCTCATGCGTCCAAGACCTATAAGACACAAAGAAGTCTAAAGCAAACAGGTGAGGAATAAGAAAATTACCACAGAATGCCAAGAGAAAAATCAATATATGCTTTTTTTTTTTTTTTTTTTGGTGGAGGGCAGCAATCTGTGTTTATGACAAATCTTAAAACAGTGCTTCTCTACTAATATTACCACCTCCAGGGGACACTTTGGACATCTGCGGGGGTTATTTTATTGTCTCAATGGTGAGAGGATGCCAAAGGCATCCAGTGGGTGCAGGCCAGAGATGGCACATGTCCTCGAATGAGCGGCCTGCTGCCACGGGGCAAGGAACTCTTCCACATCCTATGTGATGTTGAGGCTCTCGCCCCACAGTCATGTAGATGAACACCCTATTTATAATTGTCTAAACCCTATGTATGTGTTTTAGATTTAAACTCAATTTTTGCAGTATTTTAATGTATTTTGGGGATTTGGGGAGGACTGCTACTGTGGCATACACTGAGAGGACATTTTGCACTATTCCAAATTTTACCAAGAGTTGTTCACTATTTTCAAAAATCACGTTACGAACAAAATGCCACTGAATGTGAGCCATCAGTATCAGCAAGCCCCCTCTGCTGTATCTGTCCCATCACCACATCCGATTCCCTCAACGCGTCCTCTCATGTAGAAGTGCCAACGCATCCACATACTGAAATACACATCATTTTTACTATAAATCACTATTCCTTCATTTTTCCTTTATATTACAGTTGTCTCCATCGGTTATATCATCTATAAAATACACTGTAGGATAGTAAAGTGAGTGTTGCAGATAATCTGTTATAAAAACAGTTTTGATATTCTATCTCCATCATTTCTTCTACATTTATTAACGGCACGATGGATTTAGGAAATTATCCATGGACGCTAACATGTGTGGGTGAAAATTTCACATGGAACAGGATATTTATGCAGTCGTGAAGCATCTCCTCACAAACTGTGTAACTGCAAAGAGAAAAATAGTACTTTACAGTGGCGAAGCCTGGCAAACACTACCTTAATCAAATGATCAAGGTTTAGAAAAATATTATATTTATGTGTGTGTATCTATATATAGAGAGAGAGAGAATGAGAGAGATGTCAAGAGAGAAGGAGGGGGAGTAAGAAGAGGAGGAGGGGGAGGAAAGTGAGGGGAGGAAGCGAAATGAAATGTAAGAACTGAAGTAACAATTTTTAAATCATTATCTGACTGCTTCATGTGTAAGTCTTTGGGGAATTCATGTTATATAAACAATTAGTGTTAATTTTCTATTTCATAGGTGTAGATAGACTCATGGAAATATCTAAGAAGAGAACAGTGGGAGAAAGTGATGTGAAAGAAGAAACAGTACAAATTGAATGGGAGTCATAATTTTTAAAGTTTAATGTAACTTTATCCTGGTTTACAAAGCTTCTATGAATGCAGTGTGAGATTTGAATACAAGAGAAACCGATAGAATTTTTATACCAAACAAACAAAAGCAAATCAAACACCTCACTCTAACCCTGTTCAGTCCAACATACGGATTCTCGCAGCAGTTGCTGACCGCAGCTTTGCATATGTCCCCAGACTGCAGGGCACAGAGTTTTCTCTGAGAAGCCAAACAACAGAGGATGCTCCGTCACCACAATCATATGCTCCCAAGTACAAAATGTTAAGTAAATGATTAACCTACCAAAGCATTTTTTGGAAAGATAGGCAGACTTCAAGGATTTCAAAATCTTTCAGGAAACCCCTGAACTTGCCCACATCCTGGGAAGAGGGGTACGAGGAGGGGCATTTATTTCCCTTTGCAGGAGCCCAGGAACCATTACACAGCCCAGCTATCCATCCCAGCCAGGAGGGTCGGATCCCAGCGCAGCCCAGCACGCAGCAAAGGGTTTTCTCCTTCGCAAGCAGTTGTCTTTTTCCTGGCAAGCAAGCCAGGTGCCAGAAATTTTACCCAGACTGGGAGGGAAAGAAAGGAGAGGAAGCAGAAGAGGGAGGAGGATGAAGAAAGAAAATAGAATTATTAGGAAAAAAAGGAAAGATGAGGTCAAGATGGTTACAATTTGAAACAATTTCAGAAAAGTTACATATTTTTTTCAAAGCACTAAAAGCCTCTCAAAGCTCTGAAAAGGCACAAGCCCCGCAGGGAGATGTTTTCCCCCAGCCCTGAGGCCTCTCACCCAACCGTAGAAAAACAGAAAAGAAATCTCAAACTCAGAAGTTACAAAAGTATGCATGCTTGTATGAGCGCTATTGCTGGTTGGGTTTCATTTCTTTGTCTAAAGAAACTGTTCTTGCAAGTTACCACCACCCCCAGGGACGCCTTGCCAGTGTGCTTCCCAGGGCTTACATCATCTTGTGCTTTCCTTACACCTGTTTCTATTTCTCACAAATTCCTCTCCCTTTCACCTGAACAATGGAGGTACCTTTCCCAAGTTCCTTAATTAAATCTTATTTTATCTTGCAACTATCAGGAAAAAACAAAGTCATTCGGGGTCATCTCTTCAAGGTTGAGAAGCCTGAGCCACCCACCTGCTCCTGCTTGTCAAAATTAAATCTGCCAAGTGCTGAGTTGCTTGAAAATGTCCTGTTAAGTCATTTAAAGACATAGCTCTTCATATATCTAGCAAAGCAGAACCTTAATTTGAGACATACACCTTGCCACAATCACAGAACCTTTCCACCAAATGTTTTCTTTATAAAATAAAATAAGCTCCCATCTGAAAACATTATTACCCATGTTTCATCTTCGTATTTACTTCCTTAGCAAGATAAAGCATTCTTTCACCTAATGAACCATGAAATCTTCCTCAACAGTAAAGGATGTTGGGACTTCCCTGGTGGCACAATGGTTAAGAATCCACCTGCTAATGCAGGGGACACGGGTTCGAGCCCTGGTCCGGGAAGATCCCACATGCCGCGGAGCAACTAAGCCTGTGCGCCACAACTACTGAGCCTGCGCTCTAGAGCCCGCCAGCCACAACTACTGAGCTCACGTGCCACAGCTACTGAAGCCCGTGCACCCTAGAGTCCACGCGCTGCAATTGAGCCCATGTGCTGCAACTACTGAAGCCCGCGCGTCTAGAGCCCAGGCTCCACAACAAGGGAAGCCATCACAATGAGAAGCCCGCGCACCACAACGAAGAGCAGCCCCCGCTCGCCACAACTAGAGAAAGCCCGTTCGCAGCAGCAAAGACCCAACGCAGCCAAAAATTAAAAAAGTAAAAAATAATTTTTTTAAATAACAGTAAAGGATGTTTTTTAAGGAATAATTGGCATAACATTACCTAGTTTCAGTTGTACAACATAATGATTCAGTATTTGTACATATTACAAAAAAGAGCACCACAGTTAAGTCCAGTTAACACCCATCACCATACATAGTTACAAAATTGTTTTCTTGTGATGAGGATTTTCAAGCTTCACTCTCCTAACTAATCTCAAACATGCAATACAGTGTTATCAACTACAGTCATCATGCTGTATACTACATCCCTGTGACTTAATATATTTTATAACTGGAAGTTTGTACCTTTCACCCCTTTCGCCGAGCCCCACCTACAAACCACCTGACTCCCCACCTCAGGCAATCCCAATCTGTTCTCTATATCCATGAGATGAGGTGTATGTTGGGTTTTTTTAATTGTTTTTTTAGATTCCACATATACATGAGATCATAAGGTATTCTCTTTTTCTGTCTGCCTTATGTAACTTAGCATAATGCCCTTAAGGTCCATCCATGCTGTTGCAAATAACTAGATTTCACTCTTTTTTCCGGGCTGAAAAGCCCGGAATCCTAACCACTAGGCCACCAGGGAACTCCCTGTAGGTCATTTCTATATCTTGGCTATTGTAAATAATGCTACAATGAACACAGGGGTGCATATACCTTTTCCAATTAGTGTTTTCATTTTCTTTGGGTGAATACCTAGAAGTGGTATTGCTATCATATAGTAGTTCTATTTTTAATTTTTTTAATGAACTTCCAATATTTTCCATAATGGCTGCACCAATTTACATTCCTACCAGCAGTGCACAAGTGTTCCCTTTTCTCCACATTCTCACCAACACTTGTAATTTTTGTCTTTTTCGTAACAGCCATTCTAATAGGTATGAGGTGAAATATTGTGATTTTGATTTGCGTTTCCCTGATGCTTAGTGATGTTGAGCATCTTTTCATGTACCTGTTGGCCATCTGTATGTCTTTTTTGGGGAAAATATCTCTGCCCATTTTTTAATCAAATTGTTTGTTTTTTTGCAATTAGGTTGCATGAGTTCTTTATATATGTTGATTATTAACCCTTTATCTGATGTATGATTTGCAAATATTTTCTCCCATTCCCTATGTTGCCTTTTCTTTTGTTGATGGTTTCCGTTGATGTGCAGAAGTTTTTTTAGTTTGATGCAGTCCCACTTATTTTTGTTTTTGTTGCCTTTGTTTTGGTGTGAAATCCAAAAAGTCATCACCAAAACCAATGTCAAGGAGCTTACCACTTATGTTTTATTCTAGGAATTTTATGATTTAAGGTTTCATGTCCACGTCTTTAATTCATTTTGAATTTATTTTTGTGTATGGTGTAAGATAGTGGTCCAGTTTCATTCTTTTGCATGTTGCTGTCCAATTTTTCTAACACCATTTATTGAAGAGACTATCCTTTCCCCATAGTATTTTCTTGGCTCCTTTGTTGTAAATTAACTGATCATATATGCGTGGGTATATTTCTGGGTTCTCTATTCTGTTCCATTGATCTGAGTGTCTGGTTTTTTATTTGTTTGTTTGTTTGTTTTTGCCAATACCACGTAATATAGCTTGAAATCAGGAAGCATGATGCCTCCACCTTTGTTTTCTCAAGACTGTTTTGGCTATTTGGGGTCTTTGTGGCTCCATACAACTTTTAGGATTATTTGTTCTATTTCTGTGAAAAACACCTTTGTAAGTTTGATAGAGATTGCATTGAATCTGTAGATTGCTTTGGGTAGCATGGACATTTTAACAATATTTATTCTTCCAATCCATAAGAATAGAATATGTTTCCATTGATGTGTATCTCCTTCAATTTCTTTCATCGATGTCTTATAGTTTTCAGTGTACAGATCTTTCACCTCCTTGGTTAAATTTATACCTGGATATCTTATTCTTTTTGATGCAGTTGTAAATTGGATTGTGTTCTGAATTTGTCTGACAGTTTATTATTAGCATATAGAAACCCAACAGATTTTTGCATGTTGGCCTTGTATCCTGAAAATTTACTCAATTTGTTTATTAGTTCTAACAGTTTTTTTGGTGGAATCTTTTGAGTTTTTTATATATAATATCATGTCATACGCAAATAGTGACAGTTTTTTTTTTTCCTTTTGAATTTGGATTCCTTTTATTTCTTTTTCTTGCCTGACTGCTCTGGCTAGGGCTTCTAATACAATACTGAATAAAAGTGAGACTGGGCATCCTTGTATTGTTCCTTAGAGGGAAAAGTTTCAGTTTTTCACCACGAGTATGATGTTAGCTGTGGGCTTGTCATATACAGCCTTTATTATGTTGGGGTACCTTCCCTCTATACTCACTTTGTTGAGAGTTTTTATCATAAATGGATGCTAAATTTTGTCAAAAGCTTTTTCTGCATCTATAGAGATAATAATAAGATTTCTGTCTTTCATTTTGTTAATGTGGTATATCACATCGATTGATTTGCAGATGTTGAACCATCCTTGCATCCCTGGGATAAGTCCCACTTAATGATGGTGTATGATCCTTTTAATGTACTGTTGAATTCAGTTTGCAAATTTTGTGTTGAAGATTTTTGAAGCTATGTTCATCAGGACATTAGACTGTAGTAGTCTTTTCTTATGGCATCTTTGTCTGTTCTTGGTATCAGGGTGATGCTGGCCTCATAAAATTGGTTTTGAAGCATTCCCTCCTCTTTTATATTTTACATATTTTGAATGTTTGGTAGAATTCACCAGTGAAACCATCTGGTTCTGGAATTTTGTTTGTTGAGACATTTTGACTACTGATTCAATCTCCTTACTAGTCATCAGTCTATTCTGATTTTCTGCTTCTTCATGATTCGGTCATGGTAGGTTGTATGTTTTTAGAAATTTATCAATTTTTTCTACGTTGTCAAATGTGTTGGTGTATGATTGTTCACAGCATTCTCTTATGATTGCTTATATTTCTGTAGTATCTGGTGTAACATTTCCTCTTTCATTTCTGATTTTATGTGTGTTCTCTTTTTTTCTTGGTGAGTCTAGCTGAAAGTTTGCTAATTTTATCTTTTCAAAGAATCAACTCTTAGTTTTATTAATCCTTTCTACTGTCTTTTTAGTCTGTTTCATTTATTTTTGCTCTGATCTTTGTTATTTCCTTCCCACAGTAAAAGATATTTTAAAGTTAACAGATCACTTGCAACTACAGTGCCTTATAACAGGTTTCTATCCTTCCTTCCTCAGCAAGCATGTGGGATTACCAGAATTAGCATTTTAATAGTTTCAGGTCCAAGCACTAGGCTGTCAATCTCTACATCACATCATTGACACAATCATTCATTTTCCTCTTTCGTTGAGAGCTGCTGACTTGTGTCTTCTCTGGGCATCTCCATCTAATCCACTTGCCTTAAAAACCCACACCCCTGTCAGATAATCTAGGATATATTACCCTACAACCTAAGCCCTGAATAAATGCCATTGTAAATTGTGCCCTTAACAGACTGTGATTGCTAAGATTTTTTTATCACATTCTTCAAAATGACTTCCAAAGAATCATTTTATGAAATGAGTTTAACATTATCTACAGGGACTTCCCTGGTGGTCCAGTGGTTAAGACAATGCACTTCCAATGCAGGGGGTGCAGGTTCGATCCCTGCTCAGGGAACTAAGATCCCACATGCCACATGGTGTGGCAAAAACAAAAACAAACAAAAAAACCATTATCTACAAAGTTCTTATTGTGTTTATGGAAACTGTGTACTCGTTCTAATTGTCCATTCTGTCAGGTGAACTCAGTTTGGTTAGTTTCTGAAAAAGCAGAAGCTTTGCAGGTTTCCTGTTCACTGTGGCCCTTTGTTCTGTACACATAGCACCTCAGCTCAGTGAGGAGGGGCACAGGCTCCCACTGTGGGTCCCCTTGATTCAAACCAGATGGATAAGTCATAGTTTCTTCAGGCATCATTTCTTCATATAAAATTAGGGAGTTCACTACATGATCCTTTAACTCCCTTATGGGTCTAAATCCTGCATCTCTGTGACTATGACAATGACTCCACAAGGACGCCTTGATAACGGTCAACCAGCTCACACTCTTAGAGGCTTTGCACCTTCCAGAGCCTTCTCTCATAACCTACCTCATAGAATTTTCATAACACCCCCAGGAGGCAGGCAGCAATGGCAATTTTTTCCTCATTTTGCTGATACTGACCCTGAGCCTCAGAGAGTGACTTGTCCAAGGCATCACGGCCACGAATAAGCAGGATCTTGACTCAAACCCCAACCCAAAGTTTTAAATTCCCAGTCTGGTGCCCTTTCTACTATATAATAATGTTCCTCATAAAGTTTCTATAAACCACCACTAAGTCAGTTGTACAGAAAACTCTCATTCTCTACTATATGCTTCCATTCCATGTAAATTAATCTAGATAGTATCACATGCAGGTTTCATCATTCTGAGATTTTTGTCCTGGGCAATTAACATTACAGTATTCCCCTTAGGAAATTTAACAGTCTAGCACTGACATTTTTGTGGACCATGAAGGCTGTAACACCCAAAGCTCTGTGATGAGCATTTTCTTGGCTCAAAGATCCTCCCCTCCAGAAGTCAGTCTTGGTGAAACAACAGGATGCACTTAAATAGCCTATACCAGAAGGTGGAAAGTCTAGGGAAGAAGTACAGTGTCTCTGGGAACTTCACCCTGGGAGTGTCAGAAAAGGCATATTAGATCCAACCATCCCACTCCTGGGCATATACCCAGACAAAACCATAATTCAAAAAGATACATGCTCCCCTATGTCCATAGCAGCACTATTTACAATAGCCAAGACATGAAACAACCTAAATGTCCATCAACAGATGAATGGATAAAGATGTGGTACATATATACAATGGAATATTACTCAGCCATAAAAATAGAATGAAATAATGCCATTTGCAGTAACATGGAATACTAAGTAAACTTAGTAATACTAAGTGAAGTCAGAAAGAGAAAAACAAATACCATACGATATCACTTATATGTGGAATCTAAAATACGACACAAATCAACATGTCTACAAAAAAAAATTAAAACAGACTCACAGATATAGAGAACAGACTTGTTGCCAAGGGGGAGGTGGGTGGAGGAGGGAAGGATTGGTAGTTTGGGATTAGCAGATGAAAACTATTATATATGGGATGGATAAACAACAAGGTCCTACTGTATAGCACAGGGAACTATATTCAATATCCTGTGATTAAACCATAATGGAAAAGAACATGAAAAAGACTATGAAAAAGAATATATATGTATAATTGAGTCACTTTGCTGTACAGCAGAAATTAATACAACATTGTAAATCAACTATACTTCAACAAAATAAAAGAAAAACGAGTAGAAAGAATAAAAGAAAAAAAGGCATATTAGCTTCCTGGGCTGCCATAACAAATTACCACAAACTTGGGGACTGAAATTTACTCTCTCACAGTTCTGGAGGCCAGAAGGCTAAAATTGGTATCAGCAGGGCTGTGCTCCCCTCCGAAGGCTCTAGAAGAGTATCCTTCCTTGCCTGTTCCAACTCCTCGTGGCTCCTGGCATTCCTTGGTTTGTGGCAGCATCACTCCAATCTCTGCCTCTATCTTCATGGCCCTTTTCCCTGCGTGATTTCCTTTCAAAACCCTGAACTAATAACATCTGCAGAGACCCTATTTAACTAATTACATCTGCAAAGACCCTACTAAGATTTTGACACCAGCAATAGAGAGGAAAGCTATCCTAAGAGGAGCCAGGAGCAAACATATGGAAGAAGGCAAGTCCTGGACACCTAGGAGAAGAGGAGCACCCAAGGGGAGCTATAAGAAACTTGAAAGGATGATGTGTCAGTCTGCTCAGTCTGCTGTAATAAACTGCCATGGACTAGTGGTTTAAACAACAGACATTTGGGACTTCCCTGGTGGTGCAGTGGTTAAGAATCCACCTTCCAATGCAGGGGACACGGGATCAATCCCTGGTCGGGGAACTAGATCCCACATGCATGCCACAACTAAGAGTTCGCATGCCACAACTAAGGAGCCCGTGAGCTGCAACTAAGGCGTACTCGTGCCACAACTAAGGAGCCTGCCTGCCGCAACTAAGACCTGGCACAACCAAAATAAATAACAAAAAAAAATTTTTAATTGTAAGAAAAAAAAACAAAAACAGACATTTGTTTTCTCATAGTTCTGAAGGCTAAAAGTCCAAGATTAGCTGCCATCAGGGTTGGTTTCTGGTGAGATTTCTCTTCCTGGTTTATAGACCACCCCCCCCCTCACTGTGTATCTGATGTGGCCTATCTTCTGTGTGTACACAGAGAGAAAGCTCTCCAGTGTCTCTTCCTCTTCTAATAAGAACATGAGTCCTGTTGGATTAGGGCTCCACCCCTTATGACTTCATTTAACCTTAATTACCTCCCTAAAGGCCCTATCTCCAAAAACAGATGCATTGAGGGCTAGGGCTTTAATATATGAATTTGGGAGAACACCATTCAGTCCACAACAGATGATCTGAGGCCAAATCAAGATGAGTCAAGACTACCAACTAGCCCAAGGAGTTTGACCTCCATTCTGTCAACAGTGGAAAGATGCTGGAAATCTTGAAAGTGGTTATGGAAATGTTTTCAAGAGAGGCACCATCCTTTTCATTTTCCTGGTCTATAAAATAGGAACTATTTTCTAGGAGCCTTTCCAGACTAACAGACTGTGATTACTGACTGCATTTTAGAAGGTTAATTTCTTAGAATTTGTTGCTCTCTCTAATATATAGCCTATGAAGCAATTATGTCACCAAAAGGTAGATAATTTTTAAGGGCATTGGTTTTTGTTCTAAAAAGGTTAATGATGGAGTAGCTTCCACCAAAAGCACCAAGACCCTGCTGGTTCTTAGAGAGTGCTGTCAAACAGACATTAAGACAGAATAAGATGTACTTGGGAGATTAAAAAAAAAAAAAAAACCAATAACTCTGGCATGGTTAGCTCGCACAAGAATATTTGTGAACATTTTTCCAAGGCCTTACTCTTATCCAGTTTCCAAAAGAAATCCTGGTCTTTTTAAACTCTCTGTTCAGTAAAATGTGAACTGATAAGGAGCACTGAATCCCAGAGGGCCAGAGCTGGCAGGATGTTTCTGAAATTACTCGTTTCTGACTTTCACATCACAGATGAGGAAGCTGAAGCCCAGAGATATACAGCGAGGGGCCTGGGATCCCACAGCTACTTATTAGAAAAGCTTGCTTGACACAGACAAGAAAGAAGTTTCAGAGGTCTGACTGGTCCAAAATTGGAACTGCTCCAAAACTGAACCAACATCATGTAGTATTCAATATGTCCCGGTCACCATTGGAAGTCACTGTTTCTCAGACATTAGTGTACACGGGAAGACCTGGGGAGCTTGTCAGAATGCAGATTCAGATTTGGCAGGTCTGGGCTGGGGCCTAGGAGTCTGCATTACCGACCAGCACCCCCAGGGATTGCTAATCATGCTGGTCTGAAGATGACACGGAGCAGCAAGGTTCCAAGTGCTTTATAACCATGAACTCTCATTCTCCAGAACAACCCTGTTACTGTGACAGATCCAGGTACTGTACAGGCACTGTTACTACTGCCGTTTGACGGAGGAGGAAACTAACGCTGAGTTCAGTGCATTGCCTAATGTCACACAGCTGGGAGGGGCCAGAGGCAGGATTTCACCCAGAGAGCCAAACTCGAACCAGTGCTCTTAACTGTTATCTTACCCTGTTGGTTCTTAAAAGCAATCCACAGAAACTAACACACCACTGTAAAGCAATTATACTCCAATAAAGATGTTTTAAAAAAAAAAAAAAAAGGTACTAAGGTTCAAAGGGAAGTGGTGCAAAATCAGGATACTCATTTTTTATCATCTATATCCTAATTATGGAAATTTCTGTTGAAAATTCCACTAGAAAAGTGGAAGTTTTTGTTGAAATTCCACTAGAAATCTTCCCTAATGTCAGTCAGATGGTGTATATTTATATCTAACATATGGATTAAATATCTACTGTAACTCTTCATTGGAAAACTTTCAAACAAGTTTGACAATTCTGTTTCCCAATTTCAGCAGACTTGATTTTTTATAGATGACAAAACATCATTTTCAGCAATAAAATCACAGAATGATAGAAACATTTAAAAAAAAAAAAAAAAAGCAATCCAAGATCATCTCCATGCTTACATATGTCAGCTTTCAGGGCTGAGTCATTAGGACTGTATTTTAAATATGTAGCCATTCGAATAATATTCATAACAAAACAGAAAAGAAAAAAGTGGGGAGGTGCTCATGACATAACGTTAAGAAAAAACATCAGAATACAAACTACATCAGACCAGGCCAGGCCCTCTGACCACCTGGCTCCATCAGTCAAGTTGATACAAGCCAACTCATTACAGCACGAGCAGGAGAGGCTCTCCCTTCTCTCTTTTTCCTCCCTCTCCCAGAAACCATCCCAAGGGAGACTTCACTCCTGCCCCAGCCCGTACAACAAACACTTTAGAAAGTGGGGTCTTGAGGGGAAAAAAAGGCTTGAGAGAGAACAAGTCACAGTACCTGGGAGAAAGCCAGCCCGTGGCTCCCAGCCTCCATAACTTTCTTTTATTCATTCACCACGTATCTACTGAGAACTACTGCCACGTACCATACTAGATGTTAGGACATAAAATAGACAAAAGTCCCTGCTGTCATGAAGATTACATTCTAGTTGGAGAGGCTAACAGTAAAAAATAATAAGCATAATAAATAAGCATGTTATATAGTATATTAACAGAGGATAAGTGTTATGGAGAAAGAAAAGGGGGATCAGGAGCGCTGGGGGGTTGCAGACTGCAGTAGTCCTTAGGGTCGTGAGGAAGAAGGTGACATTGGAGAAAGGGCTTGAAATGAAGGAGTTAAGTACACACATGTCTGGGGAAGAACGTTCCAGGCAGATGGAACACCAGGTGCAAAGGCCCTAAAATGGAAACAGATCACATCTGGGATAGTCAAGGAAAAGCAGAGGCCATTGTACCTGCAGTGAATGATTTATTAGGAGAGGAAGCCAGAGAGGTAATGGGTAGGGAAGAGGACAGATATGAGAGAGCCCTACAGGCCTTGAGAAGGACTGTGGCCTTTACTCTGAGGGAAACAGAGAGTCGCTCAGGGTTTGGAGCAGAGAAGTGACATCATCTGACTGGTGTATTGAACAACCTAACAGGCTCTCTGAGTTGATTAAGGAGAACGTGGACAGAAGTCTGGAGATCAGTCACAACGCAAGTGCGATCACCCACGCAAGGGGCTCTGGTGGGTCAGACTAAAGGGGTAACAATGAGGTGGTGAGAAGTGTAATAAGATCTGCATCTCATGATTTCTCGAAGGCTTAGATGTAGAATGTGAGGGAAAAAGAGGAGTCAGGGATGTTTCCTGCACTTGGAAGAACGAAGTTGCCCTTAATTGATACGCAACAGACTCCAAGGGACGTTGACTTGAAGGACAGATCTGGGGTTCGGGTCTAGACACGTGACGATGGAAGTGTAGAGACACAGAAGAGATGGTTGGCTGCATGAGTTTGGAATTCAGGGATGTGGGCCAGAGATGTCCACGTGGGAGCTGTAAGCATATAAAGCCAGGAGACCAGACGAGGTTCCCAAGGGAGGGAGTCAAGTCGAGAAGAACAAGCGCTGTAGGGTCTGAGCCCCGGCCACGTCCATGGAGAGAGAACAAAGCAGCAAGTGTCTGGGAAGGAGTAGTCAGTGGAAAACCGGGGAGGTATGAGGTCTTGGAAGTCAAGAGAAGAAAGTGTTTGCTAGAAGAGAGAGTCATCAATGGTGTCAACTCTGCTGAAAGGCCAATTTAGACAAAGGCGGAGAGCTGAGCTTTAGATTTAGCAGAGTGGAGGCCATGGCGACCTTCACGGGCAGTTTCAGGGGAGTGAGAAGAATATTTTTTTACCTACAGAAAGGATAGGAAAACCTCAATGATAAAAAGAGGAAAGGGGCTCAAGTCCCTGGCACTAAGCCTTTAGGGAGGGAAGAAGACGTGACACTGCCTTTGGCATTTAAGGGACAGACTTGTGTGTAAGCCAAGCAGAGCTCTTCTGTGTGTGTAGAAGCCTTTATTTTCTCATGACTCAACGGATGATGCTACTAATTTACTGACTCTTCGTTCTCTCTTCAACCCTGTCCTGAGCACAGCTTAATCTTTTAAGTGGAAGAAAAAATAATAAAAGGTCACCTACCAGCTACTAAGCCATCGCACATATGAAACCTGGACTTAATTCATTACATAAAAGGGAGGCTTGCAGCATTCTTCCTCAACTTGAAGTTCATTGTTCCAGCAATGGATTTTTGCTTTTGATATGTGGCCACACCTTTGGAACAACAATATTGGGAAATGCACACTGTTCTTTCTCAGTATTTGGTCCAAAGAGGCCAGAGTTCTACATTCAAGGCCAAGCTTGCTCTTCCTATCACACACACTCCGTCTCCCATAAAATCATCTATCACCAGTATTCCTGCCAAGTCACCCATTTAGAACTGTGTCTTTCTTTTTCATACAAAGCCATATGTGGAATGCAGAAGAGATGATATACTTAAACCCATCAGAATAATTTCTTTTTTATTTTAAAAATGGAAGGTCACCTCAAAAAAATCCTGAAGAGTACCAACTCATTAGCAATTACCAATTGCTTATTTTTCCAGTTGAGCCAGAAGATGAAATACTTTTCTAGGAAAGTACCTAAGACATTATATTTATACTGCTTGTCTTCTTCTTTGTTTCAACTTGATGGAAAGAACTATCATCGGGCTTCCCTGGTGGCGCAGTGGTTTAGAATCCGCCTGCCAATGCAGGGGACACGGGTTCGAGCCCTGGTCTGCCGCAGAGCGACTAGGCCCATGAGCCACAACTACTGAGCTTGCGCATCTGGAGCCTGTGCTCCGCAACAAGAGAGGCCGCGATAGTGAGAGGCCCGCGCACCGCGATGAAGAGTGGCCCCCGCTCGCCGCAACTAGAGAAAGCCCTCGCACAGAAACGAAGACCCAACACAGCCATAAATAAATAAATAAATAAAATTTTTTTAAAAAAAGAACTATCATCAACTTCTATGGCTAAAAAATTAGAAAACTTTCAGTAAAACCTCATTATTGCAGATACAATTGCTTTGAAAATAACAGTAATTAAACCTTGATTGAAGATTACTTTTGTAGCATGTTTGAAAGGGAGCACTGCAAAGAAAATTAATAACATAAACAGTGTGCAGGAAAGATATCTAACCCACTTATGTTTCAAATATTATCTATTTGTTAAAGGAGACCTATCTGTACACGTTTAGTACAGAAAGGCAGTATGTATGTTTACATACGATGGATGTGTGTTCATGAGCTCACTATGTCATTCTCACTGTTTTTCTAAACGTAAGAGGTTTTATTGTAATTACTGATCTACACACACACACACACACACACTCACCTACAGTCATGCAAGTATATACAAACAACTTACCAACCCACACATTTTATCTGCCAATGCCCACACCCACCAGCAAGTAGGTTTCCCAGATAAAAAAAATAAATAAAATCACTGATCTTTTTTTTTTGGTCCTCAGTAACAGCTCCCTCTATCACTGAGTCTTAAATGGACTACTCCCCAAACTGCTTTTTCACAATTATATAATTGCATTTTAGCAGTGTAAAATTAAAAGAAAACAAATGTTATTTCTTGGCTGACTAAGAAGTCTATAACCGTAAAAGAGATCTGCCTCTTCCCCATGCCTGTAGATTTCCTCACGGGGCAGAAATGATCAGAATCCATGCTTAATAAATCCAATACACCAAGATTCATTTACTAGACTTGAAATAAATAATATGCTTTCTTAAAATATTATTTTTAGATGGGTTGTATAAGCATCCTGCAGAAGATGAAAATTGAAGGTGGTCCCTCACAAGACGTTAAGTCTGAGAGGCGTATATTAGGAACCTTCCCAGCCCAAGACCAGCAGATGATGAAATCTGACAGATTGGCTGGCATCATCTCCCCCATTCTGGGTGCGTGTCTCATGCAATCTGCTCCCACGGGGCTGAGCCATTGCCTTGTTCTAAAAACACCAACCCCACACACACCACCTCCGGTCCTGGAAACTGAAGAGCTCTCCACTGCAGTAAACATTTGTTCTCTGAAGTTTTCTTCACTAAACTTTCAGGATTCATACTGACCACATGTGAAGAATGTACCAAACACACAACATTCAGAAAATCTCCTCCACTGCTATCCACAGTAGTTCAAAAATGTTTGTTCAACAAACATCTTCAGGGCACCTGCTATGATGCCAAGCCCTGCGGCAGTTATTGAAGATATGAAGCTACATCAGAGACTGGTTCTCTCTTGGGACTTCCCTGGCGGTCCAGTGGTTAAGACTCCGTGTTTCCACTGCAGGGGGTGTGGGTCCGATCCCTGGTCAGGGAACTAAGATCCTGCATACTGCACGCACCCCGCCCCGGCCAAAAAAAAAAGAGAGAGAGAGAGACTGATTCTCTCTTAAAGGAGAAGGATATGCATGTGAAAAACCATGTCGCAAATGTGATACCAACAGTACAATAGGAGACAAGAAGGCTACCTGATTCGGTTTGAGAGAAACCACCCTAGAAAGGTTATATTTGAGCTGGGTCCATAAGGACGAGAAGGTCGCTGAGGGAGGAGGGCAGAACAAGTGTTCCCAACACAGCAAAGCCCTGAGACTTATCTGGGAAACTGAAGACCTCTAGTGACGACTGACAAGGGAAAGAGCACGGAGGAGGTGGGGCTGGAGTGACGGGCTGGGCAGGATGGGATCTGAATGCCATGCTTCTATTTTATACTCATACAATAAGGAACCGTGAATGCCTTTTAGTCAAGAGAGAACAATCAAATCAAGTTACATAAAGATAATCATGGCAGTTTGGAGGATGGCTTGAAGCAGGGTGAGGCAATCAGGACTTGAAGGGGAACTGGGGCCAGGCAAAGGGAGTGGAGGCGGCGATAGCTATTCCCGAGATGAGATGCACAGGACTCAGGGACCTTCAGGTGTCAGAGGCGAAGGAGAGGGAGGAATGCAGGCTGAATCCAGTGATTCCAATGATAGCGACAGAGGAGACAGACTTTCCTGACCCGCTCGCGGGAGGGCAGGAGGAGGAGGGCAAGCTTGGGGGAAGACGTCTGCTCAGTGCTGTGTCCAGTGGCCGCCTGAGAGCTGGAGGTGGGGGAGGGGTGAACAGGTGGTCAAGGTCAAGCCACTCTAAGGCCAGGACTCACTGATGCGGCAGAGAGAGGCAGCCAGGATGAAAACAGGCGACAGAGACAGGAAGGAAACGGTGACCCAAGAGCAAATGGATGTGACAGAATGACCTGGATGTCGATATGTTATGGCAACTTGTACGGAAGAGCATGATCTGACTGGAGAGAATGGCCCTTGGGGCAGATGTTTGCAGCTGGCTATGTCAGGAGCCGTTCCCAAAATGCTTCTTCCCAAAGCCAGATACTCATTCCCCTCGTGTTGCTTTTAGTTAGAGATGGCGATGCAGTGATACGGGAAGTCTGCTGAGAGCCTATGGGAAAACACACTTCTCTGATCAAAGAAACAGATGTAGCTGGTGCAGCCCCTTCTATTTGCCTTGAATGAGGACATGATGCCTAGAGGTTCTTGGAGCCAGCTTGTCACCCATGAGATGACAAAAAGCCAATACATTAATGATGGGGAGGTGAAAAGATACAACACTGCCCAGCCCTGGACTATAGGAAACTTTTCAGCAAGAACCAAAGACAAGCAGTATTATGAAAGGAAAATCTGGCTACAAACGAGTCCAAGAGGAGGGAAATGTATTCTAAGGGAAGGTCGAGGATAGAAATTGTGCCCTGCTGTTTCCCCAGCACAATGCCTGGCATACGGTAGGCTCACAGCACGCATCTGCTGAATCTACTGCTTGGAGAGAAAACAACCTGAGCCACTCTCTTGGCCTGAGCACTTTTTACAGGTCCTGGCAGAGGCAGTTCTGAAGGCCTTACATGTCGGGAGCTCTACATCCTAATACTGTGAAGAACAGAGTCTCACCCTCAGAGGCCCACAGCTCTACAACCACCCAGGGACTCTGTAGGGGACACGAGTCATCTTGTAGGGGGATGTTTACTCCTCCTGACTCAGAGAAAAGCCATGGATCCACTGGAATCTTTCATCGTCTGATTCTTCAAGACTGAAAAGACAGGGATCTCAGAATGCCTGACTTCGGCCAGGTTTCATCGGGGATGACCAACTCCAATGGCAAGGAGGTGGGTATTGGACAAGAAAGAACTAGCCAGCTTCACGGCTCCAGGGGAAGCAACCTTGCCAGGTGGTGCAGCTTCAGCAAGCTTTCTGGGTGGAGAAAGATGGCCTAGCGGCTGGAGAAGGGCCACAGCTGGAGGAAACTTACCATCTGAAGAGTGCGCACAGACTTTCCCACAAAACCTCACAGCCTCCTAAATTTTACTGCAGCTTCATCTCCTCTTAATACCCCCTCCCTACGCCACTCCTTCCTGTACTTCCACCTCCCTGCACAAATTCAATAAGGAAAATAAGTCTAATCATACCTTATGTGGTCTTTTTACAAATAGTCTTTTTACAAAAACCCCTCAAAAAATATATATATACACATACATACATATATATATATACACATACATATACCAGAATCACACAGAGAAGGAAATAAAATTAAATTGTCATCAAGCAGTGAAGGCCTCTACAACATGTAGGCACTGCTATATTTCCAATATTGAATTTTCTATCATTTAAATAATAATCTAAGTGTTCCAGTAAGGAAGAATGACATTTTCAAATGTTAGTTGTGTACATATAATTCCAAGAGAGTCTTACCATATTATTGGAGAAACTAATCTAATTTTCTACAGACCAAGTATAAACTCCAGTTAAAGCTGCATTTAGGGACCTCCCTGGTGGCGCAGTGGTTAAGAATCCGCCTGTCAATGCAGGGGACACAGTTTGAGCCCTGGTCTGGGAAGATCCCACATGCCGCAGAGCAACTAAGCCCACGCACAACTACCAAGCCTGCGCTCTAGAGCCCGTGAGCCACAACTACTGAAGCCCATGAGCCTAGAGCCTGTGCTCCGCAACAAGAGAAGCCACCGCAGTGAGAAGCCCGCGCACCGCAATGAAGAGTAGCCCCTGCTCGCCGCAACTAGAGAAAGCCCGTGTGCAGCAACGAAGACCCAACACAGCCAAAAAATTAAAATGAAAACAAAAAGTGATAAAACACTCTTTCAAAAAAAAAAAAAAAGAAGAAGAAAAACTGCATTTAACGCTCTGTGTAAGTGGCCTCATGAACGTGACCTAGTGGAGAGGAAGCCCTAACAAGAGACAGCGCCACCTATGGATCACACACTAAAAATACAGTCTTACTGTCCATTTTAGCGTATTTAGGCTGACAGGCTGTATGGCCTTGAGACAAGTAATTTACTTCATCTGAACTGACCTTTAACATTTTTGCAGATTTCACTGAAGCAAAATGGGGATAAAAAATTCTAAAACGCTGGCAAGGTATTCTGCCTCATTTCATTCTTTTAATGTTATTTCTCACATCTCATAAGAAATCGTGTTAATTTGTATTCACTCCTGGCTCATTAATACATATCGTGTTAATTTGTATTCACTCCTGGCTCATTAATACATATTTATTGGGCACCTACATGTGCCAGACCATGTGTCTGGCAACAGGATTACAGTGATAAACAAGACAGACTGGGTCCCTTGTCCTTTTAAGATTACAGTATTTCTAGAATCTGACCACTTCTCATCACCTCCACCAGGAGCAGCTTGGTCAAAGCCATTTGGATTACTGCAAGAGCCTCCCCACTGGTCACCCAGTTTTCACTCTTCTGCATCCACAATCTCTTCTCAACAGAGTATAGAGGGAGCCCTTTAACCTAAGTCAGATGACGACCCTGCTCTGCTCTAAACACCCAAAGCTTCCATCTGATCCAGAGTAAAATCCAAAGTCCTTACTGCATGAGATCTCGCCTCCCCTCTCCACTTCTACCCCTTCCAAACCCCCAGCGACCACGCCAGCCACACTGTCCTCCTGCTCTCCCTCAAACTTGAGAGGCCCCAGGGCCTTTGCACTTGCTAGACCCTCCGCCTGAATGCTCACCCCTCAGATACCTGCGTGACTCACTCCCTTACTCCCTCCAGGCCTTTACTCAAATAGCCCCTCTCGACCACCTCTCATAAAATCGCAAGACCCCATCCCTCCACGTTGGCACCCCTCCATGGTACCTGTCACTATCTGACACACTACCTGCAGGTATTTGCCTGTTTGTTACCTGTTGTCTTCCCCAGTTAGATTTCAAACCCCATGAGGGCAAGGATTTTGTTCTGTTTACTGAAGAATCTCCAGAGCTTAAAACAGTGTATGTCCTGTATGTGTTGAGTAAAATCTCACACACTCTCCCTGTGTATATCTCTCACTCTCCAGGACACTGGTTCCTAAGGACAGGGGAGAAATCAGATGTGGAATGCCCTCACACTGATCCCCTGGTCCAGGACAAGGAAGAGCTTTTCCTACGTATGTTTGGAGCAGAGCTGGAATCGTAGGTGTACGACCTGAAGTCACACCGGGCTCCGGGCTCCTCAGAGGGGCCTTGTGCTCGGTTTAATGCTCTGTAGTCAACGACCTGAAGTTTTTAACAGTTTTTGAACAAGTGGACCTACATTTTCATCTTGCACTGGATCCCACAAATTATGTAGCTGGTCCTGTTTTGAGGATTTCAGGTAAGAGATGTCTCAGTAAAATAGCCCACTGAAAAAATATTGCAAGGAACAGTTCTCACAATGCATGACCCTTTGGGCAGTTCATGGCCACCAGCTATTCTGTCACTACTAATTCAAGGACGGGAGCTTGGTCCCTGAGGCATATGGGATTTTCGCTCTCTTCAGACTAGGACAGCAAAACCCTTTGGTGGGTCATGGGATGGTTCCCAGCAGATCTCTCCTCTGCACCTTTCTCTCCCCCAGGTCTCCCTCCCTCTAGGCCACAAGCTGGAATTCCCCCACACCGGGGTCAAGGTCAGTGAATGGCAAGAGAGAGGCCATAGCACGCTCACATGGATGAAACTGTAAAATTAACTACTGCAGAGCTTAAATTTAAAATAGACAGAAGAGCTCCACTCCAGTGGGGAGAAGAGATGGTTTGTGGCATTTCCTTAGATGTTGATGGGAGGGAAGAAAGGGTACCGAGCCCAGGAAAGAGTGAACGCTTAGGGGTATGATGTGGTGCAAAGCAGGGGGCAGTGCGAAAAGGTAGGGAAGGCACGTAAAACATCTCTGAAGACTTAGCAACTGCTTTGTCTCAGCTCAGGGAACCAACAAATGGCTCCTTGTGCTGTCCTGGTCTTGGCAAGACGAGTGGCCAGAGCAGCCGGTGTTCCAGCTGACCCCTGCTGGCTCTCGAAGAAAATGTCTGTGTGTGCAGGGCTGGCGAGGCCTCGAAGGGTTTTTCCAGAATGATGGATGCCCACACAACAAGCCAGATTCCTGGGAGTGGGGGAGGTGATAAGATAAGGCTAAGGAACACTTTCAAACCTGGTTCTCTTAACAGCGTAATTACTTGGTGATCCATGTAGAAACAGAAAGGGGAAGAGAGCAGCTCAAGATTTGAGAGAGGGGCTAGAATGGTATCATAGCGCCATCTCTTTGAGACCCTTAAGTACTGGCTGGAAGGCTGCAGTCCACAGCATAGAACAGAAAAACATCAAACTTTTAAGATGCTTACTTTGTTTCTCAGTCTCCTTCTCTCCTCCCTCCCTGATTGAAGGCAGTCATGAGAAGTTGCCAGACAAAAAGGCACGTTTTACGTTCAAAGTAGTTACCAGCAACACAACATTGTAAATCAACTATACTCCAATAAAAATTAATTTATCAAAAAGTAGTTACCAGTGAATTCTCTAGTCAGCCCTCAGCAATATTAAACATAAGGTGAAAATTAGATCTCATTTTCATTAGATCCAAAGCAATATATCTGGACAGAATTTTGCAGAGAACTGTTTAAACCTTTTTAGGATGGAACAAGAAAACTTATATAACCTTATCTATGAAACAGGAATTAATTTTCAGTTCCTTTCTAAAGTTTTCTAAAAAGTCCTGCTTCATTTATGCCTAAAAAAAACATACTTTTATAAATACACATTGGTATTGCCTCACTACTAAACTTGAGGAAATAAAGGCATAAAGATTTACGTTTCTAGGTAAGACCTGTTTTATATTAGGTAGACTAATAAGTCTACAGCTGCCAAAAATCCATCCTTCCATCAGTAGTATAAATATATACCAGAAACTTTGTAATGTTTCCTTTTTAACTTACCTCCTTCATGAGCTGTAGTGATTATACTCAACTCAGCTGCCTCCCACCCAATTGTTCTGCAATGTTCACCTAATGATCCAATCAACCAACCAACCAATCAACCTGCCCTTATCAGGTGTTTACCAAGTACTCAACAAAAGTACCTTCAAGCTCTTCCTCTTCAAATTTATACCACAGGAGAACACAATTAAGTACTAAGCAATATGGTACAACAACTTTGGGAATTCAAGGGAGGAAAAAAGCCTGACGTAGACAGGAGTTTAGTGGATGAAGACAGACTTGAATTTGTTCTCGAAGAACAAGAGGATTCAGAGGAGCAGAGGGGAAAATAATAAAGAGAAATTAGTGGTGGGGGGAGAATCTTTCAGAGAAAGACCCATACAGACAAGAACAAACACGGGAGAGAGATGTCTGAGGCCAACTATTACTTTGAATATTAAACAATGTTTACATCTAGGTGAGGATAAACTATGCCTTTCCTCTGGTAATAAATAGAAAGGCAGCATTTTGGGACTTCCCTGGCCGTCCAGTGGTTAGGACTCTGTGCTTCCACTGCAGGGGGCCTGGGTTCGATCCCTGGCCAGGGAACTAAGATCCCGCAAGGGGCTCAGCATGGCCAACATCATAATAATAATAATAAATAAAATAAAGGCAGCATTTAAAAAAGCAAAGGAGATTCTTGACAGGGGAGGCTTCTAGCAATGTTTGGAGACATCTTTTGTTGGTCAGGAAGTCTCACTTTTCACACCCCTGTGAAACAGAAAGTAAGCAGACCAGAAGCAAAAACCCTAGCATGAAATGGCATCCTGATCGAGGCGACTTACCTCAGGCTCCTTGAGATAAGTAGGTTGTGATAAAGTACAATCTCACTTCTACCTACAGTGGTTCTCAAACTTTAGGGAACGTAAGACGCACCTGAGTACTTGTCAAAATGTGGCCCACAAGCCCCATCCCCCAAGATGCTGATTCAGCAGCTCTGTGGTTTACTAATTGGCATTTAAACACCCCCTCCCCCTGCCAGGTGATTCTGATATAGGTTAGGACTGCATTTTGCACTGCCCTGTGAACTGTCTCCTAAGCCATTGGTTAACTGACCAAACCCATCAGCTTCCAATTTATTTTCATGGGCCATCAAGAGCTTTTGCCATCCAACTTTGGAAGAATGTCTGAGATGCTTCCATTTCTGTCATAATTTTCTTTCGCCTAGAGGCATTCAAGGTTCACATCAAGAAGGGAGAATTCCAGAGATGCTACCATGAGCTGAATGCTTGTATCCCCCCAACATTCATACACTGAAGTCCTAACCCCCAACGCGATAGTATTTGGAAGTGAGGTCTTTGAGGGGTAATTAGGTTTAGATGAGGTCATGAGGGTGGGACCCCTATGATGGGGTTACCTGCCTTGTAAGAAGAGGAAGAGAGTCCGGAGCTCCTTCTCTCACTCTCTGCCTTGTGAGGACACAGCAAGAAGACAGCTCCTACCAGGAACTGAATCTGCCAGAACCTTGATCTTGGACTTCTAGCCTCCAGAACTATGAGAAGTAAATGTCTGTTATTTAAGCCACCAGTCTAGGTATTTTGTTATAGCAACCCAAGCCGACTAAGACAGATGCCACATGTCAAAACTGAGGAGTGAGATGGATCTGCTATGAAACATGGCCTCAAAACATGCTCCCCTACCTCTTTCCTTTTCCCAGCACAATCTATGTCAGAGGAAACAGACGAGCTTGAGCAAACAGGTTTCAGTTAAAATATGAATCATCTTGGACCTCAGCCTAATTCATAACTGGAACTAAATCTGACCATTTTTGTTAAGCTTTGGGTATAAATACAAAAGGCAGAAACCTTTGACTTTCTAGATGGAAGCGTAGATTGTAACAGCTGTGGCAGTTCTGGTGATTAACTGGAACCAGTGGTGATGGATTTGGGCTGGTGAGGCCTCCACGTAGAAGGCAACGAGCAAAGGATGCCTGAACCGATTCACTTATTCAACAAGGGTTTCCGAGTGCTTACCGTGTGCCGGGCTCCAGAGTCCCAGCCGTGGACAAAACTGGCCGTGTTCTCCCTACATTCTGGTAGCCAAAGATGGAAGATACTTTCAAGTGGTAATAAGAGCTCGAAAAGACACTGAGAACTGGGAAAGAGAGGGTGATTGGGGGGTAAGGAGTGGCTTCTTTAGACAGGATGGTCAGGGAAAGTGTCCCTGCAAGACCGACATTTAAGCTGAGACCTAAATGCCAAGGAGAAACCGGGCATGTAAAGATCTAGGGAAAGAACAGTAGATGCAAATCCCTGAGACTGAAAGGAGGTTGGCATGTTTGAGGAACAGCAGAAAGGCCACGGGGGCTGGCCCAAGTGAACAAGATGGAGGAGAAGCTGGAAAAGTAGACAGGATCCTGACGGGGCAGAGGTATCACCACTACTGCTGCAGAGGCAGAGAACCATTCCACAGTTAACACTCCTAGGGGCAAATCTTTGGTTCTGTGGGTGATTGCCAGGCTCTGCCTTACACATTGACACAATGAATAACTTGGGTCTGTCAGGTTGATGATTTCAAGCTTGGGAAGCGCTTCTCTCCCTCATCCCCTTCTCCTCCTGTTCAAAATGCCTGAAATTGTATCGAAAAGGCAGATTCAGTACTCTGGCTCTGTAGCCAGACAACCCAGGTTTTAGTTTCACCTCTGCCACTTTTTAGCTGAGCCTAAACAACCTGAGCCTTGTTCTTCACATCCGTAAAATGGGGGTAACACGAACTCCTTACAACATATGTAAGTCATTTACTAGAGCAGCTGACACGGAATAGTAAGTGCATACAAAAGCTATTCTCATCCAGGAAGCTTCTTTTCATTTCTCTAATTTAAGACATTGACGCAAGTTCAACAGAAAATCTCTCTGAAATAGTCATACTGTAAGTTGTTATTAGTCGTTTGTACTTTAGTGTGAATGAGTCTGCAGTTCTTTCTCCAAAGCTCCACAAAGTTGGGTGAAAGAGAGAGAGAGAATATGAATGAGAGAAATTCTAGATTTCAGAGTAACCAAAGGAAAGGAAAAACGAGACGGGTGAGGAAGGCTATATAGCCTCTGAAATCTTCACAGTATTTAAATTCGTTAAAAACTATTAATAAAGGAAAAGAATCAAGCCTTTACTTTCCTTTCCCATACAAAGTGCATTTCAGGGTAACCAAATGTTAATGAGAGAAGTTTCTCTTTATGAAAAGTATTCCAGCTAAGCCGTTAAGAAACGATGATAGAATTAAAATATTACCATTTAGCAACCTCTAACAAGCTAATGGGTCAAGGTAATAACCATGAAGGGCCACTCACATCACAAACAGAAAGAAGCGAGCATTTTATGTCTCCAGATAGAAGTGTACACACCACCACTTATGAGGCATTTCTACTCTAAACTCAAGCCTAAACCTTTAGCTCTAACTATCCGTTTTATGTAACTACACATAACAGAGGAACATATTAAAAATCAAGGGGAAGCAACTGGCAAAATCCAGGCTATGAAAAACCCTCTTGGATAAATTACTCAGTTTCTTCAACAAATAAACTGCGAGGAAAAATAACATGAGGGGAAACCTGTAGATAAAAAAAGATTTAAGAGGCACCTCAACATATGGACTTATCAAAAGATCCCGAGTCAAACACACCAACTATAAAATTAAAGGCTGATGATGAAATCGGTGAAACTTGACTAGATATTTGATAACATTAAGGAATTGCTGCTACATTTTTCGGTGTAATAATGGTATTGTGGTTACTTTTTAAAGAGTCCTTAGCTTTTAGAAATACATACTGAAATATTTATATATATTTAAATATATCTACGTTTATAAATATTTATAAATATATATTTTCATGTGAAATATATATAATATCTGAGATTTGCTTCAAATTAATCCAGGAGGGGGGTTGTTTTTTAATTACACAAAAATAACAAAAACTAAAATCAGAAATATCTAAAAATAACTTTATAATTTTCCTTAAGGTTCCTGTTCCCTACACACATGTTACTGGTAACCAAGGACTCTGCGAGTTAGAGGCATTTAAAAGCTTTTGACATGGGGCACGATAATAATAATAATGATGACTAACATTTCTTGATAACCTATACATTTGACTAGAACCAGTCCAGGAACATGCTTAACCAGAAAACTGATGCCATCGCCCTGAAAACAAACAAACAAAAAACAGAAAGAAGGAAAGAGTCACTCACCATGAGTTATATTTCTGTCTCCCCCAGTTCACTGTGAGCTGCCGAAACCAGGGAACCACGTTTTATCCATCTTCCTCTTCCCCGGTCCACTTACCAAGCCTGGCCCGTGCAGCGTCACTAAATGAGGAGGAAAGGAAAACGTGGAAATACAGAGTAAGAGAGGGATTCTGACATCTAACGCTGGGAGAAAGAAGCTGAGGCCAGTCCGCTTGGACTTGCCAGGGAACAGCGAAGGGACAAGACTCCACTCAATCTACCTGAAGAAAACCACAGACCAAAAACGTACGAAAGTCAGTAACCAGGGGAGGTGGTTTGTGACTTTACTGGTTTGGTTTCCTGCACCGTTGAGTCCGGCATCCCCAGGTGAGTCCGGCATCCCCAGGTGAGTCTGGGAGCTAAAGGGCCTTGATGGGAAAGAAACCCCCACCCACAGGGGGCAGCAAAGAGCTGATGTCTTAAGAGAAGAGGAAACCACATCAGCAAGGTGGGGCGTCAGCACTTCCTGCTGGGAACTTCCAGCCTTGGCATCGGTGCCTACCTCTCACTGGGCAAGAAAAAGGAGCTTTTTGGAGGAATGCTGGGAAGCAGGAAATCGGTAGCAGTGTGGGAGGGATAAACATTGCTGTGACAAAGTGACAGCGGATCAGGTAGAGTATCGCGTAGAAAGTTTTTCATATAAACATCCTGAAAACTGACCCTTAGCTAAACCTCAGTTCCAAGTCGTTCTGCAGGTTCCCTCTCAGCGCATGCGCATGAGCACGTAACTGCATTTCAAAGCCTAATGCCCAGCACCACAATGACTCAGCAAAATCATCTGAAAGCACTTTTAGGTGTCAGTTTATTACTGAAGGTCTCCTCCCTGAATTCCTTGATGCTTTCTCCAACCAAGGCCATAAGCAAAAAAAAGCTTCTGATGAGACACTGAGGCCTTGGTAATAAACCGGTGTTGATTTGATCAGGTTAAACACGGAGCCACTTAGGCACAGACCTTGCAGCTTGCTTCAGAGCCCTGCACCGCGCCCGAGGTCGACCCAGAGCCAGCGCCCCGCCCTGCCCCGCCCCGCCCCATCGCCCACTCGGGAAGCGCCTGTTTTCACATAGACCGGGGGAGTTTGAACACTTCCCATGTCATCTGGAGAAATGCACTTTCCCTTTCATTTCAGTTGCACAGCCTCCATCCCTTCTCCCTTCTCATTGCAAATGGTGTTGGCGTGGACTTGAATTTTGCCCTCCTTGATTTTTCTTTCTCGTTGGCCCTACAGCATACCTACAGCATATCCCACACCCGGATGTAGCGAAGGATCGTCTCCTCCTCCTTCCCCGTAACACACAGTTTCCAGGCTCTGTCCTAAGAATCCACTGCCATCTCTAAAATAACTCTCCCATGACCCTCTCCCAGAGTTGTTAGACAATCTTCATGGAAGACCAAAGGATATTGGTTTCAAGCAGACAACAAATCACAAAGGGCGTTACCTGAAGGTGGGCAGATGAGAGAACAAGAAACAGAAAAAGCTCTGGGGGAAGAGGGAAACCTCACAACTTCTTCTGATTAGGATTCAGAATAGTATCTCTCTTCTCATCTAATTTTTCTAGTTTCGGGAATTAAGGCAGGAGGAATGTCATGAGCAGAGAGGGTGATTCCAGGCCTTGGAAGGTCTGGGCAAGTGCCTGGTAGCCAAGGGAGGATGTGTACTTCTTGCATTTTCCAGAAGGGAGAATCTGCTGCCCCAGGGGTCCTGCTGAGACAGGAAGGAAGGGGGCAGGGCACAAGCATTAAACAAATGACACAGCTGTTGAGGATACAACAAAACCTAGTTAGAACCAACTCAGCCCGAGATGGCATAAGATTCGACTTCCTGTAGACCTTGAGCCTCATTATATGCTCATTGTAATATCCTAGCATATGCTAAATCACACACCCACCAGCACCAAAACAATTCCGAGGCCAACCCGTAAAAGGCCAAAAAGTGGGTGGTGGTCCAATTCCTGGAAACCCCTGCCCCTAACCTCAAATTGTTGGAATAATCCTCCCACTTGTTAGCCTATGAAATTACCCCGCCCATAAAAACTAACCACCCCATACCCCAAGGCCACTCACCTTCTGAGATGGGCTTCATTCTGCCTATAGGATGTGTATCTCTCTAAATAAATTCGCTTCCGCTTTATTATGGCTCTTGAATTCTTTCCTGCGTGAAGCCAAGGCCCCTCACTTGGCGGCCCATCACAGGAGCTCTCCTGAGACCTGAGACATGACCATTCTCAGTGCTCCTCCTGCAGCACTGCCAGATGCCTTAGGAGCCTGAGAAGTCACCCATTCCGAACCCCAGTGGCCCAGTGCAAGGGCCTAGAAACCAGACACCACGCGACTTGGAATCCCAACTCCAGCACTTGGATGAGCTCCCACATTTCTGAGTCTTAATATTCTAATTTGCAAAATGAGAATCATATCCTGGGAAATCTTGAACAATAGCATAGGGTGATTACTGTGAGAATTAAAATAAGATGAAGTGTGGAAAACCCCTAGTACTGTGGCTGGATGCTCTCAGAATTAAGTAGTTTTCTTTCTCCCTGCCTTACTGCCATCCTATTATTTCAATCTTTCCTTTCCCAGTTATTCATTTGGCCTCGCTCAGGGAAATCCTCAAATTCCACTGAAAGCTATGGGCTGACGTGGCAGGATGCTTTGTTTCCTGAACAGGGCATATGAACATGGTACTCAAATTTGACTTCTTTCTGGATTCGCGTCTAGCTCTAGAATATGAGACACCCAATAACATATGCCCACTCTATTTATTATAATTCTTTTACCAAGAGAAAAAGAATTTTATGATGCTTAAAATTTCAAATACATACATAGAATGCTATAAAATACCCGTGTGAACCCATCTCTAGCTTTAATGGTTATCAACAATTTAGCATTCTTGTTTCACCAGTAGCCCTTCTACTTTTGTTGCTGTTACTGTTTTTCTAGACATCTTATTATACCACCATTAATACTTCAAGATATGTCATTAACAGATAAGGACATTTTCTATCATAACCACAATATCATTATCACCACCAATAAACTTAATAATAAATCCTAACTATCATTTGATACCCAGTCTATAGTCCCCCATTGTCTCAAAAATGTCTTCTAATGGTTGTTTCTTGGAATCAGGAATGCCCTGCATTTGGTTAATGTCCTTTAAGTCTTTTTTAATCTGTAACAGGTCTTGCACCACCCAGATCCCCTCAAGGAGAACCTGCAGCCCAGCTGCAGAGCATGAGGTCGATTCCAAAAGCCTCTTCACCCATGGTAAACACCTTCCTCAAGCAGCCCACAGTCAAGGCAGGGGAGAAAGGCCCAACTTCCTGGCCTGACACAGGACAGACAACTCTGATGGACAACATTTGCTCCAGAGAGACCCACTGGATTGACCAAGGCTTTGCTAGGCCTGCTACGTGGGCCCTTTCCCTCTGCCCCCTGCTTCCCAGCCCCTTCCTTTACAGGTGTCGATCCTTATTAATCAATCACCTTGCCCCCAAACTGTGTCCCAGTACCTGCTTCTAGAGAAGGCAGTTTCCATAGTTCTCTTCCTTTTCCATAACACTGACTAGTTGGAAGAAACTAGGACTGACCTTATATTTTAAAAATACTGTTTACTAGACTTACTGTGGTGATCATTTTGCAATATATACAAATATTGAAACAGTATGTTGTACACCTGAAACTAATGTTATATGTCAATTACATAAATAAATAAATAATATACTCTTCAGCATCCCCACATTCATTTTTCAAGAGTTGAAATGATAAGCCAAAGATTCTCGTTTTCACTAAAAGAAATTTCTGATCAACTAAAATCAAAAGAAATCAAAGATAAATACAATATACCTTAACACTTCCACTCCATTTTCTTCAAAAGCTAACCTATTTTATATATGTCTACTGAACTGCTGATGTTACCAAAATAAGCCACAAAGAAGAAAAGGCCAAGATTTCTTTTTTTTTTTATTTTATTTATTTTTATGGCTGTGTTGGGTCTTCATTTCTGTGTGAGGGCTTTCTCCAGTTGTGGCAAGCGGGGGCCACTCTTCATCGCGGTGCACAGGCCTCTCACTATCGAGGCCTCTCGTTGCGGAGCACAGGCTCCAGACGCGCAGGCTCAGCAATTGTGGCTCACGGGCCCAGTTGCTCCGCGGCATGTGGGATCCTCCCGGATCAGGGCTCGAACCCGTGTCCCCTGCATTGGCAGGCAGATTCTCAACCACTGCGCCACCAGGGAAGCCCCAAGATTTCTATTAAAAACTTTTGTCATGTGTAAATTATATGTTCATCGATCTCCTTCTTATCCCTAATAGAGCAAGAGCCAACTTGAGCAACCAAAGATTGTAGGGAAACTGCAGGATTTAGAATTGAAAACCTGTCCTAGGGACTTCCCTGGCGGTCCTGCGGTTACGACTCGGCATTTCCACTGCAGGATTCATATGAATGAAAATTGGCTGACCTAAAGCAGTCTCATCTCCATCTCTCCCTGGATAAATGAGCAAGCCACCTTCCTTCCAGAATCTAATTTGACTCACCTGTAAATTGGAAACAATTACACTTCCAACTTCACAGGACTGTTGTGAGGGCTGAATGGAGTAAGGAATGAGACAGTATCTTTTATGCTGTTACATGCCCGCAGTTGTAAATCCTTGCCTGCACACGCACACATGCACGCACAGACGCACACACATTGCTAATCTGCTGACTCACCTTGTTGGGAAGCAGCAGCTGGACCTGCAAATACTCCACCTTCCCCTTCCCACCTTCAGGGTCTCTGACCCCTGAGCCAGGTGTGCATGTTTAGGTCCTTGACAAACATCCTGGGCTTCCAAGGGATGCCCACACCATCGAGGTGAGCGGCAACAAGAACTAATGTGGGTTCAGTTCTCACTCATGCTTGTGGGGCCCAGCCTTCCCTCACTCTCCCCTTCTTTCCATCCATCTTCAATTCCTGACCACCTGCCCCATGGACTGCAAGCTCCCGCATCAGACAAGTGACAACAGCCTTACAGAGACCATGTAATCAGCTCCCATGATTGCATAAGGCCAAGTCTCTTTGTCTACGTCTGTAGTGGTTCTGCTCCTCCGGCTGGACCGGGTCTGATGCACCCACACCCTCACCTCCAAACTCATGCTCGCTCCCCACCTTCCTCAGAAGAGCCATCGAGAGCATGGCCTCACCCCCTTTCAGCTTCTCCCAGGACCTCCCTATATCTTTAAGCTGACAGCAACTTTGTCAAAAGCCATAAAACTGCTTAGATTTTGCAATCCCACCTCAAGAAACAAGAAAAATCTCAAATAAACAACCTAACCTTACACCTAAAGCTACTAGAGAAAGAAGAACAAACAAAACCCAAAGTTAGCAGAAGGAAAGAAATCATAAAGATCAGAGCAGAAATAAATGAAATAGAAATGAGAAAAACAATAGCAAAGATCGATCAAACTAAAAGCTGGTTCTTTGAGAAGATAAACACAATTGATAAACGTTTAGCCAGACTCACCAAGAAAAAAAGCGAGAGGACTCAAATCAATAAAATTAGAAATGAAAAACAAGTTACAACTGACACCACAGAAATACAAAGGATCATAAGAGACAACTACAAGCAACTATATGCCAATACAATGGGCAACCTGGAAGAAACAGACAAATTCTTAGAAAGGTACAACCTTCCAAGACTGAACCAGGAAGAAATAGAAAATATGAACAGACCAATCACAAGTAATGAAATTGAAACTGTGATTAAAAATCTTCCAACAGGGGCTTCCCTGGTGGCGCAGTGGTTGAGAATCTGCCTGCCAATGCAGGGGACATGGGTTCGAGCCCTGGTCTGGGAAGATCCCACATGCCGCGGAGCAACTGGGCCCGTGAGCCACAATTGCTGAGCCTGCGCGTCTGGAGCCTGTGCTCCGCAACAAGAGAGGCTGCGACAGTGAGAGGCCCGCGCACCGCGATGAAGAGTGGCCCCCGCTTGCCGCAACTAGAGAAAGCCCTCGCACAGAAACGAAGACCCAACACAGCCATAAATAAATAAATAAATAATTAAAAAAAAAAAAAAAAAAAAGAACCAGCTCTTGAACCTTCACCATAATACCTGGAAGATAAGATATCTATACTTTAAAAAAAAAAAAAAAAAATCTTCCAACAAACAAAAGTCCAGGACCAGATGGCTTCACAGGCAAATTCTATCACAGGATTAAAAGACAAATCTCTCCTCGTAGAGGGCCACCATTTCAGAAGGTAATTTGTCAGTGTACACCAAAACCTTTTCAAAATGAGCGTATCTGCCACCTCAGCCTGCTCCACTTTTAAGATTTATTTGAAAGACATAATCTTGGATGTACACAAAGGATCATCATGTCAGTTTAATTTACAATGGCAAAATATTGGGAAAATATTAATCAGAGGACTGATTGAATTATATTTTAACCATATGGTGGATTATAATGTATCCATTAAAAAGTCAAAAAAATTGCAAGAAGCAGGCTTTTCACAGGAGAGGAAACATTATATGGCCTATAAAAATATGAAAAAATGCTATTTCATTAGGATATATGGAAAAGCAAACCAGGATTTCAATAAGATGCAATTTTATACCTATGAGTTTAGCAAAATTTAGAAGTTTGACAAGATCACCTATTAGAGATATTGTGGATCAATGGCTGGTAAGGTGTAAACTGGTACAATCAATTCAGAAAATTGTTTGGCATTATCTTGCCAAGCTGAACACTCACGTACCTTCCAACCCAGTAATTGCATTCCTGGCTGTACATTCCAGAGAAATGCTTGAACTTGGCACTTGTGTACCAGAGACACATATAAGATCAGAGCAGTGTCTGCAATAGCAAAAAACTGGCAACAACCCAACTGGTCACTAACAGAAAAATAGATCAATAAATTGTATATCCACACAACACAACATGATATAGCAGAGAAAGTGAACCACTGCTACACATAATATGGATAAATATTAGAAACACAATGCTGAGGAGGGAAAGGCAAGTGACAGAAGACTATGTATCATTTATACAGTGCACAAAACGAGCAAAGATGAACAATAGGATTCTTAAACAGACATACATTACAGCTAAGACCATATTTTACTTTAAAAGGTAGGCCTGGGCCTTTGCAGCAACATGGATGGACCTAGAGATTATCATACTAAGTGAAGTAACTCAGAAAGAGAAAGACAAATACCATATGATATCACTTATATGTGGAATCTAAAATATGGCACAAATGAACCTATCTACCCAACAGAAACAGACTCACAGACATAGAGAACAGACTTGTGGTTGCCAAGGGGGCGGGGTGCAGAAGGGAAGGCCTGGGAGTTTGGGATTAGCAGATGTAAACTATTATACATAGGATGGATAAACAACAAGGCCCTACTGTATAGCACAGGGAACTAGATTCAATATCCTGTGATAAACCATAATGGAAAATATAAAAAAGAATGTCTATATGTGTATAACTGAGTCACTTTGCTGTACAGCAGAGATAGGCACAACATTGTAAGTCAACTATACTTCAATAAAAGATAAATAAATAACACTAAAAAAAAAAAAGTGGGCCTGGGGATGAGAGTTAGGGGATTAGAATAGGGAAACATAGATATAAGTGTCTGGTAATATCCTAGTTCTTGGATTGGGTGGTGGGTACACAGTATTCACTGTATTGTTATGCTTAAGAACTAACATCAAATTACATGTCATCTTTTGTATATATCAATTTTTTTTAAATAATGACATTCTGGTGTCAGGTGTGTTCAGTTTTGAGAGTGACCAGAGGAGGATTGGTTGGAGTGTCACAACAGAAGGGTTAACTTTGTTGGCAGTATAAAATACTGAAAGAAGGAGGACTATTTAGGACGATTTTCCGATTCTACAGAAACATCTTTATCTGTTTGTTCTAACCCTGTTTCTGCATATTTCGTAAGCTTTGCTTCTCAAAAAAAAAAATTCTTGCAAGTCAGTCGATGCCATGTAAATTACTTCCTGCCAAGCCTCCTGTGAGTAATACTTCTGAGCAGCTGGACAGCATCATAGCATGGTGGTAACAAGCCCATGTTCCCAAGTCCAACTGCCAGGCTCCAAAGACCACCCTGCCACTTACCTGAGGTAAGTCTCTTAGTCTCCCAGTCTCATTCTGTCATCTTTAAAATGAGCATGCTAATAAGAGTTCCACCATATTTCACTGATGTGAGAATAGTCTGTGTAGTAAAATGCTTGACACTGGATATTCAGTAAGAAAATTTTCATTTCTGGCAATATGGTACACTAGTACCCAGAACAACACTCCTGCCAAAAACAAACTCAAAAACAGTATACAATATTGTATATAAAATATTTTTTATTTTTTAAAATGTATCCATAAACTGGCAAGAAAATAAAAACAACTTGTATCCTGATTTTGGTCTCTAGTTCCATTTCCCATGAAGAGAAATGAGGACTCCTCAGAGAAAGAATTGATTCAGAGGGAGGACGGGAAGGATACAAAGGGAGCCTGTGACATTTTTGTAGTTCTTGAAACCAGCGAAACTCTCAAAGATTAATGGAATCATAACAAAAAGACACAGGAGTGGGACTTCCCTGGTGGTACAGTGGTTAAGAATCCGCCTGCCAATGCAGGGGACACAGGTTCGAGCCCTGGTCCAGGAAGATCCCACATGCCGCGGAGCAACTAAACCCATGTGCCGCAACTACTGAAGCCCGTACGCCTAGAGCCCGTGCTCTGCAACAAGAGAAGCCACCACAATAAGAAGCACACGCACCGCAATGAAGAGTAGCCGCCGCTCACCACAATTAGAGAAAGCCCATGTGCAGCAATGAAGACCCAACACAGCCAAAAGTAAGTAAATAAAATAAAAAATAATAAAAAGCCAATTCTGTTTTTAAAAAAAGACACAGGAGTAAGTTGAAGGTGATCTTAAGGGCTTATAAGCATCAAAAAGAATGATTATACTTGAATGACACACATTGACTATATTAAAACCAAAAATTCCATTGTATTGAAAAAAAAATAAAGCTGCGGGGGAGGAGGAACTCATTTGTCACCATCTAAAGAAGCTGTTAAACCAAATTCTTACTGAGAAAATTGGTAAAGGGAAGAAATTAAGCATTTACCTTGGCTTTCTAGTATAAAATGTATTTTAGGAGAGCCAAATGGCTCTATTTTACAGAAGAATGCCAGCTAATAAATATAGAAGGAATAACAGGATTAATTAAAAATTTTCATTTCACAGCCCCTAATGAAATTATTGATTTGTTTTTCAATAAATGAATGAATTGACTGTTGACTGACGGAGGTTAAAAGCATTAGGAGAATGGTTGATAAGGAAATGGACCTTCATATGATGCTAAAGGAACACCACATAGACTCTTCTTGGTCACAAGCAAGGAACATCAGTGTTCCCTGCTGATCAGGTTGCTGTCCCCCCAACAGCCAGATCCCTGATGATATGGATACACAGTTCACAACAACGCTTCTGAGACATGCGAGCCAAAAACATGTCCACTTCATACCTTCAGTCTGAGATTAATCCCAGTCCAAAACCTAAAACGATAAGACTTCTAGAAGAACACAGTGGAGAACATTTTCATGACCTTGGGAAAGACAAAAGCCACAAACTATTTTTTAAAATAATAAATTGGACTTCATGAAAATTAAAAATTTATGCTCTTCAGAGGAGATCATTAAAAGAAAGAAAAGAGAAATCACATAGCAAAAATATTCACAATACACTTCAGTGACAAAGAACTTGTATCCAGAATATCTAGAGAAATCTTAAAAATCAGTAACAAGAAACTCAATTTTTTAAATAGGCAAAAGATTTGAACAGACTGTGCATTAAAGAAGATATATGAATGACCAAGGAGCACATGAAAAGATGCTCAACATCATTGCAAATTAAAACCACAATGAGAGGGGAGAGAGGATGTAAGCTTGGCTGGGAAAAAATTACATCTTTATTTTCCTAACACTTAACTAAAATTTTTCATTGTATTCAATTATAAACATAGACAATAAACCACAAAAAAAAAAAAAACAAAAAAAAACCCACAGTGAGAAACCACTGCACACCCAGTAATGGCTAAAACCAAAGCCTGGCAATATCAAGTGTTAAAGAGAGGATGTGAAGTAACTGGACTTCTTACACACTGCTGGTGAGAATGTAAGGCACAACTAATTCAGAAAACATTTTGACAGTTTTTTCTTTTTTTAAGTTAAATGTATACTAATCATATGACCCAGTAACTCTACTCCCGGGCATTTACTCAAGAGAAATGATTTGTTCACATAAAGATATGTACATGAATATTCATAGCAAACTTTATTCATAATAGCACAAGCCTAAAACAATGCAAGTGTCTGTCAAAAGGTAAATGGTATAGGGGAGGAAACACACTTTTCCTCTGTCTTCTTAGATCCGGTGGCTGGGACATGCAAATTAAACTAAGAAACAACAGATTAGCAGGAGGGAAAAAAACAGTTTATTTATGTGTATAATGCATATGCATGCAGGAGAATTCAGTGATGACTAACTCAAAGGGGTGGTTAGAATTTGAGGTTTATATATACCATCTTAACAAAGTGATAAACTGTGAAGAAATGGCAAGACATAGGAAAGGGGCTTTGGGCTTCTAGGGGAGGTAAATTGTGAGAAGGTAAACATATGGGGAAACTAACAGAAAAGTTATTTTAGTAATATTTATTGTGAAGACCCATCTTGATGCCAAGTTTCTGTCTCCAGTAATAAGAGTTTGTTTTCCCTTCCTGATACGGGAGAGAGCAGGGAAGACACCTTCACAAAGGGAAATTTATGCCCTGCTTTTAGGCAGATAGGAGGGCAGAAAACTCTTTCCACATCTGCTGTTTCTCAATTGCCTTCAGATCAAAATAATCCTTATGCCAAAGTGGCATATTCTGAAGCGGCATAATCTGATCCCCTTCAATGAATAAAAACTTGTAGTACAGGCATGACTCAGAGATATCATGGGTTCAGTTCCAGACCACCACAACAAAACAAGTCACACAAATTCTTTGGTTTCCTAGCTTATATAAAAGTTATGTTTACACTATAGTAGAAGTAGTCTAGTAGGTATTCAATAGCATTATGTCTTAAAAAGAAATGTACATATCTTAATTTAAAAATAATTTATTGCTAAAAAGTGCTAACCATCCTCTGAGTCTTTAGCAAGTCATAATCTTTTGGTGGGGGGAGTGTCTGGCCTCAATGTTGACAGCTACTGACTGATCAGAATGGTGGTTGCTAAAGGTTGGCAGGGTAGCGGGGGCAATCTCTTAAAAATAAGACAACAATGAAGTTTGCCACATAGTGACATCTCACAAATTGACTCTTCCTTTCACTAACAACTTTTCTGTAGCATGCAATGCTGTTTGATAAGCATTTAACCCAGAGTAGAACTTCTTTAAAAATTGCAGTCAATTCTCTTAAACCCTGCCACTGCTTGATCAACTAAGTTTATGTCATATTCTAAACCGTTTGTTTTCATTTCAACAATTGTCACAGCACCTTTACCAGGAGTAGATTCCATATCAAGAAACCATTTTCTTTCTCATCCACAAGAAGCAACTCCTCATCTGTTAAACTTTTATCATGAGATGGCAGCAATTCAGTCACATCTTCAGACTCCATTTCTAATTCTAGTTCTCTTGCTATTTCTATGAGAGCTGCAGTTACTTCCTCCGCTGAAGTCTTGAGCCCCTCAAAGTCATCCATGAGGGTGGGAACCAGTTTCTTCCAGACTCCTGTTGATGTTGCTATTTTGACCTCCTCCCATGAATCACGAATATTCTTAATGGTATCTAAAATGGCGAATTCTTTCCTGAAGGTTTTCAATTTACTTTGCCCAGATCCACCAGAGGAATCACTATGTATAGCAGCTGTAGATTTACAAAACGGATTTCTTAAATAAGAGTTGAAAGTCAAAATTACTCCTTGATCCGTGGGCTGCAGAATGGATGCTGTGTTAGCAGGCATGGAAACAACATGAACCTTGTACACTTCTATTAGAGCTCTTGGGTGACCAGGTACATTGTCAATGAGCAGTCATATTTTAAAAGGAATCTTCTTTTCTGAGCAGTAGTTCTCAACAGTGGGCTTAAAATATTCAAGTAAACCATGTTGTAAACAGGTGTGCTGTCATCCAGGGTTTGTTGTTCCATTTGTATAGAGCACAGGCAGAGTAGATTGAGCATAATTCTTAAGGATTATGGATTTCCATAATGATAATGAGCATTGGTTTCACCTTAAAGTCACCAGCTGCGTTAGCCCCTAACAAGAGAGTCAGCCTGTCCTTTGAAGCTTTGAAGGCAGGCACTGACTTTTCCTCTCTAGCTATGAAAGTCCTACGTGACCTCTTCTTCCAATGTAAGGCTGTTTCATCTACGCTGAAAATCTGTAGTTTAATTTAGCCACCTTCATTAGTTATCTTAGCTAGATCTTCTGGATAACTTGCTGCTTCACCTTGCACTTTTATGTCATGGAGATGGCTTCTTTCCTTAAACTTCATGAATCAACTTCTGCTAGCTTCAAACTTCTTCTGAAGCCTGCTCACTTCTCTCAGCCTTCATAGAAATGAAGAGAGTTAGGGTCTTGCTCTGTATTAGGCTTTGGCTTAGGGGAATGTTGTAGCTGAGTTGACCTTCTATCCAGACCACTAAGACTTTCTCCATATCAGCAATAAGGCTGTTTCACTTTCTTATCATTCGTGTGTTCACCGGAGTAGCACTTTTAATTTCCTTCAAGAACTTTCCCTTTGCATTCACAACTTGACTGTTTGGTGCAAGAAACATAGCTTTTGGCCTATCTTGGTTTGCAATATGCCTTCCTCACTGAAGCTTAATCATTTCTAGCTTTTGATTTAAAGTGAGAGACGTGCAATGATTCCTTTCACTTGAACACTTAGAGGCCACTGTAGGGTTATTAATTGGCCTAATTTCGATGTTGCTGTGTCACAAAGAATAGGGAGGCCTGAGGAGAGGGAGAGAGATGAGGGAGCAGCTGGTCAGTGGAACAGTCAGAACACATACAACATTTATCAATTAAGTTCACTGTCTTATATCGCACAGTTCATGGCATTCCAAGCAATTCAAGGGTAACATCAAAGACCACTGATCACAGATCACCATAACAAATATAAATCATAATAAAAAAGTTAGAGGGCTTCCCTGGTGGCGCAGTGGTTGAGAATCTGCCTGCCAATGCAGGGGACACGGGTTCGAGCCCTGGTCTGGGAAGATCCCACATGCCGCGGAGCAACTGGGCCCGTGAGCCACAATTACTGAGCCTGCGCGTCTGGAGCCTGTGCTCTGCAATAAGAGAGGCCGCGATAGTGAGAGGCCCGCGCACCGCAATGAAGAGTGTCCCCCACTTGCTGCAACTGGAGAAAGCCCTTGCACAGAAACGAAGACCCAACACAGCCATAAATTAATTAATTAATTAAAAAAAAAAAAAAAAGAACCACCAGGAAACTGTGATCTCTATCCACAGATCACTGTTAAAAAAAAAAAAAGTTAGAAATACTGCAAGAATTACCAAAATGTGACACAGAGACACAAAGTGAGCAAATGCTATTGGGAAAATGGTGCCAATAGACTTGCCCTATGCAGGATTGCTACAGACCTTCAATTTGTGAAAAATGCAATATCTGCAAAGTGCCGTAAAGTGAAGTACAATAAAATGAGGTATGACTGTATATCTTTATGATGGAATACTACTCATCAAAAAAAGAAACAAACTCTTGATACACTCAACATGGATGACTCTTAAAAGCATTATACTGAGTAAAAGAGCACAGTCTACATAATTCCATTTATATGAGATCTAGAAAAGGAAAATCTCATTTATAATGACAGAAAACAGACTACTGGATTGCCAGACCCAAGGCGGCAGGACACTGACCTGGAAGGAAAGGAAAACAAGGAAACTTTTGGGGGGTAATGGAAATATTTTATATCTTGATTGCAGTATTGGTTGCACAAATGTATATATTTAATTAAAACTCCTCAAACTATATACTCAAAATGGGTGTATTTTATGTAAATTATTTTTCAATAAAGTTGGTTTAAAAATATTAAAAATATTAGCAAACTGAATCCAGTGCTGCAAAAAACAAAAACTCATTCAAAACAAAACAAAAAGACTCTCATGGCCAAGTTAGTTGCAGTATGTGAATAAAAATCAGTTTAGCATTAGTTGAACAATTAATGTCATTTACCATATTAACAAATTAAAGGAGAAAAATACATGATTATCTAGAGATCGGTCATTTGGTAAAATTCAACAATCATTCATAATTTTTTTTTTTTTGGCCACACTGCACAGCTTCCGGGATCTTGGTTTTCCCACCAGGGATCAAACCCAGGCTCTGGCAGTGAAAGCGTTGAGTCTTAACCACTGGACTGCCAAGGAATTCCCAACAATCATTCATAATTTTTTTAAGTTTGGTGCTCTAGGACAAAAGGGAGCATCCTTATCCTGATAAAGGGGATCCACAAAAAGCCAGCAGGAAGTTTTTAGTTAGTATTAGCTATAAATATACATATAGGTGCTACCATTTTAAAGCTAATGTGATTTGCTCTACAATTCAAGAAGCATTGTTTAACCTACCAAATTCCAGATCTGGGATGCAAGGAGATATAATTTATAGATCCTGACTTCAGGGATACAAAAACTCTGGTGATAAAGTTTTAAACATAGTCATTGAAGAAACATCCTTGGGCTTCCCTGGTGGCGCAGTGGTTGAGAATCTGCCTGCCAATGCAGGGGACACGGGTTCAAGCCCTGGTCTGGGAAGATCCCACATGCCACAGAGCAACTGGGCCCGTGAGCCATAATTACTGAGCCTGCGCGTCTGGAGCCTGTGCTCCGCAACAAGAGAGGCTGCGATAGTGAGAGGCCCGCGCACCGCGATGAAGAGTGGCCCCCACTTGCCACAACTAGAGAAAGCCCTCGCACAGAAACAAAAACCCAACACAGCCATAAATAAATAAAAAATTTTTTTTAAAAATCTTAAAAAAAAAAAGAAACATCCTTATTTGGAGTGAGATTTAAACATATTCATTTGATTTTTTTTAATTGAAGTAATATTGACTTACAATATTATATGTTTAATTGTACAACATAGTGATTTGATATTTTTATACATTAAAAATGACACCACGATAAGTCTAGTTACCATCTGTCACCACACAAAGTTATTACATTATTGACTATATTCCCTATGCTGTACAATTACATCCCCATGACTTACTAAACATATTCATTTTAAATGCAAAGCAGCATATGATTAATACCAAATGGGTGATATCTTTAATTCATTGACAAATATTTATTGAGTGCAAGGCACAAGATTGGATCTGAGATACAACAATGAACCAGAGAATTAGGAGACTTTTTTTTTTAATGAAGTCATGTCATGCTCTAGGGATTTAATTTGTCATACAGGAGAGGTAAAATTGTCTCCTTAATTATTTTTTATTCTCTACATTTTGTGTTTATCATTCAAGAATTGTATTATTGAATAGGTTTTCCCCAATGCACAGTGTCATGAAAAATTCAGCAGTTCATTAAGGGCTGGGAATTTTCACAGCAAAATTTCTGATTTAGGGTATGAAACACATTATTAATAAAGACGCATAAAATTGTTTTCTCAGAAGAATATTGGGAAGGGGGAAACAAAGTTGATTTTGCAACAAAATGGGGGGAGACTGGCTAAACATGAGTCAGCCTCTCATACCAGAGCACAACCTAAAACAAGTTAAAGGAAATTGTCAGCTGCTGTGCATTGTGAATAATCACATTGTTAATCGCTCAGCATCTCCGTGCTTTGAGTCTCTTCTCTGTTGATTCACTTTGTTATAAAGCAGAAACTAACACACCATTGTAAAGCAATTATACTCCAATAAAGATGTTAAAAAAAAAAAGTTAAAAAGTAAATAAATAAAATAAAATCTAAATTAAAGAAAAGAAGAGCATGAACACTGGGCCCCAAGCATTTTGCATTTATCTTTCCTTCTGGCTTCTGCCCTGAAGCACTTGGGTGAAACTGCTCTCTGAAAGGTCACCAGCGACAGCCTAGCTAGCCCGTGGTCTCTTTTCAGCTTAACCTCTGGCTGATTTCATAGCTGGCACCCCTTTTGTTACCCCTCACCTCACTTAGTGATACTTATCTTCCCAGGTCTCCTTCTGCTTCTTCAAATATTCGTCTCAGGCTCCTCTCTCCCAGAGGAAATCTCAGGGACCCCATGGTTGCAGCCACATTAGACAATGACAGCTCCCACCCCTGAACCCCACCTTTCTCCTGCTTCTGCTCCAGGAAATGCCACGTCAGCATGCCCAGAAATGAAGGTACTGTCTCTCTCTCACCAAACGCCTTCCTCAGCCTGTGCCTCACCATTGTTAATATCATAGCTCGGAACTTCCCTGGTGGCGCAGTGGTTAGGAATCCGCCTGCCAATGCAGGGGACACGGGTTCGAGCCCTGGTCCGGGAATATCCCACATGCCGCAGAGCAACTAAGCCCATGGGCCACAACTACTGAGCCCGCGTGCCGCAACTACTGAAGCCCGCATGCCAGAGCCCGTGCTCCGAACAAGAGAAGCCACCGCAATGAGAAGCCCACGCACTGCAACGAAGACCCAACGCGGCCAAAAATAAAATACATAAATAAATAAATAAATTTTTTAAAAAAAGTCATCATCGCTCACCCACGTGCCAAGGCACCGGCCTCAGAATCCACCGAATGCCTCCACCTCCCTCACCACCACCAGATCCAAATGGTCTCAAATTCTGCCAAGTCTGCTCCTGAACATCAGCTAAATCTGGGCACTCCTCACCTTCCACTGTTTCCGTTAAGCCTCCAACCTCCTACCCAGACTGTTACCTAGACAGCTTGCCTAAACTGTAGCTGCTGGTCCACACCCCCTCAGTTTCTCGCCTTCACCCCATTCTGCCTCCAGGGGGATCTTTTAACACAATAATCTGTTCATGTTACTTCCCTGCTTTCCTTGAATCTCTCAATGCTTCTCCAATGCCAACAGGTTAAAGTACAAATTCCATAGTATAGGGGCTTCCCTGGTGGCGCAGTGGTTGAGAATCTGCCTGCCAATGCAGGGGACATGGGTTCGAGCCCTGGTCTGGGAAGATCCCACATGCCGCGGAGCAACTGGGCCCGTGAGCCACAATTGCTGAGCCTGCGCGTCTGGAGCCTGTGCTCCGCAACAAGAGAGGCTGCGACAGTGAGAGGCCCGCGCACCACGATGAAGAGTGGCCCCCGCTTGCCGCAACTAGAGAAAGCCCTCGCACAGAAACGAAGACCCAACACAGCCATAAATAAATAAATAAATAATTAAAAAAAAAAAAAAAAAGAACCAGCTCTTGAACCTTCACCATAATACCTGGAAGATAAGATATCTATACTTTAAAAAAAAAAAAAAATCTTCCAACAAACAAAAGTCCAGGACCAGATGGCTTCACAGGCAAATTCTATCACAGGATTAAAAGACAAATCTCTCCTCGTAGAGGGCCACCATTTCAGAAGGTAATTTGTCAGTGTATACCAAAACCTTTTCAAAATGAGCGTATCTGCCACCTCAGCCTGCTCCACTTTTAAGATTTATTTGAAAGACATAATCTTGGATGTACACAAAGGATCATCATGTCAGTTTAATTTACAATGGCAAAATATTGGGAAAATATTAATCAGAGGACTGATTGAATTATATTTTAACCATATGGTGGATTATAATGTATCCATTAAAAATAGTCAAAAAAATTGCAAGAAGCAGGCTTTTCACAGGAGAGGAAACATTATATGGCCTATAAAAATATGAAAAAATGCTATTTCATTAGGATATATGGAAAAGCAAACCAGGATTTCAATAAGATGCAATTTTATACCTATGAGTTTAGCAAAATTTAGAAGTTTGACAAGATCACCTATTAGAGATATTGTGGATCAATGGCTGGTAAGGTGTAAACTGGTACAATCAATTCAGAAAATTGTTTGGCATTATCTTGCCAAGCTGAACACTCACGTACCTTCCAACCCAGTAATTGCATTCCTGGCTGTACATCCCAGAGAAATGCTTGAACTTGGCACTTGTGTACCAGAGACATATATAAGATCAGAGCAGTGTCTGCAATAGCAAAAAACTGGCAACAACCCAACTGGTCACCAACAGAAAAATAGATCAATAAATTGTATATCCACACAATACAACATGATATAGCAGAGAAAGTGAACCACTGCTACACATAATATGGATAAATATTAGAAACACAATGCTGAGGAGGGAAAGGCAAGTGACAGAAGACTATGTATCATTTATACAGTGCACAAAACGAGCAAAGATGAACAATAGGATTCTTAAACAGACATACATTACAGCTAAGACCATATTTTACTTTAAAAGGTAGGCCTGGGCCTTTGCAGCAACATGGATGGACCTAGAGATTATCATACTAAGTGAAGTAACTCAGAAAGAGAAAGACAAATACCATATGATATCACTTATATGTGGAATCTAAAATATGGCACAAATGAACCTATCTACCCAACAGAAACAGACTCACAGACATAGAGAACAGACTTGTGGTTGCCAAGGGGGCGGGGTGCAGAAGGGAAGGCCTGGGAGTTTGGGATTAGCAGATGTAAACTATTATACATAGGATGGATAAACAACAAGGCCCTACTGTATAGCACAGGGAACTAGATTCAATATCCTGTGATAAACCATAATGGAAAATATAAAAAAGAATGTCTATATGTGTATAACTGAGTCACTTTGCTGTACAGCAGAGATAGGCACAACATTGTAAGTCAACTATACTTCAATAAAAGATAAATAAATAACACTAAAAAAAAAAAAGTGGGCCTGGGGATGAGAGTTAGGGGATTAGAATAGGGAAACATAGATATAAGTGTCTGGTAATATCCTAGTTCTTGGATTGGGTGGTGGGTACACAGTATTCACTGTATTGTTATGCTTAAGAACTAACATCAAATTACATGTCATCTTTTGTATATATCAATTTTTTTTAAATAATGACATTCTGGTGTCAGGTGTGTTCAGTTTTGAGTGACCAGAGGAGGATTGGTTGGAGTGTCACAACAGAAGGGTTAACTTTGTTGGCAGTATAAAATACTGAAAGAAGGAGGACTATTTAGGACGATTTTCCGATTCTACAGAAACATCTTTATCTGTTTGTTCTAACCCTGTTTCTGCATATTTCGTAAGCTTTGCTTCTCAAAAAAAAAAATTCTTGCAAGTCAGTCGATGCCATGTAAATTACTTCCTGCCAAGCCTCCTGTGAGTAATACTTCTGAGCAGCTGGACAGCATCATAGCATGGTGGTAACAAGCCCATGTTCCCAAGTCCAACTGCCAGGCTCCAAAGACCACCCTGCCACTTACCTGAGGTAAGTCTCTTAGTCTCCCAGTCTCATTTTGTCATCTTTAAAATGAGCATGCTAATAAGAGTTCCACCATATTTCACTGATGTGAGAATAGTCTGTGTAGTAAAATGCTTGACACTGGATATTCAGTAAGAAAATTTTCATTTCTGGCAATATGGTACACTAGTACCCAGAACAACACTCCTGCCAAAAACAAACTCAAAACAGTATACAATATTGTATATAAAATATTTTTTATTTTTTAAAATGTATCCATAAACTGGCAAGAAAATAAAAACAACTTGTATCCTGATTTTGGTCTCTAGTTCCATTTCCCATGAAGAGAAATGAGGACTCCTCAGAGAAAGAATTGATTCAGAGGGAGGACGGGAAGGATACAAAGGGAGCCTGTGACATTTTTGTAGTTCTTGAAACCAGCGAAACTCTCAAAGATTAATGGAATCATAACAAAAAGACACAGGAGTGGGACTTCCCTGGTGGTACAGTGGTTAAGAATCCGCCTGCCAATGCAGGGGACACAGGTTCGAGCCCTGGTCCAGGAAGATCCCACATGCCGCGGAGCAACTAAACCCATGTGCCGCAACTACTGAAGCCCGTACGCCTAGAGCCCGTGCTCTGCAACAAGAGAAGCCACCACAATAAGAAGCACACGCACCGCAATGAAGAGTAGCCGCCGCTCACCACAATTAGAGAAAGCCCATGTGCAGCAATGAAGACCCAACACAGCCAAAAGTAAGTAAATAAAATAAAAAATAATAAAAAGCCAATTCTGTTTTTAAAAAAAGACACAGGAGTAAGTTGAAGGTGATCTTAAGGGCTTATAAGCATCAAAAAGAATGATTATACTTGAATGACACACATTGACTATATTAAAACCAAAAATTCCATTGTATTGAAAAAAAATAAAGCTGCGGGGGAGGAGGAACTCATTTGTCACCATCTAAAGAAGCTGTTAAACCAAATTCTTACTGAGAAAATTGGTAAAGGGAAGAAATTAAGCATTTACCTTGGCTTTCTAGTATAAAATGTATTTTAGGAGAGCCAAATGGCTCTATTTTACAGAAGAATGCCAGCTAATAAATATAGAAGGAATAACAGGATTAATTAAAAATTTTCATTTCACAGCCCCTAATGAAATTATTGATTTGTTTTTCAATAAATGAATGAATTGACTGTTGACTGACGGAGGTTAAAAGCATTAGGAGAATGGTTGATAAGGAAATGGACCTTCATATGATGCTAAAGGAACACCACATAGACTCTTCTTGGTCACAAGCAAGGAACATCAGTGTTCCCTGCTGATCAGGTTGCTGTCCCCCCAACAGCCAGATCCCTGATGATATGGATACACAGTTCACAACAACGCTTCTGAGACATGCGAGCCAAAAACATGTCCACTTCATACCTTCAGTCTGAGATTAATCCCAGTCCAAAACCTAAAACGATAAGACTTCTAGAAGAACACAGTGGAGAACATTTTCATGACCTTGGGAAAGACAAAAGCCACAAACTATTTTTTAAAATAATAAATTGGACTTCATGAAAATTAAAAATTTATGCTCTTCAGAGGAGATCATTAAAAGAAAGAAAAGAGAAATCACATAGCAAAAATATTCACAATACACTTCAGTGACAAAGAACTTGTATCCAGAATATCTAGAGAAATCTTAAAAATCAGTAACAAGAAACTCAATTTTTTAAATAGGCAAAAGATTTGAACAGACTGTGCATTAAAGAAGATATATGAATGACCAAGGAGCACATGAAAAGATGCTCAACATCATTGCAAATTAAAACCACAATGAGAGGGGAGAGAGGATGTAAGCTTGGCTGGGAAAAAATTACATCTTTATTTTCCTAACACTTAACTAAAATTTTTCATTGTATTCAATTATAAACATAGACAATAAACCACAAAAAAAAAAAAACAAAAAAAAACCCACAGTGAGAAACCACTGCACACCCAGTAATGGCTAAAACCAAAGCCTGGCAATATCAAGTGTTAAAGAGAGGATGTGAAGTAACTGGACTTCTTACACACTGCTGGTGAGAATGTAAGGCACAACTAATTCAGAAAACATTTTGACAGTTTTTTCTTTTTTTAAGTTAAATGTATACTAATCATATGACCCAGTAACTCTACTCCCGGGCATTTACTCAAGAGAAATGATTTGTTCACATAAAGATATGTACATGAATATTCATAGCAACTTTATTCATAATAGCACAAGCCTAAAACAATGCAAGTGTCTGTCAAAAGGTAAATGGTATAGGGGAGGAAACACACTTTTCCTCTGTCTTCTTAGATCCGGTGGCTGGGACATGCAAATTAAACTAAGAAACAACAGATTAGCAGGAGGGAAAAAAACAGTTTATTTATGTGTATAATGCATATGCATGCAGGAGAATTCAGTGATGACTAACTCAAAGGGGTGGTTAGAATTTGAGGTTTATATATACCATCTTAACAAAGTGATAAACTGTGAAGAAATGGCAAGACATAGGAAAGGGGCTTTGGGCTTCTAGGGGAGGTAAATTGTGAGAAGGTAAACATATGGGGAAACTAACAGAAAAGTTATTTTAGTAATATTTATTGTGAAGACCCATCTTGATGCCAAGTTTCTGTCTCCAGTAATAAGAGTTTGTTTTCCCTTCCTGATACGGGAGAGAGCAGGGAAGACACCTTCACAAAGGGAAATTTATGCCCTGCTTTTAGGCAGATAGGAGGGCAGAAAACTCTTTCCACATCTGCTGTTTCTCAATTGCCTTCAGATCAAAATAATCCTTATGCCAAAGTGGCATATTCTGAAGCGGCATAATCTGATCCCCTTCAATGAATAAAAACTTGTAGTACAGGCATGACTCAGAGATATCATGGGTTCAGTTCCAGACCACCACAACAAAACAAGTCACACAAATTCTTTGGTTTCCTAGCTTATATAAAAGTTATGTTTACACTATAGTAGAAGTAGTCTAGTAGGTATTCAATAGCATTATGTCTTAAAAAGAAATGTACATATCTTAATTTAAAAATAATTTATTGCTAAAAAGTGCTAACCATCCTCTGAGTCTTTAGCAAGTCATAATCTTTTGGTGGGGGGAGTGTCTGGCCTCAATGTTGACAGCTACTGACTGATCAGAATGGTGGTTGCTAAAGGTTGGCAGGGTAGCGGGGGCAATCTCTTAAAAATAAGACAACAATGAAGTTTGCCACATAGTGACATCTCACAAATTGACTCTTCCTTTCACTAACAACTTTTCTGTAGCATGCAATGCTGTTTGATAAGCATTTAACCCAGAGTAGAACTTCTTTAAAAATTGCAGTCAATTCTCTTAAACCCTGCCACTGCTTGATCAACTAAGTTTATGTCATATTCTAAACCGTTTGTTTTCATTTCAACAATTGTCACAGCACCTTTACCAGGAGTAGATTCCATATCAAGAAACCATTTTCTTTCTCATCCACAAGAAGCAACTCCTAATCTGTTAAACTTTTATCATGAGATGGCAGCAATTCAGTCACATCTTCAGACTCCATTTCTAATTCTAGTTCTCTTGCTATTTCTATGAGAGCTGCAGTTACTTCCTCCGCTGAAGTCTTGAGCCCCTCAAAGTCATCCATGAGGGTGGGAACCAGTTTCTTCCAGACTCCTGTTGATGTTGCTATTTTGACCTCCTCCCATGAATCACGAATATTCTTAATGGTATCTAAAATGGCGAATTCTTTCCTGAAGGTTTTCAATTTACTTTGCCCAGATCCACCAGAGGAATCACTATGTATAGCAGCTGTAGATTTACAAAACGGATTTCTTAAATAAGAGTTGAAAGTCAAAATTACTCCTTGATCCGTGGGCTGCAGAATGGATGCTGTGTTAGCAGGCATGGAAACAACATGAACCTTGTACACTTCTATTAGAGCTCTTGGGTGACCAGGTACGTTGTCAATGAGCAGTCATATTTTAAAAGGAATCTTCTTTTCTGAGCAGTAGTTCTCAACAGTGGGCTTAAAATATTCAAGTAAACCATGTTGTAAACAGGTGTGCTGTCATCCAGGGTTTGTTGTTCCATTTGTATAGAGCACAGGCAGAGTAGATTGAGCATAATTCTTAAGGATTATGGATTTCCATAATGATAATGAGCATTGGTTTCACCTTAAAGTCACCAGCTGCGTTAGCCCCTAACAAGAGAGTCAGCCTGTCCTTTGAAGCTTTGAAGGCAGGCACTGACTTTTCCTCTCTAGCTATGAAAGTCCTACGTGACCTCTTCTTCCAATGTAAGGCTGTTTCATCTACGCTGAAAATCTGTAGTTTAATTTAGCCACCTTCATTAGTTATCTTAGCTAGATCTTCTGGATAACTTGCTGCTTCACCTTGCACTTTTATGTCATGGAGATGGTTTCTTTCTTTAAACTTCATGAACCAACTTCTGCTAGCTTCAGACTTCTTCTGAAGCCTGCTCACTTCTCTCAGCCTTCGTAGAAATGAAGAGAGTTAGGGTCTTGCTCTGTATTAGGCTTTGGCTTAGGGGAATGTTGTAGCTGAGTTGACCTTCTATCCAGACCACTAAGACTTTCTCCATATCAGCAATAAGGCTGTTTCACTTTCTTATCATTCGTGTGTTCACCGGAGTAGCACTTTTAATTTCCTTCAAGAACTTTCCCTTTGCATTCACAACTTGACTGTTTGGTGCAAGAAACATAGCTTTTGGCCTATCTTGGTTTGCAATATGCCTTCCTCACTGAAGCTTAATCATTTCTAGCTTTTGATTTAAAGTGAGAGACGTGCAATGATTCCTTTCACTTGAACACTTAGAGGCCACTGTAGGGTTATTAATTGGCCTAATTTCGATGTTGCTGTGTCACAAAGAATAGGGAGGCCTGAGGAGAGGGAGAGAGATGAGGGAGCAGCTGGTCAGTGGAACAGTCAGAACACATACAACATTTATCAATTAAGTTCACTGTCTTATATCGCACAGTTCATGGCATTCCAAGCAATTCAAGGGTAACATCAAAGACCACTGATCACAGATCACCATAACAAATATAAATCATAATAAAAAAGTTAGAGGGCTTCCCTGGTGGCGCAGTGGTTGAGAATCTGCCTGCCAATGCAGGGGACACGGGTTCGAGCCCTGGTCTGGGAAGATCCCACATGCCGCGGAGCAACTGGGCCCGTGAGCCACAATTACTGAGCCTGCGCGTCTGGAGCCTGTGCTCTGCAATAAGAGAGGCCGCGATAGTGAGAGGCCCGCGCACCGCAATGAAGAGTGTCCCCCACTTGCTGCAACTGGAGAAAGCCCTTGCACAGAAACGAAGACCCAACACAGCCATAAATTAATTAATTAATTTAAAAAAAAAAAAAAGAACCACCAGGAAACTGTGATCTCTATCCACAGATCACTGTTAAAAAAAAAAAAAAGTTAGAAATACTGCAAGAATTACCAAAATGTGACACAGAGACACAAAGTGAGCAAATGCTATTGGGAAAATGGTGCCAATAGACTTGCCCTATGCAGGATTGCTACAGACCTTCAATTTGTGAAAAATGCAATATCTGCAAAGTGCCGTAAAGTGAAGTACAATAAAATGAGGTATGACTGTATATCTTTATGATGGAATACTACTCATCAAAAAAAGAAACAAACTCTTGATACACTCAACATGGATGACTCTTAAAAGCATTATACTGAGTAAAAGAGCACAGTCTACATAATTCCATTTATATGAGATCTAGAAAAGGAAAATCTCATTTATAATGACAGAAAACAGACTACTGGATTGCCAGACCCAAGGCGGCAGGACACTGACCTGGAAGGAAAGGAAAACAAGGAAACTTTTGGGGGGTAATGGAAATATTTTATATCTTGATTGCAGTATTGGTTGCACAAATGTATATATTTAATTAAAACTCCTCAAACTATATACTCAAAATGGGTGTATTTTATGTAAATTATTTTTCAATAAAGTTGGTTTAAAAATATTAAAAATATTAGCAAACTGAATCCAGTGCTGCAAAAAACAAAAACTCATTCAAAACAAAACAAAAGACTCTCATGGCCAAGTTAGTTGCAGTATGTGAATAAAAATCAGTTTAGCATTAGTTGAACAATTAATGTCATTTACCATATTAACAAATTAAAGGAGAAAAATACATGATTATCTAGAGATCGGTCATTTGGTAAAATTCAACAATCATTCATAATTTTTTTTTTTTTGGCCACACTGCACAGCTTCCGGGATCTTGGTTTTCCCACCAGGGATCAAACCCAGGCTCTGGCAGTGAAAGCGTTGAGTCTTAACCACTGGACTGCCAAGGAATTCCCAACAATCATTCATAATTTTTTTAAGTTTGGTGCTCTAGGACAAAAGGGAGCATCCTTATCCTGATAAAGGGGATCCACAAAAAGCCAGCAGGAAGTTTTTAGTTAGTATTAGCTATAAATATACATATAGGTGCTACCATTTTATAGCTAATGTGATTTGCTCTACAATTCAAGAAGCATTGTTTAACCTACCAAATTCCAGATCTGGGATGCAAGGAGATATAATTTATAGATCCTGACTTCAGGGATACAAAAACTCTGGTGATAAAGTTTTAAACATAGTCATTGAAGAAACATCCTTGGGCTTCCCTGGTGGCGCAGTGGTTGAGAATCTGCCTGCCAATGCAGGGGACACGGGTTCAAGCCCTGGTCTGGGAAGATCCCACATGCCACAGAGCAACTGGGCCCGTGAGCCATAATTACTGAGCCTGCGCGTCTGGAGCCTGTGCTCCGCAACAAGAGAGGCTGCGATAGTGAGAGGCCCGCGCACCGTGATGAAGAGTGGCCCCCACTTGCCACAACTAGAGAAAGCCCTCGCACAGAAACGAAAACCCAACACAGCCATAAATAAATAAAAATTTTTTTTTAAAAATCTTAAAAAAAAAAAAGAAACATCCTTATTTGGAGTGAGATTTAAACATATTCATTTGATTTTTTTTAATTGAAGTAATATTGACTTACAATATTATATGTTTAATTGTACAACATAGTGATTTGATATTTTTATACATTAAAAATGACACCACGATAAGTCTAGTTACCATCTGTCACCACACAAAGTTATTACATTATTGACTATATTCCCTATGCTGTACAATTACATCCCCATGACTTACTAAACATATTCATTTTAAATGCAAAGCAGCATATGATTAATACCAAATGGGTGATATCTTTAATTCATTGACAAATATTTATTGAGTGCAAGGCACAAGATTGGATCTGAGATACAACAATGAACCAGAGAATTAGGAGACTTTTTTTTTTAATGAAGTCATGTCATGCTCTAGGGATTTAATTTGTCATACAGGAGAGGTAAAATTGTCTCCTTAATTATTTTTTATTCTCTACATTTTGTGTTTATCATTCAAGAATTGTATTATTGAATAGGTTTTCCCCAATGCACAGTGTCATGAAAAATTCAGCAGTTCATTAAGGGCTGGGAATTTTCACAGCAAAATTTCTGATTTAGGGTATGAAATACATTATTAATAAAGACGCATAAAATTGTTTTCTCAGAAGAATATTGGGAAGGGGGAAACAAAGTTGATTTTGCAACAAAATGGGGGGAGACTGGCTAAACATGAGTCAGCCTCTCATACCAGAGCACAACCTAAAACAAGTTAAAGGAAATTGTCAGCTGCTGTGCATTGTGAATAATCACATTGTTAATCGCTCAGCATCTCCGTGCTTTGAGTCTCTTCTCTGTTGATTCACTTTGTTATAAAGCAGAAACTAACACACCATTGTAAAGCAATTATACTCCAATAAAGATGTTAAAAAAAAAAAAGTTAAAAAGTAAATAAATAAAATAAAATCTAAATTAAAGAAAAGAAGAGCATGAACACTGGGCCCCAAGCATTTTTCATTTATCTTTCCTTCTGGCTTCTGCCCTGAAGCACTTGGGTGAAACTGCTCTCTGAAAGGTCACCAGCGACAGCCTAGCTAGCCCGTGGTCTCTTTTCAGCTTAACCTCTGGCTGATTTCATAGCTGGCACCCCTTTTGTTACCCCTCACCTCACTTAGTGATACTTATCTTCCCAGGTCTCCTTCTGCTTCTTCAAATATTCGTCTCAGGCTCCTCTCTCCCAGAGGAAATCTCAGGGACCCCATGGTTGCAGCCACATTAGACAATGACAGCTCCCACCCCTGAACCCCACCTTTCTCCTGCTTCTGCTCCAGGAAATGCCACGTCAGCATGCCCAGAAATGAAGGTACTGTCTCTCTCTCACCAAACACCTTCCTCAGCCTGTGCCTCACCATTGTTAATATCATAGCTCGGAACTTCCCTGGTGGCGCAGTGGTTAGGAATCCGCCTGCCAATGCAGGGGACACGGGTTCGAGCCCTGGTCCGGGAATATCCCACATGCCGCAGAGCAACTAAGCCCATGGGCCACAACTACTGAGCCCGCGTGCCGCAACTACTGAAGCCCGCATGCCAGAGCCCGTGCTCCGAACAAGAGAAGCCACCGCAATGAGAAGCCCACGCACTGCAACGAAGACCCAACGCGGCCAAAAATAAAATACATAAATAAATAAATAAATTTTTTTAAAAAAGTCATCATCGCTCACCCACGTGCCAAGGCACCGGCCTCAGAATCCACCGAATGCCTCCACCTCCCTCACCACCACCAGATCCAAATGGTCTCAAATTCTGCCAAGTCTGCTCCTGAACATCAGCTAAATCTGGGCACTCCTCACCTTCCACTGTTTCCATTAAGCCTCCAACCTCCTACCCAGACTGTTACCTAGACAGCTTGCCTAAACTGTAGCTGCTGGTCCACACCCCCTCAGTTTCTCGCCTTCACCCCATTCTGCCTCCAGGGGGATCTTTTAACACAATAATCTGTTCATGTTACTTCCCTGCTTTCCTTGAATCTCTCAATGCTTCTCCAATGCCAACAGGTTAAAGTACAAATTCCATAGTATAGGGGCTTCCCTGGTGGCGCAGTGGTTGAGAATCTGCCTGCCAATGCAGGGGACACGGGTTCGAGCCCTGGTCTGGGAAGATCCCACATGCCGCGGAGCAACTGGGCCCGTGAGCCACAATCACTGAGCCTGCGCGTCTGGAGCCTGTGCTCCGCAGCAAGAGAGGCCACGACAGTGAGAGGCCCGCGCACCGCGATGAAGAGTGGCCCCCGCTTGCCACAACTAGAGAAAGCCCTCGCACAGAAACGAAGACCCAACACAGCCATAAATAAAATAAATAAATAAAATTAAAAAAAAAATCCATAGTATAAGATATGAGGCTTTGGGACTTCCCTGGTGGTCCAGTGGGTGGGGCTCCGTGCTCCCAATGCAGGGGGCCCAGGTTAGATCCCTGCTCAGGGAACTAGATCCCACATGCATGCCACAATGAAGATCCTGCATGCCGCAGGTAAGAGCCGGCGCAGCCAAGATAAGTTAATTTTTGAAAAAAGGTATGAGGCTTAAAAAACCCTGGATTCTACCTATTTTTCAGCTTTGCTTCATGCTTCTTTTCTCCGCACTGCACCCGCACACGAAATACAAATGCACATCCACTTTCCCCATGCCCACATTATGCCAAGGCCATACTGAACTCTGTGATACTTCCCATAGTCACCTTTCTCTTTCATGCCTCAAGTGCCCTTCCCTCACATCCAGGTTTGCCAGATTTACCAAATAAAAACATAGGCGGCCCGGATAGATTTGAATTGTCCTATACGTCTAAGTATACCATGTTAACAATTTCACCTTTGTACTCACCAATAAAGTTCAGGGCTGGCATTCAACTCCAAGAGCATCTCTCCATCACCAGAGCACAGAATGTGGCCTCTTGCTTTAAATGTCACAGAAATGCATGTCATAGAAATGCAGAAATGCACTCTCAGCTATGAAGATTGTTTTAATAGCTACTGTTATTCAATGCTTCATAAGTGGTTCGTATGGCCTTGTTTATCATCTCAATTCTCCTATAAAACAGATAATGTTATCCACCTCACACCAGTCACAATGGCCATCTGTTAAAAAGTCTACAAATAACAAACGCTAGAGAGGGTGTGGAGAAAAGACAACCCTCCTGCACTGTTGGTGGGAATGTAAGTTGGTGCAGCCACTATGGAAAAGAGTATGGAGGTTACTCAGAAAACTAAAAATAGAACTACCGTATGATCAGGCAATTCCACTCCTGGGCATATACCCGGACAAAACTATAACTCAAAAAGATACATGCACCCCTATGTTCATAGCAGCACTGTTGACAATAGCCAAAACATGGAAACAACCTAAATGTCCACTGATAGATGAATGGATAAAGAAGATGTGGTACATCTATACAATGGAATGTTACTCAGCCATAAAAAAGAATGAAATAATGCCATTTACAGCAACATGGATGCAAATAGAGATTGTCATACTAAGTGAAGCAAGTCAGAAAGAGAAAGACAAATACCATGTGATATCACTTATATGTGGAATCTAAAATATGACATAAATGAACCTACTTACAAAACAGAAACAGACTCACAGACATAGAGAACAGACTTGTGGTTGCCAAGGGGGAGGGGGGGTGGGGGGAGGGATGGACTGGGAGTTTGGGGTTGGTAGATGCAAACTATTACATTTAGAATGGATAAACAACAAGGTCCCACTGTATAGCACAGGGAACTATATCCAATCTCCTGGGATAAACCATAATGGAAAAGAATTTTAAAATTTTAAAAATGTATGTATGTGTATAACTGAGTCACTTTGCCATACAGCAGAGATGGGCACAAAATTGCAAATCAACTATACTTCAATTTTTAAAAAATAGAGAAGAAAAAAATTAGGTAATGTTATTAAATTTTATTTTATAGACAAGGAAACTAAGGCATAGAGAAGTTACAGAATTTGGCCAAGGTAATATAATAAGTGGGGGAGCACCAGAATTTGAAGCCAAATAGTCTCACAGCAGAGCCCACATGATTAAGCTTTGCGTTTTGACAGCTACTTCTGTCTTCATAGTACTTTGCAATTCTCTTTTCTTTCCCTCATGTGATGTCTTAGAAAAAGATAATATGACCAAGACTCATGTACCACCATCCACAAGAAATACAACACAAATAAAGCTGAAACCCCCAATAGCATTCCCTTCACCTAGTAAACACCATGTTTAGTTGGTCCTGATCCTTCCAATTTGTGTATATGTGGTAAACAAGGTATAATATTATTCCATATTTTTAACATATTATCACATGGTATGTATTCATCAACAGTTTGCATTTTTCCCTCCTATTGTATTTTTGAGACTTATCTATGTTGATATATGTAGTCTTATTTATTCATTTTCACTGCTGTATAACTTTTCATTGAATGACTATGTCACAGCTTATTCATTCATTCCCTTGTTAATGGATATGGTTGACAATTCTGGATTTTTTCTCTTGTTTTGGCTTTCATTTTATGTTTTATTTTTATTTATTTATTTATATTTGTTTGGTTGGTTCTGTTTGCTTTGTTTTTTATTGTCTAGAAGAAAAGCTACTTGTTATACATGGCTCCTCAGGCAAGAATTTCTCTTTAGTAAGAACTTAAGAAAGGGATTTCTCTTAAGAGTGAGTATGTGCTTTATTATATTGGAAGTCCTAGCTAACAGAGTGAAACAAGAAAAAGAAAAGGCACAAGAATTAGAAAGGAAGAAACTAAACTGCCATTATTTACAGTCAATCTAGTTGACTATGGAGAAAATCCAAAATGTAATAAAAGAGTTCAACAAAAGTGGCTAGATATTAACTCAGTGTTTTAAAGTCTATTATATTCTTATACTATAGCAAAAAATAATTAGAAATATAAATTTTAAAAATAATTAGGAATAAATTTTACAAAAGATGTGTAGGGCCTTTAGTGAAGAAAATCATAAAAAATTATATGATGCATTATAGACCTAAATAAAGAGATATACTATATTCATGAATGGAAAGACTCAGTATTATAAGGCTGTTAGTTTCCCTCAAAGTAATCTGTACATTCATTGCAATTCCAATCATAATCCCAACAGATCTCGGAGAAAATATTTGCAGTGCATTTATCCAAAAAAGAATGTGTATCTGGAATATATAAAGGATCATACAAGATGGACATAGTGTTGTAGGTAAATTATACTTCAAAATCAAATAAACAAGCAAAAAGAGATCAGATTTGTGGTTATCAGAGGCGAGGGGACAGGAAGAGTGGGAATTGAATGAAGGCAATCAAAAGGTACAAACTTCCAGGTATAAGGGAAATAAGTACTAGGGATGTAACGTACAACATGATAAATATAACACTGCTGTATATTATATATGAAAGTTGTTAAGAGAGTAAATTTTAAGAGTTCTCATGACAAGGAAAGAAATATTTGTGTCTATTTGAAATGATGGATGTTCACTAAACTTCCTGTGGTCATCATTTCATGATGTATGTGAGTCAAATCATTATGCTGAACATATTATAAAGTGCTATATGTCAATTATATCTCAATAAAATTGGGGGAAATTTTAATTAAAAAAAAGAATCACAAAAGACAAATTAAAAAAAAAAACAAATAAAACCGTAAGAATATAGGCAGTATATTTGGTGGTTTAAAAATATGCCCACACTTCTCTGGTGGCACAGTGGTTAAGAATCTGCCTGCCAATGCAGGGGACATGGGTTCGAGCCCTGGTCCGGGAAGATCCCACATGCTGTGGAGCAACTAAGCCCGAGCACCACAACTACTGAGCCTGCGCTCTAGAGCCCACGCACCACAACTACTGAAGCCCACATGCCACAACTACTGAAGCCCACGTGCCTAGAGTCCATGCTCCGCAACAAGAGAAGCCACCGCAATGAGAAGCCCGCACACTGCAATGAAGAGTAGTTCCCACTCGCTGCAACTAGAGAGAGCCCATGTGCAGCAATGAAGACCCAAAGCAGCCAAAAAAAAAAAAAAAAGTCCACAAATTCTGTCCATACTCGCTTCAAAAGATAGAGCTAATTTCCTTCTCCTTGAGTGTGAGTTGAGTTTGGTAACTCACTTCCAACAAACAGAATAAGATGGGAATGATGGGAAGCGTATGTGTGATTTCTATGGCTATGTGTGACTTTTACGTCGTAAAAGGCATCATGACTTTCTGTTTGCTCTTTCTTGGATTACTTGATCTGGCAGAAGCTAACCACCATGTTATGAGGACACTCAAGCAGCCCTAGGGAATGGCCCTTGTGGCAAGGAATGGAGGTCTCCATCCAATAGCCATATGGGTGACCCATCTTGGAAGCAACTTCTCCAGCCCCAGTCAAATCTTCAGAAGACCAAAGTCCCAGCTGACATCCTGACTGCAACTTCATGAGAGATCCCGACAGAACAACCTAGCTAAGCCACTCCCAGATTTCTGACACTCAGAGATTATGAGTTAATAAATGTTTGCTGTTTTAAGCTGCTGTGTCTAGGAGTTATCTATTATTATGCAATAATAGATAACTAGTAATTATGCAATAATAGATAACTAGTACATGAAGTTATACAGTAATAGCAGAGTGACTACAAACCCAAATGCCAAGTCTGACTGCCTAGATTCCAATTCTGGCTTCACCATTAACTAACTATGTGACTATGGGAAGTGACTACCCATGTAACGACCTCAGTTTACTCATCTGTAAAGTGGAGATAATAATAGCATTCCACATAGGACCACTGTGAGGATGAAGTGAGTTGATACAGTAAAGCACTTAGAAGAATATCTGGCACACAGGAAGCATTCGGGAAGTGTTAGCTGCTGATATCCATTTACAAAAGAGTAAATCTGAATGTAAATTGGATGATCAACCTCACTAGAAATTAGTGAAACAAACTAAAACCGCAATGAGCCTTATTTGTTCCCCATAAAATCAGCAAAAAGCATAAACTCTTAGCTTGAGTGACGGTAGGATGGGCATCCTCACTGCATGATAATTTACCAACATGTCTATCTCTGATATGAGAAATTTTTTGCGAACATGTTATACTTCAATTCAAAAATTTAAATAAATAAATAACACAATACACACAAAAAGCCAATCCTCACCCTCACTCTACCCTTACCCCCAGAAAATGCTCTGTTAATATCAAATATTGGCAAAGATGTGGAACACAAGAGCTTGCATATCTTGCTGGTGACAGTATAAATTGGTACAGCTATTTTAGAGAGCAATTTGGCAATACTAGCAAAGTTGAAAATTCACAAGTAAGGTTTTACCTGAGTAATAGGATACAGACTTTCACTATCCATTTTTTTGTATCTTCTTTAAACTTTCATTCCTGTTAAGATGTCAAAGTGGGGGAGAAGGGAAGCATTCAACCCCGCCATAAAATTCTGTGACCCTGGACCCATTTATGTTCTTAAGAAGTCTCACTTGACAGAGAGAAATGATCATTCTGCTTCCAGCCTCAGGGACAGCATGTAAAACATGCCTGGCATGCTGAGTACTCTGTTATGTGCCTCTGAAAAGGAGAATTCCTAGATAAAACAGTAATCACGGTGTTTTTTTTAAAAAGCAGAAGGACTCAAAACCTGAAAAGGAATTAAGAATGAGTTGTATTAGGAGTAGGAAAGAGAGCGGGAAAGGGGGTAGTCTTACAAGTAATCCAGTACTTAAAAAAAATTTTTTTTTATTATGGTAAAATATATACAATAAAAAATTTGCCATTCTAACCATTTTTTAAGTATACAGTTCAGTGGCATTAAGTATACTCACAATGTTGTGCAACCATCATTACTATCTATTTCCAAAATTTTTCATCACTCCAAACAGAAACTCTAAAACAATAACCATTAAATAATAACTCTTCCTCCTTACTCTCCTCTAGTAACCTCTGTTCTACTTTCTGTTTCTATGAATTTAATTACTCTAAGTACCTCATATAAGTAGAATCATACAATATTCATCTTTCTGGGTCCAGCTGATTTCATTTAGCACTTTATTTTTAAGGTTCATCCATGTGTTCAAAGGCACACTCAGAACTTTATTCCTCTTTATGGGTGAATAATATTTCACTGTATGTGTATACCACATTTTGTTTATCCACTAATCTATTGATGGACACTTGAGTTGTTTCCACCTTTTGGCTATCATGAATAATGCTGCAATCGACATTGGTGTACAAGTATCTGTTTGAGTCACCTGAAGTAAAGTTGGCTGTAAGTTCCAACATCCACCCCTAAGTTCGCAAAGTAAAGACAGATGTGAGCCTGGAAGGTGCTCAAGGGATTTGGGTTTATTCATTCAGTTTGGTCAGTCTTGCAACAACTATTTGGAGCACCTCAGTGCAAGAAACAGAGATTCAAAAGTGGGAAGAAAAAACAAAAAACAAACAAAAAAAAACAACACTGTTTCCTCCTCTCAAAGAGCTTACTCCCTAGGTGTTCAACAGCAAAGATGGTTTAACAGTGAAAAGTGTTGTGATATAACAACCAAATTGAGGGTCAGGATGTCCGGGGGTAGTGAATTTTAAGCCAAGACCTGAAGGCTGAGAAAAGACAAAGAGAAGCAAAGAGGAGGTAAAAATGTTTCAGACAATAGGAATAGGAATTATCCAAGTAGGACAATAGACGATAGGAATACCATGTATGAACCGCAAGGTAGAGAGAGATGGTTCTTCAGAAGACCATTCAAAGGCTCATTATGACTAAACACTGAGAACGAAGAGTAGTGGTGGAAGAGATTACGGGAACAGCAAATGTCAGATCAAAATTAATGGCTTAGGTGAACGGAAAAGCATTGCAGGGCTTGAAGGTAGGAGCACGAGAATCTGATTCATAATGTGGAGATGACTCTGAGGGCGTAGCACCAGGGGAAGCTGTGGCTGCACATCTGGCTTTGGCAAGCAGGTCACAGTGATTTCATTCCCCTTTGTCAGGACTGGCCTGGCAGTGGATGCGTGACCAAGTTCTGCCAAGGAGACATGAGGCAAAGCCTCATGGGGAGCTTCTGAGAAGTATTTCCTTCCTCTTGTGGGAGGGGGGGCGGGGACAAAGACATGTTCCTGCCGGAATTCCATCATGAAGAACATTGGAAAAGCCCAAATCAAGGGACATTATGGGAACAACTGACCTATATCCAGGGATCATCTGGGAACAAGCGTGAAGATGAAAACTCACATGCTGAGGAAGGTGGAATGGAATGATGGAAATCATCTGGGTTCCTGACAACTGTGTTTTGCTACTAATTAACCAATCCTGGATCTAACTTCAACCAGAACTTATGTGGTTTATGGTTAAGCCAGTCCCAAGCTTTTTTTATTTCATACCACATACTAAAAAGTGATGTTCACAGGACACACTTGGGTAAGCAGATGAGGATGCTCATGGCTAGAGGTAACTGTCTCCAGGGGCTCCCGGCCACCTCAGGCTCTCACCTGGTTGCCCCAAGGACTAAGTGGGTCAATATCTCAGAGCACCTGGGACACACCTGCTGCGCACTATGGTGCTAGGCACACTGGTTGGCAAACACTGGCTGAAGCCACTGTTAGTTGGGCTTTTGTTCCTTGCAGCTCAAAGCATCCTACCATCTGGCTAATGACTAATTCCAAGCATTATCCACTTAGCCACCCAACTTAAAAACCCAGGAGTCATCCTGCACTCATTCCTGTCCTTCATCCCCACTTCCCTTATGTTTGTCCTGATGCCTCCCTGAAATCTCCATGTTCTGCCCCTCACTTCATCCCCACTGCTGTGGCCTTCATTTGGGTTACCACAGTAGACTCAACCACCCGACCTCTAATCTCAATAGTCTTTCATCCATTCTAACATGGCCAATGACTGCTCTAAAATACAGGTTACCACTCTCCTTTAAATCATTGCTGGAGTTCATCAATCCCAGTCTTATGTCATGATCATTTGTGATGAGGGCAACAGATAATTTGTTAAGCTAAGAGGGAGAACACTAAAGTGTGCTGCTGATTTGCTATTTAACATAAATTAGAATATATCCAAATTTGTCCCAATGACGGTATTTGTTTTACATTCTGAGTGTTAGGAGTTACTGGAAGAGCACTGAGAATTTCTGCAGCAACTATTTATCCTTCCATCTGGGGAGGATAAATGGAAGCGGGCATGGAGGGGAGATGAAGAGAACGATTTTAACCTTGAAAAAAGGAGCACTTCCTGTGGGATAGGAGTGAAAAAGAAAAAGGATGGATAAATATCCAAAGACTTGAAAGAATTGGAAACATCTAAACTTAGGAAGCCTTAATCTTTTCAGGAAAATAGAAGACGTCTTCATTTGGGTCAAGAGAAGGTATACTGGCTATCTTGCCTGACCTCCAACCTTCTCTACCCTACTCTGAGCCTGGGAGGCTGAATTGTATGAACTCTGTCAACGACACCCTTGCCTCCACATCAGGATGTGATCAGCCAACGGGAGACCTTGACAGGAGATGAAGGGATGGAGTAGACTGACGTTGGTTGTATTTCCCCCAGCTCCCTCCCTGCCAGTTACCATGAGTTGGCCATGTACCTGCACCCGAGGCCACAAATGTTGCCAGGCTGCTTCTCCATGTAACTACCCTCCCAATGTTCTGATAACCATTCCCCCCTGTTGTACCTTCAGGACTAAGGTGGTAATAGCTCCCCCGCTGTCGCTACCTCTTGAGATACTGCACAATCCGCCACTGGTTTTCTTAAATCTTGCCCATATCTTTATAAAAATCCTCTTATTAAACTCTCAAAGTTGGTTTGAAAGTATTATCTGTTTTTGCTGGGACCCCAGCGATTTCGAATCACAGAATGGGGTTTGGGTCGGGCTGGAGGAGAACAGAAAGTTTTGAAATAGTCATAATGAAGAATTTTATAGGCATCTACTAAGCAAGCCTATGAGTGCATGACACACAAGCACCCATGCTCCCCCATCTTTCGGGACGGAAAATATTTAAGAAACTAGTGATTTTTTGGACTGAAATTACCAATTATCAATAAAATTAATTTTTATAATTATTAATCAATATTATTATTCACGTAATATTATTATATTAATGGCCACCAAATGATCAATCTTTTTCACTGTGCACCTACTGAAGTTAGCTGTGATGACACACTTAACTTCTCTGGTTTTGTTTCTTCATCTGTAAGTAGATAATCTCTAAGTTCCTTTAAGACTTCGGAATTCTGTGATGATATGATGACAATATTGAACCCAGGAATAAACAAAAACAGGAGAGAGAGAAGAGAAAGTAGAGGTGGTGGGCTTCCCTGGTGGCACAGTGGTTAAGAATCCGCCTGCCAATGCAGGGGTCACAGGTTCGAGCCCTGGTCTGGGAAGATCCCACATGCTGCGGAGCAACTAAGCCCATGTGCCACAATTACTGAGCCTGTGCTCTAGAGCCCACGAGCCACAACTACTGAACCTGCGTGCTGCAACTACTGAAGCCTGTGTGCCTAGAGCCTGTGCTCCACAACAAGAGAAGCCACCGCAACAAGAAGCCTGCATGCCACAACTAGAGAAAGACTGTGCACAGCAACAAAGACCCAACACAGCCAAAAATAAAAATAAATAAAATAAATTTATTAAAAAAAAAAAAAAAGAAGTAGAGGTGGCAAGGAGGAGCCAAGAGCATATTCCTCGTGTACATCCATGAATCTGCTGACAGCCTCAACCCTGAATAGTTTCTCTTCTCTAAATGTGATAGCACGTGACCTGCATCACTCCATCACATGACTTATGCCACTCTCTCATCTCTAAACATAGTATAGATATCAGTATACCCTTGCCTCTACGCCTCACCATCCAGCCACAAGCTCGTCAAAAGTAAGGACTACACAGCATATCCCTGTATCCAGTGCTGCCACAGCCCAATATATTTTTACAGATATTCAATATACATTTAATGAATTGAAATGATGAATACATACTGACTGATTTCCGTGTATTTCTGCCAAGAACCTTTCCCACACACTTCCATTTTCATTTGTTTTTGTTCTCGTTGTAATGTTTTTATAGGAGAAAAAAGTAGACGGCATTTGGGGGCTTAAACTATTTTCTCCCAATCGGTAAATATTTACATTTACAGAACTAGTACATTAGTTAGGATAAGCTAGGAGGCAGTTACAAGTAGTCCCCAAATTCCAGTGGCTTAACACAAAGAAGCCCACTGCTCAGGTAACACACATTTATTCCCTCACAGTTCTGTAAGTCAGGAGTCCAGTGGGCTCAGCAGGTTCCCTTCTCTGGGTCTCACAAGGCCAAAATCAAGTTGTCAACCAGCCTGAGCTCTCACCTGCAAGCTCTGGGGGAAAATCCACTTCTGGGCTTATTCAGATCCCCGTTTCCTTACTAGCTGTCAGCCAGCATCACCTTTCAACCTCCCAGGGCCTCTCTCCAGTTCTTACACATGGTCACGTGGCCCCTACCTCTCAGGGTCAGCAGTGGTGCAGAAATCCTTCCCAGGCTTGGTGTCCCTCTGACTCCTTGTTCTGCTGTGTCTCTTCTGCCTCTAGCCAGAGAAGGTCCTCTGCTTTTACGGGCTTCTGTGACTAAATTAGACCCAAGGGGACAATCCAGGGTAATTTCCCCTATTTTAAGGTCCGTCACCTGGATCCGTCTTCCTGGATCGCCAGGAAGATCCCACATGCCGCGGAGCAACTAAGCCCGTGTGCCACAACTACTGAGCCTGAACTCTAGAGCCCACAAGCCACAACTACTGAGCCCGTGCACCACAACTACTGAAGCCCACATGCCTGGAGCCCGTGCTCTGCACCAAAAGGAAGCCACCGTAATGAGAAGCCCGTGCACCGCAAGTAAGAGTAGCCCCCGCTCGCCGCAACTAGAGAAAGCCCGCGCACGCAGCAACAAAGACCCAATGCAGCCAAAAATAAATAAATTCTAAAAAAAATGTAAAAAAGAAAAACATAGGGCTTCCCTGGTGGCACAGTGGTTGAGAATCTGCCTGCCAATGCAGGGGACGTGGGTTCGAGCCCTGGTCTGGGAAGATCCCACATGCTGCGAAGCGACTGGGCCCGTGAGCCACAATTGCTGAGCCTGCGCGTCTGGAGCCTGTGCTCCGCAACAAGAGAGGCCGCGATAGTGAGAGGCCCGCGCACCGCGATGAAGAGTGGCCCCCACTTGCCGCAAATGGAGAAAGCCCTCGCACAGAAACGAAGACCCAACACAGCCATAAATAAATTAATACATAAAATTCAAAAAAAAAAAGTCTTAAAAAGAAAAGAAAAACATGAAATAAAATCGATTATGGTAATGACTGCACAACTCTGAATATGCTAAAAACCACTGAACTGGATGCTTTAAATAGATTAATTGTATAATGTGTGAATTATAAAATTATATCTAAATAATGCTGTGAAGAAGGAGGAGGAGACAAGAAAAGGAAGAGGAGGAGGTGGAGGACAAGGAAGAGGAGAGAGGGGAAAAGAAGAAGAAGAGGAAGAGGAAGAAGGAAGCTACAATGTCTCTTATGTCCTGATTTCAGAAATCACACACTATCATTTCTACCATCTTGTTGGTTAGAAGTGAGTCATCAAATCCAACCCACACTCAACGGAGAGGAATTAAGCTCCACCTCTTGAAGCAAAGAGTATCAAAGAATTTGTGGGCATGTTTTTAAACACTATATAGAGCCTCCCCAATTATTGATTCTATATGGGTGTCTATCTATTGACTAGGCTTGCTTTCAACTCTGTAGAAGTAAAAATTAAGATGTAATGAGCCATACGTTCTTGTCTGCAGCAATGCAAACGAATTTTGCCAACAGAGATAAAATTGATTTCCATCCTATAAAAAGGATGACCCCCAAATATTTCATTTTATTGGCCTATAGGATATTAGCCAGATTTGGATCCAGTAGTAAATTCATTTCAGCATTCCTGATTACCTATGCATGTCGGTTCTTCAAATTCCCTTTAAACTGGTTACAGCATCTTACTTGTTCTCCCATTAATGAATGAGTTGAATAAAACCTCTGACATATTTATTTTACATTTGCATAAAATCCATGTCTCTTAACCTTCTGAAAATTATACTTCAGTATTATGATTCATGTATCTATACTGCTCTTCCTGTCAAAATTAGGTGTGGTGGGGCAGAGACTGGAACACTCTCAACCCAGCGTTACACAGCACAATGTAAAATGAGAACATTACCCTGGCCAAGAGGTTGCAAAAGTCCAAGTTCCTCTATTCCTAATCTTAATATCACGTGTAGAACCTACCCAGAGCTGTGCAAACTATCAGAGCTCATCAGATGTTTGGGATGGTAGAAGTGATGAGAAAGAAAATACGAGGAACTTCCCTGCTGGTCCAGTGGGTAAGACTCTGCGCTCCCAATGCAGGGGGCCCGGGTTCGATGCCTGGTTGGGGAACTAGATCCCACACGCGTGCCGCAACTAAGAAGCCCGCATGCCGCAACTAAGAAGCCCTCATTCCGCAACTAAATATCCCGCATGCCGCAACTAAACATGCCGCAGGGAAGATCCCATGTGCCGCAACTAAGACCCGGTGCAGCCTAAATTAATTAATTAATTTTTTTAAAAAAAGAAGAAAATACGATACCCATCTCAGGGTCTCAAGTTCTGAGAGGAAAAGTAACTTACCAACATTGTTGTTTTGTCTATAATTTACTTTCAAATGCTTCAGCATAAATGGGGTAAAGTATGAGTGTTCGTTTTCACTATACCCAAGAAGCAATGGATTGCCCTATTAGGCATATGAACTCAGGGTGGTAAGCTAACATGGCAGCAAAAGGATATGCTCCAATTTAGAGACTATCAGAGCTTCTGAAATCGTTTTCTCTGATCAATTACAGAATGTGACTTACTAGCAAGGTGGGGTTATAAATGGTTTTTCAGTGGTGAAACTAGTGGTTCAAGAACTAGTTCACCGGCTTTTCTATCCATGCGTGACCAGGGCATAGAAATCCAGCAAGCCCTGGTATCCATACCCTTAGAAATGGTGCATGATTCCTGAATGAATAGTCCCAAATTTAGCCACCAATTAAGAAGATTTTTGGTCATCTGACTTCAGTTAGCCAATGAGCTGGATCCTGTCCTTAGACGGTTGTCGCATTTACCGCAAGATGCTGTTGGAAGACCTAAAAGAACACAGAGGGCACAGAGCACAGAATGTATAAATGACTCTTTTGGGCCCACTTATTTATAAATATCTCTGTGTGACTGAAATTGGTCTAAAACTTGCTATCATTATAAACTGACAGAAAAGCTGAAAGGAGACATAGACCCATTACTATCAGTGATTTTTGGAAGCTACTGCTATTTATCCAAAAGAACCTAATTGACTTAGGTGAATTCACATCTGGTAAGCGGCAAAAACTAATCAAAATCATATTCATCTAACACCAAAGTCTATGCTTGTTCCTTGACATTACACTGCCTCTCGGAATTATTGCTTTTAGCTGTTTTTATTATTGCTATTAACTTTTACTAGCTATTATTTGTGAACATTTCTGGATAATAAGATTTTCATTTTGTACAAGCTCAATATATGAAAATCTGGGTTTTTCCAAAAAATAAATGGCATAGTGAGAATTTGAGATTTTTCATTTTGCAAAAGGTCTAACAAGATTTGATTCCTTTCCAAAGGAAGCTTTTTGGGTTCATTTAAAATGTGATTTAACTTATGAAAAATTAATATAAAGAGAATATGAGCAAAGACAAAGAAGTGAGGGCAGGATGTTCAAGGAAGAATGAGTAATCCAATTTGGCTGGAATGGAATGTATATGCTGGGAAGTGCTAGAGATAAGCCTGCAAAGGTAATTTTATTATGATTACTTATATATAAAATTCACATGTAACTGTGTCTTATTAGGCTACATCTGCTCAGTCTCAGAAGTATCTAATCAAAAACACAGACACAGATCCAATTAAGAATGTATCGATGAGTAATGCAGAATTTTAAAAAATGCTTTATTGCTATAACTTAGATATTATAAAGGGCACATATCTTAATTGTACAGATCAAAGATTTTAAAATATGTTTACCTCATTTTCTTCTCTTCTCTACCACTACCCCTATTTAGGATGTGGCCAAAGAGGCAGGTAGCCCAGGCGTTGTCAGCGGCTGTCTTGTAATGCCAGCCTTAAGATGAAGACATAACAATAGAAGATGGAAAAAGAGGAATCTGGGTCCTTGGTGACATCACTGAGCCACTAGATCAGACCAACCCTGAAGCTTACCCTACTATTTGCATAGGTCAATAAACCTACTTTATTATTTAAGCCAGTTTGAATTGGGTTTTGTGTTACTTAGAACTGAACACATCCTGATACAGAAAGGCAAGGGCATTCATCCCAGATAATAGGAGCAGTGAGGGCAAAGGTAGAGAGGAACGAAACAGCACGACCCTTAGAGGAACTGCAGGCAGGTCAGTATCTGAGCATAAAACAGGAGGAGGAAGGTGTAAATAACAAAATTTGCCCAACATCAAGCCATCAGCCACTACAGCCTCCCACAGCTGTGTGTCCTGAGGGAAATTCAGGATGGAGAACAGGACACTGGCCCTAGATAAGATGCATATCAAAGGAATAATTTCAAGGAGCCCAACTCTTGCATCTTCCCATACATGGAAAAGCACTAAAATCATTAACTTGAGATGTCTGGTTTTTGTGATTAGCAATAATATTTTGATGTTTGACTACATGGTTGGTTTTTTGTTTTTTTGTTTTTGGCAATGAAAACTCCTATATATCGTGGCTCTTCTCTTACCTCTTTGAAGTAAACAGTCCCTCAGAGCTATCTGGGAGGCTGCCCTCCTGGGCTATAGTCCTCAGTAAGGCCACTGAATAAAACATAATTCTCAACTTTTAGGTTGTGCATTTTTTTTCAGTCGACAAAGGCACATAAGCAATGAGGCTGAATATGTAGACAGGAGTCAGAATACGGAGCTCTGTGCCATGCCAAACCACGCTGACTTTACCCAACAGGTAGTAGGGAAGATGGAATTTTTTGCACAAAGCAATAACTTGCTTCAATTTTTTTATTTTAGGTAGGTCACTAGAGGATTAGAAATGGATGAGACTAGGGACTTCCCTGGTGAGTCCAGTGGGTAAGACTCCGCGTTCCTTATGCCGGGGGCACAGCTTCAATCCCTGGTTCAGGGAACTAGAGCCCGCACGCATGCTGCAACTAAGAAGTCCGCATGCTGCAACAAAGATCCTGCGTGCCACAACTAAGACCCGGTGCAGCCAAAATAAATTTTTTTTAAAAATCTTCATTTAAAAAAGGAAATGGATGAGACTAAAGGCTGAGAAATGGATTAGGCCAGGAAAGAAATTGTGAAAACCTAAACAAAGCCAGTGAGAGTAGGTTAGGGGACAAATATAAGTGAGATTTCAGAAGTTGAATCCACATAGCTAGGTCACCAGTTGGATGTAAGGAGTAAGGGGGAGGGAGGAATCAGGGCTGATGCCCATCTTTCTAACTTGAGCTCTTGGCAGTCAGTGGAAGCATTCACTGAAATGGGGAATAGAGACTAATGAGTTCCATTTTTGGCATATTGAGTTTCAGGGGCTGTGGGATGTGCACACGTGGTTTGGCAGGTACAGCAACATCTGTCCCACATGGTACTTTTAAACTTTTAAAATCAATTGTCAACATTTTGTGATTAAATTTTTTGCATAAAAATTCAAATTTATACTTTGTCTTGAAATGTCAGAAGATCTGAATAATTTGGGCCAGGATTCTCATATGATGATGTCGGGGAGGAAGAAATTTTCCTCTACTCTTCTAGGTTTTTCTGGCTGGTCTGAGAGTTAAATTGACGTGAGACAGATTAACAAGAGAAAAATCATACAAAAGTTTAACAACATGTATACATGTGAGAGACCCAGGAAAACTGAGTAACTCACCAAAATGGCTGAAACCTCACTTTAAATACTGTTTTCAGCTAAAGACAAAAGAGGATGTTGGGGATAGTGGTTTGGGAACTTGAAGGGGAGAAAGGCAACTGACATGGAGATGAAAAAGCAAATGCTTGGTAAACAAATGTTTTCCGGAGTATGCAGGGACAGTGGGACACAGAGAGGAATTTTAACAAACAGACTTTGCTAGATTCCTCCCCGTCTACACACCTAGGTCATCTGTATAGTTATCTACGGTGATGGTTCCTTTCCTGGAACAGGTCCTCTCTCCACATTCTTTAGGCAGTTAGGGGGAAGGTCAAAGTTTCTTCTTGAGTCCTTTGGAATTTGATTGTTTTCAGCCTGAAATAATCTGCATATCAACGAGACATTTTGGGGTGGCAAATTTTGTTCCCCTACAGCAAATTTTTTTTAATACAGCAGGTTCTTATTAGTTATCTATTTTATACCTATTAGTGTATACATGTCAATCCCAATCTCCCAGTTCATCCCACCACCACCCCCTCACTCACCCCCTTGGTGTCCATACGTTTGTACTCTACATCCCCCTACAGTAAACTTGCAATGTCCTCGCGTGCTTCTATTCGCCATAATCACACCCCTCCCCATTATCTTACACGCAGCAAGCTCTATCTGGCCTGATTTGGGATCTGAATTTGCAACCTCTCTTATTGATGCAATTGATGTCAGAGAAGTAAGTATCCCATGAATGAAGTTCCCATCATTCCCAGGTGCCTCACTTTCTAGGTACGTTTCTAGTAGCATCTGGAGCCCCTGCCACAACCAACCACTCTTTCCTTCTGTAGCTGGGCTTGAAGCTTCAACTATGTCCCCAAAGGGGTGCCTGGTTTCAGGTGCCACTGCCTATAAGCTCTGAGCATTTTCCCCTTCCTTTGTCTTTTTCGCCCTTGTCCCTTCCAATACCAGAGGGGTAGGCCTCCATCAGACCAGGAAAGGAAGGGTCAGAAATGCATCAGCCTAGTCAGGGCAAACTGGGCTAAACTGGAGGAAGCTAGTTACAGCCTTCCAGATACATCTGCTTATGCAGGGCTGCCACCAGTGCTCTCATAAAATTGTAATAGAGGCAGTTATGTCACAAGTCTACTTTCTTTTCTTAGCCCCTCTTATCTGCCCCCCACACACACACACTCACATGTACCTGTTCACATGGTATCCTCCGATTGGCCAAAATTGTCCATCTACCCAAATCTCCTTCCCTGCTCTGAAATAATCTTCTCTCCCCAGCTATATTACCAAGTCCTTTTCTTTGTTTCTTTTTCTGCACATTCAGCCTCTCTAAACAGCTGTATGAGTAAATTTTACTCAGACATTAGTTGAACTTGAAAACTCAGGCATTTGAATTGAGAAGTGAGTAAAATTGAACCCTGCTAAAGATTTTGGCATTACGAGGGAGAAGCTTCCTAAACTACATGACGAGCGGGAAATATGTGTGCACTGGGGCATCTATGGTCAAATGCATTTCTGAGCAGTCACTGAACAATTTATTAAGAGGTCACTCTCAGTGAGGTTCAGGAGCAAAACTGCTGAGTTCCCGACTGCTGGAGCTGTGCTGGGTATCCACGCACAGAAGCTTGGCACGTACGCACGTACTTTCTGTTTGAGAGCGTGCTGTTCTCATTAGCAGTAATGTCAATGCCTGCTCATGAACACTAAGGAAATAGAAGCCCTTTACTTCCTTTCCCTGGAATTATTGCTTCCTCTCTTGGCTTTCAGAATTATAATTGAATCTTATACAGGAAAATGTGTCTTCCGCACACTGGCCACATTCATGCTTATATTTAGAACAGCCTGTCTCCTTTTCTCTATTACCCATAATATCTTATAGATCTTGTGTATTTTTCTTAGTTCCCCAGCCAGGGATTGAACCCCGGCCCCAGCAGTGAAAGCGCCTGAGTCCCAACCACTGGACTGCCAGGGAATTCCCAGGTCTTGTGTATTTTTAAAAGGACATTGCTGGGCTTCCCTGGTGGCGCAGTGGTTGAGAATCCGCCCGCCAATGCAGGGGACACGGGTTCAAGCCCTGGTCTGGGAAGATCCCACATGCCGCGGAGCAACTAGGCCCGTGAGCCACAATTACTGAGCCTGCGCGTCTGGAGCCTGTGCTCCGCAACAAGAGAGGCCGCAATAATGAGTGGCCCGCGCACCGCGATGAAGAGTGGCCCCCGCTCGCCGCAACTGCAGAAAGCCCTCGCACAGAAACGAAGACCCAACACAGCCAAAAATAAATAAATAAATTAAAAAAAAAAAAAAAAAGGACATTGCTAACAGAACTGGTGGTGGTGATAATGTTTTGGAGATGGTAATGGTGCTGTGATTTAGCTTCATTAGCAACAATATAAAAAAAATGTTAAAATGACGATAATAAAACCTAAATCCCACCACCCTCACATATTTCCATTTTTTTCCTATAGCTTCATTCAGTGTGTCTATATTAAAGTATTTTATATTTGTTATACTCTTATTATCTTTTTTTTTTTTTTGGATAGAATATTCCTACTTTACTTCATCAACAAAGAAGGTGAGGATGAAACCAAATACGTGGAACTTTGTGAATTTTCAATGTGACAATATTCATATCTATTTTACTAAGAAACAGGAAATCCATGTGCATGATGTAACCACTGGAACACGTGTCCACAGGCAGCTTCTCCTATTCTTTTTCTGCTTTGTCACCATGACACTGGTGGGCGTACCTTTACTTCTTCACCGGAATGGAAATCGGGTTACCAGAAAGCTCTCAGGAGAAGCTTCAATTCTGTCTTGTTTAACAGAGGTGACTTGGAGACTCTCCAGGCTTGGTTTATTTATATGGTGAGATGGAAGGGTCTAGAAAGTAGCATTCTCAACTTTGAAGGGAGAACTTCAACTGTTCCACTCTGCTGACATGAACCCACGCCTCCCCCTGAGTGGTGGGATCACCCAGAGAGCTGGGAGAATCAGCGCCAGGCTAAAAGCCTGCTGAGTACCAGAAGAGCCGACCTCCCCGTTCCAGCTCCAAGCCGGCCTTCTCCTCTGTTGATTTTTGCGCTGCAGCGGCTGGTGACTGTGGCCTGGAACTGACACAGCATCACGGCGGCCGCCCGCGCATGGACCGTCGGAGACATGCAGACGCGAAGGCAGTCGGCACAGAGCTAGGTGTTTCAGCTCTTTCTTGTACTTGTCTTTTGTCAGTCTCCTTTGGTAATCACCGCTGCTGTGACCTGAATAGGTCCTCACGCCAAGTGCGAGCTCGACCAGTGGCTGGATCTCCAGCTCTTTCGCGCTTCTCTCGTTTTCAGGGACAGTTTCCCTCTGGTGCTCTAATCCCACCCTTTCCAATCCCTGTGTGTCTATACTCTTATTATCTCTTAAAAAAGGAAAACATCTGGTAGTAGGTGGTGTGGTTGGGTAATCGTGGGCGAGCTGGCCATCCTTCCCACCGTGCCTTAATCAGACTTATTCAGTTATCAATACAACATTAATCTTTACTGACTGCTGAAACTCATGGATATTCCCTTAAAGAGCAATTTAAAACACCACCTCCAGTGGGTGTGTTTTTTTCCACACCATCAGGAAATTAAGTTAATTCTCAGAGGACACTGGCCAGGTGTCCCACCGATTTAACTCAATTCTGACACTATCTACCTGGAGGTAGCCTCAGATGCCACAGGTTAGTAGCCAAATCCCACCAGACCCACCCGCTTCAGATGCCAGTCGTACGTCCAGCTTGTTATCTGTGCTTTTTCCGATCAACTGGCTGTAAATCGGAAGTTCCCACAAGCTCCACCTCAGGTTTGATTGATTTGCTAGAATGGCCCACGGAACTCAGGAAACCAGTCTACTTACTAGATTACCAGTTTATAACAAAGGATATTAAAGGATACGAATGAACAGCCAGATGAAGAGATACATAGGGTGAGGTCCCCAGTGCAGGAGCTTCTGTCCCCGTAGAGTGTAAGGCCCGGAGTGTAGCTGCATCCTCGTTCACCAACCTGGAAGCTCTCTGAACCCCTTCCTTCTGCGTTTTTATGGCGGCTTCTTTATGCAGACGTGATTGATTAAATCATTGGCCATTGGCCAACCTCCAGCCCCTCTCCCCCTCTCCCATCCCTGGAGGTCAGGGGGTGGGACTGAAATTTCCAACCCTCCAATCCCATTCCCCTGGCAACAAGCCCCTAACCTTAGATCCTTTCCAAAAGTCACCTCATTAACATAAACTCAGGTGTGGTTGAAAGGGCTTTGTTCTGAGTATCAAGGCACCTAAATTGCTCTTAACGCTTAGGAAATGCCAAGGATTTTAGGAGCTCTGTGCCAGAAATGAGAGGAAGACCAAATACAGATTTCTTATTATAAATCACAACATCACACCAACCTTCCAGGTTCTAAACAGGGAATGTAACCTTTAACTCTTTGCTTCTCAACTCTTGTGGAAAGCTCAGGTTTAAGAAATAGCATTCAGGTAGAATTGCATGAAAGCCCTAATCCAAGCATTATATTTTACTCCTCATCAAGCAAGTGCCTGAGTATGCTGTCTAATTTTGACTAAAATCTACTGTGTTAAGCTCTTAGTGTACTTCAAAGGATGTTGTTAGAATTGGTTATATCAAATCTCAAAACAAGAAGTATTAATGGAAATATGTGAAAATGTGTGTAATCTCAAAAATCAAAGAAAGTTAAACAATGAGATGACTATTTTTGCTTTTCAGATTAGCAAAAAAAAAAAAAAAAAATGTTTTTTCTTTTTTATAGAGAATGAATTAAGGCAACCACAAGTGGTTTGGTCTGGCTGGAGTGTCAAGTGTGACACCAGAAATAACAAGAGGTAGTCAGAGACCCAATCTCTTCATTCATGCATGCATTCAACAAATATTTATTAAGGTCGTACTAGGTGTCAGGCATGGGGTTCGATGATGAGGACACAATGGTCAGCAAAAATAGATACGGTCCCTGCTCTTGTAGAGATTATAGTCTGGTGGGATAGACAGACATCAATCAAATAATTACACTAATTAATGTAGCATTGCAGTCAGGGTTGGGTGTTATGTCACAGGGACCACTAGGTGTCCCCATATCCATTCACTCCATCTATAGGAACAGATCTCCAGGTTCATTGCCAGGCATATGGCAACCAAAATAAAGGCTACTTTTCCCAGCTTCCCTTACAGCTAGGTGTGGCCACATGACCAAGTTCTGATCAGTAAGAGGTGAGTAAAAGTAATAATTGGAACTCCTGATTCACATACTTAAAAGGAGTGATTGTGCCCTCCCTTCCCTCCTTCTCCCTTCCACCGGCTGGAGTGTGAGATGGTGGTGAATCATCTTAGAGCAGGCTGGTAAGCAACAATCTAGAGATGTCAACGCAACAAGGCAGAAGGATCCTGGGCTCCCGACAGAACAGAGCCTCCAGACAAATCCTCAGCTACTTAGGCACACAGTGTATTTTGAGCAAAAAATGAACTTCTATCACATTAATGTCACCGGAGTCTCTGTTTCAGCAGCAGATCCATGTCCTACCTAATACATATTCTAAAAAGAAGAGAGTTCTCCGAGGAGACGCAGTAAAGGGTCATGACCTGTGCTGATTTGAAGAGTTGAGGTGAGAGCTTAGATTGATGGATGGGTGGACTTAACCAGCTGCGGTGGGGTGGGTAGGAGTGGCCTGGGGGAGGCTTGTTTAAAAAACTGAAAGAAGACCACTGTAGCTGTAGAGCATAGAGGAGAAATGTATAAGAATGATGGTGGGAGCTGGCACTGGGTTTGAAGGGCTTGAAAGCTGTATCAGAGATGTCGATCTTTAGTCTGAGAACAGTGGGAAACCATTAAAACGTTCTAAGCAGGAGAATAAGATGATCAGATTTGTGTTTCAAACACATTGCTCTAGTTGGGATTAACGTTAAGCTTATGTTTGGATAATACTGCAGTAGTTGAGGGAATTCCCTGGAGGTCCAGTGGTTAGGACTCCGCACTTTCACTGCCATGGCCTGAGTTCAATCCCTGCTCGGGGAACTAAGATCCCCTCAAGCGGTGCGGGGCAGCCAAAAAAATAAAAAAAAAATTGCAAGTGGTTGAGAGAGAAATTATGGTGCCTTTTCCTAGTGTTGCAACACCTGTGAGCCCAGGGCACAGGCACAAGACTGTTCATGGCAGCGTTGTTGTTTGTAGTAGGCAACATGAACAAGCTACAACTGCTTGTAGTAACAGTGAAAGAGTCTCACAGACATCCTGCTGATCCAAAAAAGAAAAACGACAGAGGTAAAAGAACACATGCAGTATAATTTCACTCATATGGGTCAAAAACAAGCAAAACTAGCCTACATCAAATCTAAGGTGCCATTAATTGTAAAACACACCATTATTTTATATTATTGTATTTATATTTTATATTTCTTCTTCTAGGAAGGAAAAAAAGTGCTGCCAATTAAACCTTGACAAGCCATCATCATAAGCACGTCTCCACTTCAGATATGCTCAAATATAAAAAAGAGAACTTCTTGGATTCACTAAAGTGAGATATATCGTCTAGTGATTCATCATACATAGGTGGTAAAAGTAAAAAGAAAAGCAGAAGCATTATCACAGAAATCAGGATAGTGGTTACCTCTTGGAGAGAGGGCTGGTTTTGTAACCAAGGAAGGGCACACAGGAGTGGAGAGGGTTCTGGAGAGCAACAGTGTTGAATTTCTTAACCTAGGGAGTAGCTTATGATCATTCCTTAAACTGTGTACAGATTTTGTACATGTTTTTGCATGCCTGCTGCATCTCACAAGCAAGCAAGGAAGCAAGCAAGAAAAAGACCTAGAAGAGTGGTTAGAAAGATGGAGAAGGTGAACTATATGGAGAGATGTGATAGGTGGGAAGGGGTGAGGACAAAGAATCTGAGGCTGCAGAGTGACAGAAAGGTAAGAGGGGACAAGCCTAGAAGCAGGAAGACCAATTAAGCAGAGAGAGAGAGAGATCTAAGCCTGGCCTAGGTAGCAGCCTGAGAATAGAAGCAAGGGAGCAAATGGGAAACATGCCTGAGATTTAAGATAACCTGGACTTGGATCTGACTCGATACATTGGTTGATGGAATTATCTTGATTATCATCCTCATAGCCATCATTTGTGGAGAGATTACTGCATCTCAGACACTGGCACTTTACATACATTGTGCTGGTAATCCTCACCACCACCTGAGCTGGTAAATATTATTATCAGCCGTATTTTAGAGTGCAGAATGGAGGCATAGATCACACAGTTCGTGGCTGAGCCAGGATGCAAAGCCAGGCCTGACCAGGACACCCAGAATTTATTTACCAGTTGCCTGTCACTGGACTCAGGTAGCAGAATAGCTATTCTCTTGTGTCTTGTGCGCAAAGATTGTGTTACTGGGCACCATGCTTTACCCAACTTTCAAAATGAGGCAAGCAACTTGATCCACTGAGATCTTCTTCCATCCTTCAGTCACTCCATGCTGAATCTTTCTACTGTTTCCAGTGGAGAAAGGCTCCTGGGTCGGCCTCTGGGCTCACCCATAAGTCATGGGGCCAGAAGCACAGTGTGACGGGCAGGGTCCACCATGCCTCTTTGGCTGTGTAAAGAGGTCAAATGGTAAATTACAACTAATAAATCTAGATTTAGTTTAAGCCATGATATATAAGCAATAGTGGGTGTTTTAGAATGTGTGGTCAAAATCAAAACTACAATGAGGTACCACATCACACCAGTCAGAATGGCCATCATTAAAAAGTCTACAAATAACAAATGCCGGAGAGGGTATGGAGAAAAGGGAACCCTCTTACACTGTTGATGGGAATGTATATTGGTGCAGCCACTATGAAAAACAGGACGGAGGTTCTCAGAAAACTGAAAATAGAACTACCATATGATCCAGCAATCCCACTCCTGGGCATATACCCAGACAAAACTATAATTCAAAATACATGCACTCCTGTGTTCATAACAGCACTGTTTACAATAGCCAAGACATGGAAACAAACTAAATGTCCATCGACAGATGAATGGATAAAGATGTGGTACATATATACAATGGAATATTACTCAGCCATCAAAGAGAATGAAATAATGCCATTTGCATCAACAAGGATGGACCTAGAAATTATCATACTACGTGAAGTAAGTCAGAAAGAGAAAGACAAAGACCATATATCACTTTTATGCGGAATCTAAGATACAACACAAATCAACATATCTACAAAGTAAAAACAGATTCACATATATAGAGAACAGACTTGTGGTTGCTAAGGGGGAGGGAGGCAGAGAGGAGGGGAGGATTGGAGTTTGAAATTAGCAGAGGCAAACTATTATATATAGGACAGATTAACAACGAGGTGTCCTACTGTATATATAGCACAGGGAACTATATTCAATATCCTGTGACAAACCATAATGGAAAAGAATATGAAAAAGAATATATATACGTATAACTGAGTCACTTTGTTCTACAGAAGAAATTAGCACAACATTGTAAATCAACTATACTTTGATAAAATTTTAAAAGTAAAATAGAAATAGAATGCATGGTTACAGACAGTGGATACTCCTTAAAATGGGAAAAATAACAGTGCTTATCTCAAAAAAAGAAAAAAGAAGTCAAATGATGTTGTTTGAACCCTCTGATTCTGTGCTGTTGTTCCTGGGGGCTCATTAAGGATGGGAACTGGTTCAGGGAACCGGTTCTTCCATTAAATTAAAACAAAATCTTTTCCTGTAGAAAATCCCCAGAGGATGAGTGGATCAGGAAACGTGCTCACCTCCCCCAAAAGGCCATGAAGATAAAAAGTTCTAATAAACAACAAACACACAAACAGCCATGTAGGAAAGGAGATGGGGGATTGCTGAAAGAAAACGGGAAGGATGACAAAGGCAAATTCACAATTTGCCCTTCACGATTTAGCAGAGCCTGCTCCAAGAATAGCCTGACTTTCTTAGTAAGGCTTTCCTGGTCTTTGTTATTGATCATACAGTACCAAAAAATATTCAGGACAGCTTCCTGCTTATGGTTAGTAAGGAAGTGGTTTTTCTCACATGCAGAACATCCTTTTTGTTTAAATTACCCTGCCTTACTACCTTGGAAAAGGTGTCCTTAATACATGGCAAAATTGTTGGTGGATGCACTGTCAAGGTGTGTCATCCACATTCAGTAACCATTAAGTGACCTGTTCTAGGATTTTGTCAAACATTGGCTGGGAAGGTGATCTGATGTCTTTGTGAATGCTGATGTTCAGTTTCCTGTCATGGAGTTGTTCTGGACATCTTCCACTCACCCCTCCCTTCTCCTCCCTGCTCTGTGCCCTAGGGGCTGACCTGTAAGGATGAAGACAGCTTGCTTCCACGCCTTCTGGTTCCACTGGGTTCAGCCAGCGGGGACCCCAGCAGGAGATCTGAGGGAGGAAGCAGAGTGAGGTCCCTCCCTGTGGGGTTACTTCTGGCTAGTCTAGCTGCATAAAGGATGTAGGGGATGTCAGCTTCCATCAGACAGACCCTCTACCTCCCAGTTCCTGTACATGGTCCCCTACCCTTGACCTAAAGCAATAATGGAGCTCCTCTGTTTCTAGCCCTGGGGTCCTGCACTAATCTTCATGGTTTCCCCACACCTGGGCCTCAGTAAACTCTTTCTTTACTAAAGGCTCCTTAAATTATCCTAATTTAAATGTGTCATGTTTTCTGCTGGGACCCTGACTGACACAGTAGTAATAACTTACAGCTAAAACTTTTAAAGTTTCTCATTAATTTATTTGTACTTCGTTAACACTTTCTGAAATTGTTTTTTTTTTAAAACAATAGACCATGGACACCATGCAAGTGTCCATGTTTGATTTTGAGTCACCATGCTGCAAGTAGAAATGAACAATCTCTTTATTCGTGTCACTGGCATTGTTTTTGTACCCTTTGTGTTTTTGTTTTCATTTTCACCTGTTGTTCTTTGAGAGATTTTTATTGTTAGGTAGTGTTAGGGCATGAAGCCACTCTTTCCCATTTGATCTTTGCT